>NC_089892.1:6697500-7947500 GCF_040182565.1 Anser cygnoides
CGCTCGGGTCCCCCGGTGTGGGGTCACCTGCACCCCACGCCGCCCCCCCCCCGGCGCTGGGGATAAATAATGCTCATTGTTGTCCCCTGATGAATATTACTGACTCGCCAGGCCGGCAGCTGCTGGAGCCGGCCGGGGAAGCGGGGGCATCGCCTGCTCCCCCCAGCCCGGGGGACCCCAACCCCAAAGCCCCCAGCCCCGACTCGCCCGGGGTCCCTGCGCCGCTGCGGGGTCCCTGCAGCCACGGGAAGGGCGCGGGGCTGGGCCCTGCCTTGGCCCCCTCGCAGCCCACCAGGGAGCTGGGGGGCCCTGGGCAGAGCCATGGGGGGCTTGGGGAGGGGGCTGGGGGGTCCCTGGGGGGGGGTCGCTGCCCCTCCTCGCCTCCCCGCATCTCCTTGTAAAGGCTCCAGCCACGTGGGGAGAGGGAAAGGTTTGGGCTGGGAGAGGAGATCCCACAGCCCTGGGGATGCTCGGAGCAGCCCTACAGAGGTGCTGGGGGTGGTCCCTGTCCCTGTCCCTGTCCCTGTCCCCAGCCATTATCTCTGTGCCAGGCCTGGGCAGGGGACAGCTGGCAATGGGTGAGGCCTGAGCACCCCGGGGCACCCACCCTGGGGGTGTCCCCAAAGCAGGGAGGAGGCACGGAGGCGGCACAGGGCATGGGGACCCTCGTGTCCCCGCCAGCCCCTGCCCTGCACCGTGGCCAGGTGGCAGGAGGGATTTGGGGACATGGCCCCCACCGCAGCCACGCGCCTCCCTGGCAGCGCCGTTGATGCTAAACCCGCTCCTAGGAGTGTGAAAATCAAAAGAAATCGAGCGCGTAAAAAAAAAAAAAAAGAAAAAAAAAAAGAGCATCATCCGAAGGCCCCGAGCTGGTTGGGAGCCACCGGCAGGGACCTGCCGGGTCTTTGGGGTCTTTGGGGACCCTCAGCGGGTGCTGGGCCCACGGGGAAGCCCCCGGAGCTGCTCCTGGGCGCTGGGCATTGTTTCAGCCCCTGGACCTGGCGGCCTTTTAACTCGCTTTAATTCCCAACGCTCCCCCCACCTTTTCTTTTTTTTTTTTTTTTAAGTCTCTTTCCCAAATCTCGGCCGAGTTAATGAAGTTATGTGATCCTATAAATGTTAATTGTCTAAACTTCTTCTCTTCTCTCCCTTTTTTTTTTTTTTTTTTTTTTATCTCTCCCCTCCTTGCTGCTTTCTGCTCCACTTGTAATAAAGAAAATATCTTGGCTGGTCTTAGCCAGTTGCTTGGCAACCTCAATTGAAAAAAAGAGAACAGAATGTAACCAATCCAAAGACAACCGAAAGATTTTGGTGACATGTGACCCCTCCGAAAAGGGCAGCCTTAAACTGTCCCTTCTGTCCTTTGCTCCTGACCATTAGGGTACCTCTCCCTCCCCCCCGGTTCCTTACACCAATAAATATGGATTAGTGAAATACTTTTTCCCACACTGATGAAAAGCCGGGATTGATCTTTCCACCTCCTTTATGTACCAACCTGACAAGTTTCTAAACAAAATTAACAGGGAAGAGGCACAAGGAGCGATCCCGGGCTGGGCGGCCGGGGCCGGCTCCTGCCCCACGGCCCCACGAGGGGGGACCCGGCTCCCCAACGGGGCGCTGGCGCCGGCCGGGCAGGGCCCCTGAACCTGCCTGAAACGTCCCCCCGCGTGCACAGGGTGCCCCGTGCAGCACCAGCGGGTCGGGAACCGAAATATATTTCAGCCCCAAGTGGGAAAAATCAACCCTCAGCCCGGCCCGCCGCTCCCTCCTCGCCTGTGTGGCTTGGGGAGGAATTTCGCTGCACGTCGCCGTAGAGCCCGAGCGCTCGCGGGCCGCAGGGGAAGGCGTCTGCAAATTAAATTTCATCCTGGAAAAAAAAAAAAAAAAAGCACAAAACCACCACCCTGATGTCATTGGCTTTCGGGTGCATCCTGTGGCAGGGCCCATGGATTCCACCTGCACCGGCCTCCCCGCTCTGCCTCGGCGCGGTGGCGAGCCTCCCGCGGCACGAGCCTCCCCGCCGCCCGCCCGCCGCCTGCCCCCGGCTCCCCTCGGGAGAGCGGGTGAGATGCCAAGTGTTCCCGGGCTCCCCGAGCGGCGAAAGCCTCTTTCGCCAGCAGTCCCCCTCTTCCTAAAAAGCATCACCTTGCCAGCTCCCTTCCTCCCGCGGGCTGCCAGGAAAAAAAAAATTAGGGCAAGGACAGCGAGCGAGGAAAGCCAATGAACTTGGTTCCAGCTTTTGCTTCGGAAGAGCCGTCCAGCACCGGGAGAAAAATATTTCTCCTGTTTAAAAAAAAAAAAAAAAACACAACCCTCTCAGTGCAGCCTCAGAGCCCTTCGGCACTGGGAAGCTGTCCGGAGACGTGGGCTGAGCTCTGCGGCAGAGGACACCGTAAGTCGGGCTCCTTCTCAAGCAGTTTCGAGGCTTTTTTTGGGGGGGGGGTTTGCCATGGTTTGGGGCTGAGCTGCCCGGGCTGGTGGAGGAGGGGCTGGTTGGGGTGTGGGGGGGCCCTGACCTGGTGCCGGGGAGGGCTGCGAGGTGCTGGTGGTGGCGGGCGGTGCTGGGTGCCGGCGGCTCCACGCACCCCGGGGTGCACAAAGCCCCCTTTGAGCGGTGCACAGAGCGGCCGCTCATCCCGCACCGTCCCTCATCCCCGGAGCTGTCCCCAGCAGAGCCAAGTGGGAACTCGGCCCGTCTGACCCCGCAGGGTGGGGGGAGCTCGGGATTTTGGGGCTTGCACCCCCAGGAAGGGGACGGCTGCTCAGCCATCACCCCTGGGTGCCCCCGAGTGGGGATTTCTCGCTGGGGAGGCCGCTGGCTGTCCTCGTGCTGCCGCATGGACAAAAACAGGGCCTGGCCACCCCACGCTCCCTCCTGCCCCATGACGGTGACACCCGCGAAGGCACCAGCCCCTGGTCCCTGGGGTGGCCGCGGGGTTGGGGTGGGGAGGCTGGTGGCACCTGGTGGCACCCGGCGGGCCCCGCTGGCCGCCCGCCCCGCGGCGAGGCCGGCTCCCCAGGCACAATGCCGCGGCCCCGCTCCTGAGCCGGGAGCTGAAGCCCCTTTCCCAGCGCCGAGCGCCTTTGTCTCGCCTTTGTGATGGAAAGAGTCCCTCCTAAATCAATGCCATGACACCGGTATTGTCTCCTCGCTAGGAGTTTTTAAACTTTTCCCCCCCGAGGTCAGGAATGTGGCCGGTTTCTATTGGGACGGAGGAGCACGGGTGGGTGGGGGGCTGCGGGGTCACGCTGGCTCCGCGGGTCAGCCGAAAACAAAACCTTTTGAAATACCTACTCTCCATCACTGCCAACATTGTCCCCTGCCAGCAGGGGCCTGGCACGGCCCTTCAATGCCTCCAGCCCGGCCGCTGTCCACCCCAGCGGTCAGCATCTGGGAACGGACAGAAGGGCATTGTGCGGGGACAGCTTTGTTTTCGGTCACAGCTGCCCGGGCTGGGACGGGGCCCGACCCAAAGTCCTGGTGGGTGGGAGAGGAGGGAGGGGACGGAGGGGACGGAGGGGACGGCAGCGCACGGGTCAGCGCGTCGTGGGGGGACCCGTCCCGTCGGTGCCAGCCGGGGCACCCCAATGTCCCTCCGAGAGGGCGCAGCAGGGGACGGAGCAGCGCGCCCTGCCGGGGTGCCCCGGGGTGCTGGCACGGCCGCATCCTGCCCAGTGGGGCCGGGACAGCCTGGGGTCGGGGCTGGGAACCAGGAGATGCGCTGGTGGCATCCTCCCAGCTCCCAGCCTCAGTCCCCCCTTGCTCAGAGGTGTCCCAGTGCCCCCGCTGGGTCCCCTTCGGGAGGATGCTGGCCTGGCACCGCTGATAGGGGCCAGCCTGAGCGGTGCTGTTTTGGGGCTGAGCACCCTGTGCCACCCATGGGGATGGAGCCTGGTTGCTGGGAGGCTGCAGCACGGCCGTGCCCATGGAGCAGAGCATCCCTGAGCCCAGCAAGGGGCGACGGGGCCCTGGGCGAGGCTTCCCCTCCCCACTGCTTGCAGCCCCCAAAAGCACCCCCAGCACCTCCCAGCCGGCAAGGGGTGGCATCCAGGGGCTCAGCGGTGATTTTCTGCCCCATCCCCAGTAAAAATCCCCCCGGATCCTCCATCCAGCACGGGGATGCTGCCCCAGGTGGCCGGAGCAGCCTCCCTCTCCTCTCACGGGGCATTCCTTGGGTGGCCCCAAATCCCCCGGGGTTTTTCCAGGAGGGACACGGGAGGATTTTGAGGCGCTGGGCTTGTTTGTGGTATTTTTGCCTGCTCCGGGGGAGCGGCCTGGTGGGGAGGAAATCCGAGCGGCTCCCGGCGATGGGTTTAGCAGAGAGCTGGGAGCGGAGCCCGGCTGCGGGGCCAGCCCCAGCCTCCTGATGCAGCGAGCAGCTGGAGGGCGGCGAGAAGAGCTGGCACAGCACCGCGGTGCTGCGGGGCGGGCGGGCATGGGGCAAGGGGAGCCGGGCCCGATCCCTGCCTCAGTTTCCCTAGCTGGGGCTGCAGGGCTGAGCGGGCCAGGGCAGTGGGTTTTTAGGGGATGGAGTCACTCGGGCAGTGGCACGGCGAGGGAGGGGGCCCCGAGGCTGCGCTGGTGGCCGGGGCACCCGGGGACACTGCGGAGCGGGGCCACAGGGGGAGTTCTTCCTAAGAAATAAGTTTTTAAAGGGATTGTTGGAGGCTGGGGGACTTCTACTACCCCCCTGGCCACACAGACATGCATTATTTCTGGATATATATAGATATTTATTAATTTCCTGCAACCAAATCCGAGCCTTTTAAACCAGGAGAACGTGACGTTTGAGGAACCTGGAACTTCTCAAAGGCTTTACTGAAAAACGTCGAAAATGTCAAGGAAGGGGTGGAGACAGGAGGCTGGAGATGGCCAAAAACCTCAGCCCTGGGTCCAAAAGCAACTTTTCCCTGTGAAAAAAAAAAAAGAAAAGAAAGAAAACACACTGACAGAAACTTCATTGCGCAGGAAGGAGGTGAGGGGGCTCAGCACCCATCCTGGGGGGTCCTGGGGCCCAGCACCGGCAGCAGCTGGAGCAGGGGGAGTCCAGGGTCTGGGGGTCCAGCGCTGGGGCAAGGGGGTACAGGGCTTGATCGGCAGCCAGGTGGGGGATTTGGGCAGGTGGAGGAGGCGCTGGGCTGGCCCCGGTCCCGCTCTGGTTGCAGGACCCAGCTGCACCGAATCAGCCCGGCTGGGGGAGTGGGAAAAAAGAACACTAAAAGAGATCTTACAGGCCTAACTGGGTAAAATCGGGACTTTAATAATGACCAGGCATGAGGGGAAGGGGCTTTTTGGGGCAGGATGCTTTCAGGCCTGATGTTGGCTCTGTGTTGCAGGTACTGCCACTGGTGCACAGGGCCCCCTGGGGACCTGCCGCCCCCCTGTGCCACCCCTGATGGAGGTGCTGAGACGCAGCGAGCCGGGTGGGCTGGCACCCTGAGCAGCCTGCAGGCACAACGGCAGGTAGCCTCCGCTTCCCCCTTCTCCCCATGCTCCTTCACGGCTTTCTTTTCTTTTTTATTTTTTTTTCTTTTTCACTGCTTAGCACAAACTGTAAGGTGTCATCAGCCCCTCGGGGCTCTGAGGGTGATGTCGTTTAAGGTGCACGAACAGCAGTGACCCCAAGCGATGCAGGGTGTGCTGCTCCTGTGCCAGTCCCGTCCCATCTCTGCTAGCCGGGTGCTCCTTGCTGCACCGCTCCGTGCCTCAGTTTCCCCAGGTCAGGGCGCAGCACCAGCACCCCCTTCCTCTGCTCGCCGAGGGGACAGCAGGGGCCGAGCACACGGGGTATTTTGTGGGTTAACCGCTGCCAGCACCCGGCCTTTCAGGGAACCAGGGCTCCCCACAGCCTGTTTGCTGCTGGAGCTGCGATCCGTCTGTCCCTGCAGGATGCTGAGGGCAGGGCAGGGCTGTCTGCGACCCCTGGGGGGTGCAGGAGTAAAGGGATGTAGGGTGTAGGGATGTGGGGGTGGAGGGATGCAGGAATACAGGGATCCAGGGATGTGGGGGTAGGGGTGCAGGAGTAAAGGGGTACAGGGATGTGGGGGTGGAAGGACGTAGGGGTGGAAGGGCGCAGGAGTAAAGGCGTGTAGGGATGGAGGCACGTAGGGATGCAGGAGTAGAGGGATGCAGGAATAAATGGATCCAGGGGTGCAGGAGTAAGGGGGTGCAGGAGCAAAGGGGTGCAGGAGTAAGGGGGTGCAGGGATGTCAGGATGCAGGCGCGTGAGGCTGCAGGGCCCCAAGGACGCAGGGCTGTAGGGGCGAGAGGCTGCAGGACAGCAGCGGTGCGGGGCCGCAGGCGTTCAGGGCTGCGGGGCCTCAGGCTGCGGGCTCGGCCCCCCGTCCCCCCCCCCCCCCCCCCCAACCCTCCCCCGGTCCCCGCGGCCCCCCCCCAGGCCGGGGCTGTCCCGGTGCCTCCCCGCGGGGCCGGGAGGTGGCAGCAGCGGCCGCGGGCTGGAGCCGGGTGCCGGCGGCTGCCGGGGCCTCATCCTGCCCGGGACCCCGCTGCGGGGAGCACCCCGCTGTGCGGCGGGCATTTGGGGTCCCGCAGCCCCCCCGCGTCGCTGCAAAGCGCCCGGGGGGCTCCGTGAGCGACCCCGTCCCCAAAATGCTTGCCTGAGCTGGGGTGTAAAGGCGGGTTTGCTCCCCCGCCGCCCGTTGTGGGGTGCCCCCAGTGCCTCCCCGGCTCATTTTCTCCCCTGTCCTTGTTCCAGGTGCCGTGGGACAGCTTCGCCCTCCCGGCCGCGTTTCGGAGGTGCCAGGAGCCGAGCGGGACGGAGGAGCAGGGAGCGGAGGCCCGGCGGGGCTGCGGGGTGGGCCTGCAGGTTTGGCAACGCGCCCCCGGCCCCCTCCCGGCACTGGGGGCACTGGGAGCACTGGGGGCACCGTGCCGAGGGGTGCCCAGCACCGCTGGGGTGGCTGCTTTCCCCCCGGGGCACGGCCTCCCCCCGGCCGCGCTCGCTGCGGGTACCGGGCGGTATTTATGGGGCCGGAGGTTGGTTATAGGGAATTTTTGGCCAAACGTCCCAAAGTCCAGCAGCTCGGACACGTTGCAAAGGCCCCAGGGCGAGGCCTGGGGGGGCTCGGTGGGACCAAACACCCCGGCCACGCATGGGCAAGGGGTGGCCGAGCCCCACTAGCCACTAGCCACGGACCCCCTGCGGCCACCAGCCCCTCGCCCCCTGCCCACTGCAGCGGGACCCGAGGGGGGGGGGGCACGGGGGGGGGGTGCGAAGGGGCACAGGGGGTGCGAAGGGGCACAGGGGGGCTGTGAAGGGGCACAGGGGGGGGGGGTGTAACGGGGCATGGGGGGCACCTCCTGGGGGCTGCCATCCCGTGTCTGGCTCTCACCCCACCGGGGGGCTTTGGGGGGGGGGCGGGGGCTTTTTGATGCCGGCTTTTATTTAACCACGATAGATAACGAACCCCCCCCCCCCCGGGTGGCGGAGAGCTCCTGGCCGCCCCCTTGGCCCTGTAGCCTCCTTCCTCCTCCTCCTCCTCCTCCTCCTGCTCCGGGGCGGGGGGGGGGAGGGGGGGGGGTCCGTGCAGGGGCCGGGCCGGGGGCGGGGGGTGCGCGGAGCTCGGCGGGTCCCAGCCCGGGCGCGGAGCCCGCCCCTTCCCCGCCCGCTGCCGCCGCTCCGCCATGGGGCTGCTGCGAGCCCTGCTCCTGCTCCTGGCCACCGGCACCTCCACCGGGACCGGCACCGGCACCGGGCCCCCCCCGGACCCCTCGCCCCCCCGGGTGGTGCTCGCCCTGCTGGCCCGCAACGCGCAGCACTCGCTGCCGCACTGCCTGGGCGCCCTGGAGCGCCTGGATTTCCCCGCGGGGAGCATCGCGCTGTGGTGAGGGGGGGGGCGCCGGGACCCCCCCCCGGGGAGTTTGGGGTCTGGGGGGAAAGGGGGGGGTTTGGGGGGAGCGGGGGGTTTGGGGGAAAGGGGGGGTGATGGGTGCGGGGGGGTCTCCGGGGAGGGGGAGGTGGGTGGGAAGGGGGGGGTCTGGGGGAGTAAAGGGGGAATGGGGGGGCTCTAGGGGATTGGGGGGCTCCGGGGGATGTGGGGGTGCAGGGGGGGGAATGGGGTGCAGGGGGAATGGGGGGTGAGTGGGGAGAATGGGAGCCGTGGGGGGGATAAGGGACAGGGTAACGGGATCCTGGAGGAGTGGGAGCCCCTGGGGGGCAGAGATTTGGGGATGGGAACCTGGGGAGTGACCCCCCCCAGTTTGAGGCAGGCAGCAGGGACCCCGGCGGTAACCAGAGGGGCTGGGGCTGTGCGGGGGGCTCTGCCCCGGCTGGGGGACCCAGCAGGCAGGGGCTGGGGGGGGGGGGGGCACAGCCCGCAGCAAGGGGCAGAGACCCCCACTGCCCCCCTCCCGGAGCCGTGGGGCTGCCGAGGGAGGGGCACCCTGGGCTTGGGTGGGACGCTCCACATCAGCAGGGACAGACGCTGCCTCCCCCTCCCCACTGAGCCTGTCCCTGACCCCCCCACCCCATACACAACCCCCCCCCAAACCCCTTTTACCGTGCCTGTGGGGTGGGAGAGGAGCCCCCTGTCCTGTCCCGTCCCTTCCCTTCCCTGCTCTGTCGCAGCCGCCGCTTGCCCAAGCTCGCTGGAAACTTTCCCCCAGCTGCTTTTATGGGCGACGAGGCAGGGGCTGGCCAGGGAGGGGTTATGGGGGGGGAAGGCTGTGCTGGGGGGGAGCTGGGGGGCTCTCGCCTTCGCTCTGCCACCCCCTGGAGCCTCCCTGGACCCGATGTCTCTGGCAGGCACTGCCGGAGCCGTGCGGGGGCCAGGCCCTGCCTTCCCCCCATGTCCCCGGGGTCCCTGCGGTGCCAGGGCCTGGGGAGCAGCTCGGGGTCTCTGCAGGGGGGCGAGGAGCATGGGGGTGGCACCGGTGCGATGCGGGGCTCAGCCCCATCCCAGCGGGTTCCCTCCGGGTATCGTTGTGGGGACGGGGTCTGTGCGTGGCGAGGGGCAAGCTTTGGGGAGGGCGTGCTGCCGGAGCCGTGGGGCGCAGCGGGGTGCAGAGGGGAAGGAGCCGATGCCACGGGGCCAGGAAAGGCAAAGCTGGTGTCGGGCTGCAAGAGCGGGGTCTGAGGGCAAGCGAGAGCCGCGGGACAGCCCGTGCTGGCGGGGCAGCGTCAGGGAAGAAATTACCCGTTTGCCTTCCTCCTGCAAGCGCAGCTTTGGTTCCTTCAAATTACACGGTGCCTCTCCGAGCGAGCCCCGCTCCCCTCCTTCGCTGCCCCAGCCTCGCGGGGCTGGCAGTATTTATGGCTGGCAGTATTTATAGTGCAGGGAGGGTTTTTTCCCCGCGGGGCTGACGTCCCCCCCTCCAGGTGCGCGACGGACCACAACTCGGACAACACGACGGCGATGCTGCGTGAGTGGCTGGCGGCGGCGGGCAAGGATTATCACTCGGTGGTGTGGAAGGAGGAGGAGGGGCCCAGGTGAGGCTGGGAGGCACGGGGCCAGGCTGCGAGAGACCCTGCAGCCTCTCCCCGGGACTTGAACCTCCCCCATTTCCTTCCACCTCCCTTGGATGCGGGGTGCTGGCAGAGCCCTGTGCGGAGGGTGCTCCGTCGTCCTCCCCGGCCGGGTTCGGGGCAGCTCCGAGCGGCGGCACAGCCCTGTCCCGTGCTTGTGGGGCTCCACGGCCCCGCCGTCCCCACGGGGCTCCTGCCGCAGACCCGGGGCGGCTGCCAGGAGCAGCCGTGGGCTGACTCAGCCGGCCGGCACGCGGAGCCTGCACCGAGTTTGTGCGTTCCCAGCCGGCGCCGTTAACCCCCGCCTTCCTCCCCCCGCACAGCGCCTACCCCGACGAGCTCGGCCCCAAGCACTGGAGCGACAAACGCTACGAAAACGTCATGAGGCTCAAGCAGGAGGCTCTGAGCTACGCGCGGGAGCAGGGGGCGCATTACATCCTGGTAGGGCAGGAGGAGCGCGGGGGGCACCCCGCCGACGGGGTGTGGGAGTCGTGGCCGAGCGGGCGTCCCCGCGCCTCCAGGCCCTGCGCTGTGCCCCGTAGTTCGTGGACACGGACAGCATCCTGACCAACAACCAGACCCTCAAGTTCCTCATCGCGCAGAACAAGTCGGTGGTGGCCCCCATGCTGGACTCGCAGACCTTCTACTCCAACTTCTGGTGCGGGATAACGCCCCAGGTACGCCCCCAAAACCCCCGGGGGGCTGCCCCGCTGCGCGCCCTGCGCCCCGTCGCCGTCACCGCGCTGTGCCGCAGGGCTACTACCGCCGGACGGCCGACTACTTCCCCACCAAGAACCGGCAGCGCCGGGGCTGCTTCGCCGTGCCCATGGTGTACGCCACCTTCCTGATCGACCTGCGGAAGGAGGAGACGTCGCGGCTGGCCTTCTACCCGCCTCACCCCAACTACACCTGGGCCTTCGACGATATCATCGTCTTCGCCTACTCCTGCCAGGAGGCCGGTGAGGGATTGGGGAGGGTGAGGGGGGGCCGGGGGCCGGGCTCTGTGGTGTTCACCCTCCCTGGTCCCGCAGGCGCCGAGGTCCACGTGTGCAACCAGCAGCGTTTCGGCTACATCAACGTCCCGGTGAAGGCCCACCAGACACTGGAGGACGAGCGGGTCAACTTTGTGCATCTCACGCTGGAGGCCATGGGTGAGCGCTGTGGGGGGGGGGGGTCCCGAGGGTGGCCCCTGCACCTGGCTCAGGGTGAGGGGTCCTGGTGCTGTCCCCATGGTGGGGCAGTTGGCCCTGGGTCCCTGCCAGAGGGGTCCGGGCTCCATCAAAAGGATTTCCCATCTCTTGGCAGTGGATGGCCCCCCCATGCAGCGCTCCATGCACATTTCTGTCCCCCCCAAGCCTCTCACCAAAATGGGTTTTGACGAGGTAAGTGCCCGGCAGGCCCCCCCGTGCCTCCCCTCCATCCCTCCTTCACCACATGCTGCTCCCCACCGCCACCACAGTGTTCAGCCGAGCCCCACGTCCCCTGTCCTGCAGTGGCTGGGTAAGCTGTCCCCACAGTGATGTCCCCCCCGCCCCGATGGGGCTCTTCTCTTCCTCCCCAGATCTTCCTCATCAACCTGGTGCGGCGGCCGGACCGGCGCCAGCGGATGCTGGCGTCCCTGCGAGAGCTGGAGATCGCCGCGCGGGTGGTGGACGCCGTGGACGGGAGGTGACCGTGCGGGGCCACCTCTGCCAGCCCCCCGGTGTCACCCTGGGGAGGGGGCTGCATGGGGGGGGACACCTCGGTAATGCGACCCCTCGCCTTGCAGCACCCTCAACAGCAGCGACATCAAGGTGCTGGGCGTGGACATGCTCCCGGAGTACTACGACCCCTTCTCTGGCCGCACGCTGACCAAGGGTGAAGTCGGCTGCTTCCTCAGCCATTACAGCATCTGGAAGGAGGTACGGGGCCGGGGGGGCACCAGCACGGGGCGGGGACCCTGTGTGCAGCACCGGCTCTCCGGAGTCACAGGGGAGAGGGTTTCTCCTGCAGGGTGAGTGGGCCCAGTACGGCCCAGTATGTCCCAGTGTGGTGCTGGGGCGGGTTTGCAGCGCTGTGCCCTCCCTGCAGATCGTGTCCCGGGGGCTGGAGCGCTCGGTGGTCTTCGAGGACGACGTGCGCTTCGAGGCCTCCTTCCCGGCACGGCTGCGGCGCCTGATGGAGGAGCTGGAGGGGGCGCAGCAGGACTGGGACCTCATGTAGGTGCCGGGGGGTGCTGGGGGGGGGGGGGACACACAGGGCTGGCTCTGACCGCTCGCCCTGCAGCTACCTGGGGAGGAAGCAGGTGAACGCGGAGGACGAGGCGCCCGTGGAGGGTGTCCGAAACCTGGTGGTGGCCGGGTACTCGTACTGGACACTGGCCTACGCCATCTCCCGCCGCGGGGCGCAGAAGCTGCTGGCCGCCGAGCCCCTCTCCAAAATGCTGCCGGTGGACGAGTTCCTGCCCATCATGTACGACAAGCACCCCAAGTAAGGAGCAAGGGGGGTGCCGGGGGGGACCGGGGGGCCGTGCCGCCGCGGGAACATGTCTTTCTTCTCCGTCGTCACCGTCCCCCCCCCGTCCTCCCCCCGGCGTTGCTCATGCTGGAGGAAAACATCTGCAGCATGAGCTCATTCCCCCCCCAGCCGCCGCCTGGCCGCCGGCCGCTGGAAAATGGCCCTCTGCCAGCGCGGGGGGGCGGCGGCGGGGACGGAGCTGGGGCACGGTGCTGGCCCCGCACAGGGGTCTCGGCCCCGTCGGGGGCACCTCCCTGCCCCGCATCCCGGGCTGGGGGCAGCGGTGGGGCTGTGGCTGGAAGGGGGGGGAGGCAGCTGGGGGTCAGGGGGAGCATCGGGGGTGTCCCTGGGGAGAAGGGGTGGGAAAAGTGGAGAGCAGGACATCAAAGTGGAGGGATGCGGGGGTGAAAGGTGGACAGTGCGGTGGATGTGGACGGGGAGCTGCGAGGAGCCCCCCTCTCACCCAGACCTCTCTGAGGACGCAGTGTCCGTGCCCGTCCCTGCTACCCGCTGTCCCTCCCCACGCGGCGGCTTCCCCAGCACGGTTTTTCCAGCCCTGCTCTCTCCACCGCTCTGTATGAGAGCCTCTCCTCCCGCTCTCCCCAGCGAGGACTACAAGCGGCACTTCGCCCCGCGGGACCTGCTGGTGTTCTCGGCTCACCCCCTCCTGGTTTATCCCACCCACTACGCCGGGGACAGCAACTGGCTGAGCGACACGGAGACCTCCACCATCTGGGACGATGACTCCAAGCAGACGGGCTGGACGGGTTCGCAGAAGACCCTGAGGGACCCGCGGGGCGGCGGCGGGGGCTACCTGCGTTCCTCCGCCCGCGATGAGCTCTGAGGTTGCTGGTGCTGGCAGCGGAGCCTCCCCGGGGGCAGCCAGACCTCCTGCCTGGCCGGCATGAAAGCATCAGGATGCTCACGGCTTGCTCCTGCCTGGACCGCTAGCAGGGATGCTCCCTGCCTTTCCCCCAAGGGATCAGGCGTCATGACTCCGTGGGGAGCATCACTGGTGCCCCAAGGTGGGATTTATTCCCAGGGCTCTCGGAGAGCTGGTGCCCAGCTGGGCAGAGGAGCTGCTGGGGACATATTTTCCTGGTTTGCCAGCACTGTTCCGAATGGTGCAAACTCCTTCTGTTTTTTTGGACATCTCATGTGGATTTGCAGGTGCAGGAGGAAACGGGAAGGCCTCCTGCCACCCACCGGGCCCGTCCCTCACCTGTGCCGCGTCTGGGCTGAAGCCCAGGAAGGATTAAACCAGACTGTTTGGAGCTGACGTGTCCAGGTGCTGGCTGTGCTGGGTAGCACTGCCCCGCATCACATCCCGGAGCCTTCCCTGCCTGTGCTTTGGGGTGATTGCTTTGGAAACAAAAGCTCTAAAGGGGAAGCAGGGGGGAAAGTGGGGTGAGAGAGAGGGAATGGAGCTGTCAAATGTGTGTGCCCCTTGGGCAGGACCAGGCCTGGGGTGAGGGCTGGACCTGATGTAGGACACAGTTTGTACCAGTGCGGTGTGCTGATCGGGATGCTTCTGTGGGGCAGGGGCATGGGGAAAAGCCCCTTCTAGCAAACCAGAGCTGCAGTGGGAGAGCCCCATCCCTCCATGGCAGCCGTTGGTGTGCTCTGACCCTCGGCAGGTACCGGTCAGCAATGCTGGGTGGCCCCATGCATCGCTCTCCCCCTGGGGCTGGCGGTGGGAGGCAGCCAGGAGGACCCATTCCTGCGGAGCTCTGCTCTCCCCAAGTACCGCCGATGAAAATGATTTCACTGAGAGCATCAGCACAAACGAGGTTTTGGCCTTTGGACTGAAGACCTGACACCAGCTTGAGCACCAGCATGTGCAGCTGAGTCCTGCTGGGCTCTGGCATTTGTCAAGTTTGTGGCCAGATTTGGAGGAGGGTGTTTGCTTTTCAGGAGCCTGAGCTTGTTTGGTGCGAAACCTCAGCTCCCTGGAATGGGTAAATGCTCTGCAGGGCAATGTTTGGTTGAAAACTGAGGTGGAGGAGCAAGTATCTTGAAAATGCTTCAACTAACTATAGTCCAGGTGAGCTGGGGGAGACATGAGCTCCCTGCCAGGCCCCCAGAGCTGCTGCTGCTTTCTCCAGTGCCTGGGACTTGGGTGCCCCTTTTGGCCCTGAAGCAGCTGCTGGGGCCAGCCCTGGGGTGGTGGGTTGCTGCCTGCACCCACAGGGTAGGGGGCTGTGTCCTTCCCCCACAGCCTGATGGAGGTGATGGGGAGGTGGGGGGAATCCTTGGCAAGTGAGCCCCACAGCAGGATGTCTGAGGCCACCAAAATAATGATCCAGGAGAGCGTGATTCAGGGCAGGGTGAAGAGCTACACCAGGGACCTCCTGCAGGAGAACAACCAGCTCCAGGAGGTCACAGAGGACCTGAAGATCCCAGTGGATCTGCTGGAGAACAGGGAGCAGGACATGGCCAAGTGCAGTCTGCAGGCACAGGGTCCCAGACAGTACGTGCACGGGTGCTGTGGCAGGATGGAGAGCTGATGGGAGGCTGGGGCCACCTTTGACACATTGCCTGTCCCTTGGCTGCAGGTAACCTCGATGCACACCATGCAGCTTGAGGAGCTCTTGGCTGGGAGCTGCAGATGGAGAAGGTGAAGGTCTGGTGCCAGCTGGAGCAGATGAAGGAAGCAGCAGCAGTGCTGCGGTACACGTGGCACAGCAAGGGTCCTGGGACGTGTTCCAGTGCCCGCTGGGGCACGGGCAAGGAGCCACCATGCTCTCAGGGTTTGTAGACCAGGCAGGACGTGCCAAGGAGAGCCCAGGGCCTTTGGGATGCTGGGGGGGTGGTGGTGGTGGTGGGGAGAAGCCATTCCCTAGGCTGCCCGCTCTGGCAAGAGACCTGTGACGGGGGTGGCCAGGAGGAGCCAGAGTTCCTCCAGCTTTCAAAAACTCCAGTGTTTTGGCACAAAACAACCTAACTCAGAAACTATGACAGCCACACAACCTCCCCTCTACTTGCTCCAGTTCAGTGGGAGCAGACCTCATGAGCTGGTGAGCTAGGAAATTCCAGGCAGCTCTGGCTTTCCATGACACACGGTGCTGGGACACCCTTCCCGCAGTGCATCTGCGCATCCACGAAGCAGGGAACACACAGGTGATGACAGGAATGCGATGTTTGGACAATGAGGAACAGGGAAGTGCTGAGTGAGGCTAGAGACGCCAGCAGGGACCTCAGGGAGGGACCCAGGAGGGCCCAGCCCCTGCCTGGCCACCCTGCAGTCATGACAAGGCAGAAGGTGCCGGCGTGCTGGTGGTGTTAGAAGGGCTGGCTGGCCAAACAGCTAGAAAGGGTCTCCTGCCTTCCTCCTGTTCAGCGTGTCCCTGCTCGGACCCCTTCTGTATGTTGTCCTTATCATCCCTGTCCCTGCCCTGCTCTCCAATATGGCCCTGCAGACCTCCGGGTGCACCCAGTCTCCCCCCAGAGCCTCCCTAAGGGCCTCCAACAAGAAACCCCTACAGCTGCAGCCACCTGTGCTGTTGGGACAAGCTGCTGCCACCTTCACGGGCCACCCCCTGTGGCACCGGGACTGCTATCGTGGGGATGGACTCCAACGGCACTCGGGTACCAGGGTGCCTGGCAGACATGGAGATTCAGCGCTGATCCCCGCCAGGCAGCTGAAGGGCGAGAGGACAACGCTGGGCAGCGAGGAGCGGCCCCCACGCCTTCCCCGGGTGTGTCGGGCCCAGCTCCAAGAAACACGAGGCTGGAAGAGGTTTTTGCTGGGCTGCGCCAGGACCCCGGGCTCCTGCCAAGCCTGGCGGGGCCGCAAGAGCTGATTGTTTCCATGTCCACCGCCGTGCCAAAACGGTGTCTGCCTTGGGGAAGCGGAGGGAAGAGGGTGAAGGAGAAAAGGGGGAGAGAGAGGGGAGCAGAGACTTGTCAGGAAGAGAGGGGGGAATGGGAGCTGGGGACGATGAGCCCTGCACTGAGGAGGGGACAGCACCTGTCCCCTTGACCAGGACCCACTCCCACTGCAGAGCACTAACACAGGGCTAGACCCCGTCGTGTCCCCGTGGGGTTAAAAGGACAAAACCCCCCCGTTATGCTGCAAGCACCGGGCCACGGGCAGGTGTCCTAGCCCCGCTCCGCAGGGACGTGCCCCGAGGCCAGCCGGGCCCTCAGAGGGCACCTCCCCGGCGCCATCTTGTTGGGGTGGGGGGCGCGGGGGCCGCCATCTTGCTCCCGGGCACCGCCGCCATCGTGGTTGCGGGCGGCGGGGCGGGCCCGGGGGGCGGCATCGCGGGGCCGGGCCGGGCTCCTCCCTGCTGCCTCCTCCGCTCCCGTGGGGGCACGGGGGGAGCCTTCCCTCTCCCTTCTCCCTCCTTCCTCCCAGCTTTGGCCATCTCTGGGGTGCCCCCCCAGGATGCTGGCTGTGGTGGGGGGGCTCAGGAGGGGCAGTGTGGCAGAGGGGGGCTGCAGGGAGCTGTGTGCTGCTGCAGGGGGGCGCGGAGATGGATGCCGGGGAGCTGTTTGCAACGGCAGTGCCCGGGGAGCAGCTGGAGGCCGGCTGGGAGAGGGCCCTGCGGAGGATCTTCGGGCCCAGCCGGTGCCTGCGCGGCGTCGAGCGCCCCAGGGAAGCGGGGCCCTTCGCCGCGGTTGTGCAGGGCAGGATGCGGGAGCAGTAAGTGCTGGGGGCTGCTCTGCGTCCGACCGTGGTCACACCTGGTGCCCCCGTTACCTGCTCTAACTGCCTTTAGCAGCAGTCTGTGTGAGCAAGAGCATGCAGGGTACACGGTCCTCAATATCCCCCGAGCCATCCTCCAGCCCTGTGTGTGTCTCGGCTCTGCCTTTGGAGCCGAGCTTCCTTCAGACCCTGACGGGCTCCACAATCTCCACGTTTGGCAGCGAGAGCCTGGGCCTGGCTCATGGCTCTTTTCCTCTCCGCAGCTGGCAGAAAGGGATGGAGTTCTCATCCTGCGGCCAGTGGGAGGAAGCCATCATCTGCTACACGAAAGCCATCAGCCTGGATCCGCAGCGGGTAATGGGTCCCAGGGGGCTGGGGACACGCCAGGCTGGGAGCTGGGAATGGGAGGCAGCGTTGTTAAGGGTGGCTGTAACGCTGGCATCTGGTTTCAGGATGCACTTACCGTGGCATTAGCCTCTTGCCAGGCTGAGCCTGGGTAGCTTAAGTAGGGCTGGGTCATGGGCAGCAAGGGCTGAGGGTGTCTGTGGTGCAGGCAGAGCTGTACGAGCAGCGGGCTGAGGCTTTCCTCCAGCTTTGCGACTTCCAGTCGGCCACTCTGAACTTCAGGAAGGTGCTTGCGTTGGGACCTGCGCGGGAGCAGCACTGCCTGGCTCGCTTAGCCCTCGTCCTTGACCTGCAGGTGAGCTACCACTCCATTCTCCCTGTCTGCAGCCCTGGCCTGCGGCCACGCTGATAGGGTTTCCCTGCAGGGACAATGTCTGCTTGACCAGGAGCTCTACAGCGAGGCCCTGGAGGCCTTTACACGAGCAGCTGAGCTGCAGCCTCACCGCAGGGTGTTTCGCAGGAGGAGGTGAAGCAGCATGAGGCTGTTCAGCTGGGCTGGTCCTGCCGTGGGCTCCCCGCCAGCTGTGCCCCTCTCCTCTTGCAGCATCTTGTGCCTCGCTGCCCTCAACAAGTTCCCAGAGTGCCTCCGGATGCTTAACAGAGACCTGGCAGAGGATGCGAGGAACCCTGATTTGTACGCGCTGCGTGCCTCCTTCTACGAGCGCTTCGGGCAGGTACGGCCGCTCCGGTCCCCGAGGGATCCTGGCTGCTCCTCCTGGAGGTGGGGGATGCAGGTGGAAGCTCCAGGTCCTGAGGGAACCCGACCTCCCTGGCAGCTGGCCCTGTGTCACCAGGACATCCAGCGGGCGCTGCAGCTGGAGCCGCAGCACGGAGCCGCCCAGGCACTGCAGCAGAGGCTGCGGAGGCGAGGCCTGGAGGCCAAGGCCGAGGCAGTGTCGAAGGCTCTGTGCGGGGACCTGTGTGGGGCCCTGCTCAAGATCAGCTTTGCCATCGAGACCAACCCCTTGGCTGCCGAATTCTTCACCCTCAGGTAGCGGACATGTTACTGCGGCCAGTTGGCCCTGCTGGTGTCTGAGTCTTCATTTCTGTGTCCCTGTGTCACAGGGGGGCCCTCCTCCGACGGCTGAAGGACTTCAGTGCAGCCTGCAAGGACTTGGCCAAGGCGAGGCAGCTGTGTGCCGACGAGGGCCCGGAGGCTCAGGAGGCTCAGCGGCAGCTGGTGCTCACCTACAATGACCGTGCCGTGCACTGCTACACCCTGGGCCGGCTTGATGAGGCTGTGATGCTCCTTGGTCAGGCTCTGCGAGATGAGAGGACGGAGGAGGGACTCTATGTCAACAGAGGAGGCAAGTGGCTGGGCTGGGGGTCAAAGCAGGGTCCCCAGGGCAAGACCGGGGGCTCAGGGATAGGGCTGGGGTGTCAAACAGCAGCAGTTTGCACCCACACAGTGAATGTCTGCAGGGGAAGGCCCTGCTCTTGGGTTCTGTGTTAGGGACTGCTGGCTGAAGCTGGTGATAGGGCTCCTGGGTTCTCCTTTGACCCTGATCCCAGTTCCCAGACAAGAGCTCTGTGCCCCTCAGGGGTGCCTTTACTGTTTCAGCAGTGGGGAGAAAGAAGATTTACCACTGGCTCTGCTGCTCCATCCCCACGAGATCTATTCTGGGGCATGGCTGGGAACTGCTGTGCTCTCCCATACTGGGCTGCATCTCCTGGTGGTCGCAGTGCAGAGCTTTTGGCTAACGATGCTGAAACCCGGGGTGGGCTGAACACGAGGCGTGTATTTCCCACCGGCACGGAGAGCTCCAGGCAAAGGCCCAGGGCAGCAGCCAGCCCCTAGCCGCTCTCGGTTGCTGAGACGCCGGCACGGCTTCGTTGCAGACTGCTTCCTTCGCCTGGGGGAGCTGGCCCACGCGCTAGCGGATTACCAGCAGGCGCTGGAGCTGAGCCCAGGGAACCTCGGTGTGCAGCGACGTGTTGCGGCGGCGCTGCATGAGCTGGGTCGTCGGGACGCGGTGGCGAGGTGAGCAGGAGGGCGGTGCGGCTGCCCGAGGGCCCGCAGCGAGCCCTGTGTGAGCTCCTGTCCCCTCGCAGGCGGTACCAGCAGGCGGAGGCTCGCTTCTCCGCTGCCATCGAGCACGACCCCCAGGCACCGCTGCACTACCTGCACCGGGCCCAGGCCCGCCTGTGCCTGCGGAGGGTGCAGAGCGCGAGGGAGGACGCCGTGCGGAGCCTGCGGCTGGACCCCACGGACAGCGAGGTACAGCCCCGCTGCTGCTGCCCCCTGCCCTGCCCGGGGAACAGGCGGTTAGTTACCGGTGTGTTGCCTCCGCTGCAGTGCCTGTGCCTAGCGGTTGGGTGCTTTGGGGCAAGCCTGGTGTTTCTGTTCTGCATCAGGGCCAGCAGCTGGCACCAAGAAACACGGGTTGGGGGCCAAGGGTCCTGCTGGGGTACAGGTCCGAGCCAAGCAGCAGTGGTTGTAGCCTGGCTTTTACAGCAGGTTTGTGTTAGAGCTGTTGGGCAGGTCTTTTTCCTCCTGTTCATTTTTTTCCCCGTTTCTTTGAACCTAATACAAGGCAGAAGCCCTCTTGCAGCTGGCTGCGATATGAGGAGCGTGCCCCCACACTGCTGTTGCAAAGTGTGGCACTTAATGGGGCAGCAGCACGGTTCAATAGATCTGGGGCTTCTTTATGAAAAAAAAAAAAAAAACAGGCTCCCTGTCAGGGCAGGTCCCAGTGAGGCTGCCAGGTCCTTCGCTGGTGGCACCAGGCAGGTGCTTGGCTGCAGGGGAAAGTTTTTCTGCATGTGCTGGTATGTTGGGAGGACATCCAGGTTTTGTCTTCCTGCTGCAGATCCTTTCCCTCACACACCACCTCTTTCCAAGACAGACTGTCCAGGCTATCCTGAGGAGTGACACCGGACACCTCGCCCAAGAAACCTTGGCGAAAACACTTCAGAGCCCTCCAGAACCCACAATTTCGGCCGATGATGCCTGGTGTGACAGTACTAGGTGAGCACTTGCAGTTTTGTCTCAGGTGTCAGCCTGCTGGCACTGCCCCTCTAAGTGGGGCTTGCTCAGCCCCTGAGTGTGGCACTTTTGTTTGCTCGGGAGCACAGGGGCGCATGCCAGCTGCCTTCCGAGCTAACTGCCCAATTACTCACGGTGCCGGTGCGGTGACAAGTTGTGTGTGCTGCCAGGGCACAGGGGGTCAGCCTTTACCCAGCCTGCAAACCGGGCCACAGGTTTAGGCCCCACAGCACCCACCCAGCACCTCGCCTTGGCTGTGTGCTTGCACGGCCACCCAGCAGGTCCTGCAGTGACCCCCCCCCCCCGGGGAGCGAGGTGCTGCGTGCCGTCTGCCCCCTGCTCTGGCACGAGTCCTGGGAATGCGGCCTCGTACGCAGAGGTGTGCTCTGCACAAGGGAAAAGGGCTGGCTGTAGCTGTGGCACGGACCCTGTGGCTTTCCTGTACCTCTGCCGGCTCCTCTGCAGAGATTGTCTGGGCCAGCCACTGCCATTTCACCTTCTCCCCTGGGAAAGGCCACTGTCTTGTTTCCAGTTACCTAATTAGAGACCATCAGCTCTGTGCCACTAAATCCCTGACGTGCTATTGCATCAGGCAGCTGTGCCCGTGCGACTGCAAGTCTTCCAAGTCCTTCCGCGATAGCTGCAATTAGGAACCCAAGTAAATGACTATTCCCCAACTATTTATTTCATAAAAGATTTATTTTAAAATTAGAAATGCCTAACGTTTTTGAAAGCAGCAGGATGTTTGAGTCTGTCCGTGGGCCAGCTCCCAGGCCACATCTGGGTGGTGTCTGCAGTCGCTGTCCCACAAGCTCTGGCTCTGGAGGCAGGCTGGAATGGTCCCAAGCCCTTGCAGCTCGTTTCAGCATAGGGCCCAAGGGGAGCACCAAAATGTCCCTGTTCAGCCACCCCTCAGGCAGTTTGTTCCCAGAGACTGAATGGTTCTGGTTCCTCTGACCTGGGCTCCAGTAACTGCACAGAGATTAACACAGGGCAAAGGCCAGCAGTGCCACGCACCCCATGCCTGACAGCACGGAGTACTGATCTTCCTTCGCTTGTCCTCAGGTTCCCACGTAAGTGGCGCCCCCAAGAAGCTCAGCAGAGCTGGCCCAGCCAAAGTTTGCGAGGTCTGACCAGCAGAAGGCTGTAAAAGAGGCTCAGCAGCTTATAGCACCAACTCCTCAGTCTGCTGTAGAAATCAACACTGAATAAAAGGGATTTTTAAAACCATTCGTAGCACCACGGTCTCCCCTGGAGGTAGGCACGAACTTTTTTTTGTAGCTGGTAAAACAATGCAGAGGTCTGGTGTTTTGTTTTTGTTTTCCTGGTTTGCTGCAGGACCTCAGGGGAAAGATGGATGGGGAGACGGGGAAGAGCTGGGCTCGTGGCGGGTTGGGCGGTGACATTTTCCTCATTACGACCCCGTGCTTCTTGATGGTGAAGCTGGTCCCTACCAGCACCTATTCACAGTGAAAGGAAACTGGAAAGAAGTTGGCTCTAAAAATTCCTTGAGAAGAAAACTTCGCTGCAATGTTGCAGGTGCTCACCAGCCAGCGTTGCAGGAGCCAACACCAGCGTTGTCACATTGTACCAAGGAACTGAGGTACTGCCATGCTTAAAAAGACAGTTTAAAAAAAAATGCTAAAATGCTGTATTAAAAAAAATATTTTTGGGGCTCAGAATCTTGATGCACTGGATATCAGTAGCTGCCAGAAGAGGGGAGAGCTGCAGATTGGTGCTGCTGGCAGGGTGAGAAACCTCCCTGACGCTGCGGTCCCTCTTGGCATCTTCCCCTTGTCATCACAGATGTGTCTTGGGTGGTGCACAGGGCTGGTTGTAGCCACCGTCACCTGGCATAGGATAACTCCGTAAAGTGCTTTAAATCACATCACTTGCACTTGCTCCCACAGCTGCATCCTGCAGTGGCATCCTTGGGGCTGGAGAGAGGAGTTCAGCAGGAGAGCACTTGTGCTACCGGCTGGTGACACGTAGCTCCTGGGCCTCATCCTGCCAGCCCTGGGCTCCGCAGCTCCACAGCTCCACACTCGTCCCCTGTGGAGCTGAGCAAGGCCGCTGTCGGTGGCTAGAAGAAAAAACTGATCCGAGAGGCCACTGTTTTGCAGCCTGTCGACGAAAATATTTTCTCTTCTTCTGGGAAGTAGGGGATGCTGTCAGCCACCTCCTGGACCATGCCCTGACGTACTTCTAGGCCTTGCTGGACAAGTTCGTTGACGACGCACTGCTTTACGTGGTGGTGCTTCAGGGGGAGGAAGGGCACGACAAAATCAATGAGATGTTCGTTAATGATCCCCGATTTCCAGAACCCACCTGCAAAAGCAAAAGAGGAGACAGAAGGTTTTACCTTCAGAGTGTCAGCGGTCCTTGGAATTCAAAGAACTGCTTGGTGTGAAGCCAAAATACTCAGCTGCAGACAGATCTGCTCTAGTTTGGTATAAGGAGTGGAACCGATCAGTTGTCAAACCCTCCTGCCCAAAATAGATCTGTTTTTCTCCAGGAATGGTAGGATTTAGCTTAACTGGTCAGCCTTAAGTAATGCTCCCTGTGACAAGTTCAAAGCGAGGAGATCCAGGCAGGCAGCGGGGATTGGCACTTCTCAGTAAGCGTGCTGTGCTGACTGCCATCCCTCGGCTGTGAACGCACATCTCCAAAGAAATGTGCTAAGCGTGTTAACAGGTCTGCTGGCTTGGGGAGCCGGGCTGTTCCTTCCCTCTGCCAGGACACCTTGAGGGGATTGCAGTTCCCTTCCCTCCAAATCCCCGTCCCTTTCTGTCTGCTTGGGAGGTGCCAGGCAGCGTCGGTGGCCGTGTGGAATGGGCCTAGCTCCCTCTGCTGGGCTCTGCTCCCCGCCAAAAACACTTCCAGGGACTCACTCTGAGGGTTTTCAAACACGGCTTTGGAGATGGCCGACTCCGCGTCCTGCAGGCTGATCTCCTCCCGGTCCCTGTGGGCCCGCCAGAGATCCAGCGTCATTTCGTTGATCTGCTCTCCTCCTGCGTTGCTGCACAAGAATGAGGTGCTTACTTACCGGGTATCCAGGAAAGCAGTGCTGCAGGGCAGAGGAGGCAGCTGACGGCCCCCAGCCTGCATGAGTTCAATCCAGGTTTGCCCACTGCCTGCCCTAAAACGACTCCTGTAAAGGCACCCAAATGACAGGGACGGGAAAGCTTTTTCAGACTCTCCAATTTTGCCTGTTCTCAAGGAAATAACGTCTGTCTGTATTTGCAGAGGATCAATGCCGGGAGAAGGGAAAGCAAAGTGAAAGCGGGCTCAGAGGCAGGCGTCGACCTCTGCCCACATGAGGAGCAGGGTGCTGGAGCGCCCCGCCACGTCCCACGCGCCACAGAGGCGCCTCTCTTACCTTATGAAGATGAAGATCGCTTTGCGGTAGTTGGTCCCGTACACAACCCACGAGGGGCCCAGGAACGGCATGATCACATCAATCAGGCCCGGGTGCATCTTGTCCATCTCGTCGAAGAGAAAGGCCGACCGGCCGCAGCTCGTCAAGTTCCCCTGGATCCAGCGCTTCAGGTTTTCCTAGGAAAAACGTCCACGAAGCCGTCAGGCGGCGAGATACCGAGGGCAGCGAGGCAGGCCTGAGCTACCCCAGAGCAAGGGCTGAGGTGAGGGTGCTGGAAGCTGCTTGTCCCTGCACAGCACCACCTCCTCAGAGCAGGAACAGCCAGCAGTGAGGAGGCCTCCTTTGTTCTGGAGCTGGCACAGCGACGTATCTGCTTTGTTAGCCCATTGTAGATCTTTTATTGCAGAGTTAAAGCAGCAGTGTGAAGGAGGCAGCAAACTAAAGCTGGGCGTTCAGCCTCCTCCAGTTCCCCACGTTCTCTTTCACTGTATCCACGCAGTTCCCCCCGACTGAGCGCTAGAAGGGAGACGTGCTTTTTGCCAACTCCTTCCCCGGTGCAAAAACCGTGTGCCTGCACTGAACGAGAAGAGCTCTGTCTCTCTCCACCATGGCTGAAGTTCCCTTGGTGCAGATGCCAGCCCCCCACGAACACTAAGCCTCGTGGAGGCATGTGTAGCTCTTAATTGAAGCATTTTACCCAGTACGAGCTTTTACCTTACTGAGCATATTTCTTCTGAGGACAAAAAAGAACAAATAACTTCTCCAAACAGCCAGAAAGGAAATGTTCGGGTGCGTTGGTTTCCCCGCTCTGCTGAGGTTTCATTAGGAAACCTTCACATTTTGATTTCTTTAAGGTTAAGCTGCTGTTCAGGAGCTGCTTGCTGTGTGAGGAGGAATTACGAAGTGTAGCAGTACGCGGGTTTTCTCAGCTATTCAGCTGTTTGGAAAGCAAGGGGAGAGCTTTAGGTGGAAGGCACTAAAGTGAGGCACTTTTGTGTGTTCAAAGGGCTGTGCAAATATTTAAAGAATAAGAACGCAATCACAGCAAGGCCTGCTGTTGGGAAAATGAAAGTGACAACTGACTGCCAGAGTATATCCCAGCTCCTGGTGGATCCTTCGGTAGGTTCATCAGTAGGTTTATCGCTACTGCTTGCCACGAAACAGCCTGAGTGAGTACTGAGCATCACGAGGACGTAACCAAAGCCCAAGAAAGAAGCGAGCAGTACAGTGCAGAGAGGCGGCCCCTTACCTTGTACTGCTCTATGTGCTCGGCGTGGGGGAAGTGCACTATCGGAGAGAAGTGGTGAACGTAGGGGCTGCGGAGCCCGCCCTGGAAGAGGTGGCGGACGAGCATGGAGCTCACGTAGGTTTTGCCTGTCCCAGTGGAGCCGTGGAAGGACATCACCAGGGGCTTGGCGGGGCTGGGGTTCTGCAGGAACTCCTTCACTCCCTTCATCACCTGCTGCCTCACCAGGGGCTGCCCCACCAGATTGGTGGCCAAGTCGCACTCCAGACCTGAAGCAAGTCCAAGCCGGGATTTAGAAGATCCAGAAAACTGGGAAATCCAGAAATTTAGAAGATCCGGATTTTAACGGCTCTTGTCTCGATCCATGCCCGGGAAAAAGCAGCTGTGCCGCGTCCCAGACCCAGCCCGGGCTGCAGAGCCGCCCCGTGGCCGGCCGGGACCCGAACTCCCCCGGCCCCGCGTCCCCCCCGGGACCCCCCGGTCCCCGCTCGTTCCCCCCTCCGGGCCCCCCCCCGTCCCCACCGAGCCCCCCTCGGCCTCCCCCTCCCGGTTCCCCCCCCCCGGCGCCCCCCCCCCGCCCCCTCTGACCGCTGAGGTCGGGCCCGAAGCCGCACTCGCAGTCCGCCGAGAAGCCGCAGCGCAGCGCCCGCAGGTCCCAGGCGGCGGCGGCGCCGGGGGGGGCGGCCGCCAGCAGCGCCAGGGCCAGCGCCGCCGCGGCGGGGCCCATGGCGGCCGGCGGCTGCGGCACCGCCCGCACTACAACTCCCGGCGTGCCCCGCGGTGGGCGGGGCAAGGCGAGGGGCAGACCCCGCCCACGGGGCGTGGTTTCGCCGCGTGGCCACGCCCCCAACCAACAGGCCCCGCCCCCCAGGCTGCAGGCACTGGGGGGAGGGGGGGTTTGGGGACCCCCAGCCCCGAGGCGCCGCAGGGAGCAGAGGCAGGAGGGGAGCATAAAAGTTTATTGTGTGCAGGACCCCGGCTATGTACACGTATTTACAGGGCGGGACCGAGTATGTACAGCAGGGACTGGCCGTCCCTCGCGAGTCTGTACAGCGAGGCGCGGCCGTGGGAACGTATTTACACGGGGCACCGAGGGCATCGAGGGCTGGACGGAGAGGAAGCCGAAGGGCGAAGCGACGGGCACCACGCGGTCATGGGCGCTGGCCTGCCCGGGCGCTGTCCCCGTCCCTGTGACGGCACTGCGGGACCCCTGGCCGGGGGTGAGCGGCAGGTGGGACTGCGGTGGTTGCGGTGGCTCCTCTCTGTCCCCAAATTGCCATCCTGCGCCCCCCGCGGAGGGGCTCCGCAGCGCACAGCGCGGGTTACAGCTCGCTGAAGCGCACTGCCGGCTCCAGCTTGTGGGACAGGGCGGTGAGGACTTTGTCGAACTTCTCGTAGCGCTCGGCCTGGCTGCTCTCGGCCCCGCGGCTGCCCCACAGCAGCCGCAGCTGGAACTCGGTGCTGAAGACCTCCAGCAGCTCCGCTCGGCCCTGGAAACCTGCGGGGAACGGAGAGTCAGCGCCACGGGTGCGGGACGGGGACCCCGCGCCCGCAGGATGCACCGTCCAGCGCTGGGACGGCGGCAGGGGTTGAGGGGCTGTCCCCGTCCCCCCTCGCTTACCCTGCAGCTTCACCTCGGCGTTGGTGTGGTACAGCCCGCCATGGTGGGCCACCATCCGCGCCGCCTCCAGGTGGGCCATGACCACCTCCACGCCGTTGTCCGTGCTCTCCCAGGGCTCGGGGTTGTCCACCAGAGCGTCGTCCCGCTCCAGGAGGGTCACCAGGGGCATGACGTGGGGAAAGGTGGTGTTGGTCAGCGGCGGGCCTTCTGCGGAGAGAGGTGCCCTGAGCCTCTCCGGCAGGCTCGGTGGCCCCGTGTCCTCCTCGTCCCCCTTCCCCACCCGCCTTGGCCCCGTGCAGCGCTCCCACGACCACACAGCCCTACAAAGCCGCGCTGCCACCGTGCCCATGGGAGAGATTTTCTGGCTCAGCTGCAGCACAGATGCGGCTGTGGCTCTGAGGACGGCTCTGCCCGGGGCCATCACCTCCTCCAGCACCAGCCAGGCTCTTTCTGCTTGTGCCCAGGAGAGGAGCGCTGCCGTCCCCGCTCTGGCGGCCTCTGAGAGTCCCAGGGCTGCAGCGAGGAGCGGGTGCGCAGGCCTGGGGCTCTGCGTGTTGGAGAGATGAGGCTTTTCATCCTCCCTGCCTCAGACCGGCTGGTGTCCCCTCGCCTTGGCACGCACCGCCATGCAAGCGCAAGGGTTTGGCTCGGCCAAGCCGCGTCTGTGCCCAGCCACTGGTTTTATTTAGTTATGAAATGCTTCCTTGGGAAGGAAGGGGCAGCTGAGGCCAAGCGGGCCCGGCCGGGTGCCGGGGCTGCGCAGCGGGCAGGAGGGAAGTGTCTGGCGCTGCTGGGAGAGGGACGCAGCTCTCAAACACGTCCCCTCCGCGAGGCCGTGCCCAGCTGAACCTGGAAGGAGCAGGCGGATGGGATGGGAGCTGCTCTCGTTACCTTTCCCCTCGTTCAGGCTCTTCAGGAACGGCTTCAGCTTCTTTTCGTAGAGGATCGCGCCCTCCGTGTGCCGCTGCCGCAGCACCATCCAGGTCTGCTCCAGCCGCGCGATCTGAAAGGGGATGGAAGTGCTGGGGGATGGAAGTGCTGGGGCTGGGGAAGCGTAGCCCAGGGGATGCTCCCGAGGTCAGCCTGGCCCCAGCACGACGGCCCCAGCCTCGCCTGCAGCCTTGCAGCACCTGCTGCTCCCCAAAACAGCCTCTGCTGCTGGCACTCGCCGCCAAGAGGCTGCAGGGCCCTGCCCCGGCGCTGGGCTCAGCGTTTCTTCCCCTGCCCTGCCCCAGGACAGCAGCTTCCCCGCGCTGCAGCGGCCTTGAAGATGAGATGCAGGGAGGGGGCAGCCCTTCCACCTCCTTTGTGCAGGCAGGAAGCGAGACTTCCCAGCTGGGCTTGATTTAAAATTGAATTTTAATCTCCTTTCATCTTCCAAAGGGAGCAGCGCGGCCTGGAGACGCTGCTGCCACGGCCTTGAGACTGATTTGTATTGTACCGGAGGGCAGATTCATTTCCTCTCAGGAACAGAGCCCAGCACAAAACAAAAAGCCCAACCACCGAAAAAAACAATCGTATCCCGGCGGGACTGGGCTGTCTGCTCGGCGGAGGGGATGGCTCTTTCCCTTCCCTCCTTACACCCCAGCGGATGTGGCCCCGTGCCGCCGCTGGGGCATTGTCCCCGCTCCCCCGCGGGTGGGCCACCGGGGAGGCGGCTGGAGAGAAAGGGCCGAGCCCGGGCCACGAGGACGGAGGCGGCGTCCCCGTACCTGCGTCATTTCCAGGGCGTTCATCACAGCCGCGAAGCTGAACATGTTCCCCATGGTGCTCTTCAGCTCGGCCGCCAGCTGGATGGTTTTGTGCAGCAGGGCCGCCCGCTCCTCCGTGCTGCCCGTGCAGCCCAGGATGTCCACGGCGATCATGATGGACATGGTGTGGAACCTGCCGCGGGGCGAGAGGCAGAGCACGGGGCTCAGCACGGGGACGAGGCGCTGGGGATGCTCCCGCCGCCGTCCCGGCAGAGCTCAGCACCCCCAGGGGTGCCGTGTCCCCCCCCCCCCGCGTGCCGCCCCCGGGGAGCGGGGCTGTCACCCCGTGCCGTACCGTTCCAGCAGGTCGAGCCGGAGCTGGTGGCCGTGGGGCAGGGTGAGCAGCTCCATGCCAGAGCTCACCCCCATGAGCCGCTGCGCCTCTGCAGTTACGCCCAGTATCCGAGCGACCTGGCAAGAAAGGCGAGAGGCGATTAGACCTTTGTTAATCGAGGAGAGGCTGGGCAGCCTCGGGCAGCTCTTCGCTGCCACCCGGCCTCCGCCTGCCCCAGCTGGTGCGGGGAGGCAGAGCTGAGCTGGGACGCTCTGATTTTTGGGGATGCTGCGGTGCCGGGGGATGCTCTGCTCCCCTGGAGCAAACGGAGGGGTAGCGGCGCCCGTCCCTCCCACCTGGCCCCGGCCGTACCACGCAGTCCACTTTGGTGATGTGTTTGGCGAGCGTCTTCGCGTCCACCTCCGCCAGCAGCTCCTTGACCTTCTTGAGCACGGCCATCTCCAGGGGCTTGTTCTCCAGGGGGATGAGCAGGGACTGGAAGGCGGCAGGGTTGAAGGAGGAGCTCATCTCCACGGTGGGGGGCACGAAGCCCACGAAGTCCCGCTCTCCTTTCAGCCTCTGCCCTGCCTCCGCCTCCCCGGAGCCGTTCTCCACAGTCCCTCTCTGTCCTTCCTCCACCTTTAGCCTCTCCACGTAGCTCTTTGCTGGCTTGGTGTCATGAGCCGGCCGCTCCCTGCCGACGGGCGAGGTGGGGTGCAGCTGGCAGTAGTGCCCCGTGTCCGGGTCGCTGTAGCTGTTCACGGAGGGAGAGGGGGAGGCACGAGCGTAGCCGTGGCAGGGAGTGGAGTGGGTGCTGTGGGCAGGGTCCGGGAGAGGTTTGCTGTTGCTCCCCGGGCACAGCTGGGGCTCGCTGGACCTTCTGATGACCGGGGAGGCCGGGGCGATCCCGGCCGCTTGGCAGGTGTGTGGCTTTAGCCGTGTAACTGCGGGGAGCAGGAGAGAGCCTGTTAGCAGAGCCTGGAGGCGTACACGCGCCGAGAACGCCGCAGCCTGGGGTTGGGGAGCTCAGGGAAAGCCCCTGCGGCCCCAGTGGTGCCACGACAGGACCCAGCCCGGTCCCAGGAGAGCTGCATGGCCGCACTGTGGTCAGCTTCACGCCCAGGGGCTCGTCTTTACAGCCAGCTCCGTCCCCCTCCCCACATCCCTGCGTCATGCCAGTGCTGAGCTCAGCCCGAGCCGTGTCCCCGCTGTCCCCAGGCCATGCCTACCCGTGCTGTAGGCGGGCGACGTGGGGTTCTCTGAGATGGGCGACATCGGCGCGTGCAGGTCCTGGATCTGGTCCACGCTGACGGCGCAGTTGCGGATGATGTCCCTGTGGTGCGGCAGGGACACGCTGGGGAGGGGGCAGGCAGAGCGTTAGTCTGGCACTCGGGCAAGGGCAGAGGGGCTGGGACAAGGATTTACCACCCCCCCCCAGCACTGCCCCCTTCCGCTACCACCAGCAACAAGCGGAACCCTAACGAGCTCAGCTGGAGCCTGAGCTGGGAACAGCAGGGGACCTCTATAAAGCAGAGGCAGCTCTGCTGCAAGGAGCCTGGTGCTGGGGGAAAGGAGCAGGGCTTGGCTCCGCTGTGCCCCGGGGTGCTGGGGAAGGGGTCCGGTAAGACGCAGCGGGACGGTTTTCTAGTGCTGTGGTGCCTGGCTGCAAGGCGTGATGTTTTACTGATGCTGGGTGTGTTTCTCTGCCTGAGAGCCGCATGGTGGTCGGGTGAGCGCTCTCTCTCGCAATGGTTGGGAGAGGTAAACGTGCCTGGAGGCTGGACTCGGGGCCCAGCTGGCTCGCACGAGAGCAGAGAGGCGCTGCGGGCTGCGAGCTGTGGCGCACGCGCTCCCGTAGCACACCGGGAGGTCCTGTGGGGCAGCGGTCACAGCCTGACGCGTGCCGTGAGTCAGCGGTGTCGCAAGAGGTGCTGTGGTGGGCTGAGCGAGGGGAGTGCTGCAGGGAGGCAGGGCAGCTGTCCTCCCCGCGGCGTGCCTGGCCTCGAGCACCACGCGTCCGCGATGGGAGGAGGACAGGTGAGCAGCAGCGGCGGTGGGACGTTTGGGGAAATGGGAGTGGTGAGGAAAGGCATTTCCAGAAGAGCCCAGACCCATCAGCATGCGCTCTCCTGGAAGCCTGGCTGTTTCCCTCTTCCCTGCAGTAACGGCTGGTTGTCTGCTTTCTGCTGCCGTGCTCCCACCCTGCCCTCGGGCTGAGAAGGTCGGGGTGTGAGAAGGCAGCTTGGCTCTAAGGCACGCTGGGGGCCAGGCTGTGCCTGCTGGGGGTGCAGGAGCGGAGGCAGGTCCCTTGGGCTCTGTGTGGGGACCTGTGTGAGTGTGCCCTGCCTTCCCGGGCAGGGTCTGGGCACCCTGAGGCTGCCAAAAGAAAGCCTCATGAAGGAAATCTCCACCCCTCCTGAGAAGCCCAGGTACTGCAAGGTTCAGTGTGAGCAGGGGGCCTTGCAGGGCTGTGCAGACCCCTGCCAGCGCAGCTCCATCATCTCCTCTTGGCAACTCCTTGCAAATGCCCCAGTGGAAAGGGCTCTAAAACAAAACGAGCCTCCAGAAACGACCCAACAAATGCCCTCGTGGTGGCTGCGGAGGCTCAGCACTGCTGGCAGCTGGCCCAGGGGAATACCCCAGCTTCAGCTGGGTGCTGGTTCTTCCTCCTGGGCATCCGCTGGTCCCTGCCTGCGTTGGGGCAGTTCCCAAACCCTGCACCTGCCTTGTCCCCGGGGGCTGATCCCCTGCCCAGGCGGCACAGGGCCCCGCACTCACCTGGTGGGGCACCCCTCGGCCCTGGTGATCTTGTCGGCCGTCAGGCCGTCCGTCATAGTGATGCTCCTCCTCTTGATGTGCCCCCCTTTCTGGGCGGCTGGGCTGTGGGGCGCCCCGTGCTTCCCGTTGGCGAGCCCATAGCTGGCTTCCAGGTAGCGCAGGGGGAAGGTGCGGTTGATGGGGCAGTAGACGATGGCGCCGCTCTGCTCGGAGATGGCCTTGCGGTTGCCCACGTAGAAGCGGACGAGGGCGGGCACATTGTCGAAGCTCTCCTGCTCGAAGAGGTACTGGACGCGGGTGTGGCCGTCGCTGGACTTCACCGTCGCCTTGTTGATCTTGAAGTGCAGGGGCTCGTTGCGCCAGCGGCACGTCAGCACGTAGTCGCCCAGGCTGGTGAGCGAGTCGCGGATGAGGAAGTCGCCGTTCCTCTGCACGAGGCTCTCCGAGACCTGGCAGGGGACGAGGCGGCGGCTCAGGCACAACCCCGCTGGGTGAACCAGGGGGGCAGGCGTGGACGCTGCCCCACGGTTTTACCCCGGGGCATCAGCTCGTTCCCCTCACCCCCTGCTCTGGGTTTCGGGAGGGCATTCCCCACAAAACCAGGCAGCTTGGGGCTAGCGAAGCCTTTGCCTGGTGGCTCCGCGAGGCCTGGGGGCGCTGGGAGCTGCCCGCCCTCCCCGTCCTCACCTCCCGGGGGATGCGGCCGTGGTACCAGGCGTGGCTGCGCAGGTCGGTGCTGCTCAGCTTCAGCTCCTCTTCCAGCTCCTTGTGAAGCTTCTCCGGTGACGAGTCGAGGATGTATTTCTCCTTGGAGAACTGTACGGGGGGGGGGAGAGAGAGAGAAAATGTCAGCCAGGGCCCTCGCTGCACGCGTGGCAGCTGCTCCCCCGGTGGGTGTGTGTGCGTGGGGTAAGGTGGTCAGGTCCTGCCACTGGGAGCACTTTTGGGGGGTCTCCTGGTGGCGTGTCCCCGTTGTGCCTGACCAAGCTGTCCCTCTGCCCCAGCTGGGAGCTGAGTGTGGCTGGGCAGGCCCTGCCCCAGCTCCCTGCCGGCACATCTCCAGGGCATTTCACCATGGGAAATGCTTCTCCAGGAGGAAACCCACGCTGTTCTTCCTCCTGCAGACAGCCGCTGTGATTTCCCCTCTCCGAAGGGTTAACTCGGCTGTGTTTAGCCTGACGGTGGCATGAATAGTAATGACAAATGTAAAGGGAACCTTCTGCATCGAAATGAGCTTTTACCAGCACTGGAGCACCTGAGCCTGGAGGATGCAATTTGCCTCCTCCCTTCCCCAGGGAGATAAGGATGGCGTCACCTCTCCCTCGGCTGCGGCCGCGCTCCCTGCCCGCCACCGTGGCAGGAGCGTTCCCCGAGGGCAGCCCCGGCCACCAGCGGGGCTGCTGCTCGCTTGGGGTTCACAAGATCCCCCTATCATGGACAGGGAAAAGAGGGGGACGTGCGTGCCACCAGCACAGGGCAGCTTGGACGGGGTTAGTGGGGTGCCCGAGCGCTGCAGGCTGCCCGGCTCCTCGGCTCCGCGGTGCCTGTTAGGGCAGGGCGCTGCTGGCGCCGGGGAGGACGGGCACGGGCTTGAAGCCGGTGCCCGATGGCACCGCTCTGGCACTGCTGCGGCAGTGCCGTGCTGCTCCTGGACCTGCTCAGAGCCGACCCTTTGCCAGCAGCGGGTTCTGCGCCCCGAGCTGCCTCCCCCTGCTCCTCCCGTGGCTGTGAGCAGGGGCAGGTGTGGGGAGCAGCACCGTGCTCCCACCCTGTACCCGCTGTTCCAGGACTCTGCCGAGTCCCTCAGCAGGTTTCGTCCCTTCCGTCCCACACCTCGAGGCAGCCTGACCCCAGCTCGGGGGAGCTGCTCCGTTCCCTGGTGTAGCTGCACGTACCAGCCAAGGTGGGGGCAGCGGTCCTGCCCCAGGGACGCGGCTCCAGCCCGGGGAGGTGGGAGGAGGCTGGGAAGGAGCCGTGCGGCGGCCCGAGCTCTTCAGGGCTTGCCCTCACCAGCCTGGACCTGCCTCTGTTCCTCCCGTTCCAGCTCCGAATGATTAAAACAGTGCTGGGGCGGCGGAGGCAGCCCTGGGGCGGCGGAGGCAGCCCGTGGAGGTGTTAGGGACCTACTGGTGCGTGCCCCTCTGCCCTCTGTCCCCGTCTCCAGGGAGGGCCCTGCTTGCTGGAGCCGCAGGGACCCGACCGGGCGACACGGGGGTCACATCCTCCTCAACGAGCGTCGCGGGGTGCTGAGCGCCTCCGCTGCCCCGGGGCCCTCGTGGAGACAAAGCTTCTCGGTGCTGCTGAGCCCTATTAAAAATAAATGGTAGCCAGCGGGGCTCCGAGGTCCGGCTGCCTCCTGGGGGGCCGAGGCCGAAGCAGATGCCGTTCCTATGACAACTTCTCCTCCGCCGCCGAGCAGCCCTCGCTCAGCACCCGTGGCCGGGGGTGCCCCTGTGCTCAGCACCTCCCCGCGGCGCTCGGGGCTGAGCTGGGAGCGGTTTGGGGCTGGTGCTCCCCCCCGCCCCCCCGCTGCCCCGAGAGAAGGGATTAGCAGTTCCCTGCTCTGTCCTACATCTGGGTTTTCCCCCAAATCCTCCCCAAGCAAATGCGCAGGATAACGAACGCAAACCCGGCTGAGCAGTGCCCGGCGTCTCCAAGCCCGGATTTGGGCAGCAGCCGGCTGGTGTCCGTGCCAGGAGGCAGGTGCTAAGCTAGCACGGAGGCTCGGGAGAGGAGCGGGAGGCTTTGCATCTTGCGGACGGGGGAGCGAGGGCGGCCGCGAGCGCAGGGAGCTGCGAGCCGCCCCCAGCCACGTGCAGGGCACCATCCCTTCGGCCGCTCGGCTGGGCAGCGCGGTCCCACCTGGCGTCCACGGCCACCGAAAAGCCACCGCCTGCAGCCAGGGCGGCAGCAGCAGTCTGATGCGCGGGGAGGAAGCCCTCTCCTTTGGTGCGATGCGGCTCTGGGGACCGGTCCTCGTGCTTTGAATTGGCTTTATTCTGCTCCGCTCGGTAGCGTGTCTCGGAGGAGGCTGACGGGCTGCCAGCTGGCCGGGCGCCGGCGAGGCACAGCGAGGCAGCCCCGGCCGGCCCGGAGCTGTCGGGAGCGTGTAAGCGGATGTCTGAGTGCCGAGCTGAAAAGGGCACTGCTTGACGCTCTCAGCTGTGCCAGAAGGACATCAAAAGATGTTCGGCCCGATGCGAGGTCTCGCATGCTAGAGGGCTGGCTGCGGAGAGACGCCTGGGCTTCCACTAACGCCCAGCTCGGGCGCGTGGTGCTGGCCTCCTGCTCGGAGAGCCCCGACGCCTCCTCCCGCTGAGGGGGAAGAAACGGGGCCGAGAGCGGTTCCCCAAACCGGCCGCACCAGACAAACCAGCTCGGGAGCTGCCAGAGATGATGCCAAGCTCTGCCTGAGGAATCCCAAGCAGCAGCCAACGTGGTTTGGCTGGAGAAAGGAGAGCTCCTCTGTCACGTTCGGCACCCAGACAGGCCGTTTCACGGTCCTGGGGCTGCGGGATCCTCCGGAGCAGCCGTGCAGTGGGGGCAGTGCTCACCGGGAGGGGATTCCCTGGGCTCTCCATCCCTGCTCACTTCCTTGACTCTACCTGCTGCTTTCTTGGCAGAGGGAAGCATCTTTGGTCCCAGCTGCTGGGCAGGGACTGGAATTGGCAGCCAAAGGGCGAGCTCTGGGGGGATGGAGGGTGCTGACAGCTGTGGTCTGTGTAAAACAGCGGCTGTTGCTCTGCCTGGTGCAAGGAGAGCTTCAAAGGCTGGCATTTGGCTTTCTCTCCTCGCAGAGGTACTCTTACGAAACAGGAGTGACTTGCAGCCTGCTTTCCAGCTCCCCCCTCCCAAACCCGAAGGAGCCGCAGCTGAACATGAAGTCAGCCTGGAAAGCGAGGTGTGCGGCACCCACCCCGCCCTGCGATAACATCTCCTGGCTAACCTCAGGGCACAAAGCACAGCTGCTCTCCCTCTCCTTCTCCTGCTGCGTGCCCCACGTTGGGACCCTCACTGGGGAAATCCCAGCCCCTGCTGCAGCTCTTTCACCCCAGCTCCTGCTGCTGGAGCAGATGTGGGGCCTGGGAAGCACAAGTGGGAGAGAATGGAGTAAGGAGCCACTTGGAGCAGGTGCATGGGGAAAGCCCCAGGATCACCGGAGTCTCTCTGTTCTCCACTTAGCTCTGTACCTGGCAATGGGCTGCTTCACAGCGGAGTATTTCAGAGCAAACATCCTTGCTGAGACAGCCAACGCCATGGCAAACCCAAGAATTGCTCCGCTTGCCTGGTGCAGGGCTGCTGCATGACCTCCCCGTGTGCCCGAGAATGGCCAGGCCATCCTGAGTGACCGTGACGGGGGAAAAATCCCACTGCAAACACCCCCAGGTTGTCGTGGGCTTGCTCCTCACCCACGTACCCTGGTGTGAACCAGGTGGTCTTACTGATCTTGATGCCCATATGGAAAAGGACCCGTTCGTCTCTCTGTATCGTCTCGCAATGACTCTGGGCATCCAAATGGCCTCTCGGGATCTTTGCCCTGGCACTCACAGCCTTTCTTAGGAGTGCTCCTGGCCACCCAAAGGCTCTCCTCTCTCGTCTGTGCTCCTTTGTGGCAGCTCTGGAGCAATTACGCCTGGCTGGCAGGGGTGGGGAGCAGCTGGGGGGTGCTGGCTGGGAACATCTGGGTGCCGTAAGGTGGGTCAAGTGCCCCAGGTTGTGCTGCGGGGTGGTGGAGCGCACCGCTGCCCTGGGGGAGCAGGTCTCCGGCGCAGCGACGGGGCGTGCGTGTACACACATTTCCATCCATCTATATATTACTTATCTCACTCTGAGACGGCGGTGGCCGCTGCTGCTGCATCCCTTTTCGGAGCTGCTATTGGCCAGAAATGATGTCAGTGCTTCCCAGGCTGGGTGCACTGCCATTGGCGGTGAGCAGGGATGCGGCTGTCAGCTGGAAGCGCTCCAGTCATTCATGGGGACTTCAGTGTGTGTTTGCTGGGCACACTTGGACACAAATAGACGGTGAAAGATCTGGCAGAGCCAGGTGAGCGCTCAGGGCTTCGCTTTTAACTCTTTCTGGGGCTGGGATGGAGTGCCCTTCATCCCCTCCCGCATCCCAGGCTCCCACCTGTCTCGCCCTTGTTCTGGCAGCAGCTCGCTGCGATGCTCAGCCCCAGGACTGCTGCGTTAGGGCACGTCCCCCGGTGCTGCTCGGTGGCTTTTGGACAGCCAGGAGAAGCTCTTCTGCTTTTTCTCTCTTCGCCCCCACTAGCGCTCAAAATCCCTGGCTTTGCACTGAGATCAGCAGCAATCATGACAAGACTTGAAATGCTTCCTCTGGGCTCTGTCTTACCCAGCATAATCTCTACAGCTCGGCACCTACCTCCCCGAGCGGGAGTACTGGATAAGACTGCCAGCTCTCTTGGCTGCCAGCTCCGGGCGCTTCTCACCCTTTTTAACTTGCAGCATGCCGGTAGCTCTTGCTTCAGATCGGAGCCTGCTTGGCTCTTGCAATCCTCAGCACCTTTGCTCAGCGTTCTCCCTAAGCAGGTAAATGAGGGAACCGGTTTCTGGTGCTTTGCCCCTCCTCAGCCTGTGCAAATGCCAGAGTCCAAAAATAGGACACCTCGCCTTATGCCAGCGGTGGAAGTGCCACAGGACAGGTGACAGATGGAGCCCAGCTTTCTGTAGCCACCACGGCCGAGCCTGTGCAGCGCAGCGCACACAGAGACCCAGGCCGGAGAGCTGCGGGTCCGTCTGGGCTCCCTCTCTCCTCGGTGCTTAGCGGATGCTCCCGGAGCACCTTTGGAGACGTGCTGCCTCTCGGAGGAAGCCAAACGCTCCCTTCCACGAGGTCTCCTGCAGGCAAGGGCTCCCTTCAGCGATGCTGGTGCTCGCGGTCCCCCTGACAGAAGTGCTGCTCCGGGGCTTCGGCTTCAGCTCCGAGCTACACCCGGCGTCCGGAGGGGATGCCGGGGGCAGCGCTGGAGCCGAAACCAAAGCACCTGAGCAGGGAAGCGCTGGAGGCTCAGGACACCAGGGCTCTCACGGGAGGCTCGAAACCTCATGTGAGCCGTGCGGAGCCCCACGAAGGGCCGGCGAGCGGCCGCAAGGTCAGTGCCGTCCCCGCGAAGCCCCCCTCGACCCCGCAGCCGCCTGCGGCCGGGCAGCGCGACCTCCCCCGGGGCACCCCGGGGGACCTGGCCGAGGGGATCCCGGCCACCCCCCGCCTTCGTTGTCCCCGCCGCCCGGCTCACCTGGACCTGCATGAAGGAGCCGCGGTAGAAGCAGCAGGCGGCCGCCGACAGGGCGCTCCACAGGCTGCAGCGCTCCGTCATGGCGCGGCGCGGCGAGCCCGGTCCGGGCTGACCCGGCCCGGCCCGGCCCGGCCCCGGGCTGCACCTCCGCTGCCACCGCCGCCGCCGGGCTTCAATTTCAGCCGCTTCCCCGATTACCTCATCCCTTGTCGGCAACGGGAGGCGGCACCGAGGCGGCAGCTCCGCCCCGGCCCGCCCCGCCGGGACCCGGGGCCGCCACAGCGGCCCTCAGCGGCACGGGGAGCGGCGGTGCCGAGGGGGAGCGGCGTCCCCGCAGCCCCGGAGGGGAGCCGGGCTTACTGAGGGGAGCCGGTGGCCCTGAGGGGATCCAGCTCCGATCAGCCATGTCCTGAGGGGAGCTGGTGGCCCTGAGGGGGGCCGGTGTTCCTGAAGGGATCCAGCCCCACCATGTCGTGAGGGAAACTGGGTCTTCTGAGGGGAGCCAGCATCCCTGAGGGGATCGGGCAGCCCCGACCAGCCACGTCCTGAGGGGACCTGGTGTTCCTGAGGGGATCCAGCCCCACCGTGTCCTGAGGGGAGCAGGGTCTTCTGAGGAAATTGGGCAGCCCCGATCAGCCGTGTCCTGAGGGGAACCAGTGTCCCTGAGGGGATTCAGCCCCACCACGTCCTTAGGGGAGCTGGGTTTTCTGAGGGGAACCAGTGTCCCTGAAGGGAGCTGGCACCCCCCAGCCCCCCCATACCCTGAGGGGTTCCCCCAAGGGAGCTGGCACCCCTCATCTCCTCACCCTAACCCGCCTGCCCTCCCCAGCGACACACGGGGTCAGGGACAGCCTCGGTCCCTCCTTTACCTCACCCCCATCCCTCCTCACCCTGCCCGTCCTGGTGCCGTCCTTTCCGGGGAAGACGCCGGTTCCTGCCCCACGTGGAGGCAGCCGGCTGCCTGCTTCCCACGTAGGCTGTCTCCAAGTTGCGTTTAATTAAGGCTCCGCTTCGGTTTAATTAAGGCTGCGGTTTCGCAGAACGGGATGCACGAGGCGGCACTGATGGCTCCAAGCCGTGTGCCAGCCCTGCAGCCCCCTGTCACTGCAGCCCCCTGCTGCTCCACAAACCAGCCCTGGGGGATCAGGGCCCGTGTCCCCGCTGTCCCCTTTGCTTGTCTCAGCAGGGACCAGGGTGATGGGAGCCTTTGTGGGAGCAGCTGGGGGACACAGGACCCGGGGTGCTGGCACAGTGCTCCCATCCCTTCATGCAGCTGCGCTGCCCTCGCCCCAGAGCCGATCTCCATCGGCGATGTCCCCTGCCACGCAGCTTTGCTGCCCAGCTTTCCCTGAACAGCTGCGCTTCCCGCAACTAACGACAGAAATGGGCAGAGATTTACGAGGCTGTGCACAGGGCAGGGAACCTGCACGAGGGGACATGACAGTAAATCCTGTGCTGTTGCTCTCCGGGCAGTAAGGCCTAAGGAAGGAAGGAAGAAGGAATAATCCTTGCTCCCAGCAGAGAACAACTCCAGTTAGCGAGAGCCGTCCTCAAAGCGCGTCCCTGTCCGAAGATGCCTCCTGGTGCGCCTCTGCTCAGCGACGCTGCGAGCTCAGAGGTGTTCCTGCTGCCACCCGCACGGCCTCTCTGCTAATTAATTCAGACGAGCCCCTCGCATCCCCAGGCGAGGAGGAAGCAGGCAGGGCTGATGAGATACAGGTCTCCAGAGCGGCTCCTCCACACAGAACAAAGAGCTCGAACATGCTCGCTGGGCCCGCGCTCTGCCCCTTCTGTTGTAGGGGAGAGAGGAGCCGGGAGGGTAGCGCCTGGTTTTAGGATGGCGCTGAGCAGCAGAAGGAGGAGGGCAGAGCATAGGGTGCAGGGTGGCGGGTGCCCCCGCACCCATAGGTGCCTGCAGCCCTAGCGGGAGTGCAGGCGCTCCTCTCCCCTCGCAAGGGGCCGAGGGACAGAACAGATGGCAGCACGTGGGGAGACGGCGCTCTGCAAGGATCCGAGGGTGAATCACACGCCGGCAAAGGCTTCTCCTCCGCAAAGGGCTCGGCTGCTTCCCTCCTGCGGCGGATCCAAGGCTCTCCGCTGACGGAGCGAGCTGGAGCTGTGCCTGTGCTGCCCCTTCACAGGCGCGAAGGGAAGCTGAATCCCCCGTCCGCTCGCTCGCTGGGACGCACGGTCAGCTTTATTGGCAGCAGCTCCCCCAGGGTGTAACGGGGTTTTGCAGCTCCCTGCCTTCCCCTGTGCGAGGGCCAAAGCTAAGCTGGGGCTGCCTGGCAAACCCCGCTGGAAGCTGAGCAAATGGAGCCGGGATGCAGATCCCCCAGGCAGTTTGGGAACATCAGCCCTTAGGCTATTATTAAAGTGTGTTAATTACCAAGAGCTTATTGATCCTGGCTGTCTGCCCCTCGCTAGCTCCTCCGTCTGGCGTTGCACCTCTAATCACGGCAGGTTTGGTGAGGTGAGCGTTGTTCCTGGCCAGTTTCTTGCTGAAGCCCAAGGGCTGATGTTTGTGCCCACCTGGGCATTGTGGGCACAGATCTGCCCCTGATCTGCCCTGAGCCTTTGTCTGTGAAGGCTTTGCAGCTCGTTCTCTCCCTCCCACATCCTCTCTCCTTCACCAGCACTTTTCCTCCTGTCCTTTCTCCACTCGCCCCTCTCTGCTCGTTTCGCTCCCAGCCACGAAGCAGGGAGCTCTTTGGGTGCCAGGTCCCAGCCTTGCTCCCAAGCGATGCCGGCACAGCGGCCAGCGGGCACCCAGCCACCCCGATCCCCGCAGGGCTGTGGGCTCCCCGCCAGGCACGGTGCCTGCAGTCAGCCGGAGTGCCCCCAGCATCTCGGTCGCGCACACTCCAGCTAATTACTTATTTGACTAAAATAGCTGCTGTCGCCGCAGCCATCAGTTGCTTCCGTAGCTCACGGGAAGTGGTGTATAAATCACACACACTGCCCATGGGCTGCATCTGCACACCACGGGGACGAGTAAGAGCTAAAGGCCAAACAGATCAGGTTTGGCATCTGCCTGGACAGCGGGGAATTCTCCTGGCTCACCGAAAACGGCTCGGATTCTACAGGCAAAGCCATACCCATTGCTCCACCCCCGTGTTGTCTCAATCCATTAACTCACGAGCCATAAAATTTGCCCACCTCCAGGCGCGCACACTGATAGAGCAAGGGGAAACACAGCAAGGCACCCGCTCCACTGCCGCGCTGCCCCCCTGCCCTGGCAGGCCTGGTGTGTGCGGGCAGGAGCAGCCCTGTGCACCGCAGGAGCCTCACCGCTCCGTGCACATCGCACCGACAGCAGGTTGAGCTCCCACCCGAGCAGCCAGTCTGCTCGTCCCGCGCTGCCAAAGGAAAGTAAGAGGGGAGGGAAGTCCCACCGGGGTGGTCGCAGTGCTGGGGGTCAAAAAGCCACGTCTGGCCCCGTTGCCCAGAGGCTGCGGGCTGTCAGACCCAGCGGGGCGACCACCGCTGGGCGGAGCGGGGTCCAGCCAGCTCCCTCCAGAGCCCGTCGGTCGGTGCCAGCACAGTTCTCATTTCTGTGTCTGGCTGCGGCTGTCAGAAAGCCCTAAGTCCCAAAGATGAAGGCTCACTGCTCCGTTTACACCGCCCAAGTGGGGCTCTTCAAATCCCTACTCAACACCCAGCGGCATTTTGCACATTAAAGATGTCCCAGTCAAGCAACTGGCCTCAGGACGCTCCGTCCCTCCTCAGACAGACTCCCTTTTGCTATTGCGTGGCAGCAAATCGCCCTCTGGGCAGGTTTTCAGTGCCCCAACCCCAAAACAGTCAGCACCCCATGGCCATCACCCTGCTCCTGCCCAGCGTGCCAGCAGCCTCCTGCAGGAGGGCCGGCTCTCCTCCAGAGCCAGGCGCCTCGCTAATGAATTTCTGGCCAGACATGAAGAGTCCTCAGGAATGTTAATAGTTTGCTGGAGGATAAGCAAGAGATTTGGAGAGATTTACACCGACTTTCATGTGACAGCCACGAAAAGTGGCTCAAACCCTTCCTTTCCTACGTGGGGGCGGCGGGAGGAGGCAGCCCCTGCGTCCGCGGCGGCCGCGAGTGATGGGGAGCGCGAAGCGCAGGCAGCTCCCCAGGGAGCAGCGGCGGGGGGACCGTGCACGGCTTGTGCCTCGCCTGCCGTGCTGTGTCTGGCAGGAAATGTCTTCCGAGGACAAAGAGAGGAGGTGGTGGGATGGGGGCGCAAAGCTGAGCACAGGACCTGGCCGGCCCTGGGGCCGCTCTCCCCCCGCTGCCGCTGTCCCCTACCCAGGACAGGCTGCGTCCGCGCTCGGTGTCTTACCTTCACGTATTCGCTGCCGGACTCCAGGCCATTGTGGTGGCTAGAAGGAAAGGAGAAAAATAAAGATGTGTAAGTAAAGGGCAGCAAGTCGTGACGGCCAGGCTAAGGTGGTGGTGGCACAGCGGGGGTCTGTGCTCCACGAGGCTGTGGGTTTGGGGAGGCTCCAAGGGCCCCCGTGCCCGCTCCTGACGCAGAGCTTAGCCTCCCTAATGTGATTGGGGAAGAAAAGGGCCTTTTTTTAAAGGATCTCTCCCCAAATCGGCTTGGGACCGTGTGAGCAGAGCTGGGGACAGCCAGCAGCCTGGCTGAGGTCCCCGTGGGTCATGGTGCCGGGGGCGCGTGCCAAAGCAGGGCCCCGTGCCCCGTGCCCTGGCAGAGCTGCGGTCCCACTGGGCGGTTTTTGGGACACACCGCCCGGCCGTTTCTGATTGTTTCTCTGTAGCTTTGTGCAAACCCACAGAATCAAACCGTCGCTGAAGCCAGGGTGATGTCGGGTCTGAGACTGCACTAGAAGCTCCCCTTCTTCTTGGTGACATGTTCACTCTTGGCCCTACTGACAACCAACCCAACAGCCCCGAGACACAGCTGGGACACTTCTTTGCCGTTCTTTCCTGGGGGACGCTGAATGCCCTTCTCCTTCCCGAGCACGTAGCACTGCTGTTAGTGCTTTTTGTTCCCTTGTGGGCTGAGGTGTTTGTCTGTAGGGGTGAGCCTGACGGAATCGAGAGCGAGTTCGGGGGTAGAGAGGCCATAACAACTGAGCTGGGATGTGCGACCCTGAGGTCTCATCTTTCTGAATAAAATACAAAAGTCCAGACTTCTTTAAGCAGAACCCAGCACCCATCGCCTCCTAAATTCCAAGCTTCGGCACAGACGTCCCATTACCCACCGAGATCGCCCTCCTGGGCACGGGGCCGTGGCCAGGACAGGCGGCTGCAGCTAAGAAATAACCAAACCCGATGGCATCACAGCCCCGGGACGTCCCTTTCCGTCCGGGAGCCGCCCCGCTCCACCTAGCGCTTGCAGCCACCCGCACCGCCACGGCTGGAGCCCGCCTGGCACTGGGTGCTGCTGGGGTCCTGCACACAGACCCCTTCCCAGGGGCCAAATCCTTCCTCTGTGGGCTCCCTCCTGGTTGGGGCCACTGTCTGGTGGCTCAAAAATCAATCAGTCCAAAAATAATCAATCAATCGATCGATCGATCGAGCCCCCTGGGAGCTGCAGTGCCCGGCACCACGCGAATCCCGCTCCTTCCCCAAGCCCACCCTGCTGCAGTGGCTCGGAAGAGGAGAAGCAGAGTTGGAAACCAAGGGGGGGGAAAAAGCTAGAGGAGCATTTCTGGGGGGGGGGACGGGGACACAGCTGCTCCGGGCAGCTGCGGGCTGCCTGCCCACCCTGGCGTTGCCTCTCCAGCCTGTTTGCCTTTCACACGGCCGCAGAGAGCGCCTGGTGCTGCGAGAGCCGTGAGAAAAACCGGCAGGAGGACGGGGGCCTCCGGGCAGGAAATCGGGAGCATGAGAGCAGCTGGGAGACGCTGCGAGGGCTGGCGGCGAGGGGGGGGCCTCGTGCTGGGGACGGGCAGCAGCTGCGGCTGGGGGGGGGGGGTTGGAGGCCGGGGGCCGCAGCCCCCCTTGGCTCCACACATTCCTGGAGGAAACGGCATTTTTGGGGGCAGCCGAGCGCCTGGGAGAAATTCCAGGGCTGCCTTTGGAGCGCGGCCGCAGCCGGGCCGCTGGGACTCGGAGTTGCCGCTGGTGTTTCCGCGGGGTGCCCGAGCCTTTGGGGCTCCGGGAGGCAGCGTGGTGACACGCAGACGTGCCAGGCGCTGCGCTGGGGACCGCCGGGGCTGGTGGCGTGGGTCCAGCCCCGATTTGGAGCCCAGGCTCCGCTCAGCTTTGTACGCCGGGGCTGTGCGCCGAGGGAGCCACGTCTGGGCACCTGGTGCCTCGGTTTCCCCTCCTTCGAGCCCCTCGGTGCCGGCCGGGTTTGTTGGTGCCGGCAGCGCCCTGCCCGCGCCCCGCGGGAAGCGGCATTTCCCGTGCTCGGAGGGAAGTCGAGTCACGTCCGCCCTGCGACCTGCATGCAGGTCACCTCCCGTGAGTCACCGTGTCCCTGCCGCTGTCACCGCTGCTCCTGTGGGGCCACGGCACCGCCTGGCTCCGAGCAGCCCCGGGGCTGGGCGCTGCTGCGCTCCCCGTCCCAGCGATTCCCGAGGGGGCCCGATCCTGCAGGGAGCTTCTCGGGTGCGTGGGCAACCTCAGCCCGCCCTGCCTCGGGGGCCTGCGCTCAATCAGGAGGCACTGGAGGTTCTCCAGGGGTGGAAAACATGACCAAGGGCCACGCTTGTCCCCTCCGTGGTCCCTTAGCACGGGCACTCCCTGTTCTGGGCAGCTGTCCCTGTCCCCCCCCCGTGTCCTGGCGGGGAAGGATTGTCCCTGTCCCCGAGGACGTGCGCAGGAGGAAGGGCTGGGGAGCGGCACTGCCCCGGTCCTGCTTCCTCCCGCCTGTCCTACAGCACAGCCCGGCCGCGGGGACGGCTCCGGCACTGCCTGGGCCACACGGCCGCTCCCTGAGCCCCGAGCGGGGCACAGAGGGGCAGCAACACCCCGGCGCCAAGCCCTGCTCGGGTCACTCTTGTGCCTCAGTTTCCCCAGCAAACAGCACGGCTGTGGTCATCATCGGTGCGGCCCCAGATGATGCACAAAGGCGTTTGGCGCTCGAGTTTTGGGGATCCAAGCCCCCGCTCCAGCACTCCCCAGAGCCCAGACACACGGGTGACCGACGCACGTCCCCACGCCGCTCGGCTCCCGCCCGCCCTGGTCTGGGGGCTGATTTCTGGGGAAAAGGGGGGGTGCCCTCCGCGGGGGCTCCGCGCTCGCCCGAGGATGTGGCAGCACCGCCTGCCCCGAGCCCCCAGCCCACCGAGCCACGGGGCCGGCCGCAGCCCCCCGCCGCTGCGTCCCGGCGCTCTGTCCAACTGCGGTTTCGGCAGCCGCAGCCGATGCGCTCGCTCTTTCCATCAGCAAACGCCGGGGCCTTGGCGGCTCCGACAGCTCCGCGTCGAGGCTTTGTGCGCCCCGAGCAAAGCCCTTTCCCAGCCTCTCCCTCCCCGTGCCCTGCGCCGTGCCGGGGTGGGGGGGCCAGATCCTTACCTGCCCTGCCCCAGGGTGGGAAACCTCCTGCCCACCGCTGTCATCGGCCCCGCGTGGCTCGGCGAGCGCCTCTGCTCCGGGACGGGGAGAAGCTCTGGAGGGTGCTCCCCTGCCTCGCTCTGAGCAGGGACGTGGGGCGCGGGCGGCGGCGGCGGACCCTCCTCCTTCCCGTCCCAGCCCTCCTCTGGCCCTCCCTTCGCGGCCGGCAGGAATGTGCAGCCGGTTCCCACCGCCAGCACGAATTCCTCTTCCTCGCCCCGCTCCTGGCACCGCGTGAACCCCCCCCCGCCTCTCCAGGATGAGCCCCGCGGCACCACGGCGGCGGTGCTGGGGGAAAAGGGGATTTGGGGCCGCCAGGGTGCAATATGGGAACCTGGGTCGGGGCTGGCATGACGGGACGTCGTTACGGGGGGAAATTCGGTGTCCTCTGGCAGTGCCCCCAGTCCCACACTGGGGATGTGTTTGACCCCTGTGCCCAGACACCCAGGTGACAGGCGAGGCTAAAAATCCCTCTCACCCATTTTGAGGTGAAAACCCTCTGAACAAGCCAATTCAGGAGGGCTGAGGCCCCCAAACCATGGAGAGGGGTTTTACTGGCAGGGGAGGGGATTGGGGCTGGGGTGTTTTTGGGATTGCCCCTGTGCCTGGACAGAGGCAGTGCTGCTCGGGTCAGGGATGGAAGGGGAAGGAGGGACGGAGCGGGAGGCTCGGTGCAGGTCGCAGCGAGCCGCGGCGCTAGGACAGAGCCGCCCGCAGGACAAAGGGACAGCCGGGTCAGGGGAGGCCGCGAGGTGTTTCCACCCCATCCGGAAACAGGAGGGAGCAGAAATCCCACAGGAAACCTCGCTCCCGCAGAGCCTCCGAGCCAGGCCGTGGTGTGCTCGGGCAGCGCTGCCCCGCCGGCCAGGTGCATCCCGTGGGGACCCCGCTGCGTCCCAGCCCCTCGTCCCGCCTGGGGAGCACAAAGCGGGTCCGGCAGAGGGCAGAGCACAGCTGATGGGGCCCTACCTGTCTGGGGAGCTCTCGCTGGGGCGCTCTTGCCCCTTTCCCAGCAGATCCCTGGCAGTGGTCTCCGTTCCTGGTGCAGGGCTGGGGGCTGGTCTGGGGCTCGGTGCCTCCGTCCTGGGGCAGGAGATGTTCCCTGCGGGCTCCTGGTCCACCCCGGCCATCGGTGCCATCGGGGTGTGGGAGGGCAGAGCCTCTTCCTCCTCCTGCTCTGCTTTCCCAGAGGCTGAGAACGGGTCTGCGCCAGCGTCTGGGGTGCCAGGAGTCTTGGGGGACCCGGGGACGCTCACTGGGGTTGTGCTGGGCATCTTGTCCCTGGGGCTCCCTCTCTCCCGGCAGCTCTGGGTACTCCTGCCTTTGCCTGGGCTCTTCCCCACCTTGCCCGGGTTCTGCCTGGGCATGGTGCCCATGTGGCTGTACATGTCTGACGACCGGGCGTAGGGGCCGGGGCTCTTGGGCATGGTGTTGAGATCATCCTGGGTGCTGCTGAAGGGCTCCTCCAGGAAGCCGTGGGGAGGCAGACCCCCTTCCCCTGACTCGGAAGAGCTGGGGGCCACGGCCCCGCGCCGCAGGGTGAAGGAGCGGGGGATGCTGCTCAGGCTGCCGAAGCCTTTGAACTTGAAAAACTCTGGTGAGGAGAGAGGAGAGAGGGGGAGATGAGGGGTGGGCACGGGCACCGCGCCGTGGTGCAGCCCGGTGTCAGCCCTGCTGCACTGCACCCCGCTGGTCCCAGCGCAGCGTTATGGCCGCGTGGCCTGCGGCATATGCGATGCTGCTGGGGGCTCTCCAGGCCCTGCAGCTCTCCAGGCTGAGAGCCAGGACACGCTGCGCTTGCCCCAGAGGTCCCGGACTTGTGGATGTGCCCCGTGTGCACGTCGTCACCAGCACAGAGCAGGATCCGGCCACCGGCTGGGCTCGCCAAGCAGCGCTGGCTGCGAGCAGGAGGCAGCCTCCTGCCTCCCCACTTCCTCGCTCAGCCCCTCGCAGCCTCACTGCAGCTCCCCGGAGCCACCTGCAAGCGCCGAGCGCTCAGCGGTTGCCGGAGGAGTATTTATAACCCTGGCGGGCGGCTCTGCGTTTCGCACCTCGGCGCTGCGTGCCACTGCAGTGCCGCCCCGGCTGCGTTGGTGCAAGGGTGGCTGCGCACAGGGCAAACGGGGCTGCAGCCTCCCTGTTGCACAGCAGAGCTGCGCTGGTGGAGTCTCGGTTTGCTGGGTGCTTGGGGGTTTGGCAATGCTTACATTATACGGTGGGGCCCTGCAAAGCCTCTTCCCCTCCGGGTTTGCCGAGGCAGGAAGCTGCTCGCTGCAGTGGCACCGTGTAAGGAGCCTGGGTGCTGGGGGGCTCGGCCCTTGGACCCCACCTCCTGCACAGCCTGCAGGGTGCCCCCGCCACCAGACGGGGCAAGGGGGCTGCAGCAACCCAGAACCGCTCCTGCAGAGCTGAAACCTCGTGGCCTGGGCTCTGTTAACAACAATACTGCTTTGGGTTAAAGATCCCCTCGGTGTCCGAGCATCCTTTGCGTTCGGGGCTGCTGCGGGGTGGAAAAGCTGGGGACCTTCCCGATCTCCCTGCTTTCCACCACGATGGAAAATCCCAGCTCAGCCGGGGCCGTGGGAGATGGGTTTTGCCCAGCCCCTCGCGCAGCTCCCAGGGGAGCGGAGGGGCTGGCCTCCCACCGCGCCGGCATCGGCACGTGGAGGCCGAGGAATGCGGAGAGCAGCAGCGAAGGCCAGCTCCTGCTCAGCGCGGGGCCGGCGATGTGCAGTCCGCTGGAGCCGCCTCCGAGGGCTTTGGGGAAAACCCGAGGTCTGTGAGAAAGAGCACAGCTCCCTCCCAGCGGGCACCACCGCTTCCTCTGCGCCCAGCTCCCAGCGCTTCGGCCCCGAGCGCAGCTCCATCAGTGCGGATTCACCCCCAGCCTCCATCCCGAATCGCTGCTGCAGGAGGACCCGGAGGGGTCCCGGACACCCCCAGCCGCAGCTTTCACCCCCAGCCACACAGCCCGGTGAACGCTCCTTGAAAGATGTGATTTGGGGAGCAGAAATCCCCAGTGGGGTGAGAGTGGGGTTCACCCCCATTGGGTGCACGCTGGCACCCAGTGCATGCAGACTGGTCCCAGTCCCAGTCCCAGCACCTGACCCATCAGCACCAGGGCTCGACCCAGCCCTGGGGACGTAAAACCCCAGAGCCCCTCTCATCCCCAGCGAGTTTCCTGATGAAACCTCTTGCTTACGAGAGGTAACCGTGCTCGTGCATCCCCCCCTTCAGGGCCAGGCTGCCCAGGTGAGCACCCAGCGCCCGCTCTCGCCGTCCCCCGGTGACTTACTGAATTTCTTGAAGCCCCCTCGTTTCTGGCCCTCGGCCATGGCCATGCCGGGCGGAGGCTGCGGGGACCGGGAGGGACAAGTTTATAAACTTGAAGCCCGTCCCTGCCCGCTCCTCCCTTCCTGTCCCCCCCCCTCCGCCTCTCACTTGATCTCCCGATCACTCAGCGCTTCCTCCCTGCTGCTGTCATCTGCTCGCGTGGCAGACCGCTGTCCCCGCTGTCACCACCGAGCCCTGGTACCCGCTCACTGTGGTCCTTGATGTCCCCACATTCTGCTCGTCCCCGCCCGGCTGCTCAGGAGCCACCCCCGGGACACTGCTCTGGGGGGGCTGCCCCGAACCCCTGGGTGCCAGCCCCACGGACTGCGGTGCCAGCCCTGCGGGTGACGGCCCCCCCTTGGATGTTGGTGGTTGGACCGGGTGATCTTGGAGGTGTTTTCCAGCCTTGTGACCCTATGGTTTTATGCACGAGGCTCAGCGCCTGCCCTCATCCAGCCCCTGGACGGTGGCTTCGTGCCCAGCAGGAGCCCCCAGACCCTGCTGCTCCCTGGGCTGGGGGCGCTGGAGCGGGACGAGGGGATGCAGGCGCAGCAGGGCGCCACGGGGCCGTCTCCACCCGTGTGTCCCCGTCCCTGTCTAGCCTCGGTGCTTCCCGCTGTGTTCCCCACTTTGGGTAGCAAACGACCCCAAATAAGCCACACAGTGCGGGCAGCGGCACAAAACCCGTCCGTGTCTGCTGTGGTTCGTGCTGCACTGGGACGGGGGCTTGCGATCCCCACCGGGGCCCACCACCGAGCCCCCAGGGAGCTGAGGGACGGACGGAGGGACCACGGCGGCACCGCGGAGCCTCCCAACCCCGGCGGGGCGACGCCTTCCCGGGGGTAACCCAGGCTAAAGGCGAGGGGGTGACAAGATGGCGGCGCGGGGGGGGCGGGGCGGACTACAACTCCCAGCGGGCAGCGCGGCGCGGCGGAAGCGGCGGGGAGGGGGCGCCGGACGGGGCCGTGGCGGCCGGCGGCATGGCCAAGCAGTACGACATGGTGGAGTGCCCCTTCTGCGACGAGGTCTCCAAGTACGAGAAGCTCGCCAAGATCGGGCAGGGCACCTTCGGGTGAGCGCCCGGGCCGCGGGGCCTCGGCTGGGGCCGGCCGGGGGGGCTGCGGCCTGGCCCGGCCCTGCCCCCTGCCCCCCCCTGCCCCTGCCCCTGCCCCCCCCCTGCCCCCTGCCCCTGCCCCCTGCCCCCCCCTGCCCCCCCCTGCCCCTGCCCCCTGCCCCCTGCCCCTGCCCCCTGCCCCTGCCCCTGCCCCTTCCCCTGCCTCTACCCCTGCCCCTGCCCCTACCCCTGCCCCCTGCCCCTGCCCCCTTCCCCTGCCCCTTCCCCTGCCCCCCCTGCCCCTTCCCCTGCCCCCCCTGCCCCTTCCCCTGCCCCTTCCCCTGCCCCTGCCCCTTCCCCTGCCCCTTCCCCTGCCCCTTCCCCTGCCCCTTCCCCTGCCCCTACCCCTACCCCTGCCCCTTCCCCTACCCCTACCCCTTTCCCTTGCCCCTTCCCCTACCCCTACCCCTTTCCCTTGCCCCTTCCCCTACCCCTACCCCTTTCCCTTGCCCCTCACAGCCTTCTCCCCCTTCTCCCAGGGAGGTTTTCAAAGCCAAGCACCGCCAGACGGGCAAGAAGGTAGCCCTGAAGAAGGTGCTGATGGAGAACGAGAAGGAGGGGGTGAGTGGCTGTGTTCGCCTGGCTGTGTTTGGGGAGGACGGGGCGGGAGGGCTGGGGGAGCAGAGCTGATCTTTGTGACGGCGGAGGGTGGCCTCGCTCCCTGCGTGTGTTCTTTGATAACGTTTACAGCTGGGACGTGCCAGGTCTTGAGTAACAGCGTAAGCGGGTAGCGGGGAGGACGCTCTGCGGGTCAGGAGGGGCTGTGCAGTGCCCCCTGACAAACAAGCAGGGTGTCAGCGTTGCTTAAACGCCTCCGCCTGGTGGCAGAATCGCTCTCGCTAATGGTACTGAATGAATTCCGACAGTCCCAGTGTTATGTTTTGAAGCTCTGATGGCACGTAAATAAGTTGGCCCAGTGCTGCTCCAGCAGCCCCCCTGCTGTGTTGTTGTGGTCACAGCTTTCCCTGTCCTCCAGGCAGCCGTGGGCTGGTGTCCTGCGCTCCTAACCCGCGCCCTCTGTTTCTCCTTTCAGTTCCCTATCACGGCTCTGCGAGAGATTAAAATCCTCCAGCTGCTCAAGCACGAGAACGTGGTGAACCTCATAGAAATCTGCAGGACCAAAGGTAGCTGCCGGGGGTCTCCCTTGCGCCGGCTGCTCGCCGAGGGGCTGTCGGTTTTCCTTCAGCCCCGGTTGGTGGCTGAGCAGAGCGGTGTGCCGCGGGTGGGAACAGGCCTTCCAGCTGGGCCCCGGGGTGACAGCACACCCGTTTTTGAAAGCTGTCTCTAAACGGGTTAGAACTCAGCCGCAGCTTGGCTGGATAAAGCCCTGGTCAGGGCATGCCTGTGCTGTCGCCGTGCGTGCTTGTCTGTGTGCTGCCTGAGAAGCTTTAAATAAACCTGTGCCGGAGAGCACCCGAAGCGGGGGGTTTTCCTCCTGGCACGGATTTTCGTGGCTGCGTGGTGTCGGGGCCATGCTGGGAGCTGTGCCTCAGCTGGAGGCGCGCTCAGGCTCTCGCCGGCTGCGTGGCACTCGGGCTCGGGGCTGGGTTAAACGCGCCGCAGCCCCGCGCGGAGCCCTTCGGTCGCAGCGTGCCGAGCTGCTTGCTGTTCCACCTCGTCGCCGCAGGCTGTCCCCGGCGGAGGCAGCGTGCCTGGTGTGCTTAATGCACCTGGCCTGGCTCAATTTCCAGGGAAATGGGTTTAAAACATTTCCTGCTTTTTATATATCATCCTCGTCTGTGGATTTTACCAGAAAAGCAGTTTTGGAGGTGACAGATGATGTTAAAGCCTGCCATGCTGTAGCCAGTCGCTTCATCTAAATAAAATGCAAGTGGCAGCTATCTGCTGCTGCTGTTTCCATAAAAACACCAGGTAGAAACTTCCGACCTAGGACCGGGGACCGGAATTTACTCTGCGGTGTCTATTGATTACCGCCAGTTTTTGGAACTAGCAGGTACAAGGAAAAACACCACCACCAAGTTAATTTTTAATTCCTTGTGTGATTAAAGCAGTTGTGATGACTGCATGTGTCTGGCATGCCGAAGGTAAATATTTTTGTGGACGTGTAAAATTGTTTGGTTTTTGTTTAAATTCCAGTTTCCTTCCAAATCCAGTTTGACCTCAGTTTCACGTGAAAAATAGGAATGTGGCACTTACTGTTCCCAGACTTTCACCTTTTGCCTTTTCACGTGGTGAGGACTGTGCCCGTGTCAGGGACTCGCACAGATCCGCAGGCATCCTCCCCGCCAGCGGGGAGAGCGCGGCGTTGGCTGCGAGGGCTGAGCTCAGCCCTCGTGTTCTGGTTGCTGATCAGCGGGTTTTGCTGCGTGCAGCTGATGGAAATCAGCCTTTCGTTTCAATGTTTTGCACGTGTGCTCTAGGAACGAGATTGAAATTGATTGCTTCATTTGAGGTTTCCTGCTATTGACTTTAAATTGCAATTGAAATTGGAGTTTTAAATCATATTGATCTAGATCAGTCTGTTTTCGTAGATACCGTTTGAGGTTGCAGAAAACCTCGCTTTCTAATGTTATTTTAGAAAGATTTTCTCTGTTCCTGTGTTTTTTTTTTTCTGGGGCTGTCTTTGCCTGTAATGCTGCTGTGGTGATCCTGCTCGGCTGGCAGCTGGCAGCGTGTGCACCTACAGGCCGTGGTTTGTAGGGAGGAAACTCCACAGCTGTTAGGCGCACAAATTAAGCTTTCAAAGACTTCTTGTGTCCTTTCCTTGCCTTTCCCGTGACATTTGCCGCTCGTCCCCTGTTCTTCTGTTGCTTTTTTTTGCTGTCTTAGTGCCTCTCTCCGAAGGACGTTGAAGCCTGCGGGGTCTCCGTTTCTCTGCGTGTGTGCCCTGAGGCTTTACGTAGTGAGCCAGGATGGCTGGAGGTCAGGGGGAGCTGTGATGGGACCGGGGATCCCTCTCTGACTGTCCCCGCTTGCCTCTCCTGCAGCCTCTCCGTACAACCGCTGCAAGGGCAGTATCTACCTGGTGTTTGACTTCTGCGAGCACGACCTGGCTGGCCTTCTCAGCAACGCCCACGTCAAGTTCACGCTCTCGGAGATCAAGAAGGTCATGCAGATGCTGCTGAACGGACTGTACTACATCCACAGGAACAAGGTAACGGGCCGGATCCGTGCTGAGCTCTGAGGCCCGCCTTGCTCTCCGCGACCTGCCGAGGGGTGGGTGTCTTAGCACAGGCTGGAGGGAAAGCCTTCCTTGCCCTTCGTCTCTGGAACCGGGGTGCCGAAGGAGGATTCCTCAGTGGCTTAATCTTTCTGTCCTCATGCAGATCTTGCATCGAGACATGAAAGCCGCCAACGTCCTGATCACTCGGGACGGAGTCCTGAAGCTCGCAGACTTCGGGCTGGCTCGAGCTTTCAGCCTGGCTAAGAACAGCCAGCCGAACCGCTACACCAACCGGGTGGTCACCCTGTGGTACCGGCCGCCAGAGCTGCTCCTAGGTAGGCGGTGGGCTCTGCCGGCTCCTCCTCCCTTCTCGTCCCCTGGTGACTAACGCCGCGCCTCTCTTCAGGGGAGCGGGACTACGGGCCCCCCATCGACCTCTGGGGCGGGGGCTGCATCATGGCCGAGATGTGGACCCGCAGCCCCATCATGCAGGGCAACACGGAGCAGCACCAGCTCACCCTCATTAGCCAGCTCTGCGGATCCATCACGCCGGAGGTGAGGGCCGGAGCGAGGGCAGGCCGTGGAGGGCAGGAGCTGCGATGTGGTGGCGTGCGCTGGGGCTGGGATCGAGTGCTCCTGATCCTCTCCCTGCCCTGCGCGCGGGTCGCTGCGTGTTCCCGGCATCAGCGTGCCTGCTGCTGGCGGGGAGGTTGGGGTGGTTGGGAGCCGAGTATCCTCTGACACTGAGCTTCCTTGCTGCTTCGTGTAAACTCGAGCTGCCTTGTTCAGCCTCCTAAACACATGAGGGCGGATGTGGCCTCTTCTGAGATGGGCGAGTGGTGTCCGTGTTTCTGAGCACAGAGGGGATGCTGGTTGCTCAGTGTGAAAGAACAGAACGTAACGTGTAGGAATCTATTCTGCGTTTGGGAGTTGCCTCTCAGATAAACGCCCTCTGTGTTTCTGGTTAAAGAGGTTTGTTTTATGCTGTGGGGTTTGTCTCGGGTGCTTTGCACTGGTCGCGCTGGAAAGCCTCTCTAATTCTGGCTGGTGATCTGCGGCATCAGCTCAGCCCTGCTGTGAGCGCTTAGCCCTTTCTCAGCTCCTTGCTTAAGGGCAGCTAGTCCTGCCCTCTTGTGGAAGATTGAGCCGAAAGGGATCTTGGCCAGGGCTGTCATCAAACAGGGTGTGATAGGAAGGCGGCTGTGCACGCAGCTGCAGAGACCGACGCTGCTGTTACGTACACTGGAGGTGCTTCCTTTTGTGCCGAAGTGCTTGTTGCTGCGGTCTGTCCCAGCCTGGGGCCGAGGTAAGTACAAGTGATTGCAGCAGGCTGTGGTTTCTAGGGATAAAAGGTGCCACGTACATCCAAGTTATTATTAGCGAGGAGTTTTGTCCGTTGACCTTTCTGGAGATTGTAGTTGGCCTTAGCTGGTTCTCCAGTACATTTTTTTTTTTTGGTGGGAGGACAGAAATCCTGTGGCATCCCCAGGAGTGCTGTGCTGTGTGCCGTTCCCACACCAGGAGGATTCTGTCCTGACTTGTCCATGTGTCTGTAGGCTTTGGTGTGCTCTTTAGTGTCTCCGTGCTGTGGGAACAAGGCCTGCTGGCTTGGAGCTTATAAAATAGCACTGTTCTCTCAGCGTACCTCACGCCAGTTTGCCTGAGGGCATTAGCTTCAGTGGCTTCTGCTCTCTGTAACTATCTCCTCCCAACCCTCCCCTTCCTGATCCCTCCCAGGTCTGGCCGAATGTGGATAAATACGAGCTGTTTGAGAAGCTGGATCTCCCCAAGGGCCAGAAGCGCAAGGTGAAGGATCGCCTCAAAGCCTACGTCAAGGACCCCTACGCGCTCGACCTCATCGACAAGCTGCTGGTGCTGGATCCCGCCCAACGCATCGACAGCGACGATGCGCTGAACCACGACTTCTTCTGGTCAGACCCCATGCCCTCGGACCTCAAAAACATGCTGTCCACCCACAACCAGTCCATGTTCGAGTACCTGGCCCCGCCGCGCAGGCGGGGTGGGCACATGCCCCAGCAGCCGGCGAACCAGGGCAGGAACCCCACAGCCACCAACCAGACCGAATTTGACAGGGTGTTTTGAGCGGGGTCCCGGCCGGGCTGCTCAGGGAGGTGCAGTGAGCAGGGACGTGCTGGCGGGGTCTCTCTCTCTCTCTCTCCCTCTCTCTCTCTTTCTCTCTGGGCAGGGACTTCCTTCAAGGTGAAGTGCCTGGTGGCTTTAACCGAGCTCTGCTGTCCCCTCTCCTTGCACAGGAGCTCTGCCACTAAGGAGCTGCGGTGTGCAAGCTGTCTGGTTGTGTGTGTATGTGTGTGTGTGTGTGTGCGTGCGTGTGTGTAAGTGGGGAGGTGACGTCTGTGAGCCTGGGGTTGTTTCCCTGCAGCTTTGGCACACAGCCCGTGTCTCCCTGGAGCAATCTGTATTGGTTAGGTTAATCTCGTGGATCAATTGTTAGGGACCTGGTGACGGAGAAGGTGGCTGTGTCAGTGCTGGGGCTTGCTGAGGCTCTCAGCAAGCAGTCCAGTGAGCAGCAGGACTGGGAGCAGCTGCCCTGGACCAGACTGGGCCCCACTGGTAGCTGTGTCTGACTCTCAGTTGGTCTTAGCTCCTACACAGCATGTCCTCTGAACGCTCAGATGCTGATGTAGGATGAGGCAGGTGCCTCTGAGTAATTTGGATGTGTCTTGGGGAAGGCATAGTCATACTGCCTAGAGTGACTAACTCTCGCTAGAGTTTTGGGCTACAGCCTAGAAAGGGCCTTAGTGGGCCAACCAGAGGGGTGGCTGACACAGCTGGTTGCTCCATACAGCCAGGTTTTATGGTGGGAATCATGGGTCTCTGTCACAGTGCTCGGCGTCCGTGCTTTCTTGGTTCCAAGCTGCAATTAGGATTCTTGTGGGACACGCCTAGCCAGCTGCCTGCTTTTCGCTTAGCACTAACCACGGTGAGAATTCGGATTGGGAAGGGAGCTGGGGGTGCTGCCCTCAGGCGGGCTGGCTCCTGGGGGTGCTTGGAGGCAGCCCCCTGTCCCGCTGCTTGCAGAGCTTTCGGCACGGCACGGCTGCGTTGGAGGAGCCGGGGCCACTCTTACAAACCCTCATGCATCCACTCCTCTGTCCTGGAGCTCTGTGGGTGAGTGTGGAGCAGGACCACCGCCGTCCCCAGGCGCAAAGATGAGGCACACGGTGCCGGTGTGCGTGCGCCTTGCTCTGCTGGAGTTCTTGGGCCTGGCTGGCGTGGAGCAGGTGCTCCTTCACAGCCTGCTCAGCACCTCGTCTTCCGCGGCTGTCAGCTGCACATGGCCGTCTTCTCCCGAGCCACATGGATCCCAAGACTTTCAAGCACGTAACGTGTACAAAACGCAGTGGGTGATAACCTTTGGCATTCGATAGGTTGTCCGTTAACTAGACCAGTGGCAAAAGCCACGTCCGTGGCGTATTAGCTCGAGGCGGAGGAGGTGGGGAGCGCACCCCTTTCAGAGCAGCCGCTGAGGATGATAAAGGACGCCTATAAGGTAAATTTCTCTTGGTGTGGGGGGCTCCAAAATCGTGTCTGGTCGCGAGGGGACTCGTTCCTTGGGGGGAAAAAAAAAAATAATGAAGTTGGTCGCGAGCAATAAGCCAGATTACTTCTGCCACTTGTGAATAAACGTGATCTTGTTCCGAACCACCTTTCCCCCCCCCCGTGTGTGGGCCTGCTTCTTACGCCTGAACTTCGAAGGCACCCAGGGCCGCCTTGGATGCGGTGCGCCGGGCGGGCAGGGGCAGGGCGGCGGGGCGCGGCGTGCCCTGACAGGGCTGCTGCCGGGGGCTGGAGCCGAGCCGTGCCCGGTGCGGTAACGCGGCTAGCGGGGACGGAGCATCCTCGGGGGGGAGGCAGCGGGGCCGCTCTGCTGCTTTTTTCGCCCTGCCGAGATTCCGTGAGGCCGGGGGGGGGCTTCCAGGGCTGCGTGCTCGGAGCCCCCCGCCGTGCGGCCGGGCAGCGGGCGAGCCCTGAGCGGCGGCTCCGCGCTCCCCGCGGCGCCTCGGCCCGCCGTGAGGGGAGCCCCTGCCCCTCTCCAACATGGCGGCCCCCCCCCCAGCTTTGGGACGTGGCGGCGCTTTGCCCTTAATAAAGATGGCGGCGGCGGCGGCGCGAGGGGGGATCGTGGCGGGGGGGCGGGGCCGCGGCGGGGCGGGCGGCGTGAGGGGAGCGGCGCGATGGTGGCGCGGGGGCTGCGCGCGCTGCGGGCCGGGGCCGCGGCGGCGGCGGCGGGGGGGGGGGGGGGCGCGGCGGGAGGGGGCTCAGCACGCGCCCCGCGCGCGCCCCCGCCGCCGATTACCAGGTACCGGTACCGGGGGGGGCACACCGGGACACGGCACCGGAGCCGCGCTGTGGGACCGGAGGGGGGGGGGTTGGTGGACCTCTCCCCGGTACCGGGGGGGGTGCACCGGGACCCCCCCCCCCCCCCCGCCGCACCGCGGGGGGCGTTTGGATGCCGCGCGCGGGGCTCGGCCCCCCCCCGGGGGGGTGTGAGGGGGGGGGAGCGAGGAGCGGGGCTGCCCCGGGCTCAGCCCGCCCCCCCCGGGGATAAGAGGCCGGGGGCCGTGCGGAGGGGGCCGGGGGCGGCAGCACCGGGGCGGCGGCGATGGGCGCCTCAGCGGCGGGCTCGTTCCAGGACGCCATCCGCACGCTGAACACGCTGCAGACCAACGCCAGCTACCTGGAGCAGGTCCGGCGGGAGCGCGGGGACCCCCGGGCGCAGCTGGAGGCCATGAGGGGCTTCCTGGAGAGGAGCGGGCTGCAGGTGAGACGGTGCCGCCCCCCCCCCCCCGGTGTGTCACCACCACCCCCCCCCGGCGTCACCCGCTGTCCCTGCGGTCCTTGTCCCCGGCCCAGGGCGGCCGCAGGGGTCCCACGGGGTGGCTGACCTGCAGGTGGAGGACCTGGACGGGCTGAACATCATCCACGTCACCGGGACGAAGGGCAAGGTGAGCGGGGAGGGGTGGGGGGCGCGGGGGGACACGGATGGGGACGGGGACGGGGATGGGGATGAGGACAGGGACACCCAGGGCTGACGCTGCCCCATCCCCAGGGCTCAGCATGCGCCTTCACCGAGCGCATCCTCCGCGGCTACGGGCTGAAGACCGGCTTCTACAGGTGGGCAGGAGCGGCCGGGGGGCGTGGGGGGGGAAGGGGGGCACGGGGACACCGTTCGGGCCATGCCTGAGGGTGTCCCTCCCCCCCTGTTTTTATGGTGTCCCCCCCCCAGCTCCCCGCACCTGGTGCAGGTGCGCGAGCGGATCCGCATCAACGGGCAGCCGCTCAGCAAGGAGCTCTTCAGCAAGTACTTCTGGCTGGTCTACAACCGCCTGGAGGAGACCAAGGTGGGGGCTTCTCGGGGTTCACTGGGGGATGTGGGGGGCTCCTGGGGGGCTCACCGGGGACCGGGGAGCCCCCCGGGGCCGTCCCCTAACGCCCGCCCTGCCCGGCAGGACCCGGCGCAGGCCAGCATGCCGGCGTATTTCCGCTTCCTCACCATCATGGCCTTCCACGTCTTCCTGCAGGAGAAGGTAGGCGATGGCGCGGTGCTCCCGCAGACAGCGGGTCCCGGGGGGGTGTGGGGGACGGGGGCTGACCCCCGGCGGGGCCGTGATGGCCGTGCCAAGCCCACGGTGCCGTCGGGTGTGCGGGTGGCACGGTCCCATCACCCGCTGGGTCCCAAATCCACGGGGACGCTTGCCGCTGATGGCTCCGCGTCCCCTCGGTCCCCAGGTGGACCTGGCGGTGCTGGAGGTGGGCATCGGCGGCGCCTACGACTGCACCAACATCATCAGGTAGGTGGGCACCGGGACCGTCCCCGCGCTGTCCCCGCGCCGCCTCCCGCCCGCTGCTGAGCCCCGTGTCCCCAGGACGCCCGTGGTGTGCGGCGTCTCCTCGCTGGGCATCGACCACACCAGCATCCTGGGGGACACCATGGAGAAGATCGCCTGGCAGAAGGGGGGCATTTTTAAGGTAGGGACGAGACTCCGTGTCCCCCTGGGGGCTGCTTTGGGGCCGTGCTCGGTGGAGGTCCCTGACGGTGTGCGTCCCTCCTGCAGCCCGGCGTGCCGGCGTTCACCGTGCCGCAGCCCGAGCGGCCGCTGGAGGTGCTGCGGGAGCGAGCCCGGGAGCGCGGGGTGAGCTCGGGGATGGGTTTGTGGGGTGAGCAGGGGGGCTCTGTGCGGCGGGGGGGGGGGCTCAGCCTCCTGTCCCCGCAGTGCCCGCTCTACGTCTGCCCGGAGCTGGACGCCTTCGAGGCCGGGAGCCGGGCGCTGGAGCTGGGGCTGGCGGGCGGCCACCAGCGCTCCAACGCCGCGCTGGCACTGCAGCTCTCGCGGACGTGGCTGCAGCGACGGGGCTACGAGGGTAAGCCAGGAAAAGGGGGGGGGGGGGGGACAGAAGGGATGGAAAATGGGGCGGGGGGGTGGCATCGCTCACAAAGCGCTGTCGGGGCGCCCGTCCCCAGCAGGTACCGGGGTGCTGCAGGATGCGCTGCCCGTCGCAGAGCCGTTGGCGCAGCGATCAGTGCCGCTGGCGCCCGTGTTTCATCCCAGCGATGCCATGATCCAAGGTGCAGTACGGGTACAAGGGGGGGGGGCCGTGCTTGCACCCCCCCCCCCCCAGTGCCACTGGCGTGTTTGCAGCGGGTTGGGGACATCCCGCGTGTCCTTGGCACGGCCGCGGGGTGATGCTCTGCCACCACCGTACCCCTGCTTGTGCGGGTCCCGGTGCTGGGTTGGGGGGGGGTCCAGCTGTGCCCTGTGTCCCCGTGTCCCCCCCCCCCCAGGCCTGCGGGACACGGAGTGGCTGGGCCGCACGCAGGTGCTGCCCCACGGCCCCGTGACGTGGTACATCGACGGGGCGCACACCACCAGCAGCGTCCAGGCCTGCGTCCGCTGGTTCCACCAGGCTGCCCTCAACGAGGACAAGCCCCAGGAGTAAGGAGGGGACACGGGGGGGGAGGGGGGGGGGCACAAACACGTGGTGGCTGTGCCGGGGTCCCCGCGGGGATATAGGGCAGCGCCCACCCCCCCGTTGTCCCCACAGCGGCTCCGAGGTGCGCGTGCTGCTCTTCAACGCCACGGGGGACCGGGACACGGCCGCGCTGCTGAAGCTGCTGCTGGTGAGGTTTTGGGGTGCCTGCGGGGGGGGGGAGCGGGTGCTGGCAGGGCGCTGAGCGCCCCCCCGTGCCCCTGGGACCTGCTTTGCCATGGGTGCAGGAGCCACGAGGTGGAGCTGCTGTCCGTGTGTCCGTCCTGCCGTCCCCCAGCTCCGTGTCCCCCCTCCCGGGGGTCTCGCAGCCTGGGGGACCCATGCAAAACCCCCCCAGAGCCCCGCTGGGCTGGGGCTGGTCCCAGTGGCACTGCCGTGGCGGGTGGGGGTCCCGGTGCCCCCCCAGCACGCTGAGCACCCCTCTCCCCGCAGCCCTGCCACTTCGACTACGCCGTCTTCTGCCCCAACTTCACGGAGGTGTCGGTGACCGGCAGCGCTGGTGAGTGCCGGGGGGGCTGCGGGAGCTCCCGGTGCGCCCCCCCCCCCCCCATCCTTTCCATCCCTGACCCCCCTGTGTCCCCCACCCACCCCAGACCAACAAAACTTCAACGTGACCCTGGAGAACGCCCTCACCCGCTGCCTGGAGAACCAGAAGACGTGGACGCGGCTGATGGAGGAGAAGGGGGGCCAGGACCCCTGGCTGCCGCCCCCCCTGGAGGTGGGGGGGCTGCTGAAGCCGGACCCCCTGCGGGGAGCCCTGCTGCTGGTGCCCCCGGCCGAGCGGCCCGCTCAACTCCACCTCCCTCGTCTTCCCCTGCCTCTCGCACGCCCTGCAGTGGATCGCCCAGGGCCGGGACCCCCACCTCCCCGCGCCCCCCGCCAAGGGGGGGGCGCACCCCCAGCCCGTGGCCACCAGCGGGGCCGTGCTGCTGCAGGAGGCGGCCGCCGTCCGCGTCCTCGTCACCGGCAGCCTGCACCTGGTGGGGGGGGTCCTCAAGCTGCTGGACCCCGCGCTGTCCCAGTAGCGGGGGTTTGGGGCTCCGCACCTTTTACTTGAAGCCTGGGGGGGGGCGCACGGGACCCCCCCTGCCACCGGTGCCCCCCTAACAGGGGCTCAACCCCCCCCCCCCCGCCCCGGCCCTTCTCACCCCAGTGCCTTTTGTCTGTGCCAGCCCCGGGGGGGTGGCAGTGGCCGTGGCCACGCTGGCTGTCCCCACGAGGTGGGGGGGACACTCCTGGCCCCCCTTGGTGTGTGTGTGTGTGTGTAGGGGGGGGCGAGATGGACTCGGGGTGCCCTGTGGGGTCCCTGCACCCCCCGGGGGAGGTTTGGGGGTGCCCCGGGTGTGACTCTGAGGCTCCTCGTTGTTGCGACTAATTTAACGTAGGATAAGTTTTTATTATTATTAAAAGTTTGTAACTTTGACCTGGAGCTGGCTGGGGGGGGGGGGGGGGGGGCGGGGGGGGCGGGCTGCTCTCTGCGCATCGCCCCACGTACGGGGGCAGCTGCGCGGTGCCGCCCGGCCCCGCAGCCCCCCCACCCCAATAAACCTCTCGCTGCTCCCAGCCCTGCCCGGTGCCTTCGTGGGACGGGGACACGGGGGGGGGGCAGTGACCCCATCGGGGCTGTGCTGGGCCCCCCCCCCATTGCTCGGGGTGCGTTCACACCGCGTTATGGGGGGTATATGGGGGCCGCGGTGTCCCCACGCAGGATGGAGAGCACCGGGGCGCATCCCGGGGGCACCCGCGCTTTGCCCCCAGCACCCCCGTCTGCTGGGGACCCCCGGGGGGGTTGCACAGGGCCCCCACCTCCCTCCGCAGGCTGCCTGGGGGGGGGCCAAAGCATTCACTGAATGAGTAAGGGCGGCCCCGGGGACGGCGAGGGGCCGCGGCCCCCTCCGGGCTCGGCCTGAGATTTGGGGCAGAAAAAGGTTTTAAGGGGGCTGGGGCGGAGGCGGCGGCGAGGGGGGGCCCGGGGGGGTCAGGCCATGCTGCTGGTGGAGCAGGGGGTGCTCTGGGTGCTGCCGATGCTGTGGTTGGTGCTGCTGCTCTCCGAGGCCGGCGCCGTGGTGGAGACCGGCTGCAGTTTGGAGATGGGACCTGCATTACGCCGGCGGTCCGGGGTTGGGGGGGGGGGGAAATTGGAAGGGGGTAGGATAGGAAGGGGGGGGGGGGGGGGGGGGGGAAGAAAAACATGAAGGGACAAAAAACAAGAGTCGGCGCCAGCACGGCCGGCCGGGGATGGCTCATCCTGGACCTGACCTTTCCAGGCCGATAAGCGCGTCCAGGCCCTGGCGCGGGGCTCGCGCTCCCCGGCCAACGCGGCCCCCGCGCCCCCTCCCCGGCCCCCCCCCCCCCCCCCCCCCCCCCCCGGCCCCGATAAGGCGTGGGATGGAGATGGGCTTCGCGGGGGACCCCGGGGACCGCGGCCGCGCCGGGCCGGCTCCTTCTCACGCAGAGCCTTGGCCAGAAGGGATGCGTGGCCGATAGCAGCAGGACCCTCGCCCGGGGACGTGCGGGAGGATTGGGACGGGGGGAAGAGGACGGGCTTCCCGGCAATGGGACGTGTGTAGGGCCCCCCCTCACCGCCCCCACTCTCACCTCCCCCCCCCGGTGCACAGCGGTACTCACGGGTGTGCGAGTAGATGTACCAGAGCCCGGCGGTGAGGAGCGCCCCGATGAGGAAGGCTCCGAAGGTGATGCCCAGCACGGCGGCCAGCCCCAGCCCTCGGTCTGCGGCGGGGGGACACACACACGAGGCTGTCAGCACGGTGACGCCGTCCCAAAGCCTCTGCACGGCCCCCCCCAACCCTGCCCCGTGCCCCAAACTCACTGTTGGGCGGCCGCCAGACGTCCTTCACTGTCACCTCCAAAACCTTCTCGAAGATGGTGTTGTTCTGCGCACGGGGAGGGCTGGGGTGAGCACGGGGACAGCGCTGTCCCACCGCCACCGCCCCAGTGCCACCCTCCCATGGGGACAGGGCTGGGTTCCCCCACACCCAGCGGCTCTGGGGACCTGGGGTGCTGTCCCCAGCTTGGTGACGGAGACCGGTGGCTGGGGACCCACCGAAACGGGGACAGGCACGGCGCCAGCTTGGGGACATGCGTGGGGACCCCGCGACAGGGCTGTCACTGACCTGCAGCCCGGCCTTGCACTTGAGGGTGGCGGAGAAGGGGACGTGGCCGCCCTCGGGGACGGCATAGGTGAAGCGGAATCGCCAAACCTTCCTGGCCCTGCTGCCGGGGGGCTCCTCCAGCACGGCCACGCTGGAGCTCTGCGCCTTGTTGGCCTGCACCAGCAGCAGCGGCTCCGTCCCCGGTGCCACCAGCCAGCACTCCTTGAGCTGCAGGTCGGCCGGGTAGTCGTCCCAGCGCATGGACGCCTGTGGGGGGGGGGACGGGGTCACCGTGAGGGATGCCGCCCTGTGGCACAGTCCCCGCGGTGCCCGGGCGCTGCGGTACCTGCACGAAAGCCTCCTTGTTGACCTCCAGCTCCGTCTGCGGCGCCTCGAAGGCGGCGGTGGGGAAGAGGCGCAGGAAGAGCTCCCGTGGGATCTGGCACTGGAAGGCCACCTAGGGACAAGGACAGCGTTGGCCACCCCACGGCACCCAGCGAGCCGGTGACACCGGTACCGGTGCTGGCACTTACCCGCACGCTCCTGAGCGCCGAGCCCTTGGACAGGCTGAGGATGAGCTGCGAGGAGGGGAGGAAGGCTCGGTCAGCCTGGCCCTTGAGCTGTCCCCATGAGCATCCCTGCCGATGGGCTCCCTCGTCCCTGATGGGATGGGGACACCTCCCCGGCCGGTGCCGCCGCTCACCTCGTTCTTGGCGTTGCCCTGGCTCTCCAGCGAGGTGCCGCAGTGGCTGAGCGGGGTGCGCAGCATGAAGTGCGTCGCGTTCTTCTCCGCCTGGCAGCTGATGTCCCGCAGGGTGATGTTCACCACGTCTTTGATGGGCTGAGAGAAAAACACCAGCCGTAACCAAAGCTCCCTCCGGCGTGCTCGGCCAACCCCCCCCCCCCTCCAGCACCCCGACACCCGGAGCAGGATGGGACCCCCCCAAAGGCACGCAGGCGGTGCCCTCACCTCCAGGTGGGACCTGGCAATGATGATCTCCATGGTGTCATCCGTGCACTTCCAGGGCTGGAGCATTAAGAGCAGCACGTGGGGCAGCGTGTCCGAGGTGGGCGCCGGCGGCGTGGGCGTCGCGGGCGGCTTCCTCAGCACCTCTGCGGGGAGAGGACGCGGGGAGCTGAGCGGGGACACCCCAACAAAACCCTGAGCCCAGGAGGGGCGCCGGGGACCCACCGTGCTCCTGGATCTCCAGGGTGATGCGGGGGCTGATGGGGATGGTGGAGTAGGAGGCGATGATGCTGTAGTTCTTCTCGAAGGCTTTGGCGACCAGGCCCTGCTCCGTGTCGGGCAGCAGCTCCCCGCTGAAGAGGTGCGTGAGGAAGGACGTGATCTTGTAGGTGCCAGAGACCTGTGGGGGTGGCACAGGGGGGGCTTAGCGGGGCCGGGGGCGTCTGGCTGTGAGCAGCCACCGCGGTCGGGGCCACACCGAGGTGGGGACGGGCTCTGGGGGATCACGGCACAGCGAGGGGGCTGCCGCGTCCCTGTGCTGGTGTCCCCAGGGCGATGTCCCCTCCTGCCAGCCCCATCGCCACGTGGGCTCTTTGCCACCCCCTTCCCAGGGCCAGCGAGGGGACGATGGTGGGGGGCGGCCGTACCAGGAACTGGATGTGGCAGCCGTTAAGCGAGAGGAACCAGGTGAGGTTGGCCCGGCTCTGGAGGATGAGGATCTGGTTGCTCACCACCCTCTCGGGACAGCTCAGGGACAGGTTCACCTCGGTGACGGGCGAGCTGCAAGAGCACGAGACCCCCTCCAGCCTCAGCCCCCACTCTGCCAGGTCCGGGGCCTCCAAGAGACCCCCGACCCCTTCCCCAGGTTCTCCAAGCTGTGCCCCCCCCAGGGGGGACACGCACGGTACCTGTGCTCGGGCTGCAGCCGGATGATATGGGCAGCCCTGGAGCCGTGGGCACTGCCGCTGGCGCAGCCCCTCATCCCGTGGAAAAACACCTCGGCGTCGAGGTGCGGCGCGGCGTTGAAGCGCTCCTGGGGGATGCAGTCCGGGGGGCTGCGGGCATCTGCAGGGGGGGTGCAGGCAGTGCTGGGGGGGTCACCGAAACCAAACCGCGCTCGGCAGGCACGGAGAGGGTGCCCAGGGGAACTGCTGCCCGCAGCATCGCCCCGTGAACCCAGCGCGTTCCCAGCACGGGGAGCAGGGAGAGCACTGCGGCTCCTTCCTCCCCCCCTGGTGCCACCCGGTGTCCCCCCCCCCCTCCCCCCGCCAGCCCCCGTCCCCGACGCACCTTCGCCCAGGCGGAGGTGGATCGCGCGCGGGTCCCGCAGCTCGCTGTAGGACGTGATGCCCCCGTAGGTGCCCCGCGCCCAGTCCAGCAGCTGCCCCTTGCTGGCGGCCGCCGGCAGCTCCCTGTGCGGCACCGTGGTGCTCCCCGGGCTCAGGGTGGCGTCCTGAGGGCAAGAGGCAGCCTGAGCCGGGGCAGGACGCATGGACACATCCCTCCCCGGCTCCAGCCGCAGCCAGGAAAATATCCCCCTAGCACGGAGGCCGCTGGTTTGAAGCTGGTTTGGCTGGGCATCTCCAGAGGCCTGACTGCATCACGGCTTGGGGTCACACCGTGGGGATCTGGGGGAGCGGCGCGGCCGGCCGGCGGCACGCGGGGAGCTCGGCCCACTTTATTATTAGCCGCAAAACAAAGCCGGAGGTTTATTTTCCTAACAAAGCTCCCGGCCCCGGCTCAGCTCGCTGGAGCCAAACCCCATCGCTGACCTTCCTCCCGGCAGCCGGAGGAAACGGGAGCTTTTTCAAGCCCCGTGCGTCATTCCCCGCCCAGCCTGCCCCGCGCTCAGATCCGCCGCCGGGGCCAGGCGTCCCCTCGGCTGCGGGTGCCGCAAGCATCGTCCCTGGGGAGAGGGGACCGGCGTCCCCTGTGGGCACCCCAAGCACCCCAGGGATGTCCCCAGCCCTGCTGTACCCCCCCCCGAATTGCTCCCAGGGCTCCGGTGGGGCCGGGGCACTCACGGTGAGGACGAGCAGGTCCGGGCACAGGGAGGTGATGGAGGCCAAGCACCGGGAGCACTGCAGGACCAGCACCGCTGGCCGGGCGCAGCCGCTGGCTGGCGGCGTGACGGACACCTTGAGCACGACGGCTGGGACCTGGGGGAGCAAGGAGAGTGTCAGCGCCGCGGCACGGCTGGGACGGAGCCCCCTCCCATGTCCCCAGTGATGGGACAGCAGGCAGGGACGTCGGGATGGCCCCGAACACAGGAGGCTGTGGGGCTGGGAATTTTGGCCTTGGGGCAGGTGGGGGATGCAGGGATGCCACCTGGGTGTTGACCCACACCACAGTGCGACAAAACCCTCCAGCTGCCCCCAAATGAGGGACCAGGGTGTCCTCACACTAGGGACAGAGCATCCCCACGCTGGGACCAGGGCACCCGCCATGGGTGTCAGAGCACGGGGGACTGGGCGGCGGGCTGTCACCCTGTGGGGACTGGGGCATCCCACACTGGGAACTGGAAATCCCCAAAGAGCAGCCCACGACATCCCACACCGGGACTGGAGCATCCCCACACCTGGGCCATCCCCACACCGGAGCTGGGCCATCCCCAACCCCATGCACCAGCGCATCCCCACCCCCGGGTACCAGGACCCCCCCCATGGCTATCCCGGCCCCATCCTGACACCGCGGAGCCGCTCCAGTCCCGGGGCAGTCGCAGGGCTCGGCTCAGCCGGAAACCCGCGTCAGGAAGCCGGGGAGCCAGGCGCTAAGTTTGGAAACCACTGCCTGGCTCAGCGCTCACAGCGCGGCGGCGGGCACGGCGAGCCGCCCGGGGCTGCGTGGGCACCGAGGCACGGCACAACCACCGGCGCCGGCCTCTTTCCTGGCACCGTAGGGCCGAGGGCACCGCCTGGCCTGGCCGTGGCCCCGTGGCAAGCTCGGCCGCGTGGGTGGCCGGGGACCCCGGGTGGCCCCGCGGCGGCGGGAGGAGCCGGCGCTGGTTTTCCTGCCGCGTGTTTTGCGGCGCTCCATTGTTTGGTGCCCGCCGAGCGGAGGGAGGCTCGGTTTGCGTCTAGCCCTCTGCGGCCTTTTTTTAGGTTTTTCTTCTTGGTGTTATTTTTTTTTTTTTTTTTCTTCATAGGGATCTGCTTATAGAAAACGGCTTCCAGTAATTCTTCTGCGAGCGGAGCCGGGTCCCTGCCCGGCTCCCCCCGCGCGCCCAGGGCTCGGTGCCGGCGAGCCGAGTGCCGCAGCCGTGACATCAGCGCGTGTCCCCCGCCGCCTCCGGTGACAAAGCCGGGGCACCCCCGGCCCTGACGCTCAGCCACAGGCGCCTGCCTGCGTCAGGGCCAGGTTTCCCGTCAGGGCATGCGGGGTGAGGCCGTGCTGGGGTGCCGCGGGCGTGGGGCACTGCAGAAGCTGCCCCCAAAGCGCCTCCCCCTGCGCCTCCCCTGCCCAGCACCCCGAAAAGCAGAACTGGGAGAGCTGGGAGGCGGCGGGGGGAACGCGGTGCTGGGCTGCTGGGGCCGGGCCAACATCTGGTGCTGCGCTTGCCCGGGGCCCTGAGAGCTCGAGGGAAGCCCAGCCTGAGCCCTACAGCGGGGTTTTCCCCCCGAGCTGCCCCCTCCTGCCCTGCCCACGCTCTCAGGACCTCACCAGGCGGGGACGCAGCCCCGGCCTCGCTGCCCCGCTGTGCTCATCGTCACCCCAAAGCCACCCGGAGCGCCCAGGGAGCGGTTATCGCCCCGAGGCAGGCTGCAAAACACTGGTGGCCACGTTTCCGCTGCAAGTGATGTGAGTGCCTCGGGCCTCCCTGCATCCCTCCCTCCCTCCCTCCTCAGCACTGTCCCCATGGGTGCTGGGGCTCTGCCCCGCTCCTGCTCCCCGCAGGGCCACCTCCCCGAGGGACGTGCGGGTTGTGGGGACGCCCAGCGCGGGGACAGTCCCTGCGGTGCCAGAAAAGCGTCAGAAACGTGGCCTTTAAAGGGTTTAAACTTCCCCTCTGGGGACAGAGAAAAACTGCAGCTTCAGCTCAGAGGGGAAGCGCAGCCGTGCGGGGAAATTGCGCTGTGGAAAAGGTTAATCTGGTTTCTCTCGCCGCTCCTGATTTAGAGGAAATGCTTTCGACAGCTCCATGCTGACCGCAGTGTGCCGGGGGCGAGGGGGCTGCATTTACCCGGGAGGGGGATGGAAAAGGATGGGGGGGGCCAGGGCATGGAAAACCCCAACCTGAGCACCCCGACGGTGCCCGGGGCTGACGCGCGGGGTCCCGCTGGCTCACCTTGGACCACTGGACGCCGAGGACGTGGACTTCATTGGCGCTGTGCAGGGAGCTGCTGCTGACGCAGCCCCACGGCACCGTGCCCGTGCTGTAGGACAGGGTGACGGGGGGCTCCGCCGCCACCGGCCGCAGGTCGCAGCCCTCGGCGGGCACGGGGTCTGGGTGGAAGACAAGAGACATGGGTCAACGCCACGCGGCATGGGGACAGGGGACAGGCCGTGGGGGGCCTGCACCACGACGCCAGCCCCAGTGCTGGCTCTGCTCGGGGCCTGCCCGGAGCAGCGATCCCATAATGGCCCTCGGATCCGGTCTGGAAAAACCCGCTGTCCCCGCGCGGCACCGCCGCGTGCCAGAGCTCCCGCGTGGCTTCCCCTACAAGCGGGCGGCGGAGGCGGCCCCCCCGCATCCCTCCCCCCCCCCCCGGTGCTGACGGAAACTGGGAAGCCCAGGTGTGGAAATGGCACCGAGCTCGGCCCCGCCGGCCGCCGAGGTGCGAGGCAGGGGGGCGGCGGTGACACCGAGAACCCCACATGGGGCTGGCGAGCGAGCAGGGCCCCGCAGCTGCCAAGGGAAATCCTGACTGCAAAGAAAGGCGTTTGAAGCCCTGATTCTGCCTTGCTCGGAGGCTGCCGCGGCCATTTCCCCTGCCCTGGGCAGTGCTGCCGCAGTCCTGCTGTCCCTGAGTCGTCCCCTGCACCCGTGGGTGGCACGGCAGGGTGGGTGCCTGCCTTGCGGGGCGCTTTGCACCGGGGCGTCCCTGCGGGGCTGGGGGCACCGCGCTTGCTTTGGACGTGGCCACCGAGCGCTGTCCCTTCCCTGGGGGCTCTCTGGCAGCTCCGGCCACCGAGCTGGGAGGTGACCGGGCCCTGCGCCAGCACCGGGGCACCCGGCGTCCCCATGGGGACGGGGACAGGGCGGCGCGAGGCCGCGGGCACCGAGGCTGCGACGGGCGGCAGCCTGGCAAGGGCCACCCGCGCCGTCCCTGGGCTACGTCGGGGTGGCGAGGCCGCGGCGGCGGGGTCACGGCGCAGGCCCCGCGGTGACGCTGCCACGGGCCCACCTATTGTCCGGCGCTTCCTCCCCCCGGCGCGGCGGCCGCAGCATCGGGAGGAAGATAAACAGCCGCTTATCTGGGCGCCGCAGCCCGCGGCCCTCTTCCCTCTGCTGCTGCCCCGGCGGCACCGGGCATGGCCCCCGGCCCCTGGCATCTCGGGGCAGGGGACGGGCAGCTCGTCACCTCTCCGGTGACATTGCGCGGGGTGACATCCCGCAGGGGGAGGGGACCTGGCTGGCTTCTCCCCGGCGTGGGGCAGGGATGCTGCGGAGGGGACGCGGGGCAGCGGTGCCAGCCGGGCACCGTCCCCGTCCCCGTCCCCGTCCCGGGGGAAGGCAGCAGCGGTCTCCAGCATTATGTCAGGATCAGATAACGGCGCTCAGCTGGGCCCAGCCTGCGCCCGCGGGGTCAATCAGATAAGGGCGCATTTATTTTTGTACTCCAGGAAATAAAAAAAATAAAAAAAAATGAAAAAAATAAAAGGAAAGAAAGAAAGAAAATCCACTTTATGTTTTTCCAGCCTCCCACCCGCCCTCGGCCTCGCCGCAGCGCAGACGGAGCGGGGAGCGGGGACGGAGCTGCCGCGTCTCCCCGGCGCGTGGATGTCTGGGGGGGGGGGAAATTCCTGTTTTGTTGCGAGCGGATCAAAGGCCCCGGGTGCAGAACAAAGCCCAGGGGTGCCGGGGGTGCCGGGGGGGGGGGGGGGGCACGGGGCCAGGGCAGGCGCCGGGGCCGGCTCCAGCGGGGCAGGATCTCCCGGGCAGCACCACTCCGGCCTCCCCCCCGCGCTGCCTCGGCACTCGTGCAATGAGCTGGCAGGGCTCGGCGGGGATGGAGCTGGCGCTGCAGGGCTGGGGGCTGTCACCCCCTGGCCACCCCCGGCTGTTGTGCCTCGTGGAGGTGACAGCGGGGCTTGGGGAAGGGGCAGATACGCCCGCACCACCCGGCACCGGGTTTTCTGGGTGCAGCGCTGGGGGAGATGCTGTCCCACGTCCCATGTCAGCCTGTCCCACGTCAGCCTGTCCCCAGGTGGATGAAGGTGACACGCTCTGTGTCCCCTCTACACGTGGTTTCTGCCCCCCAGCAGGGAGCAGCCTCACCCGGGCTGGGAAGGGAAGAGCCAGCAGAGCGCTCCCCACTGCGACAGCAGCCCCAGTCCCTGCTGGTGCTGTCAGAGGGGGCACATGGGGGCTTAAAGCCCCCAGCCCTGGAAGCCCCCCCGTGTCTGCATGGCCCCATGGTGCTGTGCCTGCCAGGGACACCCTAGCCCCAAGGGTCTGCACCAGACAGGGCAGGGTCCATATGGCACAGCTACAGGGGACGGGGATGGCACAGCCGTACGGGGTGGGGACGTATGGCACAGCTACACGTGTTCGGGACGGTGTGGCACGGCCACATGGGACATGGGCTATATGGAAGAGCTACGCAGGACAGGGACCTCAGAGGCACAGTCACATATAGCAGGGACTGTATAGCTCAGATTTATAGGACAGGGACTGCATTGCACAGTTCCTTAGGACAGAGATCATAGGGCACAGCTAGACAGGGTAGGGACCATATAGCAGGTAGGTGGGAGAGGGGCTGCAACACATAGCTGTGTGGGACCGGACAGCGTAACAGCTATATAGGATGAGGACCATACAGCACAGCTAGAAGGCACAGGGACACCCAGCGAAGTAGGATGGGGGACCATACAGCACAGCTATATAGCACAGCCACATCAGTGCAGGGCTGTATGGCACAGCCACATGGGAGGGGGAGCGTATGGCACAAGTACAGAGGACACGGCTGTATGGCACAGCTACGTGCGACAGAGACTAAACTGTACAGCTACATAGGATGGGGGATATCAGGCACAGCTATGCAGGATAGGAATTATATGGCACACGTACGTAGGACAGGGCCTGTACGGCACGGCTACACAGGATGTAGACCATATGGCACAGCTGTGCAATGGGGGCTGTACCACACGGCTACACAGGACACAGACCTTATTGTACATCTACTTAGGATGGTGACCATACACACAGCTACATAAGACACAGACCTTATTACACATCTATTTAGGATGATGACCGTACCACACAGCTCCATAGGACACAGACCTTGTTGCACATCTATTTAGGATGGCGACCGTACGGCACAGCCACACGACAAGGGCTGTATGGCACAGCTACAGGGGGCACAGACCTACAGCACAGCTAGATAGGATGGAGCCCGTATGACAGCTATAGGACAGGGACCATATGGCACAGCTACGTCGGATGGGGACTGTACAGCACAGCCCCCTGGGGCACGGCCCCAGCCCCTTGGGACGGGGCCTGTAGGGCATGGCCACGGGCAGCACCGGGGGGTGACAGCGGGCAGGGCGCAGGCACCCGGCCCGGCAGTGGGGACCCCCAGCAGCCCCCATGGGACCGACCCGTGCGGGACGTGCTGAACCCACTGACCCTGCGTTGCCGCTGCCCTCACGCTTCCCTGTCCCTGTGCACCCTGTCCCCGTGTCCCCAGCTCCCTGCCCGCCTGCGGGTGTCCCCATGCCCGCGCCCCCCCAAAATCCTCCCCGCGAAGTCACAGCGCCTGCGGTCACGGGGCGAGGACTGCGGGGCCGACAACTAAGGTGGTGAAAAAGTGCCTGGCCCTATTGCCACAGACACTGGGGGGGGGGGTTGTTTTTTTTTTTTTCCTCGTTCCCCAGCCCCCCCGGGTCGGTGCCCCCCGTTGAGGGGGTCCCGCTGCCTGCCCCTTCCCGGGGAAAGGGCGCTTGGACGCCCCTGGGACCCTGGTGACGCAGCCTGGATTTGGGGCTGGCGGAGGGGGGGGGGGGGAGGCGATATCCGAGCCGGGACCCAGCCGTATCAGCCCCCACCCCCCCAGCCCACCCCAGCAGGTCACCCCTCGCCCCCCACCCCCCTTCCCCCTCCTCTCCCCCCGTTCCCCTCCGAGTTACCGGCGGCTCCTCCGCGCTCCCCCCCGCGCCTGTTTCCCGTGCGCCGAGCCCGGTGCCGCCGTCGGGGAGCCCCGAGCCCGAAGCCCCCAACTCTCAGCGGTCCCCGGTGCCCCCCCGACGGGCCCCCCCACCCCTCCCCACTCACCGGGGCGGGCGAGCAGCGGCAGCAGCAGCGGCAGCAGCAGCGGGGGGGGGCTCCGCAGGCACATCCCGGCCGCCGCCGCTGCCCGCAGCCGAGAGCGCAGTGAGCGGGCGCGGCGGCGGCAGGAAACCGACTCCCTTCGAGGAGGAGGAGGAGGAGGAGGAGGAGGAGGAGGAGGAACAGGGTCGGCGCCCGGAGGAAATGCCGCTCCGCAGCCCTGGAGCCGCGCCGGCCGGAGAGGGGGGAGTTTGGGGATGGGGGGGGGGTGTCCGGGCGCGCCGTGCCTCAGTTTCCCCGCAGGGCACGGGCACCGTCGCGGGGGCGCCCTGGAGGCAGCCCGGGTGCTGGGGGGGTGGGGGGGGGGCGGAGGGGAAAGAGGGTCCCCCCCACCCTGGGGTGGCAACGGTGAGAAGGAGGGGGGTGGCTGTAGTGTCTGCACTGAGGATGGGCAGGGGACAGGGTGCCAAGGGTGCCAAGGCAGGGGTCGGGGTGCAAGGCAGGGTGCGCCCCCCCTCCCTAAATAGCTCCTCCCCAAAGTTTAGGGTACACACGGCAGCACAGCCCGCCCCGTGCAGTGGGGACGGGGGGGGCTCTGCCCCCCGTACTGAAGGCAGGAGCTGCCCCACTGCGATGGGGACAGGGACAGCCCCGTGGTGTCGCGGCGTGGGCAGGGTGCCCCATGGCACGGAGCGCCCCAGGGCTCTGGACGCCGGCTCTGGGGCTGCTGGCGGATGGGGGGACACCACGGCACCGCTGCCTGCCCCGTCTGCATGCGTGGCCTGGCCACAGCTGGGGACTGCTGGGGTGTCCCCAGTGTTGGGATGTCCCCGCTGGGCGGGCAGGTTTGGGGTTTGCCCCCCCCCCCCCCCCCAGGACAGACCTGTCCTGGGTCCCAGCAAAGCGACACCGAGGCAGGAGCCGGAGGGGAGCGGGGTGGCCGCAGGGACACGGGGCCATTGCTGCACTCCTGCCCCGTCCCTCCTGCCTGTGCCAGGGCCAGGTCCCCGGGGTGGCTCCGCACCGCTCCGTGGCCATGGGCAGGGAGCTGGGGGTGACACCTGCCAGGGGAGGCAGCGAGGCCTGTCCCCAGCGGCCACCAGGTCCCCGTGTCCCCGGGGTGCGCAGCAGCCGCCTCCCACGACAGCGCACTGCCACCTCCTGGGGACCGCGGGGACGGGTGCTGCCCGGGGACGGGGACAGGGCCCGGAGCTGGCATCCCTGCGCCCCTGTCCCCAGCAGCCGTGTGGCGAGGTGACGAGCAGAGCCTTCGGCGGTGGACCCCAGGGCGGCGGTGGCGCAGGGTGACAGAGCCGGGGGTGGCCACGGCCACAGCCCCGACACCTTCCTCCCCCCGCAGCTCGTGGGGAGCCCTCGGGCTCCCCAGCCAGAGCAAAGCCACCAAAAATCACCCAAGGTCTGCACCGGGGGGGAGGCGGAGCCCCCCCAGCCACACCGCCCCGCTCAGCACATGGGGAAACTGAGGCAGGCTGACCCCACACCCCGATAGGGACGGGGACAACGAGGGCAGATGGCTCTCCCGCTCCTCCAGCATGGCTTTGAGCCTTGGCATCCCAACGCTCTGTCCCCACCGTCCCCTCGCCCCCAGCAGCACGAGGGGGGGCTCAGCCGTGCTGGCAGCGCCCCAGCACCGGCCGGATGGCCGCATCCTTCCCGCCCCGCCGCCTGCAGCGCCCCGGCCCCGGCCGTGCTCGTGGCTGCTTCACCCCCGGGCACCCGGCTGACGTCCGAGCCTGGCGAGCTCGGGAGTTATGTCGGGTTTGTTTTGTTTTGTTTCTTTTTTTCTTGGGGGATTTTTGTCCCCCCCTTGCCCTCCCCGCTCGCTTCCTTCCTCCGCACCGTCCCGGCGGCCTCGCCTGCCCCCGAGCCGCTGCCCGCCCCAAGGCCCCGCGGCTGATTCATGATTTACGGCAGCCCCAAAGCTCACGGCCACGGCTCTGCCGCCTCCTTCCTGCACCATGGCCGGGAAAACCACGGCACTGCCACGGGGCCGGGCAAAGCATCCCAAATAGGGCTGGGGGCTGCGATTGAGCCCCCCCACCCTGTCCCTACCCCGGTGGCCAGATTCAGGGGGGTGTCCCCAGTGTGTCCTTTGGTCAGGGTGCACCAGGGGCAGTGCGGTGCCACCGATGTCCCTGGGGGGTTCAGGCAGGATCCCCAGCCCCGTCACCTTTTGCCACAGCTGCCCGCAGCCACCACGTACCCCAAAACACACCGGGGAGCAGAAGCAGCGAGGAGACACCGAGGCTGGCGCGTGCACGGCGTGAAAGTGGTGGAAACCCTGTCCCTGGGGCTGCGGGGCAGGGAGGCAGAGGCAGGATGCGGGCCAGACGCTGCCCCCTCCTCCAGGGGCATGAGGGGGTCAGCGGGTGGGATGGGGTCAAGGTGAGCGGGACTGGCCCCGGCACGGGGTCACGGGCCCCCCGCAGCCCGGCGGCCGGGAAGCCGGGGCGAGCGGCCGGGATGCTCCCTCCCTTCCTCCGAGCATCCCACGTGCGGGATAAACACCCGCTTCCTGCCCTAATCAGCTCCAGGGACGGGCGGGGGGCTCGGGGAGGGGGGGACTCGGAGAGGGGAAAAAAAAAAAAAAACAAAATCTCTGGAAAGAAAAACTCATTTCCTCCGACAGAAGAAAAAGATAAAGTCTGGGCTCATTAAAGCGAACTTTACTGGGGAGAGACGGGAAAGAGCCAAACACAATGTCCTTGAAATTTCCTTCGCGCGGCTCTGTCCACGAAAACAGGATAAGGCCTCTTCCGCTGTCTCTGCCGGCGCGCGTGGAGGGGGGGGCGCGGGGCCGGGGGCGCGGGGCGGCCGGCACGGCTACAGGCTGTCGAGGTAGGAGCAGACCTGCTGGAAAACCTCGTCCACGCTGCCCTCGGCGTTGAGCTGCAGGGAAGGGTTAGGGGGGTGCTGGCTCCTCCAAGCCCCTTTTGGGGGGTTTTGGTAGGTCCCAACCTGGCAGGGCTAACCCTAACCTTGTATCAGCCCCCCCCCCACATTGATCCCCCCCCCAGGGCCCGCTCACCTGGCGGACGATGCCCCTGCTCTTGTAGAAGGTGATGACGGGCTCCGTGGCCTTGTAGTAGGTCTCGAGGCGCTTCTTGATGGTCTCCTCGTTGTCGTCCACCCGCCCGCTGGTCTCGCCCCGCTTCAGCAGGCGCTTCACCATCGTCTCCTTCCCCGCGTCCACGTAGAGCAGCAGCGTGGGGGCGGCGATCTGCGGGGACGGGGGGGGGGCTGGCACCGCGCGGGCTTGGCACACGGATGTCCCTGTGCCACCCTGCAGCGCCCTCCATGTGGGTCTGGGCACCCCCGCATGACACCCCAGGGACACCAGGCCCCGGCTCTCTGCCACCCCCCGTCACCCCTGAGGACATCCCGGAGCGATGCGTCCCCCCCCGAGGACAGCTCAGCCCCCCGTCGGGATGGGATCTGCTGCCACCAGCGCCACGCGGCCCTCAGGGGGACCCCGCAGCGTGGGGACCAGCCCTCACCTTCTTCTCGAACTCCTCTCCCTGCTTCACCTCGCGGGGGTAGCCGTCGATGAGGAAACCCTTGGACACGTCGGCTTTGGCCACCATGGCGTCCCGCAGCATGTCCAGCACCGTGTCCTGGGGACGGGGCACGGAGATGTCGTGGGGCCGCTCGCCCACCCCGTCCGTATGGCCGCGGGGGGGGGCACAGCCACCGCGGCGGGCACGCGCAGACTCACCAGGGGCACCAGCTCGCCCTTCTCCATGATGGCCTGCAGCTTCTTGCCCCGCTCCGAGCCCGAGCTGACCTCCGCCCGGAGCAGGTCCCCGGTGGAGAGGTGGGTGTACCCGTACTTCTGCACGATCTTCTCGCACTGCGTCCCCTTCCCCGAGCCGGGGCCACCTGCAAGCGGTGACAATGCCCCAGCCCACAGCAGGGAGCTGGAGGGCATGCCAGAGAAGCGGCGCAGAGCCACCGCAGTCCCCAGAGCCCGGCGAGAAGGGGGACGGGGTCCCCAAGCCCAGCACCAGATGGATGGAGAGAGCTGCCCCTGGTGTGGGCTGGGGGGTGTCGGTGCTTGGGGTGGCACGGGCTGCTGGTGTGGGTAATTGGCACCTGGGGATCACCACCCTGATGGCACCCAGCACATCGTGACCCCATCAGCACCATTGGCATCACTGAAATGACGGCACCTAGGCCATCACGACCCCACCAGCACCTGGGCTTTACCACCCTGATAGTGCCTAGTACATCACAGCCCCATCAGCACCTGGGCATCGCTGCCCTGGTCGTACCTAGGACATCACGACCCCATCAGAACATGAGCATCGCTGCCCTGATGGCACCCAGGACATCACGACCCCATCAGCACCTGGGCATCCCGACCCCGATGGTACCCAGCACATCACAAACATCAGAACATGGGCATCACCACCCTGATGGCACCCAGGACACCACGACCCCATCAGCACCTGGGCATCCCCACCCCATCCAGCACCCGTGGCATCACCCCCAGGAGCGTCCCATCATGTCCCATCACATCCCATCACGTCCCATCAGGTGCTGCCACCCTGCCAGTGCTCCCTGCTGGTCCCAGCACCCCCCACCATGGCCTCGAGGAGCCAGGCTGGTGCCGCGGCCACCCCCGTCCCACCTCGACCCCGCCAGCCGCAGGACCCGGCCGCCCACTTACCCACCACAAAGATGATCTTGTGGTGCTTGAGCTTTTCTGGGGGAAAGAAAGAAAAAAATTAAATAAACCCAAAAGCCAAAAGGACACCGTCGGACGAGCCGTCCCCAGCAGCAGGGCTGAGCCCCACAGCACGGGGACCGACCCCTGCCCACCCCGGGACGGGGAGCGGCCACGCGTGCCCCTTGTCCCCGTCACCTGGGCGGTCCGGGACATCGGAGCTGGACGTGCTCGTGCACAGAGACCCCACGGAGCCTCAGCCCTGGGGCTCAGCCCTGGGGCTGCAACCTTGTGGTGCCCCGCAGACACTCGTTGTCCCCAGCCTCGTGGCGGGGACCTGCGGGGCTCCCCTGGGTGGCCACATCCATCCCCGTGGCCGGATCCTGGTCCCGCCCGTGGCACGCTTGGCACGGCACGGGTGCCTCAAGTGCCTGGCGTGACCCCCGGCAGCCCCTAAAGCCCCCTGGGGACCGATCGTCCCCAAAAGCAGTGCCTGGGGAGCAGAGGCTGGGTGCCAGCACCCCGCGGAGCACCCCAGCCTGCGGGACATGGGGGGGGGGTCCCCTCACGGTCCCCCCCACCTGCGGGATCCGACCCCGAGGGGAGCTAAAAATACCGGCGAGCCGCCTCGGGGCCGCCCGGCACAGCTCCCCCAGCTCGGCCTTCTGAAATTTCAGCTCCCCCGGCACCCGGCGAGCCCGGGGAAGGAGCCAAGAGGGTGGGGGAGGTGGGGGGCAGGAGATGGGGGCGCAGGGGGGCCGGGGGGGTGGGAAGAGGCCCCAGGGGATCTGGGTGGACACCAGGGGGAGGCAGAGGGGACGGAGACGAGCGGAGAAGGCAGGGGATGGACGCGAGGGGGGGACAGAGGGGATGGAAGCGAAGTGGATCGGGGAATCGGATACCGGGGGGGGGGGGAAGGAGGGAAAGGGGACACGGGGTGGGCACGGGGCGGGGGGGGCAGGAGATGGGCACGGGGAGCGGTTAGAGAGGGGCAGAGGGGGCGGATACAAGGGCACAGGGGACAGATGCAAAGGGGGGGGGGGGCGCATAGAGGGGACCCAGGGGATGGACACGGGGTGGGGACCCAGGGGATGGACGAAAAGGGGTCCAAGGGGTTGGGTGCGAGAGGGACAGAGGGGACAGGGATGGGAACAAGGGGATGGGGCACAAGGGGGACACAGGGGGGGGCACAAGGGGGGACAGCTGCAAAGGGGATCCAGGGGGTGGCTGCAAAGGGGGCAGAAGCAAAGGGGACGAAGGAGCTGGCCGCAGGGACGGCAGAGCACTCACCTGTCGACATGCTGCCGCTGGCGGGGTGCAGGAGTGCTTCAGGCTGCGAGGGGAGGAGAAGAGAGGAGAGGAGTGAGTGGCTCGGCGGGGACGCGGGGGTCCCCAGGGCCGGGGCTGCGCGGGGTGTCGCTGAGACAACAGCTCTCCCCTCCCGTCCCTTGGGGGACGGAGCAGGTCTCAAACCGAGCGCCGGGGCCAATCTGGGGGACACGCTGGTGGTGGGGCAGAAGCCCTGCCCCCCAGCTTGGCCCTAAAATGTATAAAGTATATCGGAAAGGCAAGACGCTGCCTGAATTTCGTGGCTTTGGGAGCTGGGGAGCTCGGCTCCCGCGGCCATCGCCTACCTGGCTGCCGGCAGCCACCCGCCCCGCGCTGGGTGGCAGCGGGTGACGCAGGGTGACACGACCTGCACCTCCCTGCCCTGACCACATCCCCGTGCCCGCGGTGCTGCTCGGGGTGACACACGGCCCTGGGACGCCGGGCGATGGAGGCAGCACCTACATCGCTCCAGCTCCCCGCGTGCTGGAGGGGAGGCTTTAGGGGATGGTTTTTGGGGGGGTCGGCCCGCTCTCAGAGCCCCAGAGGTGGGGGATTGCTGCACCCTGCTGCACCCCCCGGGATCCCGCTGCGGGTTTGGGCACCCTGCCTGCCCGCACCCAGCCCGCGGCACCCACCTGCCGGGCCGCCCCGCGTCACCCCGCGCTCCCCAAACCGGCCAGACCGGGGCCAAGGGATCTGCGCCGCTCTCCCGGTCGTGTTACAGCCGGGAAAGGGCAGGGGCTAAGTATGGACGGGCTGAAACCTGCACCGGGTCACGGCCTGCCTGCGCCGCGGGGGCCGAACCCCGCGTTGTCCCCGTAGGGTGGGCCCGGAGGGTGCGGGACCTGCGGGGGACCCAGGTACGGGGGGGCACCGGGGTGCGAGGGCTCGGTGGTTGGTGCCGACCCGGCATCCTGGGGCGGGGTGGGGGGCTTGTGGCCTGATCCTGAGCAATGCTGGGTGCTCTGGGGGTGATGGGGTGAGGGCGCTGGGCTGGGGAGCTCAGCGGGGTGGTGCTGGGGGCATGGGGCTGCCCAGTAAAAGCTGTCGTGTGGTGTGCCCCGCAGGCTGCATCCCATCAGGAGCTCAAACCTCCCCCCGGCCCCATCCCAGCCCCACTGCCATCCCCCCCCCACCTCAACTCCAGGCCCCGGCACCCCTGCAAGAGCCCAGCACCCCCAGCAGTGCCCTTGGTACCCCACGCAATGCCCATTGGCGGCCCAGCCAAGGCCACCAGCAGCTCCGTGAGACCCCCAAGCACCCTGTGAGCTGTTCCCCCCCAGCACCCCACAAAACACCCCCCCAGCACCCTGTGCAATAGTGCATTACCCCCTGCCATGCCCCACAAGCACCCCATGCAATGCCCCAACACCTGTGCAACGTCCCCCAGCACCCCATAAAACACCCCCCCAGCACCCCATGCAATGCCCCCCCACCAAGCACCCCATGCAATAGTGCAGCACCCCCTGCCATAGCCCCCCAGCACCCCGTGCAATGCCCCCCCAGCACCCCGTGCAATGCCCCCCCCAAGAACACCATGCAATGCCCCCCCCAAGCACCCCATAAAACGCCCCCCCAGCACCTCGTGCAATGTACCCCCCCGAGCACCCTGTGCAATAGTGCAGCACCCCCTGCCATGCCCCCCAGCACCCCATACAACGCCCCCCCCCGCACCCCATACAATGCCCCCCCCCGCACCCCACACAACGCCCCCCAGCCCCCCCATTCCCCCCCCCCCAGTGGTCACAGAGCTGCCCCTTCCCCCCCCCCCAGCACTGCCCACATAACCCCACCCCCCCCATCCCCATCCCACCCCCCCCAAACTCCTTTACGGGGGGAGGGGGGGGGTCACCCCAAGCCCCCCCCCCCAGGGGACCCCTGAGCAGCGGCTGCCCAAACGCCCTCCCCAAGGTCACCGTGGGGAGGGGGGGGGGGGGGGGGGCACCCACGGGTGGGTCAGGGCCGGGGTGCCGAGCGGCTGCAGGGCTGGGGGGGGGGATAGGATGCTGGGGGGGGGCTGGGGGGGCTGGCACTGACCTGTGGGGCCGGGTGCCGTGGGGCGGGCAGCTGCCTGCTGGCGGCAGCTCCTGCCCGTACCGCTAGCTGTATATAACGCTGCGGCGTGGAGCATGCCGGGAGCGGGCAGCGGGGGGGGGCACACACGGGTTGGGGGGGGGGACCCGCTGCTGCCCGCCCGCAGCCCCCCCGGTGCCGCGCAGGGGGCTCTGTGGGGCCCGGTGGGGCTGGGGGGCCTGCACCCTGCTGGGTGTCCTGGGGGGGACCCCCCCGCTCCAACCCCCCCCGAAAAAAAAAAAAAAAGTCTTCCCCCCCCCGCCTCGAGCCCCCAGGATCAGCCCCAAAACGGGTGGGGGGGTCCCGAAGGGTCCCGTTCTCCCCCCCCCCCCCCCCCCCCCACACCCCCCCCAAAAGCAGCGCCCGGCCCCAAAAAAGCAGCCCGGAGGCAGGGCCCAAGGCAACAGACTGCAGCAAGGTTTATTCTGTACAAATCACTACAAAACGCGGGGGTGACCCCCCCGGGGGGCTGAGCCCCCCCCCCCGGGTGTAACCCCGACAGCACAGGGGGTGCGCGCCCCCCCCCCCCCCCGCTGCCACGGCCCCAGGGAAACTGAGGCATGGCGCCGCGCTCTGCTGGGGCTCAGCACCCAAACACGCCGGATTGAGAGATTTTCCCCCAATTTTCCACCGCCAGGAGATAAATTACAGCCCCCCCCCCAGCCTGCTGCCCCCCCCCCGGCCACCGTACACCAGCTCCTGAATAGTTCGTGAGCGGTGAATAAACGATGGACGCCTCCCGCGGCCCCGCTGCTCAGCCTCAGGGAGGGAAAATGAGTACAGACACTGGGACCAGGACGGGGGGGGGGGAGAGAAAAAAGCAAAAAACAAAGCCCCCAAATTCCCATTGTGCCGATAGAAAAGGTTTTGGCAGTGTGGCCCCGGCCCCCCGCAGCGAGCACGGGGCCGGGGGTTTTTGGGGTGGGCACCCCGCGGGTTGATCCTTACCTGGGTGGCAGGGCAGGGACCCCCCTCTGGGGGCGATGCCACCGAAAACGCCAGGATTTGTGCCGGGGTGCTGGGGCTGGCAGTGCAGGGGATGGCAGAGGGGAGCAGAACCGGGGGGGGGGGGTCCCCAAAATTTTGCCGTGAAAGCAACGCGACCTATACGGTGCACCCGGAGCGCCCCCGGGTGTGCTTGCAGGGTGGTGGGCTGCGAGGCAGCCGGGGGGTTTGGAGCTGGGTCTGTGCAGGATTTAACCCCCGTGCGATGCCCCCACGGCTCCCCTGCCTGCTGTCCCACGGGAGGGGACACGCCACCCCAAAACCCTTCCCACCACGGGCACGCGGAGCCCTTGGGCACAGCAGTGGCAGGCGGTCCCCGACGGCTCCATCAGCCCCGGGGTGCACGGCGTGGCCCAGAACTTGTACCAAGGGGACCCTGTCCCAAGGAGACCCCATCCCAAGGGGACCTCATCCCTGTTCCCAAGGGTCCCCGCTCGGCGCGGCCGCCCTAGGGCCAGGCAGGGTGGGAGAAGGTGATGTTGTAGAGGCCGGCCCAGCTGGCAAAGACGCGCTTCTCCGTGATGAAGCGGTGGTGGTTGCCCCGGCGGCTGCGCTCGTTGTGGATGTAGGTGGTGCACTCGTCGGGGCCCTTGGGCTCGTAGTAGTGGTAGGCCATGCGGCGGGGCTGCGGCCGCCGGCTGCGGGGAGAGCATGGGCTGAGCCCCGGGGATGGGACTCGGGGTGAGGGGGGGGGATGGGGGACACCGTACCTGCAGTAGTTGGGGGGCACCATGCCGTAGACGTGGACGGTGTCACACAGCTCCACCGCGATCACCATGGTGAACCAGCCCGTGCTGAGCCACGAGCGTGACTTCTCCCTGGGGCACGGCGCGGGGGAGAAACGGGGGCACGATGAAGAGATGGTGACCCCCCCAAACCCCCCCCCCAGTCCCCCCAGTCTGACACCGCAGCCAACCCCACGGAGCAGCCCCGGGAGCTGGCCCTGCTTGGGGACCTGCCGGCCACTGACAGAGGGGACAAGGTGCCGGCGGGGGCTCCGAGGTACCTGTCCTTCCCCGTCTCCCCCCGGAACAGCTCATCGAACTGCTTCATGCGGGCGGGGGACACGACGTAGGCCGTCATGTTGGGGAAGGACGCGCTGACGCGCTGGATGATCTTCAGCAGGCTCTTCTGCATCTTGGCGGGAGGCCCCCAGAAGATGAAGATGGTCTCCGGGGTCTTGTTGACGAACTCCTGGGGCCGCTTGAGTACGCGGTAGACGCTGGAGTGGGCCACCACGCGGAACGTGGTCTTGTTGCCCACGTCCGCCTCGTAGCCGGTGGTGGGGGCGTCGTTCATGCGGATGGCGCACTCGGCCTGGTCGATCTCGGCGCCCAGGCGGGTGCCCAGGAGGTGGCTGGAGCTGGTGACGATGACGCACTGGTGGCAGTGGGAAGTCAGGCTCTGGGGACGACCAGCGGGGTCAGAGGGTGAATTTTGGCGTCCCACCGACGGGGGCGGTGCTGCTGGATGTCACCACAGGGCAGCGAGTGCCCGCCGTGATGTCCCAACCCCGCCGTACCTTGTTCCCGGAGACGGGCAGGTACCCGCTGCTCACCCCCCATCGCCGCAGGTCGGGGGGCCGGCGGGCTCGGCCCCGCAGGGCGCCGTAGGGGAAGACCTCGGTCCCGTTGCTGGAGCTGTAGATGATCAGCAGCATGAGCAGGGCAAAGAGGACCACGAAGACGGCGGCGCGCTGGCTCTGTGGGCGGGGAGAGAGCGTCAGGTGCCGCAGCCCCCGGCTGGCTCCCAGAAGGGATGCAGATGGGAGAATCGCTGGGATGCCGGCGCCCCGACATGCTCCCCCCTGGCTGGCTGTGGATTTAGCAGGAGCTGCCCCCACGCGCTGCTGCAAACCCCTCCTCTGGCCATGCTCAGCCGCTTCCAGATATTAAAGAATAACACCCAAGGCTGTGGGGAGGCACTGAGCGGCACGACACTGCGCAGGCAGGGCGAGGGGGACAGCGAGGAGACACGGGGATGGGGATGGGGACGGCTCTCCCCTTCCCCTCTTGGCCCCATGCCTCTGCCCCAGCAGTAACGGGTAAAGAATGGCTGCAGAGCTGGGAGGAGGACGGAGGAGGAAAGCGCTCGCTGCTGTGAATAATCCTCCGAGAGGCAGGAGGAGCTGCCAGGAAGGTCCAAGGCCGGGGCAGCCCCTGCCTGGCACTGGCACAGCTCGCACTGGCACGGCCGCCCCGACCCCAGCCCCGCAGGCTGGCTTTCAGGGGGGCTCCACGCACCCCCAGGGGACGCCCAGCACCAGGCCCAGCACTCACCGTGCTGCCGCTCATGTCTCCCGGCCGGCCTCAGCGCGGAGCGATCGCTGGCGTCCTGCGAGCACCTGCAAGGCACGCGGTCACCCCAAAAAGCACCACAACGGGGGGCCCGTCCCCGAAACGAGCCGCACGTGATGGGCTGATCCCCAAGCCGGGCTGAGCTCCGGGCAGGATGGATTATCCCTGCACCACTGGGGCGAAAGCCACCCGATTCAACGCTGGATCGGGTGGGTGAAGCCGCCAGCACGCACCCCGCTCAGCCCCCCTGCCTAAGGTGATCGGGATCTCCCGGCTAAATCCAATTAAAACGGCCTCGGGGTGGGCGCACCCGGGGATGCCTGCCCTGCGGGGGACCCGCTTTTCTTCCCCCTCCTGCCCTGATTAATATTTGAAAGTCCTCCTCAGTGAGTCACCACCACTCCTGCTTGGTAGTACTCAAGAGCAATTAGAAATATAAAAAAAAAACAAAACGAAGCCTCTTTGCTGACTGCCTTGGGAGGAGCTGGGATGGAAAATTACATAGCAGCTGGTGTTTAACCCGCCGGGGGGGCCTCGAAGGGCTTTCAGGGCTGGTGTCGCTGCCCAGGAAGGTACCAACAGCCGGGGAATGGCCGCATTTTATGGTGCCCCTGCCCTGTGGAGAGGGGACGGTGCCAGGAGCTCCCGTCCCTGCACGGGGCAGAGCACGGTACAGCACGGGACGCAGGTGCCAGGGGTGGGGGTGCCACATCCAGGCCCCCCCCCCCCCCCCCGCTGGGTTTTGCTGCGGGTGACCCCAGCACGGGGGTCCCTTACCTGGCCCAGGGCGTTCATCTGCAGCGGGCGGCGAGCGGTGCCGGGGGGGCCTCGTCCGCCTCCTCCTCCCCGCGCGCCCCCCGAGCTGCGGGGTGCTGCCGGGCCCCTCCAGCCGGCGCCAGGGCCATGGTGGCACCCGGGGTCACATCGCTGCCGTGCCGGGGAAGCGCTGAGCCAGCCCGGCTCCCCACGCTGCCAGCCGCCCCCAACCCCCCCCCCCCCCCCCCCGGTGCAAACCCGCCCACACCTCCGGCGCACAGCCCCTGCCGCCCCCCCATGTCACCCCGCTATGCGAGCCCTCCCTGCGCCCCCGCAGTGAGAAGCTTTTGTGCTCTGCTGTGCAAATCCTCCCCCAGCCCCGGGATGCAGCCCCCCCGGTACCCGGGATGCAGCCCCCCCCTGGTTCCGGGAATGCAATCCCCTGGTTCCTGGGATGCAGCCCCCCAGTTCCCATGATACAGCCCCCCCAGTACCCGGGATGCAGCCCCCCAGTTCCCATGATACAGCCCCCCCAGTACCCGGGATGCAGCCCCCCCAGTTCCCATGATACAGTTCCCATGATACCCCCCAGTACCGGGATGCAGGTTCCCATGATACGCAGTACCCGGGATGCAGCCCCCCCGTTCCCATGATACAGCCCCCCCAGTACCCGGGAAGCGGCTCTCCCAGCTCCCAGGGGATGCAACCCCCCTGTTCCTGGGATGCAGTCCCCTGGGTTCCAGGTTGCAAACCCCGAGGTTTCCAGGATGCAACCCCCCTGTTCCCGGAACACAGCCCCCTAGTTCCCAGAATGCAGCCCCCCCAGATTTCCAGGATGCAGCCCCCCCAGGTTCCCGGGATGCAACCCCCCCGGTACCCGGGATGCAACCCCCCCCCCGTTCCCAGAACGCAGCCCCCCCGTTCCCAGGATGCAACCCCCCATGTTCCCGGGATGCAGCCCCCCCCTTTCCGTAATGCAACCCCCCCGGTGCCCGGGAATCCCCTATAACCCCCCCCTCCCTCTCGGCCCCCCCGGGCAGCCCCCGTTGCATTTCCCAGGCAGGCCGGAGCCCGGAGCCGCCCTGGCCCGGTGCGCGCTGCCCCCCCCACGGCCGTGCAGCGCCCCCCTTCCCCCCCCCCCCCCGGCCCCGGTGCCAGCCACGCACCCACCGACCGGCGGACGGACCGGCAGCCCGACGGACGGACCGACGGACGGACCGACGGACCGCCCGCTCCGCTGCGCACTGCGCCGCCGCCGCTGCGCGCTCCCGGGGCTCGCCGGCCGCGCGCGCGCGCGCACTCGGTGCCCGGGGCGGGGACGCGCTGGGGGGGATCCAAGCACCGCCCGCCCCGACGGGGAGCGCATGGGGTGCGCCGAGGGGGCGTGGGTGGCTCGGGGTGCCCGTGGGTGCCCGTGGGTGCCTGGGTGCCCGGCATTTATGGGGTGGCGCAGCGCTGTGCTCCCTCGGCACCCCACTGATGTTGGGGGGGCTGCGAGGTCCCGACGTGGTACGGAGCCCACGGACCCACTCGGGGCCGTCCCCGGGGTTTTTGGCTCCGCTGCGGAGCGGGGCCGAGGAGCTCCCCGGTCTCCCCTGCGAGCGGCGTGCGTGGGGAGCTGCGCTGGCAAAACCCCCAGGAACAGCCCCAAAGCGGCAGGCGCCGGCTGAAACAGGAGCGAAGGTGACCCCAGCCCAGCACCCCGCAGCTCTGCCGCCCTCCTCGCCGCTCTGGCCGTCCCACGAGCCGTTTATCAGCACCCTGCGTGCCGTGCCCACAGCTCGCCCACTCTCTCCGGGCACACAGCCACATCGGGGTCAGCTCCCGTCCCATAGCACCTCCGCCCCCGCGTCCCAAATAACCCCTTCCAGCGCCCTGCTCCGTGTTGGGCACCGCTCTAACCCCGTCCATCAAATCCCCGTCGTATTTATAGCCCGGCAGGGCACGACGAGCCGGCAGCCCCCAGCTACCCCCCTGTGCCCCCCCGCTCCCGTCCCCACGCGCCCGCCACCCGCGCACCTCCGGCTCCTGTCGCCGCCGCGGCCGCAGCGCGGGGCCCGTGGCGTTACGAAGGCTTTAATGGGCGCGTTTGCTTTGGTCTCGGTCCAAGGGCACTTGTGACAAGGCAACTCGGAGCTCCCAGGGCGCGTGGCCCTGGGCTGGGGGGCAGGAGGCACGTGGAGCCCTGTCCCGGTGGCAGCATGGGGACAGGCCGGAGGGGACAGCCCGGCCCCATTCCCTGTGCCCCACACATGGCACCAGGTCCCATGGCACTGGGGCTCCATCCTGGGACAAGGCAGTGGCTGGTGGGGGCTGAATTTCCCCTCCTCATGTCACCGAATGCTGAATCCCACAACAAACATCCATCTGGTGGTGCGGCAAGGTCCCCTTGTGTCCAAGGCAGCTTGGTGCCTGCAGCTGGGGGGGCTCAGTGGGTCCAGCCCCGTCCCCCACACGCTGGCACGGGGTGGGGGTCCCCCCGCTGCCACCCACACACCCACCAGACCTGGGGGTACAACAAGAGGCTTCCAACCTGGGCACCGGCAGGGCTGAGGCAGCCGTGGCGCCGCGCCGCCGCTCCTACCCGCCCGCCCACGACGGGTGGGTGAAGACGATGTCCCTCCTCTTGGCCCAGCGGGAGAAGATGGCCTTCTCGGTGATGAAGCGGTGCCCGGCGCGGGGGGCCCGCTCGTGCACCAGGTACATCCTGCACTCGTCCAGCCGGCCCTTCTCGAAGTAGTGGTAAGGCACGCTCGTGTGGTTCTTCTCCCTGGCGGCGCAGGGAGGAAGCTGAGCAGGATGCGGCCCCTCCGGTGCCCGGCGCCGCCAAGCCGCCCCCCAGCCCCGCACCTGCAGTAGCTGTCGCTGACCATGCCGAAGACGCGGATGCGCTCGCACAGCTCCATGGCCAGGATCATGGTGAACCAGCCTGTGCTCAGGAAGGAGCCCGACTTCACCCTGCAACGCACAGGCGGCCGCGCTGGAGGGCGGACGGGCAGACAGACGGATGGACACCCAGCAGGGGCTCGGCCAGAGCAAGGGGCTCGGCCCCGGGGGTCAGCGCTCCGGGGTGAGGCCGCGGTACCTGTTCTTCCCCGTCTCGTTCTGGAAGACGTCGTCGCAGTAGGCCATCTTCTCCTCGGTCAGGGTGTAGATCTGCAGGCGCGGGTACGTCTCCATCACCTTCAGCAGCGCCCGGTAGGTGGAGCCCCCCTTCTCCCGGCTCATCTTCTTGGGGGGCCCCCAGATGACGTAGACGGTCTCCTGGGACTGCTGGAAGAAGTAGGGCTGGTTCCTCAGCAGCAGCGGGACGCTGGTGTGCGACACCACGCGGACGGTGCTCCGCGTCCCCACGTCCTCCTCGTAGCCGGCGGTGGGCGCGTGGTTCATGCGCAGCACGCACTCCTGCCCGTCGATGGCCTGCCCCAGGCGCGAGCCCAGCATCTGCCCCGAGCTGGAGACGACGGCGCAGCGGCGGCACGGCGCTCGCTGCAGCGGCTGCGGGGACACGCGCCGTCAGCACGGCCCCCTCCGGGTGCCAGCGCTTTCCCCGTCTCCCCAGCCCGCTTCACCGTTCCCTGAGGAAGGGGAGGCTGAGGCACGGGGGCAGCGGGGGTCAGGCTGTCCCCTCCCCGTCACCACGCACCTGCCCGTCGGGGACGCGGCTGTACCCCTGGAAGCTGAGCACGGCGGGCGCAGCGTACGCGGGGCCATCCCAGCGCCGTGCCGCCCGGCAGCAGGGCCGCAGGCAGGCGAGGGAGCAGAGCAGGACGTAGAGCACGGAGACGGCGGCCACGCACACCAGGGCGAGGAAGAAGCGGATCTGGAAGCAGAGCAGGGAAGGTGCTCCAGGCCCAGGCCGCGTGCGCTGGCCCCGCGTCGGGTGCTCGGAGAGGCACCGGGATGCCTCGCGGCAAAACCGGCCTCTCGGGGGAGGATGCATCGGCTCGGGCGCTCGCTGGGGTGGGGATGAGGAGCCGCCGGTGCCTGCGCGTGACTCACTTCCTGCACGCAGCCAGACCCACGCGCTGCATGGCCGCGTGCCGTGGGGCCGAGCGCCTGTGCTCACGCCAGGCTCCAGCCCCTGCTCCCACTCCGGGGTCCAGGGGGGTGCCAAGCGCCCAGCGGGGCCGCCGGGCAGGGCCCTGCCCCGGTGTGGGTTTTGGGGTGAGCAGCCCCGTGATGCCCGCAGGCTTGCCCCGGCCCCGTAGCCCCCCGCTCCCGGCACCCCGGGGTACTCACCAGCGTCTTCATCCTGCGGGGCGAGGGCGGCCGGCGGGGGTCCCGCGGGGGCAGCCGGCATTACCTGGGGGGTCGGGGCACGCACCCTGCACGCGGGCTGGGGTCAGTGGGGTGGGGAGGGGGGGAAGGAAGGGGGCTGGTGCCGAGCTCTCCCCCATCACGGCTGGGGACCCCACTGGGACCCTCCGGTACTCCAGCACCCCCCTCCCAGCGCTCACGCCCCGCCCCGTACCCAGGACCTGCCCCATCCCTGGGACGTTCCCGTTGAACCGAGTCCCCCAGCGACCCCCAGGACCCCCCCCCTCTATTATCACCACCCCAGATCCCCAGACCCAGCTCCCCCAGGACCCCCCCCCCCATTATCGCCCCCCCAGACCCAGCTCCCCCCATCCCATAACTGCTTCCTCCTCCCCCCCCGGGCCGGGAGCGCAGCCCAGGCCCCGGCCCCCCCTCACCGAGCCGGGAGCCCCCGCGGGGGCTGCAGCGGGAGCGGGGGTGCCGCTGCCCGGCCCCCGGGGCCACCGCCGGGCCCCGCATCCCGGCTGCACCGGGCTCGGCCGCACCGGGCTCGGCTGCACCGGGCTGCGCTGGGGGAGCCGCGCCGGGGCGGAGCGGAGCCGAGCGGGCACTGCCGGGACCGCCCCCGCGGGGGGGAGCCTCGGCACCGGGCCCCGCCGCCCGGCCCCCGGGACCGGCCCCAGGACCCTCCTGGTGCGCCCTGGTACCAGCCCCGGGACCGGCTCCGGTATCAGCCCCGGTGCGCCCTGGTACCAGCCCCGGTCCCGTCCCGGTGCGCCCCGATGTCAGCCCCGGTCCCAGCCCCGGTCCCAGGTCCGGGACCGTCCCGATGTGCCCTGGTACCGGTCCCGGTCCCGTCCCGGTGCGCCCCGATATCAGCCCCGGTCCCAGCTCCGGTCCCAGCCCCGGTCCCGTCCCGGTGCGCCCCGGTCCCAGCCCCGGTCCCAGCCCCGGTCCCGTCCCGGTGTGCCCTGGTACCGGTCCCGGTCCCGTCCCGGTGCGCCCCGGCACAGAGCCGCCCCCCGCAGCTCCCGGAGCCGCCCCCAGCCCCCGGCAGCGCTCCCGTGCGCCCCCCGAGCGCTCGCCCACGCCCCAGCCCCCGGAGGGGCAGAGCCGGTACCGACCCCGGTCCTCGTCCATCCCCTGCGCCCCGGCCCCCAGCCCGCGTCCCCCGGGACCGACAGAGCCAGGACGGGCCCCGGCACCCGTCCCCACTCCTCGCCCCCCACCTGCGGTGCCCTCCCAGCCCTGTCCCCAGCCCGGGGGTCCCCCGTCCCCAAGCCCCTTTCTCACCCCCGCGCCCCCCAGCCCATTGCAGCTCGCTGCGCGCTCAGGGGCAGTAGCAACGTCCCGGGGGCTATTTGGGGAGTGGGGCTGGGGCAGGTTGGCCTCCCGCTGCCCCCGTCCTGGCAGATGGCCTCGGGGGGCCACAAGCCACCCACCCGTCCCCTGCAGCCCCTGGCACCAGGACCGAGGCGCAGAGCACCTGCAGAAACCATCCCCGCAGCGAGCCGCCTGCCCGCAGCTGCCGCCTGCCCCTCGACTTTGTTTTTCCAAGCAGAAGACAAGGAAATAAGAGAAACAAACTTTGTGTTGGGGTTACGTGGCAGGGGGTGGGAGCAGGGGAGCTGCGGGGGGGGCTCTGGGAGCAGAGCCCGGCGGCTGCCCCGTGTCAGAGGGGAGCCAGTGCCAGGCACCCCAAAAGGGACCCGCTGGTGGCCAGAGCTGGGCCGTGAGCGGTGCTGGGTGGGCCTCTGGGAGAGCAGAGTGAAGGAAGAAAGTGCTGTGCCCCAGCAGCTGGCGGAGAGAGGGCCGAGAGGTGCAAGGAACAGCCCCGCAGCCAGCGCGTCAGCACAGGAGGAGGGCAGGAGCTGCCCTGTGGCATGTGGAGGAGCCCACGCAGGAGCGGGAGGCCTGCGGGGCCCTGTGCTGGGGCGGCACGCTGTCCTTATTGCAGCCCTTGAGATCTGGCCGTGTAACTTCTCCCACGCTTTGAGGAGCTGGGCTCCCCATCAGGGTGAAACCACCGCCGCCTCGAAGCCGGTGCCCCCGTCCCAGCAGGCTTCGGCAGGGCTGGAAGAGGCGGCGATGGTGGCACGGCACACCAGTGGCCGTGTCTGTGCGGGGAACCCCGGCCAGCAGCCCTCCCGTGATGGGCCAGAGCGCCCACCCACCCTTGGGCGTCCCACGCCAAGCAGGAATCGCTCCCGGATAGCCTGCAGCGGATTTTATTTAATTTTTCAGCTCCCTCGGAGCTGGCGGTAGCACCGCGCCCCCCGAGGCTGGGGTGCAGGCGGCCCTGACACGTGGCAGCAGCTCCACGGGGAGGGTTTGTGTTGTACCCACTGCGTTTCCGCCTTCTCCTCCTGCCCAGGCTGCAGGCAACAGGACACGGGGTGGCCCCGCAGCACCTCAGCAGGGGGATGTGGGGCGCTGCCACGGCACAGGGGCTGTCCTGGATGCAGGGTGTGAGACCTCAAGCTGATGTGGGATGTGCTGGGGGGGGCACGGCATGAGTGGGGCCGGATCCTGCCCAGGGACATGGACATTGGCCCACGGGGGGGGGTCCTGGAAGGCGAAGGGGACACTGGAGCAAGGCACTGCACCCAGAAACAGCGCAGGAGCCCCCCGGGGTGCGGGGACCCCGCTGCCCCCCGAGAGAGGCTGCGAGGGGGGAAACTGAGGCACAAAGCGCGGTGCTGAGGGCAGCTCGAGCCGCACGGGGCATACCCAGCGCCCTGACCTTCAGCCTGGGCTGGAGCACGGCCACCTCGTGATGCTGCCGGCTGCTCCCGCAGGGTTATTTTTAGGGCCGCTGCCCTTTGCGGCGCGGCATTCCCCGCTTATCCCCCGGGGAGCCGAAGACCCTGGGGCGGGCACGCAGCCCCGCGAGACTCAGCCCGGGGCAGGGCAGCATTTCTGGGGACGCTTCTGGGCAGGCGAGCGGGTGGCAGGTGCCCTCCGTCCACATCCCAAACAACACATCTCCGCTCAGCTTCTGGTGCAGGAACGGGGTTTTAGGCGAGCTCTGAGCGCGGCCGCCACTCGCTGTGCGTTTCCACCCACCGGCACAGCCGTCGGGCGTAGGCAGCGGGGTTGCAGGGTGGAGAAGGACCCGTCCCGGTAGCGGATCCTCTTCCAGAGGCGCTCGAGGCGCCTGCGGAAGGTGTAGGCGGCGAAGAGATCCACCAGCCCCACCAAGTAGCGCCGCTGCGGCCCGTCGATGCGGTGCAGGGGGTTGCTGCCGCCGGGCAGTGGGCGCTGGCTCTGGCTCGTCCCCGAGCCCGGCAGGACGCGGCACGGCGCCGGGGACCTGCGGGGAGGCGGGCAGGGGGCTCAGCCCCCCAAAACGGAGCAGGGACACTGGGGGGGCTCCAGCCCGTTGCCCCCTCACCGGGCACCACTCACCGTGCCGCGCGCCCTGTCGAGCTCCAGCTGCCGCAGCAGCCACGGCCGCTCGGCGCCTGCGGCACGCGGGGCAGCCTCAGCCCCCCGGCGCCTCGCCGTGCCCCCCCCGTGCCCCCCCCTTACCCAGGGCGAGGGACTTGCCCTCGGAGTTGAGGTCCTTCAGCGCCACGGCGGTCGCGGGCTCGGCCCCGCGGTCCAGGCGGCAGCCCTGGATGTCGTACCTGCGGGGGGGCGAGCGGCTCCGTCCCGACAGCCAGCCCGGCGGGGGGGGGAAGGCGCCGGACAGACGGACACCGGGCACCAGGACAGACAGACACTGGGCACCAGGGGTGGATGGACACCACGTTCCCCAGGACAGACAGACACCAGGCACCAAGGACAGACACGATGTTCCCCAGGACAGACAGATACAACGTTCCCCAGGACAGATGGACACCACATTCTCCAGGACAGACAGACACCAGGCACCAAGGACAGATACAACGTTCCCCAGGACAAATGGACACCACATTCTCCAGGACAGACAGACACCAGGCACCAAGGACAGACGGACACCACCTTCCCCAGGATGGACAGACACCGTGTTCATCCGGACAAACGGTCACCACGTTCCCCAGGACAGACAGACACCATGCCCCAGGACGCACAGACACCACGCACCAAGGGGAGGCGGCAAACAGATGCTGGCTTTGCCAGGACAGACGGACATTGCATGCCCTGGGACAACAGGACACGGCCACCCCCAGGACAGACAGACAGACAGACGTGGGCAGCACTCAGTGGACAGACCCCAGGCCTGGCAGGACAGACGGACGCCCTGCCCTCGAGGATCCCCTCGCCGGGGAAGAAGCCGCTCTGCGTGACCGCGAAGTAGCGCTGGGGACAGGGCAGGGCTGCAGAGGGGGCGCCTACCTTCCTCCGGCGGGGCAGGACGATGCTGGGGGCGGCGGGGGCGAGCGCCGTGAGGCCGTGGGCGCCCCACAGCCCCCCCCCCCAGTCCCTCCGGTCCCACCCCGGCCGCCCTCACCCAGCAGGCGGACGAGCAGCGAGTGGGGGAGCGCCTCGAGGTGCCGGAGGTAGCGGGGGGCAGGCTGGCGAGCAGGAAGCGCATCTCCTGCTTCGTCTGCGTCTTCAGCGGAGCCAGCTGACGCCTGGCACCGCCCCAGCCCCCCGTGCTCCCACCCCGCTGCCCTCCCCAGCCCACAGACCGCTCACCACGGCCCCCGGCAGCGTCAGCCCGGGCACTGTCCCCTCTCTGTCCCACCAGCCGGGTCCCGGCCATCAGAGCCCCACAGGGGCCTGCAGCCGGGGGACCCGGGGGTGGCAGGACAAGGACATGCGGCGTGAGCAGGGCACGGGGCCTCCGGTGGGGCAGGGGACACATGGGAGTGAGGGCCAGGGGCAGCCCTGTGCCCTTGGGGCAACCCAGCCCTCACCAGCACTGGCCACCCAGGTGGGGGGTAGCTCGGGGGGCTCAGAGGGCACCACCGGGCATTGTGCGCACATTCCGTGTCCCCAGAGCCCCTTCCACGGGGCAGGGCCCCCCTACAAAACAGTGCCCCGAGGGGGGCTGCGAGGAAGGGCCTGCCCTGGAGGTGTCCCAGGAAGGAGCTGCACCCAGCCCGGCGCTGCTGCCACACAACCGGAATTCTTCCCCCTGCCTTCTCCAGACCCCGAGCCCAAACTCATCTCCCCGCGGCAGGAGACGAGGCTGGAGCTGCGCCTCCACACGCAGCACGGGAGGAGGCCAAAGACGGAGACCCTGCAGATACCTTTACTGGGGGCGAAGGCAGCCTGCTACAGCCCGGGGCAGCCGCTGGCAGCGCGGCTGGGGGCAGGGGCTGCTGCCAGAAGGGGCCCACGGGGGAGGCCGGGTGCTGCCGGGCAGGGCCCGGTGCAGGCAGGAGCCCAGCTGACGGCTGCTGGATGCGGTTCCCACCCCAGAGGGGGAGCCGAACGCTTCCTCTGTGAGCCAGGGCATGGCCACGGCCTCAGCTGGACGCTGCAGGAGGGGACAGCGGCACTGTCCCCGTGTCCTCTGTGAGCCTGGCCTCACCGGGGGGTCCTTCCGAACTTTGAGAGCCCGCAGCACCACCGTTAGTTAGCCCTGCCAGCAGGCAAATGGAGAACACGAGACTGCCTTTTCCAAGCCCCAAACCTTATTTTCTTTCTTCACAGTCTTGGATCCGATTTAAAAAAAAACACAAACAGTGTATAAAGTTAGAAAAAAACAAACAAACAGGGAACAAACTAGTGGACACAGCAGGAGCAGAGAGGAAGGACTACCCAGAGGCCAAGCACCTGACAGGGGTCTGGCTGGGCTGGCTGCGCCCCAGCAGCTCCCGCACGGCCAGGCCAAAGCACAGGGGCCGCACGTAGCCCAGCTGGGGAGCGGCTCCCTCAGAGCCAGAGCTCTGGGCCCTCTCCTGGCGAGTCCCGTCAGCCAGTTCTGCTCCCTTTTGGTCAGTAAGTCGTAAACTCCACGAGGCTGCTGCTTCTCAGGAAGGAATGTGGGGAGGGAGAGCAGCCAGCTCGGCGCCGCGGCTGCGAGCGAGCTGTGGAGGAGGCGGCCGCGCGGTGCTGCAGCCTCTTCCTGGCCGGGGCGCTGCAGGGCGGGGGCCTCCTCCTCATCTCTCTGCCGGCCCTTCACTCCGATTTCTTGGCAGGCTTCCTGCTCTTCCACGTCACCACCACTATAAAAACGCCTGCCATGGGAGAGAACAAATTAGGTCAGAAAACTTCTAATTAGGGGCACTTTTAAAAACACGCTGTAGCGAGGAACAGAATCTCAGCAGAGAGCAAGAAACAAATGTACATCCAGAGGCTCAAGGAGCCAGTTACACGCGTGTGTGCGCGCACAGAGCCCACCACCAGGGCCCACACCACGCCGAGCTGCTGCAGGAGCCACGGGCAGCGCGTCACAAGCACTGTGCGTTAGCTACCCCCCTAGCAACCCCCTTCTCTCTTCCTCATTTAGGAGGCCCTAATTAGAACAACCGAAATAACGCTCACCTATAAATAGCAGCAGCAGCAGCCCGGCCACCACGGGGATGATAACGGCGTACTCCCTGGGCAGGAAGAAGCGGTGGATGGCGTGGGCGCTGTCGATGAAGGGCTGCAGAGAGAGAGAGAGGGGGCGGTCAGCAGGGGGGCACCACCTGCAGGTCACGCACACGTGCGGCCGTCTGGTTTCAAAAGCAGGACGGAAATATCAGGCTCGAGGGGACTGCTAATTAAAGAGTGCCCAGAGCTACGTGGTGAAGCCCCCGCGCAGCAGCTGCAGAGTGCAGGGGGGCGGACGCAAGGCCGAGGGCTCCAGCAGGGCTGGTGAGGGATATGCAGGGGCCTGTCCCAGCCACAGCAAGCCCCCGACGCTCTGCCTGCCCGAAGGGAACGGCTGACACCGGCCTCGTTTCACAGAGGTTCGTTTCCTGAGGACACCGGAGCACTTCGGACACCGGGAGCGCAGCGTGATGGCTCCCGCGCTGCTGGGCGCTCACCTACAGCTCCTCGGCCTGCAGCACCAGCCCCGGGACAGCCGCGGGCAGAGCCGCGAGGGGAGCTCCGGCCTCGGGGGCGATGCCACCGGGCCCGACGCCGACCGCGCCCCTCGCACCCTGGGACGCCCGTGAGGGGCTGCTGCTTCCCAGGCGGCCCCGCGCTGCCCGCCCCAGCCGGCGTGCCCCGAGGAGCGCTCAGCCCCCGGGCTCGGGCCGTCCCAAGGCTCGGCGTTACCCGAGCGCTCCCCGCCGGGCCCGGAGCCCGCCTCACCGCCACCCGGGGGCTGTCCCCGGGCGCGCCCCCAGCCCCGCCGCGCGGCCCCGTACCAGCACCACGATCCACAGCGTGTAGTAGGCGAACAGCGCCAGGCTGAAGGCGACCAGGCCAAAGCCCACCGCGCGGTCCGTCGCCGTGGCCTGTGAAGGGAGAGAGCGTCAGGGCGGCGCGGGGGGGGCCGGCCCCGCTCCCCCGGCCCCGGCCCTACGCCAGGCCCCGGCCCCGGCCCCCGCTCCAGGCCCCGCTCACCATAGCGACGGGCGCCCCCTGCCCGCCCCGTCCTTCCGGGTCGCCGCCCGCCAATCAGCGCGCCGCCCCCTCGTCACGCTCCCTCCGAGCGGCCAATCAGCGAGGGAGGCCTCAAAAGGGGGGCGCGAGGTGGGGTGGGAAATGTAGGCGCGGCTCGCCCGGAGCGCGGCGGGGGGCGTAGGGCTGAGGGGCTCTGTGCGGGGGGCGGGGCTGCAGGGGAGGGGGCAGCTGGAGGCGGTGGGGGGCCAAGCGCCTCCCCCTGTGCCCTCACGCCTCGCCTGAACCTTCATGTCTCACCGCATACCCTCATATCTCACCTGTACCCTCACATCTCACCTGCCTGAACCCTCATGCCTCACTCTGAACCCTCACATCACACCCCACACCCTCACACCTCACATGTACCCTCACACCTAACCCCATAGCCCCACACCACACCCCTACCCTCATATCTTACCTGCCTGAACCTTCATGTCTCACCCCGTACACTCGTACCTCACCTGTAACCTCGTATCTCACCCCCTACCCCCATATCTCACCCCTACCCTCACCCTCTTTGCCCCAGCTGCCTGTGGTTGGAGCCCTGCAGCCCCCAGCTTTCTAAAGGGAATGCGCCAAGCCTTGGAGTGTGCCCAGAGCAGGGCTATGAAGCTGGTGAGGGGTTTGGAACACAAGTCCTGTGAACTGGGGGTGTTCGGTCTGGAGGAGGCTCAGGGCAGACCTTACTGCTCTCTGCGACTCCCTGAAAGGAAGCTGTGGGGAGCTGGGGGTCGGCCTCTCCTCACAGGTAACCAGTGATAGGACAAGAGGGAATGGCCTCACGTTGTGCCAGGGGAGGTTCAGGTTGGAAATGAGGAGACATTTCTTCTCAGAAGGAGCAGTCAGGCATTGGGACGGGTTGCCCAGGGAGGTGGTGGAGTCACCGTCCCTGGGGGTGTTCAAGGAGAGGTTGGGCGTGGTGCTTGGGGACATGGCTTGGTGGGTGATGGTGGCAGTCAGGGGATGATTGGACCAGGTCATCTTGGAGGGTTTTCCCAACCTTAGTGATTCTGTGATTCTAAGCCCAGGCTTGGTGCTCCTGTGACCCTGTAAATCAGCACTGAATTGTCACGGAGAACAGCCCCCCAGTGCTGGGAGCAAATCCTTTCGTGGAAGGCTTGCAGCTCCTGCAGCAGCAGGTTTCCATTTCCCCAGCCACCTGCTGCTCGGTTCCGAGGGAAGTGACTCATCTCGAAAGCAGTGAGCTCAGACAGCTCCAGAACGCAGATCATCACGTCCTGCCTCGCAGCGAGTTCGCACACAAGGCAGCTGGAGAAGGAAAAGTGAGCCCAGAGCCGAGGGATGCGGGGAGCCTCAGAGGAAGGGGAGGCGGGGGGGGCCTAGGACTGAAAGGTGCGGATGTTCTGGCTTTGGGAGGCTGGGGAAGCTGAATCCAGCTCATGGTGGAAGAGGACAGGCTGCCCTGGCCCCCAGGTGGCTGCTGGAGCCATGCTTCAGCTGCGGCACCGTCCCCACAGCGGGGCAGGATGCGGCCGCTGAGCGCAGCCCTGGCAGGGACGCAGTGTTCAGGAACACGAGACTGTGCCAGGGGCTGGCGGTGGTGCCAGTTCACCTTCCCCCTGGATTTCAGGCTCCCGCTTCTACTGGACGCGTGCTGTGGCGCCTGCCCTGCTCCAGCCCCTCTCCTGCCCCCGGGAGGGCTGGCAGGGACCCCGTACCCTGCTGGCTGCCAAGGAAAGCCCTGCCTGCCAGCAGGCACTGTCTGACCTTTTTGCTTCCTTAGCCAGTGTTTCTGAAGCAAATGTATGTCTAGAACAAAAATACAAAGCAAGAAGAATCATTGTGAAGTACCAAAAACCTTTATTTTCCCCCAAACCATAACAACATTTGACATTATATTGATTTCCTCATATATTTGTTATTTCTCTACGTTAGGAACCAGATACAGAAAATACAAACACGATCTGTTGAATCAAAGACGGCACAGCATTCCGTTAGAAAAAGAAAAAACTAGAGGAGCAAGATAAAAATGGTGAAAAATAGTCATTCCCTCCAGCCCAAACTTTCCAAGAATCATCATCAAAATAGAGCAGTGGAAGTAGCTTCTCTTTCTAAACGCACTTCTGCTTTAAGAAAAAAAGTTAGAGATTTATCTTTAGATTTTCAAAGTAAAAAAATGTTAAACTATCTTTCAAGCAATTTTGGAAGTTTGCATAGACCCATTCCCTTTCCAAAAATATCAGCGATCTCTCTATAGAATCTGATATAAATCAAGTGCGCGCCTCATCTGAAGATCACCAAGCTCAATTAACTTTCACGAAAATAAAACATAATCTCCCCTTCCCCTCCCTCCCCCCACAAAAATACGGGCTCTACCATTATTCCTTACAGTCGAGGCAAGTTCAGAGGCTCAGCCACACCTCTAGCTCCAAGCTTCACCCAAATTCCTTTCTCTTTCCCAGGTTTCCAGCTCCCTCCCTCGCGGGCAGGGGCGACAGCCACGGCTCAGGTCGGGATGGCGCGGGTGGGCTGACGGACGACGCGGCGCTCGAGAGGGAAGGGGGGGATCTCACGCTCAACCCCCCCAGCGAGGAAGCGGCTTTTCAGCGCAAACACGTGCTACCAGGCAGTGTCTGCAGCAACTCGCCCCTGGGGACTAGCCTTGTCCACAGGGCTAAGTCACCAGAGCATCAATTCGTTCAGCTAGAGCCTAGGTGGGGCACCGGGGCAGGGCAGGGGGGCAGAGGGGGGCTTTGTAGCCCCCGGGTAAGGCAGCGAGGGGGGGGGGGGGGGGGCAGGACGGGGCCCCTCTCCAGGAGGGGCGTTTCACCTAGGTGCTCTAGCGTACCTGGAGTGAGGTTTTCCCAGAGGTTCACAACAGCGCGTGCAGAGTCCAGCTGCACAGCCACCAGTTTAAAAAGAAAAAACATCAACGACAAAATAAATAAAAAAAAAAAGTCAACCCCTCCTATTAAGATTCGAATGAAAGACGTTTCTTCGGGTCTCGGCCCAGTTCAGAACCCTCTAAAAACCTGAAGCAAACACTTAAAAGGGCTTAGCTTTCTGCGGGGGGCAAAGGGATTTGGCAATAAGGGGGGGGAAGAGATCACAAGTCCGCTGCCCATCACACCAAGGGTGAGGACAGCACAAAGCCCCCCATTTAAAGTGCCAACCAGACCAAAAAAATAGGGACAGAGGGGCAACATCCTTCTCCCCCTTTTTCCATCACGATTTCCAATTGAAACCCATCTCCTTCAGCAATTCACAACTAAGCCTACCGTCCTGGACATTCACTCCACTTATACCGTTTTAAAAAAAAAAAGTTAGTAAAAAAAAATTACATTGAAATTTCCCATGCCTTTGCAACAGGCCTCCACCAACCAGGGGTCCAGAGACTGAGAGCAGGGCCCACACATTTTGCCTGGCCCTGAGACGGGAGCAGAGAGCCAGCTCTGCTTCTCCAGGGCCAGCCGGGCGTGGGCAGCCCTGCTCACCAGAATCCGAGACCCAGGGGATGCAGGGGCTTGCCAATAAGGTCCTTTTACTCGTTTAAGTCACCTCTGAATCCCCTGAGAAAGGGAACAATGTAGGGAAGAAAGTCCCCCCTCGGCCCCCCAGGAATAAAATATCAATGAAACAATAACGCAGTCAAAAAAAAAAAAAAAACCAAAAAACAAAACACCAGCCTGCTGGGTTTATAAAAAAAAAATCAATAAACTTCAAGACAAAAAAAAAAAAAAGAAACTAGCCAGCGGTTTGGGTCTGGAAACTGATTCACTTCTTAAATGTTCAAAGCCCAACAAGGAACAGACGGCAGCGATGCCAACAAGGAAAAAGTGCTCGCGAGACGCAGCTTCCCGAGAGACAGCCATGGCTGCTGGACCCCACTCCCACACCAGTTTCCTCCACCAGCACCAGGGATGCTGCTGGGCACCGCTCGCGGTGGATGCGCAGCAGGAGCTCCGCGTGAGGTCTAGAGCTAGAAGCAGGCTGCTCCTTCCTTCCTCCCTCTCTCCACAGGGCCCTCCCAGGCACTCCAGCCCTGGCTGTGCAGCACTAGGCTGAACGCCTAGGGCTGCCTTCTTACTCAAAATGAAGGGTGGGAGAGCTGGAAAATAAAACGACCAGGATCTGTGGAGTCAATCCTAATGTGGAGACGAGAGACAGACACCCTACGAGACACCGTTACCAAAAACCCGAGCAGTGATGTGCCGAGCAGCTGGAAGAGAAGCCAGAGGCTTGCCCAGGTTGGCCACAGCTACGCAATGGAGCAGGTTACAACTGCCAGCCTGGGGGGAACGAGAGCAGCTTTCTGAAAAGCTCAACTGAAGCTCCCCTTGCTCTGCTGGAAGAGGAGATTCACAACGCCTAGCTGCCAGCATCTTGGAGCGACAGACTCTTGCCAACTGGAGCCCAGGAGAAAGCCCTTGGCTCCCAGTCGCTCTGACAGCAACTACCATTGTTTTTCATGGGAATAGAAGCAAAGCAGCAGAACTGAGCTGGGTTTGGCCTCTTTCCTAGCTTATTTCTGCCCCTTTCAAGTCCTGGTTGCAATGCTGGACCCGATTTCCAGCAGGTGCTGTGCCAGGGAGCAGCCTGACCCCCAGCTCCCGCTACAGCTACCTGAGGGCAGAGCAAGGACACCCGCTGCTGTTTGCGTGTGCTTCTGCCCTCACACTGACCCGAACAGAGGGTCAGGCCAGGCCGAGCTTTCTGGCAGGGCCTCAGGGAGTGAAAAAAGCAAGCAGCAGCTCTCCCTGTCCTGCGAGCACCCCCGGCACAGGGCACCTCTCACCCAGAGCGGGCAGGAAGCTCCCCAGCCTGCGAGCGAGTGCCAAACCTCCCCAGACTGAATGGAGAAGAGATCACAGTTAAAAACACCAGAAAGTGTGAAAGAGCTTTTGTTTTAGACAGACTCAAAAGATCAATACCTTTTCCCTACATTAAACCAAACCGAAGTGGTGTCTGTAACCCTTTGAACCGTAACCCAAATTTTAACTGCCTTTGAAGCAAAAGGGGTGAAAAAGATCCATATCCTACACGTGGTCTGTCCAAACACAGAAAGAAACCTCTGGACTTGAGGACAGGAACCATCAAAACAGAGTAAGCAGCTGTATGGCTTTGCCACACTGCCTAACACCCTCCCCATGCAGCCATCCTTAGCTAGCAGGGCAAAAAAAAACCAAGAAAACAAATCAAAATCAAGGCCCTTTCATTCCTCATCTCTCGTTCTGCCAAATTCCCTTTTCCAGTAGCTCATCTGCATGCATTCTGGCCACAGAGACCACTATTACTCCTTTTTTTTTCTTTTTAAGAAGGCTTTACAATAACTAAGTTTGAACAACAACGTGATCAGTTACAAGTCTTTCCTTGCTGAGCGGGGCAGGTGTGTGCCCGTGAGTGTGCACGCACACGTGTGTCGGAGGAGGGCACGCTCCCGGCGGGGCCAGGAGCGCGCCGTTACTCAAAGTGCATGGCTGCTGAGTGCTACTACAGTACACCGGCAAAAGAGGAAAGGGCACTACACAGAAATAGCTTACAGGCCAAGAGTCTCTGTACAGGAAGGGCTGCAAGCACAGCCCGCGGCTGGAGTCTGCAGAGATCCTCGTCTGCAACGCAGCTGCCAGGAGAATCTATCAGTGGGAGCTGAAAGGGACTGACATCTCTGCCACACGCTGCAAGGAGGCAGCTCAAGTGTCAAACAACTGCAGAAAAACCCAAAGAGGAACAATTGAAGGATCAACCAGAAAAAGAGTTTGAAGCCTTGTCAGAGCTGACTCGCCACGGAGCAGGTAGGAACGGCCGCTGTGGCTAACGCAGCAGGAAGCACCCGTCCTACCTCTGACGGCAAAGACGGGGGCTTCGTCTTGCCCTACTTCTCCCCAGCCCCAAAAGGAACCAGCTCAGGCGTAGATCCCTGCTGACAGGTCACGAAAGGCCAACCAACACCGACTCCCGTACTGGCCCAGGCCGAGAGAGGCGATTGTTACCACCACCACCAGAGAGACCACTGCAGACAACTGCACGGCCCAGGGAGGGCCGTCAGATAACAAGAATCTTTTCACAGTCCAAGAAGGGCAGCTCCCTTCCTGAGCCAAAAAAAAAAAAAGAGGTTTTGTATTCCAAGCTCCAACAGTAACTATTTGCTGAATCAGTCCAGCAAACGTGGATTCTGACCCTGGAAAAGCAAGTATAAGCCTCCTCCAGGTAAAATCTGGAACCTCTAAAGTGCTCCTGGTAATGCTAATAGGTGAGCACTGCCCTTCCATGCCCAGCAGTGGAAGGGCACGATGCAGTTAGTGGTATAACAAGCATTTAACCATTTAATCAGCTCCCATCTGGATTGCAGTAATTTTCTGAAATGCACTTTCGGGAGATATTTCCTATAAGAAGCTGTTTGGGGATCTGAGGGTAGCCAGGTGAAGTGCACACCACAGCACACCTCGTTCAGTAAAACCGTTGCCTCGGAAGGTGATGCTCCCTTGCAGAGTCAATGTGTAAAGCACCCTGCAAGTGGCCCTTCCACCGTGTCACCAACAAGCAGCTCTTGGTTTGGTTACAATGGTTTTCCCCCCTCCCCCAGTGGTTTGAAGAGTTCACAGTGGTATAACCCAATGTTTTGGGGAGACAAAGCTGAGACGTCCCCTGTTGCGAATGGATGGGTGGAATGAGGGGTGCAGAAGAGCAACATCCTCTAGGACTAAGGATACGTCCAACAGACACCTGGCGCCTGCTCGGGAACAGGGGAGGGCAGGCACTGGAAGAACTGGGAAGCGGAGGAGGGTACTGCCGACAGGGAAAGTGCACGGTCTGGAGTGGTCTCGGAGTAGTTCTGCAGTGCAAACGTACGGGGAGGGGCGTGGAGAAATCCCTTCTGGAATGCTGCATGAAGAGAGGTAAAGGTTGGCATCCATGTGGCAGCGGACCGGGTAGGGGGCCTGTTTCCAGCAGCTCTACCCTGTTCTTCACATTTAGTGGGTTTCAATCACCACTGGCTCGTAAACTCCAGATGAGACCCTGAGGAGACAGAGGGGAAGAGGACGAGAAAGCCAGGTTATTTTCCTCAGTCACTTAGAGAAAACAAGTCTTTATTCAGAGCTCTCTGCTCATGAACATCGCCCTCTAACCTCACACAAAATACTGAAAATAACGACTCAGTCTGGCGAGACGTCAGCTCACATAACACAAAACAGACAGCTACGTGGCAAGCTAACACTAGAGCACTTGAAAGAGCTGGGTGTAGCACATAAATCCTTCTAGAAGGCAGAGGAAAGGGGCTGGGGAGGGAGCATACTGTGCAAAGAGCCTGTTCCTGGCTCTGCTTCCAGTTTTACCACCGACCTGACACATTTGTATTCGCCATTATTGCTTTTCTTCCTACAAAGGTGCTATAAAGCTTCGCAAACGCGACCGGTCAATGCACGGCATTAAGGGCTATTGCAGCAAGACAAAGTTTTATTTGTCCAGAAGTCTTTCACAAGAGAAAAAGCCCTTGACACAGATGGAGGGGGCAGGGAGAAGGGACAATAGGACAAGCTGCTGCAGTTTTGCTGTAGTCCAGCAGGAGGCAAAGCTCCCTGCCTTCGGTCGGGTGCGGAAGCAAACAGGAACCAACCTCTACCATTTTGTCCTTTTACTCCTCACTTACTTCTGCTCTTGGATCTAGCAACTGGGATCAAATTATCCCTACGAGCTTCTGACAACTGCACTTACACTCCAGTGCAGCTGCGGCCTGTCACCATGACACCTGGGGGCGTTAATGTGGGAATAAAGCCACCGTACAGCATGTGATGTTTAGAAATCTCTCCCGTAACAAAGGTGAAAGTTTCCTGGGTGCAAACCAGCTAACTAATCTCTCCGGAGCCTCGCTGTCTGCAGGCTTGCAGGAAACCTACCTGTTTCCCAGCTGAATACCGCTCAGTGTAGTTGTTCCGTCTCTGCTCACAAACAACCTCAGGTTGCTATCTGCAGATAGGAAAGGAAGCAGGTATCAAAATCCAGAGCTACCGCTGGTTGCCAGGTGCTCCTCTCCCAGCCGCGTTACACAATGTTCGGAACAGGAACAGTATTTCTGTGAATCCGCATGCACGCTTTCTGGTGTTCCCATAGTAATAGGGCCCCCGGGAACTCTTCTTGCTTTAAAAAGGAGCCTCATGTACAAATCAAGCACAACATTGAGTTTTGGAAGAGTAAAAGCAGAGAAATGAATGCGATGACATTCCTCCGGCTGCTTCTTTCAAGGCAATTCCACTGATGTAAGTTTTTGGGTCAGCTTTAATACATCTAAACAGGTAAACTGTGGGGCTCCCACGCTGCTTTTGTACACTCATTACTGGAAAAGAAACTCAGCCTGTTCTGCTGGTAAAAGGTGGCTATAGTTTAAACAGCCTAGTTTAAACTCCTGCTGAGTGAGGTGGAGATCCCCATACGATCTGATACCATATCCAGTGATTTAAGGTGACTAACAGTAACCTGTAGAAGTACTAACAAGAGGTTAGGCTCAGGTTTAAAACTTACTGAAAAAAACCACACTAGATAAAGGATGTGAGATTGATTTCCAGGCTAAATTGGAAGATTAAAATAAATGCAGTGATGATATTAATTTTCCCTTAACAAATGCTGTGGCTGCAAAGGAGAAAACTCCTTTGGCTCTCTCAGACCCTAACACCAGCACACCGCGACCCATCTCTCTTCCCATCCTTTTGCCAAGATGTGCCATTTTTGCTCCAGCTGTGGCCTCCTACTTTAAAAAACACCCTTGGGTTGACCCTAGAACAAAGGCCCTGAAGAACTGGTATTTCTTCCCTCTCATCCTGTATGTTTAAGCTCCTGTTCAACCTCTGCTGCGTGTTGCAGAAGAACAGTGGCAAGCACTGTTTGCAAACTGATGCGCAGCTCTCAAATCCACGTGGTTTCTTTACCTACCGCAGAAACACCTAGCAAGCGCTGAAATACTGTCAAGTGGGGAAGGGAGTCTACAACAGATCAGATCTTGCTCTGTAAAAGCTTGGCAGCCTTGCTAAAGGAATAGCCAAGACCTCCCCTCTGAGACTCATCCTCTCACCTTCAGTATTGCTGACATCTGTGAAGTCCTGACTCTGCATTATCTTCTCCACTATATCATCTGCATCGATCCTGGTGTCATCCACTCGGGTTGGATGACTCTCCACCGAATCCTTTTTCCTCCTGGGGAGAAAAAATAAAAGGAAAACTTACTCAGCCTTTCAAGACAGACTTTCAGATACTCTCTTGCTTCTTTGAGCAACGGCCTCCCTCCCAGTGACTACTTCCAATTTACTGCTGCTTGAAGACCAAGGAGTAGATTCCGTCTCTCCTTCCCAAAGGGGCTTTGCACCAGTTACCTACCGAGAGGGTCTGTCCAGCAGAAGAGCTGGTCTGGGGGGCCGGGGCGGCTTCTCTAGTTTGTGGTCGCGCTCTCCCTCGGGGCACTCCACCGTCATACTGAGCCCTCCGGACGCGCTGCTGCTGGTGGAGGTGTTGCGGCGGTGGGTCAGGTCGGACATGCTAGAAGAACGGGAGTGCTCTGTGCTGTAACCTGCAAAGGCAGAGTGGTTACAAACCAGTTTTTTCCTCCTTCCTGGCAGCACAGCTAACAGGCAGGGCAGCCGCAGACCGGCAGTTCTGTTCCCAGATACTGAGGTTTATGCACGCATCTGTGAACTCATCTGCAGAGACTAAACAGGAAACTCTGCTATTACAGGGCTGGGTAAGAGAGATGGCTGCAAACTGCTCTCACAAGAGCTCGCTGCAGGAAAGAAAAAGGGATGGGGCCACTGCTGGCAGAACCACACAGATCAACAGTTACCAGAGATCTTGGACTGCTGGCTGGCGTAGCTGGAGTTCCGCGAGTGCCCCGAGTGGAAGACTTCCTCGGGGCTGGACAGATTCTGATCGGGTTCTTCTGGGACACCTGCTGAGAAACAAGGCGCTCCAGTTACACCACAACCAAGCCAGCGTGTTGCCCGCTGCCTAGGACTGAGCACTGATCCTGGGACACCAGATTAAGGGAAGTGCAAGCCTCTTGACAGAAGCCCATTGTACAGGCCAGCACATCGCTTACAAGCACCTTGGAAGTAGGGAAGACAACAACAAGCTTCTCTGTCAAGCTCTAATCACTAATTCTAGCACCCAGCGCCTGAATTAACAGGCATCTTTAGGGCCTTGAAGGACCCAGAAGGACAGTTAGTGTCTGAAATTTAATACTTTTAACTGTGAACAGCTAACACCATGGAAGCAAACGGCCACTATCAGTAAAGCATTATAATTTCCATTTGAGTGCTTCTCCTGTTATTACTTTTCTTCTGCTATTACTTGTGAGAGTCCATGCCACTTAGCATTTAAATCACATCTGAACTTGGCACCAAAACCTTAGGATAACCTCTGCTTCTTTGCCCTTGCCCCATCTTGCCTCTCTTGCAGCAAGTTTATCCAAAAGCGCCCCAGTGTAACATCTGCCAGCTTTTTAAGCACAGCACTTGCACACTGCGCTAAGTGTGAGGCGATGTGACAGTGCTATTTTGGTGCAGTGTGCCTGCCTGCACATTGGGAGTGTGCAGGGATTTAAAAAAAAAAAGCAATGGGAGAATGCAGTGTCCTTGAAAATGGGCTCACACAGAAGCCAAAGAACTCCACATCAGCAGCTGGAACAAGGCCATCAGACCTTAAACCAGCCTCTAAAACCTTCGGAGGAACTTTTCGAGAAGATAAGCTCAAGCACCAGAATAGCTGAGTGGAGAACAATGTTAAGTGCCACTGAACACAATGGAAGGCAGGGATGAGCGCGACACGTGGATTATTAAATCCACAGCTAAAAGAACTAATTGCTTTATCTCCACCAACACAAGTATACATGCGGCAAAGATTCATGCTTCCCTTCCTCGGTTCCACTTAATAGATAACTTTGTTTTTCTTAATTTTCTTAAACGAGTAAAGAGGTGAGGATTGGTTTGGGAAATCATGAAAAATTAAAAAAATCTGTGCTCGTAATTGCTGGGAGAAGGAAGAGGGTGTGCAGGCAGACCCAGGCGCTGCATGGCTCCGGGATGGGCATTCCTACCCGAGCTGAGGATGGTTGCTCGCGGCTTGCTCTGACGCAGAGAGCCAATTGGGGCTGAAGTGCTGTTGCTGCTTGTGGTTCCCTCGCCCTTGCAGGTGAGCTGCAGGGTGGAGTCCTGCCCTGGAATGGTGATGGATTTGGCTGTGGAAGGCGGCCTGTAAGCAGAAAAGAAGAGGGTTACAAAGTGCAGGGCAGGGATCAGGGATTGTCCCATCACACGGGGGGCTCTTGCTGCGCCACGAGGTCCCCCCAGCTCCCCCAGGAAGGACTGGCAGCCCCCCAGGCTACAGCACGGCATGACATTTGCTCCCACCCCCAAGACTTGGGTCTTCCCTAATCCATAACGCATCCGGACTGCGGAGCTAGCACTTTACAAACTGCTGAGTACAAGGAAAAGCAAGGTTGAGGTAAACTAAGGCAAAAAGCAACCACTCAGTCATTCGTACAGGACAACTGCACTATCCTCCAGGAAATTATCCAGAGCTGCCCTTTTCCCCCAACATGTGTTCCAGCAGCCAGTCGGCCTCACAAACAGGAACCAGCTTGTTTTCAGCCAGCTCGAAATCCCAGCACCATCCTGCTACACCTTTCTGACCCGGGTTGGAGAGAAGCCTTTTATCCCAGCACCCCTACGAGAGCATTTTACAACCATCGAGTGACCTTTCCACTTTTTAACTGATGATTAAACTACTTTTTAGTGAGACTAAAGTATTTTTCCAGCTGTCAGAATTATTTTTCTGGTTGTTCTGCGTGCTCCCAACATCCCTCTGCAAATGCTGACTCCAGGACAGAACTGCAAGCGCCTGAGCCCCCTCCCTTCCTCCAGGAGGGCTTTTGGGTCAAAGCCACGGCATGTGCAGCGTGGCAAAGTTAATATTCCTGCTGGAGCCCTAACTTCCCTATAGCCTGAAGCCTGAGCTGTAAGTAATGGATTATACCACGCTTTTTAAGCGAGGAGTGAGAAGCCAAACTTTTATTTGTCTCACTTGGAGCTCTGCGGTGAGCGAGGGAAGATGCTACACGAGGGGACCATCGAACAGTTTGGGAGAAAGAATAAAGAGCTAAAACCATTTCTTACGGCAGCCAGACGGCTACAAAGGTCAGAGGAGACCCCCAGCACACCTTCCTGAGGTGGGGGGGAGCAACCACCAAAAAAAAGACCACCTCCCTAACCACGTTAGCGGTGATTTACACACAACCTGGTACTTTGGGGACTTGCTTTCCCAGGTTAATAAGGCCCCTGCTGCCTCAGTCAAGCCCACCGCTGCTGTAGCAGCTATCGGGTCGGGCGAGCAGCCTGCTCTGCCCTCCTGCATGACACCCAGGAGGGGAAGGTTCCTCCGGGTGCTGCAGAAAGCAAGTGCTCGGCGAGCACGTTCAGGAGTGACTTCCCAGCACAGCTTAATTCCTGCCTAATCCTCTAACGAGTGTCATTTCTCAACAGCTCTCCTGATCAAGGACTATTCTACATGCAAAGTTTCCATTTTTAGACATTTGCACATCATCACCATATAAAGAAAAAATGGGGATGACTGCAAAAATCCTGCAAGAAAATAGGGAGGTTTGACTTTCAGACTGACCCCACTTACATTAAATTGATATTTATACTCAATTCTGTATAATTTCCAGGTACTAACAGTGGGGTTTGATTCCACAATGAAAAAGCAACAGGTATTTTTGTCAAACATCGTCAGCCATCGCTTCAATTTATCAGTGAAACTAATCCTAGTAACCTAGGCTGGAAACATCTGTTAAAGCATCTATTACCGTTAAAAGGTTAGGATTTAAGATGCTCAAAGTTTCCTTCTGAAGCATGATTTTTTCCGAATCTGACAGCACTGCAGTCACTGTTTGAAAGGCTCACAAACATTGCTGCACTGTGAAAAGGCATTCACAAAATACAAATTAGGCAGCTTTTTATAACAACGCAAGCTCGCTGATGTACTCGAAGCCAGCTCCTAAAATTAGACCGTTTAGCCCAGAATGTTACTGCTACGAGACGTGACCTTAAGGTAAAGCTTTCTCCTCCCACACCGCTGGGAGTCAGCAGGAAATATTCTATCAGCACAGGGCAGTCCTGCAGCAGTTACACACCTTGCTGCACACTGGCTGGGATCACTGCAGTATAAAGGCACACGTCACTGCTATACTTGTTAATTGATTCCCCAACAATTAGCGAAGCAACAAAAGTGCTCTCTAGCTCTGCTGCGTTTATTCTCTCTTGCTAAATGGATTTAAAAAAAAAATAAAAGATGTGTATGATTGCAGTTTCTCTACTAATCAATACAAATTATGATCCTAGGATCCTGCAGAAGAAAGAGAGAATTAAAATGCTTCAGCCTCGCATTATTTTTGTTGCCATTTCAATTCAACATCTTTATTTTGAGTGCTATGTGCTGAAACATGGTAATTTCCAAGACTGTTTTCTTCATTGACCTTTCCCTTCTTGGAGGTCATCGAAACCAACCCCAGAGCTATGAGAAACTGTCCCTCGTGTAAAACACAAAGATCTTTATCAACGTCCGTTAGTTTCCAAAACTCAACGACACTAGGAGGAAAAAAACCAAGACACCCTATGCACAACAAGACTGTTTCTTCCCCCAGAAGAAGGGAAAAGAGAGACAACCCAGTCCTTCAGAAGAATACAAGAGATTTGGAAATCAGGTTTGAGTTTCAAAGGGAAATTTGAAAATACTTTCCCCTGCCATCCCATCTCACAGAGCAGGAGTGAAAACTGACACAGACTTCAGCAGCCCTTGCAGTTCACCCTTCACATCTCCTATCACTAGCTGACGTTACCACTGGCACTGAAATTCAGAATTTCCCCACCCTACAGCAGACTCTTCCTTTTTATAGCTGGGAAACAACAGCAGAGAACAGACCAACCAAAAGCACAGTCTTGCTACACTACGCTGGCTGATCCAACAATCTAGACCATCATTTTCAAGCTTTCCCCCATACTTCCTTATCTCAAGGACATCTCCTCCTCCTCCCCAGCAATTTCAGTCTCCAACAGAAGACTGCAAAAGCAACAGGAGTCTCAGTCTCCCCAGAACAGGGCGGGTACCCAGAAACTCACGTTTTGAAGCAGGGGTCCCCCGAGAGCAAGGACATCCCGATGGTGACCTGCAGAGAGGGAACAAGGCCCACAGTTAGCCATCCTGCTGCGAGCACCTCACTTCGCAACAGCCAGGATGTCAAGGGCTAGGCGTAAAGATTCACGAGACCCAGTTCCTCTCTAAAGGAGATCAGCTCCAGGGATTTAGCAAGTTATTTCCTCCCTTTCCCAAGCACAGGCATCAATGGCTCCAAGCTGTAGGGGCTCAGCGGGACACCAGCCTGGCAACCCTGACAATGCACTTCAGACTTGATTTTCCCCCCAAGCTCATGCGTTCTCTGATGATAAAAAAATGTTATCGAGGGTTATCGCTCGGCCAAATGGATGCCAAGACATCAAAGGGCAACTGTGATAACGGCAAGCTTCCCTGCTCAGACCAGCAGCATAAAAGCAGAACCCTCTCTCTGTACATAACAGGATCTTCTCTGAGGCTCAGCACTGCACTCTGGCTGTGATCTTTTTTTTATTCAACAGCAGGATTTCCACTGTGGCAGAACCAGCTGCCATACCTTTAGGATGGAGTTGTCCTGTCGCGTGTTCTTGGTGTCGTATCCTTCCAGCAAGCAGCAACGGACAGTGGATCCAGAGCCCGCAAATTCTGCCAGATTTAGATCAGCGAAGCCCAGCTGTAGCCACAAAAACAATGGAGGGGAAGGGGAGAGAACAAAGAAACAAAAAAAAAAACTTCAATAAGGGGATATGCAGTGTCACCCAGACCAGAGGAGGACAGCACCTCTGTGAGTTAGGGCAGAAACACAAGCCATACACGCAGAGATGGGGTGTAGAGACCCCTTAGAGCTGGGGGTGGGAAGGGTCGCCTTCCTCATCCCCAGCCAGGTGAACGCTCTGCGGGACGTCAGCCCTGTGCAAGGGAGGAAAAGAACAGTGGTGCTGGCCAGGACAGCGTTAACCAGCCTGCAGCAGTTGCATAACCAAGGACATGGAAGGCACTAGGTCACCGATGTGGAAAAAACAGAATCACACATACACAAACATAATAAGGCACTCTTTGTGTCGGGCCATCGCAGAGTGCAGCGGAGCATGCGAACCGGGAGATGAAAGGATATTGTTGCGGAGGAAAGTGACACTGTCCTGAACCACAGAACGGAGCCTTGCAGCACCGCAAGCTGGGAATGGAGAGCCATAGGGCCATGCGTGTGCTCTACTGCCACAGCTGCTGGGCTGGGCATCTCCTGTAGCAAAGCTTCCTCAGCACCTCCACGATTTAACTAGCTACTGGTACGTTTGGCAGGCAGGAGGAAGAGAAATGTCTGCAGAGATTTAGTTTTCCGCTCTCCAAACCTTCTTGAACAAAGAGAAAATAAATAGGGACGGTGACAAAATTAAAGATTAGAGGCAAATTCAAAGCAGGTATCGATGCCTCTGGAGCACAAACACAATGAAGAGCAGTTCTGCTCTTCTGCTCTAATTCCTGCTGTAGGAATACAGTGCTTTCCCAAAAGAAAAAAGTTACAGCTTCTTTTACTCAGAATTTTGGCAATAAGTCAGTTGTGTCTCACCTGCCCTGCCCAGGAAGAGATGCTGTACCCAAATTTGACCAAACAGCCCCAGCACAGAAAGTCAGCATCACTTCAATGTACAGGCTGGCTTCCACAAGAACACAGAGAGAAGGTGGACAAGCAAATGCCCATACCCAGCTGCTATTTTGTGCATTACAGTACAATTCTCCTGCCCTGGCGTTGACACCTGAATGACAGAACTGAACCACGAGCCTCAGACTAGCACCACGCTACGGAAACGCGGTGCTCTCAGCTGTGGCAGCTGATAGGGAGTTACAGCCCAAACCAGTCCCTGCTGTATGAACATCGTTCCATATCAGGACTGCTCCCATTATTCCACGTCAAAAGTCTAAACCACAGCCTGCAAAAGATGATTCAAGGGATGACAGCAACAAGATCATGGCACCTTTGTCCTCTGCCCCATTCTCAAAGGGGAACAAGTGTTGATGGCAAATAAAAAGTGAGACAGAACAGGAACCTTTCTTCAACAAAAGGAAGGAAGAAAAACATAACCTAACTTTGCTCCCTCTCTTCTCCTTTCATAAGGGCTCCCTTAACTCGAGTGTTTCTCCAGTTCCTGCTGCAGGTGTTCCTCTCTCTCGCAGTGCCGAGGGTTATGTTTTTGCTGAACCTTCAGCAATAATGAGAAAATGTAGAGACTTTTTATCTTTCAGAGAGAAACTGGGGAGGAGAAAGCCATGTGCAATGCAACACATCAGAGCAACCGAAATGGAGGACAGACGAGATACAGCCCAGCCCCACCAGAAGAAGAAGAGGGCACTTGAGGGGCCTGGACCCAAACCCCCCGTCCCGCACCAAAGCGGTAATGGAGCCGAGGGCCTCACTGAGGAGATGGGCAGAGGACAGATGTGGGACGGGACTCCAAGCACCCACGCTGCGCGCTGAGGTCACAAGCCCTCCTCAGGAAGCAGACTCCCAGTATATAGAGGAAGGATCCCTTAGCAAGAGGATGTTTTCATATGTAACCTTTCCCAATAGTTTCCTCAGTTTTCCAGCCAGCTGATGGTGTTTCTTCCAGCTTGGGGAAAGAGTTTCCGCTTTATCAGTCCTTCCTGTTGGTTTCCGCTCCATAACCCCTGACACCGAGGTGACATTAACGTCAAACCAAAGGTACACAAGTCTATGGAAACTCTGTCCTGAGCACAAACAGCTCCACTGCTCTTACCCTACTGAAGGGGGACCAGGTAGAGAGGGCACTCCGCACCTCCCACGATCAGGGGAGTTGCCGAGCGAACGCAGTTTGAGAAGGTGAGGCCTTGTTTAGGAATGGGGAAATAACTGCGTGAACACAGACTGCTGCTACAAACATTAGGAATACCAAGTAACGCGATTCTGTCACAACAATCTGCCTGGAAAGGAGTCTGAACAAGCCTGGTCCGCAGGCCAAGACTGCAAAGCCTATAACCACCCTGCCTGGTGCGACGCCCCTCACCTCCACATGGGTCATTCCTCAATTCCAGGAGCCCAGCCTGGCTGGAGAGAGCTGCGGGAAGGCACTGAGGGACCACGTGCATGCATGCGACTCATTCCACTTCTTCACAGGAGACCAAGCAAGGCCTCAGCTCAAGAGAAGACGAGTACTTGAGTTCTGGCCTCTGATTTTGGGCTGGAACAGTTAAATCTCTTAACACGCCTCTAAACGCAACTGCAGACCGAGTGAAGGGGAAGTAGGTTACAACACGACCTGAATAAGAGTCCAGGTTAACTCCACCATGGAGGCTGCCTTTGAGCTTCCTTTAATTCCACATTTCCAAATACTGCGGGAAGCTTCAGGACGGGCATCGAGGAGGAAGAAGCCGATGCATTTACACCTCACAGACACACCTCTTCCTCCAGCTACGCCGTGCTCCCTGGACAGGCAGCTCTGCAGGACGGAGGAATAACCTCCCCCTCAGCGTAAATTTAGTGAGAGAGAAACCGATGGCCCTAGAGACAGCGTCCTCACGTTAGCCACAAAAAAAGGAACAGTGTGGGCAGCACCACTGCCCTCTGCCACAGGGCACAGCGGTACCTAGGTGTGAGTGCAGCTCTCCTCTCAAAGCTTTTTAGACCCACGGTCTCAGGAAGGATATTGATTAGAAGAAATTCTTACAAGGTTCTGCGTGACCTGAACATCTGTTTATTAGAAACTCGCACCAGTGACTCATTTTCAAACAAACATGGTTTCGGGCTCTGTGCGAACTCAGCTCCTAAGCCAACATTGTCTCTTGTTCCAGCACAAAGAGAAGGGGTGGCATCCAGCCCATTGTCTCTCCCACAGCCTGAGCGAGAAAACGAGTGGGGCGAGTGTGCGTGTAACAAAACAAAAAACTAATGTCCCTGATGATCAGCTTGTTTCTTGCCTCAGCGCCTCCTGTGCCCTGGAAAAGAGTGATTTCTGCTGTAGGTTTCTGCCTGTGCTCACAGCGCAGCGAGGTGCCTACCCCAGCCACAGATGGTTACTGTGTTTGGGAGAGCACAGTAACTCAAGTCTGTATTTCTTTATTAGCAAGACATTGCCAGAAGCCAGAAAGTTCACATCTGACTCAGAACTTCCCCAAAGTTTGAGGACATGCAGAACATCTTCCCAACCCCCTTCTCAAATCCACATCCAGTGCAATCTGGATCCTGTCCCAGTAAGTAAGTTTTTTTTTTTGGGAAATCACTTAATTCAGGCCGAAGAACTAACGAGTGCCTCTCCAGACTGCCTCTCGCAGCAGCTATGCTGTGTTCTGACCGTTCAGCCACTGCTTTCTGATGGACACAGAGCACGAACAGCAGACAAAACCATCACCACTCTGACACATTTGCCCTTTCTTTACTCTTTCTTACCTTGGAGTAGGTTTTTCCGCCCTTCAGCTCCTATAATGGGAGACAAAACAAACAGGAAAAGAAGCTATTATCTGCGCTGGGGAAACATGGGGAAAGTCGTTACTCAATCCTGGAATTTGGTCTCAGGATTTCACAAACTTCTGTACCAACACCCTGCTCCCTCCCACCCTCGGTCAAGCACCCTTGCTGGAGAGGCGAGCTCCATTCGGTTTCTGTCTTAGCCCTAAAAATCCTCCCTTCCCACCACTGCAATTCTTGCTGCCAAAAAAGCAGCTCGGAACCAACACCAAGACACGGGTGGTACCTGCCAGAAGCAGAAGCTGGACGCTCACCTTACGCACAGATACTCGGCAGATGCAGGGGTCCAGGAGCCCTGTGGCAGGGTTGGCACTCATTTTGCACACGAAGGTGAATTTCTTTTTCCAGCGGACACAGTTTTCCTGCACTTCCTCTCTATGAGAAAGCAAAAAAAAAAAAAAAATACAGTGTTCAAATAAAGGTAAAAAGCCAAATCAATCCCAGCTGTTGTCTTTGACTGGGAACACAGCCTGCAAAGATCCTCTACAACATACCTTGACCCACACCACCTGAAAGGGCACCATACAAAGGGCGTTACGTTAGCAGCAAGCAATTTCACTAGCCAATGCAGATAAAAACGCATCTAGGTTATGGGGTAGGTTAATCATCTCATCAGCATTTGCCTTAAACTCTCCCAGGCCCTTCGACGTTTCCTGCTCAGCTGGTTTAGCTCCTCTATTGTCCAGCCTGGACAGACCCAGGCTCTGTAACTCAACTGGGCTGAAGGTTTCCGAGCTTATCTTCCTACAACGCCCGTTTTGGGCAGCCTCCTGCGCAGTAAAGGTGCTTTCTGTCCCGGACAGAGTGTCCTTCCCACCCCGCTCTGTACGCTGGGACTGAGCCCGTGAGAACAGCCAGCTCGAGGGAGGACACGAAGAGGTGGAAACGCCGGTGGGTGCAGGCAGAGAGGAGCAGGCCACACGAGAAGAGCCCGAGGCAAACAGGAGCCTGCGTCCCTCACGCCGCTCTTGCTGCCTGGCCCTGAGCACCGGCCACAGAGTTGGGAGGCTGCAACTCAGGCACAGGGTGAAGCCACAGGAGGAAGATGAGGAGGAGGAGGAGGAGGCTCCTCTCTGAGCACAGGAGCTGCTTCAGGTAGGGCTCGGGCTCCACAAGGCCCTCCGAGGAAGCCGAGCTTTGTCCCTTGAAGACAGCGGGTTCAAAGGGGCAGGGGAAGGAGGTGCGGGGGGCCTCTCGCGAGGCCCTGGGTACCAAGAGATCCTCCGCAGGCTGCACGGCGAGGTCTGATCCGGTTATCTGATCCGGTTAGAGCTCAGCCCCTGGCCCCCAGCCAATTACGTGCTCCAAGTAACGAGGCTGGGGGGAGGCACGGCGCTCCTGGCAGCTCTGAGCTAGGAAGTTTGCATACAGCTCTTCTCTCGGCACAGGACAAAGGAGCAAGGGCACCAAAAACCTCGTTTGCATTAGCAGGGAAAGGGAAGCTTCCCACCATCCGACCCGGGCACAGGAAAGCCGGAGAGACTGGTGGGAAGGGAAACGAGACCAGTCTTGGTATCGCCTGCTGCTGGGAAGGACGGAGCAGACCCCAGAGCGCAGCCCTGCAGCCCCTTCCACAACCCTGAGGTGAAAGTAATGGGACAGGATGCCAGGGAGCGGGTCCTGAGCCAGCAGGTCCCTGCCAGTCCTCGAAACTTTCCGTGGGACTTCAGTGTGTCGGCTAAAGGGAACAGCAGGGACCACAAACGTGGTAGGTGACAAGTAACTAAACCCTGTAATCCTCTGTAGTGTAGATCAGGGCTGGTCTTCCCTGGGTAAAAGGAGGGAAAACAGAAGGCCGCGATCCCTTCAGGGCGGTGAACTCCAACTCCTTGCTGGCAGTGGAAGTCATTGAAATACCAGACATCTAAGTGCCGAGAATACCTTTGAATTTGGGATTAATTCAAGATGAGGTCTGGTTCTCATTGCTCCACTCAGCTCAGTCCAACTCCTTCAGGCAGGAGAAGAGGAGATACATTTCCACAGGGATTAAAGAGGCTTTGCCCGTAATGAAATATTCACCAAACTAGCCAAGGTAAGTTTCAGACCTGAGGTGCCTTGAACCTGACATGGCGTAACTCAAATGACCTGGAGGAAGGAGAATTCAGACACAGAAGAGAAAAGCATTCAAGAGAATAGGATAATGCTTGCAAACCCACATGCTTCAGATCTGCAAGGATGGTGTACGGGACGCAGAAGACACCAGGCATGTCAGCAGCGTTACTCCTCTCCTGCTGGGCACGACAGCCCCTTGCTACGAGCACCGATCCCAGCACCATACCCCATGCCATGGGCGGCCAAGCTTTGGCACGGCGTGCTGTGGGCGGTGACGCCAGCTCCCTGCCTCACCCGTCCGATGTGCAGGAGCCCCTCCAGCACGCGAGTTTTCCTACTCGTGACTTCTCTTTGCATTACAAAGCAGCTCTGATTCAGCATCTGCTGGATGCAGCTAAGCCCAGCGGAGGCTAACGATTTAAAAATGGGGCAAAGAGTCCTGATTGGGAATAAAGAGCTGCTTCACGAGCTCTGCTAACAGACCTCCTGTTTCTTATTAACAAGATACGTCGGCCTTTCCACACTGCTGTGGGTAGCATGGCCCAGGCGATTAGGGGACGAGCAGAGGGTTTGGGGATGAGCAGCACCACGACCGACGTGCCTGCAGGTGCACACGGAGCTCGGGGCCTTGCGTGCCCGCAGAGGGGGCTGCACAGGATGGAACTGAGATAAAATTCAGAGCCGCTTTCCAGTCACAGTTTCACAATCATTCAGCAAGGACTTTCAACGTGTTTTTTTTTTTTGTCTTTTCAGAGTGGCTTTTCAGGGTGGGGGCTGGGGCCGTACCATCAGACAAGCAAGCAGCAGCATTGTTTCGAGCCAAACTGTAAAAAATTAGTTCCACATTTCCAAGAGACAGCATGGGGTGAAGCAATGGGCTTTGTCTATCCGCCTCCCAGCAAGTTATCATCAGGATGGTAATTAGAGAAGACTAAAATAGGAAGAAAGAGTGGACTCGGATGAGGAGCAGTTTTGCATTTAGCTCCAGAACACCCGGAGCGTGGTGAGGGATGCACAGAGAGGTGTTTCTTTCCATCCTAATCACAGGGCACCTAAAAGCAAAGCAGAAACTAACAGCTTTAGACCAAAAGTGTCTAATTTTAAGTCGTACTCTGTATTTGAAGCGCCAGAAATAGATTAGAGCAATGCCGAGCACTAGGTGCCAATTCAACGGGTCTTCAGAAGTTTTATTTTAAAAAAAGCTGTCCATAGCATTTTGCAAAAAAAAGCCTCCCAGAAGGCTGAATGCCTGCCAGGCTAAGCTTTGCCCTCTCCTGACTCGAGACTTACTCAAAGCTATGTAATTACTCTTGCAGATCTAAATATACCACCGCAGAATAAACCAACGCAGCCCTGCGCCAGCTTTTGTGAAAAGTGGACCTCCAAAGGGAGCCGCGAGCTCCTCGCCTGTCTCCAGCCCTGCGATGAGCCCGAAGGGACCGCATGCCGTGTCCCCTGGCACCGCCGTCCCCGTAGAGCAAAGGTGGACTGGGCAGGGAGCAGTGGGAAGATGTTTTGGCGTGGCAGGAACCTAACTTGTGGGAGCGATGCACAGCAGCAACCCGCTGGTTTATCTGCTTTTACGTCCCGTGCAGAGCTAACAGCGCGCTTGGTGAAAACCACAAACCTCTCTGGGCTCAGGTCTCACGCGCAGCCTTCCTGCAGCTCTGGAGGCAGGCGGAGGAAGGCACGACAAACAGATTTTATAGAAGAGATGTTTACCAACTGTGATTTTAGTGCCACGGACAGAGCAGCGCTGTTCCAGAAAGCCACGATGCTAACTGAGACTTTGCTAAAACAAGCACACGGGGAAACGCTTCTAGAAAAAGGCCACGTGTAGGGGCCACGCTACCCAGGACAAGCGTGGGTCTGTCCCACAAGGCAACCTAGCTATCGAAACACCACAACAGAGAGTAAAACTTCTATTTACAGCCTCAAAGCTGAGCTGTGCCCAACTGGGTGTGATGCTTTAACGCAACCCGCTGAAACAATTTTGCCCGGCTGACCCATTTACAAGAGCAGTTGCTTCGCTCTCACTTTGTGGCAGCGGCCATATGTAAGAGAGCTAAAAGTACGAAACATCCTAAAAAGCCTACAGGCTTACTGGGGGGGCAGAGACGACAAAAATAGCTTCCCAACGCCAAACACTGCAGCAGAGCGACGCATCTCAGTCTGGCGTTTCGTACACAGCAGCAGACGCGGGCAAACCTCGGGCTAAACAAGACGGTACAGAGATAAGTGCGCACAAAGAGCTGCTTATTCACATCCCCTCCTCCTCATTTACACGGAGGGTGAGGGCGAGCTCTCCTCTTTGTGATGCCCAGCCCGCACGCCCACGTCCCCCAGGCTCCCAGAGGTGGCTCTGGGCGAGCTCCCTCGAGCAGAACCAAGCCCTGCCGGCTCGCGGCAGGCAGCGCGCCCCGCTCCCCTCGCTGGTTCACCTCCTCACACGGCAGCGCGGCATCACTGAAGCTACGCCTCAATACCATCAGGCACAAAAGTGATAACAGTGTTTTAAGGAGGCCAACGAGGCCATCCCCAGCTCGGATTCATTTACAGTGCGGCTGACTGACAAACGGACTTTGAAGGGACCCCGGCACTCCTGCAGGGGGTCTTCTGGGGAGGAAGGTGGTGCAGGTACAAGGGCATTGCCTCATCACAGAGAAAGGAAAAAAAAACACCACAAAATCAGGTCAACAGATTGCATCTGAAGGGCAATGCCATGCGTCTCCTACAGCATTTCTTTCCACGTGTGTCTTGGCTCTGCTTTCAGCTGCAGACACACACCATTAGAACCAGAACGGTGTGGGTTGGAAGGACCCTAAAGCCCACCCAGCCCCAACCCTGCCACGGCAGGGACGCCACCCACCAGATCAGGTTGGCCATGGCCTCATCCAGCCTGGTCCTTAACACCTCCAGGGACGGGGCACCCACAGCCTCTCTGGGCAGCCTGTGCCGGTGCCTCACCACCCTCTGAGTAAAGAATTTCCTCCTAACATCTTACCTAAATCTACCTTCTTAGAGTTAAAAGCCATTCCCCCTTGCCCTGTCGTTATCTGACTGAGCAAAAAGTCACTCTCCTTTTTTGTAACCCCCTTTAAGTACTGAAAAGCTGCCGTGACATCCCCCTGGATCCCATCTCCCTGGAGCCTTCTCTTCTTCAGGCTGGACACCCCCAGCCCTCCCAGCTTCTTCATAGGAGAACCTGCAGAGGACTGCTGACATCCCCTTAGCTCGCGCAGTCTGGATCAATCCTGGGCTATGCCCTGGAGAAGACAGCTACTATTTTAACCTGGTTATCTACTGCACAGCTCTAACAGAAGAGACACCTTTGGTAAGGCCTGAAGAAACCACCTGAAAATCCCCCTCCCAAAGGGATTTGCTGAGAGCCAGGCCCGTAACCAGCAGCCACGGCACTGGGCTCCCAGCACACCGAGCTTTACACCACCCTCAAACACAGCGGTCCTGCTACAAACACAGGGCCTAATTGCTGCTTTACTGCATGGAAAATACAAAGGGAGGTGAAAATACGTATAATAGAAGGCGAGCCTTTACCTAGCCACTAGCTGGTTTAGATTTACAATCCAAAAGCTGTAGGTGGCCCCAAATAACGGCTTAGGAGCGGGCACTTCAGTGCAGCACGTATTATTAAAGCAAGCTGCATCGCCGTCCTTTTCTACCTGCTGCCAGGCACAGGTAAAAAGCAGAAGCAAGGAGGAGGCAGAAATCTGAGCCGGGTGCTGAGAGGTTCAGCTGAAACATATCCCAAGCAGGAGAGGTGAGAGAGAGACCATCTTCCTCGGGGAGCACGGTGCCGGACTGGGAAACGGCTGGATACAAAAATCGCACCAAAACCCAGGACAGCTTAACCTGGCGGTGTACGAGTGCTCTGTGGATATAAAAATTCAGTTACACGGAGGGGTTTTTGTCTCCCCTGACCAGAATGAAGGGAAAGGACAGCAGGCAGCCCTCCTCACGGCAGTTCCTCTGTTTTGCCCGGCTTACACCACGGAGCAGCACAAGTGCCAGCCCCGAGAGCCGGAGGGCTCCCCCCCGCCCCCAGCCCCGCGTTCTCCAGCCGCCAGGCGCTGCGTGTTGCACGGCGGGCAGCAGCAGCGGCGGCAAAGTGGCTCGGAGATGGACGATGCGCACTGCGTCACTACGAGAACTGAGGGAGTCTTTGTCGTTTGAAACAAGGCTTGTTCGGGTGTTTCGCTGCCAGTGTTTTAACCAGGGGTTCAGCGGGAAGGTCACTGCATCCACCAAGCAACAGATCAACTTCTGGGCTCCCAGCGGAGCCACTTCAAGGAACCACGGTACCAAAGGACCTACCCCCGACCCTGTACTTGCCCGTTCAGTTCTGCGCTCACACCCGAGGGGAAGCAAGGTGCCCACGGGCTCTCTAAAGGCCGGATTCGAGCACCAATGCCTTTGGAGTGAAGTCCTCACGTGAGCTGGAGGCAAATACAGCAGAAAGGACTAACAGCAACTGTACGGGAAAGACAAAGCTAACGGAAGCAGCTTCAGGCACAGGTGGGAAGTCAGGGAAAGGAGCTGCCGAGACCATCTCCCTGCGGGGACAGACGGCACCACGACGTGCGAGGTGGGTAAGGAAAGAGCTGGAGCAAAACCCAGGTGAGCGTGAAATCACAGCAGGATACAACGAGCGATTTCCAAGTTCCCCATCAAAATGAGCCGCTATCTGGTCGGCAAGCGATGGACTTTTTATGGCTTTAAGCTTATCTCCAGCAGGCTGTTTCCAAAGACACACGGCTTTTGAACTGCGCACTCTCGATAAAGGTGCACCGGGACGAGGCAGGGAGCAGCAATACCTCCTGCAGAACGGGGCAGCAGCCAACCACCAGCAGAAAACCCTCCAGCAGCAGCAGCATTCCTGCCCGGGCGTTAGCAGGTTGTTCTCAAGGCAGCACTTCAGTTGTGCCTGGCCTCCACGCACCCCAACGTGAAACCCCATGCGGGATGTCCCACAGGTGAGAGCCCTCCAGTGCATCATCTCCTGGACCCACCGTCCAGCTTATCCACGGCTTCTAAAACCTAGCACCAGGGCTTGTTTTTAGAGGGGAAAAAGAAATTCCAACTATTTCTTGCATCTAAATCTTCAAACCTTTGAACTCTTCCTTTCTGATGGCAGTTAACAAAAAGCAGCACGCAGCCGGCGATGGAACGCTACAGCACAAGTTGCATAAGGAAATAAAAATTGGGCCAAACGGAGGAAAAAAGTCACAGGATAATGAACCTTGAAGACAAGCTAAAGAACGAGTCAGATGAGTTTTGGAAGGGTGAGTGAGGGTGGAGCACGGCGAAGGCAGGGAGAAATGCTCTAACAGACACGGCCATCGAGCAGCGAGGATGCACACAGGGCACTTCAGCCAGGGGACACGTGGCACAGCCAGCTTTGAGGGGGCTGTATTTTGTTCTGTCCTCTTGAATCGGAGAAGAAAAGCTGGAGCAAGGACGAGAAGGGCCTGTAGCAGGAAATATCGTGCAACACACCTACTGTTACACGCTGTGCTTTAGCTGGAGCAGCCCGGAGCAGCACGCATCCGAGGGCTGCTCGCCACATCCCCAGCACACAAGTGCCTTCTGGTCAGCGGCCAGGGCCGTGCGCCAGGAGCAAAAACCCAAACTCTTAAGTGTAAAGGAAGGAATAGCTGGATGGGTGACTCAGTTACTGAAATACGAGTCTGTAACAACGCGCAGATCGAATGCGGGAAGACGCATTGGCTTTTTATAAAAAACCCGAGCACGCACTGAGTCACCACCCCGACTCCCACCTCTATTGTTCTGATAGACTCATTTGGAGCTGGATTAGCCCAGCGAGAGTCAGGTGCCAGGCTGCCAAATCCATCACCGGAGCTTTCTTATCGTAAGCAAACGCACGAGTATTCACAGAAAACACCAGGAACAGCTCTGCACTGCAGATTTCGCTTGGTCTGCCCAGGTCAGCCCTGAGCTCCGACGCTCAGCTTACTGCACAAGCCAGCAGGATTTGGGGGCGCAAGCAACCCCAGGGTGAAACCTCTGTGGGACTGGAGAGGAGAAAAGAAAGCCTCCCAAATCCCCCAGTACCCGTGTGCCCTTTGGACAAATCACAACAGAAATCTGCCTCGTAGTTCTAACAGATAAAGGAACCAAAGCTTCAGAAAACCCCACAGGTTTGCTCCGAACAGGCGCTTGCAAGGCGAAGGTAGATTACTTCACCGTCTCTCCGGGACACCACAAGTTTCTGTAACACCGAAGCTTGGGAAGCTTTTTGCTTGTGGCAGCCTGTAGATGTGAAATGAAGATTCACCGATTATCCGCTGCTGATATATTTATAAACTTGCTTCATCCCCTAAGTGTTAGCTGTCAATTTGAGAGATTCCAGCTTTGCCTTTTGCTGCCTAAATTTGGGCTCCTACTAAAGAAAGACAGCAACGTAAAATCCAGCAAGGAAAACTCTGGTAGTGTCCCTACCACGAGGGGTACAAGAGATGGCCACGACTCCGTGCTGCAAGAAAGCTGTGCTTGTGAACAGAGTGCTCTTATAAATAAAAAAGAAAGCCACCTTTCCAAGCAAAAAAACCAAGCCCCTCACACACACTGAGATGAAAAATCAAGACATGGGTCTTGGGATGGGATATTCCAGGGCTTTGCTGGGACAGCAAGTCTGGAAAAATGAGAACTCCAGAGGGAATCGCCACAAGACCAGGAACAAAATCCCCGCTACAAGCGACGTGCACTGAACAAATCTGTTGGCCTCCAAGGCAGATTTATGGCACAGGAAGCCATGCTGAAGCTCAGCTATTCAAGCTACGCGTTGTGCCAGTATCAGCCCCGTTTCAACCAGAAGACTTCGCCAGCGTAGCCGTACCAGAGAAGCCTTTGTAGTGTAAATTAACCTGCACACGAGGCCAAGTTCATTTCGGGAATAATTTCATTAATACCGCGTGATGTAACATCACTGCAATTTGGCTCGAGTGTGCTGAAGAGCTCTTCAGTAAATAAGCTGCCTGAAGTCAACCCCGGTGCTAAAAGTATGTTTAGTTACCCAAGAGGTAACACCCTGCTGTGCCCAGACATGCTCCGCTGTGAATCACCTCTACACAGTACACATTTCGTCAAAAACAATAAAATAGTCCAGGAAAACATCCCTTTGTGTGTGAAGACCAGCTTTTCCATCCCATCACGGATGTTTTATGACGGTTCGTTTATAAAGGCATTGTTCAGCAGCACGAACCAGGTCACTGCGTTTAAGGACAAGGCTTTAAGGACAAGGTACAGACGCGTTCTCACTGTACCTCAGGCCCTTCCGTCATTATTTGTTGCTGCTTTTCTGCAAGAAGGCTGCTCAGCAGAGGTCTGCGAATGACAGAAAGCTGCTGAATAAAGCCTGCTGCATCCCTGACTCGTCGCCATCCCGGTGGCAACAGGCTGGGAGTCTCAGCGCTGCCGGGCCCCGTTCTCCTTTCCCATCTTTTCCTCTTGCCTCGACTCCTGCGTGCGTCAGCCCCGGTGTCACGCTGTTTCAATACGCAGAGCCGGCAGAGAAGGACGAATTGCCTTTTGGCTAGATTTTATCAGTTTAACACAAATGGTGAGGTCAGAGGAGTGCCAGAGCCAGCACGGGGGGAGAGCAGGGGGACGGAGACGCAGCAGTCGGATCGGCTTCAGCTGCCCCAGACCCGCAGCTCCAGCTAAAAGCAGTTCTCTGGGACCGATACCCCGTGACGTAACGGCACGCTCACACTGCACTGACAGCACCCTAATCAGAGAAAGGTAATTACATAAATTACATCTCGGTTAAGAGCAGAACGAGGGAAAGTGCTGCACTTGGTGACACATCAGCCTGTGCTGGCTGTGCCACCGGGAGATGTTAGGCTAGGCTCTCGCTGCTCGCCTGCCAGGAGCGGGTTTTGGAGGATGAGAGTATTTACCTCCCCCGAGGCTGTCACCACCGGCAGTACTCAGACACATCTCCGCGATTCTCCTCTGCTGAGAGCCGCTGCAACCGGAGACGAGCAGGAATCCCTACTGGAGGGAAGGCAACACGCAGGTTTGTTTTGAAAGAGCAGTCACGCTCGCATGGCATTGCCGTAAACCTACGCCAGAAAGCAACCTTAAAGAGAACAGCGGCCAAACGGCGTACCATCAGCTACCCCCAGCACCACCAGCAGGGTATTTCACAAAGCTGGAAGCAAATGTAAAAACAGCTATAGGAAATCCACTGCCCCACAGCGCAGTGTTTCCCTGGGGCAAGGAGCACTGCAGGCTACTGAAGGCACACGATGAGCAGCTCTCGAAAGGAATTCAGCGTTTATGCAGATGCAACTGCCCGGCGTTACCAAAGTATGAAATAAAACCTAACAGGCCACTGGCAGAAGCCAGGAAGAGAGCTTCCCTACAGAGGGGCTGCTGCATGATGATCTGTACTGAGGCAGGCAGCCTGTCCCCAAAGGAGCCCGCGCTGCTCAGCCTGGAAGCAGGACATGAGCAGGACCCGGTACAGCCAGGCTACAGCAGTAAAAAAGCTCAGCCACTGCTTCGTGCCGGTGCGATGGAGCATTAAGAAACCTGAAAAGATTGCTGGATTATAAATAATATCCTACACTCCTGCCTCACAGTCAGCAACGTGCAGGCACAGTCTGCGTGATGATGGGAAGAACTAGCAGAAGAAACAGAAAAAGCATGGTGAAAGCCACTGAAAACCCTGGCATCACACCTAACCTCGCCTTTGCTTAGCATGAATAAAGCCTGAAAGAGTCTGATAGGAGGCTGGTGGCAGGGGGAATAAAACTCTAAGCCTGCTTTTTCCAGACAAGCCTTTCCTTCCCCTTCTCCCAGCCATCGGCACATCGCGATGAGCAATGTTATCCCCGAGGGACTGGAAACAGAAGTGACTGGGCAGAGAAGAGGGTAAGCAAACCCCCGGCAGCACTCGTTCTGCCTCTGGTTCTGCGGTGCTCACACTCCCAACTTGCACTTCAGGAGGAATGGGATCTCCAGCCGCAGGGCACGGTGTAGGCAGGCACGTGCCGGTCCCTTCCCCATGCGCCAGCCTCTGTTGATCATTAACCCAGTAGCCAGTAGTGATCAGCTCGCAGCAGTCACTTCCTAAAGTTTTATTCTGGAAGCAAAACGGAGGTGGCTACCCCAAACTGAAGCCCTGAGGCCGCGTCCCATTTACGGGATTTTCTCCTCCTGTGGGTTCCTTGCTCTGCTTTTCCATCGCGAAGCCAGACTGGAGTTTAATGCTTGATAAAAGGCCCTAAATGAGACCTCAAACTTCATTTTCTACATTTTGTACACTGAATGGCAAGAGAAGGGACTTGCCTCGTTTCAACTAACGCACAGCTCTGGGAAGCTGTAATCCCCAAAACGTTTTCTAGCTTTAGCAGGTTTCTTATTATTTTATAGAGCACGTTTTGGGGCTAGTTACCGACCACACGCAGGGCGATGGTTTCTGCAGCTCTCTAAAGCTGCATTACTAATTCATGCTGCAGCTTTCTGGTCCTTCCAGCACAGTAAATCCACGTGCTCTCTTCCTTCCTCCCACGTAAGCAACCTCGGTGCTTTCAGCCCCAACAGACAGCGTTCATTTCTTATTTAGCGTACAGCAATGGAAGTGTTTTTAGCTTCAGTCCCATCTCCTGCAACAACACGGGACCTCCTAGCACACGGCCTCCTCTCAGCAACGAAGTGTGATGAACTCAAAGGAAAGGCGTAATCCTGCTGCCCTGCCAGCCCACTTTGTCTGCAGGGAAAGCATCCGCTACAGAGACCATGTACGCTGTGGCTTATCTAGAATATCCTGTCTCTTCAGCACTTGCCTCCTCCCAAGCCTCCAGTCTCCATGCGCTTCCTGTTCGTTTTCCTCCTCATCCCCGTCCCCTTTCCTCTTATCTTTTCCTCATCTCAGCCTTATCAATGGAGCTACATTGGAGACTCACGAGAAGCACGTGAAAGTGACACCCGTGAAGATCAGCGCTCTCGAATCCCTCCGAACAATTCCCTTTCTTGCTCATCGGATTAAAAATACACCGAACAACAAGGCCGTTCATCCAGCGAACACAGGCACAACTGTTTGCCAGTGGGAAGAGCCTTTCAGACCCGGGCGCTAGGACGGCATGCTGAGTCCCGCTGCGTGGTACCAGAGCTCACGATGCCAAGTCAGGGTGCTGATGTGCATCGTGTCCCCCAGCAAGTGCACAAAGGCATCATGTGAACAACCTGCAAGAAAAAAAAAAACACCTCTCATCCTGCAGGTTGGGCAGCTGGTGCTAGGGGGGGGCGACACGCAGCCACCTGAAATAACACGGCACGGATTTCTGATATGAGCCTTTGGGCTGTCACAAAGGAAACAGCAGATCCAAACCTTGGTCCAGGATATTCCTAAAGGCTGCTGATTTATTATGTAAAGAGCTAGAGAATAATTCCTGACCCGTTTCAGAGACGGCTGCAGCCCCAGCTCTGACAGGGCAGGGCTGGCAGCGCACAGAGGATGCGGAACGTATCCTGTTTGAAAAGGGAGGCCACGCAGAGCCACATCCGTCTGTCCTCGCACGGAAGGAGACCTCGCAGAGCCCAGCGCAGGTGATGGTGCAAGAGCTCACCGCGCCGTTCCTGCGTGCTCCCGAGCGGACAGACGTGCCTTGCAGTGGAAGGGGTTTCTGATGTGAGGGAGAAGCCCGAGATCTCTCCTGAAATGCTAGCAGATGTAGCTCCCTGCAATAAAATAGTAAGAAATAAATCTGTGCCTGCCTCATTTATCTAGAAACTAGCACCAGCACAACTTGCTGTTGGCAGCTTACGGCCTATTAAAACACCAACAACCGTGCAGAGACCACAGGCTCCCGAAGGCGTGCACCAATTCCTCCCAAATACAGCTTCAAAGCTAGAGTCAACACCGACGGCAGCTAAAGAGCACAGAGGATAAACAGGCTGGAAGCCATTTAGGTTTCCCCCCGTATTTCAGAAATAAATATGGGGCTTAAGGGGAGCAGGGGGCACCCTCTGCTACCTGCCCTTGTCCTCGGCCAGAGCTGATTTAATTGCCACTCCGTAAATCCATCGGGCTGCAGGGCCCCAGCCCCGAGGAGCAACTCTCGGAGCCACGGGCTGCTCAGCTCGCGCAGGTAAGGCTGATCCTAAACGTTAGGTGTCGGGCACTGCCAGCTCCGAGGGGGAAACCTGAAAGCAGCCTGCACCCAAACGTTTACAGTCACAGAGCTCATGATTCTATGATTCTAAACCCCCTTTTTCTCATCTCTGCTGCCTGGTTTCCCTACGTTTGTTTCAGAAAACAAAGGGGTGCAGGTGTTACGCCTTAACTGTGCTGACCTAGGCTGGGTTTTACTGCAAGCCATTTCTAGAGGCTGCATCCAGACGCCTCTCCACCAACACTCCCAGCCCTTTCCTGAGGCTGCGGCCAAGAGCAGGAGGTTACCACGTGTAAGGCAAAGAAGCTGCTCCGGAGCGTTAACACTCGCTCTCTCGACCCATACATTTGGAATATGTTTACACACGGGGAAGGCCTACGTTTTCAGACACATTTGCAACAAGAGCACTTTAAAAGATTATCACAACACACGCTCTAGCAGCCCTCTCCTTTCGCCACTGCTGGTTTTCTTCCCCTCCTGGAGACGCTGACTCCAGAAGAAACCAGTCACCTCGCCTTTGTTTTAAGGCAGGCAGCGGTGAAGATTTACATCCCCGCTGGGCTGAATCAGTCCTGTAGTCGCTGGTGAGCCAAATGTAACGCTCTTCTGGCCAGAAGGAGCCAACGAGGGTAAACTTAGTTACCTGAAGGATCTCTAGCATCAGGCACGATGGCTATTTATGCGAGGACAGTGAATTAGTTGATTTCTGACTCGCACCACAGACAGCTGGATTTCAGAGGCGGTGCGACTTGCACCTGCCCTAAGAGAAGCTCCTGATTCACCAGTCAGTCAGGGCACCGCTTCTCCCGTTTCCTGATGTCCTACAGAAAGGAGCGTGGCCGTGCCTATGACTAAGACAATGATGCTTTACATCCCCCCGCAGCAGGGAAGCGGGCAGCTCTAGGACGCTACCACCCGAGGACGGCAGTTGCACAAACGCTGACCTTAATCCACGTGGAGCTGCCGGTACGAGCAGCCTGCCCCAGCATTTCCTCTGGCTGCCGGGGCGCAGCTTTACACGCACATGGAGCAGGAAGCGGCCTCTCACCCATACTCAATTACAAGCTGTAACAACGTTCTTGGTTCAAGCTACAGCACCGAAAAACTCGGAGGCCAGACCACCCTAACAGGCAGGGACGGCTCTTCCCAGATCATGACTGCTCCACTTAAGCCTCTGTACGAGCGGCTGCTGGGCTGCAGGAGGCCAAATCCAGTCTCTGGTCTGACTGGTGCCGCAGTGCCAGGACCAGAAAGCCAGGCTGAAACGCCAAACATGCTCGAGAGAGCGTGCTCCCTAAGGAAACAGCCTGAGGTGGACAGAACCACTGCCTGGGCTGGAAGTTGGGATTTTTTTTTTGCCTTCAGAAGATGACGTGGAAGGTGGGAAATGCCCTCAATGTCGTTAAGCTCTTGCAAAAGCCTTCCCACTGGAGTCAGCCAGGGGCTTTCAGAATACAATCCCTTCCTTTGAGTCCAGAAATACCAGAGTGAAACCGCTGGCAAGCTAACGGAACAAGGCAGGACGAGGTGTCGGGACTCCGTGGCTGACACCTGGCCTTCCCCCCCTTTACATCAGGCACCAGCGGCGCTCCTTGCCAGAAGTCAGTCAGCAGCGGGGGGAAGAGCAGCTGGCCGCCACTCGGCATTAACTGACACCGTAAGCAAGGGGGGCGTTAATCAACTCTTCCTCTGCTGTAATACCCGAAGACGTAAGCACACGAGCTCCCTGGGGCTGTGGCTTCAGGCCCTCGCTGGGACAGCCGTGCTCCTGGCCGACCCCGCAGCCACAGCCGCCCGCGAGCCGCTCGGACCCGATCCCTCGCCCCGCCGGACCCGAGCCCTCCCGGTGGGGCTGTTTCACCATCATCTGTCTAGGAACAGAGGTGCACACCCCCTCGGAAAGCTCCGACCCGGTGCACGACGCAGCAGCCCATCTGCTTCGCAGAGACGGTTGCCATGAGCACATCCCCGCGGCTCCGCGCCTGCTATTTTTAAAGCTACTTGGGAGGCAGCTGAACTCGCCGGCGGTTGGGCTATTTCGGTACCGGGATTAACAGCCTTCGAGGCACGGACCGGTACCACCCCGTGGGGAAACGGCACCTGCCCGGCCTACACCTGGCCCAGGCGCGCTTCCAGAAGACCGACTTCCAGAATCCAGCAGCGGCAGGGCCACAGACCGCGGGGGTCTGCCAAGCGGAGCGCTGTAAGCTGAAGCTGGTCTTATCCTCAGAAGACCTGCCAGAACATAAGGAGACGATTTTACAAACAGAGGAGGAGGAGGAGGGAAGGGTGAAGGGAAATTTACGGCTGCAGCTCGAGTCACTGAGATACCCGCGGTCTAACGTGAGGCCTTAACCCAGCAGGCGTGGAAAGAGGGCACCTGCCTGTGAGGAAAAATAGAAAAAACGCAAAAACGAGAGACGGATCCTCAAGGCAATGTGCTGGCAGGACCTGGACCTCTTCCAGAGTGCCCTCAATTCCTAAGAGGGTATTTCTGAAGGCACTTCAGCCAGGTTCCCCTCAGGGACCCCAGGGGACTCAGGACCAAGGCGCCCTGCCCACAGGTCACTTGAACCTGCTGCCGCCCGGCAGCTCCAGGCTCACCACAGACGTACACCCGCTTTCAGGTTACCCGCTGAGAACACCCTGAAAAACCTCGGTCCCTGGAGAACCTTATCTTCCCAGACAACCCTCTCTGTTCCTCGTCATAAGTCGCTTAATTGAGGAAAAAAGAAAACCCAACTTGGCGCATCCTACACCTACTCCTGCCCCCTCCGTTCACAGACTGAATGGCGTGGGACAGACACCTCGTCCAGATCAACTCTCTGAAACCACACAGACACCAGGAGCTCCTGGTCTGCTCGGTCACAGCTGCACACCTTTTTTTATTGCCACAGACCAAAGAGGCCCAAAGGGACTGCAGGGCACACACCTACACTTGTACCCAAGCGGTTCATCGCAAGATGACCCGACAGAACTCCACTCCAAACACAATCATTTTTGGAAGTGGCTGATTTCAGACAAACAACCACAGGATCCTTCCCCAGATCCACACAATCTCAAAAAGGTCACGGACCAGGACTCGAGCGTAGAGCAGAGCCAAGGCATGGCCAGGGAGCCTCTCCGTGCAGTAACCGCTCCTCACTGTTCCTGGAAATCCATCCCTCTCCAAGTTTCTTTAACTGCAACAGGGGAAAATATTTGGAAAAGGTCAAATGACTCAATACCACCGAGAGCCGTCACTTTTCCAGCAGGAACAGGTTTCCATGTGCTCTCAGACCGCAGGCAGGTTAGGGGAAGGCAGCAAACCAAGCTGCCTGCTTCCCCCCGCTCCTTTGTGAGCCACCAGGCCACTCGGGCTCAGTGTCCGCGTTTGGTTTGAATTACAGCTGATGTCGGTGCTGGAGCACGGCTGTGATCTGCAACGCACCACGCACAGGGCACTGCTGAACCCCAGCCAGCTCGGAAAGCAGCCCCACGCAACCCACACGGCTGGCAGCACCCGCAAACACCCGCACTGCGCTCCCAAAGCTGCCTTTGAGGGCAGCAAGGAGATGGAGACGGACGTTTCCTAGCACGGGCTTTTCCTGAGCCACCCCCAGTTCAACTCGGTTCACCGCGGCTCCGGGAAGCGGAGGGGTTAATTCCTTCCCAAGTTCACATACTGTGTGAATTCCTTAGATAAGCCGCTTCCACCAAGCGCAAGGACCCAGCCTCAGGGGGGAAGGCTGTAAGGAAAAGCTCTTTTGACAGATTTTCTTCAAAAGAGAAATTAATTCACGGTCCCTTTTTGGACGCGTTCCATGCCCACAGTTTCTATAGACTTCAGATGAGGTTGCACCATGCCTCCCAAAAAAAAAAAGAAAAGGTTTGAGCAATGCCCTACCACTTCTACTTCCAAGACAAATGTTTTACACTCGTCCAATAAAGTCTTCTCTCCCAAAATAAGAAAGCTCAATGCACAGCACCACAAGGAAGAAAACCAGACCAAAACAGGCTTTAGTTCTGCGATAGAACAGTTACCAGCAAACTCACACTGTACCTTTAAATACAAGCACTCACTCAGGAAAGCAAAAAAACAAGTTTGAAAGCCACTGAAGGCTTCCTTCACAAACTGAGGCAGAAAGAAAGCAAGTCCAGGCTGTTACGGAATCTGCGTTTACACACTGCTGGTGATAATCTATGTGCAGAGCTGGAAACAAAGCAAGTTTTTATTAGCAATTAGCAGCAGGAGTGGGGACAGATCTGCCTGAAGGAGCCTGAGAAATGCCAATACAGGATGGCAAACAACCTTCTAAAATGTGCAGCAGACTGATCCCGATGTGAGAAATCGTTTTAAAAAGGAAGTATTGCAGCTATAAACTTGGGAGACGCGATGGCATTTGTTCAAGGAGATAAACTGTATCTTTAGCACTGACAACTTTGACTCCAGGCAGCAGTTTTCCCTTGCACAGCAATTTGCAATGCAAAGCAAGCTACTTCCACTCTCACCAACAACAGCAGCTCAGAAACAAATGGGGAGAGCAAAGTTAGAAAGGGTCGGTTTGGTTGGCTGGACGTGGTTTTCTTCAGAGCTAAGTTTCAAATCAGGCATGAAGGCAATACAGCAAAACATCTGAAATAGCACGTGAAAACTGGGGTAAGAGGGGTGAAAAAAACAGGAGAGGATTTCATCCCTAAACCCCGTCTCTCTCGGGGTGCGACCTCCTGCTCCCTTCCTCCCCACGCCTCTGAAAAATCCCATCCAGCCCTGAGCAGCCAACAATACCCAGCTGTGTTCTTCCCTGACTCTGGAGGATGGTGTGGCCCTACCACAGAACTCCTGAAATCACACCCAGGGGTAGGCAAGAGGTAGCCGAATGCCAATCCGCTCAATTAAAGAATAACCAGGAAAAGAAGGACAGCCAGGAGGCGAGCCCGCAGGCAGCTGCTTACCTGGTAGACAAGCTAGCAAAGTCTCCTCCATCCAGCAGCCTGATTTTACAGAACAGAACCCCATTGACGAAGGGGACAGCAGTCAGCTCTTCCAGAGTAAAACTTGTCTGAAATTTGAATTTCTTCTTCTTCATCAGGAAAGCCATGGGCAAATTCAGCGTGGAAAGCCCAGGAACTCCAGACGAGACAGGGAGGAGCGGCTCAGCACGCACACAGCCGAGCGGAGGAACAGCTCTCGCTCCAGGAGCGTACGCGGGGAGTAAATTCCAGTTCAGTTACAACGACGGCCCGGCTTCAAACGCGCAATCCTCTTCTCTTTGGTGGTCGGATCGGGCTGCTGGATCATCGCCACGGCAGGCTTCAGGTGAGGAGGGGGAGGTCAGGTTAAACCTCTGCAACATCTCCGAGGGAAAAGGAAGGGAGAGAAGCAAGTCTCAGCTCCAGACCAGCAGGAGCTGTCCCCGTTGGAGGCTGCTGCGCTCCGTCTTCAGCAGAACCCCTCCAGAAAGCATCTCTCATGGGATGTCATCTTGAGTCTCTGAAGAAGCCTTAGGTCTGCGTGCAGCACATGCAGAGAGCTTCCAGTTTCTCTCTCCTCTTCCTGCGCAGCTCGTTGATGCAGGTCTTCAGGTCAGCCTTTGGGAGGGAAATGAGGAAATTAGACCCAGGCAGTCACGGGCTCCTCCCCCTCCTCTAAAACCTGTTTGGATGGGTAATATTCAGCCCAGACTCATACCAATCTTAAGAGGTATGGCCCCAATTAGCCCGCTCCCCATATCCTCTGTCCCCTTTTTGCCTAGGGCAAGCTTCGCCGCTGTCATCATCCCCCTCATAATTTCTGTTTGCAAAGCAGCTAATAAAAATCTGCTCCATTTTCACCCGTCGTCTCCAGGAGCGCTTTGCAGAGCAGACCAGCGTAACACGTAGCCTGGCGAGAACGCACAAAAACACCTCGAGAAACGCAAAACCTGTTTCTTTTCCCTTTTTCCCCCCACCAGCCCTAAGCGTCAGCACCTGTATCTTATAAACGGAGCGCCCGGCGCGGAGGGGGAAAAAGGACCAAAAGGAGGCAGCCTGCTCCGGATTGCACGGCACCACCGAACCAGGTCACCGCCTGCCTGCCCAGCGCCTCACGCCGCCTTCCCCCAGCACCAGCTCAGCCCCAGACGGTTGGGTTTTGGGGGGCCGGAGGCGCTCGTTGCGCTGCGGATTTCAGCGACACCTTGGCTGCGAGGCCGAGGGGCCGGGCGGCAGAGAAGGGCCGAGGCTGTCACCGCGGAGCAGCCCCCAAGGGATGCTGAGGATGAAAATGCCGGCGAGAGGGGAGAGCGGGGCTCCTGCGGTCACAGCCCTGCCCGAACAGCTGGGGGGCTCGGGGGGGCTCCGGGAGGGACCCGAGGGGCTCCGGGGGGGCTCCGGGAGGGACCCGAGGGGCCCCAAAAGGATCCCGGGGGGTTGCAAGAGGGGCCCCGGGGGTCCCCAAGAGACACTCGGGGAGCTCCAGGAGGGACCCGGGGGTCCCCAAAACGATCCCGGGGGGCTGCAAGAGGGACCCGGGGGACCCCAAGCGACTCCCGGGGGGCTCCAAGAGGGACCCGGGGGACCCCAGAAGGCACCCGGGGGGCTCCCAGAGGGACCGGGGGGGCTCCAAGCGCCTCCCGGGGGTCCCCAGGCGGCTCCCGGGGGTCCCCCGTCCGCTGCCCCGCACCACCGGGAGCCTCCGGGCCCCCCCCCGCTGCCCCCCTGCCGAGCCCCTGCCGAGCCCCGAGCCGCAGCCCCGGCAGCCCCCCTCCCGCCCCCGGCCCCGCACCGACCTGGGCCCGGCCCCCGCCCGCAGCCTCCTGCCCGCTCCGCGCCCCGCCGCCGCCGCCGCCGCTCCGAGCGCTACGCCAATTGCGGCCGCTACGCCAACGCTTCAAGGGGCCGCAAGGCAGAGCCGAGGTACGGCGCCGCTTCGTGAATAGCAGCACTACGCTGGGTAGCGCGCCCCCTCCCCTCCGCCACCTTCCTCCCCCGGGGCCGCGGGGAGGGAAGGGCGAGAGCGGCGCGGCCCCATTGGGTAAGAGAGAAGAGGCGGGGAGGGTAGAAAAGGGCGGTGATTGGTTGTTTTGGGAGAGGGGCGGGGAAGGGCGCGCGGGGATTGGAGGAGGGGGCTCTCTGTTTGGGGAAGTCCCTCCCCTCCAGGCTGAGGGGGTGGGAGGGAAGCGGGGGGCTCTGTGGCGGCCCCGGGGGTCGCCGCGGTGGGATGGGGTTTTGTGTGCGGCCGGGGCGTCATGGGGCCTTCCTGCCCCACAGTGGGGTGCTGAAAGCCCTTCCTAGGGCTGAACAGCCCCGAGGAGGCTTTTAAAATAATTGTTTAATCATAGAATGACCTGGGTTGGAAGGGTCCTCAAAGATTATCTCGTTCCAACCCCCCTGCCATGGCAGGGATGCCACTCACCACACCAGGTTGCCCAGGGCCTCATCCAACCTGGTCCTGAGCACCTCCAGGGATGGGGCACCCGCAGCCTCTATGAGCAGCCTGTACCAGTGCCTCACCACCTTCTGAGTGAAGAATTTCCTCCTGATCTCTAATCGAAATCCCCCTTCTTTTAGTTTAAAACCATTCCCCTTATCCCGTCATTATCAGATCGAGCAAGGAGTTGCTCCCCGTCTTTTTTACAAGCCCCCTTCAAGTCCTGAAAGGTTGCAATGAGGTCCCCCCCTGTAGGCTCCGGGGTGTGCAGGGCTCGCTGAGAGGATGGCAGGGCTCGCTGAGGCACACCTCAGCCCCCAGGGCCCGCAGCACGACGCTGGGGGCGAGCTGAGGTGTCTGCGCCTCCCTGCAGGCCGGGCTGAGGCGATGGGGGAGGCAGCAATGACGGCCTTGGGATGTGTGCCCGTCCCGTCCTCAGTGGCCTCCAGGTGCCGAGGAGCGGGCCGTGGGTCAGGCTGACCAGCCTGGGATGGCTGCAGCAGGAAGGAAGCCCACAGCCGGAGCCTGGCCCTCTGTGTGTGAGATGTGGCAAGCAGTTCAATGCATCTCCTCGCCAAAATGGCTCCCTCCTGGTGCTAGGCGTTGCTGCCCTGTCCCGGGCTTGCGGCTGGGATCCCTGGTTAGGCAGGATTCCATTGTTTGAGGGCAAGCGGAACAAAATGTCTCTCCTTGTCCCGGAGGAGTCTGCGATCATCAACATGATTTGCCTATTTTTTAAGGTTAGGGATGTGCCGAAGAAGCTGCGTTGCAGAGAAGTTGAGGCTCCTGTGGGAGGGACTTTTCCCAAGGCTGATTTGCATGTCTGGCAAAGCCTGGATGAAAGGCTGGGAGTCCTCGCTCTTTTTGCCAAGCTTTGATGCCCAGACTCCTTGCCTTTAATCTTTGCCATCTATGCAGACAATATCAGAGCTATCAAATAATTTTACCACAGAATAAGTCTTTTAAAAGTAAATCTGCTAGGAAAAGTGCACAGCAACATACCTGGACAGCACTGGATTAGACCAAATGCTTTGTTCCGATTCTTGTTTACCAGGTTAAACAGATACACAAACCTAGGACTGGGAAAACGTTTATCGTGTTGGTGCAGTGAAACCATCGCAGGAGATGTCAGCCTTCCCACATAGCAGGGTTTGTGGAGGCTGCTTTAAAGGTAGGGATTGAATCCATCCCATCAGTTGATATTCAGCGCTTTCAGTGCCTTAAGACGTCGGTAGAAATGGGCTGTTTTTTTCACTTTGTTTGTTAATTTACTGAGAAGGAGCTCAGCCTGCTAAATATTTAATATTTGTAAGCTGGGATGCTTGAATGCGGGAAGCATCTGAAGAATCCAGCCCAGTCCCTCACACTTCTCATTCCCCGAGCATACCACCGACAGACGTGTCAATCTTTCACTTCCATCGCTACGTAAAGGCCAAATGATCTTTCTGTTTGCAGTGTGGGAGGAGGCCTCGTGTTATCTGCTGTGATTCACTCTGATAAATAACCTCCTTGGAGGACTTCTCTTGTTTGTAGCAACAGCCTCACATGGTAAAGTTTGCAGAGCTTTTAATCCTCGCTGTTCTCACGCATATTTACTCTGCAGTTTTAGCAGAAATTTCTCTTGAAAACCTCAGTGTTTTTTATAATTAATGGTATAATGTGACTGATGTTAAAAATAAACTGATTTGGAAAAGTGCCCAGAGAGCTGCTGAGCAGTGTGTAATGTAGCAACCATAGCCGATTCTCAGGGGTATGTATATTTTCCTAACAAAGGCAGCCTCATGACTTCGAGATTACATCTCTATTAGTTCGAAATTCACCCTGTTGATTTTTCTGTGTTTATGCTGCATAATTATTTCTGGACAAAGCCACATTTTTTAAAGGGGCAGTACTTCTCTGAAGGTCTCTGGTGAGCCCTGCTGGGAGGGATGCCGGAGCCCATCGGTCAGCCTGGGCCCCGTGCAGGTAGCAGAGGGAATATGGGGAGCGGCGTCTCTGCCTATCCGCCATCCCACTGGCTTTGTGTTATTTTCCGATCCAGGTCCAAACGTTTGTTAAGGGGTCGTATACATGATCAGGGTGCTCTGATGTACGTTAATTCTGCTCAGCCCAGACTCCAGCGCTCAGCTCTTTATGCTGGTGGTTGCTCTTCCCTGACCCCAGCCCCGCTGTGCCCATTTCACCTCTGCTCCACGAACCTCAGCCACGTCCTTACCCCGTGCTCTCCCTGCCCCGAGCCTTTCCTGGTGCCTCTCCCCAGTGCTGCCACCACTTCCTCAACTTTTGCTGGTTCAGGGCATTATTGTATCAGCCAGAGATAATTTATCGGTTTGGGTTCTCCTTAATGCTGGGCCTCACCTCTGCTGCCATTAGAGAGGTGCCAGCCAGGGGCTGGGATCTGCGGGCTCTGCTTGTCTTTGGACCAAGGAGCAAGCAGGAACAGAGATAGCTTTTCTTGCCTCCTCCCTCCCAACTTAGAGTACCAGGATAAAGAAGCAGGGAGGAAACGAGGCAAGATAAATTCAGAAGGGATAAAACTCAGAGAGGTGAAGTGAGATAATGCATTTGGTGAGCCATCAGATCCTGTCTCTTATCCCAGAGGAATCCCAGATACACGAGCAAATCAAGCCCTGTAATCTACATCATCAGCGTCTTCCTCTGGAAAACATCATCAGACTAATCCATTTGTCCTAGCAGCCAAATGATTAAAGTTTGAAAACTAAATTATACACGGTTGCTGCAACAGCGTAAACACATAATGGCTCTCCTCTATTACATCTGTAACCTCGGTTGTAATAGCCGTAATGGGCTTCCAGTCCTGTCATCCGCCCCCCAACCAAACAAACAACAAAAACGACACCACACAATGCTCTCTGCTATAAATATTCTTCGCGCTGCCGGTGGCCAAGCACCTGCAAAGGCACCTGCTGCCCGGAGCCGTGCTGGGAGCTGCCTTCCCCAGAGCTCGGGGAGCCCCCGAAGCAAGGCAGGGGCTGCAGGACCCACGGCAGCGGTGTCGGCGCTGCCTGCAGCGTGCTGAAACCCACCCTCTCCCCGATTCTGTAAGGTTTTCCTGGGGTACGGTTGTTCTAAGCTTGCATCTTCTCCGCTTAATTTAATAGCAGGCTGCGAGCTCGACTTTGATCTGCTTGTGTTTTTCACTAGTTCCATATTTAACTGAGCTTATCACCATGAAAGCCAGGAACTGTTTCACTTTCTGCACCAGGCTGGGTTTCCTGTTGGCCATGCAAAGGACACACCTGCCTGGGGGGTTTGTGACCCGCCGGGTCTGGGGATCCTGTTATCTACGGAGACAAAGGGAGCACAGGAATCTGGAGCCGGTGGATTCCTTTCCCCAAGCACGTGGCCAGACCTGAAAACCCAGCTGCCTGGCTTTTGTGTGTTTGCTGGTTCCCATATCTGCTCCGTGCTTCCTGGGAATGTGCGGCAGGGCTCTCCGCTTCTTGCTGAGAGGCCTGCCGGTAGAACGGGGCTGCTTTGCCACTTCTAAAACCTTCACGGCGGAACCCGCTTTGCCTCGGGGCGTGCTGCGTTTATGAAGCCTTCCCCTGTGCTGGCATCCCCGGTGTCACCCTCGGCACCTCCAGAACAGACCTGCTGATCCAGGCTTCTGCCTGCAGCCCTGGCAAGTGCTGCTTTTACCCCACACACAGCAGGAACAACCGGGTGCCTGCGCTTTTCCCCTGCCACGGCAGCTTTTCGTGTGGGATCTCAGCTAGCGGCAACTCGCCCCGCTGGGGCTGGGCTTCTGCCCCGTGCAGGACTGGCACCAGGGGCTCGTGAACCCGGTTTGCAGGCGGTGGGGGCTTTCATCTGGCTCGCCTGGAAGCTGTGCTGGTGGTATGTGTAAGCGTCAGATGCTTTCAGGAATACTAAGAATCTTAAATACCTCAATTTTCATACTCCAGCTAAGCACGCCACGCTTCTGTTGACAATATCTGCTGGCAATAACTTCTCAGATGTCAACAGAAAAAAAAAAGAAAACAACAAACCAACAGCCCAACTGAAGAGTGCCTTGCCGAAACAGCCTCAACAAACTAAAAACATGTCGGAGGAGGCAAGGCAATTTAGGTGAATATGCGGGTGATACCATTCTGTCTCTGCAGGATCAGCTCCCAGAGCCGGGATGGAGCTATTTCAGTGCTCTGCGCTCGTGGGATGCTGACACATTCGTGTGCGGCCTCGGAAAAAAAAAAAGACTTAAAACCGGTTCCTTTGGTTATAATGAAGGAATTCATGCATTTTTTATCATGTGCCTGCCCACTCGGTTCTGCTGCAGCGAACTCATCGCTGTGAGCTGTGAGCCCCAGCATCACAGCCCGTGTCCGCGGCCCCAGGCAGCCCGAATTTTCCTGGGCTGGCGGCGTTCCTCCTCCCTGAGCTCTGCCCGCTGAATTTCTGCCTCCGTGGGCTCTCCGACCTGAGCAGACCCAGCAATAAGAGGAGCAGGCAGGACCACCAGAGGGCTGGAGGACTCGGGTGATTCCTGGCACCATCCCTGCGGCGCCCAGAACCCTGCAGCAGGCTGCAGCTCAGCATCGCTGCGCCTTGCCCCGTTGCGCAGTGCCATCTCCTGGAAGGCCGCCCCTGAGCTGCACAGGCCGCTCGCAGGCCGAGCTTCGCAGCCAGATTCTTGCTCCTGAAGCAGCCAGCGGTGCCGCAAGCAGCTCGGCCACAGGCTGAGCAGCGAGTCCAGGCAATCTCCTGCCCCACCACAAGTGTTTGTTCCTCCAGCGGCGAGAGGTCCAAAGGATGCTGCTCACCACCTCGTCCTCCCCTCCGAGGCAGCCCGTGGCAGGACATCACAGCCCCTGCGCAGCTCTTTCCTGCTCCGGGTGCTGAACACGAATCTCTCGGTACAAAAAGGTCAGCAAAGGAGCGCAAACGGACGTCTGTGAGGTGCTGTCCCTTCGCTTTCGTTCTGCTTCGGGCACAAGGTCCCCGTTCAGCGCAATGCCCTGCACGCGTTTGCCCTGTAAGCGCCCCGTGTGCCCGACCCTCCTGGTTTGGGCTTTAAGGGACACATTTTCTCTTCCTCCCCAAGCCCGATGACCTTGACATGAGCAACAGCCAAGCCCCTAATCACGGTGCTCACCCTGTACTTAAAACGTTGCCACATCTTTTTAATGAGACAAAAATGTGCATGCGGAACTCGCTCCCGAATGCTGGCGGCCTGACTAAGCTCCGTATTTATCCTGAAAACACAAGAAAAATGGGTGGTTCTGCGGGCATCGCCTTCACTCCTGTGAAACAGTAACACAGCTTCAGCGCTTAGTCACTGCCAGGACGAGCGCTGCAATTTCGGGCGGAAGGCTGGCACCCCGTCCCTCATTTTGGGCTGTTGCACCATGTTGGGAGCAGCTGGGAGATCGGTGTCCCTCGGGAATCTGTCACACGCGGTGCAGTAACCAGCGCTGCGAGGTAAGGCTGTAAAAGCTATTGTTGGGATACAAAAAAAAAAAGGCCACAATTATGCAAATACAAGGCCACAAAGTTCATAAACGAGGAAAAAACCTACCGTGACACGTGGCTGTTTACAGCTTGCTTTGGCTGTTTCTCACGGAGCCCTCTGTGCCGTGGTTGCACGGACTCACCTTTCCCCGCAGCATGCCCATGGACTCAAACAGCCTCTTTACCAAAAACCGTATTTTTTTTTTAATTAAAATTTATATTTGCAAAGGGGAGATCATTACACAAATGAGGTAAAACGACACACACGGCAGAGCTTTTCGCTTTAAAAATAGCTTTCAGTTGAGCAATTGATTTGACTCCACCGAGTCTGAGAGGAGTCAGGCGAGCGTTACTCACGCGGCCGGGTGCCCGACAAGGTGGGAAGGCGCCGCTGATGCCGCCCTGACTCAGCGCAGAGCTGTCGGTGTCAGAGGGTCAGGAGCCCTCCCGGGGCCAAGGCCTTGGGGCCGCGTTGTCCTTTTCTCCGCCATCGGACTCGCAGATGAGAGGAGATCCCTAAAGGCCAGGGGCAGGCAGCAGGAGCCCGTTCGCCTCCTGCTCCAACCGGGGGACCCCATCGGCATCCCACCATAAAACGTGCAGAGGTTTCGTTTGATTGTGCAAATTCACTCCCTCGGCAGTCTTTGTTCACCACCTCTCAGCCCCGAAGGAGACGTAACAGCAAGCAAATACCGGCTCTGAAAAGGCTCAGTCTCAAAAGTAGCACCTGGCAAGCACCAAGCCTATTAAACGTGAGACGCTCTGCAAGGTATGGGGAAGAGTTCTGCTTCCTTCTTTTTATTTTTGGAGTTTGCTTCCATGCATGTACACGTGGAGCTTTTTGTCTAAAAGGTCATGAAGCTACCCCGAGTCTGTACAAACCTCATTTACCGCCCTGTGAATCGAGCTTGCTCAGTGAGGACTGAGCCCAGCAGCCTGAACTGAGAGAGCAGTGGCTGCGAACGCTGCCTAACCCCGTGTAACTGCAGGAAAATGGGAGAGGTGAGCCTCACGCCCGTTTCTCAAACCCCTGGTCAAAGCCAGGAAACTAACCCGGCTGAACTAACCTGTTAGCAGACTAACAAGGAGCTGCTCTACCTGCCTCCAGCTCTGAAAAGTGCGGAACAAATACCACCACCAGACCCAATTAGCGCTCCAAACCTCACTAAACGAGCGGCTGACAGACTCCTCAGGGCTGGGAATCACGGCGTGGCTGCAGCTCTCCAGTCCAGGTCCACTTTGATGGATGAACGGATCAGGGAGGTGACAGACTCTGCGTGGTGAGACAGAGATGGAGCTTCGCCTGTAAGCCCACCTGAGTGAAACCTGCGTGTGCCCGTGTGTATCAACCACATGTGACAGGAAAATGCCTCCGATACGCACCCCAGGACAGCGTCTGCTAACCAAGGCACGGCATTTTCACCTCTACTAAGTTTAAAGTGAAATCTCATGGCCACATACAGACAGAACGCGAGGTGAATGCACTCTTTTAACCCCATTTATATCCTAAGGGGACGTGGGTGGGATTTGAACTGCACGTAGGCTTGATGCTAGTCTGCGTGGGCTGAATTCCGTGCTCCGAGAGCAGCATCCACCAGTTGTCAGTGCGGAGAGAAGGCTGAGCCGCCGCTGGTACCACGTTTCCAGTAAATGCTTTCAGCAAGAGACCGAAGCGCACCCCTTCCATGCACCACAGTTTACAATAACTGTACCTTGGCAGCTTCAGCACTGTGATATAACAACAAGGCTCTCCATGTTACACGTCAGCTAAAGGCAAGAGAGAGAGAGAGAGAGGGAGGGGGGGGAGGAAGAGAGGTATCGTACTTAGGAGAGTTTTTCAAACAAATAAAAAAATAATTATCGTCTTTTCTATTTTTTTTTTTAAACAAATCTATTGTTCTGGGGAACTAAAGCAACCAATGTTACATTCCTGCTTTATTACACATCCGGCTACCCCTCTGCACGATGAGTCTGAAAAGGCAGCTTAGCATAAGATTAGCGGAGAAGAAAGAAAGCTGTCTGGGCTCGGCCAGCCTCCGAGGCGAGCCGTTTCACATTGACAAGAGCTGGCACCCCCTCGCTCCGGCCCCAGTGGCAGCGGAGGCAGTTTTTTTTTTCCAAGAAAGAAGTCCCATCATTGCTTCTTTCACTGGATAATGCCATCTTGCTGCCCAGGCTGGCTGGGGTCAGCAGTCACCGAAGGGCTGGGCGTATTGCTCTGCAAAAATCGACGGAAGTCCTTAATCATGGGGCGGAGGACCTGGATGAGGGCGCTGAGCGCGGCCTGCGTTCCTTCCATGGCTTGCGCCTGTCGCTCCTGCGCGCACGCCTGCACCTCCTGAGAGCGACGGATCATCTGCAGCAAGTCATTCTGCTGCTCCAGGTGCTGGGCAATCTCCTTCACGTGTAAGTTGGTCACCCGCTGCTCCTGCAGGAGCTTGGCTGAGTTCAGAGCGATTCGGCTTTTCAGCTCCTGGGGTTTCGCGGATACTTCGTGCTGGTGCGCCATCATCTCCAAGGGCGCCTCCGCAGTAACCGTCGTGGGGGCTTCTGTCGTGCAGTACTCCACGACCCCATCCTCCAGGCTGTGGTAGGTCGTCTCTGCAGGAACTGAGAACAAAGGACAGAAAGGGGTGAGGAGCAGCGGCAAAAGGAGCGGTTTTATCTACAGGACTATTCAATGAACGTAACTGAAATACTGCCTGTTCGGCGAGATAACATACAATAAACAGTGAATGCACAAAATGACCTATTTAAGTCTACTCCACCCTCATCTAAGCTTCCTTCTGGGGTGTACATGCTAAAGTCCAAAGGAATAGGGCACGCCATGTCTGTCTAGACAAAATCCTTCTTCAACCTCCAGTTCAGCAGGCTCTTTCCAAGCACCACTCACCAACTGACAGAAGGGTGAAGAAAAGGCCCAGAACGGCACTTAGGCACTTATCAGCCAGACAGCTCCTCTTTGGGGCAGACCAGGGAATCGGCCTTGGAGATCTCTCTCCCTTTGCTTTTGTTCTGAGAGAAGGGGACCACACAATTCCTGGCCTTGAGGCCGACCCCAGCTGTCGAGGCTGACTTTCAGCACACGAATATCTTGGAGCCGCTCTCCGACAGCGCAAGGACACGTTGGGAACGGTCGTTTTGTTACAGAGGCTCCTTTCGGCCGGGGGGCTCCCCACGCAGGGCCCCCCACGAGACCTCCAACCACACCTCCGGCGGGCGCAGCACTCACTCTGCGTCAGCGTGACGGTGGCGGCCGCGGCGGTGATGGGGATCTCGCTCCCGTCACCCGTGCCGCACTCCCCGCCGGGCAGGCTGATGATGGTGGCCTCTCCCAGCAGGTTGCAGATGCGCTGCTGCATGGGCGTGAGGATGACGGGCGCGGCCGCCGCTCCCGCCGCGTCCTCGCCCTCCGCGCCGCCGCCGCCGCCGCCGTTGCCCTGGCTCTCGCCTCCGCCCTCCATGGCGGCCCGCACCTGGGCCACCTTGCGGCGCACCTCGGTCTTGAGGTCCGACCACTTCTTCTTGACCTCGGGCAGCTCGCGGCGGCAGGTGGCCACGGCGTTGACGCGGCGCAGGATGTCGTGCCAGGCGGCGGCCTTGGCGGCCAGCGGCACGCCGGCGTTGAAGTGGTTGACCAGCAGGTGCTTGCCGCGCTCCAGCTCCTCCACGATGATCTCCACCTCGCGCTCCGAGAAGTTCATCTTGCGCTTCTTGGCCGGGGGGGCCGGCGGCGACGCCATGGCCCTCGGGGGAGCTCCGGGGGGGGGCGCCTCAGGGGGTCCCCGAGGGGTCGGGGCCCCCCCGGCCCGCCGGGCCCCGGGGCGGGGAGGACGGGGGGGGCCCGGGGCCCCTCAGGGCCCGGTGGCGGCCGCGTGCCCCCCTCCCCCAACCCCGGCCCTTAGCAACCGCCAACGGTACGCAATTTGCGTACCGCGAGCACCCGGCGGGCCCCGCTCAACGGCCTCCGCCCCGCGACGCTGGCGTAATGGCTTCCAGAATCAGCCCCCCCGTCCCGCCTCGCGTGGTTGGGCCGCGCGGCTGCTCGTCACCGCGAGGGTTCGGCCCCCCCGCGGGTGAAGGCGGCTGCTATTGGTCGCCGAGGCTGTCCATCGAGGGGAGGTGAGGGGAGGCCCCGCCTCGCCGCTTGTCTCACGCCACTGGGCCTGCGTGAGGCCGCTGAGGGGCTGGGCCCGCCCCTAAATTTCCCCGCTCTAATCCCATTGGGTCCTCCCCTGCCCATCAACGCAGAGCGCCCACCCCCCTCTGGAAGCTGCTGGGTGCGCTCCACGTCCGTCAAGATCAAAGAGAGGCCTGGCTCGCGATCTGATTGGAACAACTGCGGCTTTTCCCCGCCTCCTCCCCGGCGTTTAACCAATAAGAGCTTGCTCAGCCCTCCCGTACCGGCTCGCGCGCGGCGCCCTGCTCCGATTGGCCGCGAGCTGGACGGCAGCGCGTGCCGGCTGACGTCAGCGCGGGGGACCTCCGCCATTGGGCGGCGGAGGGGCGTCACGTGGGGGCGGCGGCGCGTGGCGCGAAGGCGGAAGCGCCCGGCGGCTGGTGGCGGCGGAAGTGCCGCCATTTGGCGGCGGGGCGGGCGGCGGGAGGATGCCGGGGGCGCGGCGCTCGCTGGCGTCCCCCGTGGTGAGCGGCGTGCTCTGCCCCTGCGGCTCCCCGCGGGCCGCCGCCGCTGCTCCCGGGCCCGGTTCCGTGACCGACGGTGGCGGCGGCGGCTCCGGTCCCGGTTCCGGTGCCGGTCCCTGCGGGCGGGCGCTGTGCGAGGCCTCGGAGCAGGAGCGGCGGCTCCGCGCCCTGTTCCAGAAGCTGGACGTGAACCGCGACGGCGCGCTCTGCATCCACGACCTGGCCGTGGGCCTGGGCCGCCTCGGGCTGCACCGCACCGAGCTCGACCTGCTGGTGAGCGGGGCGGCGGGGGAACGGGGGGCGCTGGGGAGTACCGGGAAGAACGGGGGGGGGCGGGGGCCGGGCCCGCAGCTGCCTGCACCCCCCCGCGCCTGGCAGTGCCCGGTTTCTGCTCGCCAAACCCGTGTGAGCCCGCCGCAGGAGCCGAGCTGCTTCCCGGTGCTGCTAACCGCACGTGTGGGGCCCAGGGCTCGCTGCTGGCGGGGGGGCGCTGCCAGCCCAGCTCCCGAGGCTCTGAGCGGGGAAGCTCCCCAGCCCTGCCGAGGCGGGTTTGGGAGGGGTGGGTGCAGCCAGGTCGCTGCGAAGTATCTCCCTCCCTTCCCTCCCAGCAGCCTGCCTGGCACCCCGAAGGCTCGCTGCCTGGCTTTTTTGCCCAAAACATCTTACACGCGCCCATTTCACGTGTCTAATTATCTTAAGAGGTGCAGGATCTAGACAGGAAGGCTGCTGGGTTTGTGCAGTTCGCCCGTGAAGCATGCAAAACGCACAGCGCGCCGACTGTGTGCCGAGTGCCGGGAGCTGTGACCTGCTGCGGTCATGCTGCTCCGTGTGGTGCTGTGCACGGGAGTCCCGGCTCCAAGCTCCAGCGTTAGTAACGCTGCCCCGTTTCATTGCAGTCAGTGCGATTTCGGTCCCTGTGAATCAGAGGAACGAGCTCGTCAGTGCACACGCGGCTTGTCCTTGCATCGTGTCCTGTATCGCGCGTGTAGGACTGTAAAACTGCTGCGTGTCCCGGGGTGACTCCAGGTAGATAAAGGGCTGCAGCCGAGCTGTGATCTCCAGGGCAATCAGTCCTGCAGGAGGGCTGCGGGGAGCTTCTGAGTCACTGAGAAGAAAACTCAAGTGACGGTTCCTGCTCCCTCCCTGCCTTGGGAGTGGCGACCCCGTTGGTTGCTCTGACTGTCTGCACCCACCCTTCCCAAACTTGCCGGCTCCCTTCTAACTCTGAATCCCCAACCTTTTAATGGTTAACGTTGCTTTTTGGTTGCCACCCTCCTCGCTGCTGCAGAGCGCGATAACTCTTGGGCGATGCGAGGATCCTGTGAGTGATTTACTTGTGCTGCTTCTAAAAATAACGTCAGTGCCATGGCGAGTTGCTGCGGCGTGCGCTTCGGTGCTGAAACCTGATTACACCCCATAAATCACCTGTGCATGCCCTGTGAGGTGCTGACCTGCTGCCCCCTGTGGGGCTGAATCCCTGAGCTCTGGCAGGAGGCTCTCATCCCCAGAATGTTCTGTGCCTGTGTGCCGGTCTCGGTTTGCATTCCCTTCTCCTTCCGGGCATGTTACTCAGTCCAGCCTGACATTTTCCAGGCTGGGAGGATGCGCTACGAACCAAAATGCTCTTTTACTTTCTGGCAGAGAGTTTCTTTGCTTGCCGCGCTGCAGGAACGGCAGAGAGGAAATGTTCTGCGGGGACTGGGAGCGCTGCCTGGATGCCGGTGCTGCTGCTGAAGCCCTCACCTGTCGGGACTGCTCCTCGGCCCTTTGCTTCCTCTGCTTCCTCTCCTGCTCTGAAGGAAGTGGCTGGGTAGAGAAACAGAGCTCGTGGTAGTATTGCAGAGCACCCCCTGCAGCAGCTTAAAAGTTAGCTCCTGCTAGGGCAGGAACGCAGGGTTCAAACCTCTCTGTTCCAGTTAGACACATGAGAGCAGGCCTTGGAGAGCCGGCTGGAAAACTTCCACCCTGTGTTTTTTTTAGGAAAAGCTGCATAAACTTCCTGTTTCCCAGGGAGTTCTATTAATAAGTCATTCCTTTTCCTTCCCCAGCCGGAGCTAAGGATGACACTTTGACATGTGGGGTAACTAATGCCACGCCGCGGTCAGGAGAGGTGTGTAAGGGTCGAGATGAAAACCTCTGGCCGAGCGGACGTGGTGTTTGGAGACCGATCTGAGCACAAATCACACGGGCTCCTTGTGATCAGTAAATCACTTAGTGCCTCAGGTACCTCTTACTTTTCCTCCCGTGCAGGAGTACATTTGGTACGGGAGTTCCCTTCCAGTGCTCGAGGGACAGCTGGAGAAAACATCAGCCTTGTGATGCCAGCCGCGAGTGGCTGAGCTCTGCGTCAGCAGGCTAAAAGTCCTTGTGGCAGCAGTAACCGTTCTGGGCCGCAACTCGAAGAGCGAACGAGCGATATTTTGTCTCCCTCAGCCTCTGAGAGTTCTCACCCAGATAAAACCCTCGGTAGCGTTCTCAGAAAACTGCTGCCTTTTGTTCTAGGGGTGGCCTTCGGCGCCGGGGGAGAGGAGAAGTCGTACACAGATGTCCTTTGGGTGGAATTTGCTTATGTAAACGATGTTTTTTTTAAAGCCATGCTGTTATCTTTAAACCATTTGACGAATCCTGTGTGCCAAATCAGTGAGCCTTCCAGAGAAACGCTTGTTTGTGCTGGGTCCATGAAGCAACGCGCATACCTCGCTGTGCCTGAGCAGCAAGGGAGTAACCACGTGCAAACTGTTGTAGAGGCATTCCTCGTCTCCTGTGTAAGCAATGCTTCGCTGCTGAGTTAAATCTGCTTCGGGAGTAGTTAATCTTTTTACTGCTCTCCGACTTCCCTCCTGAAAATATTTGTGTAGGTTTATGGAACTGAAAATATGCGCTTAATGGGAGCAAGGGTAGTGGAACCAGCACTGTGCTTCCTGCTCTGTATCTGGAGGTGGTGCGTTGCTAAAAAATGACAGCATTGATATCCTCCCTGAGGTACTTGTTTCTCCTGACCTCACCTGTGTGACTGCCTGCTGCTGCCAGGGTCTCGCCTTCCCGTAGGAAACCAGCCCAGCTCCCGTTCTGCCCGAATCCTCCCGCTGCCTTTCATCGCCCCGTTCTCTGCCTGGTGTCTCCTCTTTGATCTCCGGGTGCTGTCCAAACTCCCCTGCGAATCCTGCTTTCACGTGTACTGAAGGGGCATAACCGTGCTGCCGCAGGGCTCTGCGGGGTTTGGGTCCCTTCAGGCTGCTCTGAAGGGCTGTGCCTTTCGGGGGTGGCTCCTGGGCTCCTCCAGCTGTCAGGGAATGAGCGCGGGGTCCCCGCTGTTGCTGCGGCAGCTGCTCGGTTAGCTCTGGCCAGTTTCCATCCGGGATGGATGGACTGAGAAATGCTTTGTATTATTGCAATTTTGAAAAGATTGAATCTTATTTCTGATCAGTACTTTATCATCTCTCATGCCTTTATTTAATTTTTCTTCTAGACTCTTGTTTCTGCACCTATTTTACTCTCCAACACTTGACTGCTCCATATTATGCTACGGGTAATGTCCTAAAACCCTCAGCAGCTGTACAGGGTGGAGGGAGCAGGGGCTCTTTCTGTGCAGGGCCTTCACCTGTTTCCCTTTGGCAGCGCTCTGGAAGCAGATAACCCGAGCTTTTATTGTGCTACAGAAGTCTGTGATTAGAAAAAAGAGCAAAACTGTTCGATAATCTAGGCTGGAATCTCTCCCCCGAGCTGTGTGCTCTCAGATCCAGCATCTTCATGGTCCGTGCATCTCGGATCCTGCCGGGGCGGTTGGGAAGCTTGTGGCCAGGGCTCTGGAACTCGTCGGTGGGGTTGAGCAACGCAAGGTCACAATCACACAAGTGAAGCCGTGTTAGAGGTTTGATGTTCCAGCTGGTAGCCTTCCTCCTGCTGGCAGCGACTTGCCCATCTCCTGGCTAAGCCCGGAGGACAGCTTTAGACACCCTGAGCTGGTCTGAGAGCAGTTTCACCTTGTGTTAATAACACGTGAAGTAACTCCAGATGTTTGGGGATGATGTGCATTAAAACAGCAGCCAGAAATGGGTGTTTGCTGGGCCGTGGGGAGCGGGGGCTGGTGGCTCTCCGTGTGGTGTGAGGAGGGCCCTGCTCCCAAGCGCTTGGGAAACATGAACTGTAGGTCAATGATTTTGCTGCAGATAAACCCTCTGCATCTGTGCTCGGGGGATGAGTCAGCGCGGACTCACCCGTGTAGGTGTTCTGAAGACGCAAACGAACCCCTGGCAATCCATCGCACGAGTCCCAGACAGCCGCCGCGGCGGGGAAATGCGGGGCGGCCGTGGGCACCGGGAGGCTTCCCCGCGCGGCATCGCTGTTGGTGCCCCGTGACGGTGAGTGCCGGGGGGTGGAGGCTGCCTGGAGCATCGCTGTCCCAGCCCGGTGGTGACACAGAGCCTCTGCTTGGACCTGGCCTCTGCTCGGACCTGGCCTCCTCTCGTCGGACGCCTTGCTGCGGTTAATTAACTTGGCACGAAACCGGCAGCGCACGTCCCTGCTCGCTGGGGTAGGTTGGAAGTGAGATTTAGGTGCAGATGTAGCCGAGAGGAGCTCGCTCTTGCCCAACCCCTGCTGTCGGTACGCAGGTGAGCTGCTCCCCGTCTGGCTGCGTACCACGGGGCCAGGCAGGCAGCTCCCCGGAGGCGCCCTCTGGGAGCGTTCCAGGACGACTTTTTGCCCCGCAGCACGGCGAGTCGGAGGAGCCCGGTGCCTCACGGGGTTGTTTAGCCGAGCCCTTTTTCCGAGTTACGGGGGAGAAGGGAGGAGGACAGCGGCTGAGCCCCGCCAGGCGCGGATGTGGCTCTGAGCCCTCAGTTCTGAGCGCTGACATCGCCCAGCGAGCCCCGGTCCTGCCGAGAGGTGCTCTGCTGTCCCCGCGGGGCTGCACCCTGCGGACGCTGCTCGCTCCAAGCTGTAGTGGAGCTGAGTGCCTGCGGGGTCCCCGAGCCGAGTGCGGTGAAATGCTGGCGCCGGTGCGAAGCAGCTGGGTGCCCGAGCAGGGCTTGCGCTGGGGCTTTGGCCTTTCCCCGGGTGCTCTGCGCAGCAGTGTTTAATTACCAGGGCTGGGTTCCTTGGCGAGCAGCGTGAGAGAGATCCTCGTCCCGATCCGGGCCATTGCCTGTTAGTCAGCTCGGGAGGGGAATAAATGAAATTACCGAGATAAGGGCAGATAAACCAACCAAAAACTCGAGTGTACTTGGTGGTGGTTTTCTTTTCCTCAAAGAAACAGAAGTCAGTGACGAGTCTGGCTGAGCGCCACGCAGCGGTGTGTTAACGAGGTGCCACGAGGACTGCAGGACTGCCCTCCCGTTTGCGAGCCCCCCAAAGCGGGGAGCACTGCGGCTCCGTGCCCCTGGTGTGACACCGACGGTGCCGGCAGGAGGAGGCAGGGGCGGGAGTGCTGCTACAGGCAGGTCTGAAAGAAAGGCGGTGAATGAGGCTTTGTTCTTGGCTGTGTCCTAGGGCTATGTCAGTGCCTCCGAATGTGGGACACGGCGCGGTGTAGTGATGCCCCAGAGTTTGTTTGGAGCATCGCTGTCAGGGGACACGTTGCTGCTGTGGGGTCTTCCCAGCAGCTGGAGGGGCTCGGAGCAGAGAGCTCCGCTCCGGGAGCGATTGCTGACACCGCTGGGCCCTGAGCTGCCCCGAGAGGCGCCGCCGCGTGGGGTGCGAGGCCCCGGAGGCGAGCAGGGGCTGGGCGACGTGGCCGCGGGGCCGTCACGGCTCAGCTGCTGCTTTCCTGCTGGCGCTGAGCTGCGGGGCTGTGCCCGCTGATCTGTCGGGCGCAGGGAGAGGCCAACTGTCCGCCTCCTGAGCGCCGAGGGCGCCCTTTTGGCCCTTCCCGTGGTGGGACGTGGCCGTGGCACAGCCCCGAGTTCCCCCGGCGTGTCTCAGTGTGCCGCTGGCACTGCGCTTGGCTCCAGCAGCTGGGACAGCCGCTTGTGCCCGGGTTCCTGCGAAGAGGCCTGCCTTTCGTCCTGCTGCTCGCCGAGCTCTGCCCTGCCACCCCGATACGTTAGCGGGGTTGGGCGGCGCTGGGCAGCTTCGTTAGTTAAGCAGCGGTGGCCAAGACGTTCAGGTTCCTGCAGCGTGCTGCCAGAAGCGCCGTGCAGGGCTCCTTTCAGCTGTCTTTCCCCTTTTAAAGTACATAAAGTCTCATCTTTCACAAATTACATAGGGAAAGACGAGAGGTGGGCGCGGGAGCGGTGCCAGCAGCATTCCTCGGGTGTCCCTCGTGCAGCGGCGGCTGCTCGGGGGCGTCCCGGGGCTGCGTCACCACGGGGTCACGCCGGGACCCGGAGCAGGCGGCCGCAGCGGCAGCTCCCCCTGCGCGGGAGGAGAGGTTTCGCTGCTCCCCTTCCCTCTGCCCAGCTCGCTTTTCACCCTCCCTCCCGCATTTTTTCGGCGTGAGCTAGCTGTCTGCTGACGAGGCTCGGGTTCCTGCTGGAAAAGGCTGCGCGCTCGCTCAGGAGTCGTGCAGAAGCCATCTTGGAGCAAGCGGAGGCTGGGACCCGGCTCCTGCCCGCTGCTGCCAGCCCAGCAAGGCCCAGGGCCCACGGGAGACGCGGCAGGTACCGGGCGTGCAGGACGGGATCGGAGGGGCCGTGCAACACCTTGGGTTTGCTGCCTAAAAGCAGACCTCCCTTCGCCAGCCTGCACCACGAGGAAAACGCTGTTTTAATTGAGACCATGTCATCCTCTCGCTCTTTCCCTTCTCCTTCGTCTCCGTTGGGGTAGATGGCGTGGTTTTATCACCGCCTTCTCCTCCGTTACCCCGTGACCACACCTTGGTGGCGCAGGACAGCGGGGCCCCCAGGAGCCCTTCCCTCCTGACAGCCCCGGACTCGGTCCCTGCAAGCAGCTGGAGCCGCAAGCCCGACCCTGCCAAGGGGTTAGGTTGGGAAAGGAGCTTTGGTGCGGCCTCGGTGTGCGATTTCTAGAAAAAAACATGAATTTTTGTTCCTCTGCGTGCCGGCTCAGGCCGGACTTGCTGCATTTGTTGCATCTGTTGTGCATGAGCGCTTGGCCTCCTGGCGGTGCGGTGATGCTGGTGTGCAGCTCCCCGGAGGAGAGCGGTTGCCTCGCCTCCGGCTGTAATCATCTCGCTGTTACTGCCTTCATTGTTCTGACCTAATAAAATTCCTCGCTTGGTAAAATAAATGCTTTTTTTTTTTCCCAAATATGATTAGAAAAGTCTGTTCTCCAGGAGCTGGGTGGGTTAGTGCGGCGGGAGAATTCCTCCGAGGACAAAAGCCGAGGAAGAGTTGCCGAGTTCCTGCCTTAATTGCACCCCGAGCAAGTACTTTCTTGCACAGATGGCTATTTACTGTGCATGGGCGAAGGGAGATGGGGTCCCTGCCATGCACACACCCCAAACAGCTCATACAGCACGGAGGAACCGAGCGGCAGCGCCCAGTAAGGTCAGCTGGCCCAACATGTCCTCGTACGGAGCTGCCCAGCGCTGTGACCGCCGGCACAAGCCCCGGTCCCACTTGTGTGCCTTGCCCTCGATGTCCCCAGTCCCTCTGGGCGATGGAGCTGTGTGCCGCCTGCTGCAGGAGGCAGCTCCAGTGCCTGTCTCCTCCTGACCCCATCGGTGCCCGCAGCCAGCTGTTGTTCCCCCAGCGCTCTGCGCGTCCCGGCTGCGGGAGCGGGGTGGGCGCAGAGCTGATGGGGCTGCGGGAGCTGCCTGAAGCTCACGGCCACCAGAAGAGCTCCCGTTTGCTGCTGCTCCTGGAGCCGCAGCCTCGGGCTGCTAGAAGCGGATTTTGATGGACCGTGCCCGGTTCAGAGAATCTGCTTTGCTCCTCCTTTGGCTCAGCAGCATTGGAAATGTTAAAATACCACCTTAAAGCGCTGTGATTTGGGTCCCTTAGAAAGCAGTGTAACTTCTGTGCTGTAGTTGTGATGGCTGGCGTCGGCACAGCCGTGGAGGCACAGCTCACCTGCCTCCTGCTCCTCGGCCTGCCCCTGACCCACATCCCTGCCACAGCGACTGCTCCTGCCCCATGGGGCTGCCTCTCCGTCCCCTTTTTGGTTCTGCCTTTTTGTGCGCCTTGAGTTTTAAAGTTAAAACTGTTCTGTGCTGTATGTGGACCTGATGACTGAGCAGCGTTTTTGTCTTATTAAGTAACCGAAGTGTATTTGCAGAAGAATTCTTTGTAATGTGAATTCTTCTGCGTACTCGTCCCTTTTTCCATTACTCAGGTTGGTTAAAGGAATTCAGCAGTAGCAAGTCCCCTACAATGAGATGCTTTACATTCTTCCTCTCAAATGTATTTGCGGATGGGCTGCTTAAAACTTGTAGTTCTTCCAGGTTTTGGATTGTAGTTCTATATCTGATACCTGTAAAACAAAACTTTCCTACTGTTTGCCACCGGCGAAGGTTAAAAACTGGAAACAGAAGTGGGGTGCGCGGCGAGGAGCTCGCCGAGCTGCTGTTAGGAGCTTCGGCGATGGGACCTGCGGCGTGCTGTGTTATCGTGGTAAAGAAACAAGCTGTGCTCGTAGGGCAGAGCCGCACCGCTCCGGGAGGCGAGGCACGCGGTGCCCTCCTCCCGCAGGCACAGGAGGTGGGCAGAGATGCGGGGCTGCCCAGGAGCTCCCTGGTACCCCAGTGCAGACACGGCGTGTGCCCGGGGCGCTGGTGCTGCTCATGGGCGCTGTAGCGCAGCCCCACAGCAGGTCTGGGAGCCCCCGAGGGGGATGTTTCGTGCTCGGGGCCGTGCGGTGATGCGCGCGGGTGCTGTGTGCTGCTTGTGCTGCCTCCGCTCGGTGCCCCAGCTAACCCCTTGCTCGATGCCGCGCGTTGCGAGGCTCCTGCCGCAGAGCTCCGGCCCGTCTGCTCGGCGGCGCCGTGCCCGCGGCGTGTCAGAGCGTGCGGAGATAAGCAGCCGCACTGTGCCAGCGTGCCCCTGGAAGCCCGACGGCAGGAGCACAATGCGGCACCAAACAGCTCTCTCGTGGTGACGGATGGCACCGTAATAGACCGGGGAGAGAGAGAGAGAGAGGGAGCAGCTCGAGGTTAATTCAGCCGCGGCTCCGGAGAACCGCCTGCCGCCCGAACAAAGCCCCGCTGCCGAGCCCGAGGAGCGGGTACGTAAACGCCGTGCCCAGCCCCGCGCCTCCGAGCGGCCCCGGGGCCGCGGCCGCCACGCTCGCTGCCCTCCCTGCCCGCCGGGCGCGCTCCCCGCAGGTGCCCGCGCGCTCCCGGCCGCCTGCGCGCGCTGCCTGGCTCCGGGGCCCCGCGGCGCTGGGAGCGGCGATTGGCTGGGCGCTGCTGCAGTGGGGACGCAGCCCCGGTGCTCAGCCCCGCCGGTGGGATGCGCCGGGACGCGCCGCTTCCTTGGCGGCTCTGAGAAGCCTGAGCCTCTCCGAGAGGCTTTTTTTTTTGTTTTGTTTTGTTTTTTTTTTAAGCTCTCCTCCCGAGCGCGGCGTCTCGGCTTTTCTGTGCAAGCGTCCTCTGCAAAGCTCGGCGTCTCGGCTTCTCCGTGCCAGAGGTCTTGCGCTTTGTCTGTTGCCACCAGATTTGTGAGGCTCCTGTACAATGAGCTGCTTGTCAGGCCAGGCACGGCTGCGCTAGCAGCAATTTCAAAAGGCAGGAAGCGTCCGCAGGAGCCGGGCCGTAAGGAATCGGAGCCCGTGGAGCCGCTGCCTTGAACCTCCCTCCCGCTGGCCGCCGTGCCCGTTCCCGTCCTGGGGTGCTCGGCGGTGCGCTCAGCACCCTCGGCAGCGGGCAGCTGCGAGCGTGCGGGCTTTCCCTGCCGGGGACGCTCGCTGTGGAGGCGATGCTGCAGAGCCTTTGGCATTTTCTGTCTAGCTTCCTCCCCAGGGCCGTATGCCAAGGTCCTGCAGATGAAAAAGAGGATGAGGCCGGGAACACCAGCCCGCTCCCAGGCCCCGGGGAGAAAGGGCCAAAGATGTTGGGGAAGCCACAGGACAGAGGGACTGACCCCACTGAAAGGAGACCAACTATCCTACTGGTGGTTGGACCCGCAGAGCATTTTCCGAAGGTAACGGGATATCCAGGGGCCTGCAGAGGGGTCGGCCAGGCCGGCGGGGAGCAGGGGGAGTGTGCAGGGATGAGCTGTGTGCGCGCTTGGGGAGGGGGCGGCAGTGGTGAGCGGGTCCAATGCGTGTGCTCGCTAGGAGGGAAACGGGGGGGACCAGGGGAACGGCTGCAAAGAGGCAATGTAACCTTTCGGATGCGATGTTCAAGGAAAAAAAATACTCTCTAAGGGAGTATGGGGGTCTGAAATCCTTGGTGGCTCGCAGGCAGCGTAACTCGGAGGGCAGGGGATGATAACGCGGGTTAGTGGTGAGCCCCTGCCCTGCCCTGGAGATGGGAGCGGGACCCAAAAGGCCCTGAAATCCTCGGGAGTCAGTCTGGTAATTTGGCAGCCCTCTGGAAGCTGCAAGGAACTAGTGTGTTCTGAGTAACTGAGTGCGTTGGCTGGTGGCCCGGCCCGCAGCAGGCAGGGCTGTCCCCGGGGAGCGGGCAGCACGAGGAGGGGACCGAAATCTGCGGGGCCGGGAACTTCCCGGGGTGGGCGCGCGGGGGGCGTGCGGTTGGCGGAGGATAAATGGCGAGGCTTTGTCTGGGGGGAGGTGAACAAAAGCGGCTTAGTTTCGTGCTGGCCCCGTAGTACGAGGCTGGCTGACGGCAGCTCTGGCTTATTTGCGAGGGGGAAGGGAGCGCTGCCCGTCTCCTGAGGGCGATGCGGCCGGCTCTTGCTTCGTGGGGTTTATCGCTGGGGGTGCGACCCGGCGGAGCTGGGCAGAAGCCCTGCGGGAGCCGGGGCTGGCCGCGATGCTGAGGGGAAGCGGTGGGCGACTGGCAGGATCCAGCTTGCTCGATAAGGAAATGGGGTTGCCGCTGTGAGGCTTCTCTCCGAAATGGGGACCGAGCAGGTTCGGGCTGTGGGGAGGCCGAGTACCTCCTGCTGGTGCTGTGAACGGCAGCAGGCAGGGGGGCGTCTCACGTCCCGCCGAGCAGCAGCCACTCCCTGCCTCAACCCGGCTGAAATATCTGCAGGGAGGAAGACTTCTGCCTTCGTCCCCGCCACCAGCAGCGAGCACTGTGCGTCTCCTCCAAAGCCAGAGGTGTGCGCGCCCTGAGGAGAAGAGGAGGACTCTTGTGCGCAGAGGTTGAGGAAGGACAGAGGCTCGGAACCAAAGGAGGTTGCGATGAAAACCTTGAAAGAGCAGGGCTGCAAATCTCCGGTACCTTCCGAGGGAACAATGGCCCCTCAGTCAGGGAGAGCCCATCTGTTCACACCTGCAGATGAGGCTTTCTCTGCAGCGGGGAGGGCGCTGACAGCGATCTCCTCTTGCCTCCGTGACCCTGAGAAGCTTTGCTTTATAGGAACCCTAAAATTGGCTAACGCAGGAATGCCTGGAGGATAAGGATGTGATAAAATGGAGTTACTGCAGCTTAGGAAGGAACTGCCCATCTGCTGTGAGGCTGTGGCTGTGTAATTTTAGCCTGTCCTCCCTGTCAAGTAAAATACCGAGCAAAGCTGTCCCCGGGAGGATTATGCAGATAGGTTTTACCTTGCAGTCCAACCGGCTAATGCTGCGCCCAGTCACCGTGGCTCAGCAGATGGACAGCAGCTTGTGAAGCCCGCTCGTATATCTGTGCCCTAATTACCCGTCTGGAGTAGAGGTGTTGTAAAAAGTCCAGTACGGCCTTAGGGGCAGGTTACAAATCACCGCGAGCAGCCGGTGTTACGGGAGGGGCAAAGAAAATGTGGGGGACACCTGGCTTCTGTTCTGTGCCGCTGCACGGCGGTGACCTTGGGGTAAGTCTCTTCACCGCGTGCCGCTTTGTTTCCTAAAGACGCCCATAGCTGCTAAAAGCACACAGAACACCGTGATGACGCTTGGCTCCCTGTAAGGAATTTGCGTGTCCGTAAACGACTGAAGGTGCTTCCTAGTCGTGGCTCCCCGATCCTCGCGGCGGTGTCAGCTCAGCTCCTTCACCGAAGGGAACGGCTTCGACGCGAGTCGTAGGAGAACGTAGGAGAAAACGTGGCCCGTAAACGCGGTGCGTTGGCTCCGGGGCGCGTGTGCGCAGGAGAGGCGCGACCTGCCCTCCGTGTCACCATCTGGACTTGTAACTTTGGAGCCGTGATGGAGCAGGTCACCTTTCCCGGCGGGCTCACCCTTGTGCCACGTACCGGCCGTCTGTCTGCCTGCCCCGTCCCTGTCCTGCCCCGGGCGCGGGCCTGGCTGAGCGCTGCGCCGTGCTGCGCGGGGTCCCTGCAATCATTAACTCCCCCCTTCACACGCGTTACGCTGTTTGTGATCTGCGAGGACTTTCTGTACTGTACGATTAATTATAAGCTAACTTCCAGAAATTAAAGCACCGAGTCAGCAGGACCTCCTGAAATCTCCGAGCAGCAGCTCTGGTGTGCTTGCCCAGAGAGCTGCTGTGCCCCCCAAGGAGGACGTTAGCTGTGTGGCTGTGACGCTCGCTGGCACTTGATATTTTTAGGGACTTTTTTTTTTAGCGAAGTAAATTTAAAATCGAACGGCGTACTCTCTGCTCCTTGTATGGCTACGTCTTCCCATCCTCTGGGAGGTACCTCCCGGAGCTGCTGGAGGAAGCTAGCGGGGAGGCAGATGCCTGGGAGACTACAAATGACTTGGAAAGGTTACCGCCGACACGGCGGGCTGTTGAACCGGTAACTCACAGTGTTTAAGCAAGAGCCAAATCCTGTGAATAAACTGGAAAATGGATTTGTGGGTTCCTTGATGAGAAGCAAAGCGAGTGTCTTGTAGAAGGAGCCCAGAGCCCTCCGCTGCGCCCTTCAGCGGGGTTGGCTGCCTGTATTTGGGGGGTGACAGCTGGTGGTGATGGCGAGGGGTGACTTGGAAGGGCTGGCTTGCCTTGCAGCTCTCAGCCCTGCCCTTGGCTCGACGGGCTGGGGACACAGCCCGTAAATGAGGGATGCACTGCCCAGAGCTCACACGTCTCAAGCCCTGGGGCTGCACCCGCGCCCTGGGGGCTCCGTGAGCGTTTGGGGGCTGCGTGGTGGCAGTGGGCAGTGATCCCCTGCTCCTTGGGTGCAGGCAGCACGGATCCGGCAGCTCGGAGACCTGCGTGGCTGTTGGGTGCTTCCACATTTACCAGGATGTTTTTTAGGTGAAATCTAAGAACTCGTAAATGCTTTTTTTAAAATTCCCGTCGTCATTATAACCAGAGTTGTTGGTATAAGCTTAGTTCGTAATCTGCCTCTCCTTCTTAGCTCGCTGTCCTGTAATTAACACCCTGCATAAATCAGCTTTCTTAGCCTCGTTACCTCTCTCCTTTCCTCTGACGTAGGTGGTAAGGCTTTCTTTCCTAAAATGTGCAGATTTTGCCTTTTGTTCTAGCTGCCAAGTGGAGATGGAGTTTATTAGGGAAATCTGCATCACGTTGGCATGGCAACTGAGCCGCCAAGCACCTAGAATAGGGATGCTCGGCGCCTCGGGGGAAGGCGTGCAGGGGATCTCGAGGCTTGGTGGGCAAATCTGAGTTCTGTCTGTCCATTTAGCGCCTGGGCCTGGGCCGGGGGGGAGCTGCCTGCCGTGGGCTGGCTGCTGAAGGCACCGAGTTTGGTCATCCCGTGCGTAAAGTCGGGGCGCTGCTCGCAGCGAGACGCCGGGTGGGCAGGCTGGGCTGTGCGGTGGCGTGCGTGGGGCGAGCTGCTGCGGCTGATCCCTAAGAGGATCTGGAGGCCCTGAGAAGATCCTGTTTTCGCGCAGAGACGTCAGCAGGGAGCAGGTTAAGCCTGGTTAGGTAACGCCGTGCTGGGGCAGGTGAGGTGCTGGGAAGCCCTCGTGGGTCACGGCTCCCCGCGGCACCCCATTGCTGCGGGGCACGAGCTGTTAAGCTTCTTAGAAAAATAAAACAACAACAAACCTTGAAATAACCCCCAGATCAAATATTCCCAATGCATGCAATCGATGTGCTGCCCCGCAACCAGCTCACGACTGACCTTGGCTTGCTTTCTCCGAATCTAAAGAGCAAAACACCGCGGTGACGGCGCGAAGGCCCCTCGTGCATCAAGGTGCGAGGAGGGGAGCGCTGCCCGGACTTTGCCCTGGCCAGGAGGTCTGTTTGAGCAGAGCAAACACAAGGAAACGTCGCCGTGTCCGCAGGCTGTTAGCAGCGAGCAGTCGTGCCGCGGTGCCTCGAGCGCAGCCAGCACCCAGTGTCTGGGCAGCTGGTCACCGGCTGCGTGCGTTTTGGGTCTTCGGCGTGACAGCTTCTCCATGGCAAATAGCGAGATATAATTATATTTGTATTTGTAACTCGTGTTTTACAGTGGTGCTGGCAGTCAGCAGCTCTGTAGCGAGCGGAGCCCTTAGCCTGCTGCACTTGGTCGGCGTTTTCACTGTGGGGCTGGGTGTTCTCCTGGGCACCTGACTGCAGGAAGCGCTCCGGAGCCTGTAATTACACCGGTGTTAATTGCTGCGTGTGCCGCGCTCCCTCTTCGGCTGGCCGTCTTCGGGATGAAAGCTCAGGAAGTCACTCACCAGGCGGTTAAATCGAGTGGCAGGAACTGGAAAATGTTGTTCTGCCCGGGCCACTTGTCGTTACGGAGCACAACCGACCGCGCGGTCGGCCGGGGCCGGGGGAAGAGGGGAGGCCGGGCAGCTCGCAGCTGCCGGGGGAGCCGGGCTGGGAGCAGCCGGGGCTGCTGGAAGCCTGCCCGCGGTCTGGGAGGTTCGCTGGGCAAGCCTCGGGCATGCCCTTCATCGCTGCCTCCGTCAGGGGGCTGGTGTCCGGGGGTGCCTGCTCCAAGGTGTCTGGGGAAACCTCCCCACCAAAGTCACCGCGCTCGGGCACAGCAGAGGAACCGCAGTAGCAGCGGGATTTCGAGGCTTTTGCTCAAGCTGGACATCCCAAATGGGACATGAAAGCGACACGTGGCTGGCACCCTGCTCCTACTGGCTTTTAGAGGAAGAAATTTGGGAAGGTGCTGTCAGTCCTGTTGGGTCGTGGTGGGAGAGGTGGTGAGGGAGCCCGGACCCCGCAGTGCTGGGGGCGCAGATCCCCAGCATGATAGAGCAGGGTCGGAAAGGGGCGATGGGGTGGTCGGAGCAGCAGGCGAGTGCTGCGGGTGTTGGCCGAAGCTGCCTGGGCGAGACGAGACAAGACACCCAGTAGGAGTTAACCGCGGTGAGCAGGAGTGATGCAAGGGCTCTGGGCGTACTGGGAGTGTACTGGGAGCCTGGTGCCGGCGGCGGAGCCTTCGTGGGAGGCTGCTGGCTCTGACAAGTGGGCCGGGGCTGCTACTGCTTCCCTTTTAAGTAGAAGGGCAGGGCTTGAGCAGCCAATCCCACCGGAGCCGGGGAGCTCATAGGCGCGTGTCATGGGACTCGCCGGCATTTCCTTCCCACCGCGCGCTGAAATTAGCTCGCGGGGCTCGCTCGCCTTCACTTCCCTTCCCGGTCCGTTGGAGCAGGGCAGCCGAGGCTCCGGCTCGGGACCATGCTCTGCCTGTGTCTGTACGTGCCGGTGCTGGGGCAGGAGCAGGCAGAGTTTGAGTACTTTGAGTCCAAGGGGCTGCCGGCAGAGCTCAAGTCCATCTTCCGCCTCAGCCTCTTCATCCCCTCTCAGGAGTTCTCCACCTACCGCCAGTGGAAGCAGGTACGGCCGCGGGTGAGTGCTGCCGGGGGGCTCGAACAGCCCCGGGTGGCTGCTCGGCGGGGGAGAAGTTCGTTAGGGCTCCGCTCTAACAGCGGGGCACGGCACGGCCACGTGTCCTGCCGAGGCAGGGGCGGCTGGAGCAGTGCGGGTGGGCTTCTGGGTTCTTGTGCTTTAAATCCGGTAGGAGCTCCGTGCTTCTGAGGCTGCTTAAACCAGTTGAGGTGACGCAATTTAAATAGCTTTTTTTTTTTTTTCAAGCTGTGGATTCCTCTGCTGAAATTAAAGGCTTCACATCCTCTTCCTTTTCCCCCTCCGCGCACTGCCGTGTCTGCCCGGTGTCCGTGAGCCCTGCCCGCTGCAGCGGGGGGAGCGGCCGCGTGCTGCTGAGCGGGGAGCTTGTGCAAGAGCGTTTCTCTCCCGGCTCCAGGCAGGTTCAGGGACTCTGCCAAGCGCTCTGCTCGGCTCCATCTCGCGGCCCCGTGCTTCCAGCTGGCTGCTGGTGGCGTTTTCACACCGGGCTGTCGAGAGCCTGGGCAGCCGGCGGTGGAGCTGCAGAGCGGGGCAGGCTTTTTGGGCAGACACAAACCCGGCTCTCAGATGCGCGGGGTCCCGAGCGTGCTGCAGGGCCACGTGCTGTGTGGGTGGCAGCGAAACGCAGCCGGGGAGCGGGTCTGCCTGCCCCGATTGCTTCCCTGCTGGTAGAGCAAGGAGCTGCAGGCAGGTTTTTGGTGGCGTCTCCGGAGAAGATGCCGGAGCTCGGCATTCGGGGGCGAGTTGCACAGTCACATCTCTGCCCTGCCCCTGAATTATTCGCGGCTGCCAGCTGGCCGGGGTGACGCTCAGGGGGAAGCCCTGGTTCAGCTGTCGGGGGCCGGCTGCAGCATGTGAGAGGCGTTGGCCTATCTTTAGCCCGCGAGCTGGATGCGGAGCCGTGCCTGAACTTTACATCAGTCATATGATAAGTGGCAGGTTAGCGAGACTGGGCACGCCTCAAAGGTCAGCGCGGCTGGGACGGCACTTTCTTATTTAAAGCTCGTAAACGATTAGGGGTAATCCTCGTAGCGTTAGGGCCGGAATGACAGGGCACGCTGGGGCAAGAGGAAGGTAGAATTTTAATAGGGATGTGTTCAGGATTGAAATCACTTTAAAATAGCAGTGAAACAAAAAACTAAGGCTAATGGAGACCGGCGTCCAGAGGCTGGGGAAATATCACCAGAAGCTTAGGTTTCTCTGTTACCTCTGAAGCCTAAATATTGAACAAAATCTTGGCGAACAGAGGGCCGGCCTGGTGTTGGGTCGTGCTTTAGAGCCTCCTTAACAACCCACCTGCCGCTCGCATAAATGGTACAAGAATTACAAGCAAAATACAGGCGATGAAGTGGGCTGAATCACGCATCGTTTTGTGCTGCTCACTGACTCATGCTGAAAAGGGCTGTCAAAGGCAAGTGACTGAGCAAGAAGGGAAACGGGAACTCCCTGAGCCACATTCTTGCGGCCTGGAGATCACCTCTCCTGTCAACAAGAAGCCACGTGCCCCTAGATAGGACACTTCATCTGCTGTTGCCCCGTGCTGGAATGAGTTAATTCATCGTTCGCCTTGTCCTAGATGTCTGACACGATCTAATCTTGATTCTAGCTTTGTCCTACTAAGAACCTTTCCTCGTTCTTTATGCTTCTCAGGGAAACTTGTATAATTAAAGCACATAGCTCCGGGGTACTTAAACCAGTTCGGAGGGGTTTTTATCTTTGGCCGTGTCCACTAGAGCTGGACAGGCTCTTTCTGGTTGGAGTTGGTTCTTGCCAGAGGTAGCTTACTTCTCTAAGTATCGTCATTAGGCATGAAATTCCTTCTCCTGCTCGCTTTTTATTACTGAACTTTGGTGATTTTATGCAAATCTGGTTGCCACACACTTAATCCCTGCGGAAGCTCTTGAACTGTCATGCAGGGTATTAATCAAGACGTAGGGCTGAGATGAGATACCTGATACTAGCAGAGTATCCCCAATAAAAGCATGAGGCATTTCGTTTGCGTAACTAACTTTGGAAGAGGGTTGCCTGGAAGCAGGTGACTTTTAGACACTTTGCTCAGATTTCTTTGAGCAAATTCTTAATTCTGTCAGCTGCTTTCTGGGGGGGAAAAGCCAAAGTCATGTGGGAAATAATGTTTTGATATGGTGGTAGAAGGGGCAGATCTGAACAAACAAAGGAGCTGACAGTTTTTGGTTGTCTTCTGAACAGAAAATTGTGAAGGCTGGAGACAAGGACCTGGATGGACAGCTGGATTTTGAGGAATTTGTTCACTATCTCCAAGATCACGAGAAGAAACTGAGACTGGTCTTCAAGAGTTTGGATAAGAAGAACGATGGTAAGCACCTTTCTCTTGCCCACAAATAGACTGTTGTTTGCTTCAGCTGGTCTTACACGTACTTGAGCTCAGGGCCTTACCTTTGCAGGCCGTATCGATGCCCAGGAGATTGTACAGTCCCTTCGGGACCTGGGAGTCAAGATCTCTGAACAGCAGGCCGAGAAAATACTGAAGAGGTAAGGAGTCAGCTGGTTCTTCTGTCCTGCTGAACATGAAATCTTCATGCTGAGAGAAGGAAACCTATGTCTTTACCCTGTACATACTTTCTGGCGACGTCAGCTCCTCCCTTTTTGCCTATTACTTTTCTTTTTGATTTTTTTCAATGAATTAACACTTTAAATGCTGTAATGTGTTATGGGCAGTTACTGTTAGAACCTCTTTTCTTGCTGGCCTGTTGTGGGGAAGGGCTTGCACCTGAGCTGGTTTGCATTCCTGTCTGACTGTCCTGCTACCCTGAGCTTGTTGCTTTGGAGAGGGACTGTGCAGTTGCTCTTCAGAAATGCTGAGTGCGTTTTGCATGTGGCACTAACATGTTAACCACCACTTATCTGTGCTGTTTTTTTCCTCTTTCTTTCCTCTGCAACCTTCCCTCTGTCTGTTTGCCTGTGTGTCAGAATAAGGACGGGACACTTCTGGGGTCCTGTCACCTAGTAAGTATTTTCTTCCCTTCAGTTGGGAAACTAGTTGGACTTGCTTTTTGGTAGGAGGGGGTACAGCAACTTCCGTGGTTCAGTTAGAGGGGAAAGAGGGGAGAAAAAGGGAGACCGCTTCTATCTCTCTGCAGTGTTTGGTGAAGAGATTTCCTAGCTTTGTCTTGTGTCTCTTTGGAAGTCTTTCAGCAGTTGCTTTGCAAAGCTTTTTCTGGCATAGGCCTGAATAATCAAAGGGAAGGGGAGGAGGAGTTTGTCACCCAGTGGGAGTCTGTGCTCATCTAATGATAAATCTTTTTAGCATGGATAAAAATGGGACGATGACAATTGACTGGAACGAGTGGCGAGACTATCACCTGCTGCACCCAGTGGAGAACATTCCTGAAATCATCCTGTACTGGAAGCACTCCACGGTAAGAAATGCTTCTTCCACAGCAGGTCTTGGTCTTTCCCCAGGTTCTCAGTCAAAGCCATGAACCCCCAGGGGATGCTATCACAAGTCTCTATCATTTTCTTTATGGTTCAGTAGCTGCCTGGAAGCCAGTCGCTTCCTGTCCTGCCCTCTTATCTTGCCACCCATCATAGGCACTGTTTCTGGAGCCTCTGGCACAGGTGATAACTGCTTTCTGCAAAAAGATGAGTGTGTTAACTTGGCTTCTACCTCTGAGAGCTTGTACCAGTGGCCAGCTCCTGCTAGTTCAGAACTCGTTAAGAGGAGAAACCGATGTGACAGGCAGCTGTCCTTCCTGGAGATATTTCAGTGTGTGTAAATAGCGTGTAACAAGATTAAACTGGCTGTGAGCTTTGAACGTTCCAGTGAGGCTCAGCTTTTTCCCTACGCAATTGCCTGCAGTTGATCATTTTGTTCCTTACCGTGATCCACAGTACCTTAATGCAGACAAACGTTTAGCAATTCCCAGCTCCCCAGACAGAAGTCTTCTAAATGTAAGGTGCCCTTTGACATGCTCTAGCGCTGGCAGTCCTGGTGGTCAGACACAACAGTTAATGGTTACAGATAAGCTGCTGACTTGGAGTGAGCAAATTCATTGCTTCAACACTTAGCACTGATAAAGAGCAATAAAACTTTGGCAAGATTGCCAGCTGGTAAAATGTTTCTCAACACCTTATGTTTTTGCAGATCTTTGATGTCGGAGAGAATTTGACAGTCCCTGATGAGTTCACAGTGGAAGAGAGGCAAACAGGGATGTGGTGGAGACATCTGGTTGCAGGTGGAGGCGCAGGTGCCGTGTCCAGAACCTGTACAGCTCCCTTGGACCGCTTGAAAGTGCTCATGCAGGTATGATGGAACAATCCCAGTTTGTTTGAATAGCCAGGCTGATTCCTCTAATATTCCTGCCAAAGTGATGCCTAGGAGATGATAACGATGTTCATGAACAGTACAGCACTCTGGCTGGGAGCAATCCTTTTGCTCCTGTATTAGCATTTTAGAAATCGTTTTGGGTTATTTGAACGATCAAAGTCATGTCAGCAAGTTATTCTTCACTGTCTAGAAACGACAGAAGATTTCATGAGGTAGATGTGAAAACTGTCAATAGTTGGAGAGCTTTGTAGTTTAGAGCACTGGAAGACTTGGATTTTGGTGAAACAAGTTCAAGTTGTTTTCCCACGGGAGTTGAAGTGGTTGTGGTGATCAGCTGGCAGAGCTGGTATTCTGTGCAAGTGTTAGGCGTTATAAAGACATTGCAAAAACCTGATTTTTAGCTTGCACCTCCTCCTGAGCCAGCTGAGAAGTCTGTTTGGTATAGCTGGCCCTGTTCTAGGTATGGGAGTTGTCTGTTTAACCCTTCCCCCCAATTCCAGAAGGAGATATTGATTAGATTCATTAGCTAACATTGGACTTTTCGAAAAGGAAGAGAAGCTTGCTTTTCTATTGTAGAAGTTATCTGGAAGGGATTAAAGCCTTGGCAAATCTCTGGGTAAATAAAAAAGTGCCCTTTTGTCCCTGGATTACGGAAGAACGTAACGCTGTCGTAATCAGGCCTGGAACTAATCCAAGCTTGCTCTCTCCCAGGTTCATGCCTCCCGCAGCAACAACATGTGCATTATTGGCGGTTTTACCCAAATGATCCGAGAGGGTGGACCAAGGTCACTGTGGCGGGGGAATGGCATCAATGTGTTGAAGATTGCACCGGAATCTGCCATTAAGTTCATGGCCTACGAGCAGGTGAGTAAAGGAGCATGGAGGAGTCTGGCTGCAGAGGGGTCTGTGGAAGGACAGGATGAAAAAAGAGCAGCTGGGATAGTGAGTGATCCTCAATGCCTTTCTTTTTGGCTTCTGCAGATCAAGCGATTCATTGGCACTGACCAGGAAATGCTGAGGATTCACGAGCGGCTGTTAGCAGGCTCTCTGGCTGGGGCCATCGCGCAGAGCAGCATCTACCCGATGGAGGTGAGGCCATGGGGCTGCCGGCCCAGCCCATGAAGGGTGACGGCGAGGTGCCAAAACGAGAGCTTGTCGCGGAGCTGGTGTTCTGCCCTTATCTCTGAGAACTCCTTAGTGAAGCTGGTGCCAAGTAATACTGCTCACATGATGCCTGCTGTAGTCCTGAACATCCTGCTCTGGAGAATGACGTTGTCTGTGCTTTTTCTCCTGTTGATTCTCCTGTGAGTCTTCATGGCGTTTATTCTTGTCTTCTAGGTTTTGAAAACACGGATGGCTCTAAGAAAGACGGGACAATATTCAGGCATGTTGGATTGTGCCAAGAACATCCTTTCCAAGGAAGGAATGGCTGCCTTCTACAAAGGCTACATCCCCAACATGCTAGGAATCATTCCATACGCTGGTATTGACCTGGCAGTCTATGAGGTATGGAGCCTTTAACTCTTTGTAGGGCTGTGCTGCTTGTTTAGCTGCTTGTTTGTCACTGTCAGACCTGTCAGCTACTACAGGAATTTAAATAACTTTTCAGGGCTTTCCTGATCAGCCTTAAGGGTACATTTTACTCAAAATGGCCTGAATGACAATCCACTACAATGATCCTCCTTTCATAGTTGGCATCATGCACGATCCCTTCTTTTTTGGAGAGAATTGCAGCAGAAAATTAAAGGAGGGTTTTTCCCAGGCCCCTATATTAGCAGTAGCTCAAAAAAAAATAAATCTGAGAAGCCTGGTTGAAATTGCACACACCTCCCCGGGCCTTTATGCCAGATCTTTTATATAACTTGATACTCTTGATTGCCTCTTCACTGCTAACTTCTAGCTTGTTCCTTCCAGACACTAAAAAACGCCTGGTTGCAACGCTACGCTGTCAACAGTGCTGACCCTGGAGTCTTTGTTCTCTTGGCTTGTGGCACCATTTCTAGTACCTGTGGTCAGCTTGCCAGTTACCCACTGGCTCTTGTGAGGACACGCATGCAGGCCCAAGGTGAGAACTTTGGGGAACTCTGTAGTAGTGTGTGAACTCCTGCCATGGTCTCTGGGCAGGGTAAAGGTCTGCTGGTGCAAACATTGCAAAAACAGCCTTAACTAGCCCGTGCAGCTGAGCAGCAGGCTATTTGCCATGCTGCAAGAGGACAGTGGACTTTGCGCTGCCCTTAGCACCTCGAGTCAAGCACCTCCAGGACAGAGCAGTTCTGTTTTGCTCACATTAGGAATTGGGGCTAAGGGCATCGGCAGAGCAATTTGGGAAAAAGGCTGTGATGTGCGGCACAGCCACGGGTTGCTGAGAAGTTTTGTGCTGTCCTCCTTAAAGCACCTTTGGTCTGTGAACATCCACAGGAAGCGCGTGATTCAGAACTGCTCTTTGAGACAGGTGTTATCTTAGTGTTTTAATGACATAGGCTGCATTACTTACTGTGTCTTTTCATGTTGCAGCTTCTGTGGAGGGTGCTCCTGAAGTGACGATGCGGGGACTGTTCAAACACATTCTGAAGACAGAGGGAGCATTTGGTCTTTACCGGGGTCTGGCCCCAAACTTTATGAAGGTGATCCCGGCCGTAAGCATCAGCTACGTGGTGTATGAAAACTTGAAGATGACTCTGGGTGTGCAGTCACGGTGACCAGGAGATGCTGAGGACTTTGAACTCTGAAATCTTGGGGTGTAATCCCAAGACGTATAGCCATCTCTCATTCTGTGAATGTGTTGACACTAAGCTGACTAAGCAAAGCTGTGAAATCTCAGATAGTTTGTGAGTCAGTAAGGGGAGGGGAGCATCTGGTGTCCTTTGCCATCTTGCTACTCAGAGCTCTACGTAAACCATCAGGTGGTCCGTTTTGTTGGGCCTTTTGGGAGACCAGGAGCTGAACTCCTGGCACAATCTTAAGGCGTGAGTTGCTGAGGTCAAAGTAGCAAAGATTTGGGGAACAGTGTGCTTTCAGCATATGACATGTACAGAGCTGTTTGCCTGCAGATGAGCACCTTCTGACTTGCTGAAAGAGCTTCTTTTTCCATTCAGTTGTTTAACTTCCTACCTGTTGTTTAAATTTGTACAAACCTTGTGTAGGAGCTGCTGCCGCACCAGGCTTGTCATTATGTTTACATATATTCCTTTGGGTAGGAGACATTCATGTTCTGCTTCCAAGACTTGACATGAAATGTAACTTTGAACTATACTGGTTTTGAGGGCTGGTGGGCAGTGGTTTATCCGGTCAGGCTGAATGTTACTTAAGCCAGCCTGATGAAGGATTAGGATTATTTATTTTTGATAGGTTTAAGTGTGTCTCATAAATCCACTAACAAGATGCACTTACTAACAGAAGCAGCAGACTAGAGCCTGCATGCCTGTATCCTTTGCATGCCGGGATTGGCTTCTCTTATACTCAGCAGGGGCTTGGAAAGGGGAAGGCTAGAGAGTCCTAGGTGGACCGGCACCTTGATGCATGGCTTTAGTGAATAAATGACAATACTTCACAGCTCCTGTGCAGTTGTGCTCCCAGCACGACAAGAGAGCCCCTGTGCAGCATCGCATGGACCTCTGAATTCCATTCTGCCTGGTGCCAAGGGTAGCTGATGGACCTTTCCAAACCCAGTGCCTACGCTGCTATCTATCTCTTTAGACCTCTTTGTAGATTGATGTTCAGGTTTGCATTAGCGGGATGGAGTCCCCAAGCCAGAAGGGTCTGTTGTGGGAAGGGGTGTTAGGGAGAGGGGCTGGCTTTAGGGAGAGGTGAGCTTTCAGTCCCGAGGACGTGCTTGCTTTTCTTTCAAAGGGTGCTTTTCACAAGGCTAAGGGAAAGAGTTGGCTTTAAAATTTCTCTGCATTATGGGCTACTTTAGTTGATAGGATCTGGCTTCTGAGGCCTGGGAGATCCTCATCCAACTTTTTGTTTTGGGCAAGATGGACCAGCGTTGCATTCCACTGTTTTACTGCTTAAAGCATATTTATTTTGTATTTATTTGAACAGAGTTATGTCAGACTATTTTTATAGACTTGTTTAAATATTGTTACTGTGCTTGTATTTCTCCTGTTTTAAAAAGTTCTCTATTTGTTCTCTTACATCACACAGCTGAGTCGTGGGGAGGACACTAAAGTCACTAGCGTACCTTCCCTTTGGGGCTTGAGCTGCCTTTCCCCAGTTTGGGGTTGTTGCTGGAGGACCTCAGCCCAGAGAAATTCTGTAGCAGGATGCCATAGGAGAGAAGGGAGCTGGTGAGGAAGCAGGAATGAGGGGAGAGGGTGCACCGTGAGGCCCGCCTTATTTTGGAATTGCCTCTGTGCATGGCTGAAGGGGTTTTGGGTGGATGGCTGAAGTTGGGAAGTAGAAGGTTTGTGCATGTTGGGTGTCACAACAGCTAATTGAGAGCGATCTTGGGGAATCTTTAAGTAAAAGGGGAGGGGGGAGAAATCTCAGGGACTAAAGAAAACACAAGTTTCTAGAGAGATGGGAGGAAACTTGCCCTTGGACCCAAGCTGCTGCAGTTGTGCTTTGAGGCTGAATCAGCAGATCCTGCTGCTGGGCCACTGCTCTCTCTGTGCAAATGGACACTGGGGAGAAGTGCCTGAGAAGTCAGAAAAGGATTCGTTAGCATTCAGCAGCTGCTTTTCTGCTGACAGTTTTTGCTTCATGGAGAGTCTTCCAGGTGAGGCTCTCTGCCTTGGCTATCCAGTGCTGTCAGTAGTTAGCCATGTGGGAATCTAAGCGGTCTGGATTAGTGATAAGATTTTTTCCCACCCCCCCTCCTTTTTTTTTTTTTTTTTGAGATCTATTGTAAATTTTGCAGTGGCTCCTTCCTACCAGTGTGGCCTAATGGAAATATGAATATCAGAATGCAAAAATCAATGCAAAATGACAACCATCTTTGTAGCTGTAACCACAAATTGTTATTATGCAAATCTAACTCGGATTCTTCATGTAGGGAACAGTCTGCTAATAAAGGTCTGTCAAAGAGATGCCATGTGTCTGTCTCTCTTTCTCGATATGGCTTATTGGTGCTGTCTGTGGCCAGACTTGGATAGCTTTTCCCAAGGATGGTGATGCTGGAATGGTTTTTCCTACAAGGACCTGGGAGAACAGAATTCTTAAAGGGAAAAAAGAAAAAATGAGATCAAAAGTAACGGTGGATGTAAAGGCTCAGAAACACTTGGATATAGTTGGCTTAGCTCTGAGTGCTGCTGGACGTTTTCCTCATCTGTTAAGTGTCCATAACTTGTTCAGAGAAGTGAGAGTCCTGGAAAATCTGGAAACTCTGCAGTCTAAGTATGCCCCTGAAGGAACAAAGGAACCTTAAAGGACTTCTAAGTTTTTCAAAAGAAAGTTTTTTTTCCAATTTCTGTCTAAAACAACAACAACAAAAAAAACCACAACTGAGCTATTGAAGGTTCCAGGAAAGAGCTAAATCAGAGGCCACTTGCGCTACCAGCTAACAGAACTCTGTGGGGGCCACACTGGGGCTGGTTCTTACGTCTCCGATTGTCATTCGAGGCTTTTATTCATCTATAACTCTACTTATAAAGTGTTGGTCCTTGCAATCTGAGGAGCTGCTTTCCAGCGGTGTCAGCTTTGCTCAGCTGAAGACATCCCAGCCTTCTCTGCCCCACAGCTTTCACAGCACCCATCTCTCTGCTGTCCTCTCCTGCCCTTCAGCTGGCTGACTCTGAGGTGGGGCGTTAAGATTTTGTCACAAGCTGATAAAGATGCTGGAAGCAAAGGCTGGCCAGGTACCTGTGCCCTGAGACCCCGAGGGAACGTGCTTATTTCACTCTAAAACTCAGTTTTGCTACAAGAAATTGGGCCAAAAGCCCAAGTGAAATGCTCCCCAGCGTGCGCTGCCTTGCAGGGTAAAGGCACCCTGGTGGCACTGCGGAGGGGCAGGGCTCTTCACAGTGTGCCAGCAGCTTGTCCTTTTCCTCCTTTTTAAGGCAGAGATATTTTCAGTGCTTAATTACTAGGTTAGAGCTGAGACTGAATTACCTCCCAGCCACGCAGCAACCACTGGTGCTATTTTTTAACTGTCCCTTACTGTCACAAACACGGAGCAGCAGTGCTGCGCTCCCCTGGGTGAAGCGGTGATGAGGGAGGCAAGGGGTGTCTGTCAGCACCGTACCCCAGCACCGTGCTGAATTTATGGGGTGTGAGGAATTGTGCCCCTTTTCTGTGGAGGAATCAAAATCCTGTGGGCCTGGGTTAGCACCCCCAGCTCCACCAGTGTCACCACAGCCAGTCATGATCCTTGCTGTGGGTGAAGGCTGGGGAGCTCCAGCCTGGCTCAGAGGGCTGGGAGGGAAGGGCTGCAGCAGCCGGGCTCGCTCTGGCAGGAGTTAGGTGCTGCTTCCAGCTAAGCCTCATCTTCCTCTCGGCCCGTGCGCTGAGGAGAAGTTTCTGGCCTTTCATGGATTTCAGTTACGCGTCAGATGCTCGGCACGCTCCTATGAGTGGTAACCGATTGCCCTCTTCTGGTTAGCCTCCATCACTGCCTGCTCTCAGCGCTCCTCTCCAGAGGAGCCCAGCTCCCGAAGCCGGGCCTGGAGCACGCCGTGTGAGGCCGAGAGGCTGCAGCCGCCCCATGCGCCTCGTCCTGCAGCCCTGGGCGCTCGAGGCTGGCTGTTCCCAAACACCAGGCGAGGGACACACGAGGCAAATCGGCTGCTCGATTTCTTTTTTGCACTCCTGAGCCCCAACCTCTCGGCAATGAAGAGTGCTGTGTTGGAGTGAAGCTTTTATTGGTGCTGGTTCATCGTGCTCCCGGCCCCACTCGGTGCTGGTGATGCTGGGCCTGTGGCCGGGGGGGCCGTGCCTTGGGCGCCGCCATCTTGGGTTCCTTCCACTTGACACAGCTCCTTCAAAACAACCATAAATGAATAAATGGATAAATGAAACTGCCACGGCATCAGGAGAGAACGTACTGGAGGAAGAAGTGTGTTTGTTTATCATTTTTTCTTTTCAGCTGATTATCATTTTAAACGGGCACAGAGAAGACGTGCTTTCCTGTGCTGCCCGAAGCACAGACAGGGCAGTGAGCTGCTGCTGTTTTCTACACCCATGCCCAAAAGAAACCAGGTTTCTGGAGCAAAGCTGTGCTGTATCAGTACACTGCACCACCTTGCTCAGTAAGCGGGCTCTGAGGGAAAGGGGGATTCAGGCTTCATGAGAAATAAGCTAAAAGCTCATGCCACCTGCGTGCTCAGAATTGCCCTGGCTCACGTTCTCCTCATACCTGGGGCTGACGCAGCGATGCCCCAGCCTCTGCTCGCCCGTGGCTCCTTCAGCCCAAGGCCTGCATTACATTTGTTTTCCTACTTTCATTTCAACGCACTTCAGCCTTGGTGTCCCTGCACCCTGGCCCAGCACAGAACCCCCCGCTGGCTGCCATCTCCAAGCGCTGCCGAGGGCAAACCACTTGGACATGTTCCCCTCACCTGGGCTTTTCTCAAAGCGTTTCCATTTTGCCCAAATATCAGCGAGAGGCCCCACACCTCTGTGTCCCCTTGTCTGCAGCTGGTGAGTGTGGGCCGGGCCGGGCCCCAGGTGCTGCTCGTTGCCTGAGCAGTCCAGCACCTCCCCGCCACCACGGGGGCTCAACGTGGGCTGTCTGTCCCTCTGTCCACCTGTCTGTCCCCTCCCTGGTTTGTGTGAAGCTGTGGGAGACCCTCTGCAAGGGAAGTCGGGGCGAGCATGGGGAAGGCAGGTGGGTGCTCCTTAGCCTGGGCAGAGGCTGGGGTGAGGGTTGGCTCTGCTAAACTTTTGGGTGGAAAACGGCAGGGAAAAGCTCTGTTTGTGTGGGGAGTGGGTGCGGAGTTGGTCAGTGGCACTGACCCCTCTGTTGGCAGGGGGAGGGGTATTTGGGGCTTTTTTCCTGATACTCTGGGCTTTTGGGACTCAGGGCTGGATTCCTGACGAAGAGGAGCCCTCAGAACTCACAGCCCCAGTTTCACAGCACCCCGAGCTCTTTTTAGTTGAAGTGGGGCCGTGGTGTTCCCAGGGGCATGAGCCCCTTTAGCCCCATGCTGCAGCTCCCAAGGGCAGTGTCTGCTGCTGAGGGCGCAAAGGGAGGACTTTCGGGGCAAAACTGGGGTTCAGGGATCCCCTCTGGGCAGGGGGAGGCAGCTGCAGCGAGTCACCCCAATTCCCTTTGGCTGCTGAAGGGCAGGAATTCACTTTGGGGAGCTGCAGCTCTGTGGCCTGTAAATTGTGGTTGCTGCTGGGGAAGCAATTCTGCGTCTGCTCGGGAAGGGAGGGCACGCACCTGCCTCCAGGGCGCGTACACGATCTGCCCTTCGCTGAGACCCAGGCGCTGGGCGTGCTGGGCGAACTCGTCCCGCTGGGCCTTGCTCACTGTCTGATTTCGGGCTGAAAAGCAAAAGTGTTAACACGGGTTGGAGGCCACACATGGCCCATCGTGCCACCTCCCAGTCTGTATTTCGTGCTCTCCCCTCGCTCCCACGAATGCTCATTGTGGAGGTGCTGGGGTCCCTCACCCCCCCCTTGTCAAAGCCAGCCTTGGGCATCGCTTTTCTGGTTTTTTTACCCCTTCCTTGTTCCCACTTCAACTGCTTGCACAATAGTTTCTCACACTCCTGGGGTGTTCGGAGGGATGTGTGCCCCAGGCAGGGAACGAGGCAGGTTTGTGTTTGCCAAATGTGGCTTTGGACTTCCTTAAGCAATTGCTCTGCAGCCTGAAAGGGCAGTGGGGAGCTTTATCGTGGTCTGATGTGCTGCTTTATGGGGCTGCGTGTGGGTCTGGCCAGCTCTGCCTGTGCCGGTGCTGCAAAGCCACGTGCTCTGCCCCGGGAGGTAAGCACTGAGAAATCACGGTTGGCTTGAAAATATTGAGATTTCACGATGATATCTATGGTGAATTGTATGTGCTTCCTGTTCTTTGAATATTTATGGCGTAACTGGGTTTTGTCTTTAACTTGTTCTTTCTGCTCTGCCCAGAGATTTAGGACTAATGGGATTCTGAAATATTCCCGTGACCCTGGCATGGTGGTTTGGGGAAAAATCACAGCTTTTTGGTGGAACTGCGCTGCCATGTGTGTTTAGCTGGTAGTTCTCTGTGCGTCTGGTGCTGGATGGCAGCTTGAGGTTACCTTAGGATGGAGTTTGCATACCGTAGAGATACAGCGCCGAATACGTCCTCTCCCTCTGCAGTTGGTGCTGGATGAGTAAAACGTCCTCAGAGCTGAGGTTCAGCAGCGTCCCCACGGTCTGCTGGGTCTTGGCTTCAAGAGAGCAGCACAGTTTGGGGAGCGAGAGCTGTGTTAGTTCTCTGAAACGTGCCACAAATGTTCCCCTCCGTTCCCAGAGGGATTGTGAAACAATTTGGAAAACAAGGCGGCCTCCTTCCTCGTCGGAGGGGGCAGGTTTGTTCCTTGTTCCCGGCACGGCGTTGCTTCACGGGCTTTATTGCTGCCTCATGCGGCTGTGCCGCGTGCTGTGAGCCGGCGGTGGGCTGGGCTCGGTGCCCGCCGGCGGGGCCCTGCCATCGCGTGGGGCTTACCAGGGCTTCAGACCCACAAAGCCATCCCGAAATAAAAATCCGTGGGGCGATGCAAGGCACCAGCCCGTGCCCTTCTGAAACACAGACTTAACCACAGCCCCGCGTGCCGTGCTGCCGCTCACCGTGCTTCACCAGCGCCGTGCCACCACCATCGGGGAGGTGGAAGTAGGTGGAGTTGCTGGAGAGACAGCGGCCGCCCCTGCGGAGAGGGGAAAACGAGGCAGAGCTGTGGTGCTGAGCCCCCCCTGCCCCAGCCAGGAGGGCACCGAGCCCGGTCCCACCATGGGGACCTTGGTAGGGAACAATGGGGGGGGGAGCGGTGGCATTGCAGGGCCCCGGGGAGGGTTTGTCTTTGCCTCCTGTGTCCATGGAGCAGGCAGGGGTGAGGGCAGGAGGTCTCGGTTTGGCTCAGCTGGGGGCTGTTGGAGTCAGTTAAGATTTGGGGGAAGAAGGGGGTGGGAGAGCATGCAGGGAGCAGCCAGGAGCTGCTCCTTGGAAAAGCCGATCTGAAACCGTGCCCGCATCCTTCTGGAGAGGCCGGGCACCGAGGGCCGATGCTAACACCCGCGGGGGGGCAGGAGGAAGGGGTCGGGGAGCGGCGGGGGTGCGGGTGTCTCACGCGGCCACGTGCTGGGTGACGAGCAGCTCCTGCCCCCCGGCGCCAGGCTCCACGCGCAGGTGGCCGTGGTCGATGAGCAGCAGCTCCAGGAGGTGCTGGGGCAGCTGGGCGGCCCCGGCCACGTACCGCCACGTCCCCAGCAGCTGCGGGAGAGGCGTGGGGTGGTGGGGGCTCCCTGCCCGGCCCCCCCCCGGTGCCCGGCCCCTCCTTACCCCCGGTGCCGTCGCGTTGGCCGGGCTCTGCGTGGGCTCGCAGGGAGCGGCTGCAGCGGGCAGCAGCACCGTGAGGAGGAGGATGGCGGCGATGCCGGCCGGTGCCATGGCTGCCTGAGGGAGAGGAGTGAGCGGACCCGCTGGACGGACGGATGGATGGACGGACGGACGGACGCTGCTCACTTGGGTGTTTGCTTTTGCAACGCGGCTGCGCGCAGCAGGGGCTGTGGTGGCGCAACAGCGGCTTTCGGGGAAATCGCCCCGGTGAGGGCCGGGTGCCTGGCCCTAGCTCAGGGCTCTCGCTGGCCGGGCAGCGCAGGGAGGGCAATGCACTTCCCGCATCTAAAAGTGAAATCTGCCTGAAATTTCCCCGTTTCACTCCCCCCCCCACGCAGCTGCTGTAGTGGCTCTGCAAGAGAGGAACCGGGCCGCTCACCGGGGCGCAGGCGATGTCGCTGCCTCGTGCCCGGGTGCAGGGCTTTGGGAGCTCTCTGGGGGTGAGCTGTGCTCGGCACAGCGGGGCTGGGATGGCCTCCGGAGGCTGCCCGGCCTCCAGCCCTAGGCCAGGGCCAGTCTGCAGCCAGCCGCTCACGGCACTGCTGTCCCTGTGCTGCTCCTTTCAGATTTTCCTTGGTGCCTGGTCTGAACCCTCTGTGCAACCTCCCTATTTGTCCTGCTCGGTGGCCCCCGTGTGCTGCCACATCTGTGCCCAGCTCTGTCCCCACACCCCTGGGCAGGGCACAGCTCGGGGTCTGGCTGTTTCTGTTTGTGTCCTGTCCCCGAGCCCCGCAGGCTGGACCTGGTGGTGGCTTTTCCTCCCCTCTGCCCTGCTCAGAGGCACTCGGGGCTCCAGCTTCCCTGGCGTGCCTCGGGGCTGCTTACGGAAATGAGCCCGCAGGTTAGGTCATCCCATCCCCTACATCCCTGGGTTTTGTCTGACATTGGGTAGGAGACGGGGTCCGAGCTGGGCACCCGGGGGTGGCGCCCACCCGTGCCCCATCCCACGTGTGGGTGCAGTCTGCAGACACGGGCGCAGGGAAGGCAGGCAGCAGGCGGGTGTCACACAGGCTTTATTCCTGCTTGACGTGAGAACAGAAAAGGGACGGGGGTGTGGGCCCTCCGTTGGAAGAAAAGAACTCGCCGGGACCTCCCGAGGCTGAGCCAAGCGCCGGGAGATGTCCCCACGCAGGGGCTGGGGACCGCGTGCGGGGGGGGGATGCGGGCTCACTCCAGTTACACCTCTGTGGTGGCCGAGGCGGCTTCGTCCTTCTCCGTGCCGTCCGGGGGACAGGCGTCCTTGGGGAGAGGGGACAGGAGCTTGCACCCACCCAGGCACACAGTCCCGGGGTGCCCCGTCCCCCCCGCGGGTCCCTACCTTCGGGGAGGTGATGAAGGTCTCCTCCGGCGTGAAGCCCAGGCAGCGCAGGTGGGCCCGGAACTCCTCCAGGTGCTCCTTGCTCACGTTGGGCGTCCGCGCTGTTGGAAGGGTGGCGTTAAAAAAAGGGTGAAAAGAACGGGTTCGGGGGCGCTTCCCCTGCAGCCGGCAGCCGTGCGGGGCAGCGCGCTCACCCGAGAGGCTGAGGCCCAGGAAGGACTCCTTGCTGTGCTTCAGGACCAGCAGCTCCTTGTCGGTCTTGATCAGCTCGGCCATGGACGCCTCCTGCCCCTCCACTGGAAGACACGGGGAGCGCGGGGACCCGCGTTGGCGAGCCGGACACCACCGGGGACAGGCGTGTCCCCCGGTGCCGATGTCCCCAGTGTGCGGGGCTGGGGGTGTCCCCTGCCCTCAGACCCGTGTGTGGGTGTAGGGAAGGCCCGGCGGGGCAGGGGGTGGGGTTCCTACAAGGGGCAGGTTTTGGGGGACGTGTGCCGGGAGGGGCTCAGCGGGGCGCTGCCTCTGGGGGCTGCGGCCTTACCGTGCACCAGGGTGGAGTTGTGCCGGAAGATGAGGATCTTGCTGGCGTTCCTCACCACGCACGTCTCGTTCCTGGGGGGGCAGAGAGGTGAAACGGGGCACGCCTGCCCCAAATAAACCTGGGGAGGGTCCTCGGGCTGCGGCCCCCTCCCTCGCCTCCCCTGAGTTTGAGGCAGGGCAGCTGGTAGCGGGCTGCAGAGCTTGGATAAATGTGGGGTAACAGCTCCCAGCCCCGAACTGGGCTGCTGCCACTCGTTTGTCCCCCACCACGGTGGGACCAGAGCCCCCATCCGCAGCCTGGGGTGGCTCTGACCCGCATCCGCTGCCCTGGGGCCATCGCAGCCCATCCCCGTCCTGTCCTTACAGCCGCAGGGTCTCGGTCACGTTGAACTCATCGTCGTGGCTGCCGGGCAGGAAGGCGAAGGTCGCGTACTTCAGCTCCTTCATCTCGGCCACGTGCGGGGGGTAGGTGGAGGCGCCCATGATGTACACCCAGTGCCCCAGCAGCTGCCGACAGGAGCAGAGCGCGGATTTGCGGACTCATTTCCCCCCGGGGATCGCGTGGGCGCGAGGGATTTTAGGAACCACGGGTGTCACGGCTTACCCCAGCCACGGTCGCGTTGTCCATGACGGCCGGGGTGAGCGGGGCGCAGGCGTGGGGCTCGGCCGCGTGGGCACGCACCAGCCCCACGGCGAGGACGGGGAGGAGGCAGGGCAGCATCGCCGGCACCGTGCGGGGCTGGGGGGGGGGCTGCGGCGAGGCTGCTGCGCGGGTGGGACGTGGCCGCGCGCCGGCACTGTTATATACGGCCCCGCCGCAGCCCCGAGGTGCTTATTTAACCACGGGGCTGTTTGCTCAGGCATGAAGCAATAGCGGGTGAGTGGAATTAAACTGGCAAAAGAGTGCATTTTTTCCGGCAGGAAAGGTGAAGGAAAAAAAATAAATGCGTTGCACCGCTACGGGCTTTTGTTCTCGGAAGCCATAACTCACCCTGCGGGTGGCGGGCCGGGCACGCTGCAGGCTGCAGGTGTGTTTGTGGAGGGTGCCGTGGGGCAGCGAGTGCCGCTGGGGGCTTTTGTACCTGCCCTGCCTGGGGCAAGCAAACACCTGCCCACGGCCTTTGCCCTTACGCCAAAAAAATCTGACTTTTTTTGTTAATTCTCTCTCCCCTCTTGCTGCTCGTCTCCGCCCAGCCTTGGGTTGCCACCGCAGCCCCTGGGCCATGGTGCTGGTAACGGTGCCCAGCACTTGGGGCTGACCCGCGTGGGAGTGCTAGGACTGGGCTGCCAAATCCAGGCCGGGGGCACGAGGCGAGGGCACGAGCAGCAGCGTTACAGGGGGCTGGGGTTGGTGGGCACACAACCACGTGCGTTACGTTTATTTATTCACCGTGACTGCTTTCTCCCCTACCGCAGGCCGTGCGTACCAGCAGCAGCAGCCCCGGCACTGCAGCCCCGCACGCCCCGACACAACGCCCAAGGGCCAGGCTGTGAGCAAGACGGTGCCTTCCAAGGCCACCTCGGAACCACTGAGGTGAGTTTGTGGTTCAGCAAGGAAAAAAAAGCTCATCCCTTGTCCCCACCACCCTTTCCTCTTGCTCCCCAGCTCTGTCAGGACAGGGACGACGATGAGAAATGTGCCGATGGCCACAGCAGAGGACGTGTGGTGGTGGGGAGCTGCGGGGGCGCAGCCTTGTCGTGGGCTCAGCATCGCCCTGAGGGCTGGGTGGGCGCTGCTGTGGGAAGGGGATTTGGGGCATCCCCTGGGATGGGGGCCCGGGGGCCCTGGATGTGGAGAATGCTCCTCGCACCCAACACCATTTCCCGAGAAGAAGTTTAAAAAACAAAACAGAAGAAACCACAAACATAAAAGTCCCGTTTCATTGCCTCAGTTTTAAATATTTATTTAAAGTCCAAAAAAAAAAAAAAGAAAATGAAGAAAAGGAAAAAAAAAGCGTAAATGAGAACAGACGGTAACTGCAGCCGGGAGCAAACACACAAGGGCAGCGGGGAGCCGGGGGTGAGGTATCTGTGAGCGGGGCAGAGCGCGGAGGGTGAGGTATTTGAGACGGATCCTGTTAACCTGTGTCAATGGTGGTTGGCAACCAACCAGCGGGCAGTAGTAAAAAAAGAATACACCAAGAGAGACGCACATATATTTCTTTTTCTTTTTTTTCCTCAAAAAAATAAAATCCATAGTCCGTATGAGACATGAAAACTCCAAACAGGCACTGAAGCGTTTCCGATACAGTACAGCTCCGATTACATCAATATTATTCCTTATATAGAATTAAAGATTACCATAATTATCCTCTTTAAAAAAAAAAATCCTCCAAATTTACATACAGAGACTAGATTTCTACAAAACTTAACAAAAGAAAACCCCTCCAAGCCCAGCCGGGGTCTGGAACCAGGTACCATCCTCTCAGTCTCGGCAGAGGGGCCCGGACAGAAGGGTGCAGAGCTGGGTTTAAATACGCGCTGAGCCCGGGGAATCGCTGCGCGCGGAGCCGCCACGGCCACGGGGCCACCACAGCTACAGCAAAACGAGTGAGTGACCTGGGAGCCGGCCCACGCAGCGCCCTGAGGCTTCATCCTGCAGCGGCTGCGGGTGAGCTGGAGCCCTCGCTCTCCTCCCAAAGCAGTGAAGTGCTGACTTAAAAAAAAAAAAAAATAAAGAAAAAGGCAAATTTGCTTTTAAAACAGCTTGTAAGTTATTCTGGATGCGCTTTGAGTTGTTGCGCAGGATTGGCATCCGTGGCGATGCAGAGATCCCGTTAAAGGTGTTCTCTGATTTAGCTGTAGATCGCGACCGCCTCTCCTCCTAGAGAGACGGTCCTATGGGCTTTTCTTGGGCCTGTGGCAAGACACTGTAGCACCTTCACAACCTTAAATAAAGTCATATATATAAAATAACACACTTTTTTTTAAGAGCACCAGAGATTTCACAGTGAGAGGTAGAAACAAATCAGACAAGCCCATCCTCTCTCTCTATTTTAGCACCAATCTCTTCCCCTCTCCTCCTTCCATTCCCCTCTTTCAGCTTTGGGACTCTCCCCTACCCCACCACCACGCCTGAGAAGGGACGTTGGTTCAACTCACCCATGGAAGGAGGAACTTAGTTTTTTTTGTGTTTTTTTTTTTTCTTTTTCTTTTTGCTTTAAATAATATAATATATATATTTTGTTTCTTCTAATATTGCACATCAAAATGCTTCCGGTACGCAGAGCAGCCAGATTCGACTTGCGGCTCCGCCTGGCAGAGCCCGATGCAGCGCGTGGCCGTCCGGGAGCGACGAGCTCTGCGAGGGAAGCTCTATCATCTTTTAATTACTTTTCAATGGAAAGAGCATTTGGTAACTCAGGAACCAGGTAAGACAAAAATGGGGGGGAAGAAAAAAACAAACCCACACGCTGCAAGTTGCTTGAGGTTTCTCTCGATATTTTCTTTGGTCATGGAAAAAGCTTTGTGTGTGTGGAACCGCTTGCGACACCTAGTCCCCTGATCCCTTTTCACTGGTCACGTCCCGACTGATACCCGCTTCCCCTACATCCTTCGTATTCCTCCTTTCCACAACCTGCTGAGTTCAGTAGATCACGGGTTTTTTGAGACCTTGAGCCAAAGGCTAGAGCAAGAGTTGACCCAAAAGACACAGCCCAGCTGTCCTTGCTGCAGAGAGGTGGGAGATGCTGTGTGAAGACGTAGGCCAAAAGTGGGGTCAAAGCCTTGGAGCCCGGGTTTGGCGGCGTTGTTCAAAGGAAGCACACGGGGCCGACCTCGAGGTGGTATTGCTTTCCTGGCTCGGATGGGGGAAGGTTGTAGATGTTGACGATTGGCAGCTGCTGAGGGTCCTGCGTCCGAAACGAAAAGAGAGTCCGATGCCAGCGTCCGTCCTTGATCTGCGCAGGGAGGAGGGAAAGACAGAAAAAGCTGGTTTACTGTGGGGTGGATCTTGCTGGAGAGGAGTGAGTTTCACTGTGGTGTATGTTTGAAAAGCCCTGAGCAGGTCTAGTGAGAGGTTTAGAAAAGCATTTTGGGGAATAGCCTTTATCCAGGTCACGTTGAGGGAAACAGCTTGAAATGGCAGCATAAAACTCGTGATGCGGTGGGAAGCCCAAATGCAGGCACACTGCTACCATGGCAGCATGACATCAGGCACGAGCCGAGCCCACTGCCTGCTGGTGGCAATCCTCCCTTCTGCCATGTACCTACACAACGTGTAAATTTGGAATTCAATTTTTAACTTTCTGTTTGAAGGCAGTCTTCCTAGCAGGAGAACCCTGTAGCACCCTGGACTGGACAATTAAAGTGTTAAACAGGTATCTTAGCCCCTTCTCCCCCCTTTTTTTGGGGTGGTCATGGAATAAGAACCACAGGCATAACCTGAGTCCTGTCACGCACACTGAGTGGGTTCAGCCTGGCATTTCTCTCCACCTCTCCCCTCTTTCAGGACAACGTACCTTGCAATCATCAGCTGCCACTTCTGGCTTGAGCTGACCTTCTGCCTCAAACATCTGCCCGTTCCAGGCCTTGAAGCGCACGGCTTTGTCCGAAGGTTTCTTGGATGAGCCTTCCCGCCAGACGGAGGTGTTCAGGCAGTGGATGGTGATGTGCTGTACCACCTCCGAGCTCAGCAGGCGAAGGAAGTTCATCTGGACTCTGCCGACGTCAAAATCCAGCTGTGAAGGTGACAGAGACGTTAGTGTGTGCCCCCTGCAGCAGGGCTGGGGGAGAGAGCGGTTCGTCAGTGTGAGAGGCAACAGCAAAGGCGTTCCCTGGGCTCTGTGCAAGTCTGGAGGTGGCTGTGCTGGATGTCTGAGCCCCAAACTGGTTCTGCTGTGAGTGTGGGCATGAGGGCCAGGTGCAAAGTCAGTCTGGAAAGTTGGCGTGGGGACACGGCAGGTGCTTTATTTTTCGTAACAAACTGGTAGGTCCTTAAGCAGGAGAAAAATAATGTGTGCTTGAATTCAATACGTGCTTCTGCAAGGAAGCGAAGCAGCAGTCTCTGGTGGGCACTGCAGATGAACCCAGGTAATGCCATTGGTATTTTGTGGTACGGTTACTTCCTCAAGAAAAACTCCATGGCATTCACTTCAGCGGCAACTTGTGTATTTAAGCTGACCACACTTTTTCAAGTGGCAGACAACAAAATGCAAGAGTGACCTGAACATAAATTAATCCAACAAAGCATTTGGGAGCAGCATGTTTGCAGGCCTCTGTTAAGGTTATGGGTTAATTAAACACTGCTGGAAACATGCTGCTCTGTCTTGAAAAGAGTCAACAACGTAGGTGTATTTTTAACGCCATGAGAGCAGTGCTGAATGCTACCAGCACAGCTGTGCTCGCTCTGCTGCCCGGATTAAGGCAGCTTGCTGGGTTACAGTGGTCACTGTCCTGTGTTCTGGGAGAACACGCCTGTGGGTAAACATTTCGTAACGGTTGTATGGGAAATGCTGCAGTGGGGTCGTGTGTGTGTACCTTGGAGACAGTGATGGGGCTGAGACATGTCTGCCCACCGTTGGTGAAGTTGCAGACGACCTGTATGGTGTCCGAGGAACAGCCGAGATTTGGGTCGATCCAGTAGGTACCTAAGAAATAGAGGATTTGGGGATTAACAAGAAAACTTAACTTTGCTGTGCATAAGCAAAGGCAAGTCTTGATTCCTGCATTACTGGTCCCAGGGAGGGAGACCAGTACGGAGGGATAACTCGGGGCTTCCTACCATCGTTCATCTTCTGTTCACAGTTCATGAGGTCTCGACAGATGCGTGCAGGGTTTTCCTTGGTGCCCAGGGGTCTCTTGATGCTCTGAATGAGGTTGCTGAGGTAGTGTAGAGTCTTAAAGATCTCCCCTCCATGGTCTAGCATGAGAAGGTCTGGATGCTGGTAACTCTGGAGAGAAAAGGAAGCAAACTCAGGTGTGCCCTGGGGGCAGGAGGTGCTCTAACCACAAAGATTTCTGCTTTATAGTGGGAAAACTCCGTGGGCCAAAGGCAGGCTGTGACAGTGAGCTGTGACTCTGTGAACTGTCTTGCACGGGGAATCGCTGCCATGCTGGCAAAGTCACGATGGCAAAGCCATGAGGTTTCAAGCGTCACAAGTAACGGAGCAGGACCGCGTTCTCTAACTGGTTCATTGCATGCACAAACCCCGGTAACTCCACAAGCAGCAGACAAATCAGAGCTTTGTGGACAGAAACTCCAAGCAGACAAAGAACGAGCAGGGCTGGGACTGTTACCAGCCTGCAGCTCCAGCACAGACCAGGGAGGAGATCGACAGTACCCCCGTACCTCTGTCTTAAGCGCGGTGCTGGAGTCAATCAGTGTCTGGAAAGCAGCCCCAAAGCCATCTTGTTGCTGGTGTGGGGTGAAAAAGATGGTAACTGAGACTGGGAGAAGCTGAACATGCCCCGATGCAACCAAACACTTCTCAGTCTAGGGGTGCAATTCAAGGCCTGCTCTGCTAACACAGCGTCTCTTGCTAGACCTGAGTGTGTGTCTTTAGGGTCCCAGCAAGCCTTTCTTGATGTCCCAACAGCACCTCAGCTCTGCATGATTTATTATCATCATTAACAAATGAACAGAAAACAGAACTTACAAATGAAGCTGGAATTCCTGGAGGTCCCTAGAAATCAAAGCAAAAAAGGGGCATCAGCCAGAATGATGGGCATTCACTGTTGCAAAGATGCTCATTTATATCCTTTTGAAATCCTCTTTACCCTGAGTCCCTCAATACAGATGAGTGAGGGAGGCAACAATGCTGTCTCTATAAAATACTTGGAGATGGTTTGGGCTAAAGTGCGATAAACACTAGTCCATTCACACACACACACGTTTTTGCATATGAGGAATGGGGCTAAGCTATAATGTCCAATGAGTGAACAGTCCCTCTGGAGAGTATCGCTGCAATAACTTCAGCTTGTTTCAATAATGTCTTTGAACTCTTTCCACGTATACGTACCGGAGGGCCAGGGTGTCCTCGTGGGCCTGGAGGACCCTAAAGACAGAGTGGCATCAGTTAGTGAAATGTCTTCAATTTGCATTGCTGTTTCTCGTGGCTGTCACCAGAATGAGTCTGTTCCCTGCCGAAATCCTCCACATTTTTAACATTTTACAGTATCCTCTCCCTCAAACCCTTCTGGAGACAGGACACGGCCCTGTTTCCTCCATTTCCCAACTTCGGGTGCATCTGTCTGTACCTGGTCCAGTCCTGCTGTATCTCTTGTTCCTAGCCCTTGGTTCCTGAGCTCTCAGTAATGCCAAATCCCCAGGTACGCATCATGTTCCCTGTATGGACAGTTACCCACCCCACAGCGTTATACTTGCTAGAAGCAACTGTTCTGTTTAAATAAAATATATTAGTCAGAAAAAGTGATTTCAAATACTCACCCTTGGACCTGGAAGACCCTGTAGGGAAAATTAAAAAAAAAAAAGGAACTGTCAGAAGATTCTTAAATTGATGCTCATTACACCCTGTACAGTCACGGCAGAGCCCCTGCGTGCAGACCAAGCACTGGGAGCAGTGTTGTGGTCCCAAGGAAGAGGAGCAGCACGTGTCCCGTACACCCGACACAGCCCCTGCGTGCTGAGAACACCAAGGAGCTACAGGAAGGCGTGAATCCGTCAGAGCCCCTGCGAGAAGGGGAATGGGGGCAGCAGGAGGGAAGTGCCCTGGCACCACCACCACTCGGACATGTCCCTGTGGGAGGGACACGAGGGGGACAGCCTCCAGCCACTAGCTGCATTTTGTGCCTGGAGATGCCACGGTCATCATTCAAGTGGCAGCTTTTGCTGGGCGATTGGGTTAAGTGAGCTGGAGTTTTAAGAGTAGCGTAAGTCCATGAGGACATGTGGGTGCGTGTGCGCATCATCTCGCCCACGTGGGACCTGATGCCCGAGCAAGAGAACCCTGGGTGCCCACTTACCATTTCCCCACGGCTGCCTTTGTCTCCCTTTGGCCCCTGTGAAAGCACACGAGACGTCTGTCAGTGACTGCAAGCTGCGCTTCTGGATGCATTGCCACCCAGAATCACCTTGAAAGGACCCAAGTGCATCTCAAAATAAATCTTATTCCCCACTTCCATTCCATCCAAAACAACAAAAAAAAAGCCATTCCTGGACGTTTCAGAGATGAAACGTGGAATGAGCAGAGCACCCTGGAAGCAACCCCGCATGCAGCACGGAGGTGCCCAGACCCTGCCTGCCGTGAGCAGCCGCTCGCCTGCCTTTAGGCACAAGTAAACCCTGTGTCCAAAGCACGGGGCTGCCGGCATCTTCCTGGTTTTCACCTCCGCCAACAGCAGCCTCTTTGTGCTGAGCTCTGAATAACTTCACGCTCATGTTTTTATGAAGCACTGACCTGAACTTTAGTCTGTGTTCAGTGCCTTTGGCATTTTGGGGCAGGCAGAGATTTTCAACACTTCCCTGAATCCAGCTGTTCCTGGTCTAATACATTTATCAGTTTTCTGTTGATTTTTTTATTTTTATTTTTTATTCTTCCCTGGGGCCCCCCAGGCCAAGTTCTCTGGAAAAGCTGGCAACTTGCTTTTGAAAAACTAAAATAACATTCTTGTCTTCTAGTCTGATCTTTCTATCCAAAAACTTGCACTTAAATAGAGTTAGTCCTCACTTTTAAGTTAGTAATCCCCCCAGCTACATATACAGCCAGAGACTAAATCTTGAGCTTCTCTCAAGCTGCTCATCTTGAAGATCGCTTTGTTTCCTTCATTACAGCAGGACTTGAGATTTAGTTAAGATGGCCACAAGCATCTTGGATCTCAACCACTGTGCCCTGCTAAAAACTATAGGCAGAAGAAAGGCAGATACTCACTGGGCTTCCTGTGGGACCCAGAATGCCAAGCGGCCCAATAATTCCTTCTTTTCCCTAGGTAAGAAAAGATATCCATGAATCACCACGTGGGAACCGATGGTCAGTTTTACCACGGCAGACTCAATGACGACACCAAGTCCCTTTGCAGCTTTTCAGCAGCAAGACCATGGTGTTTGTGTAGCTGAACTAAAACCCTTTCAAAACACAGGTCTGAAGACACAATCCCTCACAGTGTGGTTGTCACAGCCCATGTCAAACCTCACAAATTCCAGAAACGGAGGGATCTCAGTGTAGCTGGAGCGATCTGTGCAGCGGTCAGAAAAGCATGACGGTCTCTAAAGGCAGGAGTGCCCCACGCACACGTGGGTCAGTACACGTGCTCTTGGTGGCACCTTGGCCGCAGCTTGGCTGATGGGCACTTGGTGAACTAGCACCCTGTGGCCTCACAGAAATAGAGGCCAGAGGATGGAAGAAAATGCTCCCAAACCAAACAAACTGCAAAACCACTCACCATGAGGCCAGGCGGCCCACGTGGTCCCTGAATGCCTTTGAAACCAAGGTCTCCTGGGGGCCCCTGCAAGCAAACACGAGATGCCAGGTCCCATTAACAAACGTTCCCCACATATGTGCCCCTGCTTACAGCTCTGCTGCAAGGGCAGCGGTGCTGCCCCTGGTCTATGGGAATGGGACGGTCCAGTTTTAAAACATTCCCACTCCTCTTTTGCAAGCCTTTTACTTTCTACAGAAAACAAACTGGTTCCCCTTCACCAGTAAAATTATACGCCAATAAAGTGAGTCTAAATTGATGATTGATGCTGGAGAAATGAATGACAGCAAGATGTTCAGGTGGGGGTCTACAGGACGCATTTTCCATCTACAACGTACCCATTTTAACAGGAATAAATTTCATCAAAGCATATGTAAATGCACAGTCAATGATTCTTTCAGACATTATGATGCATACATGAAAGAAAGTTGGAATCACAATTTAATTTCAATAGTTTCTGCAGAACTACAAATAAATAATTTTTCAGCACTTATTGCATTGTCTGGCCACAATAAAGAGAGACTAGAAAGCCAAGTGGTCACAAGATAGCCTCTTACCTTTGGCCCAAAGATGCCCGCAATCCCTGGAAATCCTGCCTCACCAAAGTCTCCCTGGAAACAGCAGCCAAGACAAACACAAGAACAAAGAGCAACAGTAAGTTCACATTGAACTGGTCACTTGAAGATACGCCAAGAGCGCAGCAGCTTCAGAGAACGAGAAATCCATTAGTATTCTTCAGTCAAAGCAGGACTGATGAGAAAGAAGTATGAGAGCAATCTGAAGGAGGCATTACACAAACATCAGGCTAGAAGCAACTCCAGAACATCTCACAGACTAAGCCTTTTTGCCCCCAAGACAAGAGGCATACCTACAATATTTCTAGCAGATGCTTGGCTAGCTTGGAGAGCTTGGCCCACAGTCAGCAGGAGCAGGATGAAGTGCATCTACTCTGAGATTGATCCTGGAAGTCCATGCTCCAAGCCCTTTAAAATAAGCACTTCTTTTATTTCTGATACCAACTGGACTGACCTACTGAAGGGTAGTGTCAAACTATGCTGTCAAAAAAGTGTGTGTTCCTACAACATAACCTCCCATTCAAAACCAGGAAAGCCATACATATCGCCCAGTTCTTTTCCTATTAATCCCTGCAGGGATTTTTGCTCACTTTCTTAAGAAAAACAATAATAAAATATTTGGAAGACCATCAAGCTTGGATTAGCACATAGCATGCACTCTGAGAATAAAAAAACCTTACTGGGTAGCACATTCATATAGAAACACCCTCATTTCACCATAATGTTTAAGATATATGCCCTTTGACATTTCTGGGCTTCTCAGATGTTAAAATGCAAAGTGATTCAATGTTTAAAAAAATGGGACAGAAACATGCACCAGATGATTCATCTACAGTCTCAGGAACACAAGAGATGGAAAAGGCTTGTTTGGCCTCTCAGCTGGACGGTGTGACCCATGCTGGATTGTACTTTACAGGATGTTTTACAATGTCTTGTTCAGCCCGGTTGTAAATGACTCAAGCGATGGGGTTTCCACCACCTCTATTACAAGGCTATTCCAGCGTCAGTCTAGAGACCTTACTGTTAGGAAGTTTTTTCCTGCCACGACAGTGAGAAACTGCTTGGCAAGAAAGGTCTTGGTTGGACTCGGTGGAGTGTAAGAAACTTTCCAAGCATACAAAGTGATTTCACTGCCCGTTTACGGATCCTGGAAAGGAAACTCGCTACTAACAGAGGACTAAGGCCTTTCCTGTTTTACGAGAACCAACCAAGCCCTCTTTCTAGCGGAATTTAGGGCAAAAGTAAATGAGAAGTCAGAAGGGTTTTAGAGAAATCTAAATGCCATGGAGCCTTCTCAGCTAAGGGGACCTGATCAGTGTTTATGCAGCAAGGTATGCGCCAATTCTGGGCAAAGCAGCCTGCCACATGCAGGCACAAGAGGCAAAACAATAATGTTGTCGGCTACCACCTTCCAGCCTGAATTCTGCCATCACAGGGTTGGATATAAAACATGCAAATACAGCAGCTACCTTTAATTGAGGTATTGAGGATAAACATCTTGTCCCTTGCTTTGTGTAAGTCCTAATCTCTCTGGTTTTATATCTGTCGTGTGCTGGAGATGCTTAAGCTGCCTAGGCAGGGAGAGGTTGCACAACGTCTGCGCATGTCAGGTGGCTGGAAGGTGGCCACTGGTGCCAAGACGCTGAGGGTTTATTAAAGAGACTTGAAAAGGCCCCTGCTTAGGGGTTTCTATAAGATTTCTAATAAGTGAATCTAAAGCGTTTAAGTAGGTATAGTCTTGTCTACTCTGTAAGGGTGACTCCTGGCCTAAAAAGCTCCCAATCTAAATAGTTCAATATAGCCGCGGGCTGAGAAAGTTCGACACCTCAGTGGTGAGCTGGGCAATCCCACTGGTACAATAAAAAAGCACAAAGGATTAGGAGCCTGCCCTGCAGACAGGTGTGGGAAATTAACTTCTGCTTATACTGATGGCTCTTGGTGCTCCTCCCACAGCGTGCTCTGAATCCGCAGCACCGCTGCCTTCCAGCCTGCACGGGTGATGCCTGCTCCTGCATCTCCTGCACGTCCCTGGTGGAGCTGCAGCTCCCTTCACCTTTGGGATGGTTGGATTGCAGGAGCGGCTGAGGGAACTGGGGTTGTTTGGTCTGGAGAGGAGGAGGCTCAGGGGAGATGGGCACAGCCACGTTGTCTCGGGGAACGCAGGCACGGATTAGATGTCTCTGCACACAAGTGAGCAGTGAGGAGCAGAGAAGCGTGTGCGCTGGAGGGAGCTGCACTGACGCTCTGGCACTGACATGCAAGGTTTATGGGTTTCCTTCTCCATGACTCTCCCGGGGTGCACTCTGCTGTCCTGGCCTGAGGGTCTGCACCTCGTCCTGCAGCGTGGGGTCAGCGCTGCTCAGCTCAGCGGTCACTCACCGGCTGGCCTTTGGGGCCTGGATTGCCAGGGCTCCCTGGAAGGCCCATTCCTCCTGGTGATCCTCGCTTCCCTGTTTGGCCAGTCTGTCCAGGCAATCCTCTTTCACCCTAAAAATAACAGAATTCAAACAATTCCAAAGGACAGGAGCTAAATATAACAACATTCAGCCGAAATAGCCATAGATGGAAAGCTGGAAAAAAGTTGCTCATCAGGATAAGGAATGTGGTTTCATCACGAGATGCCTCAGGTCTGCTAGGGCTGCAGGATGCGAGGCCAGCGATGGGCATGGCTGGGGCCCCTCCTGAGCCCCATGCAGGGCAGGAGCTGTAGCAGAGGGGTGCTGCCTGCCTGGGGGCTGAGCACAGCAGGGGGGCGAAGCATCTTCCATTTGCACTTGCGTATGTTGCCTGTCCTGCCCAGCAGTTTCTCATAATCTCGTCCCCCTAGCAGCCTAGCAATTGATGATTAAGCCATCGGAAATGCTGAAGTCATGCCAAGGCTTCAGCTGGAGGACTTCAGCACCAACACTGCAGCTCAAGGACAGGAGTGGGGTGTCTGAGACCCAGCACCGCTCTTTGCTCCCCAGCTCTTCCCTTTGCCAGGCGCCAGCAGCAGCACAAACCCCAGCTACTGGGACGGAGCATCCGTGATGGTGAGTGCCCAGGGTGGTCGAGCAGGTGGCCAAGGGGCAACCAATTTCCCTGCAGCCAGGGTGTGAGTGTGGCACAACTACACAAGGGTCTGTCAGCCACTTCTGGTAAGAGCCTGTTATTCTGCCCAAGGCAGCTGGAGGGCAGCAAGTGACAGTTTAAGAGTGATGTGTTAGAGGAGGCATAATTTAAATCAGACCTGATAGCCCCAAGCCCAGCTGGAATCTTCCTACTTAGAGTCTTTCTACACATGGCTCAGTTGCTGTTGGTCCAGTTTAGGTCCTGTGGCCTGTCTGGACCAGGGCAAGGACCAGTAAGAAACCCAGCTGTCACTAAGCAGCTTTTCCCTGTTTCCACCCAAAGCGATGCCCAAGCCCATGCTGGTTCCAGCAACTCCAATCAGGTAAATATATGCTAAAAGCAAGTGGCACAATTTCCCTTCACCAGCTCAGGCCTCACGGGGCCGCAGGGGGAGGATATCCATGTTTCAATGGAGTTGTCCGTCTTGGACATCGCACAGGCAGGCTGTAGCAGTTGCCTTGCAGCTTCTCCAAGGTCACATTTTTTAGCTGGGTTTCTAATGAATGGGAGCTAAAGTGTTCGCAGTGTGGGTAGAGGTATTTGTAAACGCCTGTGCTCACAGAACTTTGACAAAGGAGGAAAAGTTGCTGGGACATTCAGCTGCTGTGAACTTGATGAAGATGGATGGACAGACGGATGGATGGATGGGAAGACTGGATGGAGACTGACTGGGCCTCCAGCTAAGTGAAAGGTGGCAGCAGGAGTTCAGACTTTATTAGATCCTGGAGAATCCAAGCTCTAGAGACGTGAGACTCACAGACTGCATAGCTCATAGAAGCATTTTAGTCACAAACTCACCTTGAATCCTGGTGGTCCCTGTGCCCCGGGCAGTCCTGGTATGCCAGGGTTCCCTCTTTTGCCTGACATCCCTGTTAAACCTTCTTCCCCATCATCTCCCTGCTCTCCCTAGAAATGAAACCAAGGAGAGGTTATGAAACAAGGCTCTCTGTCTCCACTTCTACACATCTTCTGGGGGCACAGGGTTACGATTCTGCCTTCAGCCAGCAAGCACATATCTGGGCATGGGTGGACTTGCAAATCTGCGCATGCAAGAAGCTATTGGTCAGGCCAGAAGCACAGGGTTGTTTACAGACTTGGCCACGCCTGTATGTGAGATAGGAAGAGCAACATAGGATCCCACTCTGGGTACATGTAAATGGGGATATCTGTGGCTGGACTACATCCATTTCTCCTGTGTTAGCTTTTATTTTTCCAGCTCCTAAGTTGCACTTGCTATCAATACTATGAGGTTACAATGCAAACTCACCAGCACCCCAGGCACGCCATCCTTCCCAGGCACTCCGTCCACTCCAGGGGCACCCTCTTGACCCTGCCTTCCCACCACTCCTCGAGGACCTGGTAGCCCAAGGGTGCCCTAAAATCACAAAGGGGTTAGCGATGGAACTCCTGAACAGCATCTGCTGGGGCAGAAAATCATTTTTTTACCTACCGGTGAGCCTCTGCTCCCTGCACTGCCCCTTGCTCCTTGCTTTCCTTTTTGACCCTGCAAGGAAAATAAGAAAGACATCTAAAATTGCAGCAGCTCCAGCACAACTCCACTTGGGAGCCTGACTTCAGGGTGTGCTTTTGGATAATGGCTGGAAAGAGTTTTATAAAAAGGAGATTTATAAAGTCAGTTGCTCCAACACTGGGGAATGAACTGCTATTTGGTTTTATTACAAGTGATTCTTCTTATGTCTTGAGAGTTCTAGGGCAGGAATGAATAGCTAGAAGGCAAGGACCTACATTTTTCCTAATACAGAGCAGATGAGGACAAATAAAGCAGGATGAACTCAAGGGAGGACTCAATACACTGGCAAACATTAGAACAAGATGCTTAAAACCTGCGCCCTCTTGTCTGTTCATTGACAGCACAGCACAGAACCAAGGCAAGTCTTCTGCAGGGTGTTCAGTAAGGGCATTTCTCCCCTAGGTAGCTCCCTGTATTTTGGGAAGTTAATGGAAAAGAAAATGGTATCTTGTGTCTAAAATTTGCAATGCTGCTTTGTGAATAAAGACGTAAAAGAAATACTCCAGAGGTTTATTAGCTGTAAAAAGGATTAATTTCGGCAGAATGAATGGAAAACTCAGCCTCACCATCTTCACTAGGGCTCTTTTAGTGAGGTCATGCACTAAAGCACTTTTAAATTGAGGCACTGCATTTTCTGTGCATTGTTTCTCCATCTGCAGAGGACCAGGCAGGCCAGCTACATGAAAGAAATATTCCTGGGGGTACTTTCTCTGCTACTCATTAGACTTAAAGGTAGTTCCAGATCATCCACTGAGGGGTAGAGTTTATTCATCTTATCACCTGGTATCCTCCTTGCCAAGAACACCTACTGTAGGTTAGGCTATCTTCTGGCATTACCACAACGGGGTAAAAATAAAAATCCTAATGCCTGCCAAAAGGGAGCAGGAATTTGCTGAGTATTGAGGTCACATTCTTATGTTTTAGCAAATAAAATCCCCGCTCTGTGAGAATAATTAGCAGGCTGTCATTACAGCCAGATGTGGAAGTTGGAGTAGGTACCACACTGAACTTTGAAGGAGCTGTGTGCTGTGTTTCCTTGCTCGGTAAAGGCAAGGAGTTAGAGGGACTCTTCCAGGAAAGATAAGAACTGCATGGATAAATTGACTCCCTAGCTGGAAGGTTTCAAGTCAGAAAAGTTGATGGTTCAGGTGAAGGAGAGAGGCACTCGCCTGGCTCAGATCCCCTCAGGGACAGACAAGCTGGCTGGAGCTGGAGGCAGCACATGGACGGGTGTGGGAAAGAGGCACAACCCATGGCAATGACTAAAGACCTGCCCAAGATTCACCTGTCATGCTGGAGCTGCTCTGTCTTAAGCTTCTCCATTTTCAAAAAGTCAACTAACTGTTGGGTTTGGACATTAAAATGCGTGTTTACAGCCCTCCCACTAGGTTTTCCACAGTCTTTCAAGGTGCAGACCATAAACAAATCAAACATGTTGGAAAACACGTGACAGTCCTCTTAATTAGACATTTTCTTCAAACTTGGGACACTATGAATCCACCCTGCTGAAACCTACCACATCACCTTTGGATCCCTTTGCTCCTGGCTGGCCTGGTGGTCCAGGATCCCCCTACAAAACATAAGCAAGAAAAATCTGCTTGAAATTCTCTTCTGGCAATATCTTGCACGAATACAAAGAACAGCATTTTTTGTGCCCTAACAACGCTGACCGTATGGAAATAATTCACGGGAACAGCCTGTGCTCAGACAAGCCTCCTGGGGAAAAAAGAAGCAAGGAACTGTCTCCAGAGAGCATTTAACAGGGTATCAATTGGAGAAGAAGCGACGTTACCCCCTCACTTGGGTGGTGCTCGTATTCGGGGGAATCATTCACTAAATTCCAGATTGCGCCTGGAAAACTGTGCCCAGAAGTGAGCAGGAGGGAGCCTGGTTTGAGAAAGGCACCACACAAGCTACGTGCAGAACGAGTGGTTCACACAGCAAACGCATCTTGAGTGTTGGTACCACCTCCCTTTTGCGTGCTGCAGCCCTTTCCTTGGTTTTGCCTGGGTGTCACATCTTAGACAGCTACCTATGGAAACGCGAAACTCTTCCTGTTCAATTCCCCACCACACGTCTCCATCTTTTCTTCTGGACATCCAGATTTTTGTGTATTTGTGTTGGGCAGTTTCTGGAGGACCCACCTGCAGAGCTCTCTTCAGCTTGTTTCTGAGCCACATTTCTCATGCCCTTCCCTAAAGACAAGCCAAAGCTCCCGCTTCCATTTGAAGCACTGACATCTGCGGGGAAACCACCCCTCAGAATAAATTTACTCCACTGAGGAATGCAGCAGCTCTACCCATTTCCAGACAGAGCACATGACAGAGCACTAAGATTTTAGCCCAAACTGGAATTTGTTGTTCTTCCCAGCAGCCCTACAAAGATTGGGAACCAATTCGACTTTATTTCCCAGTACAAACTCCATTTAATGTGCTACTGAGCTCATGGCTGCAATAGTATGCAGATATAGTATGTATGCTTACATACACAAATTAGATGCTGCCTTATATAGATACAGGAATAAAGAATCCTTTCCTTAAATTTGGATTTAATTTAGCCTTTCATAATGCACTGGCCTGGAAGGAAACACTAGCCAGGCAGAATAAGATGGTCCTGCCCCACACTGGACCAGCTCTTCCCAGAAGCACGATTTCCAAGTGGACCCTTCCAGTGTCACCCATCTTGCGCTGCCCATCTCCTAAGCTTTCTAGTCCTTCTTGGGTTCTTCACAAAAGGCAGTCCTAGGGGCACGCTTTTGCAAGTGCCCCCTGTTCTGTCACCTATTTATTGGTCCCAACATGTGACTCCAAATGCCCATTTCACAGGCCTGGCTCATGGAAACGCACACCTTACAGCTCACCATACATCCCTGCTGCAGCCCTTCCTACCTTCCTCTGTCTCTTTTTCATATGCATGTGACATTGGGTAGCTTACAGTAAAGCAGCATCTCTTACAGGTAAGCCTTGCTGTCCAGGTTTTCCTCTTTCTCCATCAAGCCCTTCTTGACCCTTAAATAAAAAACAAGAGAAGGAACATTTGTTTGTTCTTGGGAATTTCTGTGGCAATGGGGAACAAAAACAGATGTAACATGCAGCATAGGGCAGGATACAATGAACGTATCTGCATTCTGCTAATGCACCAATGTTGAAGCTGTAGTCTACATGCCACCACGGATATGCATTGGAAAGAAGTAGCTAAGAGGAACTGCCAGTCACTAAGCAGGAGGGAAGGCTTTCTAATGTGCCCCTAAATACACACAGCAGTCATTTAAGTTAACAGTTAGAGATTGCTGTCCTACAAAATACAGCAGCAACACTGCTACTCTGGTGAATTTAAACTCTTCTGTACATTCCTGCAATGGGTTGCTCTGATCACAAGGAAGCTTCCACACACCCAAGTTAACAGAAGTCTTCCCATGAAACAGTTACAGCCATTGGCACATGAGCCTTCAACTTTGTCTGACTTTGACAATGACCTACCTCGTACACATCTTCCCCAGGGCATTTCCTTGATAACCACAAATAATCCTAATGAGAAATTCCTGCTCCTTCTTCCAGTCTAGTGTGCTCCAGGATGTGCACGGCATTGTTAGATGCTGAGCTGCAGGAGCTACGTTTGACTTCAGCAAAATTTTTATCGCTTTAGGAAAAGACATCTGAATTTCTCTTCCTTGTTTGAAACACAGCCATGTGCAGCAGTTGACAAGGGACAACAGCGGGTTATGAATTGTGACTACTGGGCAAAGGGTAGACCTTCGGGGGGCTGATACAGATTGGGGGAACTTCCCCAGGACTATAATTTCTGAATCACTTACTGGGAATAAGACAATCGTTTACTGGAAATAAGACTCACAGGATAACCAGGGTCTCCAGGTTCCCCTCGATCTCCTCTGTCACCAACGGGGCCCTACAACAACACAACAAAAGGTTTAAGTTAGACGTTAGCAATCCCATTATCCACAGAATCTCGATGGCTTTATGCACGTTCTACAAGTAAGGAAGCAACCCAACTAGTCCCCTGGCAAAAAGCAGGCCAGGACTGATTAGAGATGGGATTTAACATCTTACTCTGTCTCCGGGTGGTCCCTGCGGGCCTTCCACCTTCCCGTCATCACCTTGTTCTCCCTGTGAATAAAAATAGTCGTATTAATATAGATTACAGCAGATATAGCAGATGTTTCTGTACGGACCTGATCCAGTCTTCTCATGGGCATGTAAGTCAAAGTCTGTGTTGATTTTACTGATTGTTCATCCAAAGAATGTCTAAATTTGTTTTGTTTTGTTTGTTTGTTTCACATCCTGTGGTACCCTGACTGTTCACATCACTTCCCTGATTTCTTTGGTGGTTGTTTCTGCCTGGTCTTACCATCCTCGCTAAGGAACCAGGTGCAAAGAGTTATATTCAACAATTCCTAAAACTAAGCAAGAAGCATGTAATTAGGACAATATGAGAAACAGTATTCTGCCTCTGAATTTTATTGCCAACAGTCAAACCAAACTCTTTAATCAAGCACTTCCCCACCCTCACTGAGAGCAGCCTGGGCTGTCAAGGGAGCAGGGGTGGTCTGGGCGGGCTCCCTGATTGTGTGCCACCACCGTGGGCTTCTCTGACACTGAACCAGGTGAGAGGGTCGGTCCCTTATGCTCGCTGTGTGAGCAGCTCCGCTCATCGGTGGGATGCTCTCCAGCAGGAGCTCAGAGCTCACGGTTTGGCTGGCAGATAACATCACCCGGATTATTTATAACTGAGGTCTCTCTAAAACATCCACAGAGAGATCCCTCAAGACTCTCAAAACAGAAACTGTTTTTTTTTTTTAAATTCAGTTGTGTAAGTCACTTGAGGTCATGGTGTCCTATTTTCTCTGGAGTCTTGCTCAGACATGGCTGTTTCTTTGCTCCCCATAGAAGATGGCTAAATTTAAGCTCCTTTGGTTTTTGGCTACTTCATATCAGCCAGTCTCTGGCACTCAGGCTCCTTAGCGTGGATGCATCTCACAGCTCCTTTGATGTTGCAGCTACTGGAGCGAGGAGGTCTGGGGGATTCTGGCACTGTGGAGCTGCTGTGTTTGGACTGTTTGGTATGCGTCAGCATCCAAAATGAACATCCAAATGCCTTGAACAACCAAATCCACATGGCTATGCAGCCACGCGTCTTCCACAGACTTCTGCAATCCCCTGTGGCTGCATCAGCCTTTGCTGGTGTGCTTATGTCCGTCTTTGACTTTTTCTCTGTGACTCTCATCTTCTGCTTGAGTTGGAGCTGCTGGTAGTAAGGGTGCCTGTGCAGTTTCTCAGTGGGAATTTCTCTGGGAGAAGGTTTTTGGGGTGCGTTGCTAATATAAGATGTCTGCTACAGACATAACTGGAGCAGCAAATAAGCAGCGGTGAAAAAGCTCTTAGACAATGGAGCCGATGGCTTGGCTTCCAGAGGGACTGCGCACATGGCTTGGAATCGGGGCTGTGCCACTTCTCATGGTGCTGAGCACCAGGACCGACACTTGCAGCTTGGTAGAACGAGACCAGAGATTTGGAAAATCTCCTGCAGTTAACCTCAGCAGGTAGCAAAGAGCTCGGTGCATCTCTCTTCATTACGTGCTTCATGACAGAGGCATTTTCTTTCTCTGCTGCTCATTTCTCTCTCATTTGTTGGATGGGTGCTGCCAGGATTTCAGATATAATCCCAGGTTATGGTTATACATAGCCATGAGAGATCAGGTGTTGGGTGATAAAGTGTTTACATGTCTGTTTTTTGGGGGGAGGTATCTTGGTAAAAAAAATAATTAAAAAAAAATATGTATATATATATACACGGGGAGAACTGCCAGTATGGCTTGAGAATGCAGTACTGAGCAATAGGGATGGAGAGATTTGGGTGGCAGAACAGAGGGAAAGAAAAGCAAAGCCTAACAGGCTCGGCCAACAAAGTTTCCAGTGCTAATGAACTCACCGACTGAAGTCGGCAGCAGAATACCTGGCAGCTCATTTAATTTCTAGCCACTATCAAAGGAGTGTAGGATAGAAGAGAAACAAAGCCACCATTTCTCAAGTCTCAGAAAAAAATAAATAAATCCCAGTATACGTGTTACCGCGCAGAAGTCTTGGCACCAACTGCTTCTGCTCAAACAGGATGTGAACACCTTGCCATTTGGGAGCTGAGATGGGTGTGATGAACACAAAGAAAGCTTACAGCTCTGGGGAGCTCTGAAGAGCATCAGGACTCACAGACTTTCTCTCTGAAGTTTTGTGCCCCCAGGAGTCTTATCGCCACTTTGTCCTTTGTCTTCTGAGAAAATCCTGCAGGATTGGTCAGCTCTAGGACTGCGAGACTGAGCTCCTCCAGGACTTCCTGATGCCTCAGCTGCTCGAGAGGGAGATGAAAGCTCTGCGCTAATTCTTTGGAAAGTTGCAGTGAAAAGAAGTTAGAGTAAAGGGCAGCAAAGTAAACATGTTGGGATACAAATGGAAAATGCATGGAGAAGAAGGGAAGGCTTGTTGTTGTTGGCTCCTGTCCCAAAGTGAGATACACCAGTTTGTAATTTTTAAAAGGATCCCATCTGGACTGCTTTAAGCAGCTGCCAAGTGCAGGCGTCTGCTCTGAGCAAGGCCTCTTTGAGGAGCTGTAAACGTATTAAACGCAGCAGAGTAGCTGGCTGGGATGGCACAGCGGAGCTGGATTCACAGTAATGCCTCTCACCACTCCACCTTCTGCTCTGCAGGAGGGAAGGCCTTCCCCACCATTATGTATCCTCTTTCTTCAGCAAACCTACATCTACCACATAGCTTAAAGCTCACAGAACAGCCACGGTCCCACTTTCGTTTCTGCTTCCGTTCCCAGCTTCAGGCTTCCATTTTAGCATGCGCACGCGTGCGCGAGGTTACAGATGTCTGGAGGGGAGGAATCTGTCCTCAGACTGAGATCCAGGCAACTCTTAGGAGATAAGAAGGAAGGATGGCTAGGAAGACTTAGATGCAGGTTTTGTGGAGCACCTGGATGCTGCAGGAAACGATGCTGGAGATCGAGCACACGATGCTGGGCTCTCCCTGCAATGTGCCAGCACACCTGCTGTCTGTCAGGGACGGTGCGAGCAGGACCTGGCTCTCAGCAGTCATTAACGGACCTGACTGTTCTCAGCAGATGCATGAGATGCTTTGGAGTTTTTGCCAGGCTTCAGCTTGGACACTTGCAATTAGAGTTCATTTTATCATCCGTGGTTAAGCTATTGCATGGCGTTGTTGTGCTCTGACAACACAAGATCCGTGTTATCTCTGAGGAGCTGCAGGCTGCAAAGTTTCCTTGCAGCTGGGTGAGCAGAGAGGCGCAGGCAGCTCTGTCACAGCAGCGCTGGTGAAGGGGAGAGAGCTTACCGAGCACTTCAGATTAATGATTTGGGGTGATGGGGCCTTTCAAGATGGCAAATTTAGATGTGGAGAGATTAAAAAAATCAGCAGTAACAATTTCAACTGAGATACCTATCCGCACATCTGTTGCTCCTCCTGTTCTAAAGCCAATGGCAATTTTGCTCTTGGTAGTCGCAGCTCCCAGTGTTTTGCCAGGATGCACAAGTTTCAGCATGGAACTGTGAGAAAACTCCGGCCAGGCTTTCAGCTGACAGCTTGCTTGGTTGTGAGCTCTTGCACTATTATCCTGGGCTGGTCGTGCTTGGCTAACACTTGGTGCTCTCCGCACGGCCGCCCAGCAGCGCACACCTGGGGCACGCTGCTGGAGGCTGCAGGAGCAAGTGACAGAGTGGGGGCAGAGGATGGGGCAGCACTGGAGAGTGTAGAGGGTGGAAATGCAGCAAGGCAGCGGTGGAGGTGCTGAGCAGCGGGAGCACCACCAGCTGCTGCTGTGCCACGGGTGTGACAGTGGCAAGAAAGGAGGGAATGAGCAGCAGGAACTGCAGCGTTTCTGAGACATGGGAGGTTTGCTGGTGGAGTACAACAGCTTGCCCTGCCCCATCGCCTCCTGGCCACCACCGTGAGGAGCCTGCAGGCAGAGCGAGGAGAGCAGCACGAACAGGGTGTCCTGACACTGAAAGGATGCACTCAAAGCCCCAGCACAGACGTGGCCTCGGGATCTCTGCCCCGAGTCCCACGAACTCCTTTTACAAGCAACGAAGCTCCTGCTTGCAGGCGCACATCTGCAGCCACACACAAAAACGAGCAAAAGGAGTTTGCACATCTTTCCTCTTCACTGGGACCCCACGGCTGCCCATTCCCAGTCACCACCACTTCCCTCCCTGTGCCGGGGGAGGGAGCATCGCCGCTGCTACTGCAGGCACGTGAGGGGCTCCAGCGGCACCGAGAGCAGGGCCAGCGCCAGCTGGGCTGGCCTGGGAGCACGGCAGCCAGCCCCGCCGGCAGGAAACCATTAAGGCATGAGTCACTTCTCCAGCCTGAACTGGTTACGGCTGCGCTGACTCAGCAGAAGGGGAAAAATGCACGGGGAAAGCTTCTGCCGCGGAAAGAGGGCTCTGACTCAGCCCAGCACCCCTCGCCGAGCCCCCTTGCTGCAGCTGGGCTGAGTCAGAGCCCTCGTCCCACAGCAGCGAGGAGGGAAATGGGACAAGGGTGATGGAGACCGGTTCTGCCCTGCTTTGATAACATCATTTTAGTATGGGTGGGCTGGAGGTGCACGAGCTTTGAGAGACAGCAAACCTAGCGCTGTTCCTGCTGCTGATGGTTAGAGCAAGACCCTCTTTCAAGAACAACACAGCTTGCATTTCTGCTGCAGGATATGACCATTGTCCCCGTGGCCTGTGTGACTGGGCTGTGCAAGCCTCCTGGGGCTGAGCTTTGGTGCTGAGGCCGTAACTGATGCTGCAGTAGCAGAGCAGCGCTGGCTCACGTTTATTACAGACTGGATGGCTACACGGCCAGCTTACCTTCTCCCCCTTTGGCCCCGGTGGTCCAATTGGCCCTGGTGGTCCTGCATGTCCCTGCGGAGAGCAGACAGCAAGTGAGGAGACAGGAGAGAGGTGTTTCACCAAAGGTCCTGCCTGGTTTTCTGACAGCTCGCACAAGCCCTGCACTGCGCACCCCAGCTGTGGAGGCACACGCAGGTCATGGCAGAGATGAACAGGCTGGATCTGGAGAAGCTGACACGGTGCAAACAGACACTAGAAAAACAACTACACCAAACTCAACTTCAGATCAGAAATAAGTCATAGCCACGTGCTGGAGTGGCAGTTCTGTTATGGTTCAGAACAGCTGGAAGCCAGAGGATGAAAATAAAATCCTTACCTGGTAACCCTTCAAGCCAGGCTCCCCCTGAGCACCCATCCTTCCCGGAGCACCCTGGAGAGGCAAGCACAGAAAGCACCATGAGAGCAGCCCGTGGGTGCAGCCGCAGGAACAGGACACGCCAGGCTGCACAAAGCGAAGCTCAGCACCACATGGGAGCATTTCAGCATGGCCACCTACTCCCCCGGCCGCTGGGGAGCATTGCTGCAGCCGTCTGAAACGCCCTGGCTTTATACCCAAATTATCTCTGTGCTAGGAAGTCCACCAGTGAGACCCTCCTCACGCATGACCTAATCCTAAGCTGCAGGGAGGAAACCTTTCGGTGTGGGTTCTGAGGCCGGGAAGGGAGTTTTCAGGGTTGTGATGAGGGCATTGCAAAAGCTGTTTATTGCATCTCTATCAATCTGCACAAAAGGGTTTTAACCAGATCATCAGATTAAAGTGAGGAGCAACCTTTCCAGATAATCCCATTTAGTGTGGAAGGAAGCCCTTTCCTCAAGACAGACTGCAGAGGCGTGCTCAGTCCAACACACTGCTGCTCGGACAGTGCTTCGCTTCCTTGTGAAATAATCCATGGAGACTTGGCCAACGAACCTAAGGGAGGATATATGGGGAGGCCATAATTTTTGACGCAGGAAAACACTGTCTGCAGAACCCTTACTCCATCACTCATTTGCTACTGTTCTGAAACATCACCGCGTTTCCCCGTTCATAAATAATTCCTGCTCTTTCACTAAGTTCTACCAAGTAAAAGTGCAACGAGTTTTCTTACCAGCCTACGATGCGTGAGGAGGTACTTGTTACTTACTGCTGCTGACCACACGTGTTTGTCTCATGTTCCTATAGCAAATTAACTTTCTTCCCTCTCTGCCACACAGTCGTTCTCTCTGAAAACCTCACCTTCAAGCCCCAACTCAAACCCTTTCCCATGCTGTATTTCTTCTTGCTGCAAGTGTTTTAGATAAGTATATCAAGAGTGGGTGTAGAAACAGGGCAGAAGTCCAAGGCAGAGTTCCTTTTAACAACACAGTTTGACTTGGAAGCGGCTCGTACCATGAGTGTGCAGTCTCAAAGGGAAAGATCTTAGCAAAAAATAGCTTATCAGCTCACTCCCTTCTCGAGAAAAAAATCCCCAATACTTCAGCTCGTCTAGGGACTTGTAAAGAAGCACCATGATGCAATGTGAGCTGGACTCATGGGCACTATCACCACCACTACCACTGTGGAGTCTCCTCTGCTGCTCAGAGCAATTGTTAAGCTCTTTTGGTCAATTTAACCCGTCTAGCATCATTTCACTCTCCCTGCTCTGGAGCCCTTGTTGGGCTCTGTGCTTCGCATGGGCTGGCACCCAGCACAGTCACGTTTCTGTGTGTTGTGTTCAACCATCTGCAGAGCTCTTCTCACCATAGGTCCCAGGGTACCTCGGGATCCTTTAGGGCCTTGGTTCCCCTTCGGCCCCTCCTTCCCTGGAGCTCCTGTCTCGCCGAGCTGCCCCTGGTAGCCCTTGCTGCCCTGCAGAACGAAGGCACAGACATTAATGCAGGACAAAACAGCTTCTACAGATAAATATCAAAGATGAGCAAAGAAAAGGGAGATCCAGAGGAGGAGACGTTATCAGTGGGAGATGTTCTTACCTTCTGGCCAGGCTTGCCTTTTTCCCCCTGTTTTCCTGGTTTCCCTTCTGGTCCCTAGGAGAGATTTAAAAAGCTGTTGGAATGGGAAAGCAAAGAAATCCCATCCCAACCAGCTCCTCGTTTCATTTTCCTGGTGCCCACAACCCTGACAGCATCCTCGCCCATCCCATCCCATTCCCAAGGGAGCCAACAAGGAGGCGAGGCAGTCATGGGCACAATTCCCAGGTGCTCCGGCAGGAGCACGGCCAAGTTTCTTCTTCAGCTGCTGCAGCACGTGGACACGGATCCCTGTGCCCAGGGACTACAGAGCAGCACGGCTGAAGCAATTCTCTTTATCTTCGCATTGAAAAGACAGATGCTTGTTTCATTTTCTATCTACCCGCCATACGCAGGTCACAATGCAAAAACCATCTCCCCGTGTTACTATCACTGCAAGGAACAGCACACAGAAACCACAACGTGCTGGTCAGGCACCGAGAAATGCACAGGCATGCGACACTTCAGGTGGGAGCCACAGCAACAAGAGGCAGAAACGCTGGCCTGCTCTGTGCCCCTCCGTGGGTGTCTCACGTGCAGCAGAGCCCACCAGCTGTCCTCGCACACACACAGACTGAAATTAGCGGCGATGAGCAGCTAAGTATAGCACACTCTCCTTAGGGAGCCCAGGGAAATTATTTTTTCAATGTTTGACCCCGTTGGCTGCAAGGCAGACAACATATTTTGGATTTGACAGAAACAAGCAGAAGTATCACTGAAGAAAATAACTCAGACTTCTTGGCAGCTGCCACGTACTTTTCAGCAGCATCCACACACCAGCACAGCATCTCTCCCCCTGTGCTCCTGCCGACCCGTTAGGAGGTATTGTTTGCACCCCTGTTGATGTTGCAGGACAGCATCGGTCTCAGGTGAACAAAAGCGACTTGGAAAGCTAGCCATATCTGAGGGTTTTCACTCTGATCTCAAACATGGGCCTCCTAAGTGCCTGCTCTTAACACAAAGGAGCAATTCAGGCTTATTATAGCCCTGACGAATTGTGGCAGCTCTTCACTGCCCCCGAGGGAACAGCTCCGTTTAAATAAGTCAAACATTTCAAGAGCCCACCTTGCCAGCGCTCTCAGAGCTTCACAAAGGACGAGTCTCTGCGAGGACTTCACGGGTCCTGGTCTGTTGCCTCTCCAGTTTGCTCGGGCGTTTGTTGGCTGTTTTGTGCTGCCACTTCCCCAGAGAGCACTTTTGGGATTAGTTTCCCACAGACGCTGCCCAGCCGCAACAGGCGATGAATCGTGGGTGACAAGGCCCTGGCGTCACCCCGTGATGTACACTTTTGACAGGAGTACAAAGAAATCTTTGCCAACAAAAGCATCCGACTGGGAAGTGGCCACCCCTACCCAGCCGACCCGCCCCCGGACAGGGTACCAGGGCGCTCAGCTTCCCCACGTGTCGGTTCTTGGAGGCACAGCAAAGCAACAGGAGCGCTCACAGACCCCGCTCTGCAGCAATACTGCAATGCCTAGTGGCTTGAAAACTGGGAGAGCGAACAGTGGTATCACTCACAAAAGTTTACTGTCAAAACAAGACCTGAATGAACAAAGACACAACTGGGATTTCCAATTAGTTGCATAATATTTTTTCCATCAGTCTCCCTGGACTGTGCTCTAAGATCTTTTGGAATTTTGGGCAACGGATATTTCTTGCAAATTGGAGAAAAGATGTTTTAAGCTAAATCTGTTCCTGGCCCTGGTGATGGCCAAGCTGTCAATCCTCTCCAGCAGAGTCATTTTGCACACTGAGATGTGCTCTTGAACTGCTGTGATGTAAAATCTCCTGAAACAAATACTTCCATGCTACTTGTGCTTGCCTCCCAGGACGAGGATGTGTTACAGGGTTTGCGAAAAATGCAGACGTCCCACAGCTACATCAGAGGAGCGGGAGGTAGAGCCTGGTCCCCCCACCTGGACACATCTCCCATGGAAGCAATGACTGAACCTTGCTTCTGCCCTGCACCCAAAAAATGTCTTTGCTTTTTGAGAAGACGGGTTTGGGTCTTAACTCTTCCCTAACGAGAAACAAAATTTCTGCATTGCTCCTAAAATCTGCCAGCATCCAAGTTCATGCTCGTACCCACGATCGTGCAGTGCGGCTATAGGGGCAGAGTCATTTAAGAGAGGAGGGAAAAAAAACAAAACCAAACCCCACTTTGACAGTCCAAGGCCTGTGCACAAAACTAAATCGACCCACAGAAGACTGTGCAATGCTCAAACGGGGTCTCACTTTCCCTGGCTTCCTTCGGCTCGTCTTTCTATGCTGGGATACAGATACAGGCTCTGAAATCTTCCTGGGCTGGCTTTTCCCCTCCTGATGCACCAGCCTCAGTGAGCAGCGATGTTCATCCACTCAGAGGGCTCTCCCGAGCCCTTCAGCCGGGGTGCGGCTCCTTCTCCATCGCTGCAGAACAAAACTTGGCAGCATCTCTGCCTCCTGTCAGCGATAGCTGAGCGACCAGCAGTCACTCGCGGTAAACCACAGAGCCCTTCCTTTGAGGTTCCCTTGCTGTGCTAGCTCTTGTCGGCCGGTTAAAAGCATCGCCGGTATAAATAAATGGGTCAAACCATGCTGGCAGCGCCGGCAGCCGAGATGTGGCTTGGATCTTGCAGCCTCAGCTACCTCCTCGAGCGGAGCGAGCTCTATCAGCGAGGGATGTTTCTGGGCTCCACCAGCACGCTTTCTAGGACTTTGGCCAGCGGAGCTGTGCTGGTGAGCGGGAAGCCTACCATATGTCTCATTTTCCTGGATGTGCTTTCTCCAACTGCGCAGGAATGTTGCCCAGATGAGTTTAGAGGCAGTCCTGCATTTGTCTGGGGTTCCCAGATACGCGGTATCTCTCCTTGTGATGCTCCAGATGCGGTTGCTGCTTGTTGCGGTCCCAGAAGTTCGCAGGGCACACACGCAGCGGTTTGTACAGCTCCAAGAAGTCACCGTACTGCCACACGCCGCACGTCACACAGGCAGTAACCAGCCCAGAAACAGCTCTGGTAGCCTTCAAAAAAGTTCAGGTTTTCTTTCTCCCTGTTCTTCTGACTCATCTGTCCAGGGATGGAAAAACTGGGGCCCAAACAGGAAAAAAATAAATAAATTGATAAATCAAATTCAGTGGGATTGACACTTCATGCAGAGTCTCCAAAGCCCATCAGCAATCCAGCATCGTTTGGTACCTCTTTCGTTGCACTGTGAAGTTTCCAGGCTTCCCGCTGCCTTTAGCAGAGAGAGCAACAAGGGGCAGAAATGTAGAAAAGATGATACATAACAATAATTCATTCCAGGTTCTTTTTTTCCTAGATACAAATCAGTTGGGTTAGTGTGCCAAGACACTGAATACTTGACATGTTTATTCTTGGGGTTTGTACACATTTTGTTGTATGCTTTGGGTCACTGGTTTGCTGAAGAAACAAATCTTTCCAAGCTTCTTCTGTGAGCAGGATTATTTTTAAATGGCCATTTCTCTTTATATACCACGCTTGTCACTGGAGAAGCACATCAGTATCTTCTGAAGATGATGGTATTTGTGATCAGGAACAGCAGAAGGCAGCAGTTTTTACATTTTTTTCATGACTTCAGGTATGCCAAAATATCCCAGGAAAGCAAAAATGTTCATCTTAGATCTAGCTTGTTTAAAATTTCGTTGCCAGCTTCAGTAAGGAGCCAATTTTATAATTTTTTTTTAGTACAGCTTTAGATATTCCCCTACGGGAGAGACGTGGATGGTTTATTGTCCAACGCAGATCGATAAGTTTGTAAGGAAAACAGAGGCTTTCAGCTGCTGATGGCCTCGGTACTGAAGTCAGACCTCTTGCACAGACATCAGTAGTGTCAGCGTGAGCAAAGGAGGTGCCCAGCTTTAAATTCTCAAAGCACCAACAGCTGAAATCTCTGACACCTTCCCAAATCCTGTCTCAGGCAGGTTCAGTACCACTCAAGACTGCCGTGGAGCATGTTTTCGGGTGTTTTGGGTGTCGGTAAGTGAGGTCTGAGGTCACTCCCCCCTTCCAAAAGCAAGGCAGGAAGAAACAGAAGAACCAGAATGCAGCCAGGGAGTAAAGAGAAGAAAGTGCCAACGGTGATGGAAAAAACGGTGCTAGTTTGAGGCACTGGAAGCAGAAAGGGCAGAAAAGCTAAAGCAGCAGTAAGGGTAGTAAGCATGAAGCGCAGGATGACCATGCCCATATTGTTCAAGGCCCAGCCAGCCAGCTCATTTAAAGGGAAATGAAAAAGCCCCGTATCATTTCCTACCGCTCAGCAACGTCTCCATATGAGAACCTCTACTTAATAAACTTTGATCGAGAGAAGCCTCCCCCCATAGAGGGCAGCTCACAAGCACTCAGGAAATTAGTGGGATTATTGGGGCCGGGCATTTGAAGACATAAATGTTTTGGATTTATAAGAAACACATTTCCTAATCTCCCTGCCTAGCAGTAGTTTGGAAGGGGAGGAGACACGGCAGTGGCTCTTGAATGGGTTTGGGAAAGAAGAAAGACTCAACTGTTCTTGAGAAGAAAGACCTGATTGTACTGTAAGGTTCAGAGGGTTTCGCTGGGATCACTGGGAAGCAATGGGCTCTTGGGCTGCCTGTGGAAACCCAAGTGGTGAGCACAGGTAGAGCTGGCTGCCTGAATTCAAAGAAAACGCCAGCTGGGAAACCCTATAAAAAGATCTCAGATGGAAAAACTACAGCAAGCGTTGCTATGACTTCCTTCTCAGCTGAGTTCCTCAGCTTAAAACATGGAATCCAAAACTAAACCTTGTATCCCAAACTCCCTGCTCTAGAGCAAGTCCTTATCTGCAAGCGATGTCGCTCTAAAATATGCATCTTTGGTTTTGTGGATAGGGACATCTATTTGACTCATTTATTCTAAGCAGCGTAAGCAGTTTCATAGTGTAAGGCAGCAAAGAGAATTGCATGGGGAGCAATGCGGTGCGCTCCAAGCTGCTCTGGTTTGGTCTGATAGCTCTGAACTGCCACGGAGTTGTTGTTTCTGGGAAATTCCCTTTTTCTCTCTTTTTTTTCTTTTTTTTTCTTTTCTTCCCTATTTCCTCATCTCTAAGGCAGCACACGAGACAAAGATGCTACCGAAAGGTAGCTTGATGATGGGTGGGAGGCGCAGGAGAAGTGCAAGCCCTCAGCACCACGGAGCTGGGAAGTTTTCCCACAAGATGACACCAAAATGCTCCAAAGAATTGGCCACTTTTGGATGCTGCCAACTGGGAAGAAAGCAATAGAGAGAGCGCTCAGGCAGTATAACTCCTATTTACACTAATAAGCACTGCTCGGGTCTTTCTTTTCTCCCACAAGCACTAGGGGTTAACATCCTCCTTCTGAAGGACACGAATGCCCTGGGGTTGTGGAAGAGGAGGGGAACGAAATCCTCTCTCGCAATAAGGAGGGGAATCTTGGAGTAACTGCACAGAAAGCGCGTCTCCTTCGTCTGAGTCAGGAAAGAAACCGTGCCAAGTCAACGGGATTTATTTCAAATTCTGGCTCATTTCAACTCCTATTAACTCTAAACGAAGACCAGCTGGGATCGGCCTGCCTTCCCGAGTGGCAGGGACCGAGCAGCGCTGGCCGGCGCGCGGCGAGGACCAACGGCCCCGGGGCTGCAGGCAGCGTGTCCCCACGCACCGCGGGGTGCCCGGCTCCCCAGGGGGCTGCGGTCTGCTCCAGGGGATTCGGTGCATCGGGTGGGCTGAGTCACGGACACCAGAATAGCAGACGAGGGTAAAAAAAAAGCAATAAAAGCTCCCAAACAACAAAATCCAGCACGTACCTTCCCCTAAAATGGGATGTTTAGACTGCGGCAAAAGCAGCTGAACCTGGGGCCATTGGAGATGCCGTGAGTACTGAAGGAAAAGGACTGCACAGAGGGCAGTGATTATGAAGGAAAAGGACTGCACGGAGGGCAGAGCTGCCCAGGGGGTCACAGCACCACTTCCAGAAGAGGACAGAGAACCTGGGGGCTGCAGCCATGCAGAGCCACTCACCCCGACCCTTGCTCCAGCCCTATCCAAAGCAAAGGGCTCAAGCACGTTTGACTTCACTCCCAAGCAACCCTATTCCCCTTAGATTTTCAGTGCAAGGCCAATACTTGCGTATGGCTCTGCTGGATGTTTGTCCACACGAGGAATGACACTCACAGGCTCCAAGGCTGTTAAACAATGATACGCCACGGCCAAGCACAGGCACCTCCAGCTCCAGAAGCTTCGCTCCAGCAGAGGAACTGGCGCTGCTGCTGTGAGGACTGGAAGGGACAAGCAGAAGCACGTCCCACTGCATCCCCTCCTCCTGCGTGGAGGCCGTGGCTGTGCCTTGGGAGCTGGGTCATGCCCAAGCCCTAGAGACACTCAGCTGCTGCAGCATTGCACCCAGAGCCCGTGCCCCTTGACAAGCACAGCATCCCACGGCAGCATCCGAGACGTGCCTGGCCCATGGGCCAGCACAGCCCATGCTGAGACGATGCTCACGGCACAGGAACAGTGCTGGGAGACTCCTGCTCCCCTTCAGCCTCTGCCACCGACCTCCTGCATCACCCTGGGCAAGTCACCACTGCTTTGTGCCACTACCACTAACGCGTTATTCAGGGCTATGTAACAATACTTGGTTCCTAGATGAATGGTGCGGGGAGCTTGCCGTTACCACCAGCACGCTGCCGGCTGTGCCACAGCCCTGTGCACCGAGCCCTGCCTTCATTCCTCCCGCTGCTCAGCCAGCGGGCAACCCCACGTCCTCGGGGAGCTCCTGCAGCAAGGGCTCCACACCCAGCCCATCCATCAGGAAACAACAGCTCAGCACATAATCAAAAAAAAAAAAAAAAGGAAAAAAAAAAGGCATGGATTCCTGCATGGACAACTGAGATTGAAACCAGAAGTGACTCCGGGACTGTCCCTCGGCAGCCCCAGTGCTCTCGGGGAGCCGAGTGCCTTGGCTGTGCCGCGGCGCTGCCAGCTGTCGCTGAGCTCATGTGCTCGGAGTGAATGGCTGGATGCAGCAGCAAGGCGCTTTGTTGCAGAAAACCTTTGAATTATGTTTTCAGGGGCAGGAAACAGAAAAGAACAAAGAGCAAAAAACCCGCTCTGGGACAAACGCTGCTGTAAGTGATGTTTGGACAGCTCTATAATAGAGCAGTGTGGCGGATGGGAATTAGCTCCTGCCCAATGCTGCTATAACAGAGCCCAGAAACCAGTCCCAGCGCGGCTGTGACCACGGCATGGTGTTACTGGAGAGAAAATGCGAGCTCAGAGCAGAAGGTCCTCGCCGGCCAGCACATCTTCCTTCCACTTCAAGACTTTGGCTTGTGGATGATGGAGAAAGGACGGGAACATCGGGTGTAAGTTGATGGGAAGGATGCTGTCCTCGGGACACCACCCAAGGCTGCGTGTGGAGCTGCTGCTACTCTGGGGAGACGTGGCTGGGACCACGGCGCTGGAGCCAAGAGCCACGAGTTCTCTCAGTTCTCAGGAGAGTGGCTTTGCCCTTTTCAAAGCACTTTGAATTCCCTCCAAACACCTTCTCAGGTCTTCACTCTTGCCAGTTCTGTCACTCTGCCCTCTGGGAGAGCAAACAAAAGGACTCTGACCGTATCACACCGGAGCAAAAGGACTCACCAAGCCCCTAGAGCTCTTTGGGTCTGGCGGTGCACATCTGCACCAGGCAGCAGGGCCGGCACACGCAGCCAGACCTTCTCTGATGTCATTGTTTATGGCCATTTCTGCCACTGAAGCATCTGGCTCAAAGCTTTCCACGTCCTGACATGGCTTGAATGACACTGCAGATAGGATTTCAGGTTAAAAAGGAAGTGGAAAAAGAAAAGAGCTCAGCTCCCAGTTTTGCTGAACAATGAGGGATTTTCTTGTTTCAGAGCATGTTGTATTTCATTACCTACAGGCTCTCCAATTGCTTTCCTGGAACTGTAAAAGCCTTGCTATCAGATGTCTGCCCTGTATGACAACCGGCGCGTTACGAAAACCGCAGCGCGCAGCCACGGAGAGCAGCTGGAAAGCCACGGCCTGCCTCCTGCCAACTGGCCCGGGCCCTGCGCTCCGGCACTGCGGGCTGGTTGTCCTCCACGGGAAGGGCTGGACGGGGGGCAGCGGCTGGAGGGGAGCACTGCCAGGAGGGGTCACCCTCTGTGACCCTGCTGTGCGCCCAGGTGGGTGGCTGAACACCCCTGACTTCAACCTTCGGTTCCTTCCATCCTCTGTAGTGGAGAACGGGCCTGACCGGCAGCTGGATCCTCTGTAAATACACATTACTCTCTGAAAATGTTCAGGTATTTCAGGCTCAATGGCACTGTTCCCTCATACAATTACCAGTTACGATGAATTAGCTTTTTATTTTCGTGAGCTTGCTTGACACTTGCATTGCTGCAGGACGCCTGGGGTTGAAGGGCTGTTCCACCTCCCATTCTGCCCACAGACCAGAGGTACGGCCTCCTCCTGCCCTCCTCCCCAGAGGACAACTGCTCCCCGCGCTGTCAGCCTGGGACCTGCACCTCCAGCCTCTCCCTGACTGGAGATGCCCAAAGTGGTGCTCTGCAAGGGGAAGACGTTCCCAGCTCCTTGCGGCTCACATGAGCCAACCAGAGCTCAAGTGGCCAAGTCCAGAAGAGTCGAGATCGAGTGACAGCAACGAGTTTGTGTTAGAAGATGTAGGAAACCACTGGGAGGAGATGACAGGTAGGGCAGCAGCTCAGAACAGATGCGCATCTCTGATGGATTTCTGAAACCTCAGCTGGATCCTGCACTCAGCTGTATGTTGGTGTTTCAGATGCTCTGACTCCTCGCTCGCTACCAGAGGGACAACTGGCAGGAGCAGGACCCGGAGTTGAACGGAGCAGTGTGAACTTGGACGCAGTGACTAAAAGACAGAGGATACTTGTGCATCATGGCTCCAGCTGCCTCGAGCCTGCCAACCGCAGCTGTGAGACTCATGGCCCATCTCGGCTGCCAGGTTTGTTTGCTGAAATCCACTGGCTTTGAAATGTGTACAAACTACCCCTGGAGACTTGGCTGGGGCCTCCCTGCTGCTTTTGTTTGAGCTTTAAAACTGCAGTGGAAACCGATTTTCAGATATGTTAACGCTGGAGATGGCTGGGCCAAGTTAAAGCTAACAATCTTTGAAAAGCGCTTCCTGAGCACCCAGGGAAGCGCGGGTGTGCTCAGTTGGTAATGCTGTATCAGCATCATGATGGCTTTCTGGAAAACAGCCTTGCTCAGTGAAACCAGACCTTGCCCTGCTGTGGGGACCAGCTGCCAGGTGAAAGCCTCTCCTTGGCATGCCCCAGCAGGGCAGAGCAGGTCCCTGCTGCCTCCGCCAGCGCTAGCACCTGTGGTGGTGCCCCAGGATGTCCCCTTGTCCCTCCCAGGGAGCCGTAGGACTTCACGTGCCAAAGAAATTGCTCTCCCCTTCCATCCCTTCTGCTGGTCCATCGCCAAGTGGTGTGTGAGTTTGTACAAGCCCAGCCAAGCTCGACCTGCTCTGGGGCTACAGGGGAGCTGCCAGCATCAGGCCTTTCCCTTGGCCATGTGTGCAACGCAGACTGAGAATGTACCAGCAGTAAAGCGAGATCGTTTTAGAGCACTCGTCTGCCTCATTTCCTACATCTGTCAAGGGGATACAATACTGAAGTGTCCTTTTCCTTTAGACGTAAGCAAGACTAAGAACAAGACTAAACATCTCTTTGGTGTTAGGGAAAATTCTCCAGGAGGCGGTGTGGCTGTGGGGATCTGTGGTGAAAAGGGTGTTCCCGGAGGCTGGTGCTGTTCCTGGAGGTCACAGCTGCGTGGGTCCCCTCCAGCACCGGAGCAGAGAGCAACACAGAGCCAAGCCGAGGTGCTGCAGAAGCTCATCTCTCTGACCATGACCGTGGACAGGCATCGGCTTCCTTGAGCTAACCCGAACCTCTTCCAGAAGCAGAAGATAAGCAACACGCTCCCCGATGCAGGTCGGTTTGTTGGCACAGGGAACGGCCAGATCCTTGTGCGTCTCTTCCATTAACAGCACAGAGACGTTGACATCTCCCCTGTCACTTCTGCAGACGAGTAGGATATCTCAGCATCACGGGAGCACAAATCACCGCCTCTAGCCCAGGGAAAAGGCAGGGGAGCCAAGCGAGACCGCAGCAAAGCACAGATGGAGACCCCTGGGTACTGCCCCAGCAGAGACCTGCTGCAGATGGATGAGCTAAAGACAAAGTGCTCCATAACACCAACTGAAGTGAGCATTGGACACAGCATTGCTATCACGTTGGCTGTATTAAACAAAACCAGATGCAACGTGCGCAATGTGTAAACACACCGCATCCGCAGCACGCCCAAGCCCAAGGCACATGTGCCTCGTCCCCACGGAGCGGGTGCCTCCGCACCTTCCGCAGGCGATTTCCATGCTACCGGGCAGTTCCCCACAAATCCTGGACAGGATCTGGTCACGGTGCAACCTTGGCGTTTGCCCTTGTGTGAATACCTTCAAGATTTTCTCCTGATGTGATTTTTCCTATCTTTCTCCAGCAGCCTTAAAAACCTCTTTCCGTGGCTCACTTCTGCAGCGGGCTGTGCCTGTGTGGCTCGTCTCACAGAGGATGGTTTGACTTCATATTGCAGCTTCCAATCCTTGCTTGAAAAGGAGAAGTTGTGGTTATCGCTCGTGGTTTGCATCTCTGGTCCATGAATTTCATACCTTGGCAGAAACCTAAGGAAGATCCCACTAACATTTGTACATTTTCTCCATGGGAAGCTAGAATAAAAAAACTCCAAGAAAAAATGGGAGGAGAAAAATTATTTGTACTTCTGTCAGAGGGCTTCCATCTCTGAATTAGCTCGGTGAGCGCAGGAACACCAGCCCATGCATTAGGTAATGGCCAGGCGCTTGGCAGGAGGCAGTGCTGGCTGGAGCCTGTGTGGGTCCCTGAAAGTCTGCTCGAGTTTCGACATAGGGGATATACAAAGAAACGTTAAAATAGTAGATGGAAATATAGCACTCTGCTGTAAAAAAAAAGAAAAAAAAAGGGGGGGAGTGATTATGAGCCGGAATCTTGGCTCTATTGACTATTTTTTTAAAATAAAACAGAAAATGGCATCATGTTCCCAGGGACATGCTGGCAAAGAGCAGGGATGGAGTCTGCGAGAACCTATATTTTATGCCCTATAACTTAATATGGCCTTTGCATGATTTCAGTATTTTTATTGGTTCTCAGAAGCGCGCAGTGTAAACACGTGAAGCAGCCAGAAGTGCAGCACGTGGAGGGCCATGTGCTGAGAGGCAGCAGGGACGTTGGGGACCACGGGATGGCACCAACCCTGCAAAGGGCTCCCTGCAGGCACAGGGGGCAGCAGCCTTATTTGGGGCAGGACTACAGCCTTGTTCTGCACATTTATGGTGCGGCACTGCCATATTAAGCCAATGTTTCCACTTTCCAGTCAAGCCAGTGCTCAAATCACCACCTCAGCCCAAAAACAACACACATCCAGCCCCTTTGCTGCTTCCATCCCCTCACACTGTTCTCCCTGGCCGCCTTTTAGCAGCCACAACATCACCAAAGGGAGAAACAACGTACTCCAGCATCGAGCATCCACCCCGTGCTCCAGGGCACCTGCCTGCCCCGCAGCCTCCCCCTGTCCCAGGAGGGACTCCAGGAGCTGCCACCAACCTCGCTCAGACTCGGGGTCCCTGCACGCCTCCTGGCATGCACGGGGTGGCAGCTGGCCTGTTTTCTGGCTGCAGGGGCAGCAAGACTCGTGCCCCAGGCGAGCCTGGCACCTCCAGCAGCACTGGCTGCATCCGACCTGTCTAGGCTATCGCCCCGCAGGATGAGCCTGAGTCCACGCTTCCGACAGCTGTGATCCACCACAATAATTAGAATATATAAATCATGTCATCAGGCTGATAACTCCCCTTTTCAAGCAGAGGGGTCTGGCTTCACTTGCAGAGCAGCCCGTTGGCACTGGGCAGCGCCATCCTGCGCCACTGAACGAGCCCAGGCTGGATCCTGCCCTATTCCCCCAGCCCTGCAGCTCTCGTCTCAGAGACAAAATTATGGTTTTGTTTTCTACGGCATTGAGATCAGACCTGTAAGTGAACCACACAAGCATAGGATATTCCCAGAGGATTCAGAAATCATTTCCTATTAATTTCTCTTATTTCTTACCTATATTACCAATGAGAAACCTTGGAAGGGAAAACCAGAAGTAAGCAAGTAATCACTGAAAATAAATGATAGGGAGCAAAGCCCGGCCATCCCCAAACTGCAGGCCGAGGCCAGCTGGGACAGCCAGGGCAGATGCAGCAGAGAGGCAAGCCCAGGCTGCACAAGCTGTCCCAAAGCCTACGCAAAGCCTGCAGCAGACCAAAGAAGTGATCCACATCTCAAAGACCAACCCTCCTCCTGGATGCAGCTTTTTTTTTTTATAAAAAAAAAAAAAAACATACTTTACGCCAACCCTTGCAACAAGCCATGTCTTGGATGACTTCCTGCCCTAAGCAGTGTCCTGGTTCAGTGCCTGCATCTCCCACTCAGTCTGCCCCCACGTGTTTTGCTGCAACATGGCAAGTCCTGTTACAGCAGGACTAACGTCCACAGTATTTGCTGTCCTTGAAATAAAAAAAAATAAAAAAAAATGCATATTTCTTTCTTGCTAAGATTTAAATGGAATTCAGCCTCCCAGACAAAACACTGAACTTCCTTTTGTCCCCTTGCTGCAAAAGATGCCCGTACTGCACATCTGGGCTCACACTTCAGCCACGAGGAAGGAGAAAGTCATCTTGCACGTAGGGGATTTAGACAAGAGCACACAGCACTCGTCACGATCCTTCTGGGGCAAGATGCAACCACCAAAATTTGGAAACCAGCACACAGATGACCCTCTGGAGAGGGGGCAGGAGCTGTGCTGGGCCAAGACGTGCACCTGGCTGTCCATGATGCACAGAGATGGCCCGTGCAGCTGGAAGGAGAGCCCTGGCTGCTCCAGGAAACCCACGGACCGCCTGGCGGAGGTGAGCAGGATGCTTTCTCAGACTCACTCGGACACCTGTGATGCCGGGATATCCAGGAGGCCCTTCTTTTCCCTTCAGTCCTTCAGTGCCTTTTTCCCCTTTCTCTCCTTCCAGGCCTTGCTCTCCTTTGTCCCCCTGTGGAAGAGAGAAGGTGGGAGTTTTCATACCCACACCACGCATGGGTCACCGTACATGCCTCTCGCAAGGAAAAAAAACCACCACATAATTAATATTTCAGGAGTCTGGGAGGAAGAGAGCCTGCAAGCAAAAGGATGAATGAGGGTGAGTCATAATACACTTGACATTTAAAAAAATAAGCAAAACCATTTTTTTTTTTTTTAAGTTTCTTGGCTGGAGGAGAAGGAACTCCCCCATTACACAGGGTAATGTGAACTCTACTTCTCCTGCGATGAGGCCTGAACCTCCCACGTGAATGAGACAGCGGACAACATCTGAGAGACTCCCTCGCCTCACCCAGAATCCCTGAGCTCAGGATGCTGGAAGATTTTAAATAGGACAGGTTTGTCTGGAGCAGCCACCTGGCTCTTTCTGCCAGCGGGAAGTAGCCCAGGGCTTGACTGAACACTACGAAACTGCGTTGTCTTGCCCTGCAAAGGACTTGTGGTTGGAGCAGTCGGTATCATGTCATGTCTGCTCTTACAGCTGATGGCATGTTTCATGGAGATCATCAAAAGGGCCAACTCTGTACCGAGAGTGGCACCATGCTGGTGCACCAACCAGCCTCGATGGACTCGGTCTCTGCTGTGCTAGAGCAGAGCCACATCTCTTCTGGGTACAGCAGCGAGCAGCGGCTCTTCTGCTGCCCAGAGACACGTTCAGTTTGAGGAAACCTCGCCTGGTTCAAGAGCTCGCGGGGACAGCTGGGGTGGCAAGAGAATACAGATGACTTGACTGTCTTTAAGGGGGAATCTTTTGGTCCAGCACTCAGAGATAAGCAGAACTAGAGACACATGGCAAATAGCTTAACCAGAACGAAGCAATAAAGTGCATTGTTGTGGGACCGGCTGATTTTTCTTTCCATGGAACAAAACTGTTGGCCTGTTTGGAAAGGCCGGCTGTGCAGGGACAGAAATCGGAGTCCTGTTCCAAAGGCAAGGTAGCAAGCTCACAGCAGTCAGATAAAGAGAGCGATGCAAGCCCTGAGCAAGCACCTGGGACTTTGCCAAGAGGAAGGGGATCTGATTTCTTTACTTGCAAACAATGTTCTGGTCAGCGGTGCAGGGGATAATGATGGACAATTCTTGATTTCCCCTGCCAAGCCCAGGAATTCCTGATTAGCTGGAAATTCAATCTGTAAAAACTCAAATAAAACAGACAAATTGTTGGAAACTAGATCTTGAAGGAGTTGACCTTTTTGGAGATCTGATCATATGCCAAAAATGTGGGTAGAGGAGTGAAACACGAGGAGTCCATTATGTGTGTCTGCAGAAAAAAAATCTTCACTTCTTATTTCTAAACAAATTAATCCATCAAAGAAGTGAGGGGATAAGAGACGAGGGCACACTGCACCAGAATGCCCTGCCTGCTGCAGACCCTTTGTATCACACATCTTACCTTGATTCCATCCGGCCCGGGTGGTCCGCTGTCCCCTTCCAGCCCTGGTTCTCCCTGCAAGACAGAAGCAAGCGACATAAAGCTGTGCCACACTTTTTTTTTTTTTTCCCCCATGCCTTCAGCAGATGATTCATAGCAGCAGGTCAGGCTGCAGTGAGAGGAGCCCAGGCCAGCACTTCCGACGTGTCCCATCCCATGCCCTAACGCTGAACGAGCTCTTCCTGGAGCAAGAGCAGCAGCCCGGCCTCTTGCTCTGTTCTGAGCTTTTCCTCCATAGACCCAGCTGTGGAGAAGAGCTCTTTCCCTGTGCTGGAAAGGGCACTCAGTCTGCCTTCATTTCACCTCGGGCTTTTCCATCCTGCTCCAACAGCTGACCTTGGTCCCAAAAAGGGACAAGAGCCATGGCCAGCTTCAGTCCATGAACTCATCCCGTCCCTGCTCCCTCCCATGCGGCACGGAGCAGCCAGTGCTGCCCTGCCTGCTGCCTGTGGGATCTGGTGTAACAGGGGAGCCTGAGCAGAAGGTGCCTGTACTCACCCTTTGACCGATGAGGCCTTGCTCTCCAGGAGCTCCCAGCTGGCCAGGATCACCCTAGAAAGAAGGCACCACAGACATGGAAACGCTGTTAATAATTAGGGAATGCTTCCCGTTGTGCTGCTCAGTTTGGCTTTTTCTTCCCTGTGGTCACACAAACACCCTCACTGCAGCTTGCAAGGCTGGCACCACCAGCACCTCCTGCACCCCGCAGGGGGCTGTAACAGCGACACCCACCAGGACAGGGCATGGAGGAGTGGGGCAGCTGCCTGCAGCTGCAGGGCCAGAGGCCTTCCCTTGGCATGGCCCTGTGCTGCGATGGGGGTAACATTCCCTGCAGCAGCCACACAGTGCTGTGCTCTGCACCCGCAGCTAGAACAGCATTGGTATCACACCAGTGCTGTGTCTCCGGCTGAGCAATACTGGCACCAGGACTTCAACCTTCAACCCCCCCAGCGCCAGCAGGCTGAGGGTGGGTGAGAGATGGGAAGGGGACATCACCAGGGCAGCTGGCCTAAACCAACCATATCGCATTTTGGGATATCCCATACCGTGTGGTGTCGCACTCAGCAATAAAGGGTGGGAAAGAGGAAGGGGAGGGGGGCTCTTGTCTCTTGTTATGAAAATGTCTGTCCTCCCAAACAACCGCGACGTGTACTGAGGCCCTGCTTCCTGGGACATGGCTGAACATCACTCCTTGATGGGAAGTAGAGAATAAATTGTTTTTCCTCTCTCTGTGCTTCCACACAGCCTTTGCTAGTTGTTTTTTTCCCCTCTTCCTTTTCCCTTTAATTAAATTATCCTTATCTCATCCCAGACTCGCGGAGGAGACAGCCAACTGCTCTCCGAGCCCCAGCATGACTGCAGAGGGCGGAGAAGAACCACAATCTTCGATGGGCCTTGAATGAGTGACCTGAAGGTGTCTGGAGCTGGCAGATGGATCTCGGTGACAGGCCGCAAGGCTGTGATTTCACTCTGAGGGTACAAGGGACATGGGGCAGCTGCCTCCCATGTGTGCCATCCAAGATAACTGCTTTGCAAGGAAGAGAGCTCAGGAAATGCAGTGACAAGGGCAGAAGGGGAAGAAGTTGCCCTGTCAGGGGGCAGGGGGGTGCTTGTGCAAATCACCGTGTCCTGTTCCAGGGCTGGCAGTGCAGGGGCAGCCAGGAGCACGGGAGCTGAGAGAGCCGTGCAGTGTCAGGACACCACAGACACGGTAGCTCCAGTGAAGTGTCAGAAGATTTGCCAAGGAAAACATGGCATAGGATGGGGCTGGGGGTGGGGAGTGAAGAACAGCAAAGAGGAAATTGCATTTAATCCCCACACAGAGACTGTTCACAAGCCCTCCACACAGGAGCAAACCTTCAAACCAAGCCGAGAGGGGGACAAAGTAAAATAAAAACCCCTCTGAGCTGCTCTGCACAGGGATTTTGTTCAAACAAAGAGATGGTTTTTATAGGCCTTTCCATGTGGACAAGAAGGTGCATTCATGGCCCTGGAGCAGGGCTCCCTCCCCCATAACCCTTAGAGGAGCTCAGTCCCCACATAGCTGAGGCTTGGAAACTGCAGCAGGACCTAGTCTGAGGGTATTTTTTACGCCTGAGACCTTCCTAAGACTCTTCTTGTTTCACATCAGAAGCTGCCTGGATCTCTGGGTCTCAAGGACTGCCTTCTCTGCTCAGATTTTAGACCAGTGAAAGAGCTGAAATTTATTGCCAGGGCTCTTCCTCAGCTCAAGGCAGAAGATCCCTGGGACGGAGCTTGTCCCTGGCACTGACAGCTTCCCCTGCTGTGATGGGGCTCACGAATTGGTAGCCAAGGGCTTGAAGTTAAACTGTTTCTTTTTTTTCTTTTTTTTTTTTTCTTTTAACCTTATCTTTATCGATTGTGCTGTCTACATTGGCTGCTGGAGGGTGAACCTGCAATGCTACCCATCCCTGTAGGAACCAAAGTATCTATTACCTCCCTGCTCTGACAGAAATCGCACTAAGGGCTTTTTCCTACCTTCATGCCAGGTTCACCTGCAAGGCCAGGTTGTCCCATTGAGCCAGGCGGTCCCTGGAAAAAAAAATAATGAAAAAACCCATTGTAACCAAGTAGAAAGCAAGATCAAAGGCATAATTCCTTTAGCAGAGCCCTCCTGGGATAGCACAGCCCTCGTTGCAGTGTAATTACTTCCCCGGAGCTGGCTCAGGGTATGCAGCATCAAAGAGGCCAGCATCCCCTTGTGCCGGGTCCCTGCGGGGGCTCTGCTCTTCTCTCACGCCCCCAGCCTCCTCTGCCAGGCTCCTCTGTAACTCCTTCCAACCCTCTGCTTGCTGAGGTTGGTAACCCTGGCAGAGGGGCTCAGCATCCCTCTGACAGCCAAAAATGAGTGCCTGACCTGCAAAGTATGGAAAATTAAGGTATAAAGAGGGAAGAATAGAGAATGACCTTGCAAATCGTTCTTACTAGGTGTGCAGCTGCCACTTGCAGCTTTGCAATCGTGGGGCCACAATTCCTTAAACACCTTTGGTACCAAGATCAATTGGGAGCTTTAATCTTTGTACGTTTTCTGCTACGCCTGGGAAGAATGGGGAATGACAGTCTGGAAAGCAAGCCCCAAGATGTGACAGCAAAGCTTGCCTTTAAGGGATTTGAGGGGTTTATTTTCTTATGATACTTGCTTTCTGGACAACAATCCCCCTTCTCTTTGCAGCTAGGAATAAAGGAAAAAAGAGCACACAGTCATAGGCAACACTTGGCTGCCCAGGCAATAAGGCCAGTTCCTGGCTTGCTGAAATGGATTTGGGCAGAGGAGGGAGCAGGGTGAGTGCTGGGTTTATTAACAAATGGTCAAGTCATGCAAAGAGAAAATTCAAGCTCCAATGAAAGCAAAAATCCTGCTTTGGTTTCTCCAGCAGTGCCAGTGCAGGGAAAGGCTCCTGGAAGAGGCACAGATTTGAATAAACCTCTGTACTTTCTTGGTTGGCAGCAGAGAGGCTTGGTAGCAGCTTTCCAGCTCCCCAGTGTGGTTTACCACACTGAGAGCTCGCTCCATCCAGTCTAGCAGCCATGAGAATGGAAACTTTCCTGACTCATACACTTTGCAGTAGACTGTATTAAAAGGCACCTTTGCTGCTGTTTCCACAACCAAGTGAAACATCATAGCTGCTTCACAGCTCAGGACCTGTGGAAGGAGCTACTCAAGGGGACTGGTACACCTGGTATAGTCAGCCAAAACTCTAATATTTCAACGAGAATCAAGTAAGGCCAAGACTGTAAATGAATTAGGGGGAAGTCATGGAGGCATCTCCTGCATCAGGGCACTGTTTGGCAGCTGCTGCTGCTTTGGTTATGGTGTGTTTGTGCCAGTGCTTCGTGGCAACGGCAACCCAAAAAGCACTGTCAGCAGCACAGGCATTTCTCTGAGCTTCCTCCACTGGCTGCAGACCTGTGATGGGACTGCCGAAGCAACCCAGGCTGGCTGACAAAACTGTGTCTTGTCAGCAATGGGACCAGTGAGGGGGACAGAAAAGACCAGTTTTCAGTCTGAAGGCTCTATTTCGTTCCTGACTCTGCTCCCTGGTACGGAGAAGTGGTCCCTGGTGTGGTGGCGGAGCCACGCCTGGGGTGTGCTTGCTGGAGGGTGGCCAGCTTTGAAACGTTTCTCTTGTGAAGATGAGGCTGCCCACCTACCAGCGGGGTGCCCATGCCCTGCGATGAAACTGGTGCTCGGATTTCTGGCTCTCCCTGTTTGCTTTGGAAGCTGGTATTCAGACTCGAGGGAAACCCTTCCTGCTCATGTCCCTGGGTGTGAACGCTTTCACCTCTGCACCCTTAATCCTCCCTCAGTCCTGCCACTCTCCATGTGAGGGGAAAATAAATAGGAGCAAAGACTGGACTTACCTTATGCCCGATTTCTCCCAAAGGCCCAGGCGGCCCCTGTGGTCCTTGTGGACCCTGGAAAACAGAGACACAAGGCTCTTTTCATGCAACTGTTTTCACTTCTGAAGGGCCATCATTTCTGCAGCCTGCAAGATAAAACACTGGTTCCCTCCCGCATCGCAGCGGAGCTACGCAGTGTGCAAGAGATGGCCAGCAAGACGGAGGGACCAGTAATGGGTGCTCTGAGGCATCAAAACAGGCAAACAACAGCTCAGAAGGCCCTTCGCCTTTCTGGCTCCGACCTAGAACAACCACTGTTGGTAACCTGAAAAGTGTCTGGTTAATCCTCACCCTTCACAGTCTAGGAAACTCCCGTAGAAACAGACAGCAGGAGAAAGCCCCTCGCCTTGCTTCAGTGGTCCTGCTGGCTGTCCTGCAGGTCTGTCTGCATGTCATCTCCCAGGGCCTCCCTCAAAGCTGCAGGCTCAGTTCTGACACCGTCAGACTCCCTCCTGTTCCCCCTCAGCGCAGCCCAACTCTTCTCATTACATCTGAGCCCGTGCAGACCCAACCTTACATTTCTTTCCTCCCTTCCTCTCCAAAATCCAGCCCAGGCTGTATCCCATGCTGTCCCTGGTTGATCTGCACTCCCCTTTTCCTTTCTAGGGGTCTGACCTGATCTTTCCTCGTGCCTCCTAGAACTCTAGCCACGTCTTTCACATCTCTGACCACACTGGAACTGGCCAGGATGGGAAGGGGCATGAGTAGTGGGGGACAAACAGACAGAGAAAGAAATGGTGTGTGTATGTGCAGGGAGAGACAGATGAAGAAAGAATGGTGAGACACTTGCCGGGTCGCCTGGTGCCCCTTTTGCTCCTGGAGGTCCTGAAGGCCCTTGGATACCCTAGAAAAATAAACGACACCAAGGTTAGCTCCAACCCCATGGCAATCCTTCATACTTCTCAATAGTAACATGCATATTTTGAGATGCTCCAGGAAAAAGAGTGGAAAGGTGGCCCTGTAAGTGTGAGACACTCCAAGTTCTTCCTTCTGGACCAGGAACCAAAATATAAGAACTTGAGTGAAAACGAGTTTATAAAAGAAAGCACCAGTTATGGGCACTTACTGGGAAGCCACGTGATCCTGTCTCCCCAGTCTCGCCCATCTTCCCCTGTGAACACACAGTTACAGCCATTAGCAGCTGGAAACGTGCTCAGACACCTGCAGTGCTTTGGCCAGAAGCTGCAGGTCTCTGCACCGTGGGCACCCCCAGGGGGTTTGTGCCTTGCCGGAGCTGGCGTCTGGGTCTCGTGGGGGACGTACCTGCAGCCCTTCTGGCCCCAGCTTGCCTGGCTCCCCCGGACGGCCCTGCAAGGCAAAAAGACAGCACACACTGTATCGGTGAAGCTCTTTGCCTCACCCCACCTGCTCGTGTGTTTTTCTGCATCAGATATTCACTCCTGTTCCCTGCAGCTTTTGAAAGGCCAGATGCCCAGCATCCTGCCCTGAGGAACACCCCAACCCGTGGGGAGTGTGAGCAACGGGCTCCACAACCTACGTCTTTTTGAGCAAACACTGCTTTGGAGGAAGATTTTGCTCTGGCTGCATGGAGGGCTCATTCCCACTGGCTGGTTCTCCTGGAGCCATTGGACAGCCCCAGTTTCTGGAGGAGGATGGCACCTTGGTCTGTCCGGGGCATTTCATAACGCTGCTAAGAGCAATCTCAGCCAAGCCGGCACTCACCTTGACACCTCGTGAACCCGGCTCGCCTACTGGTCCATCAGGCCCTCTGGCACCCTGGAAAAAGGCAAAAGAAGGGAAAATAAATTAAGAAAAAACAGGGGAAAAAGAAGAAGGAAGATTCCCTTCCCACTGCAATCAGCAGTGCAGCCTGGGTTTGGAGGTGGGAGGCTTCCCAGTCTCCCTGCTGCAGCCTGACGAATTCCACCTCCCCGGTGGGCATTAGCTCTGCCTGGCTCCAAAATCCACCCACCTCCTGCCCACCGAGCCACCGTGCCTATCCGCCAAGTGAGGTCTGGGGCATACAAGGGGATGGTTCCGGGGAGCTCCACCTGTGGACGGCTCCAGTCTCAACCACCATGGTCACCCTCGCACTTTTAACCCTTGGGACATTTGGGCTTTGCAGGCAGGGCTGTAGCTCAGAGGTTGAAGTTTGGGTGCCTGTGCTCTGCTCCTGTGCTAAGGCTTCCTGTGACAGGATTTGTGCAGAGGATATGGCTCATGGGGAATGCAGCAGTCACCCCAGCTGTGGCCACCTGGAAGGCCCCTGAGAGCAGTCCTGGGGAAGCTGACCCACACCTGGCTGGGCTGAGCAGAGCAGAAGATCCCTTCTGTGTTTTGTTCTGCCTCATTTCTCATCATTTACCAGCACACGGCACAAGAATACTTTTTATTCCCCTTAAAACTAACCACCAGCTGCAAACCAAAGCCAGAGGAGAAAGGCATGTCAGGAACAGCCCGATTTTCAGACACCACCTCCATGCTGATGGCTTTGCCATGCACAGGATCACAGTCCTAGCCTTACTGGGATCACAGAATCACAGAACGGTTTTGCTTCCTTCCTAAAACCCTGCTGGTCCACCTGCCCCGTGGCACACCACCTGCCTCATGGTCACAATCGGGGCAATGAAGCTACAAAGCACACAGAGAGGCACGAAGCCCCTGCCACACGGGACCTTCACAACTGTCCCAAGTCCCAGGCCGCTCCCAGAGAGCAGGATATACCTGCTGGCAGCTGAGTTCGTTACCTGCTGGGAAGGAGAGGGCTGCTGTTAGGAATCAGGCAGGTGCTCATGCATATATGCCTGCTGGGGGGGGAGCAGCCGGTTGTGCCTGCTCTGGCACCTTGGTCCTATGCCAGCACCTGCACCTGGGTGCGTGCGGGCGTCCGACAGGCACGGGGAGCTCCCGAGGTGTACGTGACGCTGCTGGCACCCACGTGAGTATGGACTGCGAGCGATCCCATACCCCACGAGCTGAAATTGCACAGCTCATGGCATGGCTCTGGCAGCCTGCAGCACGGGAAGATGCTCTTCCAGAGGGTGCTGGGCCAGGAGAGCACTGGCCTTGAAGAGAGAGCACCTGTGATGAGCATCCAAGCTCACGGCAGCAGAGCCCAGCGCACAGCCCCCTGCACCGTCCGAACGCCAGAAACCCGCGGGTCACGCTGATGGGGAATAAACAGAGCCCTGGGCAGGAAACAGAACAGTCCACAAAGGGCATAGTAAGGGACTGTATTAACACACGGCATGTTCGTAATCAGGCTGTGATCTCAGCTGGGACTCCTAGGCGCTACTGCAATATAAATAATAAATAATAACACAGAGCGGTGCTAGAATGTAATGGTAAGAGGAATTCTGAGAGCAGGCCAATGTGGAAATAGGGAAAACAGGAGCCAATGCGCTTAATCGGGATGCAAACCGAGTGCCAAAAGTAATAAGAGCGTTAGGGAGCCAACGCGTTAGAAAAGCAACTCCAGTATGACAGGCGAAGAGGGAGACACACAAAGAGCGGCAGTGTAGCAGCAGAAGATGTACAGGAAGCTTCGCCAAATTATTACAGCAGACAAACACTGTCCATATAAAATAATGCAAAAACTTCTACTGTGCTTGGCAAACCCCTGTGCCGCTGAGCGTACCAGAGGCAGAATAACCAAGAGCCTGTGCTGCATGCCAGCAAACCATGGCTCTCAGTGCTCTGCCTGCTCCCTGGGACGGACGGACAGAGGGGGACTGTGCCCAGGCAGGGATGGCACGACCAAAGGGGTGTTTCACAGCTCGGCGCTTCGTTACGCTGCCACCACGGCTGCTCTCGTCAGCTCCAGACACTGCTGCCCTGGCTCGTGCTGCTCACAAGACCCCAGAGCAGATTTTACTACTCCATGTCCCTGCGAACTGCAAAGAACAATGATATAAAATGGAAAGCTGTTTAACACCAGGGCTCCCGACAGCTCCAGCTCTGCTGGAGCAGCGGGAGAGCAGCACACGGAGGTTTGGGGAGCACCCAGGAGACCCAAAAAAACACAGGAACCTGCCCCAGGCTGGGAATCGGGCTGCCAAAGACAGTGGGGTGTCAGCATGTGGATGGCACCGGCACGCTGCCACCCAGCTCCTTGCCCTTCTTGGAAAACAAACCAGTCCCCTCTGCTCTGAGAAGCAATTCGGCTGTTTGGGGCAGTTAAACCTATACTAGCCGAGATGATGGGTTGACCTGCTTGTACAGAGAGGAAGGGTTCAATAACTTGGCCCCGGTTTTACAGGAGGAAGGAACAGGGTTGAGAGGCAAGTGGGACATGGGAAGGGCAGTAGTGACCCCGGTTAGAGGCCCCTGCTCCAGGACAGGCTGCCAGGAAAGCAAAGCGGGATGCATCTCGCCCCTCCAGAGCCATCTTCTGCAGCCTGCCCTGCCCAGCCCCAGGCTGCTCCGTGCTGCTGGAGGCTGTTGGATGCTCCCAGCCCTCACCGGGCTGCTCGGCGCTGCTGGAGGCTGTCGGGTGCTCCCAGCCCTTCGGCTGGCCGGGGCAGTGTTTGCAGTATCCGCGTTTCCTCCAGCAGAGCCCTGTCACCAGCATGGCAGGACCTGCCAGGGCAATCTCCCTTCGCAGCAGTCACCTGGCTAATCCCATCACAACACATCTCATCAGCCTCTGACCTGCCGGAGGAGAAAGTGACCCCGTGTTCACAAACGCATGTGGCAAGCTTCATCTTCCCCAAGCCTCCTGGGCTGGAACCCAGGATGAAGGCTTCCCCTAATTCGCCCTGACAGGAAAGGCTACATTTAGCCAATTAGCGAAATCTTTTAAACTCTTTTTTACTGACAACACTGGTTAGAGAGGGGTGAGCGAGGTCCTGGCGGCTCTCCAGGAGCATCCCATGCCAAGCGCCGCGGCGCGCAGCACGCTGCCTTCCCCTGCGGGCCCGGCTGGGCGCACGAGGGCAGACGCGGCACACACTCGTCCTGAGAGTGGGGTAAGGTGCAGTGAGAAAGCATGGTTTGGTCACCAGCCCAGCACCTCCAGGAGCCCATGAAACAGAGAAGGAAGCTTCTCTTTAGTCGTATTACAATTTCTATGGCAGTATGGAGCTCAGGAGAGGTCCTGGTGGGCCAGGGCTGTACAAACGGTGCGAGCTCTGGGCAGATTTACAAGGTAAAAAGGAAAAAAAGGGGGGTTACATCGTGATCCGTCTGCTCCTTTGCACATGGGCTGCCGAGGCACAGAGATACAGATTCGTGGCTGAGGGAGTGTTTGAGAGCCCGCTCACCTGTTTCACCAAAGCCAGGTGGGATGAAAATGCAGCTCCAAGGCACTGCCATGTCCATCCCAAAGCAGCTCACCCACGGTCAGTGCAGGGACGTGCTGGGGCTGTGCCACCATGGCACAAGAGCCACTAGACCAAGTGCCACCCCTCATCCAAGTACGGATACGTCACTGTCACAGTCTGGCCAAGTGGAAAGCAAGCAGATGACTCAGCTGAAGCTTGGAGACATCACTGGCCATAGGTCTGTAGCTAACGTTTCCTCAAACACTGCTAATGCTTTTCAGCTAATTAGAAAGAACCCTGGGAGCAAAAACAAAATATAAAATACCTCTATTTCTCCTTAAGCAAATTCCCAGCTAGGCCTGGAATAAGCAACTGCTTTCAGGTTTGTTACAGAACACCACAAATTCCTAGTGTTCAAAGTCCTGCAGTCAGTGCTGCTGCAAAGCAGCGGGGCTGGGTGGCAGGAGATAGCAGTCCCCCCGATGGAGGATGCAGATGTGGCCTTGTTATCTCCTCTTTGCAGGCTTCACCTGGGCAATGCCTAATGCAGGAACCTGACAGCTGAACGGCACAATGGAAGAGAGAAATGTGCTCTGGGGCTTGAAAAGCGCCTCTGAATCAATCTCCAGTGAGGTAAGATCCCATTGACATGGATAGAGACACCTTGGCCAGAAGAACGGGGCAAGGTCACTTTACAGAAGGATTTCAGGTGCGGCTTTATGTATGAGTTGCAAAGTCAGTGCTCCAGTCGATATTTTGCCTTTTGTAGAGATTCTCAGTCAATTCGTAGGCTCCTCAATACCAAACTCCTCAGCAGAGGATGCTGGAGGCCAGGCACTGTCCTCCTACAGGGAGCTGATTGACAGAAACGGGCTTTTGAATATATGGGAGATAGAGCAAGGGACTGGCAGAATCAGCCTCCTCCAAACATAAACCTTGACGTGGGTAAGCAATTAGGTTAACATGTGCACGGCTGTCGTTAGGTGAATGTCATGCACATGCCCAGGTGCTACACTGAAGGATGATGAAGCAAAGTGATGGTGAAGCAAAGTCCCATTTTCTCGTCCTCTCTCCAAGAGAAGAGAGGAAGCCACGTCTGCGGAAGACTGCTCAAAACAAAGAGATAGGGAGGAACAACTGTCTTGTCATGACTGAAAAGAAGGTTACAATTCTTAAAGAATTTTCTTTTCAAAAGTTGTGCTTCTATCTCGACAACACAAAAGCTATCACAATGTAAATACAGGCCCCCAAAAGTCTCCATTGTTCTTTACAATCAAAACCATACTTGCTATTTACGTTTTCTTCAAAAGTGAAATTACTTTAACAAAGTATCCACAAACAGAGCTCATGGAATCCACAAACATCTGGCAGAGGCTGCATTCATGTTTCCACTCTGAATCAAATTACACCCCTTCTGTAAATGGGGATAGACAGAGCATAATGCCTGAAATTACAACTGGGGGATCGTTTCCCCATCCTGAGAAAACCAAGAGCTCGAATAGCAGGACAAACTAAGCAAACAAAGAATGCTATGTGCCTGGAATCTCTTCTGAGAGTCTGAAGAGAAAGAACACGTGAGGGATGGAGATACAAACCAGAAATCCTCCAGGGAGGAGATCTGCTGGTCCTTACAACACCAACGTTCCCACATCGTACTCACTGAAATCTGTAGGATTTCAAAGCAAGGCCCGAGTTCCCTCTCTCTGCTGGGGATCTTAGAAAGGATGTCTGTCTTGCAAATTCTGTAGGGATTGTATTACTGGGGTTCTGGAGAGACAACGCAGCCCGTGGCTGCCAAGCTGAGCATCTCTACACCATGTGGTATGTCATTTTGGGGATGGACATTGCTGGTGGGAGCTGCTGTCCTGCAGGATTGCTCCTGAGGGCTTGGCACCCGATCCAGCTCCATCCGCAGGCAGGTCCCTGCTGTGCCAGCCAACCTCCTGCCACGGGAGCTGAATCCACCTTGGCTCTTGGTTTTACTACTGTGATAATAAATATCTATTCCCTTCATCACTCCTGCCAGTACAAGAGGAGCTGAAAACGGCCCATCAGCTGTACCTTCCTTGTGGCTTAAGGCCTTTAGGCCAAAAGAGATGTACGAAGCTGAACAGGATGTACATGGATGAACCTCCCACAGGTCAGGAGCCCAGCGCCAGTGTGTGCAGCTCCTGCTGTAAGGACAGGCTCGGTGCCGGGGGCTGTGACGGGGGACTCCGCTGTCCCTGCGTACCCCGGGCAGAAATGCCCAGTGCTCTCAGAAGACCCACCTCTCCAAGAGCCTGCACAGCCAGCAGCCTGGGATTCATTCAGAAGGCATTTCCCGTTCAGCTCCGTGCTGCAGTTTTACCTTGAGATATTTTCCGCTGTCCACGCAAGGCCTCCCGTGGCAGAACGCCTCCGGTTTCTCATCTGTCGTGCTCACTGAGAGCCCGGGCGGCTCAAATCGCTGCTGCGCAGCACGGAGAAACCTCGCTCCCAGGGGACCCTCCGAGAGAGAAGCTGGGGACTGAGACCCAGGAGCCTTCCCACTGAGGGGAGCAGGGCCGAGGAAGTTTCTTCACAGCCCCATGCTAAAAGCTGAACCCTGATATGCATCTGCTCAGCTTGGATGTCTTTGGTGTCCTTCTAGCCGTGCTTTTAAAGCTTAGAGCAGTTCTAGGGTACATAACTCTGTGGTTATAAAGCTTTCTAGCTGGTTATTCCATTTCCTTTTGCCAGTTCTAGCTACTTGAATGGAGTATTAGCTCTGGTAGAGGGAAACATTTGGCTGTCCTGAATTCCCCAAGCAGGAATTGCAGTAGAAGCAGAGTCTGGGGGTGGGTAAAATGTTTAGTTTACTCCAGCCTACGTCTTTGAAAACAAAACATGTAAACAGATATCATAAGATCCTTGGAGGGAGAAATGCAAAATATGTTGTTGTTGGGGCCTTCAGCAGAACCCATGTGTGCTTGTTATTAATACTTTGTAAAGCAGCTGGACAAGGGAAAAACAACCCACAGCAGAGATGCTCCTGCAACAAAAGTCCTGCTGAAGAAGAAAGATTGAGGAGCTCAGTGGGACATGAGCTGGATGTCACAGCCAGAAAAACAAGCAGCTTTGGCAGGTCTAGAGGTCATTTTGCTGTCGGCTGTCACCCAAATGGAGCAGGAAGAACCACAGATGAACTGACACTGAGTGTTTGTGAAATATTCATCCGGTGTAAGGAGTACTCACGGTGCTGTCAGCAATGCTACCCAGTGCCATTCCCCAGTGCCGAGCTGGGGGCCTGCTCTCCCCAGGCAGAGCACGGATTCACACATGCTTCACAGTGTGGTACTGTTAGATATGCACAGATAAAATCAGAGCTTGTGTTATGGGCTGGAAAATCAGACAGGAAGACAGGACATGCTTGTACCTTGCAGCACCGACAGCGCACAGCACACCTTTCTGAAACCCCGCACAAGACTGCCAGAAGGTGTGACTGCATCCAGCGAGGCTCAACGGGGAGGCTCTTCTGCTCCTTGTCAGCCCCATTTCTGCCAGCCTCGACTCCTGATTCTATTTCTTAGCGTAGCATATCCTGCTGTATCTGCCTCTGGCTAAATCACACCACTTCACACCTCAGCTGCTCTCTGTCCCTTGGTAGCAAAGGCACCTTGTCAGTCCTTTACCTGCACCCCTTCCCCCAGCTGAGGCCCACCCTCAAATGGCTAAATCTTTACCATCCTCACCAGAAGCATCCATAAACCCTGCCTGACATTGCAGGTGGCTGGAAAAGACAAGAGGGACTGCTTCCACAACAGACCACACTTGGACCCTCTTCTGCTCATCCTCATCACTTGCATTCGTGTCCCTGGTAAGACTTGCTTCAATGACCCTTCAACACAGCAGAAACACAGCTAAGGAGGTGCTGCCACAACCAGTGCTCATCTTTGCACCCCAAACTACTCCACCAGATTCCTCTTCCAACGGCTGAAAGAGGAGAGGCGTAAAAAATCCATGGGAAGCGCTTACCCTGCGGCCCTTCATCCCTCTGGTCCCTGGTGCACCGCGGACTCCTGCTGGACCCTGGGAGGGGAGAAAAAACAGAGTGAAGCTGCAGGAGGAGGCAGGCAGCACTGCGGGTGAGACCCCACGTCCCTCTGTGATCCTCAGGGGACGTGGACACAGAACCTGGAGCAGCCAGTTGGCTCCCTGAGCACTTGCCAAAGACGTGGCCATGTTTCCTCATCTGTAAACAGTCGTTTTGTGAACTCACTGATTGTCTCTCAATTATCAACATTTAGGCCAAGGATGCTGGCTGAGGTTTGTAAGCTTAAGTATCTGCAGCCTGTTGTCTGTGTAAGTGGTATGAATTGAAGAGAAGCTGAGCATCCAGAATTCCCTCCAAAACTATTAAAAGCAGCTGTTGCTCAGTGTCGGTACAAAAAATAATAATAACCAGGATGTGCTTTTCAGTTGTCCAAAATCAGGCACCTCATCTTAGGTATCCAACCTCGACCTTTTCAGCCAAACTCTGATTTTATTTTCAAGTAACTGTTGTGCTGTTAGTGCTGCACCAACATTCATGCTGGCAGACAGACGCTAATTTCATTCAGACTGTTGGTGTTGAGGGTGATCCTGTTCATCACACCCTTACAGGAAGGCTTCAGGTTGTATTTTATCCTGCATTTGTAGACGTTTGATTCATTAACATGCATACAGGAAATACAGAAGAAAATTAAACAGCTATTCTTCTGTTCAACATGTATCAGTTTCAAACATTGAATGATGTGTTCAATTAACAGGACTTATTTCTACATTACAACTTGAATAACCCATATTTGAAGTTAGTGCCTTTCTGCTGTCAGAAAAGAAAACCTCAGAATGACACATTACATTCTTACTCTCTCAAAAATTCCACATCAAGTTTGCTATTTATATATTTAGAGTTTTTGCCAACTGTCAACCCTGCAAGCTCCACCAAGGACTAGAACGAAGTTGGACTGTGATCTTCCTACTGCTTGTACCACTGCCGCTAATAAAGACCTTGCTTTTGGAGCCGAGTTATTCTGCACGGCATGTAAACCCAGAATACAAATGCTTTGCTGTTCGCACTCAAAATGGAAATGTTAGTTTATGGTAACTATATTTGTAATTATAGCAGATCTCAGTGTTGCTAGTGAGGTCAGTAGTGACTGGCACGGAGAAGCAGTAGATGTGTCAGATGCCTGTTTTATGCAGATTTTTACGAAAAACACATACTGAAATGAAATTCTTTGTTGGCATTTGGAATATCCTCCTGTAAATCTCAGGATCCTCCTGTAAAATCTCTCAAATAGTTATCCCAATGTGAAAAAAAAAACAAGCCCAAGAAGATTAATTGTAGTGGCAAAATTTTGAGGGGAGCAATTTGATACCACACTCAGAATTTCGAGGAAGTATTTTAGGAGATGAGTGACCTTTAATATACCTGTATGTATACATCATTTTCAAAACTGCAAATTATCGGAAAAGATATACCACGATGGCGAGAAGGAAGAGAGAAAAGGAATTTACAAACCTCAGTGAGCTGAAATTAAGGGCAGATTTTCCTACCATTGCCTGTTCCTTTGCTTTCCATTCACCCCCTACTGAATTAAGCAGCCATCAGGGCTGCTGAGGCCCACTGGATAGCTTCATCTCAAAGAGTTTAACAGTTGAGAATAAACAACAACACGCCACAGGTCTGGCTTCAGAAGCAAATAATGAAGGGTTGTTTGGTGGAGAAACAGGCAGAAACAGCTGGAGTTAATAAGAGCGGGGATTTAATATTAGGGGATTATTTGATTTACTGGCTTTGCGGGGAAGTTTGACTTACTGAATTACAACTTTTTAAATGCAGCCTTGGAGGAAACATTTTGCTTGGATGAACCTGTTGGTTATTTGCCTGCAGGAGAACAGGGCACCGAAGGAAGCAGAAGAACCTGTGATGGTCTCAGCACCCAGAGCTCTGCAGGGAGGTTTCATCATCCCTGGTCAGAGCTGATGTCCTTTCTCATACTGTTGTTGTCCCAGTGAGACAAATTCAGCCCTCACTAAAGGTACTAGTTAGGGGTACACTGGGTCGTGCTTCAGGGCTGAGCTCTGTGCCACAAGGCCAGTGCAGAACCCAGCTCTGCCCAGGACAGAGTCACGGCCTCTCCAGTGCCCACAGGCACGGAGCCTGCCTAATTCCCTGGCCATCCCCAGGTCACAGAGCAGCTAACGTGCTACAAAGGGACACCTGAAGATATCCATCTGCCTCCTAGACTTCTGTCAACAGCAAGCATAAATGCTGCCACGAGGGGCCAGGCAGCAGCTCACTGCTGGGGGCTCTGATTGTAAGGGACTGGCCAGTGCTGTGTTGCTGCTCCTCAGGGGCAGGTCACCTCAGGGTGCTGCTTGACCTCGAACCCTTTCCTTCCATCATCACTATAGATGTGCAGCTGTGCAATCTGTCCCTAGCCAGCAGCTGGCTGCAGCTGGTGGGCCCAGAGCATCCCTGAGCTCCCTGTGCTGGGCAGAGTTGCCACGGGTCTGGAGGCCAAGCCTTTGGCACTGCCCATCTCACTGCTGTGACCTTCCTCCCAATTAACCACAACGTGGGAATTCACACGCTGAGCAAAATCTGTTCCCCGTTCCCACCCAAAGCTGCCTTTCTGCTGGTTCCAGCACACAACATGCACTGCCTTCATGGGGCGACGTTTGTGCTGGGAGAGCTGGAGCTCCATCTAAACAGACGCTGTGAGAAACTGGAGCCAGGCTAAAAATCTAGCTCCTCACCAACTGCTTGCTCCAGCCCCAGCTGCGTGTGCACCAGATGAGCAAATCCAGACAAAGGGCACATCTGGGGGCTGCTGCTCAGCTGCCCCGCTCCGACAGCGCACGAGGTCTTGTTCACAAACTGTCTTTCAAACTCAAATCAGCCGGGACATGGTTGCTTAACTCAATCCGTGAACACCCAGGGTATGGGAAGCTGTGCAGTACTATGAGGTGGTGATAACCTTTACTTACTGCTGGTCCGGGGATTCCAGGAAAACCCACCGCTCCTGGTATCCCGGGGTGCCCCTGAAAGGGAAGAAAGAAGACACGCCTGGTGTGAATTCCCGAAATCTGCTCAGCCGTTCTTCCCCCAAGTGAGAAGACAGAAAACAAGGCACTGCTGGCTGCTGGCAAGGTCCGGCGGGTCTGTTATTTGCCAGGGCAAAAGAGCTGGGGCACACATGGCAAAAGCCAGACCATAAAAAACCCAGCCTCAACTCTACCAGCAAGATAAGCAGTGAGATTTTCTGAGCAGCCCAGAACAGGGGGGACTGGATTAATGTGAAAAAGCTGTCTTTGGGTCTTGCGCTATGGTATGCAGGGAAGTGCATGCCAGAGCAAGACAAGATCTCACTAAGTCCCCTCTAATAAAATCCTAAATAAGGGTCCCCAGAGAGTGGTGCAAATGGCAAAGCAAAGCAGCCTGGGTGTGTTGTGCAGGCAGCCCCACATCTCCAGCTGCCTCTGACAACAACCTGGGATGAAAATCCCTGTTCCCAGACCCTGTCTGGTCAGTAGCCACAACATCTGGGAAAAGGTAATCCTCGGGGTGCCTTCAGGTGCCATAGCACCTGGGTAGGTCCTCGTTATCTCTGTTTGACACAACAGGTCCTCAGCTGCTGGGAGATGCAGAACACACGTGGAAACCCAGTGTTACTGGGGAGACCGTTGACCAGGAGTGCTGGGGAGAGGTTACACCTCAATAACCAGTCCACAAATGGCCTCCCCCATCCCCCAGAGATAGGAAGAATTTGCAGCTCTTCTCACGTAACCAAAAGACTGGGAGAAGCTGCACCCATTGCTAGGACAGAGAGAGAGAGGCAGCAGCAAGAGCGAGAGAATGCAGACTTACTCCTTACCATCGACCCCTTGACTCCTGGAGGGCCCGGGGGTCCCACTGCGCCACGGTCACCCTGTGAGAGACAAAAGTGCATGGGGAAGAGTGAGGAGTTGTGCTAACAAGCACTCTGTGCTGCCTGCAACGGGGATCTAGAGCAATGCAACAACTGGAAGACCCACAGATTGCAGCCTGTGCCGTCAGATTTCTACCAGAGGCTTCCAGTACAGAGCACTCATCACCCTCCTTTAGGTACCCATCTCGTCAGGGTAGCTAAAGGACTACAGCAAGAATTAGCTGACCCTCTGTGACCCAAGAGATGAGACTTTACTATCGACTTCAAACCACTGAAGGACGAGAATCGAGCCACCCACTCAAGACCACCTTCGAGTCCAGGCAGTGCTGGGGTTGGATCCCAGGAGAGCTCCGGCCCCTCCCACCCACGTCCTGCATGCCTCTGTTCGGCACTACCCCAATTCCTACACGTCCTGCCCTTTTCAGAGACATGGATTTGAGAGCTGTGGTCACAAGGGGCTCGCTGAGAGCAGAGAATCACGCTGGAAAAAGGCAGAGAAGCTGTCTGGGATAGATGGCTGGTGATTTTAGGAGAAGACCGTAGGCATTCTGGGGTCTCCCCACCCCTTGGCTCACATTGACACCACGGTGCAAACGATCTGGAGGCCTGTGTCTATGAGGGATCCAGAGCTGGATGCCTCCGCAGCCCAGCTGTGCTCTGAAGGCACCAGTCCTTTTAAAACAAGCCACCATTTGGCATTAAAATCAATAATGTACCCTCAAAAAAATAACTTATTAATTCCAAAAGCCTTACTTATGCCCACAAACAGAGCATCTCACTTCTCCAAGGACATCCTTGGCCCTTTAGCTCAGCCAAGGACGGGGGACGAGGTGCGAGGCTCTGTGAGCATCACTGCGCCCCCTGATGCTGCGGGCAGAGCTCTAGCTGTGGGATGTCAGCTGCTGCTTTTTGGAGACTGGCACTTCCCACCGCGAATGCCTGCGCTCTCCCTCGCAGCCCTGGTAATGCACCGGGAATTAGGTGTGTTGTGTTTGTGTGCTCGGGGGGATGAAGAGGAGGAGTTAGCAAATGCTGCCAAGGAGTTTACGCCCAAAATCTGACCTACCTTCCAACAGCTATACTGTAAAGGGAAATATTTTCTGGGCTCTGAGCATCTTATTTAAAAGCAAGCCCCAGAGTATGTGTTGTCACCAGTTGGCCCTTGTAAACCAATGCAAGGCTTTTTTGTTTTCCTGTGAATGTATGGATTTTATTAAGTCTGTATTAACCGTATTGTTCTCTTTGATAATCTTTGGATTCTACTGGCTTTGGTCTTAAATTTTGCAGCTCTCAGGACAGAGATTGCTGACTCAGCTCTGTCTAATGAAAGCATATTTCCCACTTCATTTAGCTCGCAGCAACATAGTAAGCTGCAGGATGCTATGCCAACTGGAGGCCTGGTTGAGGTTTTGATTTGATGATAGTTATTTTTGTCATCTCTGAGTTTGCGCTGGTAAAGGAGAGGTCTGATAGAAGTCGCAGCTGTGCTGAAGATCTCCTAGGGCGGATTATAAAAGGACGGCCTGGGTTTGCTTGGACACCAGTGTAACATCACCACGTTACAGTCAGTCTGTGGCTAGAGGATAGCTCATGTGGTCAAGGCATTGGCACAGAAGCCAATAGGGACAGATGCGATACTGGAGTTTACTGGGGTGGGAAGAAGATCTTCCCGTGTCTCCTGCCTGGCAGACCTCGTATTTCCCATTCAATTCAGGGCTGCAGCTGCCACTGAGACCCACACACAGCTCACTCAGGCACTGACTTTCTGCGTAACCACCTTGGACACTTCACAGATGCTTTATTCCTGTTTTCCTTCCGTAAAACGCAGCCCTCATCACGTCCTTCCTTTTACTTCTTGTGTGCCTTGGCAGTTTGGACTGAGCCCGCTTCTGCTACTGCCCCACCAGAGGAGAGCACAGGGCTCCCCAAGGCTGCCGCAGACTAGCAATAAAATGCATTTGCAGCGAACACAGCGTAACTGTCACAGAGGCTTGACATCATTACCCAGAGGACAGGGCTTGAAGTAATAAAAGAGAGCGAGCGAGCTGATGTGCGGAATGCATCATTTTATGCTCTTTACTATCTTTATGGCTGGACTGTGAATAATTAAACCACCAATGAAAACCAGCACTCTGCAGCTGAGATATAATGAATGACATAGATGATTTGTCTTTAAAAGCTACCCCTGAATAAAATTTTACACTCTAATAGAAAACGAATTAACGGCCATTTGCTTTTTATGGAAAATAAAGTCATTTTTCTTCCTGGAGGAAGCATGTATCTGTGCTGTACACAAGAGGGCACCAGCCCTTAGCAGCGTGCCCAAGGCAAGCACAGGGCGGGCAGACAGCATGGTCCTTGCTAAATGAAAAGGGAAGCATTTGGACCAGCTCAGATACATGGCTGTGCTCTTAGATAATTTCTGCACCTGGGAATTTGGTGAGCCCTCCTGTTGAGAGCAGGCTCAGCCCTGGTCCTGTGTGACCCTGTCAGCAACGCAGCCGGGGCTTGCGAGCACATCTCTGCAGGAATCCATCTGTAACCTAAACTCCTTAGACCTGTCCCGTGACCAGGAACTCAGGGCTGATGGGTCCTTCATCTCCATAAAAAACAGAATTGACTGTCAAATACAAGCCTTCTGGCAGATTATGAATGAATACAGCTTAAATAATCGGTGTTTTCAGAGAAAAGTTGACAGCATCTCCTCAGAGGGTAAGGTTACTAATTCCTAAACGCAAAATGGATGACTTGTGCCTGGCCCATGACTCGCTCAGACACCCTGGATGTGCTGCTTTCCCAGCTGGGTGTTACACTGACATGACAACTTAAATCCCTTCAAAATTCCCCCGCCCCAGCCTCCCTCATCCTGTAACAGGAGGAGCAACCAGCTTGTCGCAAGCAACCTTACCTTTTCTCCCACTATTCCAGGCTCCCCTACCGGACCAATGAAACCCATTAGACCCTGAGGAAAGAGAAAAGCACCATTAATTCTCAGTTCTACTTGCTGCGAAAGTCAACGATTTCTTTGGTCCACCTTGCTGGCTGAAGCAGCACAGCATCCCTCGAATACAGCTCAGTAATTCCTCCTGGCTACCAGAGCGCACGGAGCTGCTCCCGGCCATGGGAACGGCTCACTCCACAGCTGGCTCTGCTTTGGGCGCCAGCTGGAACGGCAGCACGAGGATCTGCAAGAGCCACAACACACGCTATAGGGGATGAGTTAAGCACGTTTCGTAGAAAGGCCGAGTCCATGGTGTGGCTTTGTTTTGCAAGCATTTCCCCAAACGTCAGCACAGCTTCCTTAGGAGCATCGGTAGCGGGAGCTCCTGGGTCGCACAGAGCTGGGACTCACCGTCATTTTTACCGCTGCACTGGCTACGTTTCCTCTGAGCCACTTCAAACCTTCGTGCAAACTGATTTTGCCCTGGATAGTATCGTGCTGTTGGGATGTTAGTAGGAAATAAAAGTCTGAGGACACAGCCAGAGGGGCCAGCAGGGCAGCAGACCTGTCCCACTACTCAGAAACTATCTTGGAAAAAAAACCATCTAAACAGGATTTGTCAGCATTTAACAACATTTCGGATAATGAAGAAAAACACAGAACTGCTTTTAATTAGGGAGATGGAAACATGCTATCTCGAGCTAAGGTCCCTGAGAACTGGTGTACAGCACCCTCCCCAGCAACCCCAGTGGGTTTCTGGCTCTGGGGATGCAGAAGAGCATCCTCTCTGCCACTGCCGGCTCCCCCACTACGCAATTCCCATGACCTCGTCCCTAGTCTCAGCAAGGGTCATTGGGAGATAGCTATCTATATTTAGTTAGTCCAGTGAATCTGTAACTAAAGGGATTCGTTTCCTGTTGAAACACTTCCTAACCTGCCCACGGCTGGCAGGGTGCTGTCAGTTCAGCCATGCCCTGGCTTGCTTGACTTTAGGCAACATCCTGACGGCTACCGGGAGGTGGCTGCTGGGCACGTCAGAGACAGGAGATGGATTCTCCGCTGGTACTGTCCCACTCTTTCTCTTTTTAAAAATAATTTGAAATCTTCATAATAAATTGCAAGTTCTTCTGTTGCACCAAGGAGGTTTTCAAATGACACCCTCAGGAAAACATCCAGCAGGAACAAAAACAATGGGGGGAAAAGCTATACCTGCAAAGCAATGTTCTGGAGTGTGGTCCCAGAAAAGCGAGAGGTTTTCACCCTGTTACCCACTTTCTGGGGGGGGACAGCAAGAAAAGAAGCAAAGGTTTCCTTGCCATACTCCTGTTTCATTGCTTTCTGGCCCAAGACGTGTGCAGCCCGCAGACGAGCTCTCTGCAGCCGGTGCATCGCTGTGGCTGTGCACATCAGTGCTCTGACGGTGCAAGGTGATACAGAGGAGCTACTCACAGGTTGTGCATCTTCCTCCACCACCAAAAGCCTCTCTCTCTCCAAGAAGTTACACTCGCAACATAAAGCTGTGTCATAAAATACCCTCACTGCTACTCCCACGTGTGTGAGTCCCAGCAGTTGTATTAGGAGACATAAACCACGACGAGGGTCACTCTCCAGTGCCTTTTAGAGGAAGTAACTTTTGATAATAACTACAAATGTCAAGAGTCTTTGTGCATTAACGTTCTTTGCATGGTGCAATGAAACGTTGTCCTTCAAACCTCAGTGGAGCTCCTCCCTGAGGCATGCTGATGGCACAGCAGAAGCATCCCTCCCTCGGATGCCCAGCTGGCCGTGCCTCTTGCAGTGAGCGCTTCTCTGGAGCTGTAGAGCCCTCGTCAGGCTCTGCACAGGAGCAATATCCAGGTGAAAAGAGTTTGGAAAAACTCATGAGAGAAGACAAAGAGTGCAGAGCCTGGAGTTAGATGCTTATGTTAGAAATGCATCCAGGGATGATGTCCCAGGCAACTGCTGTGCCACAATGGAAATATCGACTAACCACAGGAAGATGACAACTACCAGGAGAGCTCTGCTATCCCGCCAGGGGCTCAATGTCACCAACCCTTCTGTCTGTACTGAAATTGTCTTTGCTGTGTCTGAAGCTGAAGCAGACCCAGTGCATAAGTGTGTTACTGCAGCCAGGCTTCACGGAGCGTGAGAGCAAAGCCGTGCTCCACTGAGCAGCAGATCGCCCACCGCAGGAACCCAAGCGACAGCAGGCAAACCCGCAGTATCTGCATATGCAAGGTTGCCACTGGGTGGCATTGCTAAAGGCTGCTGAATCAATTATCCCTTCAATTAGACACAAGTGTGGATACATAGCTGATAGCTGCTTCACGTTACTGAGGTATTCCATAGCCCAAGGCCACAAAGAAGGCAAACACTAAGGCAGAGGAGAGGATGGTGGAGCAATGAGATGAAACAAGGAAATGTATAGCTAAACAAAAAGGAGATAAACAAAAGAAGCAAGAAAGAGTAAATCTATTCATTTCCAATTTCTCAAAAACCTGCAGACGTCCCTCTCCTTTCTCTTTTTAAGAGAGGGAAGATGCTCTCTAAGATGTTTCTGGGGTACTTAGGTCAGTCCCTGCAGAAGAACAGAGATTCCCTGCTCTTGCAGCAAACGTAGTTACCATTCACAACAAGACTGTTCCAAAAACACTTTCGCAGGGGCTGGGGTGCATCCAGACTTGTACATCCAGACTCAGGCTTGCAGGCTGGTACTTCTGACACACTGTCCATGGCAGCATCAGCTCTCACCCTGAAGTCTCTCAGGAATCTGGGTCATGAAGCGAGATGTACTGCTTGTGCTTCCCAGCCAAGCTGGTGGTGCTCTCCAGATGGCATGCAGAGCCCTGATTGCAGCACAGCAAGCGGCCCACGAGCCCAGCACCCTCCCGAGACCCCTCTCTCTGTCACAGATGTGCCATTTGTTAGCGCAGCTCGGGCAGAAAGCTGCCAGCACTGCCAACGCAAGCAGGGCTGAGGCAAACGCTGCACCTGCTGCGTGGGTAAATGGATGGAGGGGGAGCGCAGCCAACATTTCTGGCCTGGTTTTCACTCCAGAAATGGGGAAAATTCTGCCTGTGCTGGTACATCACGTCGCTGCTCCCTGCGTACCGAGGAAGAGGAGCATCCCATGGTGTCACCATAACCGGACGGAGAGCAGGGACCCCGCGACGTGGACAGGCTTTCAGCCCGGTAGCTCTGCGGTGTTTGCAGCCAATGCTGGCTGCTCTGGGCTGGATTAACCAGCGCTGCTGTGTCTGCAGGCAGACAGAGCACGGAATAGATATGTCTAGGCAAAATAAATCTTGGTAAGTTATTGGGAGCCTCTGAAACAAGTGGGGAAGATCGGGTAATGATGTTCTTCACTGGCTGGAATGGTACAGGTGCTAAAGGGAACATACGCAGCAAAAGATTTAGGTTTTAAGAACCAAAAAAGTCATTGGCGGCAACCTTTAAATCAAAGTATACAAGAATTATGGACATTACACTAAAATGGCTGTGGCATAACATTTTTCCCAGGTTCTCAGGGTTGAAAAGAAGCCCTCCATCAAACACAACTGCAGGCAGAGTGCGTAATGATGCACGTGAAGTCCCAGCAGCGGTGGCGGCCTGGATAAAGGGCCACAGCATACAGGAAGGAATGTAAAACATTTATACTGGATGGGGAGTTCAGCAGTCGCTCCTGATTCAGTCGCTGTACTCCTCAGCCAAGGGCATAGCAGAGAAAGGATGAAGATTGTTAAAAAGTTGCTGGGGGCTTGGGGGGCAGAAAAGGGGGGACCAGCAGATTGTAATTCCTAACTCCTGCCTGGCTTTCCCCATTTATTTTCCAGCCCTGTCATAATTAAGCACCCCCTCTTGGCTGCATCAACAGAGAGCAAGTCAGCGATGAAGCCTTGCATAAATCATAGCCCATTTGAGAGGAACAAGCGAACGGCGAGCGCAGCGTGAGCAGGGTCTCCCAGGGACGGCACCGCCAGTCGCTCCCAGCAGGAACCGATGGTGGCCTTTCTGTTTTACTGGTTCGCTAGAACTCAAAACAAAACAAAGCAGGGACAAAGGGCGGGAGGGAGTAAATGTACAATCCTCCCATTCAGATGAAAGAAAGGGAAAGTAAAACAGTAAATATCGCAGTTTAAGGGAGGACGCTCTGACCCGCAAAGAGAAGCCACGTGCTTTAACCCTCTGCGCACCACAGCTACCCGGGGCCACGTCCCTCTGGGAAATGGGTGATGGGGACGTGGTGACACGTGGACATCATGCCTGGTCGGAGCAAGGAGGCTGTGCGTCCTCAAGTGCCCGTAAAGCCCTGAATGGGGATCCCAGAGAGGTCTGCAGCTCAGGAGGAGATGCTGGAAGGAAAGGTAGTTGCACTGGGAAGGCACTGCTCTGAGATGTGGAAATGTTGGTGAATTCCATGCTTGCTTCTCAGCAACCCATCCGACGCTGTTCAAGTCAACTCCGCGTGTCAGACCCCACCTGCAGAGCTGATATCAAAGCACCTCCCTCCTCTGTAAGTGCGCTGCAAGGAGAACACACTGAATAGAGAACTGATGGTGCTTGTCTCCTTTGACAAATTATTGCAGAATAACGTCTGCTGTTGGGACAACATGCTTCTTGCCTGAAGGAAGAAATACCCCCTGGATGAGCGTCTGCCCTTCCCTGCAGGGTGTGATGGGGGCACGGATGACTATGACATTGCCATGCTTCTTGGACAGGAGGAAGGATTCAGAAAGCTGTTCCTGCCACGACGGGACCTCATTCCCATTAAGGATGTTTGTGAGCTTTGCCCTTTTTCAGCTGGCTCAGGTCTCCACTGATATTTTCAGCCTCTAGAGCAGGGCGCTGCTTCTCCTGTGGGGCTCTCTGACCTTCAGGATGGACGTTCAGGTGACATCCCAGCTCTGGGATGGGAAAGCTGGGGGCCTGGGCCAGTGGCTCCGTGTTCTTCATCCTATTATCCTGCCTCCATCTACTGGCAAGGAAGGGTTAAATCACACATTTCAGGATACAGGGGAGCTCGGCAGCTGGACTTCTTCCAGCATTTGAAGACGACAAGTGTCTTATGAATGAACTTCCCCAGCCAGCGTCCTTGCGATGGAAAAACAATGTATTAGGGACTGCCCCGTGGCTTAAAAACTATCAGCTTCTCAACGAGAGCTCGAGGGTCTGGAAACACTACAGGAACTCCCACGTTAGCCTGAACAGGTGTCCGTACGAAAGGGAAGAGAGCTGCACTGAGATGGGTGGCCGATCTTTTCTCATGCTGTCATGCTGAGGGTTTCCTGCCAGAGGGAACCAACAGGGAGGGCACAGCAGCAAGTCTGAGATGCCTGACCACTCCTGTTGTGCCTCCGAGGCCTCCCCAGGAGCAAACAGGGAGAAGCTGAAGGTGGCTTTCAGCACCGGATGACCTTGTTAGCTTGACCCCTCAGAGCTCTGCAAAAAAACAACGCCGCCCCAAGACCAAATGCTGCGGACGGAAAAGCCAACACTCCCGCACTGTTCAGCAAAGGTGCGATGGGAAGGGAGGTTATTTCTCACTACGGCGCTGCGACATTTTTCTTCTAATGACTTAACTGGTATGGAAATGGAAATTCTTTCTGGGTGATATTTCTAGACAGAGACTAATTGACTAAGAATAATACAGGCAGCTTTCATACCACTGTGCTGGTTTCGGTGTCAGCGGAGGCCAGCTGTGTTTTCTTTTCAGTGAACAGTGCCTACAGTTTTCATCCAAGGTCAGTCCCGAGGGATGGTAAAGCATAATAATCCTAATGATGCTTTGTCCTTCAGTGGCAACATCTTGTTAAGGTTCTCAAAGTACTTCTGAATATTCATTTCTAACTGTAATACGGCAGTATCCATAGGTGCCACTTGAGAATAGGAGGCATAGTGCTCAGCACTGTTCAGCCCAAGGTGTTTCCCTGCCAGGAGAAGTTCTCCTCTCACCAGGCCCCAGACTGGAAAGCAGCACTGTCTTGTGTCTTCTACTAGAGAGGAAACTGAGGCACAGAGCACTGGAAGGTGCTCCCCAAGACCATACACAAGGTGCTAAAGCTGCAAACAACACTTGGATGCAGCCTCAGGTGTGTGGAGGAGCTTTGTTTCCTCAGTTGTTGCTCTTCATGGAGTAAATCATTAACCATAATATAGAAGTGCCTCTAATTTCCAGACATAAATAACCACCCTTGATTCATACTGAGACCCATCAGATTGTTTGAAAGGGATCCATCATGGCTTTTTTTGACATGCTTGGTCAGAAAGCCACAAATAAGTGACCCCCAGCTGTTGGATACAGGGGAAAGAAGAGCCAAGGAGACCGACAAGCTGAACCAAACCAAACTTGCTGACCATAGGCAGGGAAAGTGCCGGGAAGGACAGCTGTGCTGAGCAGCAACACCCTCTTTGCCAGGGCCAGCGGCTGCATCCAGCTTGGTGTGGTCATGTAGGAACGCAGAGAACATGTTGGAGGCTCCGCGGCTGCAATTTCAGGGTTGGTGGTGGACAAGCTGGTTGGTTTCAATCACAGAGACACGGCAACGATTGTTTCTCTTTCCTTGATGCCTGTGGTTCCCCTGAAGCCTACAGGGATAATGAACGTCCCCTGCTAACCCAGCAGAACATTCTCTCTTGTGGTACACCGAAATGCAGCTCAGTGCCTCTCCTGCCCAGGGCCTGGGTCCTTTGGCTGATGTCACCTCTGAAAGCAGCATGGCACCTCAAAGCAGAGGGTCCTACTCTTAAAATCTACATAAGCAAAGCCTGGAAAATGCCCCTTTGGGAACAAGTGGAATACACAGAAGACCATCATCTCTTTCATTTCCATGGCTTTGTCTCCTAGAGAAGCACAGCCAGTCTTACATGCTATAGTGCTGCCAGCACTGCCAGCACATCCACCTGAACTGCGACTTTATCAGACGGCCTATGGGAAAACCTCTAGCTCAAAACAGACCCCGTGGCCCCTGACAGTGCTGTTTGAGAGCTTCAGCCAGTTTACAAGACACATTTCCTATGTCACAGCTGGAGCATCAGGACCACAGACAGGTTTGAGGTGGTCAGAAGCCCCTGGGTGCTGTCCTCTGCCTGCATACTGCTCATCCAGAAGATGTTGAACACAGGAGACCATCAAACAGACAAGAAAAACAAGGAGTTTACCTGCTCACCAACTTTCCCTGGTCGGCCGTGGTTTCCTGGCTCGCCCTGCATGACAAGAGGAGAGGAGGCATATGGTTAGCTGCTGCTCCCAGTCAGCCCCTCAGTCATTACAACATGATTCTGTGTACACCATCATTTGGGAAGCTGCTTCTGAATTGTGGAAAACCAGCAAGAAGCAACCTCTTACAAAAACCTCTTACAAAGCCCAGTTTTTCAAAAAATAATCCAAAGCAAGAAACACGGCTGCCACAAACATGGAGACAAACATGACGCAAACACGTGCTGTTTTGAGTGAAATGCCCCTAAAAGCTGCTGGTCCTGCTGTGGTGACACAACCTACACAAACCCAAACTCAAACACTGAAACATAGGCTGCCTGCTCTCCTGTGGCATAGCCTAGTCCTGGGTGATTTATCCCTACAGTTAATAAGGCGAGAGTTCTCATCAGGGATCCTCTTGAAGCCGGGGTGTTTCTACCCCATAACATTTCTATCTGAACAGCTGACTAAAATGGACAGATGAAGGATGATATGCATCAGCCACAGGAAGAGAGTAGGAAAGGGATTAACCGGAAGATTTGAGGAGCATCTAGTGGGAGTGAGAGTGTGGATGCCATGGGGAGGTGTAGTTCCTGAGTGACAGAGGAGAAGGGATCAAGAAAATTCACCGGCTGGTGGAAGAATCAGAATAACAAAAAGCAACCTAAATATTCCCAGGCATTGCTGCACCCTGATTCTGCTCTTACAAAACCTCCACCATAGGCAAATTACTGTCACATGGAGCAGGAAAACCACAGGAACGACCCACACAAGCTAAATCATAGTGTAGGATCAGAGAAATTCAGAGAACGGGGAAAATGAGGGCTGAAGAGAAAAACAGGAGGAAGAGGAGAAATCCAAACCTGCCAGGGGTATGGGGCAGCCGTGGCAGCACGGAAGGCCAGCACGGTGCCCCTGGACAGGCCATCCAGGGGCCAGAGTCACCGCTCAGCAGTATTGTCTCTGGGTGACGGCAGCTGTATTTTCTCAGTAGGCAGATACTCCAGATGTGCTGCCAGACCACATTTTTGCTATTTACTGCTTGAAGAGGTTGTTTTTGTTGGGATTTCTCTTTCCTTTTGAGTGTGGGTTTGTGGAGCGGACTGCCCTGGGATGGCTCCTGCTGCTAATTAGGCAGCAGAGATAGGAATGATGTGCATTGTTTTAGAACAAAATTGTGGAGAAACAATGGAAAATAACATGAGATGGTGGAGGGTGGAGGTGGTGAATATCAAAGGAGAAACATGCTTGTTTATAACAGAGCACATGGCTTAAAAAACACACCATCATTCTTCTTGCTGAAGAAACCAAGTGAGAACCTAGACCCCAAAACTGAGAGAAAAAGAGAAAACCTCAGTTCCTCTTGTCCTCTCTGAAATGAATACCCTAGGCCTGGAGCACAATGAAGTTGAGAAAGGAGACATTCCTCTACCTCTTCTCCCTTCCACTCTCTGCTTCCCTGATCATTAACAAACTCTTTCCTCACCTTTGGACCATCAGGACCAGGTCTTCCCGGAAATCCCTTCCGCCCAGGTCGACCCTGAAATACACGATAAATATAAAAAGCTAAATAATGACTCCTGTAGCTGCCCTGGGTTACAGCAATGTGCCTGCGAATCCATATGACAAGGTGCAGCTTACAAGCAATGGTCCCAGCAAATCTAGTGTGCTAAGGATGCAGCAGTCCTCACTGATGCCAAGGCAACACAAGAAGAAAACGCTGTCTCGAGCGACACTGGGTTTGATTTATGTGGAACACGTCCAGACAGCTACTCTAAAGTTCAGCACATTTCTGCCCCTGCAGCTTGATTCCATTGCTTAAACATCACATCAGAAACATTATTCATGGACTGTAATCAACCAAGCCAAGGTATTTGTTGCTGCCTTTTAGCTCATTCTGTACAGCATTTAGTTGGATTTATTCGACTTCCAGAAATTTTCTTGTGATGCCAGCAAAGACACCAGCTGCCTGAGCACCCAAAGATGGCATTTACCTGGTGTTGGCAGGGACTTGGCCATGTAGGCTTCTTGTGGGCTCTATCCCTGGCATCGAGAGAAGGTATGGGAGCAGGAGTGTCCCTGCAGTGGGGCAAGCCAGGCTGACATCCGCAGCTAAATTTAGAAAAGCAGGAATAAACCTGCAGACCAAAAGGTTCACATTGATCCTTCCCTCTAGCTAGGAGAACGATTATGGCGTTCTCCCTGGTGCTGTGGTAACTGGATTTGTTATGTTGCTCCAAGAAAGGAATAAAAGTGTCTAATGGAATAGTAGGGGAAATGCAAGATAAAAAATTATTTCCTGATCCACTTAGAAGCTCTCAGCAGTTTCCAATTTACAAGATATTTCACTATCTTGCAATAACAATTATGTTCACAACCATTACAAAACCCTGTGAGCTGGCAGGCTCATGGAGACAATAATATTCTTTTTGCTTCTCCTAACTGCATTTCTGCAATACATCACCATGTTCAGAGTGATGTAGATGACAAAAAGGACTCTACTTCAACGTCCTGTCTTTTTTCTTACTCTTCCTTCTACTTTTATTGAAAAATACCATAAATCAAGGAAGCAAACATCAGAGCTGCTTACAAAGATGGTTTCCAGTCAAAGCGCTTTATCTTGTGTATGAATGTTAGTTTTTCAAGGTCTGATACTTTAAACAAATTATAAAATCACAGTCTTACTCAACATCCTGTGAAAGACTGTTCTCTGTCTTTCATACGTCCTGGATCACGCAATTGGACAATGCAATATTTTCTAGAAGGGCAGATAACTTCCCACTTCAAACCAGAAGGGTTGAAGCTTCATGTTATTTCAACTACAATTTCACTGCAAAGTCAACAGAGCTGGTAGTAACTGAGTACACCACTGAAACTTACCTCTGGACCAGGGACTCCTGGTGGTCCTAAGGGTCCTTCGTCTCCCTGAGGTGAAAAGAAATTAAAATAAAGGGCAAAGTAGTGACAAAGTCTGGTCTCACCATGCAGCAAGAATGAAAGGTCTGCAGTATAAGCAGTGGTTAAACACAGGCTGTGTGTTCAGCTGTCACATTTTAAAAACCGAGTCCTGCTGAACCCTACAGCAGGCAGTTCAGCATCTCTGAGGCTCCTCAACTCCTCTCCCCACCTCAGGAATAAAATCTGAAGTCAAGTCCTGCCAGTAAAGGCCACCCAAAATTTGACCGAAGTCAAAACCAGTTGGGTGGGCTTATCACGGGCTGCATTTGGCCCATGGGATACACTGGACATGCTCACAGGGCTCTGTTTCATTTGATTTGGCAGGGATATGGATGCTGTAGAGCTCTCTACTCTTTCTCTCTTTTTTTTTTTTTTTTTTTGCCCCACAAAAAGGGAGTTGCAAAATTTCCCACAGAACCATTTGGCAACTGCATGGAGGTTTCCCTTTTGCTTTCAAATGGGACTACACTTGCTACACGATGGAGCTATCTCAAAATCTCACACAGCGATTGGACTCGGTCTTCTCCCTTGGCTCTACACCAATTTCTAATGTGATAGGATCAGATCTACAGTTTCTAGGAGACCTTCAATTAAGCTTCACAAAAATTATCTCAAGTGTCTAAAACCAACTGCCAAGAGAGAAATTAAAAGCGCCCTTGGCAGCCACGGTTCTTGCTGCTCTCATTTAGGTGGTCAGCCATGGTAATGAAGTGGCATGAGCTGGCGGGCTGAACTTGGGCCTGGAAGTCAGGAACCCAGCCCGGTGGGCTCAGACAAGCCACACACAATACGCCACGTTTGTAAAGATGGTGTAATTCACAGCCTCGACCTTCCGCCTCAGGTAACAGAAGCAGTGAAGGCACAGTTGTATGCTGTGGTGCACATTCAGAGTCCCTCGGCACAGCTCATGTCAAAGTCCATGTCCATGTCTTCAGTCTTACTTTTATGCTCACTAACTAGAGTAAATTGAAGGCAGCTTGGTCATGCCTGCCTGAACCTGGAATGCAGGGCTTCGATTCCCTTTGTAAATTGCCTAGAATATTTTTTCCCTATTTCAGTGCAAATAAATGAGCTAATTTGCATTAATCACATTTAGAGAGCAAGCAAAAGAATTCCCAGAAAAAGTTCAGAATGATTAGTGCTATTAGTCTGAGCTCCTGCCCATGAGTGCACTGAGCATTTTTTGCAAAATGTATCATGACTGCAAACAGCTTATGCTGGTCTGACCCAGAAGAAACTACATTGAAGTTACTGGAGTTGGAACGGGATAAACAGGAGGGCCCTCGGGCCTTCTCTGCTGCTGCCATGAAGTATTTGCAGCTCCAGGACAATTAAATCAATGACAGTTGTCCCTTTTTAATGACTGCGACTGGAATTAAGCTTCAAGTCTTCCCATTCAGTGACAGGTGAAAGCTGCAAGCTCTGAGATGCTGGGGCAAACAAATTTTGCAAATAGCAGTTTCAGTTTATGCACTCTTTTTACTAATAATGTTGCTCCATGTGAGAGAGCAGAGTCTGCAGGTCTCACAGTTGAAAGAAAACTCACTTAAAAGGAGCAGAAAGCAAAAGCCAGGTCAGGGCATGTCTGTGCAAAGGGATGTGCAGGAAAAAGGGCATTAACATCTGTTCGGGAGTGTGTGTGGGTGTGGGGGAACAGACTTAAGAAGAAAAGCCGGTGCAGAGTTTGGGGTCAAGGGATGCCAGCAGTGACTGGAAGCAAAGGCCTCAGGACTGCAGCCTAGTGGAAGCTCCTCTTCTGTGGGCTTCTGACCAGTGAATATAAGCATTTACTTCCAAATTCTGAGGGACTGGAGGATTTCAAAACACAGGCACCACTTCAGTGTGCATTAATCTTCAAAATTCAACATTATTCTTTAAATCCAATCTGCTTTTTGTTTGAGGACACTCACCTCTTGTCCAGGCAGTCCTCTCGGCCCAGGTAACCCTCGTGCTCCTGGTTTCCCCTGAGAAGAAGGCAAAGGAAAAGATACTCAGAAAAATAGTAATATAAGCTCAGAAGGGCCATTAAAATGAGAAAGTTTCTTTCACAGTCACGGGACATCATCCAATGTCAATTTTGTTACAGAAAAAAAGTTGAAAAAAAAAAAAGAAAACCCCACTCTTGGAAGGACCTCAAGCCAAACAGACCACGCTGAAACGCTGGCCAGGACAATCTTAAGGAATCTCCAGGGCTTTCTCTCTCCCCATTTCCCACTACTTTGTTTTCCCTGTCTACCTCCCACCCCTACAGAGCTTCGCTCTCCGCTCCACTCACCTTTAGGCCTTCAGGGCCATTTTCTCCTGGTGGGCCAATGTCCCCCGGAAAGCCCTGAAGAAAAGGAGAAAAAGTTGGGGTGCAAAGGAGGACGTCTGCAGCCTCTGTGAGAGGTTCAGTTAAAGGCTAAGTGCTGGTTGTGTGCTGGTGGTGTCCGTGTGTGGGCCACCACGCGGCACCCAGAGGGAAGGAAACACCGCGACGGGAGCCGCGCTATCGGCTGGACGCAAGGGCAGCCTTCCCCAGCAGCTCCCTTTAGGTCCACCGTCTGAGGAGATTTATTGCTGTGAGGGCCTTCCTGTCATCACACGGCTAAAAACGGCAATTTGGGTTTTAATTAATCTTTATGAGTCAGCGCATAATCTCACTGCTCCGAGAGACAAACTGCACGCCTCGGCGACAAAGGGCAGCGGGCGAGGAATTAGGAAAGGTGCTGACATGCTCATTAGCGGCCGCCCTCAGCCAGGCAGCGGCTCCTTTCCACCCACCACCCCTTCGCCGAGCACACAAAGGAATCTGCAGTTATTTCCAATAGCAACAAAGAGCAAAGATTTCTAAGTGGCAGCACTTGACCGAGAGCCCTTCCAGACCCAGTAAAATACCAGAGCAGTGATGAAGGGAAAACAGACTATCGTTCGTGCTGGAAGAGGCTCTCTAGCATCTCACAGGCATTGTCTGGTTGCTTATGAGGGAGAAAAACCACAATACGCCGGGGGGAAGCCGAGCCCGGGTTTAAGGTATCACCATAAAAATTTTTGTTAAGGGCAGTGAGGGTTGTTTTTTACTTGAAATGGTACTTTGCAGGCGAAGAACTGAAAAAAAAACAAAACCTCCAGGATATCGATGACAAATAGAGAAAGAAGAAACTAGGAAAACATGAGATGCAGAATGGGTCATGAACCTATCTTGGTCACCTCACAGCCACTGATGTTCCATCACATCCTAGCAGAGAAGCAAAGCCCCAGGCTTGAAAAGAGGAGGGCAGGTGGAAAGTGAGGTGCAAGACTCAAGAAATGAATCTTCTGCCCCAGACAACCAACCAAAGAACAAAAAGGGTCAAACAACAACGTGATGAGAAAGACCGGTGTTCACAGAGACTGGCCGGCGGCTGTGAGACACTGTGGGGCTCTGTCTCAGTTCACCACTGTTTTTTCTTACAACTTTTGGAAGCTCCTAAGAAAAGCCTTGAGAGCTTCCCTCTGCAAAACGATAGGATGTTCTGCTTTGCAGCGAGTGTCTGCCAAGCTGTTAAAAGCGAAAGATGGGGAGAGGTGACGGGTTGTGACATGCTGTTTGCCAAGGTAGGGACAATCTTTGGAGACTGACCTTTTGGAATACAATGACCTTTTGGTTACATATGGGACTTGCAAGTAACAGAACAGGAAGAAAAAGGCTTGGAAAGATCAGGCAGAAAGACTAACTGCAGATCAGGCAATGTGAGTGTAGGGTTGTCAGAGGGTACAAGATGGACAGTTTGTCCCATTTTCCGTTTGAACAAAACTGGACCTCCATTAATTAAAGAACAATAAATCCCACCACACGGCAATCTCCAGCACTGTGGGACATACCTCAGGGCCAGGTGGTCCTGGAAACCCGACCGGACCTTTGTCACCAACTTTTCCCTGCAGAAATCAGAAAAAAATGGAGAAAAGTGAGCTGGCTCCCGGCTGCTGCCTTTCCTGTTGAGCAGAGCACACCCCTGCCAAGCTGTCTTTCCAGCTGGGCACTCAGCCTTTGGAAAGGGAGATGAGGAAGCAGAGGACATCTGGTTACTTACCAGGGGGCCTGGCTTCCCTCGTGCCCCAGGGACCCCAGGCAAACCTTGGCTACCCTGAGAAAGAGAGAGAAAGAGAGGAGTTTTCAGAAAACACAACAAAGCATCAAAAAACACCAATTCCCTCTGCTCCAGCCCCAGACTCTGCAGAGATAGGAGCAGTTTCTGAGGGCCGAACTCAGCCCTGCGAGGAGCCAGGACGATTGCCCTGGTATCAGTGAGATGTCTCTGCTAAAGCCAGGGATGACTTTAGCCCTGAGGAGCACATGAGCTGCTGCAGTTGGCTGTGTCTCAGGGCCATGTAGGCCCCAGTGCAGTGCTAAGTACAGCCTTACACAGCTGAAGTCAGCATCACGTTGTAGTCCTGGGGGAGCAGTCATTTGCTCAGCAGTTCTGCACAGCGTTAAGTGCTTCACTGGGTCAGGGTTTAAGTTGCTGCACCGAGCACTCAAATTCTCCGAGTCAGCAGCCGCTGGACCACACACAGGCACACCGGTCCAATCCCGTCCCATCATTTCCAACTTCTGCATGAGGATATGGCCTTTTTTATGGAAAGCCACTAGCAGATCATTTTTACTATAAGTAACAACAAAATCCATCTAACAACACAAATTTTAGCAGAGTATCCCAAAGGGGAACTATCTGAAGAAGGGGACCAGGCAACAGGCAGCAATTAGCTCCAGCTTCTCACGGCTTGAAGAGGCGTAGAGAGGCTGGTGGCCACACAAAGTACCCATAAAAGGGGAAAAAAAATGATGGAGAAAGGGAGAACAATTACCTTGTCTCCTTGGAAGCCGATATCTCCTGGCACACCTGCTCCTCCCTGATCACCCTGGATACACACCACCAAAGAGAGTTAAAATAGGCGACAGCAATAGCCCAAATGCCCAGGTAGATGCTAGACGGTGCAACGTACAGCCAAAGTCTCACCACCAGCTCCATTCAAAACTGAACTGGTGACAAACTGTAGATAGCATTAACTGTAACAACAATCCTGAACACTGTACGCATTTCCCAACATTGATTCCGAACTGAAAAATGAAACTGCAGGGAAAGAAAAATATGAAAGTGCAAGCATTGTGTTTCCATGGAGGCTGCAAGAAGAGAGGCTACGTTCCTCTGGCTAACAGCAACCGTGAAGGTGGCGAAGTGTTAAAATTCAGCTGAACAGAAGAGTTAGCTTAGCGCTTGATGAATGGACCTTTTCTCTCATAAGGCTCTACAGCACAGAAAACAATACTCAGGGTCCCTGCTGCTGGCACCAGAGATCAGTTCTCTCCCAAAAGAAAACAAGAGTAACTTCTCGTAACGCTTTACAACCATCCCACTGGCAGCATTTTGGGTGAGATTCCCTGGGAGGGGTAGGCTGCTGTTCACTGGGGTGGGGATCCCAACTTTGAGCACAGCAACAGTGACAATATTTTCTACCTGAGCTGTCTTTCCCCTCTTCAGAAGTTCCTAACACATTCTGACTCCCTGTGCAGAAGTAATTATCCCTAAAGGAAGGATTTCTTAGAAACAGTGGCTATCTTGTATTACCTCTTAGCCCTGCTGTTGGACCAGGTAACCTCCTGAGGTCCCTCCCAACCTCATTTATACAGTCTTCATATAAATAAAGGCTTAGTCAAGGAGGAGGCAGAGAAAATTCATATATAAATAAAAATTCAATTCATGGGAAGACAAACGAGGAGTGACTATCAGAAACTGGTACACTGATAAGACCCACCAGAAATAACTGCTTGAGGAACTGTGTCCCATACATGGCACACGCATCCAAAATGGTCTTCCCAGTAAGGGAACAAGCCATACAAGAGTAAAGGGATCTATGTTTAAACATACTCCACGTGGAAGACACATGGACTTCTGCTTCAGAGCCAAAGCCTACAGAGAGATGACAGAGGAAGTCTACTTCTACTCAGGCAAAAACCACCCACTTGTTATCAGAGGGTTGAAATAATTATAATTACTGTGGTAACTTGCATGGGATAATGAAATTGTGAACGGTTAAGACTTGAGTTGGGAAAGATTTTTTGGACACAGCTTTTCCAGAAGAAAGTTAATTAAGAAGCATGAAGATTCAATGACGGAAACATTTCATGGATTCATGCTAAATTTACTTAAATGTTTTGGTAAATGTTCTCAGAACATTTGACTGAATCATCTTCAAAACAAGTCTTTTATATATCAAAATCGAAATGCCATTCTTAAAAAAAGTTAAATGCATTTACTCTTTTTTTTTTTAGCCTGAAGTATTTTAATTTGAGTCAAACCAAACATTTTGCTTCATCTAAACTACTTTCCATCTCCCCCTTTTATTTTGGCAAAGCAAGTAAATGGAAAAAATCAGCTATTTACACAGCTTTGGTTTGGATGAACCACAAGTATTAGATACAATAGGGGTGGCAAAAAACTACTGTATGGCCCAGCTCATTTTCCTGCACAGCAAAACAGCAGGGCACGAACGATGCGTTGGCAGTGGCCATTAATACCCCAAAGCAAAACTGAAGACCAGGGCACCCACTTGTAGCTGCCTTGGACATAAATCTGACACTGACTCGGGCTGTGTGTGCTTAACTCGAGGACGAAAGTAAGGAGGAGAGGTCAGAGTGTTTATTATAAAAAAAGAAGTGATGCTGAGACGACGAGAAGGGTCTGCAAGCACTCTGCTCATGGGGAGGGGGAGGAATGCATGATCTGGAATTGCAAATGGGATCTGCCCATGGGATACTGCCTATGCTTCATGTTTCACCTATAAAAAGAAACGCAGCTTCACCCTGAGGCCCCTCTTCATGCAAAGCTGCTGAGAAGGAAGCGGCCGATCTGCACGCATGACACAGGTTTGCTGCCTGCAGCACCCAGAGGAGATGTCCGAGGAAAAACCTCATTTTGCTCTCTATCCGACATCTCTTCTTCCAGGATTTTCTGCTTGGCAATATATGGGGAGCTAACACTGCAAAACTACTCGACATATTTTACTGGGCCATGTCCTTCACTAGTTACAGATGTCCTCATTCATAAAACTCCTTCATAGGAACAAGGAGCTAGGATTTCCTCCGCTTCCTCCACCTTCCCTCTGTGCTCATCACACCATGCGGCTTCTCAAGACCACTCTGTTTCAGGGTTATGCAGTAATTCCACTTCTCCCTGTAAGAGCAGACACAGCCCCCTCTGCCCCCTCTCCTTGCCTCTGGGAAAACATGGAAATGGAAACAGAAGACAGACCCATTTTGGGGGAAAACCGAAGCTGCAAAAACCACCATAACCTCTGGGCTGCCTTTTATGAGAAGGATGCAGAAGGGCTGGCTAGCACTGGTGTGCTCTGTACTTGCCTGTCTAGATACAAAGATGTAGGAGGAGCGGGGTGTTGCCCCTTATTCTACTTCAGACCTGATCTCCACGTGATGTACGTGTTTGGGTTAAGTAGAATACTGAACAAAGTAATGTAGGAAACAACGCCCAAAATACAACGAAAAACTCTGTTGTGGCAAAGCAGAACAGCAGCAGCATTCCTGAAAGATGCAGCATCGCAGTGAAGACCTGTTCCCAAGGGGGCAGAGACAGCAGCCTCAGGCACACAGCACCCAGCCACACTGCACCGTGCTCAGGCTTCGACTTCTTCTCTTCCAGCTGCTCCTGAGTGAAGAGGACAAATCTGCATGAGGCCACACACTTGGACAGTGACCAAGACAGATGGGCTGCACAGGAGATCGCAGACATCTAATTAAATCTTCATCAGCACATCCACAGAAATCTCCGTGGCCGGGCTGTGCTCCAGGTACCCTGGCACACCGCAGGGTCCCCAGGGAGTGGCACATGGCACAGCACGGGCAGCTCCACGGGGATGTACAGAAGAGGCCAAGTTCTGTAAAAATGTGATGGGAGAAAGACCCGTCCCTCGCCAAGGAGGATGTGGGATGCTCTTGAAAGCCCTGCTGTCCCTCAGACCTGGGCTAATCCACAGGTGGTGGCAGATGGAAGGTGCGAGGAGCGACCCTCGGGGCTGCTATCATCTGCTAGGAGCTGCTAATTATGAATGGTTACTGATTGCTGTCAGCATGGGGCAGCGAGGTTTGCTGCTCTCTGCCCTTGCTGATCTAGCACTTCAGATGCTGCCAAATATCTAGGGCCTTTTTTTTTTCTTCCTCTTTTTAAATGTGACGTTTAACTAGATTTACCAGCTTTCTGAAAGCTGTGGTGAAGCAGAACATTCACCCCTCTCCCCTCTGGCTGCATAATGGGAAACTTCTGCACTAATCCCTTGTGTGTCTTTGGGGAAAGCTTCCATTTCTAAACGGGTTTATTAGAAACTGCTTTCAAGAGAATCCAACTAACATCCTCGTACAAGATGCAGCCTTCAGTAGGCTGGGACTCTCTGGGGTAAGGTGCTGACATGCTGCTGGAATGGAGATGTTTGGTGAGGTTGACAGCTCCTGTCGACTGACTTGAGCATCATTTGTGCTTGCTAGGACCTGGATGCATTCATCTGGCACTTGGCACATGGCTCGGTTCTTTCAGTGATGAACTAGCAATTCGGGGTGCCCACTTAAAGTCTCAGGAAAGACGCTTGGACAGTTGAAGATGGCAGCTCAGCTCCTGTGGGAAATGGTGCATCCTGAACTGTTTCCTGAGCCCTGTTCATGAGCAGGGATGTAACCAGGACTCCCAGACTCTAACACAACTTTCTGCTCTATGGGCTGTGCAAATTCAAGGTACGGTGCCAGCCCGTCCTTCTGCAGCATTCCCTGTGAAGGCATTGCAGGCAAAAAGCATCGGCTTGGAAGTCTGAACTAATCTACTCTTTGAAGGGAGCTCAAGGACCTCACGTACTCATCGAGTAGCACAGCAGGATGCGTGTGCTCCAGCCAGCAAAACACCAGCATGCAGGGAAATGGTGGCTGCACAGGGGCTGGACTGGTTTCTCTGATTAGTTAGCTAACTTCACCTGGTAATTGCATCCTCAGCACCCAGCAGAGAAGGGAACTGTGACTTGGGAGGTGACCGAGCTTTAAATGAGGATCTCTGCAGAGGCAGATTTCCATACAATTGTGCTCTGGAAATGTTTCAAGAATGGCAGGAGGCAGACTTTCAGACTGACAGGCACAGAGAATAAGTGCATGACTCAGGCAGGTTGCTTATGTTTCTGGTCATAGCAGTAAGATAGTTTTGTCTGAAGATGATGATGGATGATTTTAATGAAGTCAAAATCTAATGGACAGAAAAAGAAGAATAAGCAATCAGCGAAATCAGTTAAGATGTTCCAGCCCAAAAATAGCAGTAGCAGCAGAAACTATCAGTGACATGACCGCTGGAGATGACAGAACGGAGCCTCCAACACGAGTCTGCTCTATGCAGGGTCCTTCTGCAGCCCAAGCCCAGCTGGGCACTACGCAAACACAGAAATCCTGCCTCTACTTTCCGACACCATGGGTTTCCTTAGGCCAGACATTTCTAAGACCAGCTTCAACTGAAAGGCATAAGGCAAAGGGACAAAGAAAGATTTTTCACACAGCTTCTAAATAAAGGTTGAGATGGAAAACCTCTTCATTGAAATGAGGCAGACAACAAGACGAAAGATGATGCGGGGAGGACAGAGTCCAAGAGGCCAGGGTACACTTCCCACCTCTAGTATCTTCCTCCTCGATCGCTTCTGCGACTCAGAAGCCCTCACGAAGAGCATAAACATCCCATCCTCCAACCACATGTACATTTAGACCATGAGCTACTTGAAGGCAGTGATTTTCCCTTGCTATTAACTGAGGAAATGCAGCAAGACCAGCTATCATTTACATTTCTCAGTGGTACCAGAGCTTAAACAATTAAAACACAAATGTAAACAAGCTGTAAGAGGGGATGAGTGCTTTTGCTCATGAAGCCCAAATCAGAGTGAGAGAAAATAAAAAGTCTTGAGGCGCAATTCACTAAAGAATTATTGGAGTAAATGAAAGCAACAGCCTTTTGATCAGTTGGAGAAGGGATGCATTATAAACTGGGCCAACTAGCTGAACAGCAAGACCAACAAATCAGAAAACCAAGTAACTGAGCAAAACCCACAAAGCTGTTTCTGGCTAAATCCTCCCGCAAACATAAGGAGAGCTGAGGAACCTTGTCTGTACTCATGCAAGCAGGTGCAGCAAATTGGGATGCTTTGGCTAAGACCTGCAATGTTAAAGCTGCATGCATTCACCAGAGCAGATGAGAACTGTGGCCATCAATGCCTAAGTAAATCTGGTTTCCCTTTGCCCTGTGTTTTCCATCCCTTTGGCCTTTGGACTGCTGGAAAGGATACACACAAGCTGTTTGGAAGCTCTCTCTCGTATCTGGTATTATTGTTTGATCTGAGTGTTTGATAGTGCCCCAGGATATTCAAACTAAGGTCAACTCCTTAGGGACAGAGGAAGCTTGAGCAGGAGGGATGGTTTGTCAGTCCTGGATCAGGAAAGGGCTGTAACGAAAGCCAGGAAGGGAGTCTGTCCTGTCCAAGGAAAATGCAGTGGGAGAGGTAGCTGGGCAGTGAAAGGAAAGTTTCCCGGCACCCCAGGAGAGGGGCTGCAAGACCGAGCACAGGGCTGTTGGGAGATGGTGGGTAATTCTGCTCTTGGGACTGTCATGAGGATAACTCTACAGAGAGCTGCAAACTGGTCATTACTGTGATAGCAGCAACTGGAGAAATACTGGGGATAAATACAGCAGTCTGTGTAAAGTGATGGATACTGGAATGTCCACAAGGGTTAGTTTTGCTGAACACTGATTTAAATGCTGGCCAGTTCTTAATACATTTCTTCCGAGGAGCAGTCAGAAGAGTCTGTGGCCTCTGGGAATTGGTGCTGAGTCAAGAAACCAGCTCCGATGTCTTAAACTTGTCCTAGAGAAAAAGCCCTTCTATTGCCCTGTCCTTCCTCTCTACAAAAGTGAAAAGGCAGTACAGGGGAGAAATGGAAACTACAGACAGGAGCCCTGGCAAAGAACTGCTATAACATAATAAGAGTGGAAATAATTGGCTTGACACTACTTCCTCCATGTGCTGTTTTGGGCTACTAAATCATTCTCTAAAAGCAAACATCTAATAAGAGAATAAAACATCACACAGAAGGAGGAGAATACAATTAATGGTCATTTTGCACTGCCCTCCTGAGCAATCAGAGCCAACAATAAATGACTGCACCTCCCACTCTTTCAGACTAAATAAATCCTGCAGCTGAATATCTGTAGGAGGATGGTTCTCATGACAATGAGACATTTACACAGGCAGATTCATGCTGATTTAGCTCAAGCTGCGTGTTTCTGTGCCAGCAGCACTAAATCATTGCCATCAATGCCCCTCTCCTTTTCTCTTTTTCTAAAGTGATTTATATCATTTCGGCATAAGGCAATTTCCTCTCGGCAGGAGGCTGAGCTGAGGTGAGCCTCTTGAACAGGAGCAGAGGTACCTAACACACAAGATGTTTTCCCGGGGATCCAGCTTGTTTGTCTGTTCCAGCGAGCTGTGCTGCTTTGTTATATCATGTTTCCTCCAAACACATTTATGCAAACCCACTTTCAGTGTTAGGTCTTCACCCTCCTCCCCATCCCATCATGTAACCAATATAAAAACATGAAAGCCCAGCAAAACACCAGATAATCCTATGGTTACCGTTATCATCAGTGGGAGACAGAAGCTCCAAAGAGGAGCTGAGCATCACTGATCTACACTAGAGCTCCATGGAAAAGAGGATGGGGCAGATATCATAAAAGAAAGAAAAATCAAAACTTTGCTTTCAAGAAAAGGGTAGGATGGAAGGGAGGGAGCAAAGAGCCAGCCAGAGTGGAATCAGTACCATGGTGCTGAATAAGAAAGAGAAAATAGAAAGGGGGTTTCCCATGCAAAATTAAAACACAGTGCAATAAGGGAGTATTCAGATCACCTTATCACCTTTCAGTCCATGTTCTCCAGGGTTTCCCATCAGCCCCTGAAACAAAAGAAAGTTCAGGCTGAGACTGAGCCACCAAGAAGACTTGCTCAGGTCTATGACACTGATGTCCCTGCGGGGGCTGGTGGCTCAGACCCACAGCGCTGGCCTGGCACAGCCCCTAGCCTGAATACCAGGCTGCTCCCAAAGCACGCTCCACCAAACCTTCTTCAAACACCCTTCTTGGGCTGGGGGCGTGCAGGGGAAATGCCCCTGGCATTTTCCAGTAACTTGCACCTACTGCAGACCACCAGCGGGATGTCGTGTTGAGCAGTCCTGTGTCTGGGTGAATGGACAAGCAATACTGGGGACCATCCTTTCCCTCAGGACGGTCACCCGAGGGAGGAAAAGAATGATCTTCAGTCCTGCCATGGAGGGACGAGAGCTCACGTAACTCGGGTATTCTCTCACCTTTAAGCCTTTTGGTCCTGGATAGCCTATAGGTCCAACAGAGCCCATGTCACCCTAGTAAGAGAATGAAAATTACCAAAGTCATTAGGTGCCAAGCCAACAGATAGCTGTATGTGGTGTCATGTTCTTCTCCCATCCAGTCCCTCAGTACCCCTCAATCTACAGGAGCCACACCGCTGACTTCAGCAGAAGCAGCATCCTGGGACCAGTCAAGAGACCTTTTATATGTGGACAGCTTCTAAGTAAAAATGCATGGGATGTTCGTCTCACATTTAGCTTCTGTTAGTTAAGGAATTCAGGGTGGTAAATTAGTGGCAAAATAATCAAAAACTAATTAAGAAAACACCTTGAAGTCTGCAACTGTTGTAGGATCTGAGATTTTGGTTCTGTCTGTTCTTCCTAAATTCATACATTTTATGAATAGATTCTTTTCCCTTTTCCACCATTTGAAAAATCAAAATATTGAGCGGGTTTACTACAGGCCTGGAGTGTATTTATTCTCGGTGAAGTTACTCGTGGTCTCAGAAAGAAGCCACCACAGTATTCATTCCTGAGTTCTCCGGAGGGAGATTCAGGGAGTGCCAAAAGGACACAGACCCAAACAGCAGAAGAAAAGGCAGTGGTCAAGAAATTTGGGTTGCTACTCAGATCTGATATCTAGACTGATAGGGGGAGGAAAGGGGAGAAACAGGAGGGAAAGGACAGAGGTGCCTCAGCAGCCTGGACAACTGGCTGCAGCGAGAAGACAGCCCGGCATCACGTATCGGGCCTTGCGCGAGAAGCTGCTGCCTGGGACACTGGAGTTCATGGTGGCTGTGTGTACCTGCACACGCACGTATAAAAGGAAGCCTTCAGTGGCCGACATTGAAGCAGGCTTTGATTGCTCTCAGCCCATGAAGGGAGCCAGTGATACGGCGCGGCAGCCTCGTGGGCAGCGTGTCAATAAACAGGGCCGGCCCTGCTGAGGGAGCGCGGCCCTGGCCCACAGTCAGGGCCCGCAGCCACGCCGGGAGCGCTGGGCCGCGGCCCCTAACAGATGCCCTTTTCATGCCTCCCAGCATAAAGGCTTCTTGTAGAAACGCATTTACTTAAAGCTTTGCCCGCACAGCTAATTAGGAGAGCAAGAGGCTTTAGTTCCCTCTAATTCTGCTCTCCAACCCCTTTTAAACAGCGAGCCCAAACACCTGCAGGGCACGCGGAGGGAACAGCCGGTCCCTGGGGGGCTGTAGCGGGGAGGAAGGAAGGGATCGGACGTGGGCCAGCCGGGAGCAAACCCCAATGCCTCTATGTGCCCTGCAGCCAGCCCAGGGCAGGAGGGGGCTGGTTGCTGCCCTGCAGGGAGGAGAAGGCAGGCTGGAAGTGCCCCTTTCTCCCTGGGGAAATGGAAGGGGTCACCCTTAGATCAGTCCTGCCAGAGATGCTTCAGCAGCCCGAATTCAGGAGCTGCCTGTTCTCCCAGGACACAGGATCCTGCTCAGTTTGAGCTGAATCTTGGGCTGAGGTTTTTATCTGCTTGGAGCGGTGCCAGCAGCCAGCAGCCGAGCGTCACTGCTGCGGCACGCGACTCTTGAAAAAACAGCGCTGCCAAGGATTGACTTTCTGCCTCAGAAGTAAAGCCAGGAAGAAGCCCATAACAAAATGATCCACCTTTGCCCCAGTCCCCCATCTGCAAGACAAATACACTTATACTACCATATTCTCTGTTTTTCCTCCAAGGAGTATAAAATTTCCAGGTTTGGTGCTCTGTGTTTGTGCAATGCCCAGTATGGCCAAGGCCTTAATCTTGCCTGACTTACTTGCTCCTGTAATTAAGTTACGGGATGGCAAAGGGAGTCTGTTTCTAACCATTCAATGCAAATTAAATTTTCATGGATTATCGTAGCTGAGGAGGAACTATTTTGAAAGAAAGCTATAGTTGCTAACAGAGCCTACCACTTCTTGTGCGTGGAAGGAAATACCTTGAAACAAGTACTGAGCCCTAAAAATAAACCAGAATGTGTTCAGCTGGGCATTCACTAACCCCCGGCACAGCTGCCAGGGGATGAGTTGCCACCCTTCCTTACAGCCATTTATCTCCTGCTGGGGAGGGGTGTAACGAAGGGTGGAATTTGGCTATGTATGCAATTACCTGGATTAGTGGTGGGACGGTGGGAGCATGTGCAAAATTCCTGTATACCCAAAGGACAGACAGTTCCTGCACGTGGTCTCTCCAGTGAGCAAGAACTATGCATCCTTAGGTTACTGCTCCCAGGGACTCGCTTTTAAAAAGATGACAGATTCCGGCATGGAATGAATATTGCATCTTAGAAGAAATACCCTGGTAAATGTTATCAAAAGGGCGAATTATCTAGCAGTAAGTGCACTAACAGTAAATATTTACTCTGTTCCCTTTTGCTTAGAAAGGGTTTGCTCTCTTCCACCTCCCGGTCCACCAGCCCACTCCTCTCTCCCCAGCCGTCACGCCTCCCCCATACACAGTCATCCCTTTCACTGCTCGGCACAGGAAGGAGAAAATCTGTGTGTAGTTATGCACACCAAAAGGGTTAAAGCCCCGAGAAGCCAGATCTCCATTTGTTTTTGTACTTACAATGAGTCCAAGGACTCCAGGAGGACCTGGGGCTCCCAATTCTCCCTAAAAGGAAAGACAGACCGACATGGTTATGGGCTCTTTGTAGACAAACAGAGGCTGAAAGGCAGCTCAGTGTTTCAAGGGCTTGAGGGCAGGGAAAACACCGTCCCTCCCCCTTCCTCCCCGCTCCCCAACCCCTTTCCCTGGCCAAAGTGATGGAGAGACTCCACGCCATTGAACCCGCTCTTGTGGGTGCTCAGCCTCTGCAGACACAGGGCTGCTTGTTGCTCTGCGGCTATTTGCAGGCTGATGTCCCCTCCCAGCAGCAGGCTGGATAAAAGCAGCATTTTATGTGCGTGGGGCAGGCAGGAGAGCAGTGGTAGCTGCCTCGAGGTATGGGAAAGCTTGGGCAGAGAGGGGGCACGGGGGCTGCAAAGCTAGGGTGGGATGGAGAGGCAAGGTGCTGCTCTGCACGGGGAAAGGTGAGGGTTTGGGAGTGGTTAAGAAAGAGTAAAACTCATGAAAAAAGGAGAATGCAGATGAAAATTAAACTGGGCAATTTGAAGAGAGGGTATACTGGCTTCTGGTGCTGGCTGATGGGCCCTGGCAGCGTGGTTGGCACCATGGGGTACTCCGAGGCTGAGAGCACCCAGGAGGGGTGGTGTAACATAGGGAACCAGCAGCCTGCTCTCGTCCATCTGGCCTCCCCTTAGAGGCTTTCCAAGTGGCTCAGAGCACCCCATTTCAGGGCACGGGCTGCTCTCCGGGTCTGCTTTGACTTCCCAACTTCACCACAAACTCCCCTTGTGCCAGCATCCCAAAGACAGGTGGGTGCCAGGGGTGCCAGCAGATGCCTGGGAGCATTTCCTGGCACAGGGCAGCAGAGGAGCTGTTAGACCCCCACACATCACCCGTCTAGCTCCCCAGGCACTTCACCAATCCTTCCGTGAAGCTCAGCCTGTCCCTGTGCCTTTCCCTTAGCGGATCTCCGACAAGCAGGCTGCTTGTCGGAGCAAGGAGCTGCCCGCACACACACCCAGCTCCAGCAGGGCCGCCCCAGACAAGTGCATTGGAACTGCTAAACTTCCCCTTGGCTCAGGCAACCCTACCCCTGCTCTGGATCACACTGGCTACTTTCTTTGACAGACCAGCTCGGTTTATGGCGCACATCTGGTGGAGTCCCCTTCGGTGCAATAAAGCTCCCCTTTTATGGCAAGATTTGCCCAGTGAAAGAATGAAAGAGAAGGGGACGCAACGTGACTAAACGTGCTCAGCCTTCCTGGGCAAAGGGTTACGTGTGTTTATTTTATGGGAAGTGGAGTAAAGGACTATTGGGCAAGCACACACAAAAAGCGTTTCATAATCTCAACCAGCCTAAAATTGCTTTTTTATGGCCGGTTCCTTTCCTGCATACTTGGGACATCTGTGGAGCAATTGTTCCTCACGGGTGGGATTTCTGTGTCCTCAGAGCTACTGCAACAAGGTCGGCTTCGAGCATCCAGGCAAGGCCTGGCACTGCTAGGCTCAGCGAGGAGAGGAAACATCCCTGGGGACGCTCGGCAGAGGAGCTGCACAGTGGCCTGGGTCTCCCCAGGAGCTCTGCAGGCTCCAAGGGTGGCTGGGATGAAGGCTGGCTGAATGCTCAGCTCTGGGTCCCACCGGGTGGGACTGCCTAGATTTCTGAGTTACGTCACCTGGGTATTCCTTAAGAGAAAGGGTAAATGTGGAAACACACGGCCTCAGTGTAATGCAAAAGGATTTCCTCTTGGAAGAGGAGGGGGTGGACTCCTCTGGGAGAGGCAGGCCAGACAAATTGTCATTTAAACCATTCCCTGGGCTGGGAAGGAGGGATTTCCAGGTGCTCCCTTCCTGGCCATCAGCAGTGACAGGCTGGTCCCTGACCTGTGAGGGAAATAGGGCTCCATCCTCCTTTGCAGTGCATGAATCTGGCACTGGGACATGAGACAAGGAGATGAATCAACAGTCCTTTCCCATGTCCAATTCCTGTGATTAAGAGACTAATTAGAGTGGCTAAAGCGCTCCGGGAACGGGGATCTGGAATGCAATGGCTCGACAGTTCTCAGCGAGATGGTAGGAGGGAAGAATGCCCCTGCGGTCGCGGGAGCCTTGGCTCTGTCTGGGAGGCACAGAAAGATCAGAGGCTGTTGGCTTCGTCCATCGCCGTGCGACGGCAGTGGCGTAAGTGCTCGGGGATCAAACGGAGGATGGGGCAGCTCAGGACCCGTGGCAGCCTGCCCGCCTGCCTGCGATTTAGCTGCATGCTCCACCTAGCAAACTCGGCATAGCTGTGTGTTCCGCAAACAGACTTTCTGGCATTTTTCTGTGTCTGTGACTCCACTCGTGACCCTGTGAACCTCCCTTCAAGTCCGCCGAAACAGTCTGTTTTCATTCTACGATCTCCAAGGCACATTAATATTTAAGAGCCGTTGATAAGATGAAAGAAGAGCAATCTTTCTGGATGAATTAACGGAAAGGACATTTGTTGCTCCCCGATGCTCTGGGAACTGGCGTTCGACTAACATCGAGCACATCTTCTGAATGGGGCTTAGACAACTAGCGAATTTAAATGAAAACAAAACAAGTTCTTTGTAGAAATGGAGTCTTCCTGACCTCCAGGACTCCTGCTCTTCCTGGTGGGCTGGCTGGAAACAGCAATACAATCTAGAAAGTTTTCTACTCTGGGACTACTGATTCCACTCTGACCCACGGCTTATGTTGACTGAGGGATGGGAAAACTCCTGCAGAAGGATTCCTTGGGAATCTAATTCTTTCAGTTCACTGCAATTGTAACTCTGCTGCTGAATTCCCACAAAGGCTGGAGCATAGCTGAGCTTGGCCTGCTGGCTGGAGCTGCTTGTGAAAATAACTTTTATGCCGCATATGTGATGAATGGGAACTTAAGACGCGTAAGGCGTGGATTGCTTCACACAAATCACTCCATTGAACACCACAGCCACACTGCAATGTTGTGTGTGAACAGCCAAGACAGTATGAATTTCAAAGATGAATCAGGACGCCTCGTCTGCTAATTGAGGAAGAACTGACAGAGCCATTCAGAAAATAATTTCAAATAATTAATACATCTGATAATTTTACAATCCACAATGGCATGTTTTGTGAGCAGTGGAAAACACAGCACATACCCAACTGTTTGGCACGAAGTGCTACAAGAACAGAGCAAAATAATTCTTATTAGCATCCAGCTGCTCAGATGGTCTCTGGGACCATCCTGACCCAGTTCCCAGGAGACACATCCCATTCTTAGAAAGCCAGCAGGGGTCAGATGGAGATCGGAGGGAGGCCGAGAACTCAAGGGCCTGGAGACCTCTCTCACTGCGCTGGGGCTGGGGGAGGCATGAAGCAGGGGAGCAGAAGCCCAGACCTCTGCATCTGTTCCCCGGCACACCCAGGCTCCAGAGCAGGCAACCTGGCACTTGTACCGGTGCCGATGGTTCCCTTTTGCTGAGGAAAGGCACTAAGCTTGGAGCACTTTAGAAGCTCACAGCTACATGCTAGTGAGATGCAAACCATGCAGTACCAGCTCGCTGTACCTGGTCAGGAAATGAGATGTGGTGAAAAGCAGGAGAGGGGTGGCCTCTTTCTCTACGTACTGTCTCGAACCTCTCCACAATTGAGCACCAGGCCTGCTCCTTGGAGGGCTTATGCAGTCTCGTAGCCATCTGCGGTGCCTTATGACAATGTAGCCCTCTCTCTGCGGGCCCTGTCTTGCTGCTCTGCTCACACACTGCTCCATCCAGAGCACACCAGAGTCAAGAGGGCGATTCCTGTGGCATGGACCACATGCTCTGGCCACTGCTTGCTCCTCACGAGCAGCATCCCTACCTTCTCTCACCTGATTTTTCTTCTAATCATACCCTCAGGATGAGAAAGCATCTATCAAGACCAAGGTGCAAGGAAGATGACGGAGGGAGACAGAAAGCAAATGGCAGCGTGATGACCCGGCAGCTACAGGATGTTGAGCTGAACGCAGGAATTTGCAGCTTGCACAAGCAGGGCAGGGGCGTGCATTTGTTTTTCAGGAGGAACAACAAAATGCTATCAGCTGCCACCAAACCAAGAAGCTTCATTCAGCTCTCACTAGCACGATATGTCTACCACAATGAAAAGAAACAAGGGGAAAAGCCATCAACTTACTGGGTTCCCATCGATGCCTGGAGGTCCTCGTTCCCCAAAATCACCAGGAAAACCCTGAGGAGAAAAACATCAGCATTACTTATTGATGCAGCCTGGTGTAAAAGCAGCCAGCTTAAAGACTGTCCCCAGCACGCAGTGCAGCACTTGACAGCAGGTCACCAGGAAGCCTGGGCCAAGCCGCCTGCTTGTCCTCGTCCAAACCACCCCTGCTCCACCAGCACGCGCCCAGCGAGAGGCTCTGCGGGGCCAAGAGCTGATTCACTCCCCTCTCCTGGGGCCAGTGAAGGGTAACCAGAAGTCTCGTTTACAAGTCTCAGCCATGAGCTGCGCATTAACTGGTGGGAACCTCCAGAGGAAAACACAGCGAGGAGACAGGAACGCTTTCTCCTTGGCCATGCTGTGAAAAGCACCCCTTGCTGAGGCTGCTGGACCTGACCGTTCACGCCTTGCCTTGCAGGCTGTGCCCGGTCCTCCATCAGCTGTGCCTTTGAACAGCAGCTCTCAGCCCTGGGCAGGCTTCAGATGGCAGGCAAGGCTTTAGCAGCACCGTGTAGAAAGCGTGAGAGTGCAAAGGACAGAGAAAGGTGAAAATCAGTGCTTTTTTCTCCTTTTGGTCCACCAAAGTACTTTCAGTATGTCCCACAAGGATACGCAGCCCTGAGGATTACACTGTGTAGTTTACAAGTGAAACATTAATCCTACTCTATATTTAATGATACAGTGCTTCCTATCCTCTTTAGAAGAAGTGCCCTACCGATAAATGCAATACCTCCTTAAAAGTCAATCCTAAATCCTTTATGTTCTGGAAGAATTCACAAACCTTGCTGCAATGACTGTCCTCAAAAATGGACCGTCAATCTGCATTATTTCACCCCGTTGACTACCACAGTCATTTTAACAGTTCCCCCTTCTCACAGTATAACTTAATGCCTGTCAGAGCCCATGCCGATGCTTAATGGGGCTGACCAAAGATGCCAGGAGAACTCGCCCCGATGCATTCGTGACCTTGCAGCTCGCCAGAGGAACAAACGGCTCCAAGCTCCTTACGGTCTGCACCCCAGAGCTGTGAAAGACCACGCTAACTACACAAAAAGGTCACCACAAGGCCTTCTGCATAGTCTCATTATATCTGATACAAATCTGGAAGGTATCAAACAATTATAAAAGAGGTACTGAGCCAGAACGCAACGGCATGACACGTTCTCGTTCAGACAGACCCCGTGCTGCACCAAGTCCCCCCGTGCCCCACGTACCACCAACGCACCCAGCAGCTGGCTCTCCCCTGTCCTGTTGTGCTCCGTGTCCCTCAGCCAGAGCTCAGCACAGGGGGCTGTAACTCCGTGCTTAGCAAACCCTGCTGGTCACTACTCTTCTGTCTTCAAGGAGGAAGCCGTTGAGTTTAAGCCCCAACCTTGCCCTGAGCTTGCACGCCATTCAGCAAAGGGCTGGCGGGGCGCAGGCTGCGGAGAGCTGTCAGGGACCTGCTCAAACACCAGCAGTTTCAGATAAAATATGACACAGCATCCCCTCCTTCAGCTCTGAGCTCAAAGGGAGGTTATCTGCTGGAAGAGCTGCCCATGGACAGAGCAAAGGCAGAGCCTAGCCCCAGGCTCTCCCTCCTGGATGTGGGCTACGATCCTGTTTTCCTCTCCACACTGTTCTCACCACGGACATCAGGATGGAAACTAAGAACTGTATTTACGTATAAAAGGCTGCCTCGCCAGAGCCAGACCTCCACTCACCGTCAGTGGCTCACAACTCATGGCCAACACAACAAGGTAGAAAGCTGCTTGGTCACACCCCAGGTGAAATGCGGGGGATCTGTTAAGACAACTGCAATTTTGCTACTGACTTCTGAGCTAGGATTTCATCTCCTCTGTACCAGTCCCCTACGGTACGCTCTCATGAATGGATGCAAGCTATTGCTTGCTTGTTTGGACTCAATACTTATATTTTACAGGCATCACGGCGAATGGGAAAGTTGTCTGCCTTTCCAGCTGGGCACTGCATCCCTCCAGCCTGTGCACAAAGCCAAGAAGCTGTGGTAAGCAACCACTGGAAAAAGCCTTCTGCCATCTAGAGACAAAGACGTCAAATATAACAAGCAGGCGGGGGGTGCCAGGGGGTACAACCTTCTTTAATAAAAATAGAGGAAAAATAACTCCGCGACATGCTGAATCAATAAGATGCGAACAGAGATTTGTAGGGAAAACTCATTGCTCAGGCAAGACAAAAAAAAAAAAAAAAAGACTGCCTTGGAATATTTTGCTGTTTACAGTCGTACAACTTGCCAAGGAAAATATGAGTGTGCACAGCCCGATACTGTACTCATGCTGCTGCAGAGTGCAGGCACAGCCCTCAGCACGCCCCCAGCCGCAGCCTTCATTTCTCAGGGGGCACAGCCGGGCACAAAGGGACCCACAGATACCACTGAGCAACCTGGCCCTGGGGCTGCTGAGGTGTCTCCTGTTGAGCTAAGGCCTTGCCAGTTTGGGAAGGTTTTATTAGTTTGCGTAGTAGAATGAAATCAATACAGCCACAGCAGCATATCATCTAGGGAAATGCGTGCTCCAGACTAAGAGGATTTTCTAAATTTGGGTTAAATCTCTTCCAAAGTGATATAAACAATGCACTCTTCTGCCAGAAAAGTGCTCAGATAAGAAACTATTTAAATGAATGTTTCCCACTAATCTCTTTTTACGTCTTGGTTTCTAGTACTAACCTCACTGCTTAAAGATAAAGACACAGGAAATTTGAGGCATTTACTAATAGAGTTAATAAATATCTAGCCTTTATATAGGCTTTCCAACAGCAGATCTCCAAGTATTTTAAAAAGCAGATTATTCCTGTTTCAGAGGCAGAGAGCTGGGTACGTACCTGGGGTGAGGCAACTTGGCCAACGCCACCCTGCAAGGGATTCGACATGGAAACCAGTTCACAGCAGCACGCTCCCTCACGGAGCTAGGGCTTCTTCCCATCCTTGAGATGGGCTGTAAAAGGGTCAAAGTGGCAAGAAATGGAGAATAAAACCCAGAGGGATGTAGGCTGGCATCACAGCTACAACAGCCAGCCCCAGGACAGCAGGCAGCAGCAGAGCCCCATCCTTGCCAGCACCTGGTTATCCTTAATGTGCCGTCTGCTCTCCCGGTACATGCACCACCCAGCCCAGGCTCACAGGTCTCTGGGGGGATGGATGGTCGCCTGGTAATTTTTGGCCTCCTTTGTAAAACCCAGGAGAGGAGAGAAATGGAAAGAGCAGCTTCAGTTCAATGAACTCCAGGCACCCCTAACTTTGCTCTTGGCAACACAAGCATGAGCAGTCTTTTGTGCATTAAATGAGACCAAGGCTGGTGGCTGTGGCATGAAGGAGGATGTTTCGGCATCCACACAGTCTCCAAGGACTCCAAAGACCTTGTAGCACAGTCCTGTTCACAGCAGGAGACAATCAATCTGTTAAGCCCCTAACGAAAAAGAAAGCACTCTTTTTCCATGGGATAAGCAGTAGCAGTTTAAACCACAAGAACAGTTCCAGTGACCACAGCATCCTAACTCCCTGGATCTTGCATGTCTGCAAAAGCTATTTTTTCAGATCCTCTCCCCTCCTGCCTCAGCCTGAAGGCCAGAGATGTTCCTCAGGAACAAAACTAGAGCTATTCAACTGAAACAAGCAACGTAGGAGTTGCAAAAGGGCTATGGTAACCCCTTTGTTCTGTCCCACCGCGTCTCTTCTCCTATGCTCTGCTCCAGCAGCCTGAGGAGCCCAAACACCGGGGCAGGCAGCTCAGCTCGCTTCGTGCCCTTTACAGGAGGCTTGTGAAAGGCATCACAGAGCCCAGCACTTTCTTACAAGTCTCCTGGCCTTCCCAAAGTGAGTGCAGAGGGGTTTTTGCAGTATGGAAAAGTCTACTGTTTTCTCAGGGTGCAGCTGTTCTTCTGGGAAGCCTGGTCCCTGGGAATTCTGCTCGAGAACTGGGATAACAAATGAAAGCACCCTAGTGAAAAACAACCCGCTGAGCATCCTGCTTGCTCTGTGGGAGGGAGGGGACACACGGAGAAGGACCAGGACTGGGAAGGAATGGCAAAGGGCAGCGGAGCCGGGTGGAAAAGGTTTGCCTCACACGTCCTGCCGGCCAGGAGCCAGCGGGGTGCTCCTCCACGGTGCCTGGAGGCAGGTATGACAAAACTTTTGGCTCCATCTCACAGCTGGGAAATACAGAAGGTAAAAAAAAAAATAACAGTAAAGCTCAGCTGAATGGATTTCACATTGTCTGAAGGAGAAATTCAATGAAAGAAGCGAGGCGAAACTTGAAGAGGAGCTGGAGAAAAACCATACAAGCAGATGGCTCGCACTAAGCAAGACCCAGGGCTTCTGTGCTCCCCCCTGCCCACCCCAAGCAGTGGCTGCAGACTTTGTCCTCACTGCGCTCGGTGAAGGCAGGGAACCACTGCTGGAGAGGGAACTGAGACACAGAGACGCAAGCTGATTTATCCCAGGTAACACTGAGAAGCCTGAAGCTGGACCAGTAACTAAATCTATACCTTGAGGTCCCCCAACAGTGCCTTAATCCTGGTTCATCCCGCTCCCTGCAAAGGGCATCCTCTCGCATGCCAGGAGACTCCTGCTGAGAACAACCAGACCCAGACAGACTCTGGAAACAGCTCCTCCTGCAGCGGGGATTACATCCCCCTCCACCTCCCCTTCCTTTCTTCCTCTGCTTAAAGCAAACAGAGCAGCCTGCCCTTCCTTGCTGTCAGCCAAAGGGCTGCTCCGGGTCTGAGCAGCCGCCACCACCTCTTGCCTCGTGCCCTGCAAGCAGCCATCCTCAGGGAAACAGAGAGCGGCCCGAGGCGCAGAGCCCTTTGCTTCCCCGAGGCCTTTTCAGGTGTGCGCATGTGGGTGGGTGTGTTGTATGTACGCACCATCTGATCCAGTTTAAAACACTTTCCCTGGTGGAGTAAGGGAGGCAAGTCTGGCAGCTGCTGCTGCGAGGAATCCTGGCAGGTCTGCGCGCCAACAGAATCCTTCTCCAAAAATAGGATTTTATTTTCCTGTTGGCTGAAGGTGAAGCTGCTCGAACCAACCAGTCCTCCTGTCTTGTCTGCAAAAGACTGCATTTGCCAGTTGGCTCCGGCCAGGTAAATCTCTGCCCAGGAGTCTCCTCAGGGATGGAGCGTGCAAGTCAAACAATTTAAACCAAAGAAAAAAAAAAAAGGTGGTGGGGAAGTGAGGCTGAGGGTGAGAGAAGGCATTGACTGGAAAAAAAAAAGAGGGAGAATAAAATAAACAAATGTAGCTTATGTTGGCAGCCAACACCTCTGAGAGCATTCGTGGTGGAGGGCGCAGACGTGAGCCCCCCGCAGGTGGGTGCGAGGGCGAGCGGGGTGGCTCGGGGCCAGCGCTGGGTCCCTGAGCAGCCAGAGCCGCCCTGAGGGGCTCCTGGCAAGACCCCTGCTCCCGGCTGGCCTCCTCACCAGCTCTGCTTCACACAGCCACGCAGGAGCCTTTGCCTCCTGCTCAGTCTAGACCCGGGACCATGACAGCTCGCATCCCTGCAAAGAAGGGGGATGCCCCCCTCAGCCCGGTGTGGGGCTGGTGGGCTTGCTCTTTTGTCACCCCAGAGGGAGGTTTGCTCTCTTTCTGTGTCACACTTCACATCTCCGTGTCACAGCCTCTTTGGATAAAGATTTCGTGGCAGTTTTTCGCATAGCTACCCCTCCAGCTGCGGGAGCCTGGCCCTCCAGGGCAGCCAGTTCCACCTGCGGTGAGCCAGCTTCCCCCGAAGCCCCTACAGCCAGACACCACTGAAGTCACCCTACAGCCCCTCCACCCTCTCAACCATCTGCTTTGCTCCTTTCATGCAGGTATATGATCTATTCCTGCTTCTGAGGGGCTCTACCAGAGTGCAGATTACACAGACTCGATTACCTAATGCTGAAGAGCACCGAACCTGCCAATGCCTCTAATTACTTATGGCCAAGATTTCCAAATCAAGCAGCCTCCTATTTAAGAAAGTCAAGATCAAAATGCTTTCAGATTCAACAGGGACAGTTGCATTAGTTTTTCTTATTTCTGATGAAAAACATTTTGGAGCTTTGGTCTGATTTATGAATGAACATTTCCCCGAAGGAAGAAGGATGCTCTTGTGCTCAGGAGACATGGATTTAATTCTTCACGAGCTTTCTGAATGACAATGGACAAATCACTGAGAACATTCTTGGAAACAAACCATCCTTAGTTTCAGCAGAAGTTATGGGTCTTGGCACCTTTCAAAGCCTTTTGCCTATGCTTTCAGTGCTTCATTTTGCCTATTCTCCAAAAAATTAAATATATGCCAATATTGTCCAGCTTGCCAGATTATTTGGATGTTGTAATCACGGACGTAGAACACGTGCTGGTATCAGAGTGATCAGTAACCACACAAGTGCCTCACCACAGAGATTTGGGAAACTCTGGACATGTGGAATGCAATTTGGGCCAAAAAAGAGAACGTGACATTTGCTCTGGGCTTGCTCCTGCATTTCAGAGTGGTGAGCCCGGCCCAGAAGGCAGAAGAGAACAGCTGCCCAGTCTCAGCAACCAGATTAAGCTATTAAAGAAGTCACCAATTTCTCAAACCAAATTATTTCAACAATTTAAGCTAATAAAGAAAAATGATAGCAAAGAATCAACTTAGATGGCTAGCAGGAAAAATGCAATCCATGGACTAGAAGTCTCTCTCAGTAACAAGGGAGTTTTGCTAATTACCAGTTCTCAGGACCTCAACTTTGCTTTTCTTGCAAACAGAATGATTAAGAGCATTTTTTAAAAAATCAATCAGTTCCAAAGAAGACACCAAAGTTTTTGGTGCTGTGCAGGGGTACTGGCACAAGACAGAGCGAGCTACCTGAGTCCTTTCCATCACCTCCTACAGCCCACTTGCCCTCCCTCCTGCAGCTCATTTTGTTGGTTTACCTGCACAAACAGCCCCTAACAGCACACTTACAAGTAAAATTACGATTACAATATTTCTTTAAAGTATTTTTATATGTGAGCCCATGTGAGCCACAATACTCAGTGCCGCAGGTGAGAGCTCTCTGGGTGCATTCCTAAGCCATGTTTGCCGTATGGGCAGCCTTTCTGCACCTCCGAGGAGACCACTCAAGGGAAGCAGTTTGGCAGCGATTCGTAAAGGAAGAGGTACTTGGAAGCGCTGTTAACAGCTTCCCAAGTCTCAGCTCGTGTAGTGCAGGAGACTCGAGCTCGGTTCCCTCTAAACGCAAGGAAGGGCCTCAGCTCCATCCAAAGCAGAGAAAAGACTGGAGCGAGAAGAGAGGAGCTGTTTAAAGTCTCAGTCCCTACAGAAAGGAGCACAATTTATTTTCTCAGTGATTTGTGGTTATGCCAGCCTTTCCAGACGCATGGCAAAACACGTCCCCCCATTGTTTGCACAGACAGCAGCTACAGCTGTGTAACTTGGCAAAGCCGCACACGCTTACGTTCACCACCAAGTTATCTTAGCCATACGTCAGGAGGCTGGGGGAGGCTGTAAAGTGAAACCTCCACAACCCCAAGGCTGCCCTGCTTTTTGCTATCTGGTCTCCCAAGGCAATACGCTTTCAGATGATGCAACAGCCTTCCCACTTCAGTAGGGAGTGCAGGGCCATCGCATGCACTTCTAACAACTTATCAGATGGAGAAAAAAGAGTATTTGGAGGCTTGGCATTCACTGGAGGCAGGAGTTAAGACATTAACTTTATAAGTCAACATGGAAGAAGACAGCAGACATGAAAAATAGCTTGGCAAGAAGGCACCGCCGCATTACAAGCTGGGAGCTGGCAAGGGGGACCCCGGCTGTGGTCAGCTCCTGGAGAACGGATGCCAGATTCGGCAGCTCGCCACCACATTGATGCTCACAACAAATACTGAGCCTACGTCAGAGCGGCTGCCAGATCACTGCTGGCTCTCGTGACCTCCACGCTGTGGCCGACAGGCAGAGGGAAGGGAGGCTTCTGGCGTCACCCCTATAGGGATCCCTAATGCTTAAAATCCCCGCACCACTTCACAGAACCTCTTCTCTGACATCGGAGCAGCAATCCTTGTCACTCACATGCCACATTTCGGTCACTGAGCCCAAAGGGCAGCTGAGCGTGTTATCCCCACTTTGCACGAACCCAGGAAGAGCCAAACAGCTTCTCTGAAGTCGCACATCGTGGGGAGAGCGGGGCCCCACACCCCCTTCCTCCCCTGGGCAGTGCAGCATCTCCCCACCTGGCCTTGGCAGGCTCTGGCCGCTCCCCCGGCGGAGCTGTCAGCCGTCCTGGCCACACGTCCCGAGTGCTAAGCCTCCCTCCGTGCCTGTACTTCCAGTTCCACGTCACGTTATCTCCTCCCAGCAGCACTTCGGTGATGCTGGCACTTGCCAAAGGCTGTGCAGAGCCAAGTGGCACAGCCAGCGTTTGTCCCCTGGCTGGAGGTCTGCAGGCACGCAGGACACCCTCTCACAGCACCCAACAGCTGGGTATCGCTCACCAACACGAGCTACAGGATGGCAAAAGAGAGAACAGTAACGACCAGCACAGCTAGGGAAGCCAAAACGACTGCTCGAGGTATTAACGACTGGCTCACCCTACGGCTACCTCGACCTCCCAGCCCTGGGGCTGGTCTGGTCCTGTGCTGTCCCAGGACCCAACCTGATGGAGCCTTTCTGGGCCAGGGCTTTTTCTTCGTGAGGTGTTTGCACAGCACCTGGCACAGCGAGGCTCCGAGAAGACCAGGCACAGGACCAGCAGCACCGCCAGGCTCTCAGAGCAGAAGGCAACCTCAGGCGTCTTTGCTGAGACGTGAACAGACTTCAGACAAACACAAGAATTACTAAGTGTGTCTTGGAACTAAGCTTTGTTCCTTCCTATCTCTTTTAAAATAATACTACTAAAAAAAACACTTTATAAGCTAAGATCAGGCAGAAGACAGCACTGCTGGTGTGCTATTGATACCCTACACATGTGGAAAAAGGATAAGGGACACAATCACTCACCATTAACAAAGGGGAACCAAAAAGAGCTCAAAGCTCTTTGGATGCGTTTCCTGAAAGTTCCCCTTTAAGCCTCTTTCTCTAACAGGACTTGAGAGCTTCTGAAAAGATCATATTCTATTTGAAATTTACTACAAACTACAGCGCAGATGTACCTGACTGTAGCTACCTGTCTTCCATAGCGTAAGGAAAACACGCCACTTTCAGCTTTGCCCACCTCGAATGGTGACCAGCCATACCTCCTCTTCCTGCGTGCTACTTCAGTGTCAGCACGTCTCCTTTCTAAAGGTGAATTAAGACTGATAGATTGCTTGCATGCCGTGATGGAAGGTGACAGCAGCTTCTCTCATTACTTCCCCCAGCATGGCCCTGCTGCCATCATGGAAACGTGGCTTTTTTATTCTTTTTTTTTTTTCCCCAGACGCCAAACAGAATGCCATAAAAAATCCATAAAAACACTAAAAAAACACATTTTTGCTAGCCACTGCAATGGCAAAACTGAAGGTTTCAGCAGCCAGCCCCTTCAGCTCCAGGCCCCCAGCCTACCTCTAAAACAGGCAGCAGACCCAGAGATGTGCAGAGGGCAGATATTTCCTTCTCCCCAGCACACTGTGCTCTGACCACGGCTCTCTCCCTCTCCCAGCCCCAGCCTCTCCTCGCCCAGGAGCCCCAGGACCCACGGTGGGAAGCGCGCTCGCCTCCCGCACCGGGGAGAGCGGAGCTGGAGGTGGGGCCGGCTGTTTCCACGACAGATCCACCGTGTCCCGCACAGCTCTGCAGAACTTAACTTCCCTGGAACGCTTTCAAAATCTGACTCATGTCCAACTCGTCTATTTTAATCGTTTGCTCTTACATCATTCTGGGAGGCCCACGGTGTCACATGCAAACTCCCCCAGCCCCCTGCTCCTCTTAATCCGTTGCTGTCTCATACCGAGCAAAACTAGGTAGAGAATGTGTTTGATAACAGCTCCTTCCCCACTCCCCGGAGCATTTACCAGCCTCGAATGGTAGCTAATAGAGGCTCCCAAGAGCTTTCCATTGCTGTGACAGCGCTGAAGTAGAACAGGAACAGCAGCCGTGCCAGCAAACCTCACGGAGCAGGGATGTGAGAGACCAGAAAAATCACTGCAGGCTCACGAACGCTGCAAGCCGGCTGGGAGACAGCCCCGGCCAGGAGATAAGTGTTGGGAAGGGAACCAGCTCAGCTGGTTCCTGCTTTCTGCTCTCCCAGGGATTTCCTGAATACCTCTAGATGCCACATAACCTTTTTGTTCACACTTGGGAGTACAAATCAGCAGCATCGGTCCATTCAGGAGTTCTTATTAAACCTGATGGCACGAAACGGGGATGGAGCCACAGCTCTCTGAGAGAGCCGAGAAGAACAACGGTGCTCACGTGCAGCCGTTTAGTCCCTTCTCTAGATCCCAAGCCTGAATGCCTCCGAGGCTGTGAGATTCCTGGGTCTCAGAGGAGCGCCCTGTTTGTAATAGTGACCGCCAGACAAAAAACCCTTGCCTGGAAGATTACAGGCGCGAGCCAAACAACAGCTGGGATGCTTTGAGTCTACAGCATGGGCTGCGCAGAAAGGAGCCGAAGAGCAGAAAGCCTTGTACCTAACGACAGTTGCTTTGTTTGTTTTGCTGTGGTCAGTGAGTCATCCTTACATCGACTGGCTCGCTGCAGTTATTCATCACGGAGGTTTCTGGTGCAATGAGCGGCTTACAAAACTGTAAGACTTGGTACACATTTCCACCACTGCCCCCCAAAAAATCTGCTCAACCTTCCCCCATCCCGGCGAGAGGAGAGCAGCCAGCCCGGATGAATGGGGCTCTGTCGAGCTGCTTGCACGGCTGTCGCTGAGAACAGCACGCGGTGGGCGTGGGGATCCTGGAAAGCACGCGCTCGCATGCAAGGAGGACAAGGGGAAAGCACTGGGTTTTTCCGTGTGTGGGTGAGAGGATATTTTACAAGGAGCCTGTGAGAGCAACGTCAGGAGACTGAGAGACACTCAGGCTGACATGAAGAACAAGGTGCAAAGATGACGCGAAACACCAGAGCATGAGTGTGTCTGATCTCTGCACTGACTCCAGATCTCTGCACTGGTTTCCTCAATCAGGCAGCACAAACCCCCTTCTGTGCAGCTTCCAGTTCCACCTCCTATTCAGCCCTACCTGCAAACACCTCTTCCTCCTGGTCATGCTCAAGTTTACCTGGTCTCCTTGCTCATCAAGCATGTCCCCATCTCACCTGTCTGTACCACCAAGGACAGAAACGCGTCTATACCAAAGCATACTGGTGTTATACAAACCCAGGTGATACAAAGGTTGGAGAGAATCACAGCAAATAGAGGAAAATGTGATGGGACCGGTAGGAGCACAAAATAGCAGATGTAGCACCAGAGCGAGCACAGGTACCTGGGATGTTGCAGTCCCAGCAGGAATTAAAAAGCACATTCAGTGGGAGCACGAGGGAAGACACTGCAGAAGAGAATCTGAGCAGTGTAGGACCCAAGGGAGCGTGGACAGTGCAACAAAGAACAGAAATGCCTGCGCAGTGGGCAGAGCATGAAAGGAAGAGAATAGTACTTCTATCTTCAGTTTTCTTCCTGCTTGAGAAAAGGGACATGGAAAGGTTTGTTTGATCTCCCCATTTAGCTCCCATCAGAAGACAGTGAAGGGCCCAGCCAAAAGCCATATGTTTTGTTTACAGTTTCATTCAACAAAGTCTGCATAATAGACGAGGAAAAACTTTACCGGCCTACCCATCTTGCCCCTCTTCCCAGGAACTCCAGGGATCCCCTGCAAGGAAAACACACAGAGAAAAAAAAAATAATAGGTCTGGTTGAGAAAGCAAACAGCCAACCAACAACACAAAACAAAAGAAAGGGGAATGCAAAACAGGCTAATGACTGTGGCATTGTTCGGGAAGCAAAATGTCAGCTCCTTGCAGTCAGCTGCGAGAGCAGAGGACAATTAACCTTCACCCACTAACTACGGCCCCGAGGACACACGCAGGCAGCATCCACACCCAGGGCAACGGGCTGAGGCTGTGCTTAGCAGGAGCAGTCATTAAGCTACTGGTCTGGAACCGACTGAAGGCCACCGCCAAGGCGCTCGCTGGAGAACTTCTGTTTATGTTTCTTATTTAGTTATACAAGCATTAAATCTGCGACTCTCGAGCGCAGGGCAGTCCCCTCCCAGGCAGGCACACTCACTCCCACATGCTCCCGGGGCCTCTCTGGTTTCTGGAGCTTGTGTTTGAGGGAGAAGAAGTGAGAATAAAACAGGCTTCATCTTACAGCGCCCTTCCTTAGGAGCTCGTGCTGGGGGAAGAGGGAGTCCTTGGATGGGTGGAGATGAGGCAGGTGGGAGGACTTGGGGGAAAGGAGCAAAAAAGCAAGGGAGGTCCTGCAAAGCCCTGAGCACATGGGTTTGGAGAAGGCACGATGGAGAGGGTGGGAGGAAGGGAGGACACGTGAGAACACAGCCAGAGGTGTCCTTCCATGGGCCCCAGTCTTGACCGCCCAACTTGATGCAGCTGGAAGGAAAGCCATCGTCAGGAACCCCAGGCACTGCTGCTTCCGAGAGGCAGGCTCCTTCCAGACACCTCCAGTTGGACACCCAAAACGCTGGGATACTGTGGCAGGGATGCCAGTCATGTGGGAGCAGGAAATTTCCACTCGCGTTGTTCTCCAGCCCCATCCCACTAAGATGAGGTTGAAAGGGGGAGGAGGACGGCAGATGTTGAGTGAAGGACAACACAGAAAAACTCCTTCCTACATGTCAGTGTGGTCTGAGGATCCTGCCTGAAGTGCGGGTTTTCCTGAGCTGAATATCAGCATCACACAAAGACACAGGTCTTCATGCAAGGGCAGAAACAGGCTAAGGAAGGCGTGTTCAAACGTTAGTCATGCTTGCCTCTTTTCTCAGGAACAAGGGATAGAAAAGGTTACACCAGGCTCTGAAGAACTGCAGTCAAGCAATACACCAAGGTTTTCTTCAGAAAATACTCACTCGTTCTCCGTCAGCCCCTGGTAGCCCAAATAATCCCGGGAGACCAATATATCCCTAAAGAAAAGAAGAAACAAGTAGTCAACTCTATTTATCCATTAGCAGCCAGTCAGTCTGTCTTTCCTGAAGAGCAGCAGAGCATCCTCCAGCGTTGGTCAGTGGCAGCCGTGATGAAATAAACCTTGAGGCAAGTGTATATGCCCATGGACTGCATGGTGCTGGCTTCCACGATGTAGTCCAAGGGCACATACCCTCACACCAGGGATCAGGAGGGTTCCGGGCAGGAAGAGGCCAGCAACAAGAGACCTTACCTGGGCTGGCTCTGAGCGTACCTGAGGGAAAGGGAGCTTGGTTCAAGGTTAGCAGGAGTGATGGCAGAAGTAACCCATTCCTTTCGCACTCAGCAGCAGCGGTCGCATTTCGGGTACGCGATGTTTCTGTGCGGCTCTGAGATCCCGCTCAGACAGGACGCGCTGCATAAAATGCTACATTTCCTTTCCCTTGCAACAATTGAAGCCTTGTGTTTAATCCTCTTTGCTCAGCAGTTAGCACAAAGTTACCTTGTGTGCTGGTCCTTTGCAAAGGACTGTTTGTGCCAAACATGCAGAATCGAGAGGAAGTGAATTTCAGCAGGGAGCCCCCTCAGTGGCACCTCGCTGTTACAAGAGCCAAGTGCTAACACTGATTTTCTCTCATCTTTCTTTCTCCATCATCACTAAATCTCTTACTGTCAGCCCCACCAAATTCTTTCACCAGTCCATCGCTCCCTTTGGGTTGCGCTTCCTTTAGGGACGATATCCCGCTGGGAAATACGGCCACATTGTAATGATGCTGTCTGCCTTTGCCTCCTGAACCCCAAGACAAACCATGCAACTCCTGAACTACTCCCTGCAGAATCAAAAAACAGAGATGGGGAGGTGGAGAAGAGCCCACAGCCGATTGCCTTACTCCACAAAATGCAGAGATCTTGCCTTAGAGATCTGTACCCAATTCTGATTAACTGCAGTTGTACTGAGTGGCTTTCTTGGGGAGCTAGAAATACTTCAGTACACAGCACTTGGGTGCAAAGCAGAAAATAATTTTCAAGTCTTTCTGCAAAGCAGTGATCTCAGAATTGTACAGCTACCACTTGACAATTACATGAGATCCTGGTTAGGCCAGTGAAACGGATACACCAGGAAAAATGTTATCACTTGCAGAAGCGAGGTGAGCAAGCTGTTCTCTCCCAGACCTTCCTCTCCCCTGCAGGACACCGAGCACGTGTTCTCCCTCCCCAGCTCAGGCATACAGCTAGCTAGAGGGTCAGCATTTGTTTATTCCTTGCAGTTTTCCCAGTGATGAAAGCCAGCTGGTTGAATTTATGGCATATAGAGAAAGTATCACGTGTCAGGGAAAGAGGGAATTTTATTGGGTCAGAATCTCATTGTGAATTTACAATTGCAGGAAAAGAACAAAATGTGATTAAAGGGAGTCTTAACTGTTAAAAAAAAAGAAAAGAAAATCCTTTGCAGTGAGGAAGAACTCCCAGCAATTCAATTTGATGAGCAAAAGGAGGCAGAACAGAAATATTAATGTTTATATTTGCACATGGCTTCAAGATGCTGGCTTGCCCTTCTGTGTAATGATATAAATCACTTCCAAACTCAAGACTATACCCAAAAGAGCCCATATTCAGCATGGTCAACGACCACTGAACCACATTTATTGAAACGAAAGAGGCCTTTGGGAGTTGGGGCTTGCAGAAAGTTCAGACTTTGGTCTTTTGTAGGAATTTGTATACCATTCTTCCCTTCCTGCAATGTAAGGAAGGGAACATTTTTTTTACATCATCAGAACTATCATTGATCTTCAATCTTGGTATATTCAGAGTTTAATTTAAAAAATTTAACAGAGTTTCAATAAACAAGCGGTGTGCAATTAAAATCCCCTGACTCCAACAACCTAAAGGAATTTGTCTCAGGACTGCAAAATTAAGCATACAGTTTCTTGAGAAGCCCTTTGTAGAAACAAGTAAACACAAATCAAAGGCTGCTTACCCGACTGCCTTTTGGACCAGCTTCCCCTATGGGGCCAGGTAAGCCCTAGAACAGAAGGGAGAAAACAAAGACAAATGTAGACAGCCTTTAACTTCACCTAACGAGTACTGCCAAGTCTCCAGCACCGTCCCTGCGTGGTTCTGCTTTCAGTGCTGAGTTCAAGGCGTATCAACAAAAGAGGAAAAAAAAAAAAACAAAACACAAAATGACACAAACACAAATCTCCCATTGTTGGGGAGCTGTGACTCTGCAGAACCTGAGGCAGCTGCACGTAGTGAGCCTTCCCCGGGGCTCAAGTAATGATTTCTGATCAGAAAGATCAGAAAGACTAATGCAGCAGGGCGCAGAGGTTGCATTACACTTCAGAAGCAACATACAGTGATCCTCTGTACCCGACGGCTCTCGTTTCATTTTCCTGCCTAACTGAACACACACATAGCAGTGACAAATGTATTTTGATACCTGTTTGGGGAACACAGTCGAGCCCTGATGCAGTGACAGAGCCCCTCTAATTTTTACAGCCTACAAGGTCACGTAGCAGTGCAGGTGCTGCACATCTCCAACCCTCCGCAGCATTACCATCTATTTCTGTCCCTACTGCTGTGAAAAGGAACCCTGTAAAAATGCATAATGAATTTTCATGTTTATTGTCCTCTAGCAAGTTTCCAGATCAATTTTTATCCAATTCCAAATGTTGTTGGGCCTTTTTGGAAGCAAAAAGAGTAATAATAATAAAAAAAGGCAAAGTCCGTATTTTCTTTAGCTGGCAGCTCTGCACACACAGGCTGGGATCTGAAAGTCAAGTTGTGCTCTTTTCTGGCTCATGCATCATTGCCAGTCAGAGAACTCAGCCGCCGGGGCGAAGTTAACAATTCTGCCTATGATGCACAAATCAAAACAGAGCCAAACTCGCTCTCCCATAGCGCTGCAGAGCCAGCACAGCTGACAGGAGTAACAAGTAGTAAAATCTCATTAAAGTAAACAGCACTGATGCTGGATACACACAGCATTCAGATATACTGAAAAAAGCTCCTTTTTTTTAAAAAAAAAAGTCACTTTCCTGACCCAAACCACATTTTAAGAAAGTGCTTTTGTTCTTCGTATGTCAAGCACAAATATTTCACCCTGCTTATCTGATGGGCAGAGCACTGCTGTGAATTGCTAAACAACATTCATTAGCCTTGTATGTCCATTAAAGCTCGGACCATTTTATATTAGTCATCTAATGCACATTCACACCTAGGAGATTCTTTGGCACGCACATCTCTGAGAGCCTTTCAGGGTATGAATGCAGCATTTAGTCAGGTGCATAAAACTTCCCTCCAGGTCTACCATCTGCATTCTCCAGCAGACTTCAGTATATTCCACCTACAATTTGCTAAATGAGGTTATCAATCTAATTTAGAATTTAAAATAGATCATACGCTATTGATAGTCTGAGGCAGGGGGAATGCAGACTTGTTCTGCAGATCTAGCTCATGTTTAGTCCAATGCCATGTACATCTGGGTAAAAACTCACATACGAACTCATGAGAAGTCTGGAAGACAGCAGACTGCCAGGGGTCTTTGACATCTGCCTACCTTCTTAATTAAGTATCTAAATACAAAAATGGGGGAATCTAACAATAATGTGTCCATTTAAAAAAAACATGACAAACTCATTTCACTGTAAAATTCTACAGGGCCTGTCTCCTGCCTGCATACAGATTCCAATTAGGGTCTTTTAAATTCTACTTCTTACTTTTCTTCCAACTACTCCACATCTTATATCAGTAAGAAAATAAAGTGTCTGATCCTGATCCATTTTCCTTTGCACACTCCTCCATTCCTAACGTTGTCTTAGTGATTTTATTTTCCAGATGGAAGACAAAAACTTGATTTTCATTCTTCTTTTTTGCAGCCACAAATTTGATTTATATGTTAGTTGTCCATTTATAACTTTATATATATATGAATATATATGATTATATCAGTAAATTTTACTAGCTAAAATCTTTTCATTCAGAAATACACCTTATGTCCCAGGTTTCTAACCTGTTCAACATCAGATGCAAGAACTTGCCTAAAAGTGAGGGGTTAGCAGCTTTCAGGTTTGTTTCTCTGCTGCTATTTGTTTTTTCACGGTCTTATACTGAAGCAAAAACTGTTCAGATTTTGCTATAGAAATTCAGGTTTTATCCATTACAATCATAAAATGCTTTCTAACCACCTTAGCGTCTCCCTCAGTGAAAGGCCATGGCATTGCTACAGGATATTGGGCAGGGAAGAAGGAAAGCCAAACATGGACTTGATCAAGACTTTTCCAACTTAAGTGATTCTATGTTTCTCTGTTCCAGGGGTCTGCACTGTCTTTAGTGGGACATGTATTTAGCAGGGCACATATTTAGCTACCTGCACACCCAAATCCCTAGTCTGTGCACAGCACGATGAGATTTACTGCACCTGCCTGCCAGGATAACCTTTGGCACCAGGGCTTCCGTCTGGTCCTCGTTCACCCTTTGGAAAGAAGAGAGAGAAGGTAAGGTGAATGCCACACTTGAGAAACCTTTTCAGTTACTTTGAGAGGGGGTGGAATGAATTAACTTAATGCAAATTTATAGAGAAGAAGAAAATATTAAAGGTAGACAGAGAAATAAATTAATGAGGGGAAAAAAGCAAGCAGAAGCCCTGTCAGTGGGATCCATGCATTAAGCAACTGTTGGTATTTCTCCTTCTCCCTCCATCTGCAGTGAAAGCAGCAGATAGTTTGAAACAAGGAGGCTAAGAGAAGGTGTAAGGCTGCATCTATATCTGGCATATGGAAGCATTTTACTGGTGAGGAAGCACTGCCAAAATTCTTCAGAACTAAATGGATTCATGTATAATATCCTTTAACATCATTGCTAACAGGGCCTGCTATTCATTGCCCTTTTTTTTCTGAACTGCAAACATCAGACTTAACCAAATAAAAGGGGGACGGAAAAGGGGAGAGGGGGAATGGGCTTTGGGAGGGGAATTACTTATTAGTACTTAATTTGATGCGGCTAGTAAACTCCAGGTGAAATTAATGTAAAAGAAAAAAAAGGGGGGAATAGGGTGAGCTGGTTTTTCTTCCACCACATAAACCTAACGTGGTTGAGCAATAAAAATTAGAAATTCAATTTAGAAACTCCAAGGCAGTGTCCTCCCACCAACCTGCTGATGCTCAGTGTGTATGCACAGCTCCCGGCAGTGCGGGAGCTCACTGTGCATCCCCTGTGTGTACCAAGCTGCCCCTGGCAGGAGTTGGCTGTCCACACTGAGCAGGCTGTACAGGATCCAAACTAGCATCAGAGTCAGTCAATCCATCCCTCTTTGCGGGTTGAGGAAGACTCACCTGGTCTCCAGGGTGACCTGGTGGTCCAGGGTAGCCTTTATATCCCTGTTGAAATAGGGTGAAAAAGATGAATTAGAAAACAAAAATAATTATTTATATAAGGTTTGGCTTGAATATCTCTTTGCAGGTAGGACTGAAGTTCTGACAAGAAGCAGGTCTTTGGATATGGGATGGCACTACACAATCATAACCTTTTAATGTGCTACTTCGTTTGCACAGCCCAAATCCTGCCCATGTACCCAGGCTGTGCTGCAAGGCAGCGTGGCAGCAGCCTGCACCACCAGGGTCTGGCTGGCGGCTACTTGAGAAGGAGTTGCTCCATCGACAGACAGACAGTTGTATCTACGATCAGGTCTGGCTGGCTATTTGTAATCCACACTGTTATCCTTCACCCGTAGGAAAGCACAGGCCTGTAGGGTAAAGCGTTGGCTTTGGGCAAGCTGGGGGACTTGAGCTGCTGCCTTCAGAAAAGCCTGGACCTCAACTGCAGATCTCAAGCCCATGGTGAGAGCACTGATCATTCCTGTGTAATTTCATCTGGCAATTCTTGCACCAACCCCTACGTGAAGTGGGTCACTCGCGTTTCAGACAGAACCCTCACTTTTGCTTTAGAAGTTGAAACGCCATAGGAAACAGCACCATAACCACTTACTGTCATGGGAAGTTTCAGCTTGGTTTCTAGCTTGAACTTGTCTAGCTTCCAGCTTTTCTAATCTAATTATTACAAGGTATGACAACATCCAGAGCTCTTCATTATCAAGCCACCTAAAATGGTGAGCAAGCTCTCTCTTAACCTGCTTTCTGCTGAATGAGTTTGAATGAGTTTCTTAATCCAGCTTGCTAGCTGGCAGGTGTTGCAGGCTTCAAATCATTCTCACAGGTCTTTCATAAACCTGCTTCAGTTTTCCCTTTTTTTTTTTTTTTTTTTTGAGATGCAGACACTGGAGCTTTACAACGGTAGCCTGTTCAGCTGCAGACTGATCAGTACGTACTTTAAGACAGTTCCCTTTCCCCAGGATTTAGCTAAATCTCTCTCCAAACACCGGCTAAATTCTGCAAGTGGCAGGCACTTCAGCTTTTTTTGTTTCCCTTTATTATGTTACCTCAGCTATTTAAAACAAATCAAAACTCCGTCAAGTGGAGTCAGAGCAGATTAGAAGATTAAATTCGGTTAGAGAGATGGTTGTTTAGCTGGGCTACTAGAAAGACTGAAAAAAAGGGGGGGGGGGGGGGGAATTTAACCTGAAACAAATGGACAGAGAAAACAAACAAGAAATAATCCTTGCGCACATACTACAGAAATAACAAAAGGCTTTCAGGGTGGGTTACAACTGCTAATTGCAACTCAGCCCCTGCTCCTCGCCCTGTCCCAGCCCAGGGCTTCCCGCACACGTTGCCTGTCTGCGAAGCCCACGGGGAGCAGCCCCCTGCTCTGGAAGCCCCAACCAAGCCCTGGCCAAGGCCTCAGCCTCTCGCTTCCCTCACCAGATGAACCCAGGCCTGTTTCTGCTCCCAGGTCCACACCTCTGCTTAACTGCGTTTTTATTCTTCCCATGGGCTATTTTAGACCTGCAGCCTAAGCCTGTGCTGGCGGAGGTATGCAATGCTCTCAGCCATCCTGGCTACTACCCACTCCCCTTTGCATTCCTCCTCGCTCATTATTTCAGACGTTTTGGCCTGGAAAAACGTCAATTCCCTTTTCACCGCATCGCTCCCCTGCTCAACCTTGCTGATGTATCACGGCCCGCTCTTTCTGAGCTGCACGCCCCGAGAAGGCAGTGGATGATCTGAAAAACCATCTGGCTACCGGCTGGCCCTTATCTGAACTTCCTAGAAGGTCCCTTCTCTGAATGCTGTGAGCACGTTTCGGCCCGTGGCTCCTACACTGGAAGTGCCCAGCAGCGGTTAGAGCAGCACAAGCAGGTGGGATTCCCTGCACACCTCCAGCAATCTGCCCCTCGAGATCCCATCACGTTTATCTTCTCCCTGGTTCCTGGACAAGGCCCAGCTCTGGCAGAAAGGAGGAGGGGAGATGGTTGGGATTGCAAAGGTCCAAACCCGCCCAGGTGTGGAAGGCCAGACACGGCCTGTCCCTGCAGCCGGGACCAGCAGGGTGCTGCGAGACCGAGGGTGTCTGTTCTGGTGCCCACCTCACCTCTTCCAGAGAGCTGCCAGTGCAAACAGCCTGGGGTTCAGCATGGCCAGATGCACCCTGGCACAGCATGGAGCCCATGGGTTTCTTCCTTGGGTCTCTGCCCAGCTCCTCCAGCCATGGCCTGGAGCAGGAACTACCTTTGTTTCCAGAGAGCTGGAGCAGTTACCTCCATGGAAATACACCCCCAGAGAAGTCTCGTTCCCTCCAGACAAGACAGAGGTGCCTGGCTTGGCTGCTCTGGATCGTCCTGCTCTGGCTGGTTTCCTGCAGGACAGGGATTTCAAGCCTCTGCTGTCCACCTAGGGCAGGTGGCTGGGTGACAGGCCCCTCAGGCACTCTAAGAGTGCCCTGAGCTAATGTCTGCACCAAGCACTGCACTGCTGCTATCTCTATAATGGTAAGTGAATTCCACTGAAGTTAAATACATACTCCACTACTGTTGCATCCTATTAAATATCCTCCTCGCTATTTATAGTGAGCTCTGGGAAGCTTTAAATGTGCGCTTCTTGACAGTATACTGCAGTTATTTCTGTCTCAGGTTAATTATAATGACGAGAAAACAGAAAAGCTTGTATATGCTGAAGTTAGCTGGAATGTGAAAGCATTTACCTGCTAAATCCTCTTCAAATAGCTCTAAAATGACAGGGCAGAGGGTATGAAAACAACTGCATTTGCTCATTTATCCAAACACTTCCTGATGATTACAGGGTGTTCAACACAAAGGGCTGTGATTTAGAAAGGAAATTGCACTCCAGCGAAGGATTTGCTCATCTGTGATATTTATAATTCACGCTATCCTAGCTATAAGGAACCATCCTGCACTTCGATAGGAAATGTAAGGAGTAAAGAGGCCAGCAAGTGAGATCGGCACAACACGATGTGTTTTCAAGCACTGACCAATTCGTAGCTCTGCCTTTACTCCCTGAGTGACTTTAGCAAAGCTGCTTCTCTCTCGTTTGCTGTCCTGCACAACTTTGCACTTTGCTACAACCACTGGCTCCTCCACAGCATTTGAGGCCGACAGTAACGATGCAGTGAGTGCTGCTGAGATGTCTGGGCACGGCAGACCACGCTCTCTGGCCCTACAAAGAGCAAAAGGTGTGTATCCACGAGGCAGGCGCTGTGGTGTAAGCCACACTGTCCAAAACTGTATGCCGCTTGCTTGTGGCTCCAGCTCAAGCTGCTGAGACATTCACTTCATTTAGTGAGAGAAGTGTTTTGGTTTTTTTTTTTGCCTCTTTGAAAGTTTCTACACAGAATTCTCAGATCAAAGCCCTCAGAGCTCTTTTCACTGTCCCCCATGGAGTCAAGAGTGAGGGATGTCCATTTCCAAGGCGTAGCTGTTTTCTGGTAGCCAAGCTGTGTTGCCTATTTTTGGCCAAACACCAGCATATTTTCACTGGGAGAATGCCAGCAGGGAATCCAAATAAAAAAAGATTTTTCCAAACATTTCTCCAACAGCTGTAATTTTTTTCTTAATACAGGATGCTAATAAAAGCCAGGTTACACCAAAACCACTGCCAGGCTAGTGCTACTGGGAGGTGCTTTTTTTAAGCTGTACCAAAGGAAAAAATTCTGCATCCAACTTGCTCATTACTCATAGAAACAGAAGCATACCCCTGCCTTCATCCTGTCCTAGGGGAGCCAAGATCAGATGTGAAGGCCATGTGCTGGACTCAGGAATGTTTGTTCAATCTCCTATTCCTTCTCCATTTTTTTTTCCACTATGAGGCCTTGCTCTCCTGACATTGCATTTTGCTGATCATAACCACAAGGTTTTGTTTTATGAACTGTTATACCAGGAAAATTATATTCTTTGCACCTTATTTGATAGAACTTGTTTGTGACAGCAAAAGATGACTAATTAATCACTCTTCTACTCCTAGCTCCATACAGCACGATCAGCTTTGGAAGTAGAAAAATAAACACAGTCCCCCACTCTTGCCACTTTGATTCCAATATAAAGCATACAATGAACTGTCATGGAGAGGAAGGGTTTCTTTCAGCATCCTCCAGAGCTTCTTTCTCTCCCTACAATCTTAAAGCATACTTGAGGAGCTGTTTGTGTGCAGCTAATTGGCCTGAGGAACAGTAGTGTATCTTCAACGGCCCATTGACTGAAAGTGCTTGAACCAAGATGCTAATTTTAACTGTTTGGCTTTGCTCTGTCAATGTTGGCTCGCTGGGAAGGAGAGTCATGTCTGCTGAGCCCAACTATCAAACAGCTCCCTTCAACAGCTTCCAAAAAAAACAAACTAACCTGCCACAACAGCCTGGAGCTGGAAGGTCAGCTGAAGTGTCCTTGATATATGAAAGGTGTGGACTCAAGGTACAGATCACTCAGGTACTGCGGTGTGGACTTGTACATGTGAACACATGCACACACTCCACTGCAACATAAAGGATGGAAGGATCTTAGCTCTATCCCTGTGTGTCATTTTCTAGGCATAGGCATGTTGCTGGCAATGCTAATGTTGAAACATCAATGTGGAAGGAAATAAAGCAAAACCTGACTGGTGCTGTCAGTCTCAGGGCAAAATAGAGGGGAGGCCTACAGATGTTTTGTTTGAAATATGCTTTAGCAGGACAGACAGTCAGGTTTTCCCTAGAGTGCCTAAACCTGTCCTGAATCCAACCTTTGAGTATTGATGCAGGTTCTAGGTCCACTCAGTTAATGTAGGGTCTGAGCCAGATCAGAACTCAGCCCCCTAAAGAGGGCCCAGTGTCAGGGCACAGAGGGATGATGCCAGGCAGCGGACACCAAACAGAAAGAAGGAACAGAAACCCGGATCCAGAACTTCATTTCATACTCGTACAGAGTGTTGCTGTTACAACCCCCAGGCAGTTGCTTCAGCCCTTTGTCATGGTTTACACACCTGTGAAACAGGCAGAAGATGTTTTTTTGCTGGGTACCAGTGCTTAATGGAATCTTTCAGGTAGAGTTAGAGGAGGACATTTTAAATTAACAATAGTGATTTTATCCATTAGAAAAGGACATACACTTACCTTTCTACCAGGTGGTCCAGGGAACCCAGTCAAACCAGGTAAGCCCACATCTCCCTGTAGGAAGCAAGCAGGTTGCATTAGTTTTCAGCAACACTGTCCCTGTGCTTAGCATACGTGTTACTAAAATTATTTTGCCTATGGTACTACCCAGCTATTGATATTTCTGATTCTAATTGCGACTCTTCAAAACCAGAATGGATAAGAAGTGTAGATTTAAGGACCATCTCTTTAAACTGGCTCATATAAATAATAAACCCAGTTAATTAGTGACAGCTGCTGCTGGAGCCCAGCTTTTCACTAGCAGAATGAATGCTTTTTTTTAAAAAAGGCTCTCATTCAGCCACTTGCTTCATTTGCCTTTCGACAGGTGTTTAAGTCTCCAAGGCAAGAAAATTCTAGCTTTTAAATGCAACAAGAACAGATACCCCCTGCCAAATCCTGCGGCTCTGCTCGTACTGTGCTACCACGCTGGCTCAGCTTATGGCTCCAGTTCAGGTGGCTCTGTTGGTGTAAGTATTTAACCTGCCTACATAACGTGGACTGAACCTTTACAGGCTGCTCTTGGGAGAGGCTTTTTGGTGGCCTGCACTTCTGAAAAGGGATTGCATCACTTCCCAGCTGGCAAACCCAAATCATCATAGAAAGAGAGAAGCACTTTGGTGTGAGAACTCTCTAACATCTGATCCATTAGCACAAGTACATTTTGGCCTCCTCTGATTAGGATCAAAAAAGCCCTTTAGGGTCTCTAACACTTGGAGTATCTAGTTTGAAAATTAGGCATCACTCCAAAGTCCTGCTGGAAATTTCTTGTTTCTATTACTGCTAACATGAACAAAGCCTTGTTAACATGAGCTGAAAGTGATCTGGATCTCTCCCTTTCTTACATTAAGCATGCTTGCAAGAGAACAGTTCCAGATTGTCCGTGTGGATGGTTTCCATGTGATGCCATTCCGATACAGTACCCGACATTTCAAAAGGCATCTCGTGCTGTTAAGTTAAAGGCATCGTTTCCGACTAAGCCATCTCATTGTGTGCTAGTGTCACCCTCCATCTCGCGTTTGTGTGGCGTGCACTACTTCACTGAGGCATCTGGTTTCAAAAGAAGGGCCTGAGCTCTTCATGGCTGATGCTTTCTATTAGCTGTGCATTTACAGCAAGGCTTATGATGAAAGGAAGAGAAGCAGGCTTCTTGCCCTGAACATGAATTATGAAGCATTGTGCAGACACTACTGAAAGAAGTAACTGAGGTAGGTGTTGGGAAGCTCTGATCGCTCTTCTATTCATTTCTAGACTTCCATGAGGCCTTGCTGCTTCAGTAAAATTCACTCAGCTGTGAAACAGCAAAAATGGGGCTCATAATTCATTGAAAGGAATTAGCAGGAGAACTCTGATCCTTAACAGTTGCTACATCCAGAAAGCAGCCACGCTTCCCAGTCGTGTGTGCTTTGTGTCAATTTGAGGAGACATTGGTGGGAAGGCTTCTGGTTACCACACAGCAGGATCCACACTTTGGCAGTGCAGTGGTCTGAGAAGTTCTCCTTCTCTGCCAGCGGGACAGCAAAGCTGCTCTCAGAGCAGCAGTCTGCTGCGGGCTGCGTTTGTGACAAGGAGGCAAAGCACTGTTCCTCAGCAAGAACATCATTTGCTTTGTTTTCGAGGTTTTAATTGCATGTATTGGGATTGCCTCTTTCCACAGCTGCATGCCCAGAGAGACGGCGATGTGTGGCTGTATCTCGCACAGATGTATATCCACTATTTAAGCACCTAGCTTAAGCAGCCACATGCTTGCAGCAGCAGGGACTTAAGTTTGGGCTGTAGGTTACACTTAGGACAGATAAACACCTGGATGACAAAAAGCTGTGGCAGCAAGCACTTCAGTGCACTGTGGCCACTACCTTAGCTAGCTCTTTAGGCCTGAATCCAGGGTCTAAGTCTTGATTTTAAGTCCACAATCTACTTGAGTATCTGTGTTGCTTATGGCTGCAGTACGGACCCCCTCCACATGAACGCACAGGGCTTATACAATAAGTACAATACAGTCCTGATTCCTGTGCAGTCTGGTCAGTCTCACCTTCTGTCCACTGCGAGCTTTTCCAGGCGACAGCCCAGGATCTCCTTTCTGACCCTGAAACAAAAAAAACTTTAATTAATGACATAATCTAAGGATCCTGCCCATAGATATTCTTTTGATTTCACCAAGCCCCCAAATTAGAAAAACATTGTTTTATCTCCGTTTCGTCCTTGCATCTCAATTGCTATACCTAAAGAGCTATCCCTACAGCCCCTAGGTATAGCTCTGTTCTCCTGGGGCTGGTTTGGGTGAGTGAGTGCTGCTGCTAAAGGGCTGAGTTTTAAATAGTATTTGACAGTATTAAATTGACTAAAGAAAGGATATCTGGAAGACGGCAACGTCAGGACTTTTGATACTTATTAGACTAGACAGCTGTGATTTCTTCCTTGTCTACAAGTACCATCACAAAAATAATTACCAAGCCTATTACTGTGACTAAACCATCCTTCTTAACAACTTCCTAGCTGCTGTTGCTTTCTTTAACTGTGGGGAATAGATGAAACTGGAGAGAAAGTTACACTAATTAGACAGCACCAGCAGCCAGAGCAATTGTGAGGCTTTCAGGCTGGCAGAGGGAAGAGGCACACTTTATCTTAAGTGGCAGTATGCATTATTTTCTTGTTCAACAACTGTGACGAGAGAAAGTACAATTGAAGACCGATCTGACAAACACAGCCTGGAATTTCAGCAGCATATGAACAATGAATTCCAGTAGATTCCTTTGAAAATCCCTGTTTAAAATCTTAAAAGGAGGAAAGGTGGTGTGTGTACCTAACAAGTTAAGAGACAGAAGCAGGAAAAAGTAGAAGAGATTTGAAGCGTGCCAGATTCTTTTGGCAGGGGAGAGGTAAGGCTTAGCACACCCAGCAGCTTAGGTCTGTATAACATCGTGCTGGCACGGCCAGGACAGTATCAGGCACTGGCTGTGTAACACCACTGGGATCACAAACAAGTCCCTATCTCTGCATGCCACGTCGGCAGCATGGGATTCCAAACTAACCCCCAAGCACAGGACAGTTGTAAGGGGTAATTAATCTTTGTCAAGTGAAGTGCTTGGAGGGAAAGTGAGATCCTACAAAGGAGTAATAATATTTATTACCTGGCATTTCTCATTGACAGCACAAAGATCTAGCTATGGCCAGCTGATTTTCCATGCAGCATCACTGCGGCGACATCCCAGACATACTTCCCACCTAGCACAGTGTCAGTCTCCCCTTCTCCTCCACCATCCATCACAAGCTGCAAGGTTCAGGGAGAGACTGCTTGGCTACGGACTGTAGGGAGCACTGCTGATTCAAGGCAGATGCGTCTGAACAGATTCTGAATGAAGGCTGTCGGCTTTCCAAGCAGTAAATGAAGTCATGCAGGCGATCTTGCCTTGCACACAGCTGCTATCAGGGCAGTTCTCCCGCTCTTTGAGCAGGCTGTGGGTGCTATCACTGCTTGGAACAGATTACAGCAGTAAAGATCACAGGGTACTTGCTTCTACTCTGCAAACTGAATATACTGCTGCAGGTAGACACCCACCACCCTCCACAATGTGCTCAGTGAGATGACTCCAAGCCATGCAGAGGAGTACAAGCCTCTCACATTTTTCCCTGGAAAGCTCCAGACCATGTTAGCGAGGACTGTGCCTCATACCACGGTTCTGTTTTCAACACTGCTGCAGTCCTCACACAGGGGGGGAGCTCGGCCACGGCGCGATCACACTTTCCTAAGATTAATCAACAAGACTGAATCAGGGCCAGAGAGAACAGATGGCTCGATGTCGAGGGCTGAGACTGAGGATTAAGTGCCCAGCTCTTCTTGTGCAGCAACCACATGAGAATGACCCTACACCTTGTCCGTCGGCACCTTGCCCACAAGCCTCTCGATTCCCCCTCCTGACTTCCTCTTGTAAAGGAAGAAATTGCTTTCTTCTGTTTTTTTTTTCCTTTTTTTTTTTTTCCCTACCTGGGAGAAGTCGACAGCTGTGCAATTTAAACACCTCAGCTCTGCAATCCCACTAATAGTATTTCAAACATCAGAGGCATCAGAGCCAAACCATTCACTAAAAGGAAAATTCAACTTTGCCTCTCACTGTAACAAGAGAGATATATCCAGAGCAGCTAACTAAGCAAAACATGCCAACATCCGAGGCAAAGGCTTCTAGATGAGAAACCCAACCCTTGTAGTGCCTTTGGAAAACACACCCTGCCGGACAGGTGACTTTCCTCCCGGTCCCAAACACTCCTGGGACATCCTCAGAGCTGCATCTATTCATTAGCAAGAACGCCCCTCCTGCCCCCCCCAGCAGGTTACAGATCCCACAGCCAGCATCCCCGGCCAAATATATGTCTGCATCTGTTTAAGAGGTTATCTGTTACAATCACTCTTTTCTAATTAGATGCAACAGCAATTTTGCAACTGCCAAGGACAAAAAAATGAAATGCCAAGAAGTGGCAGGAAGGCCTCTTAAAGTGTTGCACGTTATAAATTGCTGAGAAAAGCAGGATGAGCTAATTTCTCGGGTGGCACGAGTGGGTGTACTGCCACTGAAGGCAGTGGAAGCGTGCCCAAACAGATCAGTGGGAATTTGGCTCAACAGCTACGTGGAGCTCTGTGCAGAGCGAGCTAAGTACAAGCTTAGCTTGCTCAGTACAAGGGCCTGTGAGTGCTCAGCTCCAGCCACCAGAACAAGGTGGGCTCTGCACAGGACGGATTCAGAAATAATGTCAGTCTGACAACACAACACCAGTGCTCGCCAGCACAATGCACCCGGAGGAAAGATGCACGCGGACATCTCGGGCAGCTGCAGCGCTGAATCACATCCATCGTACGTAGGCACTGACCGACCTCGCGAGTGCTCTGTTAATTCAGCTCATAAAAACTGTGCTCCTGGGTTACTTCCTAAGTGACAATGACTTGGTGTTAGTCATTGTTTCCAAGCTATATCTATCTGGGAAAGTTCAGCTTCCTTTCCCAAGTTGCTCCTTTTTTTCCCTGTTATTAACGGTTGTCCAGGGAAGACCTGGCCCAGCCGGCGCTGCCACTTGAAGGCTCCCAGCACAAGTTTTGGTTGGGGCTGCCCTTCACAATCCATAATTTTGGCCATGGGTTGGATGTGCTAAGAAGATATCAGGTTCCAGGTGCAGGTTTGTCAAGCCTGGTGAAGGGAATTGGTATTATAAATGCAAGGGAGTTAAATAACTTTTTTTTTTTTTTTCTGTGACTCCCAGCTTCTGGGATTGGTGTAACACCAGAGAAGTTAAGCGAAGGAGGGAAGTCAAAGCCCTAGGAACTGATACTCATCTTCCAAAAGCTGCTTCATATGCAAAGGTCTTGCGAACGTGGCTTTGCAGGCTCTCCTTACTAGAGGTGGAGTTACACCTGGGCCCGGGCTGAGCTACAGCTCTCAGATCCCTTTGCAAACTCAGTGCTTCTTGTGACAAAGCCTCATGGAGAACAGCCTGATCCTGCAAATGGTGCCTGGGTAAAATTACACTACGTGGTACGGACTGATGGCACCAGATCTCTGCTGCTGGCTGCTACAGCCATCCCCCAACTGAGGGCTTTCTGCTGCCAGACAGACTGTTCAGCAGGACGGGGGAAAATACTTATAGGAAGTTTTAATTTCTAATAGGGGGCCAGCTGAATACAGCTTTATTACAGCCAAATGATGATTTCTGACTAGGTATTGGACTAAAGTTCAAAAAAAAAATCCTATAGCATAGAAAAACTGTTTGATTGCACAGATTGGATCAGGCTGAATTTGCAGGACTGAAAGTTAGGTAAAAAGGACTTTGATTTGACTTGTAAAACTCAGCAAGTGTGATCTGGAAATCACTGATGGAGAATAAATGCAGAACACTGAGGTATAGAACTTTTACAGCCTCACTTTGCAGGCCATATAGCCATACTTCAGAATTTAAAACAGCTGCTGCTCACCACCACGTCTCCAGTGCCTAATTTTCAATCGCATAATGGCAGCACGCCAAGTTTCCAGAATCTTTTTCCCAGAGCATCAGTAGTGCTTCTAACGGCTCTGCCTACTGATGAGATCATAAAAAGAAAGGAATCTTGCTTGCACCTTTCTCTGTGTTTGGCTGAAACATCCTACAGCTTCCTTGTTAGCGAAAACCTCTGCGAAGCTCTGCCCTTCAAAACTCAACGACCGTTTGGCCCCAGAAAGACATTACAAGACATAAATCTATTCCCGTGTAACCGATGACACCAAAACAATGCAAACAAATTTCCCAAGAACTTCACAGACTTGAGGCAGCAAAAAGCCTCACACGCAGGAACAAGCTGGCAATTCAAACACCTTTCTGGAGGATTTTGCAGCGCACTGAATTAGCTCCCCTTTGGAGCTGAATGTGTGTAAACGTCCCCGGACAAGGGCAGGGGCCTGGCAGTGGGGATGCCCCCAGCACCATGGGGGGACACGTGCACAGGATAAAAAGGGCAAAACACGGGGTTCTGGCACTGACACCTCACAGGTGACTCACAGATGAGGACATCTAGGAGCAAGCACTTTGGAAAGGGTGCTGGCTGCCCAGGGACTGTGCAGATGGAAGGAGAGGTGAGGAAGCTTCAGGAGGAGGAAGGCAGAGGAGAAGTGGCTGCTGCCGGCCCCCCGCTGCTGTGTGGATGCGAAGGCAGATGAATAGGCTGCAAAATCCACGAGAAATAAAGTGACCAAATCAGGACGTGGTGGGACTTTGTGAGTGGGAGGCTTCCGCTGCCCTCATCTCAGCAAAGCAGTGTGCTCCCTGGCACAGACCGAGCTTCAGCGGGATCCTAATTAGGCAGTGTTTGAAATTAGGGAGAACCGAGAACGAAGGCGCACAGCGGGGTCTCCCGCAGGCACAGGAAAAGGCTTGTGCTGTGCTGCTGGAGGGCCTGTGCCGAGCAGAGGGGAGGGGATAAATGGCTTCAGCTTCTCCTTGTTTTCTGTGGAGCAGGACGAAAAAAGGCTGAACTTCCCCTTCTGGTACGTCTCCGAAACGAGAAGGCAAAAGCTCTGAGAAGGCAAAACTCCTCGTGCCAACGAATACTTACTTTCAGGCCTGGGGGGCCAGGTAAGCCAGGGTTTCCGTGGGGACCCGGAGGACCCTAAAAAACACAACAAACACAAAACATTAGTCAAGAGGCAGATGTCTGCGGCAGTCTCAAGAGGTGCAGGGAGGCCAGACCTGCCAGCGCCGGGACGCAGCGTTAGTGGGACCCTCCTCGGGCAGCCCGCGGGCGGTAGCAGCAGCCACCCGTTCCTCCCCACCTTTGCAGAAGGTGACACTTGTCCCCACAAGATAACGTGACAACGAGGCGATTAGGTGACACCAAACATCCCAGGAACAGGAGTTACCTGGGGCCAGGGGAGGGAAAGCTGCACAAGGAGTCCCAGCAAAAAGGGACGGAGGTAGGCAGAGGGCAGAGGAAGGGCGTGGGGGTGGTAACAAGTTTTTTCGGTGAAAATAGAAGAGAACAGAAGTAGTTACTAAAAGGAAAACTTTAATTGCTCAGCTATTTATTTAAGATGAGCTCTTTTCCCCTACAAGGCAAACAGATTTTTGTCTTTAGAGGCTTGAAAGAGAATGGATGGCAGGACAGTAAAATGGGGGCAGAGGAGGCAGGACCCTGTTTAAACCATTTAACTTGGCATTCTTGCATAGGTCTCACAAGCCAATGACACTGCCAGGGTATCCACCTTAGGTCACATACACCGGTATCTCATTTTACATCATGTTTTAAAAGCACTCTGCATGTTTTCCGAAGCCTATTTAGGGAATTATCTGGAATAAGCAGCTAAGAATAGTTTATCCTGGGATTGTATATAGCACAAAAGATCTGTTAACCTTTCAGGCAGAAGTAATAATAATTCTAAGTCCTCTTGAACGCGTTCCTGGGAGATGAAACAACCTGAAGAGTCAATTCCAAGGGCTCCTGTTCTGCCAGCACTGTGTGAGCTTTACACCACTGTCAGGAGCACTTTAATGCACCCTCTAGTTAGGAGGAATACAGGCTGGGGGATAAAAAGCCGGTCAAGCGCTTTCTCAGTAAGCTGTAGCATTTCCAATAAGCACTTCAGCATATGTAGGGCCAAAATCTTCAGGATCTGATTTCCAAGGAAGATCGCTGCAATTAAACATGCGACTGCCAGCCAAGTTCAGTGCCCTTGCCCTCTTTTGAAAGAGTATCAGTGGGCTAATGTTTATTCAGTTTTATTTTTGCTACACTGTAATAGAAAATAAAGGCTTTTTTGTCTAGCTATTGTATCTTGTGGTATAGACAGTTGATGAGTGCTCAGCACTATTTCACAACCCATGCTGCTCTGCTGTAACAAGCTGTTCAATTAAAAAGCTGAGACTGAACTTTTCAAAGGACTTTTTTTACCCAAATACTTTTATTGTCCCATTCTTAATTTCCTCCCAAATTTTCAGCCTGAAATTCTCTGATAGTTTAGCCTGGCTGTGAATTTTCAATGAAACCGAAAGAACTTTCATTCAAATTAAGGACTTGGAGTGACAAATTATCATCTGAAAACCCATATAGCTGCTGCAACCACAGCACATGGGCACCCAGTGGTCTGGAATAACTTCATCTCCCCAGTAAAACATGGCATCATCTGTTCACTTGACTGGGTGGGATGCAGAGACTTCACGTGCTGCCTAAGGTAGTTCAGCAAGCCTGTAGTAGCAAAAGCACCTGAACCCAAGTCTTCCAGGACCTAAATATGGATGAAAATCAATACAAGTGGCAGAAACCAGAACAGGAAAGCCTTTATAAAAGATGAGTTCCTGAAAAGCACTTATACATAAGCAATAATCTAGGTAGCACCGAACAGGGTTCATAAATTTAGGCTACTGCTAGATTTGAGGAGGGAATTCAGCTGTTATTCAACTTTGGAGTCGGCAGCTTGGCTCTAAGCCCACGTCAGTGCAGTTAGCTGAAATCTGTGCTCCACCATCGCCTGGGGCAGGCTTAAAACAGCGTCAGACTGGAGGGAACAGCTTGGTGTAACTCCTAGCTGACAGGGATAGTTTCCAGGAGGAAACCTGGAACATGGGAAGCTCGGCCGCCCACCCAGAGCTCCTGGATAAGAGACGAATCATTCCTCCAGCCAAATTTGGTGCAGTCTCTTCCAGAGCTAAACCAAAGCACAGCGACATAATCACAAAAAAGTCTTAACCAGAAGTGGAACTGTAAAGGAGGAAAGACTGGAGAAAGCATCTGGTCCCAGTATCCAGGGATAAAATGTGTGATTATGAAAAAAACAGGCTCTTGACATACAGGATGGAGGCTTCACCACTGAATTCAATGAGACTCGTAGCATGTACTTTGAGCAAAGGACGATCAGAACCCCATCCTGCTCCCAAATACTAACGTGGTCTCATCCTAGTGAGAAGCAGCCACATCCTGCTGACGGGGTGATGGTGGGAAGTCCAGCCTGGCACACCAGTGAGTGCCGTAACCAAATCTGGGGGCTGTGCTAGACATTTTAAACTGCTCTCGTAACTGCAGAGAGAAAAGGGCGTAGTCTGGCAGTAGTCCTAAAAATGGTAAAAATAACTGATCTTGATGTGTTCCAACATGGTTAGTCCTGAATCTACGCTTACACCCACATTCTTGGCAGAGGTGGAAGATGCAGAGTGGTACAGTTAGCTGGGCTGAGTAACAAAAGGTACGGGACAGCATCCGCCTCGGGAGCTGTTAGCAGTACGAAATCTGAACAGGCAGGCCTTACAAATTAATCCACGCACTGATCTGCAAACCCCAGTAAGAGTCATCATGCCCCCGAGCTCCCCACCCTCGCTCTATTAAACCAGGTCCAATGTTGATTCCTCTCCTCCTGCTGTGCCCAGCACAACTGCCCGCCTGCAGTCAGTGCTCCCCGAAACAGCCCCTGTTCCATGGAGAAGCCACTCAAGAGTTAATTGTTTTGTAGGTCTACAGCTAATTGCTATATTCTACTCAGGCTGTCCTGGATTTAATTCAATTTCCCACTCATATCTAGAAATGAGGATCCTCCTAAATATATTTATCATCATTATATTAGTTTTGCTTCTCGTTTCTACACACAGGATAGGACAACGCTGAGACCACTGGGTCAAAAAAATCCCATAGCACATGCTACTAGTTGCAAATGTGCCTCTACCCACCTGCTTTGACTCCCTTACAACTGCTGAAACGATCCAGCCTAGCGACAAGCTGACTTGCATCTGAAATCGCCCAAATGTTGCACCAGAAATTCCACGGAACATTTTATCACAGGGCAGCAGCAGCCCAAGGCTCCGCAGCAGCGAGGACAGAACAATCCCCGAATGTGTTCTCCAAGCGAGGAGGGTTTCCCAAAGGTGACGTGTTTGTAATCTCCCTGGAATGTCTTTTCCGTGAACGAGAGCCACTTGAGAACTGCGCTGCACCATCCAGCTCCTCCGGGTGACGTGCCTGGAGATGGGACCCGGCTCACAGAAGCGCTCTTATGTGTACTGCTTCACAGCCCACAAAAATTAACAAAAGTGGGACTGTGCACAGCTGCCCCCATCCCTTCAGCATTCACGAGGCGGGGGGGAAATACCCTCCAAACTCCTGCTAAATGCTGGAAGGCTTCAGTCAGAGGAATGACCACTCATTCAAAACCCGTTATGTCGTGAGGTTTCACTGTGTAAAGCAACTTCTTTGCTCCTGACCTACAGATCCCACTCTGACCTTTGGCTCGCTGAGAAACGAGCTAAATATTTATAGTGAAGCCAAACAAACACTTCTTTTCAGAAACTGGAAAATCTTCCTCATGGAATGAGGATACTGGGGAGCCTGAAGAGCTGACTAAGTTCTTGTTCTGGGGGGGAAACCCTGCATTTTGAGGGGAAGGGAGACTTTCTGCAACCACAGGCCAAATGTAACAGGGACGTGTTACACCGGGACCCTGCAATCTCTCAAGCTGCTTCGGTTCACAGCAGGATGGTAAGAGCATCCCAGAGCATCAATGAGTGCTGGTGTGCTTCCTTCACCCATCCTTCTGGATTTGTGCTGCTGCGGTCTGAGGGGCTGGAACAATTGCAGCATGCCAGGCTTTACGGCCTTATTCCAAAGTGTGCCTCTGGCTGCTGCGTGGCCACGCGTAAAACACCTTCCTTGGGTAACACACTGCCCCGGTACCTGACTGTGCTCACCTGTCCGATGGGGAGGCTGACTTCCAGCAGGACCTGGCTCCAGACGTGCTGGCAGCCCCGGAGCGAAGCTGCTCGAGGCCGGGGTGAGGCGGAGAAGCTCCAGCAGCGCAGCAGCCACAGCTCCAACAGGAGCCCCTTGTTGGCAGCTGCTTGCAGAGCTTGTTAGCACAGCTCTGCCAGCAGAACCCAGCCCGGCCGCCACCTCCCTGCTAAACCTCGGTGTCTGAAGAAGTGTAAAGGTCACCAAAAAAAACTGCTCTGGGCTGGAGTGCGATGCACGACCTGCACTGAGCTGCTCTGCTCGGGGGGCTGTGTGCGTGCCTGAGTGATGCTGCTCGGAAAATGCATCCCACCCTGTGCCTGGCAAAGTGCTTCCACACCACAGGAATCTGGGGAAAGCCTTCCCTGCTAAAACTGCCATCCCTCCGACAGGCACCTCGGGTCTCACACAGTTCCCAAAACACGAGGCACGATCCTGGGAGAAGTGGTGTGGGCAGAGCTCATTTGTGCCTTAAATTCTCATACAGGCAATCGCTGAAAACAATCCAAGCTGGATACAGCTGGACAGAAAACCTTCCGGTGAAGCACGCAAGACCAATGCAGCACATCTACAAAGGTCTGCAGGGTGCTGGAGAAAGTGTTATCAGCCATCACTTCCAGTCATTGGAGTTACAGCATTTTAACTCCTTTCCCTTGGAGTCCCTTTTGCAACAGGGAGGAAGAGAAACACCCGGCTTGTATTCACTAAATCTCTCTGCCTTCGTGGTTGCAGAGGAGGGCATGCATACGTCCTGAATCTCTCTCAATAGATCTCTGATTCTGAGTGACGGGGTGTGCAATTAATTTCATTCTCCTAAAATAGGGGAGGGGTCAACATTTAAAAATCACAGAAATAGCATTTTCAAGAACTGCTGCTCCCCACTTGGCTTCTAAGCCATGTTGCACTTGAGCGCTGAGACTTGTCCCAAACCCAGCCTCTTTCATGCTCTTACAGACTGGCATTTGTTACTGTAAACCAGGGCATTTGCTTACACAGAGAGCAACGTTCTGACTCTGCATGTGAGTCGGGAGAGATTTATCTGCTGGAAACCAGGAGGCAGAGTCATGGCTTCAGCCAGCTTTTCTTACAAGCTGTCGCTGACCACAGTCTCACCCTCAAAGCAAAGGCTAAGCTGAGCTTTCATTTTACTCCGACCAATATGAGGAGAGAAAGGGAAATAAAACAGAGGCGATACAGAATTCAAAGGAGTAGAAATACTGCGCTACATCAGCAAGACAGACACTTTATGGGCTTCACAGCTACAGAAGGTCATGAGTCAAACGCTGCAGCTAGGTTTTCAAATAAGCCAAGTTACTGTACAGGCATTAATAATGTAGAAATTGTGCAAGCTACAACAAGGGCAATTATGTCTCACGCTCTAGGCCATAGACTGCACTGGTGACAAGAAGAAATCCATCCTTTCCCCTGGCGCCCAGCGCTGCAAGTTGCGTACAGTACTCACCCCCCCTCGGGAGGTCCAAGCTTGGGCTGGAGCCTCACGGGACACCTCATGGGCTGCCCTTGGGCTGGGCTGGTGCAAAAACTGTGTGGCTGCTTCGTTTGAGGAGCAAGTTAAGCAGAGGTAGAACATCCCCCTGGCCGTGTTGCACGTTTAAGTGACTCATGCACAACAAAAGCAAAAGATGCAAGAATTCCCCTAAGCATGTCTTAGTTTCTGGCAGTTCCTCTTCCTTGCAGTTAAATCCTTAAACCCTGAAGAGCCACAAGAAAAAAAAATACTAGAAACATGTTGCAAAGTCAAAATAACTTACGCACAGAGCAGTTCTGTCTCCAGTGCTCCAGGCCAGACATTTACAGAGTGACCCTTCTGCCCCCTCCCAAAATTAGCACAGCCTCTTTGCAGCAGCCTGAGCCAAGCCAGGCTCAGCTGTGCTGAGCACTTCCTAACTGGGAACTCTTTTCTGGGCTGATTCTCAGCACCTCTGGCAGGGACTGAGCTCAGAAATCCTTTGTTGCCTATTGTCTTTCAGGGGATTGTCTTAAATATAGGATGGAGCATGCCACGGCTGGGGAGTAACACCAAGTTGTGACATGGTTTCCACGATGTTTTTTTTTTTTTCTTCTAGAAAAACTCGAGTTTTGGTAGGTAGTGGAATTCAGAGCTGGAGGTGAAAGCTGGTCATTCACACAGCAGGCAGGGGATGCAGCTGGGGCTCCAGACACGGAATTTGTTTGCACACCACAGGATTGCAAAAAGTAACACCAAACACCCCCTGTGAGCAGTGAGTTGGGGTAAGACCAAACTCTTGGCCTTAATGGGGACTTGCTAATAATGGCAAACCCCAGGCGATTAGCCGATGTGGTTGCTGTTCAGACATTTGTAAGCAGAAGACATTGGAGCTGCATAACCACTCGTGCTGATATTTCACCAAAGAACACAATCATAGAATCGTTTAGGTTGGAAAAGACCTCTAAGGTCATCTAGTCCAGCGTTTAACCTAGCACTGGAATGCACATATCTGATGTGGAACATTTTGTCTTGTCCATAAAGCACTCAAACCAGATGCTATCTAATGCCCTACACTTACGGCCTCAATCAGCGTTCAGGTCTGTTGATATCCATGTCTGTGCTGCAGTTGGTCCTGCAGACCTTTGTTTTTTTTTTTACTGTTATAGAACAGAGGTGCATTTATCTTTACCATTTGCTGCAAGATCTCGCAGGACTGTAACAAGTGTCCTCGGGGACCGCACAACCCTCTAGCTCTTAGCCTCTTGGTTGTTCTTTAAAGACATTACATAGGGCTGAGTTTTAGCCAAGTATGTGTGAGCAAATCTCCCTCTGCTGCCAGGCCAGGATGCTGCCTGGATCACAAATCCAAATATTCCCTTATTTCAGCCTCAGACACTTACATCTTTTGGATTCCCAACCCACATCAGTGCAGCGCTCAGGAAATGTGCTCCACGACCGTACCTTGCAGGACGGCACACTGCTGCCACGAAAACGTGCCAACAGTTAACTGTATCGAGGTAGGGCACGCTGCCCAGCTTTGAGAGACTATTTCTGCAGCTAGGCCAATGCAGAAAGCTTTTCTCACATAGCACAGCTAGCTGCAGCGCTCAGCTCCAGGCGTTTCCTCAGCATGGCATCCACTGCTCAAAGATCTGCACCAGACTTAAGCGTGGGGAGGAAAAAAAAATCAGGAATTTGCAACAAATCTTGTAGGACAGCTCCGGCGTTTTGTTCTAGATTTTGAAAATGAATCAGAGAGCAGGTCTGTGGTTTGGGAAGCACAGAAGTTTGTCCTTGCTGTTGAGTCCCTGATCCTAGACCATGGTCCTACTACTGAGGGCACAGTGACAGTGAAGGACTGCAAAGGAAGCAGTCTGGGAAGAGTGAAGAACAGGGCAAAAAGCAGCCAAAGCCAGTACCAGCACTGGGTTTGCAAGAAAGAATGGATCCTGGAGACCGAATGAGAGACAGAGCTCCTCATCCTTCTGACAGCCATTTGGAAACATTCACCCCCAGCCTTTGCTGAGGTCAAACCTTAGCTCAGGGAGGCTGCAGATCACCAAGCTGTGGCATCCTGAAAGCCTTTAGCAGGGAAGGAGATAAAGGAGGAAGGCCAAATCTCAACAGTGGGGCTTGAAGCAATCACTGTTCAGCCAGAGGACCATACACCAGCCCTTGGAGCAGTAGGACATGTGGGTACAAGTACAGATGGAAAGAAACAGAGGTTTTTAAATCACTCACCCGGGAACCTCTCTTGCCAGGTGGTCCTGGTAAGCCCGGCAGACCTGGGGGACCCTAGAAAAATAAAAATAAGCATTACTGACAGCTCTACATCGGGATAGTGCTCCTGACTGTTTCAGAGATACCCATAACACAACCATCTGGAGAAGACCTGGTGACATGGGCCATATAACAACAAGGCCAGAATCCCCCTTCAACTTACGCTATTGCTACAAAGGGACAAAAGCCATGCCCAATAACATCTGCAGAAGCACGTATTTCCACAGAGCGGAGACAGAGCGTTCACGTCTCCCTGCTGAGGACCGCATTCCCCTGAGCACAGCTGTGTTTCACACTTCCAGCTTCCTGGACCCGTGCTGGAAAGGCAGGGGTAACACAACTGCCTCCCAGCTCCAGTTTCCTGCTACGTGCTGGCACACAGCAGCGGCGACGTGTTAGCACCTTGGCGAGGGTGGGCTGGAATAAACCATGGGTTGAAACATACAGCCTGAGGGCGTAGTGGTATTGTAGGCTCCGGCACGAGTTGCCACCTAATTGCACCCAAGCACTTCATATTTTAAAGCAGCGTGTTATAAAATGTAATAAAATTGGTGTCGGTGTTGGGAATTCCGAAGTACAGCTCTGTAACACAGGAGGGGTCGAGGCAGACAGGTGAGAGAAGCGGGGGCTCTTGTAAGGGGGTGAGAACAAGCTGGAGATATCAGCCGCCCAGCTGTGCGCTGATCTGAAACAGGTTAGGAAAAAATACTTAACCAACGAGGTCTGAACTTCTTAGAATTTATTCATTTATGTATTTATTTTTTTCAATGGACTGGAGAATTCAGATTTCTGGAGAGCCGCTTGCAACTGCTAATAGCTCTGCAAAACGCCTTTCCCCCCAAGCCAAACATGGCTAACAACAATAGCTGTTAATTAAAGCATCTCCCAGAGGATTTATATTCTGGTAGCCGGTTACAAAAGCTGGGCTTTCAGTGCATTCAGGGAGGACAGAGCTCCAGAGCAGGCGGCTGAAGGATCTTTGGAAGGCGGCCTGAGCTCTCCAAGGCGCAGCAGCAGGGGAGCAGCGTGCTGCAGGGGATTTGGGTGCAGTGCATGGAGCAGGTGCTGCTCATGCCCTGAGGCCACACGGTGCCGACACGGCTTCGCTCCCTTCCCAGCAGCTTTTCCCTGCAGGAACGCAATGCCCGACGGCAGGGCCTGCTGCAGGGCCGACCCCGTCGCTGCTGATGGGCTGCCAGGCAGAACCGCTCAGGCTCTGCTGCGCGTTGCTGGCCCTGAGGAGCGGAAAGTTCACGATCTCCAGTCATCGAGTGCGGGATTTAGTAACAAAAACAAACCCTGGAGATCCCTACCCAAAGGCTCATGCCCAGCCTAAGACTGCAAACAGAGAAAACCTGCCTGAAGCATACAGGTAACTGATAAAGGAACACTCCCCTGATGTTACCAGCCTCCTGTACAGCAGGTAAGCAATAAACTGATCGGTGTAAGAGAGAGATTTTAAAAGACATCCAACCAAACCTCGGGACAGTAGGGAAAAGCCAGGGGGAAGAGTAAACAAAGCCCATGGCAAGTCTCTCTCTGTGCTACTAATTTGACAGGACATCAAATGAACCAGAACGTTTCTTTCTGTAGTTATTTCTATCTGCTGTAAAAACGTCAAGAAAATGACTGATTTAAAGGTGTAAAAGCCTACACAGCATAGAACAGCTAATGCCCTGCTCTGAGACACACGGGGATGCACTTGTACTGCTATTGCTCACTGCTGCTACCCAACGCTGCTCCCCGTCCTGGAGATTTCCAGCCTCTATGGCCTGGGACACTTTATCTGACCCCTCTGCGAGTTGCTTGCTGCTGGCCGACACAGTATTACTGCTCCTTGTATTAACAACCCTCACTGATACAGCTGACCCTCATTTTAGCAATACACACAACATTTTAATTTGCCATTGTGCCAGCTCAGGGCTCCGCACATAACACAATTATACAGCTGTGCAAATAGACGCAATTGTGCTGTTTTTTTAAGCCCCATACATAATTGTGCTTCAGAATCCAGGCTTTTATTAAAAAAATCCCCTTGCCCTTTCAGTTGGGAAGATAACTATCAGAAGATGAATGCAATGCAACTGATGTAGTGACAGTTAATGGAGTTTACCAAAGATTAATTCAAGTCCTTAACTTCTTCTCCATCCAAAATCTTCACCCCTAAAGGGATATGTAAAAGAGAAGATGCAACTGCCTGAGAAATGTGTTCCTGCATACCAGACTCGAGGTGACCTCTTCTACCTTCCTGCTAAAAACAGCTGCAATTGCACTTGGCCACTTGAGTTAAAATGTTCTCCAAAAACGTGCGCTGTTCAGAACACACTGAAGCTAACATAAAAATACAGAGAGTTAACACCTGCACTGGAGCAGGGATACGGAGTTAGCATATAGCACAGTAAGAGCAGTACCCAGTTCTGGGGCCCTTTCCACTTTGCTTCGGTTTAATTTGCTGCCTTTCCTTCACCCTTTTTTCCTCTCGTGAAGGGTAAGAGGAATAAGGTGATTGTGGGATGAGCAACTACAAGGTGTCAGAACTCCATGGTAAACATGCATAGGGCAAGAGTGTGACCACAGATAAATAAGCAAGGCAAGGTGGAGGTGATGGGGGTAGCTGGATGAACACGTGTAGTTGTAAAACTTGACACACTGCGAGGCCACGCTCTGATTTCTCGTGTGGTTTCTTGGTAGCTGGACTGGACAGGACATGTACCGTGCCTTCCTCGTGACTCACTCTCCTCTGCCCTGTGCCCCATACATAAGGCTCTGTGTCATCCAGCTCTGGTTTTCAAACACGAGGCCCACGTCAGACAACTGGCTTTGCCTGGGGACAGCAGTGCTGAAACACACACGCAGAAAAATGCACATCTGTAGAGGCAGCCAGAGAAGAATAAGGCTGGATCAGAGCCCAACTACTTACACACGATGGATGCTGTCCCACTTAAAACGCAAGGCTCCGAGACACCAAGAGCGGGAGACATCCATCCACGAGCCACCACACAGCAGGAGCCGGGCTCTGCCTGCAGGTAGCGCCCAGGCAGTCCCCACACTCCATCCTCACCCCGCTACGGGGATGTGGGGAAGCATTAAATGAACCAAACAGAGCCTGTGTGCACCTTTTCCATCGTAACCCTTGAGAGCATCCCCGGGGAAGCCCACTGCGAGCAGTGGGAAGGGCTCGGAGAGGCAGAGTTTCCCTTGCCTGGCCGCTGGAGGAGCACACCACTCCTCCTGCCCTCCCACTGCACGGATGCTCTGCAAGACCAGCGCAGGCGACAGCCTCCCAGTATCACAGGATCACAGCAGCAAGCTGCCGTTCCTCGCACCTTGGGTCTTGGCTCCCTGGCTTCTTGCCTGTTCCTTGCTGCAAACCGGTGGCAGGGAACACACACCCTGCTATCAAACGAAGCAAAATGGGAGATCAAGGAGAAACGTGGCAGAAGCAGATACTCTCTCTTCTCAAGCCAAGCAGCAGAGCTGTTAACCAGCCTGAACAGCTCCGTGGAGCAGCTCGTGGCAGCCACATGGAAGTTTAACCCTTCTCAGTTTCCCACGGTAGCATTAGCAACGATGCCTGATCCCACCAAATGATTATGGGATTTATTCTAAGCTGCTGCTGGGAAACTTTCTGGCTCAAAAAAAGGACTTTTTTTCTTAGCTTTTTGAGCTTCAAATTGCAAATTAAGCTAGGTTGTCTGAAAGTGAAATACATCGGGCCCTGAGGACAAGCGAAATCTCACCGTTCCCTCCTGCTGCTGAGATCAGCCCGCTCATCCCCCTGCCCTTCCCACACCACGACCCTCCTCAGGGCTCCCTCTGCAGCACCCAGCAGCCACCTCGAGGCGTCTTCGGGTCTCAAAACCTGAGCAAGGCTGAGCCTGTCTGGGGAGGGCTTCGAGGAAAGCATAATCAGTACAGAATCGGTGTTGGTGGTTTGGGAAATGACTCTCTTCCTTTTGGATGATTACTGATTCAAATTGCTCAGCTAGCAAAGTATTTCTGTAACAGTTTCCCCAGGGCCAGGTACTCAGCCTAGCAGTAAATAGCTGATGACCGCCCAGGACACGATTCAGCTCACATTCCAGAGCACGCTGACGGCCTGACATATCTGTAATTTTAGGGTCTTTCCACTGTACTTCTGCCTCCCATGCTCAGCACCAGTGGCTCCATTCCCCTTTATCCCAGAAATGGCTGCATTTCAGAGCTGGGCACGCTGCTGTGCGCAAACAGGAGAGAGAGGAGGCAACACTCCTCCGACTCAGATATTAACATGTGTAGTAAAGTCACCTTAAAAGCGAATTCAGAAAATGCATTGAAAGCTTCTCCTCAGGTTGGCACCCTGAGCAGTGACGTTATTTATCCCTGCAGACAGAGAACCTGCCTTTTCTTCCTGGAGGACGACGAGGCACATTTCACATGCCAGGCCACTGCCCCAAATCCACTGCTTAGCCTTGAACATCCGGAAAGCAGCAGCACAGAGGGACTGAGCAGCTGCAGGGGCAGCACTAGAATTAGAAATTCCCTGCTCAGGAGAACAGAAGAGGAGAAGAGCTCATCCCAAAAGCCACACCAGCCCCTCCTCACCTCCCTGCCCTTGCCAGGCACTCCGCAGGGAAGCAGACAAGACCTGAACCAAAACCCAGCTTGAAGCACTGCCTGAAACAGATCTGGAGGCTCGGAGAAAAAAGTCCAGCACTTTGGTCATGTTCTTCTCCAAGGCAGGTTTATTATTTTATAATTTGGACACATCTGGGTTTCAACCAGGCTATAAACAAAAGCCCTCGAAATTCTGGCAGAAACCAAGACGTTGGTGGGAAGCCAGTCCTGTAATACGATTTCCGCAAGAAAGAGATGTTTATTCTGGGTCTGGGCAACACCTCTCGCAGAAAAGTCCTTGTCCACAACTGGATTCCTCATAGCAATGGCAGCACAATACATAGAAAAATATTTGGGTTCCAGCTTGATGAAAGCAGCTTTTCTACAGACATTTCAGGAACAGACTTTGCATGAGAAATCCAGAGTCTCAAGCAATCCCAGACCCTGGAAGGAAGTCTGAAGCGGTGTGAAGAAATAGAGGGATCCCATTCTCTGTCACTCACTTTCTATATTTAGAGTTTTATAAAATAACTATATATATATCCATATAACACATCCCTACATCCTTTGCAGTACATCTATCTCAGTCACACTCTCAATGACTACTCTTCAAAATGAACTTTGTCTTACGTACGTAAGAGCTCTCTGATGTTTAGTCATTTGCCTACAAGATTTTTTCCCTTTGGGGATAATTCTGGTTAAATTAGCAAAAAATTATGATCCAACTGCATAAGTGAAGCTAAAACTTTTCCCATGTATTATACAAAGCATGCAATTTCTTTTTTTTTTTTCAGAAGAAAACATGACTCATTCATTAAGAGACATTCAAACACATTGTGTGTTCCTTAATTTATCATAGACTGTCAGCCTGAGCAGCTTTTTCTGGTACAAGGAGGACTGGAAATAGGCACTTCATATTTTATCAGCGTTCCCAATCACCTCTCTCTCCCCTCCACGCTGATTGAATTGGCAAGGACTGCTGCTCTACAAAAGCAGCCGGGCTCCAAGACAAACTGCTCATGCGGAAGATGGCAGCTGGAGCAGTCTAGACTTGGGACGGGCTCAGAAACATCTGCCTGTGCAATGACGCTGCCTGCCAGCGTCCCACCACACCTGTCTGGGCTGCTGCCACCGGGGTTCGGACGCGGGGACCTGGCCGTGCAGACTGGGGCTGCCGGCGCTCCTATGCGTCTGATAAGCATGCTCGCTTGGGTATGCTACACGCAGCCCAGCTAGACCCCGGCTGCACCAGGGCAAGGGGTTGCTGCAGCTCTACAGCATGCCCGGAGCACAAGCATCCCTGCTGGTGGGCAGGGGAAGGGGCTGCAGCCCCATATGCCCCCCCAACAAGCCCGCTGCTGCAATAGCCCCAGCCCCAGCCAGCCAACACCACCCCTTCCATGGCAGGACTGAAAACGTATCGCAGCCTCGCCGGGGCTGGAGATGCTGCCCCTGAAACACAACTTTGTCTTTTCTTCCTTCACGGCTGTCCAAGTCATGTGCTGGGGGCACGCTGCAGGCTGCCCGCCCCACGCAGGACCCCAAGACCCGAGTGATGCCCGCGGGGCTGCTGTGGGGACCACGGGGACACGCAGCAGGACGCCTGCCAGGTGCTGAGTCAGTGCTGAGCTACAGCCCTAGCGCCAGGCCTGGGGGCTCTTTGCACCATTCCTCTCCTCTCCAGAAGAGATTCAGAGCAGGGATCCCAAATGCTTGTGGTTATTAATGGTTCCCAAGCAATTCTGCTTTTTTTTTTAAAAAAAGAGCATTTTATCCTCCCTCCTCTGGCTACCCAGAAAACCCAACATTCCTGAAGCATTAATGCTCTGCATGTGGGACAGTGCCTCCGTTTCCTGTTGCACAGCACCGTGGTGGTCTTTTAGGCCAGATTAATCCACAGATGGTGCTGCCTTTTACTACCAGGTGAAGATATCCCCTTTAGCCCCTTGCTTGTATTCCTCTGACCACGTAGACACGTCCCTCGGCCGTGGGGAAGGGGCCCCTCTGCGTGGCTGAGGTTGTACCGCAGTTATTTTGGGACCGTTCACAAACTGCACAGAGACCACAGCGCCTGAGTCATCGCTGCCTCGTCCCCATCTGTCAATCACACCCTGATTTTGGGACGATTTGGATGAAAGACGGTCCTATCTCCTCTCCTGGCAGAAAGCCGGAGAGGCAGGGGGCTGCCAGTCCGCCTCGGCACGCAGATCACAGCCAAGATGTCCCCAGCCCGTGCTGAAAAGCTTTTCCTACACCCCTGTCTGCCCGCAGTGCGATACCTGAAGTCTTCACAGGGTCTCGAAAAGACCTCGTACCAGGCAGCACAAGCAGACAAGCGAATTAATCGCCTTGTCCTCCCACCCTTGCACCAGACTTCACGCGTCAGGTCCCAGCCCACAACCTGCCCCATCCAGGGCTGCGGCATCGCCCCCAGGCCAGGAAGGGCTGCACTGACCTCACCACAAACGCCTGCCCAACAGCACGAGGACGGTGCCAGGTAATTACTCAAGCACGGAGCATTTATCACCGCTTGCTCTGAAACACGCTCGTCTGGCCATGGGAGCGCTACATTAATTTCCTCATCCCGATTCTGGTCCTTTCTCCTCTTTCCCTTCCCACGTCAGAGACGTTCAGGGAAGCGTGGTGCAGCGATGTGAGTCACAGCTGCTATCGAGCACCGTGTGGCCGCCAGCCCCAGCCGATCTGTAACCTCTCCCTCCCTAAGTGCCGGCTTGGTTTCCAGCAGCCAGAGAGGATAAGGGCAGGCAGCACGTCAAGATGTTCTCCTCTGCCTTGCTTCAGGATTCCAGTTGTTCCCAGAGCAGATGGAAAAAGCCTGCCATCTCTTCCCTCAGCCCGAATCACTTTCTTTGCAATGCTTCACAAGCTGAGAGGGATTTTCCACTCCAGTTCAATAATTCGCTCTTTAAATTGCTGGGGGAAGTGGGGGCTTGGAGCTTGGTCAGCCTCGTAACACTTGTAGGGCAAGAAGTTTGGGATTTCAGAGCTCAGAGCAGGCCACACAGCCGTGCCCGGTACAGGTAATGGTGTTTTAGGAGCAGTTCACAACTGCTGAACTTCTGCTCTTGTAAAGATGCCTGAAATGCATCCCCATGAAACAGAGAAAACTGCCCACAGACAGAAGTGCTGAGGCTCCCTCTGTGTACTCAGGGATTTAGCAAAACTCCAAGCACAACGACTACAAGGGGACGTGCCTGTGAAGTCAGGCATCCTTCCCTACAGGAGAGAGCCAAGGTGCTGCTTCGAAATGTGAATGGTAGGAGACACAAACCTTGGGGATAAGCACTCATCGAGGGCTTAGCAAAACACAACCTTTGCATTTTAGGTGTTACTCGCAACAACGAGCAGCTCATCTGCAGACACAAGTGCTGTTGATTGTGTTCCTTAAGCTAGTCTCAAATTTTCCATTGTAAACCCTTCTTTCACTATTTTAAGAAGTCAGCTGTAAAAATTTGCTCTAGGCTGGAACTTGGCAACCAAAGTCTGTCTGGGAGAAACTTATTATACATGTACAACCCCCTCGTATACACAGTATAGCAAAAGGCTTGGGTTGGAACACCAAATCCTCCTGAATGTTGGCCAGATTAAAGATCCTGTTTGCATTCTTGCATTAAAAAAAAACATGTTAGCAGATAATTAGTGTGGCCTGACTGCTTTTAGCATTACAAAACATGTGAACGCTCTTCTGATGGCCAAGACACACACCCTGAGAGTGGTTATTGAGTGTGGAATGCAGTAGTTAAATTTATAAAGGAAGCTCGCTGCACGTTTTAAGAACTATATTAAAAATAATTTACAGCATAAGAATAGAGAAGGGTTTGTTAAAAAAAATGCACAACAACTCCTGAAGCAACCTCTGTATTTGCTGAATAGTGCACTTTTCTGGAAATGTGAATTTCAGGAACAATACAAATTAATAACCAGGGTTAAGAAAGAGTTAATTTGTGGCCCATTTTGAGGCATCTAGATTTTTGGGGGGGAAGTAAAGGGCACCCTGAGTAAAACCAGGGCTGTGCAGCAGAACCCCAGCCTGGCCATCAGAAATGTAATGAGCAATTTGTAGGAAGGAGGACGGGATTTCCTTTTTGTTTTTAAACTAACATTAAGCAACAACTTCAATGACCAACTTTTAGGGGACATCTGCCTTCACGGAGCACCAATGCTTACACTGAGATACGCGTTAAATCTATCATCAGAGAGATAACAGTGCTTGGCTACTATTTTGTGTTGCTACATTCCACAAAGATGTACAGAAAGCCCTGTAGGTTATGGTGTGCCAACCAGTCAGCTGAGCTGGGACTGGGACGAGTTATTAAGAGCTTGAACTTACCTGGGGTCCCCTCTCTCCTTTCACTCCTGGAAATCCCACTAAAAATGGAAACGGAGTGGGTCCAAGGGGGTCAAAGATTTGATAGCCATCGGTCGCAGCTGGGGTGGTGAGGTTGAAGGCCTGTGCCCGGGCTCTGGAGACGGGACGGGCAGACCCCAGGGGTGATTTGGTGTACACCAGAGGGACACTGCTGGGATCCACCTTCCTGGTGGGGGGCGACACGTGCTTCTTTGGAAGGAGCCCGTTGCTTGGGGTCTGCGGGGTTTGCTTTAGGGTGACAAAGTGGACGCTGCTGGTTGTGTTATCGATCCTCCTCCTCGTGGGCTTTACAGTACTGGGCGCTTCCGAGGACTCGATGGTTGGTTTTTGGTTGATCTTCTTTTTGGTCTCTTGCTTGGACTCCTTCCTGCTGGCCGTGGCAGGGCTCTGGCTCGCTGGTGGGGCCTTTTTGGCAGTGGGGAGGGGAGTTTTCTCCATCCGCGTGCTGGGAGTGGGCCGGGACACCCTGAGGGTCGTCACTGTCCCCCGAGGCAGAGAACGAGTGAGTGGCTGCGTCTCGGTACTCGATGGGACAGGAGACGGGGCCACTGTGACCTTCGTGGCTTTGGTTGTCAGTCTTGGCAGAGGGGACGAGACCAACGCAGCGGTTGTTGCACCTGAACCCCGAGTCTTGAGGGATGCTGTGACCCTGCCGAACGCCAGCGATGGGGTGGCAGTGGTCAAGTTCTTCAGACCCTGAAGCAAGGGCTCCATATGCTGTGGGGTACTTGGGGAGGCACTGGGGTCCCTGGGCAGGATGGGGATGAGGGGGGGCAGGTTCGGCCGGTAGGTATCTGCTTGCCTGCACTGTTTTTTCAGGTATTTACAGTAATGATGAGCTGCCTTGGCAGAAGGATAAATATCAAACTGGCAGATGGCTCCTTCAAACTGCACGGAGTGCTGGTTAATCTTCCCAAAGAGGAAAGACCCATGTGGATCCAATGCCTCGTCCTTTTTAAAATGCAAATCCGCATGTACTCTGTGCTTCCCACAAGAAGTAAATAAAGTGACTGTCTGGCCACGGATATCGATGGCCATATTGTGCCACTGGCCATCGTGAACATTGTAATCAAAATATACAGAGCGCTTGTGGCCTACGTATACTATGATCTTCCCAGGCACAAACTGGACCCCCAGCTGCAGTTTTTTCTTTTTGCTCTTGACAGCAAAGAGAAAAGCATTGTTGATGCGGTGGGAGCACAGGCTCAGCACTAGGAGCAAGTCAATGCTGGAGCCTGCGGGCAGGATGGTGCTGATCGGTGCTTCGACACGCGCTCGCTGAGTGAAGATGACCCCTGATTTGAAAGGAATGACCCCTTGAGGAACTGCACGTGACGAGGACCATCCGCTCGACAGCCTTCTCCCTGCCAGGCCCAGCCTCTGAAGAACATCCACATCTGAAAGGGAAGCGCAAAGAACATGTCAGTTGGTGAGCCACCCAAGGGCTGGATCCACGTGAGACGCCTACGAGGGGTCAAGCCAGTCCATGCAAACGTGCAACAGGTTTCAGGAAACCCCCACCATCCTCTAACACAAATATGTTCAAGTAATCAGAATAGAGAGGGCATAGCTCTTCCTCCTGCACAGAGCGTGAAGAGCAAGTGCATGCTCAACTTGGTCATCAACAATCGCCAAAATGCATCAGCTCCATGGTGCATCTGGTGAGCTGTCCTGTCCCACCAGAGACCAGCTCCAGGCGTTCTGGAGGGAGCTGACCTCACTGCGAGGAAATTTCCCACTGAGCACCAACTCCACTTCTCTGGGATTTAATTTTGAGTACTGACCACACAGCTGGAAAGGAATTTGAACAGACTGAGCTGGGATTGCAACATGTTCTATCCCCAGAAGGCAAGGAATAGAACTTTCAAAGGGAGCAAAAGCCTTGTATCTGTCTCTCCAGATTAGTAAGCAGCAGCTTTTGATCTTAGAGACTCTGGAGAGTTTAGGGAAGCAAAGGTGCCTCCCAGCATGAAAAAATTGCACCTAGATTTCACTGAACTGCTTAAGGTTCTTAACAGCAGTGCTTTTTTTCCCAGAGGATCATCTTACAACTTTAAATTATTAAAATAAGTTGGAGGAACCAAGCTTGTTTGTGGAGAGCAGAGAAACTAGCTGCCACTGAGCAGGTAGGAGTCGCCTCCAGCACATCACCTCGGAGCTGGGTGCATTGTCCAAGGGAGGACAGGACGCTTGCTGCCCAGAGGCACCCATCTTTGGCTGCTGATGCTGGGAGAAGCCTGCAGTAGACATACAAGCAGAGTCCTCTGGTTCCTGGCCCTGAGGTCTAACAGGAGTCACACAGCTTGGAGTCCAAAGCAGCTTAGCAGGCAACAGCAATGCAGACTGGAGCCAGCTGGCTGCAGCTTCAGCACAGCTACTTAACTGGGGAAGATGCTCAGGTCCGTGCGAGAAATGCTGCGAAGGTAAATATGCCCAGACCTGAAAAAAGGGCTCCATGTGCCCAAAATCTCGTTCTCTTATTCCAGCTCTAGCATTTAGTCTAATAAAAGATAGCAACCACATGGTGAAGACAGATGAAGGTAAGGCGATGATGATTAACGTGATGCAATCACTGTTAAAATGAGCTAGGATAGCTCTATCGCCTTCCCTCCTCCCTGCCCAAACGCAATCCCCGTTACCCGATGACCAGCTAACTCTTGCATTTAAGCTCTCTTTGGGGAAGCCAGCCTGAGCAGGCTGCTTGCCTGGGCTGTGCAATCCAAACCCTGATCTCTCAAGGTAAGAATTTAACAATCAGAAGTGCAGCAGTGCCAATTATGGCTGCACATCAGTTAACATCAGGAGACTGCAGTTTTCCTATATTAAAAGAAAAAGCAAACCAAAGGTTGTCCAAAGGAGAAAAAAAAAAGCTGCTTTTCTAGAGGGGCCTTGGAATTTGGCCGCTTTTACCCTCGACTATTAAATATTCAGCACAATTCTCAATATTTGGAGAACCGGCACTAGAAAGACATCCTCACTTTTGGCCAGAGGGGCTGTAGACTCAAGCCAGTCTGAGGCCTGTAATGTCTCTGGTCAGGAAGGGAGGAGAATAGCAAGAAAACCTCTGTTCCTTGTCTTTGGCAAAAACAATGGCCATTTCTGTATGCAAGAACAAGTCAATCAATATTTTCTTTGTCTGAGATCAGCTTTATTCCCACTTCCCTTTTTCAAGACAGCTTGACTCATTCTCTCGCAGAGACTATCCTGGAGAAGATGTGTCAGACAGATGTGCAAGGGGACAGATATTTTCCCACTCCATAAAGAGAGGATAATTTAGTGCACAGCATGTTCAAGTGTTAGTAACAGTACTTCTGTACTAAGAAATCCTTGGTCCCCCACTGTTTTTCTGCCATATTGCTTTACAGGGCTGTCCCTCACCCCACAAAGGTAGCACTTTCCTCTCTCTCCACTGAACACAGCAATCACAGCAGCGTCTTCAAGCTGGATTGTTCCCATAGCCCATGAAACTGTAAAGGCCAAGGCATGGCTCTAGCAAAGTCAAGTGGGACCTTTGCCACAGACTTCAAAGGCACCAGGATTTAGCCCTAAGGAACTAAATTTACTGCTTAAGCTGGGAGCTAGACTCCAGCTTCCAATTTCTACATGTATTTTTAGGTTCACTCCCAGAGACAGACTGCGGTGTGTCTCTGCTAGGCAGAGAAGCTTTACACTCTGAGAGCTATTCATTCGGTAGCTGCTGTGCAAAGATGTAAGGATGTTTCCCTGCTCAAAGGATGCCGCTGCTGTTTGCAATACCAATCCAGCTGCTTTGTTAGCAACTGCACCAAACAGTGCTTAAGGAAAAGGAAAAAAAGCACGACTCAACCTCTCCTCTCCCTGAAAACCCACAAAGGTAGAGCCAAATTCTAGATGCCTACGCAAAGCCTGATTTAAACAGACCTCATACAGGACAGGGATGTGGATTTTCCAGCCCCAGGTCCAGGCACACAGCTCTGGACTCCTGTGCACCCAACCCGTCTGCCTCCGCGTCCCATGCCGACAGCCCAGGGATGGTGGGGCATGTCTCCAGGGATGACGGGATGTCATCGACTAACGTAAAATGCAAGGTAATTGTGGCTTCTTTAAATAGCTCCAAGTTTAGCAAAGCATTTTTTCCTCCTTCCATTTTTTTTCCTCTGTAGATTTTTCCATCAAAACACATTATTTAAAAAAATCCATTCACTTAGAGCTGCCTGCTCCCAGGTGCCTCAAACCTCGCTGCAGCATTCCTGTAGCAACACTTGAGCAACCGGGGAAAACTTTTCTACCAGACTCTGTGCATGAAGCAAGATACACAGAGATTCCTAAACAAGCACATGATCATCTCTGAAAGAGGGGATAAAGAGTTTTATTGCTACCCTTCGCCCTTCTCTCCCTCCCCCTTTCCCTACATAAAAATCTTTATAAAGAAAGAAGAAGCCAAAAGGCAGGAGAGAAATAACTCGCCGCTTCCTGGATTCCAGCAGCTGAGATCTGATGCCCACAACTAAAACTGGGTTGAACAAATGCTACATTTCCAAAAATCACTGCCCAGACCCTTAGTCAGTGCGCATCAGATGAACTCACTAACCTCATGATCGTTTGGATTTGTAATGCTTAGGGAAAACTCACCCTCGGTGCTCCCTGATTTTCCAGTGTGTAGGAAGATCTCTGAGCCTTAGAGCAATAACTGTGGTCTTGTCAATAGCCCCTAGCATTGGCTTCATTTCATCCTCATGCGCATCTATGAACAAGCTCTTATTTGTTTTTGTAAATCTCTCATTCAAAAATCCTGAGCGATAGTAGAGTCTCAAATCACCAGGGTTTCCTTACAGCCTTTGCTTCCTTGGAAGGTTTTGCTTTCTGGTCCCCAGAAGAGCCCGTCTCTGATTGTGGGGAAATTGAGCAGGACTTTGTAATTCCTTTATCACGGAGGAAGCATCTCAGAAGGGAGATATCTGCCACACTAAGGTAATGCACTAAGAGCGAAGTGAAAGAGTTTCCTTTGAATTGATGGTAACAATCAAAAAAGATGGCGCCATCCCATAATTATCCATCATTTTCCTCCCATGATAAAGACGAATCTAAACAGCATATTAAAACCTCCTTGAATAGGAGATGCCAAGACACAGTATTTATTCTGCCTCTTTATGAGCTGACATAAAACTTGCTCTGAAAACTGCTTGACTAAGTAATTCAGCCAGATGTTCACCTCTTTTGCATTGAAGCAGAATTCGGAAAATATTACATTTTTCAAAATTACTGATGGCAGGGATGTTATTTTTTCTTCTGTAAAAAGTGCTCCATGGGCTGGCTTACAGCTGAGCATTGACCAACTTTCTATTTTTCCTTCATGCTTTGGAGACTGAGAGGAGAGCCCTGGAGCCTGCTAGTCCACTTATTGTTGTCTCCTGATTGCAGGAAGCTGTTCAGTTCCAGCATGTACCCGCGTAAAACATCCGTGTGGAAGAGGTGTTGCTATTTTAAGGGCTGGCTCCCTGACAAACAGATGTTGCAGAGAGGCTCAGCTACCACTATCAGTTGTAAAAGATGCATTTATTTTTTATTTTTGTTGACTCTGAAGCTACCTCATCACGTCGGGGTCACTGATTATTGTAGCCCAACCTTTTGTCCTGTCTCCACCAGTGTTGGGAGGGGATGCCTAGAGGAGCTGGGGTGAAGATACATGGTCACTCCCTATAGAGCTCTCTCCCTGCAGCACAGGGACCGAGCCAGACGTAGTAATTCTCCTATCAGCCACTCCCATGGGATATTTCTTCCTGAAATTTGTTTTTACTTTTAAAACTCCCATAACTTCTGTATGCACAACATCACGTGTCTGCACCAGGTGTGGTTGGGTTGCATTCAAACCAAGGAAAAATCCGTCTGCCAGAGATGCTTAATTCCTTAATGCCCCGACCCCAAGGGGCACTTCCTAAAAGCAGTTAAGTACTAGCAAATGCAGGTAGATGCCAGTGACATTTTAAATACACTGAAGGGCTTCATTCCCATCAGTTCCACCAGGCAGACAGGCACTTCTGAAAGTCCTGGGGGGCACGTAATCACCTGTAAAAACCCGGTTCTTTTGCCAGCTGTTAACTGTGTCATCTACATCATGTGGATCACTGCAACGATCAGCAGTAAATGCACTTAATTCTGTGCACTAGGCTCAAGCATTATTAAATGATGGTCCTAAACTGATACAGAAGTCCTCGGCTCTTACTTTGTTTGAAAAAGGAGGGGGGAAAAAAGTGCAATTTACCTTCAGAATTTCCCTGTGTGAATCCCAGGAACCAGCTGAAACATAACACAGTCCAGACAAAGCAGAATCCCCTAGAATTGGAAAAGAAGAAAAAATAATGAGTTTCTACAATGTTAGCAACAGAAAACAGCCCTGTTAAAGGCCTTCTCCTGGACCACAAGTCCAGTGAAGTCAACGGCGGTGTTCACACGCCTCTAGGAAACGGGTGCTCAGCAGAACGGTGCCTGCTTCTGACTGAGATTTCATTTTGCTGCTTCAAAGTTCTCTAACCCCCCCCGAATTCAGAGGGAGGTTTTCCCACCAGCGTTACAGGCTGTTGATCAAATCCTGAACGAGGACCGGACCGGTGTTTTTAGACACAGCATCCCCAGTGCCAGGTCAGCAGTCCTTTCACTACTGCTGCTTGCTGGCACTCATCCTGCCTAGGACAGGACAGCAGAAATGCAACAGGATGGAGAAATAGTTCAAGATGGGAAGGCCAAAAGACATGCCAGCAGTACATGTGCATGTCTGTGAGGACACAGGTAGGAAAGGGGCTGCCACTCAGGGACAGACTGCTTGCCCTTGCATCTCAGCAAACAAGATCGGAGTCCTGTTGCTTTACTAAGTACTTAAAAATATTCTGAACATGTAAAATGCTACAGGGATTGACTCCTGTTTTTATACCAACACAAAGGTGGAGGACAACTTCTAGCCATTCTGCACCCTATGCCATTGCCACTAATGACTTTCTCATTAGTTTGGTATGGCAGGAAGTTTTAGAAAGCAAGAGCTGCAGGCTCCCAAGCGCAGTGCTCTTGCAGACTCCTTCATGTCTGAGAAGGAGCTGGGCAAACCTTTCTGTTTTAGCTAAACTTTAAGCCTCAGAGTGCCATTGAAAACAGCAGCAGAGAGGAAAAGTTTTACCAGAAAGGCAGCTGAAGCCCCCTTTCCCCCGCCAACTTCCTTGATTTGTAGCCAAATAACGAACATAGGAAACTCCTTGGTTAAGCTCACTTAAAATGGTCAGTGGAAAGTTTGGAGATTGAATTCCCTTGTCTTTGAGAGATGAGATTTAACAGCTCGATCAGCAAGGGCATCAGGCAGCTGGAGGAACTGAGTACAAAAAAAGTAAACTACAGAAAGTCCTCGGCCAGAAGAAAGCAGTGTGGGACACCCACCGGTTGCTTCAGCCAAGCCAGTGAGAACAGTGGGGTTTGCAAAGCGATGCCAAAGTGGAGCTTGCTCCTCTCTTTGGATCTGGCAGAGAGGAATCATTTATCAAATGGGATTAGAGACCACTCTTCTCCTGCCATCAAGTCTCAGCTTTACCTAAAAAAAATATCCTCTGAGACAATGCAAGACCCTGGGCCAGATCCTCACCTAGAGCAGGAGACCCTTTCCCACAGCTAAAACGAAGCCACTGTGATTTACACAGCAGCAGGGAAACCTGGCCTTGAATGCAAAAATCCATGCAGGAATCCAGCCACTAACTAATATTTTAAGGCTCGAAGGGACAAAATACTGGAGTGGCCCCACATCGGCTGGGAAAAAAATGAGATGAAGCACATCACTCTTTTGCTGTTTCCATTACCCTGACTCTGGGCTGCACATTTCAGGAGCTCTGGGCCTGCTTTAGTTTACGCACGAAGGAACAGCGGCGTGGAGTAGCCAAATCTTTCTCCGAGTCCTTTAGCCAGCTATATGCTAACCAGGAAACCTTCCGTGCACTCAGGAGACCTCCAGCTGGGGTGATGTGCCTGTTTTCTGCCTATCAAATCCCATGGGACACAGCTCTTGGGGGCTGGAGACACGGCTGCGTGCAGGAGAGCTCTTGGCCCTGCTCATTCAAGGGGAGTAGGAAGGCAGAGAGATTATGATGACTCCTCATGGCCAGCTCTAGCTGAAACCGTTTTATGACTTAAAAGAGGCTAAAATACCCTTTACAGAAGACCTACATTTCTGTGCTCACCTCCAAAGGATCACAGTGTTAGGACGCGGATTCAACTCCCACATGCGCACGGAGCGAAGGCCGCAGCGGGTGCCAGCAACGGGGTTCGACTGCCCGATGAGAGCACGAGGGGAAGGGGGCAACCAACACAACGTCAGCTCCAAAGCCAGAAGACCCAAGCATTAATAACACCTTTTCTCTGTCGAGGACTGGATTTGTCCAGCTCTGTACAAACCCTGGTGCACACAACACACCTAACCCAAGTCCACCTGCGTTCGGAGGGGTGCGGGAGAACCTTCACCACCCAAACTTGCATCCAAAATTCCTGTTGACCAACACAGCAAGGAGAACAAGCCTTAGGGAAAATCCAGCACGTAATTCCATTCCAGTGACACCGCCGGGGCTATAAAGGAGACGAATGCACAGCACGGGATCCAGCTGGCCCCAGCCCTGCTCCTGGACCCCTCGCGCAGCCAATGCTGTACGAGCTGAGAGCGGGGCCGAGTGCCAAAGCGCTGAAGAAAAACACTTTGGCAAAATTTACCAACTTAATGGAAAAAGCAAAAGCAGCTTCCAAATGGCAGACCTGTGACTGATGGGGCTGTTAATTATTGCAGGATTTTATAATGCAGGCTCTTTTTCCGTTACAACTCTGCAGCAACAGGATTGCATAAGCAGTTTGAGTAGCAATAGTAAAGGAAGACTTTTCTCCTTTTATAGAGCTATCAAACGCACCTTTCCTTTATCTCTGCTTCTTCCCACAAGCGGTGATTTCCACAGTAACTCTAGCAAGAGGCACCCACTAGAGGCATTCATTTCTTTTATTGCACAGGGCTTATGAATACCCAAATGAGGAACCCACTGCTATAGTTACTAGGCGAAGAAGTGCCCCTAAACACCTACGACGTAGGTTCACGTGAACCCTAAAAGTTTTCCAGTGGAGACACAAATTCCCTTTACAGCAAATTGAAGCTACTGACTCCAGAGCAATTTTGCTTCGTTACTTTTTGCAGACCCCAGGGATCTGTCCAGGGTTGAAAGCAAGAGACAACAGAGAGGGACAGAAGTGCAAAGGCTGTCAGCATCACTTCTCAGACTTGGAGGTGACTTCAGCACCTCCCCAGTGAGAATCAGGGGTGTGCAGGTAGCAGCTAGAAAAAAACACCCCGAGGAGTTCCTACAAAACTCAACCCAAAGGTCCTGGCACCACTTCTGCTGGGGCTGGCACCTCCTGGAGGTCCCTGCACGCGGTGCTCAGAACCAATCTGGAGATCTGCTGAAATCACGACTGCTAATTAGTGTACTAATTAGCAAAACTCTGCCCTGGGTTCTCAGCTTGCAGACTCACTTGCTATCTTCTTAATGCATATTAAAAATCAGACTTCTGGCAGCAGCAAGTTGTGGCAGGGGGGCTTACAGAAGTTATCACTGCTCCATGTGGCTTGTGCAGAGCGTGTCTTGCTCCCAGCCCCAGTACGGTCACATTCAGGTGGCAGCCTCAAGAGCAAAAGTAAAGAAAAGATCCTGCTGAACGTATCAGTTCTTACCTGACAGCCAATGGCTTCTGTAACAGAGGAAAAAAGGACTATGATGAATCTAAAGACAAGAGCAATACAACACCTCAAGAACAAACCTGGTCGGAAATTACTGATAAAAAAGTGCAAGTTTGACAAAGCTGAAGCAATCTGTAAAACACTTATTGATCAGCTAATTCTACACTTCACAATTTCTGGAATTGGTTGGCACAATTTCAGCATTCTTTAATTAAAAGTTTTGCTTTAAAAAAAAACGAAAAGAGGAAGTCCAAATTATTTTACATCTTGTTTGAGTAGATGATGGGTCAAAGCCGAACAAATTGTTACAAGGGCCCAAAGCAGTGGGTTTTTTTTTGCCTTCATTTACAGTGCAAGATGTCTTTGTAACTGCAAACATTCTTGCAGAGTGGAAAAACAATTCCCCCCGCACTCTCCTCCACTCAGGTGTATTTTTTTTTCCTGTCCAAAAGACCAGAAAGCCAGCTGGATGCTGAAAATTGCTTTTCAAGGAAGGCAAGTCTACATTTCTAGCTGTAGATCAAACAAGAGTTCTTAACAAGAGAAAATATAGATGTTGTTTAAGATCCCGTGCACATGACTGTAGGTGACTTTTTGTATGACTCCCAAGCAGTTCTGGCAGTCAACAGGAAACAAAAATCACAGCCTACGTACTGAGATTTTAAACTGCACCATAGAATTGATTCCACTCCCAGCTTTTTGAGGTAGAAATCTCATTTCATACTAGATCACCCTTTGCACAACAGACTTCTCTCTTTCCAGGGCTTCTGGAAACTATGGTATTTCTTCTCTCACCCCCTCAGTTTCAGGAGAAAGGGATGGGAACCTATCATTATGAGATGTCCCTGTTCTGACCCTGCATAGTCCTGTGCTAGACCCCTTTTTGGCAGTATTAACCAGATATTGGTTTATACCTCCAGTCAAAGATTTTGTCTGGTGCACCCAAGCTCTGCTGAAAAACTCAGCATGCTATGGGGAACGCGTCTGAGATGACTGAAATTGTATTCGCTTTTAACCTCCATTCAGCACCTACACTGTTTTTTTTTTTTTTGTTTGTTTGCTTGTTTTAAGAAAAGGGTTAAAACAGACAAGCAGATATGGTCCAGATAGATAAGTTTCCATGGTCATTTTAAAACGTCCTGAACATCCCAATCGCTCCACCCTGCCCCAGGGTTTGGAACGTGGGTGCAAACCCCCAGATTCCCAGGCTTTCTCCAGTGCCATTTCTGCCAAATCTCATCTTAATTCAGGGTGAAAACAGACTGAGAGCTGTGCCTGTAGAGGTCTATCTCAAGGTTTTGGCAATTGTGGACCAGAAAAAGCTACTGCTTCCTCAGGAGGAGGCCCCTGGTAGTGAAGAATGATCCATCGGGGTCTGATGAAAGGGAGGAATCACAGGCACAGAGGGGAGGGACCTCGGTGCCTGGCAGTGATACTGCAGCAGGACTCAAGCCCAGGCTGATCAGCCAGGCACAAGGAAGGCGTGGGTGCATAAAGGCCTGGTATTTGCTCCCCAGTGCCTACAGCTCCACGTAGCATTTCTCCATGGGGGTAATGCAGACCTGCCGTACACAGCATGTGGAGACGAAACACCAGCGTGGCCAACCCTCCCTCCTGCAGCTACCTCATTTTGTTCTTCCGAGGGTTTATGCTGATACCTGCAGACAAAGGGCTGATGGGGTTCGAAGTGCCGGTCCCTGTCCTCCTAACCAGGAACCAGAGCTCGTGTATTCATTGCTTCTTTGAGCTCCTGCTGCTGACAACCTGCTTCCTCATCGCTAGATGCAAGACCGACCGATGAGGCTGGGATGACTCAAACACCCTTCCAGATACCCCCCAGCAACTTCCCACAACACGGGATCTTTCCTGACAACGTGCTGCTTGGCCTCCTTTTGCTCACCATCACTGCCCGGGTTATTGGCTTTGCTGCCGTGCGAAGTGACAGCACTCACTGCGGCCCTGCCCTTTGTGTCCGCAGCTAGTAACTGGAGCCCTCGGCAAACAGAAGTGCTAAGCGTGATCTGTCATCTAACTCCTTTTTTGTCCTTCCAACAAATGCCTTTGCATTCCTTCATTTTGTCAATGGGGTTTGGCAGAGCTGTATAGAATTCCCCATTGTTTCCATTTGCACTTCAGTAAGTGTCCATCATTGCTACTTATGCCCCCAACAAACTGGCAGAGAAAGAGAGAGAAAGAAATAAAATCTCTATTTAGAAATTTCATACAACTCGTTATTGCAAGACCTGGGTGTCCCCTAGTCTTTAACGCAACGTAACGTGATGTTTTGAAGCATGGCAGTTTTATCCCCGCAGCCCAAAGCAGAAAGGGGATGAAGCTGGGACTCTGTTAGAGTGGCACATCGAGGTGGCAGCAGAGGGGGACCTGGGCACAGGACCTCAGCCATGACGCTGCCCTTTCCTCCTGGGACACAGCTCCAAGAGTCTGTGCTGCTGCCTCCTCTTCGCCCCACGGTACCAGCCCACCTGTACCGTTTGCCCAGTATTGCCCTAATTTGTCCCAAATCACCTGCCCTGCCTGCAGGGCCATCATCTCCCCTTGAAACAGGAGCTGGCTGGCTCCATCCCTTCCAGGGCTGCCCTGCCACTCGGTCCATCCTCCCCAGGGGCACCAGGCGGGTGCTGTACCACCATGCAGGGCCTTCCTCACCCAGCGGGTGCGCCAGGCAGCCCCGAGGCAGCATTAGAGCCACCACTCAGGGCTGTAGCAGCAAGCAGGGCGAGCTGAGGCTCGGGAGAAGGAGACCAGCCTCTCCTGGGCCAGCATGCAGCGCCGGGGCTGGAAGGAGCTGGGGTGGTGCAGATGCAGCTAAAGGGCACGAGTGCTACGGGCTGGACACATTCAATGAATGGCAGAGTGCAAAACCTTCTGTGGTATCGGGGAGCCTGTGCTCACTGAAAACGCAACAACAGAAACGATCAGGAAGAACATTTTAAGTTTGCAAAGCCTGTAAAGGTTTGTGTTCTCCTGGTTTTACAGGCTTTGGCTGCTTGGGCCAGAAGGCTTCGGTTCCCTCACCGTGCTCTGCAGCTGCTTCCCCTCCGCTGCTGAGCCAGCCCTGCCGTTCCCATCCAGGGGTGTCCCGCAGCCCGGCACCTTCCCAGCCACCAGCCCCGCTCCAGAGGATGCCGCAGGGGTGCTGGGACACTTGGGGACCCAGTGCCCCGAGCGACGGCACCAGGAGGTTCCCGTTAGGGGCTGCCTTCAGGAGCGCCATGCTCAGGACGCCGAGGCAGGCTCTGTGGCACCAGGGTGGCCTGGTAAGCAGCTCCTGGCTCCCGGGACCCTCACCGAGACTCCAGGCTTCGAGAGGAACACCCAGCTGTGGGGACGGCGGGCTGCGCACACAGCTCCGCCGGGCAAGTGGGAGCCCAGCACCGAAAAGCCCATCGGGAGATAATGCGAAGGGCAGCAAGCGACCTCTGCCGAGGAGGGAACGGATCAGCAGCACGCTGGCAAGGTATTTAACCCCGAGCAGATCCTGGGAACAAAAGGCGCACATATTGAGCCACCAGAAGAGACCACAGCGCAGATTTCCGTGGCACCTCGCACGGCGTTAGCCTGGGTTACAGAGATACGAGGGCAGATCCAGCCCTGCTGCGAGCACGCAGCCCCGCCGGGCGCCCCTTTCCTCGACCCGGCCTCAGCGGGGTCCGACGTGCCCTGGGGCTCGAGCAAGGTCCCCCTGTCCCCTCTTGCAGCATGACTGCAGATAACTTCACCGTCGTGCTCCCAAGGTAGCGCGAAGGGACCTCGCCTCGTGCCAAGTGTCTCCCCGGCACCCGGCCCTGCCCCTCGCCTCGCAGTGCTGCTCCGGGTGCCCCAGAGCAGTCCTCGTCCCCCTGCTCCCCCGTCCTCCCGTCGACTTCTCCATTTGTGACACAGCCACGCTCGCACGCTCCCAGGCAGGCACGGGGCTCCAGAGAGCACCCAGTGTTTAATAGGTGCAGCGGGGGGACAGTGCAGTCACCAGCATTTCCAGACACACCACAGCCACGTCCGGGTGAAAAAGCCCCAAAGCCCTGAAATTCGGTCCTCGTGAGCGTACAAACACGCACAAACTTCCCGAGCAGAGCTGGTTCCAGGCTCTGGGAGCGGTTCGGACCTCGCCACATAACTTTACACACACAGACACACGCATGCAGGGCAGGCGTGTGCTGAGCCTACAAAGGAAACTGCACATTCATCCCCGTCCAGCTCCGGCACCGCGCTAACGGGGCGGCTGCGGGGAGCGGGGTGACCCTCGGGGGGCACGCGGGGAAGGGGGGGGGGTTCCCCCAAATCCCCCTGCCCCATTTCCGTCCTTTCCCCCCATCTCACAGCCCGTCCCGGTCTGGCAGAAGCGCAGGGATCCTGTACACAACTTTTTCAAACTGCCAGGCAGAAGAATCCCAGTCCTTCCAAGGGAGTGTCGGTAAATCATCATTACATCCGACAACGCAACCAGAGGGCTTAACCCTTTGCTAGTCCCCAGGAAAATAACAACAACAACAAATTTAACAATGAAAATCCTCAAAGCTGGCCCCGGCTGCGTGAGAAAGAGGACAGGCAGGGTGTGGACCGCAATTTTTCATGTCTCTATACGTACAGAGATAGAAAGATATCTTTGTGCGCGCGTACACGAAGCACACGAACATGCCACCACGCACCCGCCTGCCTCCCTGGACGTGCCTCCCAGCCCTCCCCATGGCTCTCCCACTTTTCGGAGGACTGCGGTGGCGATCTCCAGGTACTCGTGCCCCCGTCCCGCGGTGCAGGGCCAAGGAGCAGCGTTCCCAGCCTGCTCCCCAGCGGGGCTGGGAACCTCCCGGCGCCTGCCCAGGGTGGAGGTGCCGGGGGGACCCCGGGGAGGCAGAATCGCCCGCTGCTGCATCTCGATGCGGGTGCAACACCCGCACCGGGGTGGCCCACCCCCGGGACCAGTTCCCGGACTGGGAGCTCCTTTCCCCGGGGCTGGGAAGCGGGGGTTCCTCCAGCCGTCCGCAGCACCCTGACCCCCAGCTCCGCACCTCACCAAGGCGCTCTCTCAGCACCAACCCCACACCCCAGCCCCATTCCCACCCTCCCGCTCCAGCGTGGCCTCCCCGCTTCCCAGCCCATTCTCCTCTGCAGCCCAGGAGTTTTCACATCGTCCCCTGGCAGCAGGAATGTCTTCCCCCACCCCATCCCCAGCCGCCCCGAGCACAGCGGAGCGGAGCGGGGCTCCCTCCCGGGCACGTTCTCCCCGCGCGCACCCCGCGGGCTCCCCCGGCCCCCCAAAACCCCATTTCCCCCCGGGATGCCCTTCCCCAGCGCCGGGAGAAGTAGGACTTTGTACTCACCCCCTGCCTGCTGCTGTAGCTCTGAGTCTGGAGACCGGCTCTGATTCCGGCTCCATCACGTTTAGTGCATTGTCTCTTTCGGGCAATTTTTGCGGCAATCCATCAGAAAAAGGGGAACAGGCCGGTTTGTGGGTACATCCTTCCCAGGAGCTCAGCTCTCTGCCTCTCTAAGGGGCTCAGCTGTGTCAAAGACACCCCCTGGCCCGGACGGCTCACTCCTTCCTCCTTCTCTTCTGGGTCCTTTTGCTTACACAGATCTTTTAATCCCATTTAACTCCCTCTCGGCAGACTGCAATTACCTTGGGAGAAAGGAGAGAGAACAGAAAGTACACGCTAGGAAGCCAGGCTGGCCCATGGTTGCTGGACTTCTTGCCTCTCTTTTTTTTTTTTTCCTCCTTATTAATAGTACAATTGCTGTGATCCCTGGTTTCCAAAATCCTTGATTGAAAGTGTTTTTTTTCTTAGCTGTTACTTTTTTTTTTTGGTTTGGTTGGTGGTTGTAATTATTATTTTTATTTGCAGTGCAGATGTGCCTCCCACCCCCTCAAAGATCTCTCCTCTGGACTTAGAGAGAAGAGGAAAAGGCAGATTTTCAGAAATGAAAATTATTTAAGGATGTCCCTGCTGCCTCTCTCTGCTGCCCTCCTCTGTAGTACTGAAGCACTTGCAAAAAATAATACAAAGTAAATAAATAAAAAATTGAAACTTCGGCTAGAAGAGCTGCAGGGGAGTAACCCAAGACCCCTTCCAGGCTGTGCAGAGCAAGAGCGGGTGACTCCGTGGAGGAAGGCCCAGCTCTGGAGGAGGCTGCTGATGGAGATGGCTGCTTGGCCATGCTCGCCTGCCCGGCCACGAACCCTCTGCCCAAAGCAGCTCCAGCCCAGTGCACAGGGACGGCAATGGACCCGCAGTATGAGGTACCTGGCGTGGCTTCTCCCCGTGGGCACAGCGCTTGGAGGAGGTCAAGAGCCCACGGAGGGGGCTCGGACACGCAGGAGCCCCCCGGTCCCCTCCTCGCCCTGTCCTGCTCCCACGGGGAGGGAGCGAAGGGTCCCGGGTGGGGGCATCCCCAGACCCCCTCTCCTCCCACTGCCAGGTGATGGAGGCTGGAGCCTGAGGGGCTGGGAGGGGGGAAGGAGTTTCCTTACGTGAAGTCCAGCAGAGGAAAGCAGATCCCAAGCCCACCCAGCCAGCTGTGCCGCGAGAGTGGACTCTGTGCTGGACTCGCCTCCCTTTGCCCTCTCCTCTTCCAGCAAAACCCCACCGAGCCAGGATCCCCCCAGGCCCCATCCACCGTGCGCAGCCAAGGTGTCAGGCAGGTCCCTCTTGTCCATGTTGCCCACGCCAGGACACGGCAAAGCCCTCAGCTCTGGGGGTCCCCTGGTGCGGCCGAGCCCCCGCGTGCCCCCCAGCCCTGCCCCTCGCGCAGCGTCGCTGCCTTGGGCACTTACTTGGCGAGGCGGGAGGCTGTGCAACGTCTCCTTGCAGCCCCACCTTCATTGGCATTCATTTGTCCCAGCAGCTTACAACAACGTCTACTTCTTAAAAAATACTACTACTACCAAAAAAATAAAAAAAAAGGCAAAAGGAGCAAACACACGCACACAAAAAAAAATCCAAAGCACCCAAGCCCTTTCCTGCCTCCTTCCCCTTCAGTCCCAAGGTGTCTGGAGCCAAGGGGGTGCCTGCCAGGCTCAGGGCCCCTGGCCGAGCCAAGGCTCCCTGGCAAGGCCGGGTCCCCCCAAATTCAGCGGGTAACCCGAATTCCCCCCAAATTCAGCAGGTAATCCTTCCCCGGGGCGCACGCAGGCAGGGGCCCCGCGGGTCCAGGAGGGAAGGTGGGCTGCGAGCAGGAGGGACACGGATGGGAGAGAGGTGGAAATTATAAGGCTGCCCTTGTCCTTTTAAATAGCTGCAGCCAGGGGACTCCGCTGGCTGGCTGGGGTGCCCCAGGTATCCGATTTCAGCAAACAGCAGCTAATGAGAGGAGATCCAGCCTCCGAGGGGCAGGTTCAGCGCTGCCCTGCGGGCAGGGGGGCACTGGGGCACCCCTGCAGCAAGGGATGTGAGGGGGGGGGAGGCTGGAGGCTGCCGGGCAGAGCTGGGGGCAAGGAGGGCAGGCTGGGGTCCCTGAGCTGCCAGGGTTACGCTGCAAAGGTTGGATCCTGCAGGTGCTGAGCCAGCCCGGGGGTTTGCTTTGCATGGGTAGGGGGCTGCGCGCCCCCAGGATGGGGGAAAGGACCAGGCAGAACCACAGCACCTGGCTGTGGGCCTTAACCTTAGTACTCCCCCCCCAAAAAAAAAACAACCTACAGCTGCAAGTAGGATGAACACCAACCCACCGAGTCCCTGAACTTGAAGGTTTTGCTGGGAGCAGAAAATTCAAGGAGCCGCTGGCCTGACTCAGCACTGCAGGTTTTACTCGAAAAGGTGACCTCAGCGTGGCCAAAAGTTAAGGTTTCCACCAGAGCTCAGACCTCCTGTGACGTCTCCTGTTACCAGGCATGCTGAGAGCTTTTCTTTAATACAGACATTTGGCTGAGTCGTGGTTGCTTGCAGGGACTGTGGTTTTGCATCTCCCAGTTTCTATAGGCAGGAGATTTTATTCATACCTTTGCTCTGAAACATCTGCATTTTTCTTTCTCGCTTGCTATAATCGAGGAAGCTTTAAGCAATAACAATAAAGCACAAAGGAATTTGAAATAAGCGGTGTTATGACTGGGATAAATAAGTAACAGCCTCGCGGTCCACTTTCCTCAGGGACACTTTTCCAGAAGCGTGCAGCCACGTTACGCGCCCAGACACTTGCTGGAAGCTCCTGTGCACGGGCAGACCTGTCGCAGCGCCCTGAAGTCCCAGGAGCTCAGACAACCCATCCAGACCAGCTCTGAGGGCTGGGACTTGAGGGACAAAAGGTAGTCACACAGCGTGTCAGAAACCACATAAAACTCTATTTTCTCAGCTATTTTTACCCCAGCTGTTTTTCCATGTTTCTCAGTCATGCATTCCTCGCTGAGAAACATATTCTAGCCAAGCCTAGAGTGTTTTAAGATTAAAGCTTTAGCTATTATATATATATATATATGCATATAACTTTGCAAAGAAACGTATGGAAATTCCTGTGCTGTTGACTATGCTTTGTAGCCTACTGTTCTTTTCTAATTTCTAACTTTTCCAAAACCAGCAAGTATTCAGAAACTGTCCTTCCCCTCAAAGAAAACCATGCTGTCCCAGAGACCAACAAGGGTCCAGCTTCCCAGAGCAAGGGACAGAGATGAAAGCAAAAAGTTGTGCTGCAGCTTTTTGGGAAGATGCACACAGATGCAGCAGGGACAGGTAACTGGTAAGCAAAAGGACTGGCAGAGCTTCAGGACCGTAGTGCTGCAGAGACCACAACGAAACACACTTGGAGCCCCAACCTGCAAATATTTATGTACGTACTTAACTTTGCTCATATGAACGGTTTCAAACCAAACACATGCATAAAAGCTTTGCTAGCATGCAGACTTAAATGTAGCCCAGCAGTAGGAAAAAGGGAATTAGTTTAAAACAAAAGGAAACCCAACATTGCTGAAGCCAAGAGTAGTGCCAAGTGAATTCAGGTTCAAAAATTAGACCTCATTCTTCAAAAAGAGAAAAGCCACAACATATGATCTGAATAGAAATATATTTAGCAGATTTATTTTTCTTTCCTTCCACATTTAAATAGAAGCCATTTTAAAATACTAAATAAACTGAAGTAAATCAGCACAGCAGTGAAATGTAAAAAAAAATATTAAAAAGGCAAGAAAAAAAGAAAAAAAAAAGGAATTGAACGTCCTAGTTTAATTAGCCAAAATAAGAAAAGTACAGGGGAGGAGGAAATACCACCACACACCACACGACACTGGGAACAGAACACTTGCTTTTGACAAAACACACCTCTCTCTCAAAAAAAAGCAGCATGTCATTACTGCTTGAATAAATACAGCGTTTAAAATATTCATCCGCGTTTAGCCAGTTTCCAAAAGAACCCGCACCCACCTCTCCTCTGGGTCCGTAGCTTGGTTGAGCATCAAGGCCCTCATTAATACCGTCCCATCCCTTTGCTCCTCTCGGAAAACCAGGCGTGAAGGCACCTACGGGCCGTGGCGAGGCAGCATCACGCGGCGGTGCGCAGCTCCCAGTGCCGGCTCAGAGGACCGGAGGAATCCCAGGCACAAACCTGGGCCTGCCCTCCCGTTTCGGCTCAGCCTGCAAGGCAACAGCACTGAATTACCTTCACACAAGTCAGGAGAGCGTCCCGAATCCCTCGCTGCCCCCAGCACTCACAAGGAATTACAGGGATGTGTCTGGATATATTTAGATAAATGCCCTATTCAGATTGAGGGCTGTGGCACGACCGGGCAGAAGGCACGGGCGGTGTGAAACCCCAAGCACAGGAAAAGCCTGTGGGAGGGATCAAACAAACAGGCAAAGGCAAGATGGGATAAAGAGCCTTTCACTGCCCTCTGGGCTGAGGATCTGCTCCATCTAACCTCGGTGCCTGGTGAAGGGCTGCTGGAGCCATAGGGACAAGGGAACCCACCCTGCGGCAAGTGCCGCTGCCGCGAAGGAGTGACGGCGCTGTGGTGACGGGACGCAGCCATGCTGCGTGGCCCAGGAACGCACACTGCCTGCAGCAGAGCTCTGGAGGAGGGCTGGATCCACTCCTGTAAACCCAGCAGGAACAGAAGATTAACCCCCCACAGAACTGGGACTCAGCCCCAGCCCACGCAGCAGCATGGGGTGCGCCTGGCTGTCCTGGGCCGGGGTTGACCTGGCAGCCATGTCACATGCCAGGAGCCCGGACATCGAGAGGCCCCCGGAGAGCCGGGGACACCAAGCCCTGCCTGCAGGGCTGCACTAGGCCATCGGCACCAAAGTGAGCACCCGCAGCCCCTCCTGCTGCCTCTGGGATCTTTGGGACCAGCCCAGCACCCCTCCTGAAGGGATGCGATGCCCAGTGCAGGACCTCCTAATCCCAACACGACTTTTCCATCCAAATCCCGTATTTAATGTGACCATACTGCCATTTCTCATGCTTATGAGCTCTGTTTGGGCAAACTGGCACTAGTTCAAGCCCTGGGCTCAAGTCTTTCCTGCCGTAAGGGACCTGGGCATGAGCAGAAACCTGCTGGTGAGCTTCAGGTGGCTGACGAGAAGTCTCTCCACACACGGCACGGTCAAAGACTCCATGCAGGCAGAAGCTGGCCCAGCTGGGGTCCAGCTGATTCACCTGTTGGTTTTCTCTGCCTGGCTTCAGCCACCTCTGCAAGAGCATGAGGCTTCAGCTGAGGAGAGAACGCGCAGCAGTTCTGTTCTGATTTTAGACTGCTGTCTGACATCTACTCTGTAATGCAAAAGATGCTGTGGGTTATGTTTCTTGTTCCCAGTGCACCAGGGAGAATATCGCTTATATGGGAGATGTACAGAAAGCTCAGAAGTCATATAACCAACCAAGTTTGTACCCAGTGCTATTTCCTCCCTCTCAGCAGCCTGACAAACCCCATCCCACCCCGTGTCACAGGCTAGTGGTGACATGTTTGAACTTCTGCAGCCGTTTGATGTAAAATGTTTTAAATTCTTTTTGGGAACACTAAAGGCTTTTGTCTCTTGACCGGTGCTGCAGGGATGCCATGTCTGGCAAAGACTGATCTTTCTGTGCTTTCTGGCTATGCCATATCACATCGGGCTGCCCAGCTGGCTGAGAGGTAGGAATTGCTGGTAATCATTAAACTGAGCCTTTTTCCATCGGAATGAAAGGAAACACAATGCCGCGATACAAGTCCAAGCCCACCCTTCCTAAGGAAATGATGACTGCTGATTACAATCCTGCCAATACGCTTCTATTTAGACATTTAGGGAACCGCAGTGTTACAGATGGCTGCGAAGCCGATAGTTCAACTGATGTTACAAGCGCGTGGTGTCAAACTTACAGGTAAGCCACAACAGGGTAGTGCATTGCATACTTCCAGGGGAAGATGTTCCAGGGAACAGCTCCTAGTCCCTGACTGCCTTCATTTGAGGTACCAGGCAAAGGCTGCCTGGTTTTGGTAACATCCAATTCCCTTGTTTGTCCAAAGCAGATTCCTAAATTTTGTTTAGGGATTATTCAGACACTGGTGCTGTGGGAAAATACAAAAGAGCCAGCACTGCTCGGCAGTTCTGAGCAGCATCCCTACATCTAAGCACCAAACAAAGTATTCCAATGTTTTTGGCACTGCGTGGTGATCCAATTCAACACTCTGAGCTGCACAGCACATAACCAAGGCTGGTTTTCCCCTCTTTCCATAGAAAAAAAAAAAAACACAAACCCAGCCCACCATCAAAATCAACACTGGGCTGCTGCCCATGGAGCAGTAATTCTTCCACAGTCTGGAGGCTTGCTAGTTAAACGCAGTAATGCACCAGCAAGCACAAATGCTTTTCCCACCGGCATGCCAAACGACCCCGATGGGCTGGTGGAGGTGGACACGTGCTGAACTGGGCCAGGTCAGGTAACAGGATCTTTCTCTAAAGAAACAGCACACCTTTTCTTCATGAAACAGAACCACCCTGAGAGCGCCGTCTCCTGCGGCAGGGATGGATGGTACCCCGGTGCGTACCAGTGCCTGCTGATCTAATTCATTTCCTGCAGGTTAAGGACAACTACCACTGTGGTTGCTGCTACAACAGCATTTTACTGTGGCAGGGAGCACTACCCGGTGTTTAAAACTTAAGTCAAAATTCTGCAAGTCAGACATGCACACTGCTTCTGAATTTTCTGCTGCACTGCCCACTTCTAGCGTGCTGTCAGCTTTCTGGACATCCCAGGAGCAGTGACGTGGGTGTGGATCACTGCTTGTGCAAGCACATGCAGTGCAGAACTGATTTAGGCACGAGCAGCCTGACCTGTTCTGAACACAGCAGACAAAAACTAGTGGCTGCAGGCAACACTGGAAGGTGTTGGCCACTGAGATGTGCTGCGTCTGGTCTGAGAGGTGCCTCTGGCTCTGTGCAGTCGGGTGCCTGCACGTGGGGATGCGGAGCTTGGCCAAGTGCAGCGGGAAGGCCGAAAGCAGAGCTGGACCCTGGCCTCCGCCAGGCAGCAGGATGCAACGCAAACGTCTGGTTCTGTGCACGACAGACAGACTGAAACAAAGCCTGAGTCAGATTCTGAGCAGTTTCAGTGGGAAGGGGAAAGGAAGAAGAGCCTAGAAAAAGCCAAAGCAACTTTTTCTTATGACACAATGTTTAAGGCAAAACTATTTAAAACAAAATGAAAACAAATGTTCTCCTTTTTTTTCCTTCAAGTAAAACATGATGCATTTTTAGTGTCTGATTTGATGTTGAAAGTGGAAAACTGTCAGCTCCAGCCGCAGTAGGAAGGACAACGCCTGTGTCCTGCTGCTGGGCAAGCCTGTGGGAGCAGCTTCTTGGTAAAAGGGAAATCATACCTGCCTTGTGGCAGGAGAAACTGAAGTGGAAATAAGTGCACGACAAAACAAAGGAGCAGCGAGACTAGATGGAGCTGAGCATCTCCTGGACTCCACCCTGCATTGGGCTCACTAATGGCACCAGAAACACTCTTTATTTTTACAAGCAGAGACAAGGATGAGACGGCTCCTCACACGTACACACACATGTATGTTAAACAAAAGCTTGTACTAAAGTCTGAGGTGTCAGCTCCAAAACAACTTGATTTGTGTAGTCTGAGAGTAACTCCTGGATACAACCGAACCAGAGCAGGGAATCTCTTCACTTAACCAAGCTAAAACGTGCTGCCGTGACACCGCTTCCTCCAGCGACTGCAGGCAGCTATTTCTGCAACCAGCTGCTCGAGGCTGTGCTTCGCTGCTTCCGATGGGAAGCGATGCGGCCGGCTGGTGAGGAAGAGGAGTCGCCTCCTTTCTCAACAGCTGCATGGCCTGAAGCCGTGGTCAGGCTCTCCGCTGCCTGGAGGGGGCCGTGGCCGAGGGATGACAGCTAACCCAGATCTCAGCAGAGCTCGGGGTTGGTTTTCACTATCCTGGTGACCTGCAGGGTGACCTGAAGCAACTTAAGCCACTGCTTTTGTGCCGTTACATTCTCGTCTCCCGAGTGAAGCTTGTGATATAGATCATTGTATGTATAAAGAGGTTTAAGACCTTCAAACGTGAAGCGCTGCCAGCAAACTGTTATTACTTTACTGTGCAGTTGGCAGCGGCCTCTCCTGCAAGAAAAAGTGTAAATCTATTTCCCAACCAGCTTCTACATTCACCACAACCTGCCGTCATCCAGATGCACAGTTCATTAGAGATCATTTAGTTTGATCTGGCTGAAAAGTCCCATGTAAAAAAAAACCTGCTGATTAAGCACACAATTCAAATACATCTCCTGGAGTACAGCAGACAATTCCTAGCACTTTATCTGCACCGTCTGAAACGCAATCTGTGCCACTTAGAGCAGAACAATGCTCGATTTCTTCATACTCCTCTTGAATTGTTAACACATAAAGCAGAAACACAGCCCATTTTCACTGAGAAGTTCTCTTCTGACATACTCGGTATGTTAACCGAGGGCACACAAATCTGCTTCAAAGCTAATAGGCTCTTTTTCTTCCAGCAAACACACTTCTTCACATCTATACACTCTTGCTCTCTCTCTCCACTTCAATAGCAATAGCATTTGGTAAAGCTCTCCAAACTGGAGCCACTGCAGAAAGACTGTATTTACTTATGTTTGGGTAAGAACTAATAAGAGACCCGGTTGTGTCTCAGCTCCTCCAATTCCAAAAGGAAAAAAAAATCAAGTCAATATTTATACACCCACTGGTGAATTAAATCCCCTCCTCCCTGGAGGAGAGGAAAATAAAATGAAGTGATTGAAACAGGTTTCATGGAAGGGGATTTTTGTTTGTTTGCTTGTTTGCTTTCAGAGCTTGGGGGATTTATTTATTTTCCTTGTAATTTAAGTGCAGTCGTACTGCGTGGTGTGCATCAGGTCAGCTTCGCAGTGGGATCTTCCATTAAAGACCAAGAGCTCAGGAGCCCTTGCATGCTCCCCAAGGTCTCTGATGGACACAGGCTCGGGTACGTAAGGGGCTGGCCCGTCCCCATCAGCTCAGCCCTGATGGAGGATGAAGTTGCCGAATGACAAATGGTTCGTGTTCCAGCGGGTTAGATACAGTATAAACAACTCAATCAGCATTGCTTGAGCTCTCCCAGCATGGAGATCCTGTCCAAAGCCTGTCAGGGCCAACAGAAAGCCTCACACTGACTTCTCTGGCCATCAAAACATGCCCTGCTTTCACCAGGACTTCTCACCGGCGTAGCCCCACGGCTAACTCCAGCCTTTCCAGCGCAGCTCCTTGGACGAGGAAAGCCCTAACAGCATGAGACAGGCTTTTTGCCTCTATGACAAACTGCTTTGCTGGCCTTCTCCCTCCACCCACATTAAGGCTGTAGGACTTGTCTGTTCCATATGATTCATAAATCCTCTTATTAAAGGGATAATCAGAGCATCAGGTACTATATAATCACCCATCAGTGTGGCTATTGAAGGTAGTTTCTCTCCGCCAAAGGCAAATCCCCTGAACCATGCACCTGGACCAAATCCCACACGGCCCTACAGTGCTCAAATTTTCGGTGTGAGCTGCCCCACGGCAGCCAAGCAGAGCACTGTGTGTGCAGCATGACTGGCATCTCTGTACCATGAGTAAGACGCAACAAGAAACCTTTTAGTTATGTTTTCCTATTAATGTATCTATTATATTGTATTGTATTGTATCATTGTTTCCAAAGAGGAATTCTGATTCCTTTTGCACAGGATACCTGAGGCTTTTACAGGACAAAGTCTCACTGGGATGCATTTCACGAGCTGCTGGAGGACCTTCCTGGAGTAGCTGTTCTAGAGCAGGCAGCATATCCACCTTCCTGATGTGGCTTAGGAGGATTTAAATCACCAAACTCGTTCTTCACCAAATATAAGTTGACAGAGTGCCATGACTGCAACTGGACATCCTCCATTCACCATGTAGAACCAGGAGCACATCTGTGTATATTTGCAAACAGAAATAAATACACAAATACTGCAAACACTCATTAACATCCTCTCCACGCCTTGAGAAGAAAATACATCACAGGGGAGTGAATGTCAGTAAAGTAACTTTGACTTTACAGTGCAAAGCACAGCAGAGATAAACACAGCAAGTTCCAATTCACTGCACTGTCTTGGTCCAAATGGGGCAACTTCTGCCACTTTCTAATGGCAAATGGGCAGAGATTCGCACGAGCAGCTTCAAACAAAATCCAGCATTTCCACTGCTCAATTACAACAACAGAACTTCAAAGAATTTCAGTGAGTTCAGCTGAAATTTATGTTTGCGTAGCAGCACAGTGAATTTGGCCCTTATATATTTTAGAAACATAGCCAAGGGAGTAGGTTCTCCTTTGCTCTACGCAGTAGCATCACGATAGAGGGGCCGTTGTGCAGACCCAGTCGAGGCATTTTTAAGCCTGTTCCCCATCGGCCAATTCCCCAAAGTCTCTGGGACTGAAGAAGCCTTGTGACTGACAAGGGTTACATCGGGGTCAAGTTTTACACTCCAAAAACGAAGGGAGATCACTGTTTACTCTCCAGTTTCTCAGAAAACACTCAAATCCCTCTTCATATGGAACATCTCATTTGCATGTCATCAGCAAACTTTTCCACTGGCAAGCCTGCCATGCTTCAACATTTTCTTCATCCACAAACAAAACGTATGCTTTATCAGTGTCATCTTGCTTCATGGGCAGCTTCAACACCTGCCTTTCTTCTCTTACGCTGTTCCTCTCAGGGATTTCTTTATTATGAGTTCACATTAAACTATTTCTTGTTTAGATTTAAAAGGACAAATTTTAATCTCAGTGTATCTTGAGATGCTTTTCTCCAAGCTGCTCCGACCGTGGCTCCTTTCCCACCAAATCCCACATTTAGCTTTCAAGCCAGACCAAAATTCACTGCAAGACTTGCATTAATCAGCAGAATGGAATAAGAGGGACTAGTGAGTGTTTTGCATCTCCAATGTCCCTAGCAGGCAACAACACTTTGTTAAATCTCCTACAGGGCTGTGCGCCAGGCGGAAAGCCCTGCTGCCAAGCGGCTGGCGTGTCCTTGGGCACTGACCGATGGACATGGGCAGTGTGGCTCTCACCTTTGCCTTGCTCAGAGCAACAGGCACAACACACCCAAGCAAATGCACGATGAACAGGTCATCGGTCCTAAAAGCGCTTTGATGTGCCTAGCACGCCTTTCATCATGGCATCCTAAAAGCGCTTCGCAATTATTGTGAGTCCTAACTCATCACCACCCACATGGTTTTCCCTCCTTCACCAGCTGGATATACGGAAAGCCCCAGCTACTTAAGGGGATGACTTTGAAGGGTATGACTTAAGGGGAAGAATCCAGTGCTCCTGCTCCATCCACCATGCCCCGAGGCCACGGAACTTCCCCGTAACACCACTGCGCCCAGTAAGCACTGCGAAACACACGTGGGTCCTACGCACATGGTCAGCAAGGAGACCTCGTGGAGAAGACACACAGCTTCTCTGTACTCTTCACCGCTTCATCGTGAGCTGTTTTTTTTTTTCCCCCCAACATGCTGCTATTAAACACCAGGAACAAACTAGTTTCTGTATAAAACTTTCCCCAAAGTATTTAGAAGATGTCAAGAAATGTCAAGCTTTCTATTTTCCTCCTCCTTTAAAGGAGAAATAACGTCAAATTAAAATATTTGGAAATGGCACTGATCAGCATTTTATTTTCTAGCCCTGATTTTTTAATATATATATATTTTTTTAGTCCAACAAAGACCACCCTCTCCCCCTAGCAATGCTAGGAGGGGACTATGCTGAAAATTATAGTTTCCAGAGTTTGCGAGAGAACCACAAGAACTTAATTATAGTTATTGACATACCAAACACCCACTGAAAGCTTCATCTTCCCGTGGCCAGAAATAACCACACAAAGTGAAGGTAGCAAACTGACATCAATCAGCCTCAACTTGGGACAGCTAATTAACGCACCAGGCATGAAGATGAGCCTTGCTCGTGGGCTGCCGCAGCCCAAAGGAGCACGGAGCGGGGCAGCTGCTGCTCTCATCCTATCAGCAGCAATGACCTGGTCTGTGTGGGCTGGGTTTTGCCCCCCCAGAGCAGGGCTGCACAACTTAACCGGCCCATATGCCTTCCTCCCAGTACTGGTTTGAAGGAGCTCCTGTCTGTGCCGTGTGATCAGCACCCGTGTTGTGCACCATCAGTGCTCAGCGCAGCCCCGCTGCCCCCAGGTGCACGCGAGCTCCCCATCTTCCCGGGTAGCGGGGACTGGTTTGGGAGGGAGGAAAGCAGGAAAGCTTCGCAGGCAGAGGAGTGACACCCCTGGGAGTTAGCAGATGTCTGGACTGCTCTGCCCCAGCCCTGTTTGCTTGCTGGCTGTGCTGGCACATCCTGAAGGAACCACGCTTGTGGGCAGCTTGCTGCCCTCTGGGCAGACTCCACGCCGCCAACAGCTGCAGTCACATCAAAGCCCGTATGTCTAAGGCGATGTAAAAGGGTTAGAGAAGGTGAAGCATCGGCTGGGTGTTCCCTGGGAGCCCGAGAAGGCTGCTGAGCACCGGCAGCTCTGGAGGGATCCCGTGCTGCGAGCATCGCCACGTGGCACCGGCCGAGCATGCTGCTAATGGGGCTGTTATGTCCTACAGCTGCTGGTGGTTGGTGGCCTGTCCTGTGCACTGCTCTCGCAGGGCCCCACAAACCATGAACATGGCCTTGTGACAGCCTCAGAAAGGCAGGGAGGAGCACAATTAACGAGAGAGATGAGGTGCAGGCAGCACAACAGCTTGGGCATTGTCACAAAGTGATACCGAGCTGGGAAGGCAAAGGACAGGGCTACCAGAAATGACACATCCATCAAACATTCTCATTCATTTTCATTTCATCAGCATGGGAAGTCCCCATCTTTGTCCCCCCCCAAACCAGAAGATGTTTTTGAGGGGCTGGGGGAAGCTGCGCCACCTTGGCTGTGTTTACCCTAAGGCCCCAGAAGCCCATCACCATCCACTGCGGTCACGTAGCCGTGTTTGTGCAGCAGTTCCCAGTGCCCTTTCCAAACAATAACAGGCTGGACCGCAAAACCCTCATTTAGACTGGAGCGAGGATATTCGTGCACAAAACCACAGCCCAACCTTTAGGACCTGGAGAAGTAAACATTTGACAGAGGGAACACGTTTCACACCCGCACCACTCCGGCGTGGCTGCTGAACACCACGTACAGGCAGACAAAGGACGGGCTCCACTGCAGGCTAGGGCTGCGGCTACGAGGAAATCAAGGTCAGGTAGGCTTCACATCAGCCTGGTGCTCCCAGGTCCCAGAAAGACCCCACACATGAATTTTCCCCCTTTGAGGGACAGTGCCTCGTGCGCCGCACAGCGCGGGTCGCACCTGCACAGCTTCAGCACCGTCCCGCTCCTGCGGTGCTCAGTGAGGAGCTGCGATGGGAGCTGCTCCCCAGCCAACACAGCAGGAGACAAAAAGCTTTTGTAGGAGGGAAGAGGTTGGAACTAACCCTTTTCTGCAGTGAACTTGAAGGCGTTTGCCTCCAGGAAATTGGCCACTTAACTGCAGGCCCAGCACGTCCCCGCTGACACGCTGTGATTTGTGAGGGGTACATCCACAACCTGAGACCGCAAGAGGCTGCAGTGAGATGTCTGAAGGAAGGAGACTGCCAGCACTGGGCAAAGCAGGAGCCTTCCCAGGAGAAGCACAGCACCAGTCCCCGGATACGTGGCCACAGCAATGCTTGGTCCTCCCATTTACAAGGGTGATCGAAGGAACATCCTTAAATCCTGAGTAGAGAAAGAAAATGGAATAAAACCTAATCTGAATGGGCTGATTATTGAAAACAGAAGCATTACACTGATTTGTTTCTCATCTCCTATGCACCAGCTTCAGTCCACTGAATAGCTACAGAATTCACTGGCATTATTCCTAATTTTACAATGATTTGGGAGAAGAGGGGACAAAGGCAAGCAAACAATGCTAATTGCCTTCAGTGTTTTGTTTATCTGGTTTTTGTTCAGCTAAACAAAGAGGACGTTCAGGTCCAAGCTCACTGCGGAGCCCACAGAACGCTTTTGCCCCTCTGAACTGCTTAAAAACAGTTTGCAGTTTTGGCATCTGGCGCCTTCAGCAGCTACCACCAGCGTGTACTTGCTTATCTCCATCCGATCGCTGCACAACTCTGGTGACTGCAGCTACTATTACTACAGCTTAATCAACCTTGCAAAATCCCTCCAAAAAAGCAGGAAGTCCTCCAAAAGCCAAATCCCTTGGTTATAAAAAAAAAAAACAAAGCCAAGACTAGATTAATCACTGGATGTTATTTCCAATGCAAAGAGTCCAAGCAGGAAAAGTCCCGATGTTAATAACAAAGCTATGCGTTCTCACCCATCCATACCAACGAGCTTTTGTTCTTTGAGACAGAGGAGAACACACTGAACAGAAATGTAAATAACACAGCACGCTCCGCAGGGAGAGCACGCTGCTGGAAAGCAGCAGCGGGATTTGGGCTATGTGAACCACAAGCCACCAGTTTTGCTGGGTTCGGCTGCCTTCCCCGCGTCATCCAGCATCCAGACCTTGTGGCGGAGCCTGAGCGAGGCAGCAGGACCCCCGGCATTGTGCAGCGAGGCGTCAGGACCCGCGGGCATCGTGCAGGGAACAGACAGACCTCCAACAGCCACCCAGAAGAGAAAGGCAAATCCTAACAGTGGTACCTGTCCTAAAGTGCCAAAACCCGCAGAAAAGCTGCAGGCAGTGCTTTGGGAAGCAGCCCACGTGTGGTGCTGATGCAGGGCGTCGCACCTGGATCCTCGTGTCTCCACAAACTGGCAGCAGTGGCTGCAGGGCAGGGCTTAAGGGTCAGCAACACTCTGCTACAGCTTCAGAAGCATGCAATGACAGAGGTTTCCTAAGGCCCTGTGACTGCGAGTACCCTTTTCTCATTAAAAAAAAAAAACAAAACAAAAAAAAAAAACAACAAATGTTGGTAGTAATCCGTATTTCTGAAAAATCAGCCTGGGATTCAGTGACCGCGTTGGGGTTTTACTGCACTTTCCCAACCCTTGCTGTGCCCACTGGCTTGAACACCTTTCTCAAAGAAGATCTTAAAATAACATTTCAAGTTACAAAGCTTGGGGGTTTGGGGATAATTCTTGAAGTCAGGTTCCTGACTGCTTTCATCTTCCTCGAGCACAATGGGCTGCCCTGTGGTACTGAGCGGAGGTGGATTTGGATGAGTCTCCCAGTGTCCGGTACAGACAAGAAAAAGGGAACCTAACCAGCTCAGGGCTTGCAGCTCAGCAACCACAGCTGGTACAGTGCCTGCTCTACAAGAATTTACCATTAATCCTTCCAGCTCAACTGCAATAAAAAGACTCACCTTTAAATATATATATTACTGGTTTCTGTCTGTACGCTCCTTTTTCAGAGCAGATCCACAACAAGCAAGGGAAGGTAGGAAATGAGGAGAAGCCAACGCAGATATCTCTGGGAGGAACCCTTTGAAAATCAGGCAAATTTTAAGACTTACCCTCCTTAGGTCAGGGAGGGAGCACAGAGGAAGCAGCTCACTGAATCTAAGGGAAATTCAAAGAAATCTCAGCTGAAACCCCTGAGATTAGTATGTCACGATCCTGTTCCATACAGAGTTTCTGCTTATCTTGTTCACGTATCAGTCAAGCTAGGCTGTAAATAAAACAAGTGGGGAGAACGTATTCATGTCCAGCCCCAGCTGCTTTTACAATATCAGGGAAAATGAGAAGGAAAAATTAGGTGCAGAGGGTTGGATACCTAAAACACCATTTTGCATTTGGATGAAAGCCAGGAGGGGAAAATGAAGCAACAGCTCACTCTAACATCACGTTGGAGGCAGACCTGCATTTTGACGAAGGGATTTTGGGTCTTTCATTATTTGTAAGGCTCTTTAAAAATCAGCTTTCGTTAACGTAATGGAAGTAAAGCTCTTAATCTCACTTTGTAAACACAGAGGGAAGTTACACATTAAAGCCAAAGATTTTGAAAGTGACTGGTTCAAGGTGCTTCCACTGTCGTAACCCTCCTTGTGACCCCAGAACAAAAGCCTTTGTTTCAACAGCTTGATTTTCCAACAGTGCTCCGTGCTTGCACCCCCAAGAACCTAGAAATTTTCCGATGCATAGGAAAGGGTTTCCTACACCCAAAAATACCCATTTGAAAACCTCACACTTTCCCCATGTTCTCCTATTCATCAGCTACTTTTTTTCTTCTGGTTGTAAAGCATTGACAAATACTGAGCATCATTTTCACAATCTTATACCTCCTTTCCTACAGTGGGAGGTTCCTCGTTTTCTGTGACACCTACACGCACTCGGCAGGAAAGCTCAGTGTCCTAACACCACAAAGTGACCTGGCTCATCCTTGTGGTTTTCCAAAAGGAAAAGAAGTGATGAGCTAAGACCGACCTTTCCAAGGTTATCTATTGCCCAGGTGCTGCTCTCTCCCCTCCTTGCGAGCCGTTTGACTGCGGTGGTGTGAAGACAACGGCAGCCCTGATAAATGCCTTGGCTGGCTTTAGAGGACCTTTGCTCCCTCAGGGCTTTTTGCTCTTTGGCCATGGGAGGGACATCAAAGCACGCTCTGAAGCACCCACCCACCAGCCCAAACCAGACCTGGGGCTTTGCCTCGGAGCATGAGCTGACCTCCCCGTCTTGCAGGCGGTTTGCATTTCAGCCTGACACAGTCCAGGTGTTTCCTCAAGAGGAGGCCTGGCGGTTGCAGAACGCACACGTTTCTTCCTGGTTAGAGCATCCCCGAAGAAGCACAGACAAAGATTTGCTGGAGTTCGGAGATCACACCGGATGGTGAGAGGGATAATGGATTTGGAGGCTCAAAATAGAGCTTACACCTTCTTCCTGGACTTGCAGAAACTGTGGTTGCTTTACACACGCCTCTTCCTCACTTCCGTGTCCCTTTGTTAACCCTTTTCCTATTACATTCATCTTTTTCCCACATCTTTTAAACTGCAATAGATTTTTTTTAACATCCTCTTACATCACACACATCAAAGGTTACCTGCATTCATAAATGTGTGAGCATACAGCAGAACACCGTACCAGAAGGCTGGTCGTGTCCAACCTCCTTCTGTTATTTGAAACATTATAGAAATGCCAGGCACCCAAACGGGGTCCTCGTTGGGCTCAGGCTGAGCAAGAGCAAAGAAAACGTTCCCAGTGCTGAAAGCACCACAGCTGAAATTTTTAAAGATCCGGGGAAAGAGAGCCCTGAGGGGACTCTAGTTCCCAGTCACACAAGCCATGAAGTTCCTGGTCTACCTCACTTCTCTTACAGACTGCACAGTAACATATCACGGTGACTCGTTTCTGGAGAGTCTGCCTGATAAAAGCTGATGGCTCTAGCTTTGACCCACTCTCCGAGAGAAAACTTCATTCACGCTGGACAGAACACGTAAAGAATGGCAACAACAACAAAATAAGGCACCAAAATACAAACCCAGAGTTTGTTCCACCATTACAAAATCAAGCATGGAGTACATCCATGCTTCCGTACCTATTACACATTCATTCCTCCCACTTCCAAATTAACGAGAGCTTCTGCTCCCTCAGCAGAAATTAGATGGGTCTGCATTAAAAAAGGGCAATTAGAAACCTCTGCTTTTGCTGGGTTTCTTGTGTGCCAGGTGAGAACGGCAGTGAGCAGAGGGGTGCAGCTGTAGGCTGTGGGAATCTCTGGGCACCCAGCTCCTGCAGCGAGCAGATTTCTCACCGGGAAGAACCAGGATTTCTTCCCTGCATAATACTTTCTCCAGGCTCATTTACCTTATCGTGAGACACCCATCAGCAGAAGTGTGAGTGACAGTCTGTAGATGTGTGCGCCTTGGAGCAGGAGGAGGCAGGAGGCTCCCAGCACACAACCCCCTGCTGCAAGCCTCCGTCCCTGCCTCCTGCTCCGTGACCCCAGGGGACGCCCCAGAGCCTGTCTGTTTGCTCAGGCTTTTCCTGATCAAAGTGGGAAAAGCTCTTTCCATTCTTGGAGCTGGGGAGGAAAGAACTACTAGTGCTGTCGGTGTTGCTTGCCAACGCAATTCATCTTGTGAGTTTCTAAAGCCGCAGTTTTAAGGACACACAGGGATGCGTAATGTCGCTGGAACGACACGCTAATACAGATGTGGAGTCAGCGCAGTCCAGAGAGGAGAAAGGGGTGAAGGTGGGGGAAAGACAGCCAAGATGTCCATTCAACTTTCCATTTTAGAAACGCAGAAAACCACGTTTCTTATGGAGGGGCCCGAGGGAATAAAGATGTTCAGCGGTACTGAGAGTTAATCAGTAACTTAAAAATAAACAGAGGAACGAAGACAATAACAGCTCAATCCTCAGAGAAGCACCGGCTTACTTGTGGGTATTTTCAAGTTCTTATGTAACTGTAAAAACTCTATAACCTTCTAGGTTGCTACATAAACATCATAAGATCACTAGAAAGCTTCACTTTTATTCCAGAATTCTAATTCCATCCTTGAATTGCAAAAATATGAAGCTGTCTTTAATTATAAAGGACTGTCTTTTGTTAGTGTAACAGTTGGTGCTGAATTTGTCATGAACTAAAAGGGATTCAACGTTGGCTGGAGGGAAAAAAAATGCCTAAAAGGATCGTTTTAATGGTCCTACCTTATTATTTCATGGTTTTAGCAGACTTCAGTTACGCTTCCAGACAAAAGGAAGCGTCTTGGGGTTTCTCCCCTATTCCCAACAGAAAGGAACTGGAAATTTTCTCACCTTGCCAAGACCTGACTTCAGAGTCTCCTGCCTCTCCTCGCATCTGCGGCCACCCCTGCTCCCCCTGCAAGGCAGCAGCCCCGCAGCCCCAGCCTGCCGAGGGGCGAGAGGAAGCCCGACGGGACACGAAGGCTCGCAGCTCTCCATGGATAATTAAAGCTTTAGCCATGGGTGCCCCCTTGTGACTTGGTGAGCAATTAAGCATGAACGATGGAGTCTTAAGATGGCACATCGCAGCCGACATGGGCTTACTGGAGGCACCCCGGCGGTGTGCTGGTGCTTGCAGGTGAGCAAAACCCGGGCGCCTGTTGCTGTATGGCGAGAGCTGGAGGAGCGACTGTCTGCAGCAAGCCTCCAAAGCCACTGGGACCATGGAGAAAAGGAGGCTGCTGCCTGCTGGGAGGACCCTGCCATGGACAACATCATGGTGCACATCCCATAGCATTAAAAAATATTTTTTTTCCCCTCCCTAAAGCACTTCTCTCTCTCTTTCTCAAGCTGAAGTGGAAGAGGTTTCGGGAAGCTCTGGTGCTCTGCTGGCCCCAAGCTCAGGTGGAGGTTGGCACCAGCACTCGAGGCATCTTCCTGCTCCCGAGCATCTCCTCTCCCAGGGCCACACCACAGCATCTCCCCATGCCCACAGTCGATGGGTGGTTAGCTCATCCTTCCAGAGACAGCTACACCTGCAAGAAGCAACCCACGCATTCCTAGGAACAACCCTCTGCTCCTGAGGGGCCCCCAAGAAGGGACCTGCTGCCATCAGACATCTCTCCCCCCAAACTCTCTTGTGGGCACACTTGCTGAAACTCACATCCCTTCCTAAACTCTTCTCTCTTCACTTAGGTTCACCCGTTGGCACTCTCTCCAGAAGGAACGCTGAGCATCCAGGTGCTGCACATGATTCACACGGCATGCCACTATGTGAACGAGCCGTGCCAACCAGGAGCTTCTCACGGGACAACACACAGTCCACACAGGATGCTCGTCTTCACAGCAGCATCGTTCAAGGTCTCTAGCTTTTTGGCACAACTAAAGATGAATTTTTTCCTTTTCCACTACTTGGCAGCCTATTGCCTGGGGCTATTTGGCTCTGTTTTGATATTCCTGCTGCAGAAGGGCCAGTACTAGCACTCCTAATTTGCTCCACTTTCACAGCAGAGAAGGGCAAAGTCAAATTGTTCCTCTAAATCAAACGGCAGCTACTTCAGTACTGAGCCTCAATCAATACTTTAATGGGCTTAATTTTCTAGCTCTTGATCAAAATGTCTTAGAACAGCACATCTTCAGATATTGCTGCTGGCCTTCGAAAATAAAAGAACACGATAACCTTTGTGAGACTTCGTTCCCTACAATCTATAGCTGAATCCACACAATCTCAGTTCAGTGTCCCAGTAACCCAACCTGGTACACAGAAACTGAGTAGAACTGAATGAAAATGGTTTCCTGACAATGTAAATGCAATATTTTAATCCGTTTATTTTTTTGGGAAGGCACGGCAGCTTCTTCATCTCAGAAAATATGAATATTTTGTCTCTAACAACCCTGCACAGTGTGCAAATTCAAAGTTTGACATTTGAAGTCCAAGCTGAATTTACCTGTGACCAACTGCATGAGTCAAGGCATCTAGCTTTGGTACTTCAATGAAGGCAACTCTTTTCAAGGTGGTAACTTGGGAAAATACACCAAAAATATAAAACCACCCTAAAAAAAATCCATTGCTATTTAAATCCTTTAGTACAGACAAATCAGAGAAGCAGTGTTAGAAAGTTTTAGACTGCTTGTTTAATTCACTGCGTATGGACCAGACAGGCTCCGCTTCAAGTCATTGCTAGAAATATTCGGATCACTGTAATAACCTACAGAGATTAACTCTATTCAATGAAGAGTTTAAAGTGTAGTTCTCTGTCTCCCATCACCGAAGTTACTGCACAAGTACATGGTTTTAGCTGCTGTAGGACTTGGTAGAACCTCACTGGGTTCCATCGCTTTGGTGCCAAAGGTGTAAGGGGAGGTTTGATTTGGTCTTGAAATGAGTTTCCCAATTAGCTCAAACAAAACTGTCTTAGTTGCATCAAATTAATAAAAAGCTGAAAAACTGCATCCCCTTCAGAAACGTGGAAATACCAATAATACCAGTAGGAAAGCTTTTTTAGTGGTTTGCGCCAGGTCTACAGCACAGTCAGGCTGTTCTCACGGGCAATGCTGGCGCTGAAAGCAGCAGTACCTGGGGTACTACAAAACCCCACGTACTGGGGATTGGACTAGGTGACCTTCAAAGGTCCCTTCCAACCCAAACCATTCTGTGATTCTACGGTTTCACAGCATGCCAGGACTTTCTGATCATTTTCAAAGTTAATAAAAAACAATTTTTGAAATGGAGACAGTAAGACTTTGATGTGCAAATACAGGAGAAAGCTTCTGGATTTGCTTCAACTTTTCCTTACCCAGCTGAAAAGCACTTAGAATTGGGCAAAATTCACAAATACCTTTGGTTGACCTGGAGTGAACAACTTTTAGCATGTAAATTATTCATCCAAACCTCTTCGCCCAGTTCCAAAGTTACACGCCTTCCAAGTTTTTTTTTGCAGTGCAGGTGGGCCTGCAGCTAAGAAGTGTCTGTGGTGGGGATATTTGTTAGTTACACGCAAGGCTCTAGACCTGCGTTAGCAGAAGATCTTTTCCTTTTTGCTCTGGCTTCAGCTCAGAGTCAATTCCGAAGGCAAAGGTTATGCCAGAAGCCCAGGTAATGCTGCTAGGCTGAAATTATTATTATTATTATTATTTTTGTCTCTCTCTCCTGTTTGGTGGGGCATCAAACCACTCAACAATCCACACCACAGGGTCCTCTTCCATGAAGGGAGCAAACCTTGCTTTGACATTTGCTATTATTCTCCAGAAGAGCAGTATCAGCTCAGGAGACTATGTTATCGGGAGGGGGGCGTTGAAGCAGGATTGTTCACACATTAACAGTTAAGTATTTTAAAGCACTTCTAGAGATGTACACCCACATGTTCTGTTCCTCATTAAAATTAATGAAAGGTTTGGATTTGAATCCCTGTGCTTCCTCGGAAACCTCAGTCATTATGGTTCAGAAGTTGTCTCTGTCATACAAAACCTCCAAGGATGATTTACAAAGTTATACATGAGTTATTTATTTATTTCTAAGGTCACAATAATTATTTAAGGCTAAATTGCATGTTGGAGTAAAAAAAGAAAGGAAAGGCTTCAGGATACACTGATGGAACGGAGTCAATAAAAGGGACCGCAGCGTTTTACAGGCTGAAGCATCAGCAACGCAAGGACATAACAGGCAAAGAGAGCTAAAGCAGCTGGGCTGAGCACGGAAACAGACAGACAGCAGGGACTCTTCAGATCCGAATGTTCAGATTTTGTTGTAACATTCACAAAGCCAAGAGAGAAACGAAAGAAGAGCGGCAGGAAGAGAGCCATGTGTCCCTCTTATACTCACAGACAGTAAGCGCAACTCCAAAAATTTCTAATTTTTAACATGCACAAACCCAACCCTCTCCCCCAAGTGCTTGTATTTTCATAGTAATCATTTCACTGCCTCATTTGCCAAAAGCTTCTCTCTTGCACCAAGCTTCTGTCTTCAGAGACACTGCACAGTGGAACATGAGTGAAACGAACATTAAGCAGAGTCAGGCTCCTAAGACTGCCATTACCTAATCCTGTGCCATTACACAAATGTATTTGTTAGGAATATTCCAAGGTTTCAGGAAAAGGCTTACAGCAGCTCGCAGTGTTCCTGCTGCCCACCACGAACACCGCCTTTATCCAGCGTGGAACCACACTTGCACTTCTGCATGGAAAAGACTGGGAATGACAGCGAACCTCAGAAATGCTGAGGAAAGGTTCCTTCAACCTCCGAGAAGACTGGTTTATTATGTTATTACAATTCCCTGGAAATTGCTGCGTAGTCATCACTAGAGCATAAAATTTCATCCGAAGGCTCTGAAACATTCCTGCGCATATGTTCCAGGGGAGTTTAAAAAAGCCTCCTGTGCACGGAAGATCACAGAAAACCCATTATCTGCGTCCCGCGCCAGAGTATTGATCTGTCAACACAGACTCTTTTGGAGAGCACTGCGACCAGCAGCTGAACGCATTTTTGATTAGCTACATTGCTTAAAGCTACCACAAGCACTGGGCTGCCAGGCGAAGGGTCATTCCCAAGGCTCAGCCCAGCTCCACTGAATTCTTCCACTGGTTCTGGGCTGAAGTTCAAGTGAACCTTTTTGATGGGGAGATGGGTTTAAGTTTAAAATTGGCAACCCTGCCTGATTTTATCACAAGTCTCATGATGCTCGGCATATTGCTTAAAACCCCAGCCTTTGGATTCTTGTGCAAGAAATTCAAGTTCTGCTTGGAAACCCCCAAAACCTCTACTTCATTTCATGCAAGTGTATCTGTGAGACAAGTCCTACACACTACAGAAGTCAGAAGGGAAGGACTACGCATGACGTATCATTTAAGTCTCCTTATTTTTGGGAAACATTTATGACTTTTGAAACATCTGGTATTAATAGTCTGTTTCTGGAATCACAACATGAAAATTTTCTTTCAAAACTGACTTTAGCTTGTTTGCTTTGAAATTTTGGATATATTCAAAGAAAAATGCAAAAGGAGAGAAAGGGAATGAAACAGCAAAGAACATTCAGATGTCTTTTAAGTCAGAATGAACTATTTCCTCTCTAAAACAAGTTAATGCACTTATTCTGCTGTGTCTTTTGCCAGCCAAAAGACCATGAGTTAGTCAAGATACTCCTGCCTGACCTGCAGCCTCTAGAACACGGCAGGTTGGGCAGGTCCTGGAACAGGACAAAGTAAATCCATCCCCAAGTCCTGGTCAATGATCCGCTATAAAACAGTCTGCAGACCAACTCCAAATAATCCCAAAGATCTGTACCTGAAGCCAGTCTAGGCACAGTGACTCCAATTTAGACCCTAACAGAGCTGTACCTGTGATCTCTTTCTGGCATCCCCAACAGCATTTACGTTCCAGTGCTGGTATTATCTTTCCCGTTTCATCCCTCATGTCTCCCCCTCCCTCCTTCCTCTCACACAGTAGCTCTTTCATCTGCTCTCAGTAGGTGCTGCTTTACCTAATTAATTGACGACTCAACAAGTGCACTTTCTAATTAAAGTAAATAAGCCCATGCTTGGAACAGTGGCTCACAGTGTTACCCAGCACTCCTTCCTCAGGAACAGGATATTATGGGCTCCACCTCTTCTGTGCCAAATTAATGCATTAAACTAATAGAGCAGAAGAAAAAAAAAAAAGCCTTTTAGAGCATCAGTTAGAAAAACTATTTTAAAACAAAGCGATTCCCCAGCCTTGAGTCTCTGAAGCCAATGGGATCTTCTATATTTGGTGGAAGAACACAGACTTTAGGAAGAGGGGAAAAAAGAATAGATTTAGATTTCAAACCAAGCTCCCTTTGGGTGCTTCCAGCGCTCTGGTTGGAGGTGAGTATGTGGGTCGGAAGGAGGCTAGAGGAAGAGGCGAGGGAACACAATCACAGGAGGTTTTTTCCATTACCTCCTTCAATGCCTAAAATGACAAAATCTGTCCCATAATAAAGCTCCATAGTAAGGCTGCTCTCCACCTCCTCCAGAGTCATTTCTGTGCCGTGGACCCGAGATGAACACATTTGGCGGGGCTGTCTGGAAAATCCCCCCGCCCTCACCATTCTTCCACACCTGAAAGTACATGAGGGCCCCTAGCTCTGCTATTGTACTGATGATGATATCCTTAACTCACACAATCTACTCGTAAAGTTCATTTAAAATCCAACTGATGATTAAATTAGAATCGCTTCCTCCCACTGAGTTAAGCTGGGCACTCACTGTCTTGTGAAAGAGGTCAGACCGTGGAAGCCTTTGCACAAGGATAAGGACGGGTGCTGTCCTAGCAGAGGAGCCCATCTTCACATCTTGTCTGCAGGGCAGACATCAGCAGCGTTACCTCCGTGGGAGAAGTCTGCATTGGGAGGTCCCACTTGGTTGGAGGCACCAGGACTGGCTTGCTACACAAAACAGAACAGAAGCCAAATGTGTCAGACAATGTTTTGACAGGGAGGAAAAAAAAAAAAAAAAGATCCTTTTCCCCCCCCAGCGCAACTAGTTAAATGAAGCAGCAGGGGTCTGGGGAGGTGGTTGGCATCCAGCTCAAAGGCACGCAGAGGGAACAGGGCATCGGCTCTGCCATCTGCAAGTCCAGCCTGTGAACATTCAGACAAAAAGGTAGATTCCCCAAACAAATCAAATCAGCCCGTCTTCTTCTGTTGCTGAGGGCTTGTTTTGCAGTGTTAAGGATGAAAACAAAATCCTGAGGATCTCAGAGTTTTATGTAAACGGTCAAAAGTGCTTCCAAACCAGCATTTGAATTGGTGTCTGAATTTGTTTCCACAGATGGGCTGGGAGCAGGACCATGTTAGTTTAGGCCTTACGTTCTTAAAGTTCATTAAGTCAAAAGAAAGCTTTGTGTCTTTCAGTAGTTTTTGGATGAGCTTACAGGTTTCAATAGCCTGGACAGGGCTGCAGGGAAGGACTAACATGAAAGAGGGAACAGAAGTGTATGGAGAAATGAGGAGTGTGAAAGCAGGGTGACAGAACTGCATTTTGCATCAAGTTACTCTCAGCTTTTTGCAAGCTCCTGGCTTTAAGCAATTAGTCCAGAAATAAAGATTTGTTTGTATTTTCACAGTCTCTCACTGTTGTGGAGACCAGACAGAAAGCCAAAAAAAATTGTGCTCTTCCCACTGCATTTCCTTCAGCAATAAACACCTTCTTCGTTTATATACATTGAAAAAAAAAAAGCAAGGAATTGGAGCTGAAATCTCATTCAGATATATGCGAAAAATCAACCTGTATCCAGAACAAACAGCTGGACAGCTCTGGGTTCAGTCTCTAGTCCTTAATATTCATTTTACCTCAAAATTCATGTGTACTTTTGTCTCACGAAGCAGCATGAGAAAGGGATCCCTCAGAATTTGGTTGAAGGTTGGAGCAGCATAGCTCAGAGCTCATCTGTATGCCAGCCACGCAGCCCTTCCTACAACTGCTTCTCCCTTCACACGTCCTGGATATTGTTTAACACCACTCAGAAGCTCAGATGTACTCTCTGAAGTAAATACAAATTTTTAAATATTATTTCCAAGAGATCTGAAATCCTGTGCGTGCCACGATTACAGTTCTGCTCAGTTTTCAGGAGGCAAGCTGCTCTTTTTCAGCAGGTCCAAAGCCTTAAGTCACCCCTTCAAATATGCGTCACTTGCCTTTCTGCTGGCTAGAATTAAAGCCAGTGGAGAAACAACAGCTCTGCTCCAGCCCCTGACATCCTGGGCTGCAGGAGGAGGAAGGAGGTGAAGCAGCCGAGCGGGGAGCACCGCTACATGCAGGGTAACGACCGGTGACCCCATAAACTCCCTGCACTTTGGTTTTGTGTTAGCCCTGGAAGCATTACACGAAAAGCAACATTTTAGTTGCATTATGTTATTAATTTGGCAGAGAGCCATTGCCTTTTCTAGATTGTCTTAAAATAACCATTTCCTACTGAAATAGCTTCCTCTGGCCCCAGCCAAGTCACAGAAATAGTCGGGTTTGGGGATGTGGGGGAGAAGAGGGCCCCAGGTTGTTTCCAGTTTTTAAGCCTATGGAAACTTAACAGAAGGTAGACAAAAATGATGAAAATCCAAAGGGCTGGACTGCTCAGTGCTTGTTTTTGTTCTGTCCCTGCCAAAGCAGCAGCAGTTGCCCGTTCTTTCCTTTGTGCCTGGCAACCCGGCCGCTGGTAGGACAAGCCTCCAGTCTTGGTACCCACCACGGGGCGTTGGCATCCCATCACCGCTCCGCTGTCCTGAGCTGATCCTTTTATTCCATGGCATTCACCTCAGATGTATTTTAGCTGGCTTGGTGGCCTTGCTATTAAAATGAAAACCTGGATGAATCACCATCAGTTTATACACGGAGGGAGTCACAAGCTTGCTGCTCCTGTTAGCCTCTGTTTGTCCAACACGCCAAAATATCCACCCTCTTCTGGGCGTTTCAGCCACTGGAGTCACCAAAAAACCTCCTTCAACAGGGTGGGCATTTTCACAGAGTTTACTTTAGCCTTTAAAAAAAAAATCCTGACTTATCCCTGTAGGCTTGCTCATGAGAGCAGCTTGCTCACTAATTTTATTATCTATTTCCAAGTCATGTTTTTTTGGAAATACTTTCCATTCATTTGATGCTGAAGCAAAAATCCTCGTGTTATTTTTGTTATGTAAACACTGATATTTGGTCTCGCGTTGACTTGAAGTGTGAGGATGTGCTCTTTGGTGAAAAGAAAGGCAAGTACATCAGTCAAGATGTACTTTGGGTCGTGCTGTTTGATGCCTCCTTACCAAACGCAGAAGAACGGGAGCCTCCTTTTGTTGCTGCTATTTAAAACCTGACAAATTCTTTGACAGAGCCTGATCCTGTTCTCCAGGTAGTTGTTCCTGCTGCCACTGAAATATGGTCTTGTGATCATATGTAAATAGAGCCTAAGCCCCCAGGAGCTTTGTCATCAGCTTAAATAGAGACAGAGTTTTCCTGCAAATCCCTCTGCAGCAGACAGATTTGTTGTGCTACAGTGAGACTGCGGGGCTGGGAGAAGAAAAGAGGATTATCACTAACACCTCAAAGCCACTGCATTAAACAGCAACACATGGCCGGGACCCAGCAAAGGTGAAAGCACGGCAGAACAGGTAGAACAGAGATACCAGGTGAAAGAAATACCGAGAGCTCAATGCAGCTGACATTCATGGTACCAGCCCTGCCACCTTGAACTGCTACTGATGGCCCCCCAAAGCATCGCATCCAGAGTACAGAGTAATGAGCTCCATCACCTCCTACAGGTCTGCACATCAGGCACAGCTCTGGAGACATGAATGCCCTCACACAGAGCACAAAGCAGCCCTGCAGTAAGGCACAGAGCACAGCTGAGCTGTGAAACCATTTGTTACGGGGCATGGCAAAAAACTATGGGAAAAAATCAATCATTAAATGTGAAATCCAAAAGGCACCATCAGTGCCTGAGGAAGCCCCTAGAATCAAGTCACCAGAAAAACATATTTTGGGGAAAACTTATCACTTTGTGCAGGTCATTACCCTCTTCCTGGCTGCTCTTGCTAGGGACAGGAGCATGAGGCTGGACAGATGTGTCCTTGAGTACTCCTACATACAGTCTTGGGGTCTTTGACCCATGCACAGAGATTGCCCTCACTCCAAATTAGCCTTGCTGACTTTTCTAAACAAGCCCAAGGTCAGCGTGCAGCTTTGTGCTCTTGCCATTTGCCTGAAGTTACAGTACTTTGCCTGCTCCGGGAATGCAAAGCACAGGGGCAATGCACAAACAAGGGGGATCGCTGCCAGGTAAGAGTAAAATCATCACAAACAGGGTGTTTGCACATCATCTGTCAAAGCTTTTCTGGTGGGGCCACTGCCACACCTGACACCTTGCGTGCAAGGCCCGGCCGTCCAGCCACGGTACACAGGTTTCTAACTAAACAGCCAAGCTGGAAAGTGATCCTTCACAAGCTTCTGCTTGTTTGCTTATTTTCCAAGCTAACAACATCTGACCCAAAGCAGTGAACACATACATCGGCTTTCATGCGACACAAACAAACAACCCAGGCTTCTAGAGAGGCTTGGGGAAGGCTGTGGGTACACACTGCAAAGGGGACACGAGTTGGACATCTGGAAGCACCCGAGCATCAACGAACCATGGCTTGGGTTGAGACATAGGGAACGGGCAAGCCAGCAGAGGTCTCTGATCACCACCCAGTGCAGATTAGGAAACCAACTACCGGCCCCAGGAAGAATAAAGGCTGGGAGGGACCATGAGGGACCAAGCCCTCCTGACCTGTGATCCTCCCATATCATAAAACATGCCGCTCAAACTTGGACAGGATGATTGGAAACCCCTATGCCTCTGTCAGGAAGCCCGTTCTCCCCAAAATAAGCAAAAGATTTTTCAGATCGATTCTCAGATCGAGTAATGATGCAGACACATCAGGGCCTTTAGGGACACACAAAGCCCACCAGAAATGCCAGGCTGCTGTCCCTGGCTGCTCCCTGCCAGACACCCCTCCTTCCCGACCAGTTCAGCTGACCGCTGCAAGCTCTTGTCCTCCAGTCCCACAACAACCAACCTTGGGACCCCTCAATGAAAGAAAGGCTATAAACCAAAAGTATTTAACTGCATTTTTAAGGCAGAAAACGAGCCAACGCAGCCATCTCCCATGTGGGAGAAAGAAGGAAGGAGTCTGAACTCAAGGTCTTGCGAAAGCACACATCCATCAGCAGGAGGCCTTCTGGACAGCCTTCACCACTTGAACGTGGCACAAGAGCTGGAAGAGGTGACTGGATTTACACCAGTCACCCCCCTCTTCCTGCCACTCCATGGCCAAGCAAAGCATTTATTGTCTGGTGGCTCAGCACCCTGCTGCAGAGCTTGGCCCCCGAGGACCCATCTCCTCTTCTGGCACTAATTTCCCATGTGCCCTTCCCAGGCTGCTCTATTTTCTAATCTGCTACTTCTCCGAGACCTTTAAATATATATTTTAAATTCCAACCAGATTCTTGGACTTGGCAGATAAACTGTGGGTCCCATAAGAGTCATATTTTCTTTGAAAGCCTTGAATGAAGTCTTTATAAAAAACTTCATTAATATTACTACCTATATGCCTGCTCCCCACTTCCTGTTCAAATCCAAACAGATTCTCCACACAGAAAGACTTTTGAAATTCACATATTTACTTCCCCCAAACAGCGAGAGTGTTACCGAGGAGTTTGTGGTAGAGTCAGTCCACATGTGTGTTGTCCTGCTGGAGTTTAAAAAAGATGAAGCCTTCTATTCATCGGAGATGAAAAAAGTAGATGCAAGAGGGAAGGATATAAAGCCAGGGAGATTAGGGCTCTGGAGTTCTCTGCTCTGGCCTCATGCCATGGGCAGAATTTGGCCCATTTTTGCAATTAGATTATTTGACAGTAGAGAATCATTACTGCTAACACCGTACAGCATGTACAAGGGTGTGAAAGCTGTTCCTGCCAGCAATAGTTAAAATTAGTAAAAGAGTTGTTTCAGAAGTATCATAGGTTGTGGTTTTGTTCCCCTCATACTCATGCTGAATTCAGCAAGAGGGGACAGATGCACGTGCCCAGCCTTCATCACAAGTTCCCCACCGAGAGGTGGCTGGTACCTGCAGCAACCATGTCCTGCCCCCACTGCAGCAACGGGGCGAGCTCCCCGTGCTGAGCAATCGGTTGGAACTGAACCGGGATGCAGAGGAAGGTGCAAATACCAGAGAAAACAGAAATCCAACATGTCATAACACTGCTGTTTTTAAGAGTCGGCTTCTTCCAAGGTCACTATGCTATCAAAGTTTGAGTAACAGCAACAATTAGCCGCAGACAGAGAAGAGTAACATGCAGACACCAGGGTGGATAAGAGAGAGACAGACGGGCAGCGAGAGATACAGCCTTCTGGGAACGTGGTCCCAGCTCTGTCATTTACCATGTTTTCAGTTTCCCTTTTCCAATGCAAGGCCAAAAACATATGCAGCTTTTCACCAAGAGCTCGGCAAGCTATAGCCTACACGCCACGGCATGCCAGTAATCCCTCTGAAGGCTACCTAAGCGTTTAAAATTATTCAGACTTTCAAATATATCACAGGAAAATGATTGGTACATGAGAACTGACTCAGGTCTTTCAGACCTTTACAGGCACCACGTAGAACGATCTGCCAGGTATGCACGCTTGTAGGACATGCATCAGCTTAGGACCTCTGTTTCCGCATTGCTAGAACCAGCCTGACCCAAGAAGATCCCGAGCAGGTACAACACACCCTACACTAAGCTGGTTGCTGTTCGTATCTCCTTTGACCAGGAACACTTCACTGATGGGTTTAGAAATTCTCCTTTGACCAGAGCAGTCCACATTATTGAACTCAAGTACATTGCAAGCTCATTTATTTGGGCAGGTATCTGGAAGTGGACAGACTTAATCCTTGTTTTAAAAGGATTTAAGACGGGGGGAGTTTTGAATATGTCAACAGAACTTCTTTAAAGAGTGGTTTGTTTTAAACGGGGCTGTTTTAATTAAAAGGTGGCAAGCAAAGGAAAACAAAATAGAAAATCTGTAAGAAATTTTCCTAATGAAAAAGTTCGTTCACATTAAGAGTTGTGTGACCTTTCCTTCCGAAGGAACATCAGTAATTTCTGAACAAAGCCCAGAGCACGCGATATCTCATGGGAAGCTGTAATCAGTTATTCAGGGTCCCTCTGCTCCTCACCAGGCAGCGTTCCCAGGCACGAAGCATCCCGCACGCTGCTGCGAGGGGCTCCCGCGACACGGGGACCACGACAGGAGCACACCAGGGAGCGGTGGGCGCGAGCGAGGCAGCCTGTTGATGAGGAGCAGGAACATAATGAGAAGCATCACGCGGGAGAACTGGAATATTCCGATCTGGGATTTTGCCTAAAAAAAATCCCATTGGGATGGGGGACGTTTTCCAACCAGCTCTTGTTTTTAGTTTATTTGTCAAGGATAGCTATAGCCCACTCCAATTTGTTTTGCGTACATAACGAAAGTTAGAATTGCATCAGATCTTGGCTGCACGAGGTTGATGCGGAGTAGCTGCTTGACACCATGCTGGGAGAGCTGCCTCCCACCCCCTTACTGCAGGGCTGCAACCAACTCGCCACTCGGCCTGAACTAATTCTGCCTTCACGCCGTGCAACTGGTGGAGGGTTTGTGGGGAGCACCGCGCCCACTGAGCACAGCTCTCATCTCACCTCAGCTCCGCAGGCAGGCCACATCCAGCCCCATGACTGCTGGATTTCTGGTGGTACTTCTCTATCGCCCCTTCCCCAGGTTGCAGAGGAAGCTCCCTTGGCACCTGGAAAGCAGCCCGACCTTCCTCGATCGGAAGGCCCACAGAATTACAGAAAGCCAACATCAGTCGTCGATTGCCCTGAAAGACCTTTCTTCTGCAAAGTCCTCAGTGCTAGGGTCTACCTCAGAAGGTGCTGAGCACTTAAGTTAGATTGGAAATCCTTTTTGCAGCACAGATTTTATTATGGCGATCTATAATCATAGTACTTCAGTACTTACCCATGGCACACGCTGTGCCCCAGCACTTGCAGAGGGAAATAGCACACCGAATTTGAGCTGCTGCAACTGGGGATGAGCTTTCAGTTCATAATGGGAACCCACTTCAATGAGAGAGAAAACTCCAGCACTGGCTAATGCTTCGAGAGGATCAAAGGGCAGTAACATCCCAGCAGAGAGCACAGGAAGGGTAAATATCCATGTGCAGCAGAGCCAGGGATCATTGTTTAAAAGCACCCTGCAGAACAGACAGAACGCTGAAATCTTAAGAAGTCACCCCCTCTCTTTTCTTTTCTTTTTTTAAGGAAGGAAGAAACATCTGTGGGAAGTATTTATGAGATATATAATGCACCTCACATATTACCCTAAGGGCCATCTTTAGAGTGGGAAATAAAGCTTCCATACGAGGAGTTTGTTAACGTTGTGGCAGGAATCAGATGCAAACACAAAAGCTTGCTTGTTCTGTAATGACTTGCCGAGATAAGTGTCCCTTATCAGCAATACTGTTTTCTTTTGGAAAGGAAGGGACTCTGTGTGTACAAGCAGGGGATGGAAGTCAATGAAAACAGAAGGCTGGAGAGGTCTGAATGGGTATTTTGTACTGTAATTCTAGCTTGGGGCTGCTTTTTTGGGTGTGGAAATATCAAACACTGACCTCCCACTGATGGTCCTTGGCAGTGGGATAAGTCACTCATTTATTTTTGCTCAGCCACAAAGCTGCTGTGTAACATGGCAAGGTCCTCGCGGAGCTACAGTGCCCCAATACATCTCCCAGGCAAACAGCGCGCACCCAGCCCTCGCATGCCCCTGCCCAAAATATCCCCGGGCTCATGCCCACAGCCAGGTGACCCCGCAGCCCTCAGGCAGCTCTTTCACTTGGGGAAGAAAAGCGGAATTGTGCAGAAGAAGGTTGGCGTGGGAGAGGTGGAAGGATGCCTTAGGCATCCTCTATTATGGCCAACAAGGCCCTCGCTAATAGGGACCGGGGGTGGTGATGTCCTCCTGCTTCTGACCTGGAAACACCAAAACAGGCCAGGTTGAAATGAGCCATGTGAAAGCACCACACACACAGGAGAAGCTAGGCGTGCAGGAATTTTCCTCTATACAAAGGAATATACTTCATTCTTTTAAACAAGAAGGAAAAAGAAGGAAAAGGTGAAGAAAAAAAGGGTTTGCAGAGGGATGACCATCTCCGATCTCAGATTTCTCAACAGGAAGGCAGCTGTGGGCTCCTCGGGGTCTTGGCTCAGGCCTACTGGCATCCACAAGGAGTTTTGTCTTGCCTTGGGGCTGCTTTAATAGCAGAGAATGCTCTGTTATGGGCTGACTATACATTAATGAAGTGAGAACCTATAGGGAAATGCTAGGCTCTTCTCTTGAGCAAAGCACTTGGAAATTAACATATGGCGTCAAGATTTGGGATAATTAAAGCAGAACCACAACCGCAGGGAATTCTAGCGAAGTCCCCTCAGAACAGAAATAGTCTCAGCATCTCGCTGCTCTCAGGGGTGTGCTTCAGAGCTCTCTGCTCCATTGGGGGCTCAGGCAGAGGACACACACAGCTGTCCCAAGTCATCCCAGCACCTGCAGGCGGGCCCCAGATGCTGACATCCAGAGGTCCCCAGCCTTTCATAGCACACCCAGGCAGCAGGGCAAGTTTGGGTTGTGCTGTACCAGGCCACCGGAGGTCTCCCCTCCCGCCGCGTTAGCTTGCCTCCCAGAAATTTTACTGGCAGATCTGAACATAACACAGAGCCATGCCACAGTCTGGAGGGAAAAGCATGGGGTCCATCAGCAGGGTACATCAATGACACTGTGTCAACAGCCCGTGGCAGACGACGCAGAAAGTCACTTGTTCCCAAGCACGTCATCGCTCCTACAAGGCACAAGCTGTGCTCGGTCACACGTTGTTCCATCAGACAGAGGGAGGCTGAAAGGTCTGGATTAAATAAAAGCAAAACAGCTCTGATAACCATCAATGTATCAGTTAACACTGCATTTCCCCACTGGCTTCACGTAAACAGAGGGGACGGAGCACAAGACTGGAGGAAACCTGCAGCACTGCCCTGCCAGATGACAGACACCAGCTTACCAAACGCACGGCTGTGCTGTCAGGTCTCACGGCCAAGTCAACGTGGATAACTGGCCAAGAAATCACAGCTCAAACTTGCCTTTCATATTTAAGGCTACCCAGCTCAGCCACACTCTGCCTCCGGAGCAGCCGGGGCTGGAACATCCTCTGAGCAATCCTCAGGACATGATTTTTTTTTTTTTTTGACCTATGCCAAGTACCACTGAGAATCCAGCCTGATGCTGCAACACATCTCTGCTCCTCCACTGCTAACCCAGCCACTAATATCTACACAGACTCTGTTCCATAAACAAGTCTGAAACTAGACAGGGGGATCAAGGGATTTTGTAGGATTTGCATGCTGCAGCCAAGGAACGCTCCAACACCATCCACCAGAGACAAAAAAATAAAAAGACAGGTTGAGGAAGTGACAGCCCCCAGGAAAGCACCCACGTGCAGAGGAACAGCTGGAACTTGAAGCAAATGTCACCTTTAAACACTTTTTCTTCTGACATGGATTCAGCACTTCTGAATCCACAAGCTGTGGAAAGGCAGTCCTGAAAGAAATGGGTTTCAGTAAGCAAAGACCAACTCCCTGAGATGGAGGTCCTCCTGCTCAAGCTGAGGCAGTCTCCGTCAAGGGACTGGCAAGCAGGGAAGAAGAACAAATTGAGAGCCCTGACCCCATCCAGGACAGCCAGACAGACTCCTGCAGGGACCTGCAACGTGCTAAGGCACAGGCAGGAGACAGGAGGAAGCTTTCGGACAAGCCATCGGGCTCTGCTGCGCAGTCAGCAAAACGTTACGGGTCCATACATTCCTGGGCATCTCATTTAATCGCATTTTATGGGCAAGTTTGTGGATTTTGTTGGGTTAATACTGCCTGTAGGAGCAAGTGGGCTGACAGGAGGTTTTCTGTTGGCCAGCTGGCATGCAGCGAGGTGGCTTGTTGAGGCCTTCTGGCTGCAAACCAGGAGCAACAAGAAACGCAGGCTTTTTGGTGCAAACTCCCTCCCTTCGGTGTGACTTTGATGATGAAAAATCAGGCTCCGCAGAGCAGAGGTGACAGGGTCTGTGTTTGTGCACTCTGGGACAGGCAGTGGAGGAGCTGGGATGGATATGCAGGTACAATAAATACAGAGGCAGGAAGACACATCGCCGCCTTGGCTGGAAACCAGCAAGGGGATCTCTGGCTGTGCCATCAGCGCAGTGGAATTTGAGGCCCAGGGCACAAGAGACACACAGGAACAAGCAAGCTCCTCTATTTCCACGTAGCTGGCATCTGCTTGGAGAGCTCCCAAGGCTGAAACAGTTTGTCCATGTTAAAATAAACTCCCTGTGCTTACCTGGCTTTCCCCAACTCTGTAAAACAAGGCTTGGTGGGGACTTGAGGAGCTTGCTTAGTGTTTGACACTGCAAAGAGACTTCAGCAGATGGATATGGCGCTAGCTTTTGCACACAATATCTTGGTAAGCAAAGCACAACATTTATGTTTCGCAGCCAGCTCTTGAGGAGCAGCCAGCCCACGCTATCTCAGGTAAAGGCACAAGGCTCCTGGAGCTGCAGCCTTCTGAAGAAAGCTCAAGCATCCCTAGATGCGTGCAGGAACATCATGAGAGTCTGCATCACCGTGAAGCTGGCTGCAAGCGGGCCTTTGACAACACTGCGGTGCCAGGACGGCATCTCTCCTCATGCTGTTAAATAGACGTGAAAATAAACAGTAATATCATGTGAGAAGACATGCAAACCACCAGCACGCCTCTGTCCTGAGCTCTACCAGAACAGTTGGTTATAGACAAGACCATGACTCGAAAAGAAAAAGTCACTGGGGGAAAGAATTCTTACTGCTCTGAGAAATCCATCACTTTGCGTTCAACACCCTTGCTTGTCTCTGAGACTACAGGGGTATATTTGGAAATGCTTAGAGGTGCAACGGAAGCATGGATATTTCCTTGTGGTGCTCACCTGAAAGCCACCTAGCTCAAGAAAGACTCAAAAAGTGAAAAGCCTCTTCCCAATCAGAAGAAGCATTTCAACCCATAGCTGTTTATTGGAACTGAGCAAAGGCAAGCTCAAACTGAAATTCCATTTCCCAACTATCACAGCGATATCTAGATTTACACTCGAAGGAAGCCAACGCTACAGGACTGGCTGTTAACTCCGCAAGCCACTGACATTACACAGACCGACTTGTCTCAGCAGATACGCATCCATCACGCTGTTCTCTTGGAAAGGAGCAGCGCAGAGCCACTTCATCACAACCTGGAAGGATCTGGAGAGGTTCCCAAGCAGCAGGTGCAGGGAATTACATCCCAGCCCTCGCCAGCAGCCTGCTAGAGGAGGAGCAGCTGAAGACACCCCTGTCACATCCCTGGCCAGGCAGCATGGTGAGCAGAAGCAGAGCAAGCCCTGGCTGCCAGATTATGGCAGCTGCTCCTGTCCCAACGTCCCAACCAACAGCACCGAAGTAGAAAACCCTGCTCATCTTGGGATCTCCCATAAGCCTTTCTCAACTTTGAATGCGGTACCTTCACTTTTATCTCCCCTCCTATTTCTTGACCTCCTGGCAAAGCCAACAAAGCCCCATTTTCCTTCAAAAAAGGTGGGGACGGTCACCTGCAGGAGCAGGATCTGGCAGGTTTTTCCTTCCTGCAATCATGCGGTGGACTGCTCCCATACATATTCACGTGTGTTTTTAGGGAATCACACAGGATTTGGTTTTGATCTAGGAGGGATTCTCTCAAAAATCAAGCTGAAATTCATCTTCCAGCACACTTGAAACCCTCCCACCTTGCTGTTACCTGCAACTTTTATACGACTCTGTCCTCCACTATCATCCAGTTCATTAAGGCAGCTATAAAGTCATCCTAACACCAGGACAAAACACCACTGAACCCTTCCTGACCTCCCTAGAATCTGGGAAGTTCTTCAAGTCTCCAACTCTGCAATGTTCTCCAAATCAATCATTTGGAAAAACAAACTACTGATAATTAACCATGTCACGCTGCAACCTACATCACTTTTTCTGGCTTGTTCACAGCATCAAGTAACAAGACATCAGAAACCTTATCTACAAGGTCATCCACTGCTCCTACCCACCCTTGGCCCCCCTCCCCATGTTACTGGAGAAGACTTGCTTGCTTTAGCATGCTGTGTTTTTAACAAGGCCTTGTTATCCCCTAGGCAGTCACAAGCTGCTCCTTTAGCCCTGAAAGCAGAGATAAGCTACCCTGCCCTGCAGTTCCTATTTTCTTCCCCCCGTTATTCAGAGCCAAGTACTAGGTTTGCCCTTTCAGTTTTGTGTAACCTCAGCCATCCTCAGGAGCCCTTGAAAGAAGCCAAGAACAAACTGGTGCTCAAAAATCTTTGGCATCATTCTGGGCACTTCAGGATTAATTTCATCCCACCCAATTACTTAAGGATCTCTATCATGAGCCCACACCATCATCAATGCCCGTACAGCATTAACCAAAATAGAAAACTGCAACCATGCAGTACAACAGATGCTGAGGTTGTGAAACGCTCTGGCAACTTTCACCATTAGTTTCCCTCTGCGGGAGGCAGAGGAAAGCTGCCGTCTTGGTCTCATTCACAATGCTTTTGTCCTGCTGCTGCTTTTTTCGGAGGTGTGCCTATTCATTTGATCTAGTTTCCACTTTCTGTGGACTTTCCATCAGAAGTTGCTGCTATGGAAGCCCCTTTCACCCAGCCTAAACCTAAGCAGTCTCCATCTCCCTGCTCCCAGTGGGAAGGAGGCGGCCAGCCCCCCCCTTTGCTGGGAGAAGGGTGTGATCTGCGGCCAGGGAGGAGCAGCCAGGACATGCCATACGTGCAGCCCACGTATCCCGCTCAAACTGCGGCCGTTCACACGGAAACAGCCTCACGGCACTCCTCGTGCAGCTTGGGCCATGGAGGTCCTCTGGAGCCCTAGAGAAACACCACGAGGCCATGCCATGCATGTGACACCACACACGTATTGTGTAGCCTCCCGTCATCCCTGCATTTATAGCTTCTTCTCCAGCTGTGTTCTTTCAAGCCAGGTGCCCACTAATAGGCTCCTCCAGCGCTGCTTTTTCCGTCACGCACCGAACCCCGTGCTGCATGCAGCCAGCTCAACAGGGCTGGGCGTTTTCGGCCGGGTCCGCACGCACCTGGGCACAGGCCAGCACTACTCCCACACTTTCCTCCAGGCCATCATCTCACTCCTGCAATAAGGCTCAGTGCAAACCTCTTGCGAACAGACGAGCCGTTCATAACCACCTCCACCAGCATTTAGCCTTAGTATCCTCTTGCCCTGTGGAACGCATCAAGCAGTTTTAGGCTACTCCAGTGCCACTGATTTCCCACTTATGTCCTGCGGTGTAGGCACAGGCCTGAACCCAGCCTAATTACAGTTAAAATTCTCCTTCATCTCTCTCCCTCCTGCCCCCAGGAAGCCTCCCCCACAGGTCCTTGATCGCTGTGACCCCCACCTCCCAGCTCTGCTGCCAACAGCCGGACCACAGCTGCAACTCGTGCCCTGCTCCCCGGCTAGACCCCAGCACAATAACTGCATGGGCTTTGCTGCTCCGAGACTATGGCCCCTTGCATCCCCCCAACCTGCTGAAATCCTGGTTCAGGTCCCCAGTCCGCTCACAGCCTGGCTCCTGCAGCAGCCCGGCCTCTGGCCTCGGCAGACGGTCTCACCCCAGCGCATATCTGCCCGGAACGGTGCTATGGAGATCTCTTCTTAATCCCTTTGCTTTTCCACTGTGCAATTCCTCCTCCTGCATTTATCTCATGCTTTTCTCTTCTCTACCGCACCAAAGCAGAGCCACCTCTGTGCACTTTCAAGGACCCTTCCCACCGTAAACAACTGCGAAGCGCACCCCCCTCCTCCCTCCAAGCTTTTGCGGCTCCTTCCTGCGATATCTCAAAGACCCTGAGAACAACCAGGCTGCTGGTGTGCCAAGGCCACCGCTTCTCCCAAACCCTGCAGTTTGCGGCTTTGTTCCTGGGGCTGCTGTGCTCTGTTTGCCCAAACCTGCATTGCAGCCCGGTGAACACAGTGACAGAGGCTCGGGGACAGACACCCGCTCCATCCCTCCAGGCCCCATCTAAGCCAGAGCCCTCTGCATGATAGAAACACAGCTGATGAACTACAATTTAGGAAGACTCGTGCATCTGAACAAACCCAGATTTCTTCCATCTTCCTCGTAAAGGAAAAATTCATCCAATGCAATTTCTTTATGAGGCCAGATTTTACAGACCCTCCAGCTCTCGTTATGGAAAATAAGTGGAAACTCCTGGCAGTGGATTTTTGTTGTTTTTTTTTCCCCTTTCTTAATAATATATATGAGAAAAGCGTATATTATACTCTGCCTACATAGACCTTGCCAATAAAATTTGCTGATGCTTGCAAAACTATGGGACAGTTGTCCAAACGCCTGCCACTTGCTAGTCGTAGACAGTCATGAATTGTCCTTATTGCTGACAAGTTAACGTTGCATCATAAACTGCCCATATGAAGTTTTGTTGCTATAACACATGACTGAATTCAATATGTCAGAGAAATGATTAATTGCCCCTGAGATTTGGATCTTTAAAAATAACAAATTCAAAAGCCTGATGTTCTTTATTCTGATGCTGGTAGAATTTACATCATGGTTAATAAATAACAGTCTTCCTTCAGAAATTAGGTCATTAGATTATTCTATTTGCAAACATAAAAATGCAATCAGATGGAACTAGTAATGTCTAGGACACACAGACTAGACAACAGTGACATCTCAAATGCTTGGGGGGATTATTTCAAGGAAGTCTCGGTCTGACTTTCAAGCGTCTGCAACTTTCGATGCTACAGTATTCAGGGCAATACGGAAAAATAAAAGAAGTCCTTCGCAGCGACTCAGAACCTGTCGAGTTGTATTTTAGGATATCCCAAAACTTTGGGTATCCCCTCGGAATAGAAAACCCGTCGCCAGCCCAGGTGCCATTTCACCGTGCATGTCAGCGACACCAGCCTGCTCAAGCCACCTCCGTCAGGCAGTTTTACGCCTGGCTGCCAAAGGGATCAGCCCACAGAGCAGAGATCAGAGCAGCAAGAGGTTCTTCCATCCTGTCTGCCACGTGTGTTATCATTACTATAAATATGCTCTGATCTCACCTGTCCTCCATGCATTTTGCTGCTGTCCCTTTAGCTGCGATGCATAACGATGCCACAGGCAGGAAAAGCACTACGCTGAACGCTCCGCCCTGCAGCCAGAGAGACCAGCCTCTCTCCGCTCCAAAGAAAATCTTATTTCCTGGACTTTAAAGCTTCAATTAGCACAAGGATCTGTGTTCCTGTGTGGGCAGACCTCCTAGCAGCTGAGGGCCCAGACTCCCCACGTGGCAGATGCCCTGAGTCCATTTCCACCACCAACGGGCACGCGCCAGGAGGTAACACGGAGCATCAATGGGACCTCTGCACGTGAGAGCAGCACACGATACTTCCCCAACACCGTGCTGCCCTGAGTTTGCACCCAGCCAAAAGACTTTGCCAGCATGGAGATCTCATGCACCAAAACGCCCAGAAATGGGTTATTTGCCAGGCTCATGCCACAAACACTTCGCTGGCACGCGTGCTTCGAGGACTCACCACTTGCTCCTGCCTGCGAGGCCCCATTCATTCCTCACCAGATCATCTCCTGCTGCTCCTCGGCCAGCACGGCCATGTGGGACCTTAACAAAACCCAGTCTCCCTCTGCCCTCCCCCCAAACTGACCCACCTTAATGCGATTACAAGCTTGCCCACCCCACAGCCCTTGCACTCCCCCAGCACACCCACAGGCACCTGGCCTCCCCCGGGCAGTGCTCCCCAGTGAGTCCGCGGGTGGGATGCTCCTGCTGAGACACCCTGGCAAAGCTGGAGATGGCGATAAAGGGGCCACGTTCCCCTTCCTGAGCCATTTCTGACCCTTTGTTCACACGCCCAGAGCAGCCTTCCCACAGCCCGCACCCACAGGCAGCCTGGGAAGGGCTGCTGTTGCCAGGAGGCGCGCAGAAGAAGTAAAAGCTAATTATAAGTGATGGCCGGCTTGACAGCAAGGACTTTTAATACAAGCACCACACACAAGTGCCAACACACCGAGCTGAATCCCTTTCTCATCAGCCCTTTGTGCACCGCCGAATGTCCAAGGGAGCTCTTCCAAGCTCGTGCAGCCCCGGTCCAACAGAGCCTGACCTCAGGTCTGCCTCGCTCAGCAGGATCGGTGCAGGAAGCAGATGCAAATAAAGTCAACTGAGATATCACCAGCTGATTAAACCAGTATGTTCTGTCTCAGTTACATCTTTCAGAAATCCTGGCAGTGCAGGAAGACTCGACAGTTCCCCAGCGCTAGAGGATGCCTTGGCCATCTGGAAGAGACGAGGTGTTTTTTGCCAATAGCACACTTACTCCTGAGAGCAGCAGTGAGATTTGGCACATGAGTGCAATTGATTGAGTGGCTTTGTCATAATATAGACCCAGGCCCAGATGTGGGTGAAAAAACTAAAATAAAAAGACTCCTGGGGCCAGCGTGAGACCTCGTCCCCTGCCAGGAGCATGGAGCATCCCGGGGGACAGAGGGCAGCAGCATTTGGGGCTCCTCATCACTGCTGCTCCAGGCACAGGGCTCTTTCTTATTTTCTCCTTGAAACATCTCTCCTGCTTCCCCACGAGCAGGGGAAGGTTGGTAAATAGGCCCTGCGCTAGTGCTGAAGCACAAGCCTGGCCTGTACAGGGTTGTTTTTTTTAGAAACGCTCTCCACTGAGGCTTTTCTGTTCCCTCCGGTCTCTGCACCAGGACCCCAAGCTTTGGCCAAGCCTCTGCTCCTAACACTTTTTTGTTTTCTTAAATGGACTGAGAAGTTCTTTCATAAAGTTCACGTGGGGAAAACACATTTGTCCCAGGGTCCGGGCGGGTTTTCAGTTCAGCCCCTCACTCACGCCAGCAGCAAGCCCATCTCATGACAATGCCCAGGCAAAGACACGCACAAAAAACCCTTTCTGTGAAGTTTTCTGCATGCACAGGGCTGCTAGGAATTAAAGCAGTTCTCAGTGTCAGGAGTCAGACACAAGACACTCCCTCTACTGACTGCAGAGAACCTTTGCCAGCCCGGTGCAGACATGGTCTCGGGAGCACAAAGGATTCAGGACATTTCCCCCCTAACCCTTCAGGTCTGGGCACCTCAGCCTGGACATAAGTACCTGGTTTTGTGAGTGCCCTGTAGTTTTGCTGGCCTTCTGTTTTTAAGCATTGCTTTCAACAGAGATGCAAGCACTTCTGTACCAGAGCAAGGTTTCAACTTTGGTTGTTCTACATTAGTAATAATCAGTTTTTTTTTTTTTTTTGCAAGTCCTGCTCAAGGACCTTAAAGCACTGCATAGTCTTAGGCATGCAAGACATCCTCGCACCGTCAGATGAGCATCATCTACCCACGTCAAAGTCTGCAGGGGGGGGGAAAAAAAATCACAGCAGAAGTGAACAAGAACTGGAATGAGAGCTCAGAACTCCCCTGAAGGTCTCCTCCAGACCCAGGGCTAGGTGTGCCTCCCTTTTGCAGGGTTTGGTCTTTGTGCAGACAGAAGAATGGGGCAGCAGCAAGCCAGCCCTATCCTGCTCAAACCTCCACTGACACTCAGGCTGTGTCCTGGGCATCAAAACTTAAAACCGCTTCCTCTTCTTGGGTCCAACTGAACGCAGAAGCACCCTCAAAACCCAAAACACCCATGTCCTGTGGTTATTCCAGCCCAACACACCACTGGGAAATCCAGGAGCCGCCAGACACTGGTGCACTGCTGGAGCTCGACACCTTCCCTCCTGCTACAAAGCAGCTTGCACAATTCAGAGACTTTAAAGTTTAAAGCACATATATATAGTCTATTTCCATCTTGGATGAGCACGCTGACCTCCTTCTGTTTTATTTATCCTGTGCACTACACCTGGAAGAGGTATTATCCATAACAGACTTCTGAGCCCTCCTCAGCACCTGACCACGGGTCTCACCCAGGCTCCCTCCTGCGCCTTCCCATTTCCTTGAATGTCTTTGGAGAATAAGTTCTTGCTGCTGGTAAAGGAAGGCACCGTAAAGTCCAGTCAAACTCAACACTTGTTTTACAGGGCAACACATCCCCAGGCAACACACACAGGTTCCAAGGCTAACTCTGGCCCTGCCACGTGGACCTTGGTGGACAACATCTCCATCTGACACATTAGATTCCCACCAGGAGCTGGGACAGGAGCAAGGAGATGCACAAACACCTGGGTGATGAACCATTTTCCACAAAATAAAATAAAGCTGGTAAAAATGAATTTTCCTTCCCGGCAGCCCAGTGACAGGCACCTCCCAAGACACACAAAACATCAGCATGGGATGGGGACGGGTTTTCCAGCAGCACACGTCAGGAGGGATGGGGCACGGAGGCGACGGAGAGAGTTCAGTGCCCCAGGGGAGCTGCAGCACACAGGGCTCCAGAAGCTGACCTTGCAGCCATCCCCATCGGGGGAGACTTTAACTCTCTACGTGACAGTTACCAAAAGCAGTGGGGGTGAGGGTTTGTTAATCTGGGGGTTTCCCCTCCTCTGTGGATGACTGTGGGATCACAGGAACCAGAAGCGAAGCTCACTGCAGAGGTGGAGCCTGCCTGAAAACTGGCACGATGCTTCCCTGGACTGAAAGATTTTGGTTTTCACATGCTCCGTTTTTCCAGCCCGAAAAGATGAAATTTTCCACAGAAGCAGATGCTTTTCTTGAAAGATTTCTTTGAGTAGAAATGCCAAATTCTCCATCAGGAAACTGTTCTGATGGAAGCATTTTCAACAAGCCCTGTTCGAGATCTATTTCAGGACTGGCCTTCGCTGGCCTAAGTCAATTCTTTTAACTCATCGCGGCTTGTTTTTCCTGCCATTACGTACTTCTCAATTCAGAGTGTCTCAGTTTTAATTGCGCTCCTGCCATCATTTAAACGAGCCCTTGTTCTGAGTCACGGCTGCTCTGCCCAGCATGACCCAGAGCTGGGGGCAGCCAGCCCCAGAAAGCCCCTTCCTCACGCAAGTTGCTTTTTTCCAGCTCCCTCTCCGAAAGTCCAGCCATTTTAAACCAGTTCTAAGGCTCTTTTTACTTACTCCACCCATTTCCAGAGCGACACTTCCTATGTCAGGAGGGTTTTAAAGCATTGTCTGCTTCCATGGGGTCATTTCCCCTGGCACTGCTAGTGGTAAACTGAGAATTGTGTATTCAATCCCAATTCCAGCTTGACTTGCTGCTGCACTCACGCAGCATCCCTGTCCTTGGTGGCAGGAGGAGGATGCAGGGTACAGCGTTTGGCTTTGCATGGCCTCAAGCAGCCCAGGAAGCTTCACCACATCCCCATGCCTGGCTCCAGCATTTGGCCACCCTTCTCAGAGAGGAATTTTACCAAATATCTGACTGTAACTCCCTTTGCCGCAGTGGGATCCAGGCCATGACCCCGTCTCACTGCTTTCTGCTCCCCGTGCATGGACCAGAGCCATCGTGGCTGTTCTGCCGGGGACGGGGTCATGCAGCTGACCTCCAGCCTGTCGCTGCTCCAGGACACGCAGCAATGTAATTCTGACAAGTTCTGCTAGGAAATGTGTCTCATGCCTTTAGTTTCAGCCATTTTACTGTTTTTGGTGTTGACAGATACTAATTAACAGCACGGGACACAGTACAACATGCTAACTCTGGGCTGACAGCAGCAGCCTCTGTGTTGATCCATACAATGGGGAAGCAGCCGGAGCGAACGGAGCCAACGCCAACAAACCGCTCCCATTGAGAAAGCCACCTGGGATGAGTGCTGCTGCGTGGACACCCACAAAACACACCATCACCAGCAGGTCCTGCTCTGCACCTGGGAGGCGGTGGCTGCATTTTTAGGTTGGAAATGAGGAGACATTTCTTCTCAGAAAGAGCAGTCAGGCATTGGGACGGGTTGCCCAGGGAGGTGGTGGAGTCACCATCCCTGCGGGTGTTCAAGGAAAGGTTGGACGTGGTGCTTGGGGACAGGGTGTAGTGGGTGACATTGGTGGTAGGGGGACGGTTGGACCAGCTGATCTTGGAGGGCTTTTCCAACCTTAATGATTCTTTGATTTTCCAGCATGTCATCCTTCCCCAGAGCTCCTACCAGCATCTCCTGGGCTCGAGTAGAACATTCGTGGCCTCGGGTTGCCCTCTTGTGGCGCAGCTCAAGTGAGATATTCCAGCAGCATCCAACGATATTCAACATTTCCTGCAACCCCCCCAGGAAGTGCAGATCTCTACATCATGTGTAGAGACCTACTGACACGGATTTGTTTTTCTCTTACCTCCCTGCACGGCTTTGATGCTGCGTGCAGATCGGCAGCTGAGGTCTGCTGAGCTGAGCTGCGCCCGCTCTGCAGCACGGAACAACATCCTTCCACTCAATGCTGGTTTTCATCGAAACAATTAAAAAAACATGCGTAAGGCGATTGGATTTCCAATAACAAATCAAGCCAAAAAGCTGTTTAAAAGTTTGTTTTTAAGAAAATATCAAAACAACGAAGAACTGAAGCAAACAGTTATCCTTGTCCTTCCCCAAATAAGCCCTAAGAAACACTATATTCTCTCAAACCAAAGTTGTACCACAAAGAAAGGTTACTTGTGCTCACTTTTATCCTTCCCAGTTACAAAGACCCTTCATCTTTTATTGGGCTGATCCCTATTTAAAACTAAAGTTTGTTTTTTAAATAGGAACATTGTTCTCCTCGCTCAGCAGTACATACTTACTGGTGGGAGCTTGGTAAGGTCAGCAGCTGTCAGGGCCCGCTCAAGCTATTATTCAGGCAGGTAGTTTAAGCCACAGCCCTTATAGAGGTGAGTTAAATACATTCCTACAGGGGGTGATGAGCACTGCCACGTCTCGTGCCTCCAAAGCCAAGTTCCTCACCTCCTAGGCGATGCGCCACTGCAGCAAACACGCTGGATCAAGTGCGTCATCTCCAGTTTATAGGTGCTTCCCCGGGATGCTTTCCCCCAGCACTGGGCCGGACCACACAGCTGCTTTTGTACGCTGCAGCACAGTCTCTAGAGCCACCACATGGGGTTGGACCAAAGATGTCTTTAATTCAGTGTCAAGCATCTGCTGTGAGCTCCCACCGACCCAACCAAGAAACACGAGGTTAAAAACCAAACAAAACGAAGCCACAAGGCCTGCACGTTTCAGTTACAGTCACGATTTAGTGAGAGACATTTGACAAACAAATGAAACCTATGAGGGGAAATGGCCAGGTAACTAATCCATTTCCCCTCAAACTACACAGCCTCTAGGTTGAAGCAGGTTTCTCTTCATTTATCAAGTGCCAGCTCAGCACAGAGCCCAAAGGACAGAGCTGCAAGGACTGCGTTGTATGGGCGGTAAGACCAGATGATTTAAGAGCTGCCTCCAGCCCTGAAATCTGCTAATAGACTTGGAATTTCAGAGAAACAACAGTTCCAGTAAAATCAATGGCAACACACTTTGATGAAAGGCTCGGTCCTAAGAGCCAATCTGTCTTTTTACCGGCACATCACAAGCACACCAAGCACTTCAAAAAACCAGCAGTGCTCCAACTTTTCTTTAAGCCGGTCTCAAAGAGAGAAGCATATTTAAAAGCCTGAGATGCGCAGGAGCCAGGAGTGCTCTGCTGCCATCTCCAGTGCACAGGGTAAAAACACACGGAAGACCAATATGTGCCTCATCAGCTGGCAAATGCCACATGCGTTTTGCAAATTAGAGAATCCTGCTGGCATTTGCTACAGGAAAAGATCGGTGCCTTATGCTGATCTCCCTAAGCAGCATCTCCTCTGTCACCGCTGGGGACTCTGCTCTGGCCCTGAGGTCACTTCTTGCTCTCCAGCTTGGGCACTGCCCTCTCTGCTCACACAGGAGGAGAGGTCACAGCACTGATGCACACAACATTGTGGTGACACACCGAATGGCACAGGCAGTTATCCATGGAGAGCTCCTCTCTCACATACACAGCACCGAGCACCCAGCAGGGGGACACAGGTGGCTTTTTTTTTTTTCTGAGCTTCGCCCATCAGTCAACCAACCAAGACACCCCAGTCAGTCAGGTGCATGTATAGACCAGAGCTTCATGCTCCAGCTGGCCATCTCCTCCATCCTCCCCTCCCACCAAGCAGGCCGAGGGCCACAAGGATTTGAAATAACCCATAGAAAAGCACTGCTCAGGCTACATCATAGGGGAACCCTGCAGCCACCAGTGGCAGCACAGCTGAGGGGCCAGCAAGGACAGGGAGTTGAGGAAAAGAAACTTGGGAATGCCCCAAGTTCACATCTTCACCACCAACCCAGCATCTATTTAACTTGGTGCCCGACAGCTTATTCAGCTGCAAGGTTTTTTATAGTTATAAAAAAAAAAAAACAGGAAGCTTGGCACATTAATGAAATACAGGTCACAGAGTGGTGAAAATAATAGAGAAACCATAGCTACCTTAAGTGGCACCAGCCCCCCCTCCCGAGTGCCATCCAGCCTCAGAGCTGGGAAACAGGGATAGGCACTCCCATGGGGGAACAAGCCTCCTGAAACCCCGTAGCAAAACCTCCAGCCCCTGGTCATCCCCGCATACAGGACTGTGCCCTGTGCCACCAGGGCACATCACACAGCCTCACCTTACCTGCCCACAGCCAAACACGCACCCACTCTCATGCCAGCAATCCCAAGGAGCCAACAGAAGGAGCTGAGCCCTCCCCAGCACCTCACTGGGACACATCTCACCCCCCCGGTGCTCAGGAACAAGTGCTAAAGCCCACCTCCAGCTTCCCCCAGCTGGTGGCAATTCATCCCACATCAGAGCACACGGCTTTGTGACTCGGGGCACCTGTGTCATTCCCAGCACCATCTGCTCTCCCTCCTGGCTCCTAAAACACCCTTTTTATTTTTCTCTCAGGTGTCACTGCACCTTCTGTTGCACCGGACACGGCCACTCACACCCCCTGCACAGACCTGCATGGAGCACAGCACTGCTGTCCCCGCAGGAACTGCTCAGGCACGCTGTGAACAACCCAGCAGCTCATTTGTAATTAGCTATTTGCACATCCCTAATGCTTCCTTTCCAGGCTATCAGAGCAGCTCACAAGTGTAAAGGGCCCCAGGTGCTCCCCAGAGCTGCTGAGCAGCACAGCCTGGTGCAGGCACCAGCTCTGACCCCAAAAACAGCTGCTGGGGCTGAGCCCTGGCTCTTGGCCGCACCACGCGTGCCCTGAGATGTGGGCACGCCGCCTGTGGCTCCTCGTAGCAGTGGTTACACGCCAGCTCCGTGTGATAGCAAGCCACCCACAAACTACACAACAGCAGTAACCCCTTTCCTCCCCTCCACTTTTGTTTTTTTAACCAGATGTAAGCTTTACAGCCCTTTCAAGGCACAAGTTAAGTGTTGAACAATATGACTGACCTGAGAACGTGGGCCAAAGCAGTTTTCGTATGTGCTAATGAAGGCAGCAGCACCCCGATCCTGATCCTCTGGGTGCCGCAGAGAGCTGCCTGTCTCTGCTGGGGAGCAGGTCACTGTTTCTTTGCAGCACTGTTCTCCTAAATAATCATCAATTAATAATAATTTTGCTAGAAGGCTGTTCATCACAAGCAAGCCGTCAGAAAAACAAACCTCCTGCCGCTCCCGACCTGGCTGCTGGGGATGGTGAGGATATCCTCCACGTGGCAGGAGCAGGAGAAGGCCCCACCGCAGGGCCGAGGTCCCTCCTGCGGGCGCCCACCAGGCCCCTCCACCACCCAGCCCATGGCTCCGCTGCGTCCCGCCAGCAGCCCTGCCACGAGCGGGACGTGGGGCACGTCTCTGCTATGGCTGCCCCCTCACTCACTCCTGCTGACAGAGAAGGCTGCAGGTCGCCTTCCCTCCTGGGGCGGGGACAGGCCTTCCCCCGGGTCCCTTCACCATGTCTACAGGGGTTGAGGAAGCTTCCACAAGTGACCAGAGCTCGGGCCATGCCTAGCAGAGAGCCACAGGGTTTCATCCAACGCAGTTCTTCTGTAACTCCTTCTGAAGGGAGCCAGACAAGAATTCACCAGGGGAGATCCTGAAGCAGGACCTCTTCATACACGTGCACAGAGGGAGCATGGGACAGGAGACACCACCGCTGCTTCCTGGCCTCTTAGAAACCAGGACCCCCAGCAGACACCAGCACGGGCCCGACACACCTGCCAGCTGCTCTTCTTCCAAGCTTTTTTTTTTATCATTATTATTTTTTGTCTCTGTGGGCCAGGCTAACGCAAGAGCCAACATCTGAAGCTCCCTGTCCCCACGTTCCCCTTTTCCTCCGATTTCTGGCCTCAGCCCACCTTGCCCACATCAAGCAGCCGGTGCCCTGAGCCTCGTGCGGGAAGTGCTGTTGGCCCAAATGAAGCGTAACGTGCCGGGCTGTCCCTAACAATGGGCTCCTCTGTTTGGCTTTCCCCCCGAGGGTTATTATAGCCGGCGTTTATCTTGGACTGGGGCCAAAACACGCATTAGTGCTCCTCATCCTGTGGGTTTCTGCGCACAGCTCGGACGAGCGTAGGGGGTTTACAGACACCGGGCCAAGCTGGGGGAGAGGTTTTCAGGGGGTTGAAATCTTCTTCCTGCACATGCATTGCTCAGTGAAACGGGGAAGGTCAGGACTGGCCCCATCTGTGCACGAGGGACAGGTTCAGGGCTCTGCCCCACAGTCCCCACTGTGCTACGGGGTTGTGCAGGATGTCGTTTTGTTTTCTTATGTTGGGAGGATGATACTGAATCCCCCTCATACATACTTTGGGACCTAATGAGAAAGGTTCCTGCTGTCCTGGGAGGATGGATGTGCAATGGTTGAAGAGATGCTTCCATACCTGGGACTATAGACACGTGTCTCCATGCCAGGCACTGCGTGTGCCATTTCTCTTGCTTTCCACAGAGGCCCAGCACAATTCAGGCAAAGCTGACACCCCACAACCTTCTCCCTTTCCATCCCCAGCCCAAAGAAGCTGCTGCTGTTCCTATCAACCCCACCAGGGCAGCTCCTGGCTGAGGTCAGAAGACATCGAATTGCTTTCTGCAGCCCCCAGAGAAGCACCATCAGCAGGGTGCTGGGCAGCAGCAAGCACGGCTTGCAGGAGACACAGGCACAACACCAAGCCGTGCTGCCACTGTGTCCCCAGTGTCAGCCGGTGCTTGCCACAGCTCCAGCACGTTCCTGGCTGAGTTCTGACTGTCGTACAGCCTGCATCTGCTCCCTCTGCTGGGCTGTAATTAGGAAACAATATTATTAAAACTCATTCCCATCTCCGCTTTCCTTTCATCTCCCCTCCTTCTTGTTGTTCATCTATTATCCTCCCTCCACAGCCTGTGGCCTTTGGACTGCATGCTGATGAGCCCTTGTTTAGTCTAATCGGCATGCTTGTTAATGGTGCTGTAAGTGCAGTTTGCAACCACCTGCTCTGCGTTTGCTTCCCCCAAGTCCTGACCTCAGAGCCAGCTCAGCTCCTCTGCCCCGGACCCTGTTTCTGCAAAGTCACAGGGGTTATTGCTGCTTTTGTATCAAGATGCATGTGAGCACCAGTCTCACTACCCACGTGGAAGCTGTGCTCTGCCAGCATTGAGCAGAGGGGTCTTGGGGGGCACGGGGGGAAAGGTGGAGCAGAGAGGACCTTTGAGGAAGTGTTTTGGGGCTGGTGGAGCTTGGCAAGGGACCTCTCTTGTGCCCCTCTGTAGGAGGACATCAGAGATTGAGCTACCAAAATTACACGCTCCAGTGGGGTAATAGCTTCTAACACCAACAGCATGATTTTTGGCAAATCACTGCATGTAGGCTTTCCAGATGAAGTTTTGTACCCATCTGTATATTCTTTGCCAACCTTACTTGTTTCCATCAGGAGCATGGTCAGAGCTGGTGGCAACACCTGAGATTCCTCTCAGGTCATCTTCTCCCCCTGCAGCCGTCCATGTGCCACCCCTGGATGCTGGGTGCTTGCTGTAATGTTTCACGCAGCAAGGATTTTATCTTTGATTCATGCATTGTACAGTCAAATTTCAAGTCTAAAGTGTGGGCCCAACACCCACAAACACAAGTCCCTCTGCTGAATTCATCGAGTGGGAAGCAACAGATGGGAGCTGATGACAAGTGGTGCTGCTGGAGGGGAAAGGGAGAATCGGGTGGCTCAAGAGCAGAAGTGCCCTGGTGGAGTTACTGAACCAGAGAAATGGATTCTCCTCTCAGCAAGACAAAGGGTGACAGCAGGGCTGTAGGAGATGAGCACTATTTATATATGGCACTCCAGAGCACACCAAGATGCCTTTGCAACCCAGCTTGGAAGGCGCAGCCACTTTGCACACACTCTGCAGCACAGCAGTGATGCCCTGAGCTCCTGAAAGGGGCTGGGCATGGGAAGCGGCTCGGAGCTGCTGGAGGAGCCACTGGAAGCCACCCACCACCCGGCACAAGAAGCACAGTTCTCCTGCAGTCAACGACCAGGTGTTTGGGTGGTTAAACCTGGCTCCTTCCCATGGACCGAGCAGTGCTCCCTCTGCAGCAGACAACTTAGGTTGGGTTTTGAAGGCCTCTCTCATTTCAGTGTCCGTGCTGACTGTGAGTAGAAGGAAAGATCTAGAAGCTGAGGTTGCTTTCAAAGGAAAAGTTAGTAGTTATTTACAAAAACAACAAAAGCGCATTGAAGACCTCTGTACAATTTCCCTACCTAATTTTCTCCTTTTGTTTGGCTTCAGCTGGATGAGAACCTCTGTCTCTAACCACTGAGCCATCAGCTCCCAGTGACAGGGCGCTTGGAGACAGTTTGCTGGGAGCTGCAGAAAGCAATTTGCCAAGCACAATGCTGTCTTTGAACCTAGTAACTTGCAGACAATAGTACTCTTTTACATGCTAATAGATAGCATTGTTCTTCAAATGTCTGACATTTATAGCAATATAATATCTCTGTCGAAAAGCATGCCAGTAATGGGCACAACTTCCCAACGTGAGTGCTGAGGAAGCAGAAGGATGGAGCAGGAATTAATATATGAGATTTGTGACTGAATTTCAGTTTAGGTTTCCTCCAATCGCTGCCGTTTCCTTCCTGTATTTCAAAACTGATGACTGCTCTGAAAGGTAAGTCACAAAAAAACTCAGGGTAAATATAGCTGCAAACGGAGATGGGTTGTAAATCAGCAGCATCCACCTGGAGGCTTTGTTGGCTGGTATCCAAATGAAAAATCAGGGACAGGCCTAAGCAGCCCTGCTTAATGTCAAAGAGAGACAGCAGGCTGGAATAACCACCTGGAGAAGATGTTTGCTTGAACTAGATGAATTATTAATAAACTTATTGATATTTATTATTGTTCTTTAGCAGTCTGTCTCACTCCACATGTTAAAATGGATTTTGGTCCTTCCTTATTATGTCTAGTAAGTACTTGTATCCAGATGTGAAATGAGGAGACGTTTCCCATGGGGATGGTGCCTAAATCATGGTGTGACCGGCTCTGTGCTCTCCTGCTGGCTGCATTCCCTGTCCCAGCCATGAGGACCACCTCCATGTCACCAACTGCCTCTTTGTACCTCAGAGGGAATTGCTGGGCATTCTGCCCTGCTTTCCTCAGTACCATGTTAGCAAGTGAGCCCGTGGGTTTGTTAAACTGTCTGGTTGTTGCCTGGCTGTGGTGAGAGGTCTCAGGCCTGTTCCAAAATCCACATTCCCCTCAGGCAGCCTGTGCTGGTCCTGCTTGCTATGGCCATGCAGCTGCAGTAGAGTAGGTTCTCACATATGTGCATCAAAACCTTTGTAATATTGTTTGTATTAGAATAAACGAGCCCTTAACCAAGGGCTGTAGGACTGCATTGTTTTGTCTTAACGGCCTTGGCTTCCTAAACCCATGGAGTCCCTGCCCCGAAGCGGTCTCAGCCGAGCTAATAGATGCCCAGCGGTGGAGCAGTGCGTGGGGCAGGAGGTGGGGATCAGAAACCTGCCTCTCTGCCTCCCTGCCTGCCAGAGGATACCCTCGTTCGCATGGGGCAAGCATCTTACAGGTGGCAGGTCAGCCCAGGATGTCACTGGAAAACCTACAAGGAAAAGACATGCCGCAGCTCTAAAGGGACAGACGAGGTGAAGTGCATGTGGACGAGGAGGCAGAGGGCAGAACTGGCACTTGACCCCAAAACCCGAGGGACTTCTTCTGGGTGTTGGGTCCACGCATCCAAACAGCCTCGCTGCTTCATTCCCAAAGGAGAGGAGGACCTGGGAAACAGCAAGCCTTACATTCCTGGTGCTAGTTCTTGGCTGAGACAGGAACAGAAATGTTGCCGTGATGTCTACTGAATAAATATGTGCTACTGTTGCTCACATTTGTCTTTACAGTTTGGAGGAGATGCAGATGGCCCTTTAAATTCTTGCAAGGCCTGCAACTTTTCCAGAGCATTTTTCCCCCCTTTTTTTCCAAGCCACTTGGCTCCCTACGGTAATTAATATTATCTAATGGGGGGAGAAGCAAAGCAAAGCCTTCATATTTGAGATTATTCACACAAACAAAAATGTAAACAGCTGTCTGAGAGACGGGAAAGAAATGGGCTCTGCGGCAGGGCCTGGGGGGACCGCGCTGCCCACAGCCGCAGCAGAAGCTGGTGCTGGGTGCTTGGTGTGGGCCTCAGGGCAGTGATCCTGCACAGCCACAGCCTCCTCAGGGAGAGAGGCCACCACATCTGTGGGGTTTTGTTCCCTGGAGCACCTTGGGTCCCATAAACACAGGTCCTCTCCCATGCTGCTGCGTCGAGGCCCAGCGCCATGCTGAGTCGGGCTGGAAGTCCTCAAGGACTCAGGAGAGCACGAGGAGAAAACTCTCCCCCACCAACTGCAGCCATTTGGCTTTGGATCTGTTCCTGGATAAGGGAGAGCGGGATTGTAAGGCTGGGTGATTTCAGGACAGGTTGGAAGGATGTCTCTGGGGGGTGATCATCAGTCTGGCTCTGCCGTGGCAGGTGGCCCTGGCTGGGCGGCCCCGGCGGAGGCCCCAGCACAAGTGTCCCTGGCTGCAGAGCAGCTCTGTAACGAACTGGGCTGCGAGCTGATGCCCTGCACCATATTTCTGAAGCATTAATGAAGCATTTCCCTTGGTGTTCCCATGTCTGTCACCCTCTGGGAACAGTAGCCCCCTCCTGCAGGTCTGTATTATTCATGCTGACTTTGCTTAAATTTTGAAGCTGTGCTTTTCCTCCCATAACACTCGTAAGAAAGCAATCTCTTTTTTTTAAGAGGTTTAACAACAAAAGCTTATGCCTCTGGGGCTGAGGAAAAAAAATCCATGGAGACATTTGGCTGGTGCTGGCATCTGCGGGGCTCTTTACAGGGAGAGGGGCCTGGGGGGGAGCGGCAGGGATGGTGGAGGAGGAGAAGGCACCTGCAGGAGGCTGCTCCCAGAGAGCCCACAGCAGGGGACAATATACCGGGCAGTGCTGCCAGCACTGACTGCTGACTGGGGAGGCTGGGTTTGCTCAGAAATCGGTGGGTAGGCTGTGGCTCTGGGGGAATTAACGGGTACGTACGCTGCAAGAGGTCTGCAGGAGCCTGTGGTAGCAGACGGGGATTTCTCTTTGGCTGTGTGTTTTTGAGCAGGACTGCTGCTTTGGGCAGTGAAGGTCTGAGCTGGTGACCCACCAGGGACCCTCAGATCCCAGGGAAAAGCAGAGCCCTGCATTTGCTTTAACCAGAAGGACGAAGCCCTGGTTTTGCAAGGAGGTATCCCCAATTCCTTTCTTTCCTTGAGGTTGGCCAGTCCCTCAACCATTTCAGCACAATAACCAAACAACCTGCAATAAGGCATACACTTGAGGGGGCCATGACAAGTCTCCTGTAGAAGTCAGGGCTCTTGCTCTTGCACTGGACACTGTCAAAGGGTGTGGGGAAAGGCTGGGGCAGGAAGAGGGGCTGCACCCCTCAGCAAAAACCGAGCACCAGCAAGTTACCAGATACTATCTTGTTTTCACGGCTCTCCTGGCCAAAGTGGGTCACCAGGCACAAGTGCTGCCTCTCTGCTCCCCTTTCTCAGTGTCAGGGCTGACAGCCAGGCTGGCTTTAAAACCACGTGTCTGTATTTATTAATGGAGTATTTTCTCTACCTTGCTGAGATGGGATCCCTTTCACAATTTTCCTTGCAAGTCCTGATGGTGGTTAAATAATAAGAGTGGAGAAATCTTGGGAATACCAGCTACGTACTTTCTAGTGCATACACATGTGCGTAAACATGAAGGTGTCTTTTGAGTCCAGACACCTTCTTTATGTGAAGAGCTGGTGATAGCCCTTGTGCTTCCACCATCCAAGACCTCTGTGCCTCCTAAGCCCCGAAGAACAAAATAATTCACATGCTCTGTGTGGATTCTGGTAACAGAGGTGAATGTCATCGTGTCTCGCTCTTCTCAGGATGGAGTCTTGGTGGCAGAGGCAGAGGGTTTTAAGGCAGCACTCCACTGGCTGTGCTCGCAGACCTTCTCTGTGCTGCTTGGACAGACAGTTTGGGTGATTGAGACCTGGCAGAAGAATTTTGTTCCAGCTGGGAGAGAAACTGGAAAGTTTCAAAATTCTCTGCGAGAGACTGGAAAAATATTTAGTGCTTGGTCAAAATGATTTTAATAATTAGAAACATTTTTTGTTTTCATGTTGATTTGTTTTCTATTCTAAAATTAGATATAAAAAAAATGTTTCAGAATGGAACAACTCAAGGAAACTTGTTCCAAAAATTTTGGAAGAGGATGTTGTGACTTGGTAGGAGCAATGTGTTTCTCCTTCTGTCCCTGACATGACATTTCTGTCAAGTGGACATAGTCTTTTGATGTTGAAATAGACACTGTCTTTTGATGTTTTCATTTTGACACGCTTGCATTGGCCGACAGAATACGGACTCTGTTTCCTCACTTTTCCAAGCACCTGCATCTATTTAAATGAGAGCTGCACTTCTGCTATTTGCAGGCAGTATAGGCGAGATGCCGTGGGCACCATCACCATGGATATTCCCTGCATAGGCACGACCGTGCCGACAGAGAAGCCGTACACTGCAGGGAACACACTTTATATAACTTCAAGGCTCAGGGAATGTTTCCCAAGCTTATGTTAGACACCGAGCAAAGGTGTTGGCTGCGCAGAAATGTCCGTGTTGCTCATGTTACCCGTGGGCTGCAGGGTGCCGTGGTGCATGGGCGATGTGCAGCTGATGCCCAGGGGCTCTCGTGTCTCTGCTCTATGTCTCCAGCACTGTGATCCAGCCTCCCATGTCTGACCTCCCCACTTGCTCATACTTATGGTGTGAGTAATCCGCAGCGGGGCACGGAGCCTGCAGGCTGACCAGAACAGGGTCAGGACTTGCTGCTGCTTCCACAGCTCTGGCTTGATTGCTCCCTGTTGGGTTCAGACCCAAAGGGAGCCAGGATCTAGCCTGTCGTTTTCTGAAGCACAGCAGCGTTCTGCTGATACCGCACCAGCAAATGGATTAGAAAGCAGAAAGGAGCAGGTTAACCCTCTTCTAGCACAGCCATCTAGCACAGGGGCATCGTGAGGCTTTCTCCAGACGGCAATGTCTATGCCAGCAAGCTAAGGGCTAGCCACAGCATGAATTTAAGCTTCCCAGTCCCCCTGTCCTGTGCATTTTTTGCCCCACTGAGCTCCATCATTCAGATGGCCTCCCAAGAGACAGCTGGGGACGTCTGCCATGCGATGGGGTGGTTGTTGCCCAGCCCTACCTGATGCTATCCGCCCAGGGGGCTTGAAGGGACAGCTTGGTCCTGTGTACCCCCTGAGATTTTGCCTTTATTGTGACGGGCAGTGTGAGCCCAGGCCTGCAGACAGAACCTCCTGTGGCCATGTGTCTTTGCTCAGCACAGTTTTTTAAAATTTTTTATTTTATTTTGAGAAGTTTAACCAGCTGCTCTACTTTCTCAGCAACAAACGGTGCCATATAACAACGTTAGGGAAGCGCTGCCACGGAGAGGTTCGACAAATAAATCCTCAGGACCTTCCCAGAGGTCTGGAAAGGTTTTGTTTATTTGTTTGGTCGCTAGTTTCCCTTTCATTCAGATTAGGGAAGGCGAGTGCAGAGAAGCGCTGCTGATCCCGAGGATGGCCTCTCCTTCGGAGCCCGATGCTGGGCTTCCCGAACCGAGGTGGGGCAACCCCTGGGCTGCTGGGGTGCACGTCAGGCCTCAAGAAACACCTGGGCAGGCCGTGTTGGAGGGCTGTAACACTCAGGCACGCAGCCAACAAATCTGCAGCCTTTGAATTCAACACCTTCCCCCACCGCCAAGCCAACACGGGTTTTGTTCGCCTGTGGACAGCCCAATTTCCACTGCATAAACCCAGCCCCCTTCTGCCCTTGCGTGAGGCACCACAAGGACTGTTATTCCTTTAAAGCAAAGCAAAATTGATGTCTTTTGTCTCCCTTTTTATGAGAAAATTGGTCTGCCCAGCTGCCCGTGGGGTTGATCCCGGAGCTGAGCCTGCGGCTGGAAGCCGTGGGGCTTCCTGGGGCGGCCACGCTGTGCTTCACCTTCCTCCTCCTGCCTTTGATGTGCGTTTTGTTGAGGTGATGGACGCAACAAGGAAACACGTTACCAAGGCAATGGGAGGAAAACCTGAGCCTCAAATTACAGATTTCTTCTCCAGCAGGGCCTGAAGGGAACGGGGGGAGCGAAAAGCACGCCTTGCTGTTGGCTTCAGCAAGAGCTGTGTGGGGCTGTGTGGAGGGCTGAACACCCCACACTGCTCACCCTGGGGACTGTTACCCGTCACGGAGGGATTTTGTCTTTTTTTCTGCAGTTCTGGAGGGTTTTCGTGGACAGCTGATCCTTTATCGATGCAACTTGGCTGAGCTAGGCCCCACGGAGGGATCTGGGGGATGCTGTGCTGCGCAGGGGGCTCAGCTCAGGGTCACGCTCCCCCGGGTGGCCAGCCGCCTTCTCCCGGAGCAGGGATGCAATTCCCAGCCTGGGAGCCTTAGGTAGGAGCCGGGGACCTCTGTCTGGCCGTGTCCCACCACCAGGCCTGCCTGGCTGTCCACAAAGTGCTGTCACATCGTGCTCGGAGAGCCCGGACAGGGAGGCAGATGTTGCACAGCTGCACACTGTGCGGAGCAACACTGCCATGCAGCGGCCGCTGCCGTCCCCTCCTCAGGGGCTGGCGCCTCGCTTGATGACAATTCAGCCATTTCCCAGGGAAAAGGATCCTGCCCGCGAATCTTCTTCCCCCAAAAGCGGTGTTTGCCACAGGGGAATTGCCTGCTGGTTGAAGAGGAGGGAAATGTTAGCAGCTGTCCAGCAAGAAGTGCTTTGTGCAAACAGATTTTTCCAGCATATTTAGCTTTCTTAAAAAAAAAAAAAAAAAAAAAAAAAGTCTCATGGTGCTGCCACAGCACATGGCCAGGGAAATGATAGCAGGTCCCAGAGGAGCTGGGCATGGCCAGTTTGTGGCCAGCTGGCTCCGACCTGGGCTCCCTGCAGGTTCCCGGACCCGAGCCCGGCTGCAGGCGGTGCCTGTGCCCTCGAGCAGCACCCACAGCATGGCCCCGCAGGGTGCTGGGGGCAGAAAAGGGACAACAGGGAAATCGTGACACCTGGCACAAAAAATATCCCTTTTCCCAGGTGGAATGCCAGCATCCAGTGTGTAACAAGCTACGCACTTACAGTAAGAGCCCAAACACCACTATCATGGCCCAAATAAATGTGGAATCACAGCAGTTCAGTGTGAATCACCTGGGAAGGAAGAAGAAGCTCAGACTTTAGGAAAGGGGGGGGGAGTTTGGGCTGGTTGGGTTCTGTGAAAAGACTTGAGGGGGGTTATAGCAGGGCACCAGCTCCACGGGAGCTTCCAGGTGATGGGTGACGGTGACTCAGCCGGGACCGAAAACGATTCCTGGATGTGTGAGAGGGGAAATGGTGTGCAGGAGGTGGGAGAGGATTTTGTATTTTATGGGGCCAGGGAGACTGATTTGGGAATTTTGCAGCCAGTTCAGGTGTCTGCAATTAAGAGAGGGTGTTGGAGAGTGTTGAAAAGAGCTGCAAAAATGATTGAAGGGATGGAGAACCAGCCATGCACAGGGAGAACTTAAAGACCTCCATCTGTTTGCGTTATTAAAAAAAAGAGCTTGAGAGGTGACTTGATGACAGCGGATAAATACCTGCACAGGGGGAAAAGGCTGGGTACTGCAGGTTCTGTAACCTATAAGGGAGAAAAACACAAATGGGCGGCTGGAAGCAAGGGCCAGACAAAGTCAAACTGGAAATAAATCACCTCATTGTTTTTCTTTTCTTTCTTTTTTTGTTTAAAAAAAGAAAGAAACACAACAAAACCAGGTCTAACATTTTGGAACAAATCCAAAGCGAAATGGTGGTTTTTTTTTTGTTTTTTTTTTTTTTTTTTTTTTTAATTCTTGGTGCCTTGAAATGAAGGCTGGGGTCTTTTCTGAAAGGCACGTGTTAGCTAAAGCTCAAGTGCATAATGGCTAGGGCTTCGTGCGGGGCCGGTTGGGTGCTGTCAGGAAGGACACCCCGGCACATGTGTTTGGGCTTATCCACCAGGCTGCTAATAAAGGACATTAACTCAGGAAGAAGGATGTAGGCAAGAAAAGAGGGAAAAATTCAGTTTGGGCCTTTGCGTTTTGCTTATTGGCTTTTAAGAAAAAAGAAAATAAAATCACAGAGTATCCAAAGCCACCCCCTTGCCAGAACCACCTGCATGTGCAGAGCAGCTGGCTGGGGTCCGGTCAGTTGGAATAGCCCCTTGTGTGCGGACAAGTGGCTGTCCCACGTTAATTAAATCAGTTTAAGAAGGGGTTTGCTGTGCTGGTGCAGAATGAACACATAACCACAGCCTTGAGGCATGTCAGAGTAGAAATATCAGATCTGGCTTTTGGAGAGGGGGTTGCGCATCGGGTCTGTCGTCCTGGAGCATACAGAAACCTCTTTGCTCCTGCTCTCCCCGCCAGGTTCATGTTCCCACTCACACCCAGCTCAGATGATTGCCCTCCCTGCTCCCGGCTCCTCAAATCCTGGTTCCTGGATCAGGCAGGCCAGAGCTGCCAGTCCCCCAAAATCATAGCTGGGTTTTGGGATGCAGCGGTGCCTGGCTGTGGCTTCTCCACACAACGACAAAACTCCCCACGTGGTGCTGAGCGCCCCAGAGCTGTTCCCTGCCGTCAGGACGAGCCCCAGCTTTGGTTCAGCCCCGTGGGGATTCATTAAAACAGAGGCACGTGGAAAAATGGGAAACACAAAACCTGCTCTGTTTAATTTGGGCTGCACCCCCTCCCCTTCCCCCAAGCCTCGGTCCCTGCGTCCCAGGCAGTAATGCGCTTTCAGCATCAGCGACAAAACCCAAGCCCTGAAGTGAAAGGCAAAATGCTTGTACGAGGCAGAAAGCAGGAGAGATTGAAAGTGTTACTGGTGCTTTAGGGTGGGTACTAGCAGGAGATTTGCTGAAGGGATCTGGAAAAAAAGCCCTTTTTCAAAGGAACTGTATAATCCCTGGTAGCTCGGTGTCTCACACTCAAGGACTTGCCTGCACGGTGTGCCATCAGACAAGGGAAGGATTTGCTGCTCTCGTCTGTGGATGTGCAGTACAGAAACTCTCCCACACTGCTTTTCTAAATCTCATTTGAAGGGATGCTCTGCTGTTCCAACCGAGCGACAGGGCTGCTCCCGTCTGTGCCCCACATCGCAGAAATAATCTGAACTGAAAAGGGAGCAGAAAGCAGCAGCCGCGGACGGATGCTCCTGAAGCCAGGAGCGCAGCATCCCCGGGGGCTGCTGATGGGAGAGGGGCCGGGGGTGATGCTGGGGGCTGTGGGGCTGCGGTGAGAGGAAAAAGCTGGAGGTGAGGGAAAACATCTGGGCGTGAAACGTGGTGTGTGTATGGGAACGATGCTTCCCACGGGGCCTGCAAGCTGCCCAGGGCAGCCCGCGGAGAAGCGGGAGTGAGGATCCTGCTGAGATGACCTTGGTGGGAAAAGATGGACAAAGAAAACCCACCTCCTGCTCCAAAACCCACGGATTTGGCCATCGCTGGCTTGATTTAGCTCAGTCCTGGAGCTGCTGGGAGTGGCAGAAATGCTGTAAATCAGAACCAACCCCAAGACTGTCCTGAATTAAAGCCCGTTCCCTGGAGCATGACAGAGTGGGATGGACCTTGCTGAGCCGCGGGTGCAGCTCGGGCTGAGCCGTGTCAGCCCCTCCGGCTGGGAGGCTCCTGCCCAGGTCTTGCTCCAGTGCTGAGGAAGGCACCAGGAGCCTGGGGGCCGTGGTGGTGGCGGCTCCAGTGCCACCAACTGCAGCTCCACGGGGGGCCCAGCTGCAGGCAAAGCTGTATCGGCAGCAGGAAGAGGAGAAAGCACTTCAGGAGGAGCAATTTTTATTAGGGAATGCAGTTTTGCTGAAATCAAACCCTTTTGTGGGAGCACGTAGGAAATTACTGACAGGGAAAGAAATCAGAGCCACTCATTTTGACCTTCAGAGGATATATTACCTTTTTTTTTTTTTTTTTTTTCCCAAAGCAATTTCAACTAGTTGCTTGATTTAGTTTTAACTTCCCCACTCAGATTGATTTCATTTCAATCTTGCGAGGGCGCGAGCTGCTGTTTCCCGCATCGCCCCTTGGCACTGCGCGCGGTGCTGCACCAGCTGCACCCGCGGCAGCCTCCTGCTGCCGTGCTTCTGTTAGCACGGCAAACGCAGTCACCCTCGATCCAAGCCCCTGAAAACCTTCTCTGGGAAATTTTGGATGGGTTTGGAGATGAAAGCACGTTTCAAAGTGCCACAGTTTCCCGTGGAACAGAGATCCCAGTTTCTGAGCAGTTTGAGTCAGCAGTGCAGAGCTGTTTCAATCCAGCCTCTCAGAGAGCAGCGATGAACATATGCAGGAGGCAATTTACTCGGTCTTTTACATGTGCGGGAGATTTTTGATGTGAAAAGGAGCTTAGCTTTCCATTTGTGTGACCTTGACGTACTTAATGTCAAGCCGCTCTTTAAGCGCGTGCAGAATTGGGACCTACGAGCGGTGCCTGCACCGCCACCGTGCCCTGCTCCGTGCCACCGGTGCCCCCCCCCCCCCGCGAGGGAGGAGGGCTGGCTGCTAATTGCATTTATTCGAAATGACGACAGACCTGTGCTCATGCTGGCTTTGTTTATGCCCAGGTTGGGAGCAGCGGCTGTGGCGGTGTGTGGCATTTCGCAGCCCCGTCGGCCGGTGACTTGTGCTGCTGGCTGGGAAGTTGCAAGAAAGATGCCAGATGTTGGCTATTTTGGAGCAGGCAAGTATGTGTTTTATTTCTAAAATACACAGATATAAAGCTATGTGCTCTGCCATCTTCTTGTTAACGTTAGGCCTGATCATAAAAACAGAAATGTTTTTAAAAACGTTTTGTGTCCCAGCATACATGCTGCTTGCATCTTGCTCGGCCCTGGCAGTGAAAATAAAGCCGTGACTTTTGCTTCTGTTTTAAATCAGTTCCTGGTGAGGATCATTGTCCGAGCCATGTGCTAGCGCCGCGCCGTGACGCATTCGTTCACGAAGGCTCTCGGGAATTCTGAGTCTCATCCATCACGCCTTGGATTGTTTGAGGAATTTTAAAAATGGTGAACGTGCATGTGGATTAATGAAACTATTCACCACGGAGGTGCAGCCTAGGGAACATAGCAGTGTCCCTAAAATCAGGGCAACGCTTTACAGGGCTCTGCAAGCAGGAGGGAGGGCAGGATGAGGCGCACCGGTCCCTACAAAGAGCTGCTGGGTCTGACTGGAGGAGAGCTGGAAAAGTTCCCAGTGCCACACAGGGGAGGCTGCACTGATGGGGCACAGTGCTGACCCTTTGCATTTAAAGCACGATTTTCCCCCAAAAGATGACCCCGATGTGCCTAAAGCTGCCTGTACCTTCTCGCAGCGTGCTTTTTAAAGAGGGGGGCAGCCACCTGCCGACACTTCGCCGTGCCCCTGTCCCCGTGGGTGCTGTGCATGGCGCTGGCATTTCGGGGCCCTGCCTGCCCAGCAGCAGACACAAATTCTGAAAATGCTTGGTACACCTTGGCCTAACGGGAGGTGTGCAGCAAAAAGCTGCTTTGGAAAAGAAGGCTGCTGAGAAGGTTCATTACTCCTGCATTGCAATTAATTATAAGTAAAAAAAAATAAAAAATAAAAAAGGTTTTGTCTCGTGAGTTATGCTGGGTGTCAGAATTAACATCTCATTGAATTATCAAAGCTTTCGAGCACTGGGTGGTGGAGGGAGAGAGGCTTGGGGCTTGCAAATAGGTCAGAGAAAGCCGGTTGCTAAATAGCTCACAGAAACTTTCCGCTGGGGAAGAAAATCTTGCTGATTTGATGGAACAGGAACAATTCCAGGGAGGATGGCGATACCCTCCAAACTTGTGCAAGAAGCAGGCATGGTGGGGGCTGCCCGCACACAACCCAGGCTGCTCTTTGTCAGCTCGCTCCCCGCGGTCCCACCCCGCTGCAACGCACGCCTCTCACTTTCTCATCGCTAACTGAGGTCATGGAGAGGAGGGAAGCGGCACCGCCGGAGCAGAGCGCTGTGCCCGAGGGAGCCTGGCAGATTTTGGGGCGCTCGTTTTTCGGATTCTAGCTTGGGCCGTGCAGCACTTGCAACCACACCGGACATCAGCGGGGTGAGCAGCAAGTCCTGCATCGGGTTCCCTGCCGGCTGCTTCCCCAGCCCCAGCCCAGCACTGGGGGGATTCAGCCCTGCAGCCACCAGGTCACCGTGTCACCGCGAGGGCCCTGGGCCACCGGCAGGGCACGGGTGCCAAAGTTTTCTTTTCGCAACCCTTTCTAAGCACTCTCTTCAGCCAGCGTGGAAGGGAGCCAGCTGGGCCAGATGTGCAGCAGCAGTCGCTGGGGTTGGGGCTGTCCTGCACGCCAGCGGGCACCCGTCCCCTCCCGTGGGTCCTGCTGCACGAAGGGCGCCCCACGGATGCTGGCCCACCTGGGGCCTCTTGGAGCTTCCTCCAAATGGGGCGATGGCACAGAAGCACGTGGGGATGTGGAGACGAGAGGGGTCATGATTTGCTTAATATTATATTCTCTCCTGCTTGGCTGCTCCCCAGCAGGAGAGGATATAATATTTTGGAAACCAGATGAGCCGATCCAGCAGACGACGCTGTGCCGCTCGTGCCTCCTTCAAGAGCCAGGAGCTGGGCACAGCGTCTGTCCCTGCAGCGCTGACTGTGGCACCGGGGCAGCCGCCGAGGCTGCCCGCTTTTATTTAAAAGTAAGGAATTTCTTTGTTCCAGACAAACCGCTCCTTATCAATCGTTCCTCCGCTCGGCTTCTTCCTTCCCATACGCGCAGACAATAACCTGGTGGGGAAGGCTGGGGGAGACCGGGAGCAGCAAACCGCCCCCCTCTGCCAGCTGCGTGCCCCCGGCCGAGGGGAGCCCCCACTCCCCGGGGCAGTGCCCGCACAAAGCCGGGCCCAGAAGGGTTCGTCTCCGTGGGGGAAATGGCTCGGCGTAGCTGCTGGGGAATAATAATTATATTATGGGGCCGGAATAAAGCCCCATTCATTTCTGAGAAGGGGATGGATTTGGGGGAAGTGTAGCGAGTTACAGCACCCGGAGCAGACACGCCGGCAGCGTTTCCCTCATAGACAAACCCAAAATATTGTGGCAGAGAGGGGCTCACGGCCTGGACCGTGTGCTGGGCCCAGACGAGGCTGTCTAACCCCCGAGAGCCCCGTGTCAGCTCCCAGAGGAGCAAGAGGCTCCAAAACTCGTCCATGGGCATCCCCACGGGACGGGGATGGGTGGCTGAGAGGCGCCGTGTGCCCCGCGCCATGCCGCGATGCCCCTCCTGCAGTGGGGTGTGAGGGGTGTGAGGGGTGTATTGGGGTGTATGGGGGTGTACTGGGGTGTAGGGGGGTGTACTGGGGTGTAGGGGGGCGTACTGGGGTGTAGGGGGGCGACCGCTGCCCACCCGTCTCTGCCTGGCCCCCACAAGCTGCTCCACAACCCGGCGTCGCTGATGGAAGCGGCTTTTCCCCCATCCCGCGGATCTGTGAGGCACCAGGCTCGCGGCGTACGTGAGGTAGCAGTGGCCGAGCAGGGCACCGTTAATAATTAATAATTAATTAATATCCATGTCCCCGGGCTTCCCCCCCGCCCCCCCCCAAGGCCGTGCTGCCGTAGCTCCTCGGGACAGGCCAAGGTGGCTCCCAACGTCCGGCCCTGCAGGGCCCTGCGTGGGCCCGGCTTCGACGCCCTGAGGTGGGTCCCTGGCGGGGAACGGCCCCGGGCCCAGCGTGTGCACGGAGGGGAGCGGCGGGGTTACGGCGGGGGCCGTGCCAAAATGGGGTGCCGTGGGCACGGGGGGAGCATCGCTAGCGTGGGGTCGGATCCTGCGGACAGCCCGCCTGGTGTCAGCTCTAGGGTTGCTCTGCAGAGTCAAGGGGGGGGCGGGTTGGTTTTTAAGGAAGGGACGTAAGGAAACAGAAATACGGAGATACGAAATACAGGAAAAGGTAATATAAATAAAAATGTAAAGCGTAGGGAAGCGTAAAATACGTAAAAGCTTGTAAATATAAAATACATGAAAAAATAAAATACATGAAAAAATAAAATACATGAAAAAATAAAATACATGAAAATATAAAATATATGAAGTATGACATATACAAAAATAAAAAATGCAGAACAGATATTTAAAATATACACCATAAAAACAAAAAATATATAAAGATATAAAAAGATTACATGTATAATATACATAAAAATAAAAATACAGAATATAAACACATGAAATATAAATAACAATATAAGCCATAAAGACATAAAATATAGAAAAAGATCAAATATAGAAAAAGATCAAATATATGATTTTACGATTCTATGATCAAATATAGAAAAAGACAAAATATATAACATGTATGTATAAAAATACAGAATATAAACATAAAATGTGGATAAAAATACAGGCCATAAAGACACAAAATGTATAAAAATATAAAATATAGGAAAAGATCAAAGATATGATTCTATAATGAAGTATAGTATAGAAAAAATTAAAATGTATAAAATATGTATAAAAATAAAAATACAGAATATAAAATATAATATGTATAAAAATAAAAATACAGACCATAAACACATCAAATATTAAATATATAACACATGAACCATAAAATATATAAACATATAAGGCAAGAAAACGCAAAATATAGAAAAAAATAAGCCAAAAACCCACAAAAAATGGAAAAATATGACAAATAAAAGAGTGCAAAATGCAGAAAAAGGCAAAATATAGAAGAAACACAGAGCCGGGCACGGCCGACGCGCCCCGGGCAGGCCCGCCGCAGGCCGCCCCGCGTACAAAGCGCCGTGCCCAGCGCCCCCCCCGCTCCCGCACCGCGCGCGAGGCCCCGCCCCCGCCCCGCCCCCCTCGCCCTCCGATTGGCTGCGCGGCGCGAAGCCGGCGTCGACGCGGGGCCGGGCGCGGCGGCGATTGGCCGGGCGGGGCCGCGGCGCTGTCAGCGGGGCCGGGGCGCGGCGGGCGCCGCCTGAGGGGCGCTGGGGCAGCGGCGGCCCCGAGGCGGGCGGGCGGGAGGGAGGCGGGAGCGGGGAGCCGCCGCCGCCCGGCCCCGCGGTGCTCATGGAGGGCGGAGCGGCGGGAGGCCGGAGCGCTGCGTGACACCATGAGGCGCCGGGCTCGCCCCGCGCCCGGGCTCGCCCTGCTCTGCCTCGCCGCCCTGCTGGCTGCCGCCTCCGCCCTGCCCCGCGGCGCCGCGCCCCCCGAGCCCGGCAGCGGCAGCGGGGGGACCCCGGCCGACGGCGGTGCCGGGGCCCGGGGGGCTCAGCCCGGCCCCGGTACCGCGGAGCCGCCCCCGGAGCGGCGGGAGGAGGGAGCGGAGGGAGAGCTGGAGGCGGAGGTGGACGACGAGGAGGCGGCGGAGGACGAGGAGGCCGCGGGGGGGAGTCCCGCAGGTGAGGGGGGGGCGGGGATCGAGGGGGGGACGGGGCCCTTTGTGTCTGACGTGGGGATGGGGCTCGGCTGGGGGCTGGCTGTCAGGGGGATGGAGCCCCCTGCCCTCCCCCTGTCTCCCACTGGCCCCCCTTGTCCCTCTCCTGTCCTTCCCTGTCTTCCCTCTGTCCCCCCCCGTCCTCCCCTGTCCCCTCTTGTCCCCCTTCTGTCTCCCCTTGTCCTCCCCTGTCCCCTCTTGTCCCTCCCCATCCTCCCCTGTCCCTCTTGCCCCCCCCCAAGTCCTCCCCGTCACCCCCTGTCCCCTCTGTCCTCCCCCTCCCCTCTTGTCCCCTCCCCCATCCTCCCATGTCCCTTCTTGTCCCCCCCCCGTCCTCCCCTATCCTCCCCTGTCACCCCCCATCCTCCCCTCCCTCCCTTCCCCTCCCCACTCATCCCCTGCTCCCACCGCCCCGGCCTCGCCCCTTTATGTTCAGGCACATGCAGATGCTCTTAGCCCTCGTTTTTTCCTCCTCCTTCTCCTTTTCTTTCTTTTTTTTTTCCATATTTATTTTTCTCCCGGCCCCGGAGATGCTCGATTCAGTACAAGTGTGCTGGGCGTCCCCTAACGCCACGAGCATCCTGCTGGCCCCGGGAGCTGTGGCGGCGCGAGCAAGTGCCGTCGCTCAACCTGCTTTATTTGGCTCGCGTGTAGCCAGCTGAAGGGCTGCTTTCTCTCGGTTTCAGGCTTTAATTCCATCTTTTTCCATTGCGGTTCAGGTCTCTGTGCTTTCCCCTGAACAGAGAGCCTGGCTTAACGTTGGGAGCTGCTGATAAGGGGAGCAGGGGCTGCGTCCCCTTAAACCAAAGGCACTTTCATCCATGGCACCGCGATCGGGCCCCTCGGGCGCAGTCAGCATCCCGCGGCGGTCCCGTGAGCGAGCATCGCCCTGCCCGGCCGTGCTTGTTTCCCCGCTGGGCACTGCGGGGGGGGTTTCACCACCCGCATCCCCCCTGGTGGGGCCGAGCATCGCGGCGGCCCCAGGGTGCCCACGGGTGGCCCTGCCTGGTGCCCGATCCTGTTACTGACAGCCACAGCCCGCCGAGCCCCGAGCTGTTCGCTGGCACCTTCCCGTTGCAGCGACGGGTGCTGCGCTGCGCCGTGTCCCCCGGGGGCTAATTGGTTGTTCGTTAGCACGGCGGGTTGGGATTAACCACGACTGGCGTGGCAGGGTGGGTTTTCAGGCACGTTTTCAGGGTTACTTCTTCAACCCAGGTTAGGGAATTAACGCCTTATCTGCCTTTTTTGTTTCATGAAGGACGTGGGCCTGTTCGGATGGGCGTTAGAAAGGATTCCCTTAATGCTGGTGGGTATTGGTGATAAGGAATTGGGGTGAGAGCCCTCGGATTCAGGGTTTGTTCGGTGCTACCGAGACTTAAATTCTGACTTCAGTGCGTTTTTCTCACTGCTTTAAGAAGCGCTTCAGCTACTGCCCGGTTGTTTTGTTCTCGTTTTCCCCCCTCTTCCAGTTTCACAGTGTTTATTTTTCTTTCCCATCCCGCGATCACGTTAAAATCCCGGATTTTGTTTTTAAGAGAAGTAAATTGCTAATCCTGGTGTTTGTGGAGACAAGCTTAGAAGCATCCCCTGCCTTATCTGCAAAGCCTGCGACGCCGGCGGTGGAGGCTTGCCGTTTTCCTCCTCGGCGGAGCAGGAGGGCTGCTCCTCAGATGCACGGCTCCTGCGGTCGGCAGGGCCCCGCTCGGGCTTTCCCTGCCTAAAGAACAAAACTTCTCTGTTCCGCCATGCCTCCGGGGCGGTGTTGGACGACGAGGGTCTCTCCTGAGGACATTGCGTCCCGGCTCCTTTTGGTATCCACCCTGTACTGCTCCATCCAGCTGCCGGACCTCCCCGCCGTGCCCGTGAGCCGTCACCTCTGCACCTTGAGCCCTGCAGCGGGAAGGGGCAAAGGGCAGTTCCTGCCGCAGCTGTAGGGCGGGCAGCGCCGGGGCTCGGGGCGGTGAACGGCACGCAGGCGTCCTGCGCCGAGGCAAGGCGCGCGGTGGGACGCGAGCATCCCAGCGGCTGAAGGCAGATTTAGGAAAATCTTGCCTGTGCTGCCCCCTCTGCAGCTCTGTGCGTCCCCTTGTCCTCGCCTCTCCCCGTCCAGCCTCTGGCACAGGTCGTTTTGCTCCCCGATCCCCTTTTCCCTGTGCCCGCAGTGCTTTACCTCCCGTCCGGGGCTGGGAAGGGGGTGCAGAAGGGTCCTGCGGAGCGCTGGGGGAAGGTGACTTCAGCTTCCCTCGTGCGAGGTTCGGTTGTACCTCGGTGTGGTCACCGAGCTCGGCTTCCACATGTCAGTGGGTTTTGATTTTTTGTTAAAGGAATGGAAATTAAGTTTCAGGAGTGACAGCTCACGGTAAGGAAGGTGTTTGTATACATGGGATTGGTACAGGAGCAGCCAGGTCAGAGCCTTTCTTTGAGGAATAAATTGTGGGGTTTTACCGTGAGCTTAAAATACAGGGATGTTGCCCACGGCTCCCTCATCGCTCCCTTGCCTTCCTCTCTGCCTCCGTGCTCCTGTGTCTGAATCATTCCTGAATCAGATGCGGCCAACTGTCCCGACTCAGGATTTTGAGATGTTTGGCCTTACCGATGCTCATAAAGATCAGGATATTTTGGGGAAGACCCATGGCGTATCCGAGGTCTCGCTTGTTAGCTTCCTTCTGCAGCACTGGGACTTTGCTTTTATCTTTTGGCTGATCTCTGGGGCTGGGCAGCATCGTGTCGCTGCCAGAGGGAAAACTGAGATGGGAAGAGCTGGCGAGCAGTGGGGCTGTGCTGTGCTGAAGTTCCTCAGCCAGCTGCTGCCAGCGACAGCCCAGACACCTGGACACCCCCACGGGGAGGCCCCCACCAGCCTCTGCCATGGAGGAGCCGAAAACCCCAAAGGAGAGCGGCCGTGGGCGAGACCGGCAGCAGAGCCGAGGTTTGAGTCTCAACTTGTGGGCAGCCACGGGGCTGCCATGGTCTGTGCTGGAGGTGCGAGGGTCATGCGTGTCCAAACAACGGGGAAATTCATGGTAGAGCGTGGGACTGTGGCTGGTTTCACCCCGAGCATCCCACTGGGGATGCTGGGCCTGAGGGTGAAGGATGAAGGTGGGCATGAGCCAGCGCAGGGCTGGCTCATCCCCAGGGTGCGACCTCGGGGGATGGATAGCCACATCCTGGGGGAACCCGGGTCCTCGTGGGGCTCTGACGTGGGCTGCTGGGTGGCCATGGCACGGTGGGGCCTGCACGGACTCAGCGCTGCAGGAGGTGATGCTCAGCATCCGAAGGCCGTGCCCCAGCGAGCGCACGAGGCCGGGGACAGGCAGGTTTTGGGAGCACAGAACGAGCCGGCCCCGAGGACCGGAGGCACGCATCTGCTGAGGTCGGGGGAAAGATTTCGGAGCTTTTTGGTCTATAGATACCCAGGGATAAGTCATCGTGCCACTTGCAGTATTTGCAGCGTTGATGCCGCTGCCTGCAGGAGGTGCTTCTGCAGCCCCGGAGTGCTCCCGGTGCCTCGGAGGAGACGCGGAGGTCCGGGCGGCGCCGTGCCTCTGCCAGCCTCCGAAGGACACCGCGCCTGTGCCGGCTGCGAGGCAGGGATTTCTCTCGCAGCCATCTGGCTGGGAGCTCTCTTTCTGCCTTCCCTCTGGCAAATACTTAAAATAAAACCAGAAAACGTCGAGGTGCTGAAGGGCTGTGCAGCACCAGAGGCTTCATTTGGCTTTTGAGTGAGGTTACAGCGAGGGCTCGGGCTCGATTGAGGGGTCCTGGGAAGCCCCCGCTGCGTGTCTGTGGGGCTGCCTTGTGCGAGGCATCGCTGGGTGCGAACGGGGCCGGGGGGGGGGGCGAGTCTGGCACTTCATAATTAGCTGGGGATGTTAATGTGGTTTGCGACCCAACGGCGGGATTGCAGGCTCGCCATCTGCCTGGCCCGGGGGGGGCCGCGTGGCTCCGCGCCGCCCCAGGAGAACACAGCCGGGCGCGATTCAGGCTCCTTCAACTGGCTGGGACCCAGGGCTTGAGCTTTGCAGGAAATGATTTGCTTTTTAAAATTTATTTATTTATTTTTAATTTCACTTCTAGGTTGGGCCAGACTGAAATAACACGGTTACGTGGCTGTTCTTCCGTTGCTTTGAGTCGGTTTGAGGGTCCTGCGCCTCGAGACCCCTCCCCGAGGCGCTGCCCTTGGCCTTGGTGCTAATCCCTGGGATCAAGTGTGGGGGCTCCCGGGTCCCTGCCCCGGGGAAACGCACCCCAAATCCCAGCAGGGCTTGTCCGGGAGGGTCTTTTGTTTGGTTAAACTTGTCAGCCCGGAAGCATTTTGAACAAGGTGCTCTGGACTCGCAATAATTAAATCTCTCCTTTGTTCAGACAGAACATGTTTAAAATTTTTTCCTCATTCAATAGGAAACTTTCCATCAGCGCCTGTCCCCTGCTACCCCTCTCTGTTGGGATGTCACCCATGCTGGGGACGCTGCCTCCTGCTGTCCCCATCCCATCTCCCTCCTGGCCGGTAGCCAGGGATGCTGGGGATGTGGTCCAGCTCCCGTACCCCATGGTCAGAGCGGAGCCCCCTTGCCGGGGGGGGTCCCTGTCACCGCTGCCTTTCCCCAGAGCTTTAAAAGGGCGCCGGGTCCCGGGGGAAGCTCGGTTCGTGGGTTGTGCATCGCGACAATCCGTGGGCAGGGCTGGGTTCCTGCTCCGGCTGATGCTCTCCTGGATCTTCCCGTGCAAAATTCCTCTCGCCCTTTGTCACGTGCGATGCTGTGGGGTGCTGATACGGGACAGGCGGCCAGCAAGAGCTCTGCGCAGCCCCCTCGAGGGTGGGTGTGTTCCCCCCTCCAGAAAAAGGATGGGTTTGGGGTCTCCGCTCCTGCTGCCCCTGCGTGGGTCCTGTTTCGGAGGAGGAGTGAAGGAGGAGCCCCCCGGAGCTGCGGGAACTCGTGCTAAGTCTTAGTTCTGCCTTCTGCTGCTGCAAGGAGGCCTCTGGGAGCACCTGCTGTCTGAATCGCAATTTGCCTTGTAAATGGAACCGGTTCAGGGGCTGAGCGTGAAAGGTGGGTGTTCGCTCCTCGCCTGGAAAAAGAAAAAAGCAAAACCCCCCCGAGGTTTTCCTCTTGATGCGGGCCAGCCTTGAAACCAGGGAGAAGCCCAGGCCGTTCCTTTTACCCCTTTTAATTCACTCGCCCCACGTCCTTATAAATAAGCCAGCAGAAACATGACGAGGCAAGCAGCTCTGCTATTTATAGCCCGCGCTGCTCCACATGCCTGCCTTAAAAACCAGCCAGCTAAATGGCTCTGCAGTCTTTCAGCAAAAGCTGAATGACACAGGCATTTCATGGGCAGGGATGGAGCCGGGGGTGTTTGAGGCTGTTGGTGGCAGAGCCTTCCCCGGGCAGCCGGGGTCCCCCCGTCCGTGCTCCCACCGTCATCACCCAGCCCCAAAACGGGACCGGTGCCGTAGGATGCTCCCGGCCGGCCCCATCCTGCTGCTTGGGGCAGTCATCGCCGGACCGGATACACCTCGATACGCCCAAGCTGAATTTCTTTTCCTTTTTTTCCCCCCCGTTTTTTTTTTTGGAAGCTACGTTAACCCTTCATTTCCATCCGTTGGCATCACCCCGTGTAATTATGAGGCCGCCCGTAGCCTTCACCCGCTGAACTGGTCGTGCTGCTTCCCAGATGCTTTATTCCTGGCGAATTATGCCGTTTTCGGGCAGCTTCCCTCGATTTTGACTGACTGGCTGCCTATATTAACTGATAGGGCTGCTTGGGCTGCTTTGATCCCGTATTATTTATGGAAATGGTGCTGTGTGACTCCGCGTGGCTGATTAATGCTGCATGTATTTTTAATGTGCGAGTTCTGCTGTTTGATCTGTGCTAAATGATGATTCTCTGATGTGTTCCCGGCTTTGTTTCTGTTGCTCGTGGAAAAGCTATCGAAACGGACTGTTTGTTTTGGTGCCTTTTTTTTTTTTTTTCCCCTCCCAGTGGTCTCGTCTTGTGCTGGTTTATAAGGTCTCGCGGCTCCTTTCCCCGAGCAGCGCTCTGCCGTTCGCACGCGGCACACTTAGGCTTTATTGCTATTAATTCGAGCATTTCATCGCTCGGAATTGCCTGCTCTGATGTTTCGGGGCCGTCGAGGTGCTGCCGCGGCCCTCCTGGTGCCCGGCACCAGCACCCGTCCTGCGACGCCCGATTGAGGCAGAAACGGGCCGGAATGGGGCGGGCGCAACGAATGTTTTCTGTAGCCTGTCACGGGACGTCTGGGGCCGGTTGCTATTAACGAAATGGCTTTTAATTGCTGGGGTGGCACCTGTGTGACCCGCAGCTTCCCTCCCTGCGGGGCGAGATGCGGTCGGGGCTGGGTTCATCCTGGGGAATGCCACCGCATCCTGCGGTGCCGCTGGTGCTGAGCTCCCCCTTCCCATGGCCGTCCCCACCGCCGGGCTCAGCTGAGCTGGGAACCGAGCTGGGAACCGGGAACGCCAGCTGGGAGCCGAAGGATTGACATTTCCCTTCCCCGGGGGCAAAGCAGGGGGTGGGAGGATGCTTTTTATTTATTTATTTTGTTCCTGCCCTGTCTACCACCTGCTCGGTCCGTGGCGAACGTTGTCGCTGCAGCTTTTCTCGGGGCGCGCCACGTGCCAGGAGTAGCAGGGCTGCGAGGATGCTCTCCTGCTTTGCGTCCTCACTGCGCTTTTCAGGAATGTGTGCAGAAAACCTTTAAAGTGAGGCTTTTTTTCCCCTCCTGTGAACAGGGCTTTTTGTCGAGATCAGCAAAATATCTATCGCTATGGAAAAGATTGCTTTTTCCGTTTGTGGATTTTTCCATTGAAACCAGTTTAAACTCGACACTTTGTTCCCACCAAACTTTTCAGTGCTTCTTGCTCCATGAAAACCTTCAGTGATTTGCTTTCCTCCTTCCCTCTTTCCAAGCAGATATACACGTATATGTGTTTTTGAAGCCTGAGCTTCCTTTGGGATAGAAAATCCCTTTTTCTGCCAGCCGTAACTCTTGCCTTTTGTCACTGGGAACAAAGAAAACATTACAGACTTCTTTAAAAAATACCTTCCTGGTGTTCCTCCCCTTCCCCAAAGCAGGGAGGTACCAAGCTAAAGGCAGAGCCATCTCTTTGGGGATCAGGAGGGATGCACTGCAGCGAGCGCTGGGGCAGCAAGCAGGATTTTGGGGTAAGATTCCTACAAACCGAGCTGCTGGCTCGCAGGACACCTGGGCGATGGGCTGAAGCGCACCGGCTCCTTTCTGGGCTGGGTTTTGCTTGCTTGGTGCAAACACATCGGGTGTCTTCTGGCTGTGGCTGCCCCGGCTGGGGACAGGCACCCCGTCCTGCTCTGCCTTCCTCCCGGGGCCAGATCTTCCCCAGTCCTCCTCGGTGCTTGGGGGCGGCTTTCGGGGATCTGCCTTGTTTCTGAGCGCTGCAGGTGCCGTGGCCATCGCCATGGCCATCCCCATCTCCCTACAAGTGGCTGCATGAAGTTATTAGTTTATTATTTGTGTGTATATCAAAATAATAATGAAGTTACAATTGAGGTGCGTGCAGCAGTGCTTTCCAGCAGTGCCCCATCCCAGTTTCGGGGCAGGACTCGGGGTCCCCCCGCACCTTGCATGCTGTCCCCTGCGCCGTGTGCCGGGGAGCAGCCGGAGCCACGCCGTGCCAATGACTTCAGCCGGTGATAAAAGCGCCGTGACGTGGACAGCTCAGTACCTGTTATCGGGGAAAAGCAAACAGAGGCTCCACCTGCCTCCTGCCTTTCTCCCTTCAAGGGCAGGCTGCACGCCCGGCGTGGAGCTCCCTGGAAAATGTTTTATTATTAACGCGCTCGCTTTGGCTCGGCTGCGCTGTTGAGAAATCCAAGCTTGACTCCAGATAATGAACGACAAACATTTGTCTGGACTTAACTATTTTGCTCGGAGCATTTTTTTTTCCTCCTGGAAGTTTACTGTGAGCTGTCAGCAGCGCGCCTGCTGACGTGAGTTATCGCTGACGCCCTGCCGTTGGGTCTTCCCTTCCCTTCCCTTTCGCGTTGCACTTGTTTCTTTGCAGGGGAGGCTTTTGAGCAAGTCTAATCCATCTGAAATGGAAAAGAAACAAGCGATGGAGTTGTCTTTTAAGGGGGCATTCGGATGCTGGCTGCCCTGCCAAGCAAGGTGGGATTTGGGTGAGATGGAGCAGGGGGGACCTGCCCCAGCGCCCAGCTTCGGTGTCGGGGTGCCCGCAGCAGAGGCTGCTGCCCTTCGTGAGCTACAAACCCCTTGAAAAGCTCCTGGAAGAGGTGTGGGTGCTGAGGTTGAGCTTGCAGACAGAGGAATCGATCCTTTTGTCTTTCTTCTCCACCTCCCGTCCCTTTATGCGGTCCCTCAGCCTCGAACCAGTGCCCCAAGCTTGGTGTGGTGCCGGGCGCGTGAGCTGGGTGGCTCTTGCCGCAGAGCCGACACCTCGCACCGCCAGGTAACGCATTTATGAGCGCATGCGGCCTTGGCCACACCAAACCAGAGTCTGTGTTTTGTTCAAAGCATTACAGAGCCCTTGGAACTTGGAGGATGGTTGGAAAAGAAGCGTGAATGCCTCTCTTATTGCTGATCCCTGGCTGCAGACCCCGGGGTCGGAGCATCTGTTTGACTGGGGCTCGGCTTTGCCAGTCCAAAATCAAATCTGCTGCCTTCCGCTGCGATTCCTGGGGTGATGCCGTGCGGGGCTGGGCTCTGACCCCACGGGGCAGGGGGTTGGGTTTGGGGTCTTGGCTCAGGCGTGGCCTTTGCCTGGTGCTGGGATGGTGATGGATGGGCAAGGATGGGGAGTGGGCACCGCGAGGGCTCCTCGCACTGGGAGCCACGGTGCTGCCCTGGGGCTGGCAGCGCTGCACGGGCATCCTGCTTATTTTCACTCTTGTTTTACCTATTTAAAGAGGATTTGGGTCTTCCGTTGGACAAGGCTCCTGCGCGTTGTACTCCTGGAATTGTTGCTTTGGGTGCTCAGGTGGGTAGGTCACAGCTCCCCCCATGGCACAGGCTCTGTTGTGAAGGTTTCGCGGGCTGTGCGTAGACTTTGTCACGCTGTTTATTTGCAGTTGCCGAACTCGCTCAATGGAAGTGCTTTTGTTTTGAAGTTAAATAAATGCAGGCAGGAGCCAGGGCTGGACGTACCGTCAGTGTCGCTAGCGGAACGATGACTGAAGAGAGAAATTAAAAGCCGATCTGCAGCCCTGATGGAAGTCATTAATCTGCTGCAGGGCCCGGGGATTTACAGCAAAGGCGAGCGGGGAGGCAGGGGCACGTCTCACCCAGCTCGGAGCAGTGGAGGCGCCCTCGGAGCCCCTGCGGATGGGCTCTGCCCCGGGCACACGGTGGGATTGTACTCTGGCCTTGTGCCATCACTGCAGCTGGAGGAGGAAAGCTTGGAGGAGAGCTCGGATGCACCCAGGCATCCCCTCCTCCTTGGGGACCCCGGGGCAGAGGTCCCAGAAGACGATGGGGGCTGTCCCGCTGCAGATCCCCACCTCTCCATCCACGCGTTGTTTCCGTGGCATGCCCTGGCCCATCTCCATTCCCTCTTTGAATGCTTGACGTCTCCTCCTAAGGTTTGCCAACAGGTTTTGTCTCGTTGCCATATCCTCAATCCAGTTCTGCTGGTGCTGGATGAAAGCAAGGGCTGAAGGAGCTCCGAAACAGGGCGCGAGCGTCGCCGGATGAGAGCGGGGAGCAAGCACGACGCCGGGTCCCACGCCAAGCACAGCGGGGCCGGCACGGGGCCGTGTTACAAAACGCCCAGCAGGAAAGCTTCTCTCGGCCCCTCTCGGAGGGCGTTCTCCCTGCGCTGCCCCAGCGGCTCACCGTGCTCGCAGCATTTCGTGGCTTGCAGCTGGCAGGAGGCACGGCGACTCCAAACTCGCCCGTGGCGTTGTGTCGTCACAGCCTTGAAACCGAACCCAAACGGCAAAGCCTGCCTGAAACCAGTTGTGATTACTCATGCCTCGTGCTATCCCTCTCCCCCGGTGGAGTTTCTGCTGTGGTAATTCCACTGATTGAGCAAGGAGACAAAATACCTCCATTAAACTTGGAGCCGAGCTCTCCAGAGTCAGGGCTCGGGGGCTTTGGGCTGTCTGAAGGTTTTCTTTGGTCCTCCTCTGCGTGGGCGCTGGAGTGAGTGAGAGGAAGGAAGAGACTTCGCTGTTTTGCTGTGATGAGTAGAAGCCTGCATTTATTTACTTACAGTAGAAGAAAACCACTGAAGTGTACTGGAAATGAACCCTCTGCTCCTGTAGCTCCACCTGATCTCCAAGCTGAAAACGCAAGGAGCTGAGAGGAACTGGGGGGGGGGGGGGTCTACCCTCAGGCTCCGTAAAGAGCCTCTTTATTAACGCTTTCAGAAAGTGTTTATTAACACTGTGGATAAAAGAAGCCTTTGTTCGAGGATCTGTCCCTTCGCTGCTCCAGTGGAGGAGCTGAAGCTTGAAAGGAGCTGCCCTGGGCACCTGCTGGAGATGCTGATGGAAGTTTGCATTCCAGATTTTCTCCACAGGCTTAAACATAAAGTAGCCTGTGGCCCTGCAAAGCGAGTCTGTCCTCTCCCTCCTTTTGGAGGAAAAAAAAAAAAAAGGCATTTTCGTACTGATCGATCGCATGCCTGCGCGGTTACTTCCAGCATCTCCATCGAGCGAGAGCACCTTCCAGGGGCTCGGAAGTCCGCAGGACTCGGGAGAGGAGAAGCTGCTGCACCTGCAGGCGCTGTCAGCAGTCGAGGTCCGGAGGGGAAAGGCTCTCGAGGGCTGCACACCTCGCAGCAGCGCAGCTTGTTTTTAATCTGGTCAGGCAAAGGTGCGGGCGGAAAGCAGCTCCTGTAGCTGGGCAGAGTGGTCCCTTGCGGGCAGGACAAAGCGCCTGGCTTGTAGCCCACGTGCGTTTAGAAGCCGCCTTTGATGGTTTGTGCAGTTAAGCCGGTGGTGGCTTTATGCCCTCGGTTGCGTGGTGGGGGAACAAGCAGGAGGCTGCAGGTGTGCAAAAAGCTCCTGCAGAAAGGGGGAGGCAAGGCCCGGCTTCGTCAGCGCGGCAAAGGAGCCGTCCTCTGCACGCTGGGCTTCCCGAGGGGTTGGAGAACAAAAATCCCTCCCAGCTGGTAACTCTCCTAGCGATGGAGATGTGGAAAGCGCAGGTCTGCGGCGTCGCTGTCCTTAATGACTGTGGATTTGAGGTGTCTTGTGGCTGTAAGCCGGCGGAGCGGAGCACCGCGTGCTTTGCACCAGCTGTACCAGCACTGACGGCGCCCGAATCGTTGTCAACAAATGAACTGCAGAAGCAGGCTCGAGGGAGAAGCTCCGCAGATAACAAAGCGTGTGCGGGGCTTTCGGCGGCGGCAGGCATTTCGTGCTGGGTCAGCAGCCGGCGCGTTTGGGCGCGAAGCCGATGCGGCGTGCCAGAGGCCGAGCTGAGTGCTCCCATCTATTCGGCCGGGAGCTGGGCTCCGTGTCCCCGGTGCCACCAGCCCACCGTGCTGCTTCTGCTTCTGCTCTTGGCTCTTCTGACCAGTTGCCCCAGCAGCAGCTTCTTGCTGTCCTCTTTGGTGGTGGCACGGGCCCGTTCCCTGCAGCTCTGGGGAGGTTGGGGCGTTCGCTGCAGGAAAACATCTGAAATATTTCTGGCTTTTGAAAACTGGGGAAGGAACTGGGTGAGGGGCAAGGGCACAGCCTTCCCCACCGCGTCCTGTTAGCATGCACAAATCCTGACCTGCAGGGACCATCCTGAGGGCTGCCAGCGCTGCAGGTGTGTGTATATACAGGATGGAGCTGGCGGTGAGGGTGGGTAAGGCAGGTGTTGGGAGCAGTGCCAGCCCACGCAGAGCCTGGAGCTGCCCTGGAGGAGCCTGGCTGGGGCGATGGATGGGGTGATGGATGGGATTTCCACCAGCCTGGCATGCAGGTGGGCTGGGCTCCTCGCTGCCTCTTCTGCTTTGGGAAAGCTTCTCTTCAGCTTCACTCTCCAGCTGGTCCCATCCCAGCCCTGCTTGCCCCACTGCTCCTGCTCCAGGGATGCCCACGTGCGCCCAGGTCCCCCCCAAGGCGGGGAAGGAGGCATCGTTCTCCTTCCTCGGCTCCTAGCCTGTGGCTTCCCAACGTTTACGCTCACAACAAGGCCCCTAGCCCCAGTGCGAGTGCGTGGAAGGGTGGCTCCTGCCTCTCCTTCCCCGGTAGCGGCGGTAAAGCTCTGGTATAAATTAACGCGTTCGTTCATTAGCTGCAATTCCCCACAGCGCTGAGCAAAGTTTGTGATTTTAATTACTTTTTGCAGGGATCTGAGCACGCAGAGCCTTCAACAGATGATTAGAGTGCCTGTTATTCATGCAGCTTTTCTTAATCCCTCTCTCTGCTAGGACATGGTGGGTAGATACTGAAATGGAAGTGTGCTAACAAATTCCCAGCCCCGTCCCATGTGAGCTGGCTGATCTTCGGTCCGATGGATTTTGCTGACGCGATGACCGAGGTTTCCCGAGAGGTGCTGCAGAAGGAAGAGATGCGTACGGCTGTGTCAGGGGAGCTTCCAGGGGTGCCGCACACTACTTTGGCAGGTGTTTGCCCAAATTATGTTTTGTCTTCATTGCCTCCAACCTCCCAGTTCGGCTGTGTCACACACACTGGGTGGTAAAAATAAAACCCAACAGCGCTGGGGTTTTTAAACAGAAACACGGAATATTTATGTGGTTGCAGGCGTTTGTGAAAATATTAGTGGAAGAATATGGCCAGCTAAAGGAAAATGCCAGCAGAACTATTTCTAAATTAATTAAAAGGAGCTGATCTCTTTTTAAAGTTGTTGAGGTTTTAATCCCGGAGCATTTATTTGCTCTGTTTGAAGTTGCTGTAGCTGCTTGGGCCATAACCATTTTAGGGCCGCGTTCCTCCTCGCAGGCAGCCTGCTTTCACATACCGCGCGAGGACGCAGAGGGTCTGGCCGCGTGCGGCAGCTCCCCGGGGCACACGGGCAGCCTCGCACAGCCCTGGAAGTGCTTTGGGAGCCTTCCCTGTACGGCCTGGCCCTGGCTGATCCCGGCAGCTCCCTGCTGTCTCCTGGGGCAGGAGCAGCGCCGTGTTCGTGGCTGTCTCTGTGTTAGCTGTTGGTTTCTTCTGCCTGTGCCTGCAGGGTTTGGTCCTCCGGTCTCACACCGGTTCCACACTTGCGCGTCTGGTGTCTTTCATGCCCATTTACTCGGGAGGAGCTGGTGCAACGCTTGCCGTGCGGGTTGCTGACTTGTTCCGCATCAAAAAGGCTGGGAAAACAACAAATTCCTCGGAGCTTGCGCTGCACGGGGGAGCTTTCACCGCCTGCTAGGAAACCAAAAGCCTGTCTGCCTGATTGCCGGTGCAGGAGAGGAATAAAAATAACGAACCCTACGAGACTTTGCCTTGGGTAAGGCCTGAGGCTCATGGCTGTGGTCGACCGAAAGAAAGGAGCTCATGGCTGGTGGGGCAGGGTGGCCGAGAGCCAGTGGGCAGCCGCACAGGGGCTGTGCCGCACGTTCCCAAAACACAGGGCGAGCACAGAGGAGCGCTGCTGGAGAGCGCTGCTGGGGACCCGGAGCGCTGGCACCTTGACTTTGTGTTTCCTTCCAAGTGATAAGAGCTGGCTTTAATCTGATTTAATTTTCCTCGACAAATACGTTTAATCTTTTAACGATATTACAAGTGGTGTAGAAGCATTGAGAAATCCTTGTTTTTTTCTCCCCTGTTGACCCACGCAATCCTTTTATGGAACAGCACGAGTGATTCCTGTAAAGCTCTTAACAGCATTACCAGGAGCGGGGCCGCGCTGCCAGCGGCGTGCCTGACGGTGGGGCAGGGCTGGAGGGGGCTGTGAGTGCCCCGAGCAGATGCGCTCCGTAATAAAATTAACACGGAGTAACAGAGGAGTTTTATAGGAATGCATGTAAACTTCTGGGGGGTACTCAGGGATCCCCCTCCTACCATTCTGGCACTGCGCCGCAGCCCCAAGTGGGACTAAATGGCAGCTCGGAGCGCTTTAATGCGCTTTGCACCGCCGGCGTTGGCTGCCGGTCTGTGCCGAGCAGAGCCCGGGCGTTGGCAGCACGCCCCTCTGCGGGAAGCCGGGCACGACGGCTCCTCTCTGCTCAGCCCGCAGCAGATTTTGGTGCTGGGCACCGTGCCCAACCAGCACCTGCCCCTTGGGGGCTGCTGCGAGTCCCTGGGTGCGGGAGCGGTTCCCCCACCCACGGTGTTTTGGTGGCGGTGGTTTGGTAGCGAGCTGCTGCGTGGAGCGGTGCGAAAGCCAAACGCGGAGCTCAGCCCGGAGCTCGAGCTGCTCACTGAGTGGAGGTGGCACTGGTAGAAGGGACAGGAAGGGGTGCAGTGAGGCCGCACGAAGGCCAGGTTGGGTTGGGCTTCTCCCTTAGCAGACCCCAGCTCTAGGTGGAGCTCCCGTTCGCTCCCGTTACCCCACATCTCGTGCTGGAGTACTCGGGGGCTGTCACAAGGACAAATTCCCCGGGGAAGTGGCCGTGCTGCTTGAGGGGGATGCGCTGGGGGAGCACCAGAGCCACATCCCTCCAGCGGGGACGGGGAGGATCCCAAACACCATCTGGGTCACACCAGAGGGAACGGGGCAGGGCATGATCCTGCCCCGCACGTCTCCTCCAGGTCTGCGTGTATCCGCTGCCCGCGGGCCCGGCTGCCCTGCACGTATCCCGTCCTCCTTCGGAGCCGTGTGTATTTTTGGCTCCCAGAACGTCCCCTGACAATGCGTTCCACGGTTTAATTGCAAGGGGAAAGGAAATGGCTTTGGACAGCTTGTTTTAAACCTGCTGCCTGATCCTTTTATTCCTGTGCTGTCAGAAACTGTGCCTGGAGAGGGATTGAGAAAGGGAAATAAGGGAGAAGGGGAGAGAAGGCAGGGCTTGAACTTGCAATGAAGTGCGGGGGACAGAAACCTGTGCTGAATTAACGCTAAAATTGAGCCTTCCCAGGGACGGGATGCCGTCACGTGCGGCGAGTGCGCGGTCAGGGAGCAGGAGATGGGCTCGGTGCTGCTGTAACACCTGGGGGGTCGGAGCAGTGCAGCGCGAGGATCCACCGGTGTATGCCCAGCGTATACCCCTACAGGCATGAAATCAGGGTGTTTTCAGAGCTGGGCAATGGATAGCATCCCCGGGACTTCATGTCTGTGCTTCTCTACCAAAAAATTGGATTTTATGTTTCTGCTCCCAGCGAGTAGGTGACTTCATTCAGGATTTAGGTTGTTTGAGGATGTCCCCAGCAAATATGGTTTTATACAGACATCTTCACTTGTTTCACAGCGATTCTTCTTTTGCCATTTGTAAATATTTCATCCGCTTTTAAATTATTTACTCATTAAGTGGCTTGGTTGGAAGAAGGAATCGCGCTTAAAATACATCCGAAGGCTCAAAGCACTGCGAGTCCAAAAGAACACGAAAAAAGGATTGAGGAAAGGATGTTTGTGCTGCAACGAGCCCTTCAGGACAGCAGACTGGGGGCAGGGTGGTTAACGCATTCGAAATCCTTGCTGCAAGCAGCCCCAGGGCTGGGGTGCAGAGGACAGCTCCAGCGCTGCGTTCCTCGCTTGGCACCGCGCTTCGAGGGTGCCTGGGACATTGCAGGGGCTTCGGGGTTTGGAGGATGCAGCCTGATCCGTCAGCCCGCGTGCAGCTCCAGCGGGTTCTTCATTGTGTTGATGCTGCTGAGCGGAACTTTCTGTAATCCTACAGCGATGGCACGTACCCAATGCCATAAAAAAAACAACGCAGAAATACCTCTTTGCCAGTTTATTAGTAACGTTTGACTTTGGCGTAATAATTACTCAACTCAGGGTTGCAGCTAACGGTAATTGCACGTTAAATATGGGTCCTCCACGCAGCGTGTCCGTCGCTGCAGCGTGCTGGAGACCTGCTCTGTTCCTGCTGGAGACCTGCTCTGTCACTCCCCTGCCTCTGGATCCGGCACCAAACGGCGAAGGTTAAAATGCAGCTCATGCAAGGAGCGGCGTTTCCTTTTTTTGCTGAAGGAGTAGCGTGTGGGAAGGATGCACACTTTTATAGTGCCTCTATTCAGGGAGCTCGGAATGTCACTGGGCTGTTAATTAATTAGAGCCTGCCAACACCTTCACGAGCGAAGGTGGTGGTTTTTATCACTGAGAGCCGAGAGCTTGGAGCTGCTGCATGGGGAAGGAAGGAAGGGAAACCTCGGTGCTTTGGAAATGGAGCTCGGAGCCCTGGAGGTGTGAACACCCCGCGGGTGGGGAAACCAAGGTAGAGTGAGGGCAAACGACTGCGGCAAGTCGGGGAGAGCTCGGTGCAGGAGCTCAGACCAGAGCCACAGCCCTGAGAAGGCTGTGCCCGTGCCTGCTGCTGGTGGCGATGCCCTGCCAAACCCGGGGCCTCCAACCAAGGCCGAGCATCCCGGCACGGGGCAGTTCGGGGCTGCATCCACCTTTGTTCGTCCCTTTTCATTTTGCAAAACCTCTCGGTAAGGTGTTTTTGAAGGTTACCTTCAAAAGCAAAACGCACGCTTGACAAAACGGAATAAAGGCTCTGAGTACCTGGCGCTGGCCAGGAGCCAGGGCAGCGCTCCCTAATCTTTTCCTCCAGTCCTCGTCATCTTTGATGTATTCCCAGATCTGGAAGGTAGAGGCTTCGTTGCCGCTTTCCCTTTCTGGCTGGGGATCACGCTCGCCTCCTCCAACCCGGCTGCCGTCGGGACAACAAAGTGTCTTTTGAATTAAGCCTGGGGTTTTCATAGTCTGGTACATCATCATGTCAAACCCGACGCTGCGCTCGCTGCCGGGTTTTAATGCTGCTGTCTGCTTCTACTCTGCTTCCCCACCAAAGGGCATTTAGAGCACAGTGGGGTTGTGTCAGACGGTCACAGCAGAGCGGGTCTTTGTTCTGGGGGGGACGACCACATGTGATGCTTCCCTCCTGATGTGGGCATTGTCCCTTCCCAAAAATCCCCTGAGAGGGTTGGGGGATGCAGGGCAGCCACCTTTTTGGGAGATCTCTTCAGTATTGTCCCTGCGGTGCCATACCAGGTGCCCGGGTCCGATTATTTTGCAGGTTTTCCTGTTTCAGCAGCAGCAGGAGGTGCCCCCCCCAAGCCTGCCAACACAAAGCTCTTTTTGCCTGCGTTATTTTGGATTACTGCAGCATTTCTTGCTCTCTCAGGGAATGTGGAGCTGGTGCTTTGTGGTGCCATCGAGCTTGGCTGCTGGAAATTAGTCGCCCCCAGGTTTTGACCCGAATTTGTGCAGTATTGACCTGCAAAAGAGGAAGACGGGGAAAAAAAAAGGCACCGTGAAGTTAGCTGGTGTGTTTTTGGAATGCGTATAGCTCCCCAAGCCTGAGGGAGTCTCAGTGTGCAAACAGCCTTGCCGGAGGAAAGAAAACTCATTTTTGTAGCCGGTGCCATTGCCAAGATCAACCCAGAGTCGGTTGCACTGTGCAGCCAGGCTGTTCGGGTTCGCAGCTCCCGGGCCTGTCCCATCCATCCCTGCCTTCACCTCCCCTTGGGTTCCTGTAAGTACCGGGGACGATCCCAAGGAGCTGCTCCACGGCGTGGCGATGGCCGGATCCTCTTTGATGGACACCTGCAGTCCTTCGATAAAGGGCTAAAGAAAAGCGAGGCTTTTGCCAATATACGCAGCTCCCCGACTTCTGTTTTTTCCTTCTTTGCCATGGCTGGTTTCCTCTGAAGGTAACGTGCAGCCAAAATCTTCCCCCTCCTGCCAGCGTGCTGTGTGTGGGGACAGCATTCTTTTGTCCCCTCGTGCAGCATGGCCACAAAACCAAGCTCATAAACCTGCTTCGGCACAGCCCTATCTCAGCTGCAACACAAAGCAAGCTTTGAAAATTTGTTTTGATGTGTTTGACAAACTGCAGAGCAGGTGCCGTGTTGGCTCAAGGCAGGTTTTCGTGGCTCGCTCTGGCTGGGAGAAGCCCAAGTGCCCAAATCGCTGAGGTTCCACTCGAATAATTGAGACGGGAATTGGGCTCATTATCTGAAGTGGATGCTGGAGTGGCTAATTGTGGATCTTGAGGTGTTTGTCCTATTTGCTGGCTTAGATTGAAGAAAATTGAGGTGCAATTTCGCAGGTGTGTAGGTGCAAAATAACTTCCATAGGGATACTCTAGATGTCTTGATGGGGTAACAAAGCTAAATAACTTGTATTTCTGTGATTCATGTTGGAAGAAAACAAACAGTCAAGGCGCAGCGTGGTATTAAGCAGCAAGTCTGGCTGGCTGCTGCTCAGAGAGGTCCTGGCACTTTTGGGAGAAGGGGACTCCATTACTTCTTGAAGAGTCCACGCGTAATTCATGGGCTTCAGAGAAAACTGCCCTATAACCTGCTACCAGTAAAGGGCAACAACAGCCATCAGGGAAACTTCTACAGTGCTTCTGCAATGTGGGAGACCGTGCGATTTTTGTTTCCAAAGGCACTTTTTGAGGGCTTCACTGTGGTCGAATTTTAGCAGATCACTTATAGATTAATACATGAATCTTCATGCAGTCCCTGGGTTTTAAATGTGGTTCAGTGCAGGCACCTGCTGAAGACCTGTCTGGCCTGGGAAGCCATTTCCAGTCCCCACAATTGGGGCACAGGTGTGCGGTGTCAATGTTGGATGACCTTAAATCCTAGCTCTGATGTGGAGCAGTAGTCGTGTGCCTTCTTGGCGTGATTTGATCTTTGTTTCAGCCTGATTTTCTTGGGCCGGGGGCCTGGCCTCTCCCCTCTGTGCAGTGCCCCGAATATGGCTTTTCTCAGGCAAAAACAAACAGCAACGCTTGCGTAAAGCCCCTGATGCTTTATGCGCTACTTCAGAAAATAATCCTCGTTTATAATTCACACTTGGCAGCGAAAGCCTTTAAATTATTAAGGCACCAAATATTTTGCAATGAAGAAGCGGAGATAAAGCTCGTGTCAGAAACAAATTGCTGGGGAGGTTGTTCTCTTTGGTGTGTTTGGTACTTCACAATATTATGAGAAATACAGTGGGGGATGGCTCGAAAGGCACCACTTGCTCAAAAGATTTTTTTTTTTGGTGTGTGGTCTCCACAGCCCTGTGAAGAACAAGTGTCCCCAAAGCACGTGTGTGGGGCCCCAAAGCTTGCGGTGGGGCTGATGGTGGCCGTTGTGTGGTAGGCAGGGTGGCAGCTGCAGGTCAGGAGGTCCCCGCTGCCCTGGTGGTTAAAGGCATGTTCGTGCTCCCAGAGCAGAGGACAGACTTCCAGAGGACAGACCTCTGTGATGGGAGGTGGAAGATGCTCAGCCCCAAACGCACGGAGCTCAAATCCCTCTGGTCTTCAGGGGATTTTGTTTTGTTTCTCAGTGAACAGTGGTCGTACTTAGTGCATCGTGTAGGTATGCCGTGTATGTCCTTGTCATAAAGACATCCTATTGGTAAACCTGAGGTGTTTCCGTGCTGTGAAATGCCGGATCTTATAATTAGGGGGTTTGCCGCCTGTTGCTAATTTCCACGGAATGGCTGAGGTTGGAAGGGACCTCTGGAGGTCCTGTGGCCCAGGCTGCTGCTCAGGCAGGGTCACCAAGAGCGGGTTGCACAGGGTCGGGGCAATTATTTTATCCTCATGTTACACCACCAAGTGTTGGTCAGCTCCTGGAGCCATGTAACCAGACAACAATGACTGTGATTATATATATGTATCTATTATAATGTATACGATATGTACATGAAGATGGTGAAGGGACTGGAAGGCAAGATGCCTGAGGAGTGCCTGAGGTGACGTGGTTTGTTCAGCCCAGAGGAGAGGAGGCTGAGGGGAGGCCTCATGGCGGCCTGCAGCTCCCTCCTGAGGGGAGGCCTCATGGCGGCCTGCAGCTCCCTCCTGAGGGGAGGCCTCATGGCGGCCTGCAGCTCCCTCCTGAGGGGAGGCCTCATGGCGGCCTGCAGCTCCCTCCTGAGGGGAGGCCTCATGGCGGCCTGCAGCTCCCTCACGAGGGGAGGCCTCATGGCGGCCTGCAGCTCCCTCCTGAGGGGAGGCCTCATGGCGGCCTGCAGCTCCCTCACGAGGGGAGGCCTCATGGCGGCCTGCAGCTCCCTCACGAGGGGAGGCCTCATGGCGGCCTGCAGTTCCCTCACGAGGGGAGCGGAGGGGCAGGCGCTGAGCTCTGCTCTCTGGGGACAGCGACAGGACCCGAGGGAACGGCATGGAGCTGGGACAGGGGAGGGTCAGGCTGGGGGTTAGGGAAAGGTTCTGCACCCAGAGGTGGTCGGGCACTGGAACAGGCTCCCCAGGGACGTGGTCACAGCCCTGAGCCTGCTAGAGTTCAAGAAGCATTTGGACAATGCCCTCAAATTTAGGGTCTGATTTTGGGGTGGTCCTGTGTAGGGCCAGGAGCTGGACTCTGATCCTTGGGGGTCCCTTCCAACTCAGGTTATTCTATGATTCTCTGTGTATATACATGCATTTAAGTGGCTATACCCATCCCCTGCGTATGACCCAAGCCCCGCGTACCCCCAGCACGCTGGCTTCAGCCTCTCTTTCCCTCTTGCAGGAGAGCCATGCAACTGCAGCGCCGTGGGGAGCGTCGACGCGGCCTCCTGCCACGGCACGCCAGGACACTGCGTCTGCCTGGAGGGCTACACGGGGCCGCGCTGCGAGAGCTGCGCCCAGGGCTTCCACCCCGACCCCAGCCGGCAGCGGTGCCTGCCCTGCGGCTGCAGCCCCGCCGGTGCCATCGGATCCAGCTGCGATGAGTAAGTAGCTGAGCATCCCTGCTCCAGGGTGCTGGGGGGATCTTGGGGTGGTTTTTCTGGGGATTTGGGGTGCCGAGCAGGCAAGAATGGATTGTATCATCTGGCTCTAGTATATAAAAAAATTAAAACATTTAAAAAAAACACAGGAAGGAAATTAGTTTCACAAAAATTCACGAAGCATGTTCTTCCTCTCTTTCAAGATCTGGATTATAAAAATATCTGTAGCTATGGCAAAAGCCCTGGCAGCCCACAGAGGAGCCAAGGCACCCTTCAGCCCTGAGTGTCAGCAGGACCTCTCCTCTGTCGCCTCGTGCATCCCGCAGCCCCTGCTGGACCAGGCTGCCTTCACAGCGGCCGCCCGGAGGGATGCAGAGGTTGGGCTGGCACAGAAGGCTTTGGGGAGGCTTTTTTCTGAAGGGAGATCAGTTGCAGCAGGGGCAGGCACTGCGCTGCGGTCTGCCTTTGTTCAGCATTGTGAAAGAAGCGTTGGCTCCTGCCCTGCCCGGCGTTTAACCCAGCCTCGTCCGCGCCTTCTCTGCGTCAAGAAAGCTGCCGCAGATGCTCCTGAGCTGTCGTATAATGAACATGTTCCTCTGCCGTGAGCTTCTGCTGCGCTGGCATCAGTCCTGTTGTCTTTTGGGGTTTGGTCTGGGCTCCCTGCGTGCTCAACACCTGCACGTTGCTGCCAAGGCTGGTGCTGAGTCAGAACCGCAATGTTCTGCAGGGGCATGCTGTTTGTAATAACTTCATGCGTTGTTTTTTCCAAGCACCCAAGCCCGGTGTTGATGGCCCTCTTTTTTCTTTCAATGCTGTGTTTCCCTGGTGGCATGAGCTATGAAAAATCAGAACCTAGATCAGTGACCTTCCTACTAAAAAACTGACTCTTGGGGGTGGACGGAGTTTTCCACTTGCTTTTTTAGCAGTAGGAAAATATTCCTAGAGGAGTCGGGGTTTGCCGCAGAATAGGAAAGGCAAGTTTGGTGGGACCTGATGGAAAGACAAACGGGGCAGCATGGCAGATTGGAGGAATCTCATCCTGGAGAGGCAGGAGCCGAGGGGCAGGGAGCGTTCCTGTCCCGACCTGTGTCAGTGGGTGCCATCCGCCCACGCCAGCGGGAAGCGCCCCGGGAGCTGTGGGTGGGCTGCTCCGAGGTGTGAAGGAGAAGGAGCTGGTACACGTGGTGAGCCCTCGTGCCCCATCCCAACGTGAGAAGACCCAGAAGTGGCGGAGAATGTCCCTAGCTCTTCCTATTGCTGTATTGTTTTGCAGCCTTGAGGAACGTGGGGGAGATGGATCCTCAGGCGTTTAGAAGAGGGAGCGTGGGGCAAAACTGGGAGAAAGTCTTGGGCAGGAGGAGAGAGGAGGACTGATGGTGGCATAGATTGCTCTGTGTTTCTCCTGCGTGCTCCGTGAGGTTGGCCACAGGCTGAAATGACCTCTAGGTATTTAAAGAGAGGAGAACTGGGTCAGCCGTCTGTGCTGCAGGGCTGGGGTGCTGCCCGCTGCACCCGCACTAAATCATCACTGCTCTCGTTCCCACAGCGGTAGGGACTGGTCACAACCAGAGCAAAAAAACAAGTTGAGAAATAATAAAACAAAGTCAAGAATTAAAGAAATAAGGAGACAGACGTCCAGGAGAGAGGCTTGGGAGCTGGGCAGAGCAGATGCTGGGGACCGGGTGCGGTGATCTGCAGCACGAGGAGCGCACGGGGCAGCCCCTGCTCGGGATGGAGCGTGCCAGCATGGCCCAGCGCCAGCAGCCAGCTCCAGCTTTGTTGATGTTTAAAAAAAAAAATCCTGACAGCTGTCCGCTTTTTTTTTTTGTTATTATTATTATATTTTAAAGTGCCAGCCAAACATTCACTTGCACAAGTTAATTCCTGCACGCTGGCTTAAGAAAAAAGTGCCTGCTCTTCAGAAGAGTCTTGGGGTGAAGCAGCAGCAGTGTTTCAGGCTCTGAGCAGCTCCGCCAGTGGCTGATTTCAGGGACAGCCTGCCTGAAGGCTGAGTGCTTGGGGCACACAAAACATGCCCGATATGTCTCAGTCAGCTCGCTCAGGCTTGTGCAAAAGTGCCTTTTAAAGACCACCATATGATGGTTATTATTATTATTTCCAGGCATGCTCTATCCTTGTGCCATCTGGCCAGCCAAATACACTGTTTATTAACTAGACCGCAAATGCAGACCATCAAATAAAAATAAATAAATAAATAAATAAATCCCTTTCCTGAGGCAGATCGTTGACTTTGGGAGTGAACATTGACCTGACACGCTGTCTCTGTGAATGGGCTCCAGAGCCACTAATCGAAGGTTGCTGTTTTGAAAAAAAAATTATTTATTTATAATTCTTATTTGCTTATCTGGGAGTCCCCCCTGGGAGGCGGAGGCTTTCCGTGCCGGTGAGTCAGCCGCGTTGGGTGGCTGCTCTCGCCCTGCGGCGCGGAGCCTGGCCCGGTGCCGCGCGGGGCTGACGCATCCTGCAGAGCAGGAGCGAGCTGTCCCCGCTGTGGTGACGCCTGGGCTCCTCGCACAAACCCTGCTTTGCTGGCTTGGAGGCTGTGCGGGTGCTCGCTGGAGATAGCCGTGGCCTGGGTCCACAGGAAGGGAGAAGAAAAGCTGAAGTTTCAGGGTCGTGGAGCAGGGGAAGCTGAGGACGAGGGCTCCTGTGGGAGCACGGGCTGAGCACAAGGGGTTGTCCGAGCCTCAGGACCAAAGCCCCTGGTGGGGGCAGGTGGTGATGGTGCCCGTGGTGGCCCCAGCCCCGTGGTGATGTGGTCCTGGCCAGGAGCTGCCCCCACCAGCTGTGTCCCTGGCACCATCGGTTGGGCACCTCCAGCAGAGAGCACTTGGTGCTTTGCCCACCCGTCCTCCTGCTCCCAGGGCTGGCCCTGCCTGGTGGAGGTGATGCTCCAGCAGCTTCTCCCCACGGGGGGCCGAGTAACGGGGCTGGGCTCGGTGGGAAGCCTCCTCCTGCCGCCGAGCACCACACGAGGAGCTGCACAGGCACAGCTATTTCAATCTATGGTGAAATAGTTTTCCTGTGCAGACCTGTCCTCTGCCTGGCTTAATTAACGAAGCAGGATTATGTGTAACACCAAGCCTGCGAGAGGAGGAGATGTCAAATGACTTTGCATTTTCTCCCTTGCTAGCAGCACCAGCCAGCCCCGTGCCGGGCTGCAGACAGGGCAGGGCCACCCGGAAAGCATCCCAGTGCCTCCCTGCGCCCCATGACTGGGAGGACTGGTGGCGTTGCCCTCGTTTACCTCCTACCAGGCATTTCTTCAAGGCTTTCCTAGTGCAGGACGTAGGACTCGGCTTTTCTTCGTGGGGGCACGTGGGCAAGCATCCCCCTATGCGGCTGCTCTCGCGCCCCGTGTTTTGGGATGTGATAATGGAGAAGGTGCTGTGAGATGGTGCTGGCCTGCAGAAGGGTTCAGGGCTCAGTTTCCCATTGCTGTTTCCCCTTTCTATGAAGTTTTCTTTTATTTCTGTCTTCAGAGACATTGCTGGCTGATGCGAGAGGGGAGAAAATCACTTGGTGAGGCTTTCGGGTATTGAGAAGTTGCTTGTGTGGTTATGGTTAGTTTCTCTCCATCGCAGGGAAGGTGATGTGGTGCACCTCATCTTCTACTGCAGCACTGCCCGTGCTGGTGAACACCGGGAGCTGTGGCTGCCGTGGGGCGCGTAAGGATCGTCGGGTGGTTTGGCTGGCGTGGGCTAACCATCCAACTCACGCTAGCACTGCCAGTTCCCTTTAAAAAGTAAAAAAACCCCTCTAAATTAGACACGTATAATGTACTATTGTTGTCCATAATGAAAAGAGGTGTATGTCAAGATGGGCTTTTGCAAATTTAATACGTCGCTCCATCAGCCCGTGCCTCAGTTTCCCCACGAGCAGAGGGGTGATGGGAAGCAGAAGCTGCGACGTGCTGCCTGGAGCTGACAGCTGCTTTGCCTTGTGCCCTGAGCTGAAACACGCTGCTCTTCTGCTAGCTCAGCAGCCGCTCCTTGCTCCTCGCAGCTCTGCGGCGTGGGGTCTGGCTTCAGCCGCGCTTCGTGCCACAGGCTCGGCGTAAGGCGTGTTTGAGGAGCTGCTGTCACTCGCTTCCGTTCTAAAAAGACAAAAAAAATAAAAAGATCATGCATATAAATGCCAAAGCGTTAATTCAGAGATGTTTTGCCCCCTCGAGGGGATCTGATGCTTTGTGTCCCCATTAAAAAGAATTAAAGCGGAGCGTCCCTGAGAGCATTTGTACATGGCTGTGCCCTGGAGCTGCGAGGCTGAAAGGGGGGCACCGATGGCGGGGCAGCATCCGTCCCTCTGTGCCTTCTTTGTGGTGGGCTGCTCCTTTGAGAGGCTGCGCTGCTGACCCTTGCTCACACGGATCTGTGAGAGCGTTGCTGATGGGAGCAAGGTCAGCAGCACCGGACAATGTCCTCTGTGAGGGTCTTTGAATGAGGGCTGGGGGCTCTGGGGGAGCTGGGCAGGGAGAGCGGCTCGCCGGGCTTGCGGAGGTGTTTGGATGTGGGAAGATGCAAAGAAATCATGGGGGAAATCACGGCGTGTTTGACTAAAATGCAGAGCCACTGACATTCAAGGGTTTTGTGGAGCTTCCCTAGCCTGGGCAGGAAGGAGCCAGGCACGCAGGGTTGCCTGAGGGAAGGCAGTGGAGTTTGCATTTTGCATAAAGAAAATTCTCATTTTATGCCATTCGTGTCGTCACACTCTTGGAAATATCTTTTTTTTTCTTTTTTTTTTTCTTGGGGGGTGGGAGGGGTGGTTCCATCCTGCTGTACCTTAGCAGCCCCATAAACCACACCAGGCACTGCTCCCTTCAGAGACTGGGCCCTGGAAACCCAACTTCCCAAGGACTTCTGAAAAACCATCCCCATAAAAGCACATTTTCCCCTATTCCAGAAGGACTGTGCTCTCTTTTATAGATCGCCTGAGCACAAGTGGTGGCTCATTATCTCCGAGCAATGCCTCGTCAGCAGCCCTCTGCCAAGAACAGATTTTTTTCGTAGCGGAAATTGTTGCATGTGGACGTCATAAATGCAGAATACCCGGGTAGAGCATATTTTTCTGCATACTTTAATTATCGAAATCTCTCTTCTATTACAGATTCTTGTATCTTTTGCATCTGGTTTAGCTCTCCCTCTCTCTTCCCCCCTCAGGCAGGTAAATATTGTACCTGCACCCATTTTTATCAGGTTGCAGACGGGAGAGGGGAACGGATGAGCGATCAGGCACAGCGGCAGTGAGCGGCAGGCTGTTATCATCTCCCCTACAGTAATTGGGGCTTCTCAGAAATCCTGGTATTTTGCTGATTTTCCAACAGGCTTCGCCGTTCCTCTTGCCTCTCGCAGACTTGCTGCTCTGGTGAACGCTGACTGCCCTCAAAAAAAATACCGGCACGGCTCTACAAGTTCTGATGGCTGAATTCTGGATTTGGGGAGGTGGTGCCCAGCCAGATTTCGGGCCACGCTTGTTGCCCGTGCCTTTTCCTATCCCATGCAAGGAGGTGTCAGTAGAGGTCTAGGGGATGGAGGGGCTACGCTGTGCAAAACCAGTGGGACCGGTGGAGACCAGCCCCTTCTCCCTGCCTTCCCCACTGATGTGTCGTCTTCTGCACCAGGTTGGCCGTGCCATGGCCGTGTTGCCCTCATCTCTAGGGGATGATCTGGGCTGTCAGGACCCACCCTATGGGGCTGGGATTTTGCACTTAGCCAGGCTTTCACTGCTCCTCCACAGGGGACCCCATCCAACCTTGCTCTCCGGGGCCATCGCGGTCTCCCCATTGCCACCAAGTCCCCGCGGGTGGTGCCGGGGGCACCGGGGCAGGAGATGCCCGGCTTTTCCGTGACGCAGGGTGTCCCCGGCAGGGTCGGGGGGAGGCGGTGGCGGCTGGACAAGGTGTCCCTTTGACATTTACAGAGCGGCCTTTCAGAGCTGTGAAGGGTCCCCGCTCTGTCGAGGGCTGCCGTCTAAACAGATGCCGTCCCCCGGCACAAAGCGAGGAATGCGGCGCACAATGGCCCAATGTTTGCCGCGATAAAGCCCCGCTTCTTCTGCCCGCCACAAAGGCGGCTCAGAGCCGGGCGCGGGGCTCGCTGCCTGCGGTAACGCTTCCACGAAAGCGGTTTGGCTTCCAGCGGCGTCGCGGGGAGCCGAGGGAGCGGGGAGGCGAAACCCGGCCGTGTGCTATTACGGGGCTTTTCCTGCTCGCCGTTTCCCCACGTGTTGACACTCAAATGAATTGGCCGAAAGGAAAACCAACGCGTGCGTTATGATGGTTCTCGGTTTGCTTAGGGCAGGTGTTAATAGCCGGGGCTTTCCGTGGACGTGTCTTGTAGGGCTCGGTTCGCAGGGGGTGAGGAGGACGCAGGAGGACTCATCCATCCCCCGGTGCTGCCAGGCACCGCAGAGAACCAGCACAAAAGAAGCCGCACTCGCTGGACGAACGCACCGCTTGTAGCAACGTCTCTTCTCAATCCTCCTCGTCTCTTGCAGCACCCTTTTTGTCTCATCCCATCAAAGTGCGACAAAGCCTTCGCACGAGGGTTGTCGTGCAGATGCTCGTGGCTCGGCGGCGCGTTGCTCCTCATTCATACGGAGCGCTGTCGCTGGTAATGGTGTGCGTTACGGGCACACCTCGGCCCTGCTGGGATGAACGATGTGCCTCACTCACAGGAGGTTTGCGCCCACCGTGGATGCAGCAGCGGCTGGCAGGGGACAGGCAGGTGAAGCTGGGGACGCTGCGGGGCTCAGGACATGCCGTCACCCTGCCCTGCAGTTTTGGGGCTCACCAGCTCAGGGAGAAGCTCCTGACAAGCAGCGTGGTGCTGGGCGGTGCTGTGGTGCTGGGCGATGCTGTGCCATGGTGCTGGGCCTGCTTTGTGCTCCAGAAAGCAGAAAGATGGGAAATGTCTTTGGCAGAGCTTTCCTTCAGAGCCGTGGGAGTTTTCGCGTGGCCCATCCACACGGTGTGTCCCAATTGAGACCCGTGGGAGCTCCCTCCTTCTCTTAATCTGCTCCAAAATCCTGCCAGTCTTGAAGAATAAAATAAAGAAACACTAAAAAAGGCACAAAACCTCAGTGCTGGGACACTTTGGTCAGCTTGGGCTTGGTCCGGCAGCTCCTGGGCTCTCAATGGCAGCTGGGCATCCAGGTTTGTCTGGCAGCTGGGAAAACATTCAAAATGAATTTCTCCTCCTTGGGAGAGGAAAACAAAACAAAACAAAACAAAAAAAACAGGAGAAGAAAATAAACCATTAGAGCTCGTGAAGGGTTTTCTGTTACACTGTGAAGCCGTGCACAGCGTGCCTCCGGGCAGCCCTGAGGCTGTGCTCCTCCGCCTCGTGCCTGCCCTGTCCCCTCGCTTAGGGCCGTGTCTGCGGAGGTCTGGGAACCCAGCGCGGCTGCAGCTGCACACGGCGATCTGTCGCGGGCCGCGGATATCGTAAGGCTTTTATTTTCTTTCTTGCTGCAAGGCCGTGGGTTCCCCTGCTGCCCAGTGCTTCCAGGCGCAGCCCGTCCCGGCCGTGTGTCCGTCCCTGGCCGTCGGTCCGGGCTGGAAGTGAGCTGGGTGATGCTCTGCGCCGTCGGGCCGGGCAGGATTTCAGAGGTGTCACCTTGCAGTCTTCCTGGCTGGCTTCGGTGGAGTTAATCATCATCTGAAATCGAGTTGAGCAATTGATGTTGCTGCATCAAACTGTTTCGTTCCCTTCCCCCTCCTCCCCCCCCACCTCCCCCAAAAAAGAAATTCCTGGCTTAGGCTCAAACTCCAGCTCAGTTCTCACTGTGCGAGTGTTACACTGTGGGTCTTTTCTTTCAAGTTTCTGGATTTTTTATGGGCACAATCGGTCTGTTAACAGGACTTTTCTGTGGTCGCAATGCATTTATATCATTGACCTTTGCTTTAAAAAGTGTCTGACAGCCTTTACTGGGCTGGAGCTATGAAAAGGAGCGTTGTAAGCGGGCTTTATTCTATAGGAGCAATGACCACAGGCAAAGCTTTATATTTGCTGAGTGATTTAATTCTTGCACATGCAGAACCTGGCTCTGGGCCATATGTAACATGTTGAGAAAGGGTCTGCTTGAGAGGCATTAAAACCAAACTTTCCAAAACCGTTGTTTTTTTTAAAAAAAGCTTTTTTTCCTGTTATTTTTAAGCTAACGAGTAAAACCAAGGGACGCTGCCCCCAAAATGCTGCGTGGAGCTCCAGCAGAGCCATCGGGGAAGCAAACCTTTCAAAAATGACGTGGGAGCCTGCCAGCCAGAGGAACAGGAGAGTGCCACCGAAATAAAGGCCTGAACGAGGGACAGGAGGGAATAAAACGGGGCACCCAGGCCTCCAGGGAAATCCCCCATTGGCTGTTTTTCCCTTCTTGGCTCTGCCCATCCCCTGCCTGCTTACAGGAATATCTGCCCAGTAGTGGTCAGAAGCAAATAAAAACAGACTGCTTTTTGTTTGCTCTTGTTTTAAACACTGTGGCAGCGTTTGGATTAATGTTGGGTCTTGTGAAAAGCTTTTTAAAAGTCAGACAGCCTGAGCTGCTCAACAGCATCCCTTTGAATTCTGAGTCTGCCTGCTGCTGTCCCAGATAATGGGCTGGAGAGCAAGGAAACACCGCGTTTCTTTTTCTTGTAATCGGCCCATTAAATGTGCCTGAAATTTCGTGTTCTGAAAGTATTTAATTGTGCGGCCTCTTGGGCTGCCGGCTGTATTTTGGTGTGCCTTTGAGCATCTCCTCTTCCTTTGGCAAGTAAACGAGCGACAGAAATACTAAATTATGGTAATTCCTCACAGAAGCAGCGTCTTCCCCAAACATCGCAATCTCCTGCCTTTTAATTAAAAACACCGCATCCGCAGCGCATCAGGCCTTTTAAAGCCTCAGCCTCGATTAGTTTTAATCAACGCATTTTTCCAGGGGCTTTCAGAAACAAATGGTGCGTTACTCGCCCTTCCCCAGGAGGAGCGAGGGAGAACAATGGCTTATCGACGTGCCGGCACGGCGAGCCCTGAAATGTGGAGTTAAAGAAGGGGGTGAGGAGGGTGGAGAGGACAGGACAGGACAGGACAAGAGAGTGCATCCTGTGGTGCCCAGGGGTGCTCCGTGGTGGTACCTACGCTGAGCCGCCGCTGTGGATAACCCCATCTCCTGGAGCGGACCAAATTGCATGTATTTAGTTTTTTTTTTTTATTGTGGCTTCCCTATGCACGCAGGGCTGGTTTTACCCCAGGGCTGATGGAGATGTGGAGAGGGATTTCTGTGCCCCGCTCGGGTGGCGGCAGCTCCTGGGAGTGCAGGAGGGAAGGGCTGCAGCTGGCAGTCACTGTGCCACGGGGCTGACGGGGCCTTTTATGTTATTTCTTGGTGATTTAGGCATAAATGCTGCCGGTGTGTAAAGTCGCTCACGAAAGGAATAGGTTAGAAGCCTCTACATGCAGAGACTGTCAAGGAAAGCCAAAAGAATCGGGGCAGCTCCTGCCTTGTATACCCTCCTGGCGCTCCGTCACAGCAACCAACGTCAATGCGCTTGATTTTAACAGTGCTGCGCTCTGTGTGGACTCGTGCCCGAGGAAGCAGGTTGTGGTGAGCTGCGGGGGACACCTCGGGGTGACCCCTCTTGCGGTCCTCCCCCGGCTCCTGCTGGGCAGAGGCCTCCTGGGCGGAGGGGTTTACTGTGGCTGTGACGGGATCCCCGAGTGCAGGTGGATGACATCTGCCTGGGGCGAAACCCCAGTGGGGAGACCTGAGGACGCCATGTGAGTGCGTGGGCGTCAGGGCATCCGAGCACCTGCAGGAGCCGGGATCGGAGGCTCTCGGAGCATCCTGGTGGATGGTTTTGGTCCGAGGCTTCCCAGAGGGCCCCATGGTTCCCGGTGCCCTGCTGGAAGCGCTGTAAGGACGACTGCTTTTGCACGAGCGTTCCAGCCACCGGCCGTGGGTTTGCACGCGGGATGCCTCGTGGCACGCCCCATTTCACAGCTTGTTTCTCTCTGCAGCGATGGGAAATGCCAGTGTAAAGTTGGTGTAACGGACCTCAAGTGCGACCGGTGCAGTGACGGCTACTACAGCCTCAACGAAACCACCTGCGAGCCCTGCCAGTGCAACAACCACTCCACAGCCTGCGACCGCTTAACAGGTAAAAGCCAAACAGCCTTCCCCCTCCTGACCACGGGGGTGCGAGCTGTGCCTCTCTGTCTCTGGTTTTTCACGCTTCCATTCAGCAGACCTGCACTCCCACCCTATTAAGCTGCGTCTTTGTGCCCTGAGCGCCCCGGATCTTCACCTTAAACCTGGAATTAAGATGCAGGGCAAGGCTGGAGCGAGTCCTCTTCTCAATAAACGCTGCGTTATTTACTCCAGGCTGCAGTGCGGAGCCTTTATCCTGCAGCCTCTATCGGAAATCAGTGTTCCATTGTTCTCTTACACAAACACACAACACAGGCTTTTAAGGAGCTTTTGTTTAACTGCTGTTTACCTGGAAACATATACTGTACTGGCAGTGACGTAAGGTGACTATTATTGCCTCAGACAACATAATTAGTGTTGGAAAATACTGGCAGCACCTAATTAACATTGCTCACTTCTTATGAGTTTGCCCTGTTCATTTTCCGTGATCATTTCTTTGGCTGTCTCTCACTCATATGGATGTTGGAGTGCAAATATCGAGGCACCTGTGCTTGAAGAGCTTACGGGAGGACAGGGAAAAAAACGAATTGCTTTCCCATCCCCGCTGGAAGGAGAAGTCCCAGAGGAGCAGCGCTGTGCGACTGCCTGCGCAGCCCCTGCTTAGCAACAAAACTCACCCTGCAAAACTCAAATTCTCATCACAACTTCCAGGAGGGAAAGCAATTCTGTAATATTTACCCAGGAGCTCAGAAAGGGGCAGTCATTTCAGAAATGCTGCAGAGGTTTGTTTTTTTTTTTTTTGATAGCTGGCACAGAGACAGAGCTCGTCAAATATGGTATTTTGGGCAATTTTGGCACCAATGTTTGTTCCCTTGTGGCCTGAGTGTCTGCAGCGGAGGAACAGGCAGGCACAGTGCCGGCTGTGCCCAGGAAGCGCCCTGGTCCTGCTCAGCAGAGCTGTTTTTGTGGGCTTGGGGGCTGCACTCCTCGAGGATGAATTGGTGCATTCATTCCTTACTGAATTTTAAGTACATGCTTATGTCCTGCTAATACTGCAGGATACAAATTGGACCTAAAGCTGTGTACACATCAGCTGTGTTGCTGATTTGGAGCTGGGCGTGTGGGTTTTGTGAAGGAGTAAGATAATCTGCTCTTCCTTCTCCTTCCCCGACGTTCCCCCCTCTCTTGATTCAAACCCCAGTGCAGCCGTGGCCTCGGGACTGGGGCTGCTCCGGCTGCCCTGCGACTGGGGTGCTCCAGCCCCGACTGCTGCACGGCAGAGAAAAGCCCTCATTTAGGTTAATGACCTTTTTTTCCCCCCCTTTTCCTCCATCTGCTTTATTTGCTGCCGGGGATGGGGGAACCCAACAAAACCAGAACAGAGAACAGGCCATAAAAATGCGATCTGCCGCCTTGCGAGGAACCCAGCGTGCTCAGCCTGCTCTAGAGCCTGCACTTTGTGTGACCTCCCAGCTTTACATCAACTCTGTGCAGGCTTTGTCAAATTTTCAAGTTTTTTTTTTTTTTTCCCTGCATTAATGCCATACTTTGGGCTCCCTCTGGCGGCTCGGAAGCCATCCCTGCACAGCCTCGCTCAGCGTAGCCGTGCCCAGGAGGAACATTTTAAATTATTGGGCTGGAAATCGGGCAGCCAGAGCTCCCCAGGCACTTCCTTCAGCGTGACCCTTGTGCCGGGAGTTGTGGCTGTGCAGCGAGTGGGGTCGCATCCGCCCAGCTGGGGTACGGCTGGCTCCGATCCCTCCCCAGGGCCTTATCAGGGTGGGAAGTGCTATTAATTATTAAGGCTTTCCACATTGATACCCGATTGCTTTGCGCGGCTGAGCGAGCTGCTGACTCACTGGAAACACAGCCATTTTGCCGGGCTGCTGTAGATAAATGCGGGTAATTTCCCCTGACAGGAAAGGTGGTCCTGGACTGACCGCGGCTGTACAGCAAACACAGAGGTGGTCCCGGCTTTACGCCACCACGGCCGCCTGCCGAGCACGGGTCGAGGCACCTCGGTGCTGCTCGGGCACGGTGACTTTCGCGAAGCGGCTGACGGAGGGCTGCAGCTGCAGAAGCAGAGAGCAGAAGATGGTTTTCCCTTCTAACCCTGACACCTCTCCCACAAAACCCACCGGCTCGTGTCTGACAGGCGGCCGGGTGCAGAGCAAACATTGCGGGGGAGCTGACGCCGTGCGGGCGTCCTGAGTCACCGGGGTGCTGCCGGCTCTGCCGCGGTGAATCAGCCGCCTCCCAAAATCGGCAGCCGCCAGGGTTTGCAGGGTTTGCTTCCCGTCCTTGGCACGAGGCTGGGCTGCGAGGACGCGCTGGGGACGCTCGGCTGCGGAGCCTTCGCTGTGCAGGGAGAGGAGGAGAAGGCGTGCAGCGTGTTGGGCTTGCACGGGAGCCAAACCGCTCCAAAATCAATGAGGAAATCTGCTGTGGGTTTTTTAACAGTTGATGTTAGCCCAGTTCAGAATTTTAGACGTGGTTCGTGTTGGTAGGAGACTTTTCCATACCCCCGCAGCACTGCAGCTCAGCAAACCTCCTGTCGGTGCTCAGATATGCAGGGAATAAACCGTGCTGTGCCCCCCCTGGTTTGTTGTAAGGTGGCTGTTGCCCTTTTAGAGCCTTGTACAGGGGATTTAATCAAAAAAGCACCCCTCAGGTCACTGCCACCTCGACGAGCAGCATGCTGAATTATAGGATGTTCCCATTGATGGATGGGCTTCTGGTTGCGGCTGCCTTTTTATAACTAGGGAGATTTTTCTTTCTCTGCTCACGGTAATGTTGAAATGCAATTTAGAGGGCCATTAGGACACAGCCTCTTCTGAGACACAGCCTGTCGGTTTTCTGATTCAGGGGCTTCCCCAGGTAGGGGCGGGGGCTCACGGGTGCCCCCAGGTCTCCTCTGTTTCTGCAGGAAGGTCAGTGCTGCTGCGGGCTGGTGCCCGTAGCAAACAGTCCTGTGACGGGGATGGAGGAGCTGCAGCCACGCTGCTGGGACGGAGCCATCAGCCCCCAGAGCAGGACGGTGGCATTTATTTACCCCTGGCCCCCAGATTTGTGGTGTAGGAACACAAAAAGAGGTAAAGGCGTGAGCTGGAGGGATCCCTCTTGAGCCTAGGGGAGTTTAAGCATCAAGATCCTGGCTTGCTGTCACAGATGCCAACCCAAACCCTTTGTGTTGAGGAATATTTAATACTGATAGCGTGTATTTACCCGCACTGACCTTTAAAAGCGATGAGCTGCGGGCATCTCTGCTGGGGCTACCTACTTTTCCATGTGTGTGTGGAGCAGGGGATGACCCTCAGAAGGTCATAAGAGGCCAGGGCTGGTCCTACGGTTGTGTTTTGGCCGGAGGGCATCCCAAACCACCTGAGAGCTCTGATCATTGCCAGCACCCCAGGCACATTCTTGCTCCAAATGTTCTGCTCCAGTTCCTGCTGCTGACCGGCTGCTTGTTCTCCTGTCCCCAGGCACCTGCCTGCACTGCGAGGGCAACACGGAGGGGAAGCACTGCGAGCTCTGCAAGGAGGGCTTCTACCGAAGCGCCCGCGCCTGCCACCGCTGCCCGTGCTCCACTGTGGCATCGACCGGCACCTGCCGAATACGTAAGGCTTTGGGGTTGGGTCTCATTCCTCTGATAAGGAGCACGGCTCTTCTCAAAGTGTTTGATTAAATCGCTGCTCAGAGTGCATCAGCCTGGGGGGTGGTTTATAGCCCGTGAGGGTGGGACCGGGGCGTCTTGGTGGGAGCAGCCCCAGGAGCCCGGTGAGGCTCGAGGCGTTTTGCTGGTGCTTGCCTCGCTCTTGCGAGAGCAGGTGTGCAGCAGAGGTGTCAGAAGCCCTTTGCTGCTGGCTGCAGCTGTGGCGGAGGCAGATCAGTCAGCACACAGCTTGTTCTGAAAAGCCTGCAGAGTTTTGCAGAGAGAAACCACCACGCTTGTGGCAGCAGGGAGAGGCGCAGGAGATGCCCAGCAGCGCCACGCAGCCGTCCGTGCCTCCGTGAGCTTGCTTTTGGACATCTGCATGGGACTCAAACGTGATTTCCCCATCTTCCCGCTCTGTTTTGATATAACTGAGAAAAGTCATAGCTGTAATGAACGTATGTAAGACTTTTTTTTTGATATTTCCTTAATCAGTTGTGCAATCAAGCCTCCTCTGGCTTCATATAGGCCCCAAAGTTCCTGCAGATTGCTGACATCCCCGATACAGTTCCAGCTGCTTCCTGAAATTGGCTGCTCGAGATGGAAGCATTCAGGAGCAATCATCCGTTCGCTTAGCAACGTGCTGAGCATGCTCTGTGATGCTGGTACCAGGCGTCAGAAACCCACAAAGCGTTTTTTTTCCCCCTAGAAACAGAGGATGCAGCAGTTAGATTTTAAGCCAAAAATACAGTTCTTAGAGATTAACACTCAGTGGCTGCTGATTCTTGTCGAAGTGGTTTACGGTCGGGTCCCACAGAACAAATCCCCCAGCGGGTGTTTCTCTGAGGGGCTATGGCACATCCCTCTTTTGCTTTCTCTGTTCCTTAGAGCCTGGTGAAGCTGCCCCAACGTGCGACAAATGCAAAGCTGGCTACACCGGCCCGAACTGCAACCAGTGCGACAGCGGCTACTACAACTCGGACAGCATCTGCGTCAGGTGTCAGTGCAACGGGAACGTGGACCCGGCGCTGTCACCCAGCGTCTGCAAGCCGGAGAGCGGGGAGTGCATCGGCTGCCTGTACCACACCGCTGGCTTCCACTGCCAGGAGTGCGAGGACGGCTACGTCCGAGACCCCGAGGGCACCAACTGCACCAGGAAAGGTAACAGGCACTCCTCAAAGCACAGCCGAGGCTTGCCGTGCGCATCAGATGGGCGCGAGCTGCCCAAAGACTGGGGAGGGAAGGCTGTTAATTGTTCCCCTGGTGTTTTTGGAGCTGAGGAGGAAGCAGCTTTAAGGTCTTCCAAAGTAAACAGAGAACCCTACGCCTCCGGAAGGGCTGGCTCAGGATGGTGCTCAGGGAAGACTTCCCCTAGGCAGTTTCCTACGCTTCTGAAGCTCTGTCCTCCCTTACCAGAAGCTGGGCATGGCCTACATTGAAACGAGCAGCAGCGATGCTCCTGACGTGCTGCTTGCCCCTGGCATTCTGCAAATACCTGGACAGACAGTTCCTTTCACAGGTCAGGACAGTTTGCAGGGGAGAAATCTGTTTGTAGTGCCTTTAAATGTAGGTTTCCAGATTTCCACTGCATGATGTGTTTGATCTCTGAGTGCCTGCGGAATTGTCCGGATTGACCGGTCCATTTACAGCACTGTCTAGTTCCCTGCAAAGGGACCTCTTCATAATAACTTTTGCCACCCCTGACACGGTGCCACTCAGAACAAGTTTAGATATTCTTCTTGTTGCTTTCTGTGTGGGGCAGCCAAAGCTGAGAGGTGAGACCCAGACTGACACAGCAAGTCAGTGCCAGCACTTACAGGGAGCTGCTCTGGGGTCTTTCATCAGTTTTCAGCCCACATCCAAGACGCTGCATGTAGCATCCTCAGGTGCAAGCTAGCTCTGATACTTAGAGAGGCTACTGCGTAGTAAAACTCAGAGTAAAATGAGAGAAAATAATTCTTACGTTGCCACTTCAGTGGTTATTTGGAAGTTTTTCCACAGGGTGGATCTCCAGCTCCATGCATAGAGACGTTACCGGGGCTCTTAAGCATTAGATAAGAGAGCCCAGAGTTCAGGAAAGTATCTGGGCCCGAATTCATCCTTGTCACCAACAGAGATTTAATTCAGATCTTCCATTAGGAGCTAATGTGGTTTTCACTCCCATGCTGCTCTCAGGAGGTGCAATCGCAGAGCCCTCTCTGCAGGGAGATGATCAATACAAAAAAGTTGAATGCTCATTAGCTGTAACTTTACAGTTACAGGCTGGAAATGGCAGCTTTGCGTCGGGTCATCCATTATCTCCCTCTGCACAGCTCTGACTCTGTGCAAAGAACTCCATGACCTTGCTCCATTAAAATCCATGTGGATGATTTTGCTTGTATACTTGGGTTTGCACTCCTTGCTTTATTTTAGTGGCATCATTACAGCCGGTTCCTGATGTGGGTAAAGACTGACCCCTTTCAAAGGGACTGGGACATGTGTTCATCCAGCCTTCCTGTTTCCTTGACACCTGTTTTTTCTCTCTCTTATTATGCAATTAAGAAGGCTGACAGCATCTTTCACTTGTCTCAGAAGAGGTACTTGAGCATTACCTAGTTTTAGGATGGGATTTTCATAAACCACCAGCGCATCTGAGTGGCCTAGCTTCGAGTGGCTTCTCGAGTGAAATCCTCACCAGATCTGCAGAGAAAATTGTCGGGCTCAGTGAAGCGGCTGCGGTTGGTACAACAGGATGCTTTGGCCAGCCTGGGCAAACCTAAAGCCAACCTCCCGTTTCCACAGGGACCCTTCTCAAACCTCACCAAGGTTTTGATGCTTTCGGGGCTGATCGGGACAACATCCAGCAGATGTGTGGCATGACCCAAGTGAGGAGTTTTGACCCCGAGGTGTGTGGTATCCCTGCCACAAGGGTGAGGCTCAGCGGGCAGGATTGTGGCACCGCACAGCACCGTGCTGCCCCGCACAGCACCGCTGCCTTCCCTGGGTGCTGGCACGCGGGCTGCGTGCTGCTGTGGGCTCCCCGCCGCTCGCTCGCGGCACGAGGCGGCAGCAGCTTTGCAGAGGCTGTGCTCGAACGGAGCAGCTGGATGCGGCGCTCCTGACGAAGCTGCCAAAGCAGCCCGTTGAGTGAACAGCTGCTGCTCTCAAGGAGCGGGCTCAGGACATCTGGAGGGCTGGCACGGCCCTGGGGAGCGGAAACAGGCGCCCTTGTATCAGCCCAGAGCCGCGGCCTGCTGTCAGAGCGCGGCACTGTTTCCCCGTGATGTTACCATCAGTGCCAGGAAATGTTTTCACCCCTGTCCCCCTCGCCAGCGCTTAGCTGATGCTGACTCACAAATAAAGCCCAAAAAAGTCCCATTTCCTTGCTGGTGAATCAGCCATTGTGTCGGTTCTGTTTTTTTCTAATTATAGCTGCTGGCCGGATTTGCCAAGAATTAAGTGTTGGTGAAGGAATTTGGAAAGGATGACTGAATTCCTCGTGCCCTTCTCCAGGGCAGAGCCATATCCAGGAGCCTCTTGCTCCTGTCACATTGCTTCCTGCTGCTGCATTCTGCCCGTTATCCCGTAGAGAAATGCCTTCTGGCAGCCAGCATCCTGACCATCCTTATCAACCTCACACAGCACCTGCAGAGAAAGGAGAAGCTGCCGCAGGGAGGGACTCAGAGCAGGAGGACGATGCCTCCGCCAGAGGAGTTTCTGAGCACCTGGCACCCCAAATTTAACCCATGGGAGTTCCCCCGAGGGCCCATGGCAGGAGACGTGCTCCATATTCGCAGCTCCTGTTGCCGCTGGAGATGCAGCTTTGTGCACAGTCGGTCCTTCGGAAGTGACTCCCTTCCTCAGGCATCGTTTGTAGGCGTGCTTTGCAGGAGGGCAGGCTCAGTGCAGCACGGCACCATCAGCGGTAACTCCTGCAGCTGCAAGTGGGTTTGAAATGATGCTGCATTTCTGACAGCAGAAAGAGAAATGAAGGAGATGGGAAAGAGAGTGCAGAGTCCTGTGGAACAGTAGGTGTAGAGTACATTTTGGTTGGTTGAAGTTTCAGCCCCTGGAAGGTTCATTTTGCTGATTCAGCTGCCTTCTGGCCCTGGTTATGCCAGCTGGGGGTTTCCACAAAGTTTGTGTACGGTTTCACTCAAAAGCGGAACTGGGATTTTACATTCCACAGCGTAAATACTGAAACCTGGTGCTAAACACTGTGGCAGCAGAATACTGAGGTTCATTGCTTTCACTTTTGGTCTTGTACAGGTGAGGCAGGAACAGTCTCATACTGCTACCGCAAATCCTACACGTAGTGTGCTGTGAGAGGTGCACGCTCCTGGGCTCACGGCGCCCTGCCAGCCTGGTTGCCCAGCCCATGCAGACAGCGAGTGAAACTCTCCCGTCGTCAGACCCAAAGTTCAAACTCCTGCCGAGCTTGCAGGAGCCCCATTTTCATGTGCTGAGTATGAGCTGGACCAGGTGGCCTGCTATCATCCTGAGCTCATGTATCTAACACTTGGTCTTGGCTAGTGCACTTATTCACCCATCTTCAGATAGTAAACTTAGCCAGCCATCACCAGGTTGCACGGGATCTCTGCAGTCAGTGAGCACTTAGCACACAGAATTGTCTTAAAAATCCCTGGCCAACCCTTTTTGTGAGCTATTTTGATAAAAAAATCCAGCGTTAACAGTGTAGACTTGATTGACATAAAAACTGTTATATAAAAGCGTTTGTTTGATTCCATCTTATCACGTTTTTATTGTTCACATTGTCTTTTTTTGTTTGTTTGTTTTGTAGAAGCCACTCTTGGCCCAGAAACAAGAGAGTTTACAACTTCTGCTCCAAACACTAGCAAGGCAACATCATTCCCAACTGCAGTGATAAACAGCACATTGGCACCAACAACTATCCAGACTTTATTTCCTATAAGTTCCTCTGACAACAGTACCTCTGCTTTTGCAGATGTTTCTTGGACTCAGTTTAACATAATTATTTTGACAGTTATCATCATCGTTGTGGTCCTGCTAATGGGCTTTGTGGGTGCTGTCTACATGTACCGCGAGTATCAAAACAGAAAACTTAACGCTCCTTTTTGGACCATTGAACTCAAAGAGGACAACATCAGTTTTAGCAGCTACCACGACAGCATCCCCAACGCGGATGTTTCGGGGCTGCTGGAAGACGACGGGAATGAAGTGGCACCGAACGGACAGCTAACGCTGACAACTCCCATGCACAATTACAAAGCTTAGAAGAAGAAGCAATCCAGCTGTTCCAAAGTTGGCTTAAAGAAGATACAGGGCTTGTTGGAGGGCTGTCAGGATCCGTGCTGAGGCTCCATGCAGAGGAATTTGCTCTTCGGATACTCGTATGCTGGGCATGCTGTAGCTTGCAGGTGAACAGAAAAAAGGTGTAGTACGTCTGAATTTTGGGTAATACGGTGAGATGCATTCGGTGTCTTGTTCTCCGTGAAGACCCACCGAGTTCACTGTTGTTAAAGACTTGATTATGCTGATCTTAAAATATGTTATTTATGAAGATGGGGTGATGGGGTGGCAAAAGCGATACCCCGGGATTTAGCAGAAGCTACTGTATTTCCAGCCAACCTAACACTTACGCCTGCATCCTTTAGCTTGAAAAGTAGCTCATGAGTTAACAGTGGATTTTCAGGAAACAGACCTTTGTGAAGGCTTCATATTAGTTCCTGATATGAATTTGTTTGAAAAGGAGGACAAAAAAAAAAAAAAGGGAAATGGTCGTTCACTGTACTACCAAGAGGCAAGTAGAGGAGTGAGTTGCACAATTGAACAGAAGTCACCATTGTCTGTTTCCACTAAGCTGGGAAACAGGGAAAAGTATCACAAAAAATATCGGAGTTAGGGAGGAGAGTAAGCTTTTCCCTTTCTGAGTATTTATACAGGGTGATGATGCTATTAAAACATAGCAGTCCGCTTTTTTTGTTCTAGAAGAAGTTAATGAACTTGTATAGTTTCCGTGCAAGGGAAGATGACAAGACATCTCAGGGTTGCCGTGTAAAAATAAAAGCTAGGCTTAATACCCTACCCTGATAGAAATGGTGTGTTCTGTATATAAAATGTAATATATCTTCTTGGAATTGTATTTGTAATTATTTGTAAAAAAGACAACCAACCAAAAAAACCCAACAACAAAACCATGGACCCTCTCCCCAACCTCCCCTACTCCTCAGTCATATTTTATCATCTAGATTTTAATTGTACAGCAGTTAGTGGCATTGTTTGAAAAGAAAAACAAACCCTGAGGATTGTTTAAAATACTGTAAATTAGATGGCAATATTGTTGGAGCTGGGACTCTGGCAAACACCCACTGCTTAAAGCTTTTCTTCTAGGGTGTCATCGAAGAACTTTCTTCTCTAGAGAAAATGTGAGTGCTCCCTACTTGCATCTGTCAAATTTCCCCGTTCCTTTCAATACAGAGTAAACAGCCAGCGACACCACGAGTGGGGCCTAACGGGTGTCCAGCAGTCTGATGTACCATTTTGTTATTTGCTTTTAAATCTTTATACGAGCTGCAAATACACTGTCATGGATGCACTGAGAGCCTGGTCTCGATGGCTGAGCTTTTCATGTGTGGCTGCTCATCATGTCGGGATCTCGCTGCCGTCCCTCCCGTGCCCACATGGTGCTGGGGAGGGCTGGGCGCAGCCTCGTGGCCTCTCTCGAAGGAAAAAATCTGGATTTGGGTGGAAACGGTTTTCAGCTGCAGAGCTCGCACGAGGTGATCTGCACTTCCAGCCCTAAAGCTCGAAGTGCACGGGTGCTTTCAGAAACGTCATGTAGCACAAGGCGGTGGGGAATCAGCTGCCAAAAAACCTACAGGGGACTATAGGTTTTAGAGATTCCCCTAATTTTTTGGGGGGCCAGCAGAGGAAGAACAGCAAACGGGCAGCACAGGACGGGGAGGTCACTCCCACCTGTAGTGTGTGAGCCTCAGGGCTGGCACCGTGCCCTGCCTGTGCCGGGGAGCCACCGGGTCAGCCCCCCGAAAACTGATCTCGTTACAATGACGCAGGGCATGAAACTCGTATTTCACCAAACTAATGGCCAGCCTCAGAACGAAAGCTGCGTTGCTGTGCGTGTTGGTGCTTTGCAAGCGCTTGGTGCTGAGGAGGAATGAAGTACCTGCTAAAGGTCAGCAGGAGCTGACTGACGCATCCTCAGAGCCGGGCAAAAGTAAATATTTCTCGGTGTGAGAAATGGTAGGAAGAATGGTGGTGATTATTTATTTGCTTTCTGGTGCTGCATGGAGCCTTTTCTTATTGTTGGAGACTTTCTTGGGGTGTGTGGGGGGGAATAGGTGCTTTAAATACGGGCACAAAGATGTCACTTCTGCCTCAGAAACTTGCTGCCTGATTTAAAGATGAGGCAGAGCAAGAAAGGAAAGTAGCCGAGGACGGCCGAGGGAAATGGTGAGAGCACAACGGGGCATTGCTTACAGGCAAACAGGGAAAAGCTCCTGCTGCCTGCCAGGGGCCTGGGTGAGGTCCCGTAGTTTACGTGATAAATTGGGCTGAAGTCACTCAGAGCAATCCTACTTGTAGGTATAAAACAGGGGAGGAATGGAGAAGAAAATCTGCATATTGCTAATCCTTGAGTTACTCACCCAGCTTTTAAAGAGCAGAGTGGCGACAAAATAGAGGATTTCCTAAAAATTGGAATTGTTTGGCAGTGCTCGTATTGTGATAGGCTTGCACTTGGTCACTTCATAGGGTGGGGAAAGGGAATTTGGGAACTGTTAGCTTCTGGGGCTAATGCGAGCAGGCAAAGTGAAGGACAGGCTGTTCACTCTGATGTTTCCAAACCATTTTAGTAGGTGCCACAAAGCACCTCTTCCCCAGATTTGGTAAAGCTGTAGGCTGCTTTGTAACAGGAATAGGGTTTGATTTCTCTCTTGCTGTAGAAATAATGACCATCTGCAAACCGGAGCGCGAGTTCAGGTGCTGAGCCCTCCTGGTCCTTGCCTACCACAGCATGGAGGCGTTTGCTTCTGGCCTCCAACCTGCGAGCACTTCATGTTTTCGGCTTGGGTTTGAAAAAAGGTCAGGATGCCTTCTGGTATTCTGCAGGGGGGGGTGATGCCCCGTGGTCTGGGGTCTCACGTCTGGATGAAGGGATCTAAACGGCCCCTGCAGACGTGGTGGCAAACGTGGCCGGGCCGGCGACGTGGCTGCCCAGGCTGGGCAGCAGAGGAAAGCACAGGGTGTTCCTTAGCAGGGGCTGGAGCACAGCAAGGATGTGGCACTGGGACACTGCTCGTCAGATGGCAAGATGTGTGAGCAGGAAGAAAGCTGCCATCTCCAGCCAGCCAGACCTCCGGCTTAGGGGAATGACATTTGTAAGGGGAGATCGATGCCTCAGCAAGGAAGAACAAACAGCTTCGTGTTGACTTTGATCTGAGATTAGATGCTTGCTGCCTCTCAGTCGTGCAGCCAGCCCCTGGGCACTGCAGGGGGTGAGGCAGAAGCCGAGCTAGTTACATCTCCCGTCAGCTGGGGTTGGTGTCACACTTGGGTGGGGTGCAGAGCCGGGGTGCTAAAGGCCACCGGGACTGGGTGACTTCTGGGGCTGGCGTGGCGATAAAGACACGCAGAGCTTTCATCTTCTACCTGGCTGTGGTGCTGTCTGGCTCCAGTGGTGTGGTGGTGTGGAAAAAGGCCCTCGAAGGGATGGTACAGTAGCTGTAGAGCACAGAGAAGGTACGATGAGGTGGGTAAGGGTGGGAAGCCAGCTCTCCAGGCATGATCCTCGGGGCCGTGCGGTCCCTGTGGACCTGGTCTGGATGGGGTGAGTTCAGCTCCACAGTCAATAGCTGAAGGCACGAGGATATCATGGAGCGGTTAAAGGGCAAAAAGCAATGATGTGTCAAAGGCATGAGGCAGCCTGGCTGGCTCACAACTTAGGAGAGCATTTGGTAAGCACAGAGTGCAACAGACATGCAAAAGTATGATTGGGTTAATGCGAGCAGATGATCTTAAATCTTACGAACCACTGTAGCTAGAAATAACTGCATGGAGCACTAGCCCTGGGGAGCTGTCAGGAGCTGTCATCCATTGGAATGATAATTCCCTTGGACCAGGCTGAGCAAACTTAGCGCGTTGGAAGCCATTTATGAAAGTGGAGGGGATGTATTCAGCATCCTCCAGATATCCTGGGCCAGTTAACCGCTGCTGTACAGCGCCTCTTTCCTAAATGTTACACGCTGTGTAAATGCGGCAGAAAGTTTGCACAGTCTCCTTTAAATAAAAGATATAAGATTGGATCCTAAAAATATGCTTCTCTTTAAAGTGAAGTTTTAAAATGAGCTCCCCCAGGATTCTGTTCTTTGTGTGTCAGAGGGATGGAATAAAATAAGAAAAATATGGGCCTTAAAGTTGTACTTGCTCCCAACTGAAACCCATCAGTCTTACTATACATCCAAATAAGGCGTCTCCTAAGCATATGCTATGCTTACAAATGCATTTCTAAAATGAAAAAAGTGTATGATTTGAATATATGTCAGAATTTATACAGAAGAATGTTATTTAAAATGAATAAAAATAAATGTATATAATTTGTATCTATGCCACTTGGATTTTTGCATTTGTTTTTTGTTCATTAGAGTTCAGCAGGAGTCTTTCCATGGATAGCAATCCGAGCTGGATTGAAACCTACGGGATTGAATCTGATCTCATCCCAGTAATGACATTTGTTCCAAGAGAATTATTCTTTCATTATACCCCTGTATGTGAGATGAGAACCGTGGCCCAAAAATGTTTTTTAACATCAGATATTCATTAGTACAGCTAGCGCTGTGTCAGATAATCCCTCTAAAAAATGAACCCTATGATCTCTTGTGTCTGTTTATTAACAATTCCAGCTTTCAGCTTTCATTAAAATGTTTGGTAGCCGGGCAGTCAACACGTATTTCCCCATTATTGTGTATAAAATTCACATGGACATATTTTGTCAGAGATCTATGCAGTCATTAAAAATGAAACTGATAGAGCAAAGCTAGACGTTGGAAGAGGATATTATATGCTATATTTCTTCATGACCACAGTGGATCTTCCAAAGAAAATTGATATTCATCAGATGCTCTGAAATCCACAGCCAATAGTTTTGAACATGGTTTTGGTAATGTCTGCAAAATGACCTATGAAAAACTTGCGTTTCTTGCTCACTTTTCAATGTTAAGAAATTATCTTATTAGATGCAAATATGAATGCTAAAGGCTAGCTTTGCCTGCTGCATGTTACATCTAACTCTGACTCCTATTAAGCAAAGAACTTGGAGGTAAGTCAGCATTAATTAAGTGAGCACTTAAGAACTATGCATTCATTCAAATGCTTAACCGAGCCAGAGCTATAAAAGCAAGGGCCACACTGGTGAAATTTCAGGGAGTTTATTGAAACCTGATTTGCATTAGCAGAACAGTTTGATTCTGCATGACTTAGCTGAGGAGGAATTTTGTTGTGAACTGTAACAGTACTGAATATAACTGAATGCTGAACTAAGTCCCCAGTGTCGGGACTTGGGGACAGGACCCAGGCCCAGCTGATGGTGACATCTGCCCTCCTAGTGCCACTGTCAGGCTTCAGCCACAGTGCACTGAGCAGCTGGCTGTCATACTGCCCCCTTGGAGTTTGTTGTCGACAAGATCCATACCATTGCACACTCCGTAAGTATTTTTTTCCTAGACTCCCTTTAGCACTTTGTTTCTGGAGCATTAAGGACCTCAGACTGCTTTGTAAACTAAGAAAGCGCCATTCCAGCATGGCTTGCTGGTACAAGGATTTTCCATAGTCTCCCCAAATGTATTGCTAATTAAGATAAGGTTAAATAACATTAAGCAGATTATCAGGAGGCAAGTTGTTAACTGCTTCTAAACAATACATTTACCCTGCCCCTCACTGCTCCTTAATGTTGCTGCCGATTTTTAAACATTGGGAAGTAACCCAGGGAAGTTGTATATCTGCTGTATGCCTTTGTCCAACAACCATGGCACGAGGTGATAACAAGGAGGGCCCTGCTGATCTCCTTTCAAAAGGTATGCTGGGACATGCAGCATGGCTCTGCAGGTACAGAGGTGCTGCACCAGCCTATGGAACATAAGCAGTAAATGATTCGTACTGTACCTGCGGCTGATGGATGCTGATTTAATGGCACGCATCAAATATGTAATACCTTACTGTAACCAATAGCACGCTGGTATCCTCCCAGTAAGCGGCCTTCGCTCGTTTTATGAAGAACTGCTTTGTAAGCATGTGAAGCCACCTTGCAGATGGGCTGATCGGATCCCGGTGCCATATGGCAGACCCGGTTTTGCAAACAACTTCAGCTGGGCAGAAGGTGAGGGCACTGCAAAAGGGGAGCCAGTCACATAAGGTGACAAAGGTCTCTCAGGCTGAGGGGGAGTTGAAGAGACTGAGCATTTCTTAAGGCCCTCAGACCCCAAAATGCGAAGCATCAGGCATGTCCAACGGGAAAGGAGATGAGATTAAGAGCTTAGTTGTACTAAGCAGAGCCTGGCATTTCCTTGCTGTTGGGGGCACTGACAGCTGCTCCACCACGCACTTGTGCACATCAAATTGAGACAGGAGCAGTGCTGGGAAGCCCGCAGTGACCACACGCATCCAGGGGATGCAAACCACAGCGCCATGCCTGCTACCATGGCTCCAGGGCCTTTTACAGGCTTACAGCTTCTGTTCTGAAGAGCCATAAGCAGGTACGCCAAGAAAATGAAGCTAACAGGGCACCGTGACAATTTGGAATTAACAAATCCATAAAATTACCATGGCCCATGGCCACGGGTCAGCCTTAACGGTGGCCTGTTTCCTGGCCAGGTAAGCATCCCCTTGAGGGAGGCCGGGCTGAGCAACACCTGACACATTCAGTACTGCTGAGGAAACCAAACGCAGAGCTTTTAACACGTGGTTGATCCTGTAGCGAGAGCCAGGCAAGTGTCTCACAGGAACAGAGCTTCCTTATGTTACAGCAAAATAAAAAAATGGAAAGCACATCCTCGTTTACTGATAACGCTCAGGGCACTGGGAGGCAGAGGCAGGGGCAGGTTTCCCTGCTCCTTATCCCTGGGGCTAGCAGCCGCAGAAAAATCCCTTTTTGTTGCAGAGGGATTATTTTATATGCCACGCAAATCCTAGCACAGTGCCCTGGTGCGAGTCTTAAATATCAGAGCGAAGCGTATCAGGCCTGCACAGAGTTTGAAATAGAGTTAAAAGAGGGAGATGCGTGAGGCACAGCGGGGCTGGCCCCGGCGCCTCCTCACAGCCCCGTGAGGGGCGCCCGGGCTGCCCTCAGCAAAGATGGCGGCAGCTGCAGCCTTCATTCCCCACAGGAACGCTCCGCTGTGCCCTGAGTAAAGATGGCAGCGAGCATCTCTCTGCCTTGCTTCAGAAAAAGATGGCGGCTCGCCGTGCCTGCTGCTTCCCTCACTCAAGATGGCGCTCGGCCTCTGTGGCCCAGCTGGCAGCCTCCACAACCCCCGCCCCGCTCTGCCCTCACCCAACATGGCGCCTTGCCCGCCCACCTCCAGCCGGCGCCCTCACCAAACATGGCGGCTCCCCTTTAGTTTCTACCGTGCCCTGCCTTGGCTCGCCTCCGCGGCGCCTTCAGCGGCTTCACCCCTGTCGACGCAAAGATGGCGGAAGCGGTTGCGGCCGTTTGAATTCCAGCGAAGCCGCCAAAGCGGCGCACAAAGGAGCCGCGGCTGCGGCCGGCGGCGCCATGGACTCGCTGCCGGGGGCAGACCCGACGCTGCCGGTGGCGTTTGAGGACAGGTAGGCGGGTGGGACCCTCGGTGGGCTCCGGGCTGAGGCGCCGGGCCTGCTGCCCCCCCCCTCCCTCCCCCCCCCTCCATGGGTGCGTGTGGCGGGGGTTCGGGCGTCCTCCCTCTCTCGCCTCCCCTCAGCGATGTCCTCTCCCCTCGCAGCGCCTCCCAGCTGCCCGACGTCTCCCGCGGGGGCCCGCAGCTCGGCCCGGCCGGCAGCCGAGGTAAGGCCAGGGGAAAAGCTGGGGGGCGGCTTGGGACGGGGGGGGTGGGTCCTGGGGCACGGCGGGCACCGAGCCCCTGAGGGCGGCCGGGGGGTTGGGGCAGCCCCGCGGTGCCTCCTGCAGCCCCCCGGTGTCGCTGTTCGGCCTCTGAGGAGAAAATCGCTGCCTGAGGAGCGGGTTTGGGCGCGGCGAGCTGCCTGCGGGGCGTCCTGCGCTTTAACGAGAGCCCCCGGGGTCAGCGCCGCACAGCTCGAGTCTGCACCGGCCCAAATAAACCCCTTCCTGAGGGCAAAAGGCAGAAAGTGGGTTTAAGCCGCGTGGCTTCTTGTTGAGGTGTCCCTTTAGTGCAAAAAGCCAGCGGCTGCTGCTGCCCAGTGAGCTGCCTGTGGCCAGGTTACGGCTGTGACCCTTGTGGGATGCTCGGCATCCTGTGCTGAGAAGGCTCGGGCTGCCTCGCAAGGCTTTAATACTCCCGTTATCACATCCTCGGGGAAACTGCCTGCTGTGTCATTAAGTTTTCCAGTTTCACTTCAGCTCTGTTTCGTTAATTTCTGTCTGAATACCTGGGATAGATTCAAACCTTACATTTTCTCTCTTCTTGCGTTAAAGAGCCCTTCCTATCCAGGTGTCTTCTGCTGAACGCAAACTGTAATTCAATATGTTTTTCTGTTTGACGAGTATATAATTATGGTCATTATCCTTCAGGCTGGCAGACAATAGCTTGAAGTGCTTACTTTGAAATAAAATGGCTGAATGGTATTGTTTTGAAACCTACTCTTTGTCAAGTTAGCCGTTCTTTGTTCTCTTCTGTAAATTTGAAGCATATGGTTTTGATTTCTCTTTATTCGTGCGTGTATCCAGTGATGTAACTTGGCTGACTTCATCGTATAGAACAAGTAGGTAATAGAAACTGAGACAAACTTACCAGCAAGACCCGCTCTTGACAAGAGCAAGCAAATATGAGGGGCGTAGTAGTGATGCAAAATAATACAACTATATTGTGCATGTGCTCTGGGAACGCTTTTTTGTGATATTAGTTAGAATGTCAAGATTTAAAAACAGTCTCCTGGTATTCTCTGGGATTTTCTAAAGACAGATCTACACGGTTGCATAAGAATTTTGGAGGTGCTTTAATGAAATATTTTAATTCTTATGAGAGTCAGTCTGTGGCCTCAACTTCTTGATATTTAAGGCGCTCTGACTGCTATGTATCGTGTACAATCTCATTCACAGGAGCTTTGAATGGCAACAGTTACATAGTGCTGTTAAATGCAGTTGTTGCAGAACATGTGTGCAGCAGAAGTTTTAAGTACATGTGCATTCAGAAGGCTTTACATTTTAGAAATGGAGACGCTGCTGACATCTTCTGTCCATTGTTTCCCTGAGTCTAATGTGGAGGTCTCTTCTGTGACTTGCAAGATACTGTAAGATTTGAATTGCTTTCTAGTAGCTTAATAGGACTTCATTTCTAATATCAGTCCCTTGCAGTTGCTCCCAGGACTTGTCTTTAAAAGTCCCTTTTGGATGGCTTAACTTCAGTGTACCTCATGATTTAATTGGGGGATGTTGGAATGCTCTTCAGAAAAAAAGCGTAGATATTAACAACGTGGTAATACTAACACTTTGCCGTTTCCAAATTGAAACCTAGCTTAGATTCCTCTGCCTGAACTTGTTCTGTCTTCTCAAATGTCTAGGGTTACCAGACGTGGCAGAAGATACGATCTCACCAACTAGAGCTCGGACCATGAAGGACTATGAAAATGTAAGCAGACTTTTAGTATGAGGCTCAGTGCTGGAGTTGTGGATCGAGTTCTTTGTTCATATCAGTCAAGGCAGATCTGTTACAGGTGTGATCAGCTGACTACCTGTGCTTTGAACTTCCCTCTTTCTGCTTTCAAAAACAGCCAAAATCTTGTTGTTGAGACTAGCCAGCTGCTGCTCTTAGGTTGTGAAACGAAAGCTGGCAACATCTGCTCAAAACTACATGTAATCACCGGAAACGTAAGAATGTGGTTTGCAAGCCCGCAGCTGCTTTCTTGTATTTCAAGAAAGCATCAACCTTATCTTTGTGTATACCAGGATAGGATTTAGTATTTTAATTCACTGACAGCTGTGCGATACCTTTAACCTTTTGTGCTTATGTACAAGTGTGTTTGGAATGCTTTTGTTGTAAAGGTCTAGTGTCATGGTGACAATTCTGTAGGCAGAACTGATTTTGGTGCTTACTGGAATACAAAGCACAATATTAGATATTTTTTTTAATGTATTAACTGCATTGATTGTTTCTACTGAATAAACCGTTTAATAAGCAAATTGCTTACAACTGCTGAATGATGACTGGTTATAGCAGTGTTGCAGGACAATGCTTCTGTTAAAAGAAAAAAAAATGTTTAACTCAAGTTCTTATTTGTGGCTTGCTATCTTCAGGAAGCATTTGAGTGCAGTTTTCAGTGTGGTTCTATAACTTCTGTTACCTTATATAGCGTTGCTAAGTTTTAAATGAGTGTTTCTTCTAAACTCTTTCCATTTTTGTTGCCTTCTTCTATCCCTTTGAGAGAAGAGCTATGTTCTTTGTTTAGAACTTAAAGCTTGTTTTGGAAAGTCTCAGTGAGAGATGTTTCTTACTGTCTCTATTTCACTTTCTCTTTTATTTTCATTTGTTGTCTGGGGTAGAAAGACGCTGCTTTGGCATTAGTACGTGCTTAAAATCTTTTGTGAAAGACCTCAGTCTAGAATGCGTTCTGCAAGTGGTTTACTCTCTGCAATGTCCATTTTCAAAGGAGAAAAAATTGTAGAAGCGTGGAAAACCTGTTGGTTCTGTGTGATGGAGTTCTATTTTCCTTTAGGAACTGGCAGAAAACCTTTGTCTGGTCCATGCTCTGTGTTCTTGAGGTCTGATTTCACGTTGAGGTATGGTAGAGATGAGCTATTTCAGCCTGGGCCTTTATTACTGATGTGGAGGAGAAAGGGTCTCTCCACAGATCTCTGACTTCCTGGTACATACGGACCCCAGCTGTAGAACTCAGAGGCTTTGTGGTTGCCAACAGGACAGTGAAGCTCAAAAATCCATTAAAGTAATAGCAGAAGAATCCATTAAAGGCAATTAAACACAACCGGAATTTCTGGAATTCTGTTTTTGAGGTTGCTGGTAGCTGGAAGGCTAAGCTTGAGAAAGGGATCGCTTACTCCTGTGGTCCTTTTAATTTTTACCAAGCATCCAGAAGGTGTTAGATGTGCTTTTGGACTGACATAGTAAGTCTGTTCTTACCCTGCTTTAAAAGAAATCTTAATTGGCACTTTAAAGGTGCACACACACATGAATTTACTGGTCTCTGGTGCTATGTTATTTGCGCAGGACATGGAAAGGAAATAATGAAAAGAGTGGGCTCCTTGCCTTGCAGCTCAGAGAGACCAGGATGGATGTAATGGGGTAAGGATGGATCCATGCAGGAGAGAGGTCCCTTTTACGTTTAGAGCTGGAGAACACACTGAGGTAGATGATCTTAGAGGTGTAGGTTTATCGGTATTCATAATGTGTTCTGCTTTCTTGCAATATGGAAAAGGGGAAAACACCTGAGATTGGAAATGTGATTATGTGGGCAAAATGAAAGATATTAATCGAGGACCTTGTTATTAGGTGTTCACAAGTAGAAAGGATGATTGGTATCATGTTAGGGAACTTAGTAGTATGTGGTTGCATTTTTTTTTTTTTTTGCCCAAGCCACTTAGAGTTTGCTGTCTTGCAAAATGGCTTCTGTTGGCAAAAATCGTGTGCTGTGAAACCACAGCTTCTGCTGACAGATGCTGCTCTGCATACAAGTGGCTCTGTGTAGATTTGGAAAGGATCTAAACTGAGCTAGGGAAGTGGTATTTGCTGCCATGGTGTCTGCGGCGTGTAATTTTCTGTGTAGAGTGTATTGTGTTGTCCTGTGTTTTCATGAAGTCTGCTGCTTCTCTTTTATTCTTTAAGCACAGAAATCAAAATGCATAAAAATTAAGTCTGGGTCCTTAAATGCAGAAATTGAGAGCATTGCCATTAAAATTCCTTTGGCGTGTAAAATATGAGCAAGCTGTCTTTTATTAAGCTATAACTTTTTAATTGTAGTCTGCCTGAATTAACTTTGCTCTGAGAAACAATGTCAGAGATAACATTTATTTATTGCTCTTATTGGCTTACGTTTGCATCATGTTCTGCTTGCCTTTTGGAAATCGTACACTTAAGCTCTTTGGTTTAATTCTGTTGCCACTGAAATAGATGGAAGTAGAATTAAGGAAGGCGGAGTTCTGAAATTGTTTTTCTTTTTAACTCAGAACTGTATTGAATGTGTGAAGACTAGCAGAAGTCCAAGTGATACAGTTTCAAAGCCTGTGACGCTTGGGCCTTTTCTGAATGAACAGACACAGACCAACTGTTAGGGCTGATTCCCTGGGGGCTTAAAAAAAAAAAAAAGCTGTAAAGTCTGCTCTCAGTTGTTGCACATAATGCTGAGCCTGTTGGGGCAAAGCTGACTGAGATACACGCAATTCCTGCTGCACTTAATAAATCGTTAAATTCCTTTGTTCCAAATAAAGATTTCAGTTTTGAGCAGCACCGAGAGCATCGTGCTCCGTGACTCGAAGCAAAGCACAGAGTTCCGTTGTCGCAATGCTTACATTGATCTGAACGCTCCGGAACAGTTGCTCCAGTTACTCGAGAAGCCTCGTGATCCTCATGAGGTGTGCCGTGCTGTAAGTTACAGCTTGGGCACTTCATGTTTGCTGCTGTCTGTGGTCATCCAGTTGGAACTGCGATGAGTTAAATGTGAGCCCCACGTTCAGCTCTGGGCCCCCGGCACGCGAAGGATGTGGTTGTATCAGAGTGAGCCCAGAGGAGGCCACGAAGGTGGTCAGAGGCTGGAGCACCTCTCCTGAGCTGAGAGAGCTGGGGTTGTTCAGCCGGGAGAAGAGAAGGCTCCAGGGAGACCCTACGGCCTTCCAGCCCCTAAAGGGGACTGCGGGACGGCTTTGGGGGGGACTCCTTGTCAGGAGTGTGGTGGTAGGATGAGAGGAAAATGGCTTTAAACTGAAAGGTCCCTTCCAACCCGAATCATTCTGTGATTCTTTGAGCCCTGCTACTGCTCGTGAAGACAGGCTTCTTCAGGATGTGTGCATGGGCCACAAAGTTTGTGTGCTCCTCTGTATGTTTAGTTGCTTGGGTGATATTTGCTTGTGTGAATAATGAAGAGGCATCTTGCTGGGCAGAGATTATTAAGCTGAGGAATTGTTTGTGAACGCGAGTTCAGAGTGTAGCTACAGAAAATAATCTTTCTAGGCTTTCATGAGCCAAGTATTTTAAAAGTTGTATTGCTAATAATTTTCACAAGTGGTACTCCACTCTTCTGGAAAAGCCTACCATAAATATTTTATTAGTAGCTCTGTAGCATATTAGATTTCCTTTTGCTGAGAGCATCTGACAGGGGGCACAAGCTTATTTGACTTAATGTTTTATGCTTGGTCTCTTAAAAACTTTCAGAGGGAGACTCTTTTTAATGAAACCATCAGCTGTGTTACTGCTTCTGCTGGTTCAAAAATCATGAGTCCTGGAGGACTTATGTATGAAGCAGTTTTTTTCCCAAAGAATTGTGCTATAAAATATGCGATTGGATAAAGATTTTATCGGTGGCTGATTTGGCTCTCCTGCCTTGTGTGCCTGTGGCTTTTCCTCCCGGGAATAATGCTGCCATCCCAAGCTTTAGCTGAGGAAATACTTCTGTTTCAAAGTATCTTCTATAAAATAGAACATGAAGAAAAAATACTTAATATTTTTTTTTATTTAAAAACGATTTAAAAAGATCTTGGTTTCTTTTTGTGTGAAGATGGACGATCTTTTAGTACTTAAAGAAGGAATATTCTAAAAAGCACTGTGCAGCAGCATGCTGGCGTGGTATTACGTGTGTGTTTTAAACAATGCTGGTTTATAGTTGTTATTTCAGTGCTAGTCTCAGACTGTTGCAGGGCTAAAAATGAGCATATGTATGCACATGCATGCACATCTAACTGTCCAGTTGGTCGGATTCTGATCTATGGCATTGCCTAGCGCCTCAGGGATTAAAAAAACCAAATGATAGTAGCTTTTGCTGTTTGCTTTCCTTGGTTTGAAATGTATGATATAATTGGCCAATTTTCTTATTTCACAGCAAATCACTGATCTGAAAAAAGAGAACTTCAACCTGAAACTTCGTATATACTTCCTGGAAATGCGAATGCAGCAGAAGTTTGATGGTCCCACTGAAGAAATATACAAAATTGTATGTGTTTGAAGTATTTTAATAGAATTACATGTCTTTTTGAAGAGATTGTTTAATGGGAAAGTTACCTGCTTTATGTGAGTTTGTAGAAAAAAGTCCTTTTTTCTTTTCTTTTTTTTTCTTAAAGTTTGAAGAAAGCTTAGAGTCTAGTGGTACGTCTGGCATCATTATTCTAGGTTTACAAGTGAAAAGCACTTTGCTCCCAGTCTACAAGGGAAAAGAAGTAATTTTGGTAATGCAATAGCATTAGGTTTCTTTCCTGTAATAGGATGGAGACTGAAGTCTCTCTTGATGGTTGTCATAGTAGTTAAATGCATAGGTGTTTAGCTAGGTCATGGTTTCAACTGAATACTGCTAGTTGGTCTTCTGTCCTGCTCTTCTACACCAGTGTCTTTCTTGTAAATACTAATGTTTTAAAAAGTATTTCAGCCTGTGGGCCAAGTAGTTCTTTATACAATGTTTTCCCAGGCTAAAATTAAATAATTTTAAGATTATTAAAAACCTCAATAATTGGAAAATAAAATCACAAGGAAAATGTAGCTCACAGATATGGGGGGAGGAAAAAAAAAAACAAAAAAACAGGCTTGTAAGCCTTGGAAACCCCCAGGCTGATTTGCACCACTCCCCATTATAACAAAGGTAACCTATACAGTGCCACTAATTTTTGTGTATGGTGACCTCTGAACTTTCTGCATGTACTTTACTTTAATTCTTATGTTTTAGAACATCGAGCTGAAAGTTGAGATAGAAAGTCTGAAGCGAGATCTGCAGGAGAGAGAGAAACTGCTCATCAAGGCCTCGTAAGTACCAGTGTATTTCCTAGTGTCTGTTAGTTAAGACTTCCAAGATCTTGTTTCTATTTGCATGCTTTTTCCTGATACTTTAAGAATAAGATGATACCAAAGGAGTGTTTTAGGGGAATTTATGTAGAAATTGCTTCACACATTATTGGAGCTATATGTGTGAATTTTTATACATACAATGATGTTGCTGTAGTTATCCCTAAAGGTGTAAATTAAATAGAGTTGAACAAAGAATCTTATTATTCAGATAAATAAATGTAACTCCCTAGTTGAGGATGGGTTAGCGTTCCTATTGTAGAAGTTAAGCTAAGGCTGACAATTGCCTGTAAAACTGTTTCCTTCTAGATATCTGGTTCAAAACTAATCCAAGTGGGCAATGAAATAGAGCTGCTGACTGCTACATAGGCCTTGGTTTCAATGGAAGTTCCTTTGTGCCCTACCTCATGTGGCATTGAATTGTTCCTAATTAGCCTGTTTCAGTGGTTCAGAGAGGCCTAGTTTCAGGTCGATCCAGAGGACAGGTTTAATTTGTGCTTGGTCTCTCCAGTAGTTGCCAAAGGGTTTTGCTGGGCTTTGAATGTAACCTTGCACAAGTTCATAATAGGAAGCAAGATTTAGGGGGGAAGTCATAAACAAGTGGTCATTCTTCCTTTAGTAAGGAAGCACAAGCTGTTCTCTAACAAGGGATTAACAATTACTAAAAATGCAATTGGAGAGGTCTCAGCAGCTACGAATATTCAGTTTCTTCCAGTGCTGCTTTCTGTAGCAAATACAGCTCCACTGAAGGCTTGATACTGTATTTGGAAGCTTTATAAATATGAAGGAAATAGTAACACTTTCATTGCATGCTTATTCATTGTGACAAGGCTTGCGTGGAACTCTCATTGCTTTACATCAAGCAGAGACTATACCACCAAAATTGCTATATAACATGTAGACGTTTGTATTTAATCTTAAAGTGACAAGCAGGTACAGATAAAGTGGAAGAAACTTGCTTCTACATAATCCATCAGCTGCTTGCACTTTAAATGTTTTCTACTCTGATAGGCAGTGGGATTTCAATCTATATTATGGTCTTTCAGTAAGGCAGTTGAAAGCCTGGCCCAGGGTGGTGATGCTGAAATACAGCGTGTGAAAGAGGAGGCACAAAAGAAGTTACAAGAAATGGAGGAAATCCTGACTGGCAGAATAAACCTTCTGGAAGAGGTGAGTGCCCGAAACTGAATGAATAGTTAGAAATCTGTACGTTCTTTGTACTGTTGTCTGAGGTTTGACACTGTGATCTGCTTGTATTTTCAAAGTTTTTTCAGCTTTCCTGGAAAAACAGCCAGTACAAATCCAGGGGAAGGGGGAGGGAAAAATACGAAGGGGGAGAGCAACAAAAGGGAAGGTGGTGGTAGCTGCTCTTGTTGAAACATGAAATTGGAGGAAAGCAGTTCTTCAGGAAATTCCTACCTGTTGGTGCTCTTCAGATATGTTCAACTCTTCTTTAAATCTTGAATTTCAGTGGGGCAGCTTCATTTTCAGAACTGCGCTCACTTTAGAAGAAGATGGGTTGCATTTTGAACACATCTTCTGATAAGGTCTCAGCTTCATAAATAGCTGCAACTACTCTGTAAGGGTTCCTGTCATTTTCATATCATCTTTCATATGGGAACTTAGTTTACCAGTATAAATTCGAGATTCTGTTGCTTTTCTATATCTCCATTCATGTGCCTACTTATGGCAGTTCCTCTGTAAATGAACTAGTGAAAACTTCCCTGCCTTGTTCCTGCTTGTCTTGTGATCCTTTGTTGGTGATCTGCCAAAAGTTACTGGCTTCTGCTGTCACTAGATCACCATTTTGCGTAACCTTTTCTTGTTCCAGAGGGTGTTTTTTTTTTTAACAATGTATTTTGGAATTCCTGGCTATCTGTGGTTGTTTATCCTTGTATTTATTGCAGATCTATCATAACAGGGGAGTTGTTTTCACATTTTCCTGATTTTTGTAGTGTACAGGCACCATTTCTCTGTATGGATAACATGCTTCCTCAGAAGCAAGGGAGTTCTGTTTCTTGTAAAAGAACAAACTTGGTGTTGAATGGCCTGTACTAGAAATATTTCTGTAAGTTCTGTAGATACAAAATCCCTTACCAACAGATAAGTGCGTACAGTGAATGATGCAAAACAATCATGGGTACGTACCTGTGCTTGTGAGAGAACAGAATTCTGGTGCCCTTTTGTAAGTAAATAGAAATAGCAGAAGGATGGGGTTTATATTTCCAATTTTTGCTTTCCAGTCCCTAAAGAATGAGTTGGTCATGGAAGCTACTGGTAGCATGTCATGATGGTATTTTTTATCAGGGTGATTTTGCAATATTCATAAAGCAGGGAGATCCTTCAGAGCTGGGATAGAGGGGAATCTCCATGGCCTTTTCTTTAGTGGAATTGGGGTTTCTCAAAGCATTCTCTGTGCTATCAGATAGGTAGAAAAGACCCCACATTACGTATTCTGTAGCAAAACCAGCCTGTCAGACTGGTGTTTCCCACATCTGACAGGTAAAGTAGCAAATATCTTATCTCATGATGCTATAGTACTTTCTGTAGTCTGAAGGTACTGTTGATGTTAATTTTTTGTTTGTGGATGTAAGTACTGCAGGGCAGTATTAGTCACGTGTTTATGTCATGCTGTATAATTACACAGATCCAGGTAACGCTAACAAAGATGAATTTCCTTTGGAGTTTTTAATTGAAAGATGAATACTGGCAGAACAGCTCTTCAGGAGAGGGAGGGAGTAGTGAATTCTGGCGGTGAAGGGCTTGTTCTTCATCCCCTTTCCCCAAGAGAAATGCTTTTTAGTATAGGCTTGAAGGGGAGAGGGGGGATTACTCATTAGACTATATGGAGGCTTTTAGATTATAGAAAGCAAAATTCAGTGAGCACAGCAGGGAAGCTTGCAACAGAATAATGAAGATCTGAAACACATTTTATGTGTTTATGTCAGGTTGGCTTTGCTTTTTTGTTTGTTCCCCATCTCAATGGGTCACTAGAAGAAGCTGAGTGGAATATCTAGGTGTTACCTCTGTTTCCACTGCTGTTCAAGAGAAGAAAATCTGGTTCAAACTTATCAGTTCTTGTAAGATATTATAAATGATCTTTAAGAGTTCCAATTAGCTACAGTGAGCCTGTGAATATTAATTTCATCTCTGAATGGAGGAAAAAAAAACAACAAATTTTTTAACCTCTTTAATTTAAGTCTAACTATTTAGAAGTCTAACTATTAGTTGTGATAGCAGGAGGAAAGTAAGATAAAGCCAAATTATATTAAAGCAAATTCTAAGAGCTAAATTCTAAAGCCATAATGCAGAGGTACTCTTGTTCCCTGTTCTGTTTTCGGCTAGGAAATTTGATTTACTACTTTGAAACAAACTTCTCTTTATGTACCACAGAAAATGGATTAATCTTGAAAGTGCAGTCATGAAAAGTTCAGAAATGTTTGCAAAGTGCTTAAAATAATTAGAAGTTGTTGATTTAAACATTCCAGCTTGTTTGGTAGAACAAACTTCAATATATGAAAAATTTTGTGAGCATTTTGTTCTTGTAGACAACAGAATTGTTTGTTTTAATTACAGAATCTTAAAGCTGCCCAAGAAGAGGCAGAAAAAGCCATTGTGATGACAGAGAAGGAGAAAGCTCTAAGAATGGCTGCTGAGCAGAAACTTTCTTCAATTCCAAATGCCCCTGCAAAGGATCTTCATATGATTGCAGGAGCTGACAAAGACAGGTCAGACTTCTTGCCGGTGATATTTCTAACCAGTGGAATTTTTTTACTCGTGAAATGTGAAGAGTCAACGTGGATAAAGGTTTTAATGATTTGTTTCTACCCTCAGATGCATGATTGAGTGTTACTGGATATCTAATCAGCTAGTAAATGAACACAGCAACCAGTTCACATACTTCGTGATAGCAAAATCATCTTTAAAAGCTGTCTGAAAGTGTAAAAGAATTGGCATGCATGTGACGAGCATGTCCCACTTTAAAGCTTCTTTGCAATTTTGCTGACTTACCTTCTGCTTCTTGCTTGAGCCGTTGCTGAATAGAGATCAACTCTTCCAGTTGTGTTCGCTTGCTGCTTTCATGGTGTTTACATGCTCTTCAGTCCCAGTGGTGTGTTTGTTGAGGTTGGGAAATCAAATGGGAAAAGAGGAATAATGTTTGAGCTTCACAGTTTTGATTGTGCTTTGCTAAGCACTGGTTTTGCTTTGTTTGGCAGGTAGCTGAAAGGGTGCTTGAGTTGTTCAATAACCTTAGGTGGGGAGAATGTGTACAGTTAGATCTCAACGCTCTGGAGAATTGATTTTCTTTTAATATTCAAATACATGTAGGGTGAAATACACATCTGGTTAACCTTCTAGTAAACATTGGTTAACTTGGGTGTGTGAGTCTGGGTTGGAGATGAGAAGATTGTTATGACTTGTAATACTTCAGAGTATCCTTTTCTGTCCTTGTGTGACTGAACCCTGCAGTTAACTGCGCTGAGTCACTGCGTAATGGGACTATCCTGGTAATGGAAAGTTATGTTGGCCTGAGGCTTTCATTTCATCGGTTTTATATTACAGTAGGACCAAAGCAAGGTTTGCTGAATTTTCCAGACAGCTTTTGTAAAAGCATACAGATTGAAAACTGCAAATCTGAACTCTACAGTATCATAAAATTATGAAGTTGTTCTAATAGGTTCTGCTACTGCACCTTGAGTGACACCACAGTAATTATAACCTGGCTGCCAGGCCATCTCCCTCCCTTCCCCTTTATCTTTCCTGTCTTCCTCTTTCAATCTGTTAGACCTCTGCGTGAACGCGGTTGCTCCCCTGAGTGACTTGAGTTGGGAAGGAGTGCATTATGAAAGCAGTCCCTCTCAGATGTACCTTAGTTGACAGCTCTGGAGCTTGTGAGAAAACAGCGCTTGAAGTGTGGAAAGAAATTGTCAGTCCTGAATCACTAAAGTGAAGACTGTGTGGAGTAAGGAACTTTTTTTTGGTGATTCAGTGTTGGCAGGATCTTCTATAATTACATGCCAATAGATCGGTGTAAGTATTTGCAGGACCAGAAAAACAGTGCTGATGGAAGAAGATATTTGACTCCTTGAACTGAACCACACATTAATGTGTAGCTCTTTAAGCTTGTCTGGCAGTAGCATATCTGTAACTCCCATTGTATTTAAAGATGCTTTGCCATCTAGGTTACAAAATACTATGAGAATCACAGCTGGCAGCTTATGCCAGGAAGTTCTCAGGTATAACCCTATATCTGTCCGAAAACTGAAGCATTGTTCTTATCCGTTGAAAGACCGGAGGTGTCGAGACATATATTTGACCAAAGGTGGTATCAATGATCTCGCTATTTTTGGGGGGGTTTGTGAAACTAGAAGCAGCTTTAGCCACAAATACACGTGAAAGTAGGTACTTGAGGGATGCTTCATGATGGCATGTAAGGATACAGAGCTCTGTGCATTAGGAAGTGGAATGTATTGGTAAGCTTTTTGTGTATCATAAAGGACAATGTAACTAAAATATTGAAGCTTAAGTGTTCACATTTAAAATGGTACTGGAGGAAAACAAAATAGAGTGCTTTGCAGATAGCTCAAACCTGTTTCTTGCTTGCTTTAAAGTGATGTGACCTTTTCTGGCTTCTCTAGAGGAAGAAGGGGTTGTGAAAATACTCCCTTAAATTTTACGAGTGTTGTCTGGAGTTTTCACCTAGGAGAGCTGTCTGTGAGATTTACTGCAATGACTGGAGAGTTGGTGGTAGATGATGCAAGATTAATATTAAAAATTTTATAATTTTAGACTTATAGAGCAACTGAATCTGTCTTTGAAAAGTAAAGAAGCTATAATTCAACACCTTGAAGAGGAAAAGTCTCAGAGTGGATCTTGTGATGGGAACTTATCAGCAGAAAAAATCAGAGAACTTACCATTGCTTTGAGGCATGAAAAAGATAGTGAGATAGAGGTGAGGAAACTGACGGAACAGTTATATATTGTAAGTCTCATGTGGTCTAGGATTTTGAAGGTCTAAAAGGTCTTGTGCATGATGGTGTGTGAGTAACAAGTCATTTAAAAAAAAAAATTCTTCTCCACAGTTATTCCATTCTGCTCTTCTCCATCCCCTAAACATTCATTGTTTATATTGTGGTTTGGCAGTCAATATTCATCCTTATTATCCATGCTTACTGTTCTTTCAATGAGAGATCATTTCCTGCAGATTTTATACCTGTGTTTTATTACAGGTACTGTGCAATTGCTTTACAGAAATGAGTGTGTATACATGTATGGGGGGTGTGTATACAAAAGCTAAATGTTAATAGATCTGTTGATAGATGACGTCTTACAGTGTATATATAACTGTATTATAATTTACAATTATAGAAGTTAAGAATGTGACTTGAGAATTTGTTTTTAAAGAGTTTTTCCACTGTTGAGGTCTAGAGAAAAAGCTTTGTTAAGGGAAGTAAGTGTTTAAAAAAATCTCGTGAAATAAAGTGAAAGCATAGCCTTTAGCTTACAGAAATTCCAAGAGTCAGTGGTTTATTTCACTCCTCTTAAAGAGGAAGACAGATATCCTGCAGCTGAAAGGTAGAAACAGGTCTTCAGGCTTATTTTTTTTTTTTCCACAACCAATGGGAAAAAAAAAGGCAAACAAGGGAAAACTGGTAGAAGTAAGAAAGAAAGCATGGAGGCCATCAGGCTTCTGAGAAATTTTTATCCACTATGTTTTGAGACTTGAGAATGATCCATTCTCAAGTACCAAAACGCTTTTTGTTGTTTCTGTTAAGAATAGAAAGAAGGACAAATAGTTCAGTCATGAACTGACTGTCCTTGTCTGATTAGTTGAATTAAAAGCTTGAGGTATGGGTCTTACTACATCTAAATCAACTTGTCAGGAAAACCTACCCTAGGTTCACAAAAATATTTGTGTCAAGGTGAAAAAAGGGTCATCTTTAATCATTTCAAAGGAGGTGGAGAGACCGTATTATCCTTTTGGGGTACTTATCCTTTTGGGGTACAGTACTGAAGAGAGAAATCAGAATACATCTGCACAACTCCATTTCTTCATATGATTACTCTTTAAAAACAAAACCAAACCAACCAACCAACAACAACAAAAAAACCCCAAACCTAACTTCCCCAAGGAAAAGTCCTAAGTAACATCTTCCATGATAAAAGCATCCTTCTAACATAGATAAGTCGTATAAAAATAATGTATAAAAACGTGTTTTTGTTAACTTGTAAAGCTGAGTTGTCCTGTCTCATTGAATGGCAGTTCATACTGTGCCCCAGCAGACTTTCAGGAAGCACCTGATACAAGATATTCATGCCAAAATGTTGAACGTCGTACAGTTCTGAGGTGTATATGAAGCTTGTTCCTTAAAGTTTTAAAGTTTCATTTTAGTGCTTAATGGGTTGCATTTGTGTTTAGAGTCAATTTACTTGACCATAGCAACTGTTTTGTTCTTATAGGCCATTAGAATGGAGCTTAAAAATGAGAGAAATTCCTTTGAAAAAAAAATCCAGGTAAGTTCTAGTCTTATTTCTGTATTTTTGGCCACTTAAAATGCATGTTGGGATTTCTTCTGTTATGCATTCATAGATACAGAGAGGCCTTGACTTGAAAAGAAGCAAAGCAGTTACTTTGGTAACTTTATTTTTTAAAGGTAGATGACAGGAAGAATCCCGTTTTTTGAAGCAATTTTCAGTAAGTTGATAGGCATGCTTATCAAATACTGAAGCTGTATGGTTGATACTCGTGGCCATCGCATGAGATCTGGCTTCTTTTACTGTATTCCAGGCATATCTTTAAGACGATGACTTGCATTTGGGACTATATTTAATACAAGTAATTTGGGTAATAAGATATAAGAACTCTGAGAGAATGTACTTCTTAATGTGCAGTTACAATATGTCGTAGTAGAAAGTTAATGCAAGTTTGACATAATCTAATTTAGTCTCTTCAAGAAGAACTGCAAGAGAGAGAAAACGAGCTTGCTGTTGAAAAGAAGAATGGTTTGAAAAGGGATAAAACCATTCAAGGGCTAACTGTTGCATTAAAAGCAAAGGAAAAAGAGGTATGACGTCTGCTATCTTGCTGGTTTTGTTGAACTATCACTGGCACGGGTGTGCATGTTTGTGTCACGGGGATTGTTTGATCTCACTTGTAACTCTTTAGGAAGCTTCTAGTAGGTCCTAAATTGCTGCTGTCACGTCTTAAAGCACTTCTGTTTTGTTACCTGGAGTTTTGTGTCTTTGACTGGAGGGGTTGGGGAAGATACTTAACTGATTCGTTGTCCCTTAAGAACTTAGGAAAAATGTTTTCAGTTGCACGCTGCTTTTTATCAGCTCTGAGCACCACTTAAAAGGTCTGAGAAGTATTTTTTGTTGTTGAGTAAGTGGAGCTGTCAAAGAAAGGTAAAATAGTAGGTCAATGTCAGATGAAATTTGGATTTTATGGAAGAGTGGGAAATGTGTAACTTGAGTGATAGGTAGTCTAGTGAGTGTTGTATAAGCCGAGTTTCTTTATGTGAGATTTATTATGATGTATTTGATGTTTTTGTTCTTAAAAGTATTTGTTTTGTGTAGTTGGATGGATGGATAATGAGATGGTGGGATAGCTATTACTGAATCACCATCCCTTGGAAATAACTTTCTACATAGTGTTCATTTTACTTTACTTAAAGAATGAGGAACTTGGTTTTGAAATTGAAGATCTAAATGCTTCACTGACTAAGGCAAGAGAGGCAACTCACAAAGCACACATGCAAAAATTCAAGGTAAGAAGCAAGCAGTTAATGTTTTTTTCTTCCCTGCAGCTCCCTTTTCCATAATACCATACAGTAGATATAGCTTTGTACATTTGAAGGTAAAGGAATGGAAAGTAGTTTAAAGTACTTTTTTGAATGCTTAATTTTCTTATGAAACAAGTTTCCCCAAAACATTTCTGCTAAGTGGTTGAATCTTAAAATGTCCGATTTCTTATCTTGTTTTTTCTTCTGTAACAACTGAGAAGGGAGGGAGAAATGTCTAAAAGTAAATGAAGGGGAAAAAAAAAAGACATACTTGTGGAGTTGAGATGATACTGAGTTTTCTTTATTGACTTAAGAATATTTTGGTGGTTCTTCAAAAGTATGGTAACAGCACCCTCTTCCACATGAGCAGAATTGAACTAGGTATGAGAGACTTGTATTTCTTCATATAATGAATATGAAACCACTATCTATAAAATAGTGGAGTGTTGTGAAAATGTGATTTAGTAATGCTTTTGTGTGTGCAAAGAAGAGAACTTTATCATAATAATTATGCATTTTAAAGGTCTTAGTATGTAAGATGGGAGAAAGAAGTTTGATTTTAAAATAGACCGCATAATATTTACCAACTCATTTCAAAATGAAGTCTAGTAAAAGGTGGAGTTGGAACTTTCAGTAATTAGTACTGATTAATGGCAATAATGACACTTTCATTATGATGATTGTTCACCCGCTTGGTTTCTTACCTCAGCAGGAATGGAAGAAGTTCCATATGCGTGCTTCCATGCTACACTCTGCTGCAGCTTTGTGACTGTATAGTTTTTTGATTTCAGTCCAACTGGAATAGTAGCATTTAGTATCCAGACCACCTCCATTTCTTCAAAAGCTACTTATTTGACTTAAGCCCAAATTTGTGTGCTGTATGGTAAAAAGGATATTCTGTGTCATCTTCAAGTCATTTTGGCCCGTGTGTGTGAACCTATAGCCTATGTTTGCTACTTAATACCACAGAAGTCCAGTGTTTTGAAATATTACTCTAATTTTAACCCTTTTATTTTTGAGTTTGATTATTTTTTAGGAGTTCTAGGTTTAAAAATATGCAGCTAATTCTTCCTGTCTACAAAATCCATATTGCTCTCTCACAAACTATGCAAGCCTTTCTCCTCATTACTCTGCTACTTAGCTGCAAACCTGAGTTGAAGGCAGCTTTCTGTGAGAGATCATGCTGCGTAGCCTTCTACCCCTGTCACTCGTGTTGTGAACTTCAATGAGACCAGTTATAACAGTATGTGATAGGGAAGAACAGAAATCACACTTGCTATTTCATATACTAAATATGTTTATGACTTGGTAACTACTTGACCTAGTCTGCATTCACTTTGACCCAAAAGTAGAAAGCTTCATCTAATGGGAGCTTTGGGAACCAATAACAATATGGTCTCATTTGCCTTATGGGCTCCTTTGCAGATCAACCTTTATCTAATTCTCAATTATCTCTAACACTGTCTTATGCTGGATTGTCGCTTGTAACATCAGATACTCAAGAAAATGTTCAGTGTAACATTTGCCTTGTTCAGGTAACTGTCATTTCACTTTTTTACCATAAGTTTGGTGTGCTAGAAGGATCGTGTGTGTGGTGGAAGCAACAGAAGTGAAGACTTCTAGGTTCTACAGATTACCCTTACAGACTTTGAATGCTGCTTTTATGTTTCAGGGTGCTGAGGATTATCAAGCTCTCTTGATAGAAAAAGAGACCCTCTTAGCAGAGCTGCGTTCAGAAAACGTTACAAAGGATGCCGAGAACCGTAAACTACAAAGGAGGATTAAAAGGACCGATCAAGAGCTAAATGATTTGAATTTAGAAAGAGAGAAAATGGAGAAAGAGCTGGATGAAGCACAACTACAAAAGAGCAGAAGTGACAAAACTATTAATGTTATTATCACTTTTCCTATATTTGATAAAGTTTAAAAATATTGTTTTTGTATGTTACTAGCATGTCCTTTTCTAACAAATTTAAATTTTTAACTTGAAAGTTAAATTTTTAACTTGAAAGCTTTCTTGAAAGACAAATGCGTTTGCCTGAAGTCAGTGTTCAAAAGAATGTGGCCAAGCAGTTTGAGGAAAATTCTGGCACTTAATCTGCACAGAAAAATATTTTTTATAACAAATCTCATTTTGGTAGCCTTAGCTAAGTCCTAGATAAAATGATTAACTTTTATAAGTGGTAAATGTTAACTATTGGTTTCTAATTCTTGATGGTAGTCAGAACATGAATGACAATGTCTTATTTCTGCTGTATTTGCTGTATTACATGTCTATATGTTGTCTTAAAAGAGTTAAAGTAGTGCACTTTAAGTTCTAAGACAATGCAGGAGTAAGCCAGTTGTGACCTTACGCCAAACTTCATCTTGCATTTTGCTAACATAGCTTGGTCACTGTAAAGGCTGTATACTAGTATCAATTTTTGCTTGTAAAATCCCCAAAAGCACAGGATTAGTCAATCACAATTTGCTGAAAAAAAAAAAAAGTTTTTTATATTATTATTATTTAATATGTTTATTTATTTTGCCTCCTATTCTTGTTATTTTTTTAACCTTAGTGTAAATGTCTGTCTGAGCTCTTCTGCTTCTAACATGCACAGCTCATTCAACAAAGTGAAGGATCAGGTTTCTTGTTCTTATCCTTTCTTCAAAGGATGCGCTTTCTGCTGAGTGCTTGACATAATGTACTTCTCACCTGTATGTCTTGTCATATGCATTTTTCTTAAGTTTTACCGTTGCTTCTCTTAGGGCAGCATCTGCATAATGAGTAGACTCCTGCCCAGTTGCACAGGCTGGTGCCCTTCACTTAGGGATTAGCCTCTTGCTATATTTAATAACATAAAAGATGAAATGAGGTTGTATTTCTTCACTTAATATTTTGCTCTATTTATTAAATAAGCACCTCACGAAATAAAGCATGTAGACGTGGAAATTGCTGCACTGCAATATTACATAAAACCAGTAGAGGGGTCTCTTTACCTACAAACAAATAAGGTCCCTTCCTCCCCTACCTTCCCCCTGCGGTTATTTAACTTACCGTTTTCGCTGATTGTCAACTGTGGTTAGGCTGCCGTCACACAGTCTCTATCTTTGCTGTGCTTTGAAATTTCTTCTGGGTGTTGAGGTTAAGGGGAGAAAGAACAGATAGCTCCTGTCAGTAAAACAGCCACAAAGAACATATTTTATTGATTTAAAGTATTTTATCTTTAACTGTCTTCTCCATTCAGAGCCTTTTTTCATCTTTCAGGGGAGCTAGAATATAAATCTTTATAGGAAAGGCAGGAAAAATAGGACTGAGACGGGATTTGCCAGGGGATTCAAAGTTGCTTGTATTACAGAAGCCTATTTGACTCCATTATGTCCAAGTTTTTCATGTAAATGACTAGTTCCTTGGGGAAAAGCATTCCTGCCAAAAGATGAGCAGTCTTTTAAAAATTATATCCCTCACCTGTTTCCTATTCCTTGCAGAACGGCTGTTTCAATTTCAGAGTTGCTAGTACATTTAGATATAGCAACCCTGCCTGTGAAATGTTGCCCATTAAGTAGTAGATATGTGGGCGAAAAAAAATATGCTGTGATATTTTGCTCTTTGACAAATAGAAAACCACTTTAGTCATCTGATGCAAAATTCTTATGAGACAGCCCTAAAAATCCTATTCTGCTTATTCTCTGAGATACCTACTTATCAGTGTTTCTACTCTGTTAGGATGAAGCTAGCACAGGTGTGTCTAAACTGTAGAAATTGCCATTGACATCTGTAATGAACTGCTGTCTTAACTCTTCCCTTACTCCCAGGAAAGGTTTCAAAGACCTTTCCTATACTGTTGTTGGGGTAATCTCATTTTTTTTGCATATATCGATATAAACGAGCGCACACAAAACCTTAGAGAGCAGAAGAGGTACTTCTGCCCTGTTGTAAGCCAGTTTGCCTGGAGGTGATTAGTCATTACTGTCCTTGGATGGAAGAAGGTTAAACTAAGTTAATTAAGACTGCTAAATGTGACCTGATCATCCAAATCGGACCAAACTACTGCTCAGTAGCAGGAGACTTTTGCAGCAACACATGTTCTTGAGTGCTCTCCGTGCCTAAGGGTGGCTAAGTGCCCTGCCTTTTTACTGAGTCAACTTCAAAAGCAAAAACTTCAAGGTCAGTGCTTTCCAAGAGCTGCTCTTAGGCAGTAGTTCAGTGTCATTTTAAGCTCTCTGAAATAACCTTTGGGCATACATTCTCACAACTGATGAGCAATAAACATCAACACACCCTTAATGCTGCTTTCCTTGGCCATGTTGCTGTGTCTGTAACAGCTCAGTATTTCTTGCTTGAAGAGTTTGGTTCAAACTCAGATCATTTAAACACAAAACTGTTCTCTCTCCAGATCTAAATGCAGAAAATTAGAGTATATTTATTTGTTGTTCATAGTTGATCGTTTGATTGGGGGAAAATGCAGAGTAACTCATTAGGCAGACTTTATTACCTAGTCTTCCTACTTGCAGCTCAGCCTGAGAGGGAGGTTTTGGAGCCTCATGACTTAATGATTCACCAACCTGTTTCCCATCTGACAAGGAGGGGGAGGCATCCGCTCCAGTCTTTGACGTTATACTGCTTCGCGTTCATTTTTCTTAGTTCAACTCTCATTAATCATAGAAAAGTCTCTCGGGGAAAAAGGTTGGCAGAAGGAATAGCGAGGTTTATGCTCTGAGAACCATAGGTACTCTATTATCCTTGCAGCTCGATGTATAGAAACCAATAGATTTTCTCCCAGACAATTTGAGTGGTCAATGAGTTCAAGCAGCCTGCTATAGTGATGGATAGTTTCGTGCATTACGGAATTCTGTGTTATGCAAAGAAACTAACTTTCAGTCTCAACTCTGACTTGTTTGGGAAGGATTTAAGGGAACTTTGTGGGCAGAATTAGTGGAGATGAACTCGAACTACAAGTCTCTCGCAGGCTTTTCTTTTCCTGTTTTCTGCAATAGCATGTGTTGTCAGTCCAGCTCTTTCCCTAAACCTAGCCATAATATTTGTGCTGTTTTAAAGGCAGAAGCTTGGTGTCTGTATCTGACAAGTGTTATACGCTGAGACTAGGTCATAAGGAGTGTAGTACTGTTATTGCAACAGCATGCTTCCTACCTGGGCATGCCTGCATCTTCTTGTAAATCTGTTTATGGTTTTCATAAAGAGAAGCCATGGAGTATTGGTTATTGAAGTTACAGTACAGATCATGAGTGTTCTTTTGAAGTTGGGTTACCTAGTAGTGATACAATAGCACAAAAATGATGCAAAAATAAAAAAGAGTAAACTTTGCAGTGCATCATGAAAATCATAATGCTGCAGTTAGTCCTCTACTTCCACTTCAAGTGTTGTATGTGATGCGACCCACTCGAAGAGTTCCATAGCTTGAAGCCAAAAGGCTCAGTGGTTATGAGATGTTACGCGACTTCCAAAGGAATTGCTCTGTGCTGCAGTCTATGGTTTTAGTTAGTAGTTAATAGAAATAGAAGCATATTTGACACTTTGCACATACACACAAAATTTGGACTTAGTTCTGCAATTCTTCATTTTCTTTGGCAAACAAGTATTCTTTTGGTCATGAAAAAATACCTTTATTGATTTGCAGAACCGAGGGTATAAGCTTACCCATTCTTTGAAACTGAATAACGTTTGATGAGTTTTTTGGGGGAGCTATTAGCGATGTCTTAGCTGATTCCTGGTAATGAAGCTAAGATTAAGCAAGTAAACCAAAAGGCATCGCAAATGACAATTTGTGTTTAATGTGCAAAATAAACAGAAATAAAACACTGCAGTAGTAAAGTGATGTTAAAGATTTGATGTGAACCTGCATGAAGCAAGGTAATTAAGTCAAGAAAAGGACATAAAACAGTTTGTAAAGAGAATGCAATTAAAGTGTCACTAGTACTATTTCCCTGTACTTAGAATAAGAAACAACTATTGAATTTTAAATCCCAGCGGAGGTAAATGGAAAGTTTATAGGTGACTACCATATGTGCAAACTATTTAAAGGGCTTATGGTACCTCACAAATGGGCCCTTTTTGGAAATAAAAGGCAAACATTTATTTGAAGATGTAGGCTGTGTTACCCAATTCTTTGGGTCTGAGGAGAAGTTTAGATGTTACAAAGGCTTCTGTAAGTTTTAGTTGTTTAATTTTAAGCAACAGTACCTTTGTAAAAGGTTTCTACTTCCCTTTTTCCACACAGTCCTTGCAGTAAATGTCCTAGATCATCTTGCAAAATAAAAACTTAGAAAATGAAGCTTTGTATATATACAAGCTATGTATTTTTCAGTTTGAAACTTCCAACAGATCAGCGAAAAAGTTACAGTTGACAAAAAGGGTGGTAGTGGGAGAGAAGCTGAAATGGTAGAATGTTATCAGAGCCTTGTTTAGCTTTTCCAATGCTCTGTGTTCCTGCACTTTTCCACTCTGTAACTGGAAACTGGCTATTAATAACACACTTATAATTTCATCTGTATTTTCATTGATTCAGTGATTTTCCCAGTTAGTAGTAAAATGTAAAGAATAAAAGGGAACTGAAAGTTCAGATGGCAATTTTTCGATTGAAATAGGAGTGTCTGTAGGAACATAGATGAGAAAACTGTAATTATGGTCACCATCAAGTGTGTGACTTGCAAATTAGGAGATACTGCTTTTTACATCACAGTAGTCCATGTTGATCTAAACAGATACCAGGGTCCTTTGGACTTGCTACTGAATCAGGTTATTGAAAGAGACTTCTGTCTTTTCAAAGTAAAATGGACAATAAGCGAGTGTTTACTGATAGTTGTGTCATTTCCTTGTCTTAGTTACCTAATCCTGACGCTCCAGGAAAGGAGAAGAACAAATGACAAACTATTTTTTCCTATTTCTAGCAGTGGATGAAACTGACTCAGAAGTTAGTGTTTGTTTGGACAGTGGCAGCATGATATTTCTAACAGCCTTGGAGTCCAGTCATTCTTTATGAAAATCATGTGAACAATAACAGTTTAGATTTTTAGAAAGCAATACTGACACCTTATCTAAAAGTTTTCTTTAGTTATAATCACTGATACTAAGAGAAGGATACTGGCTTAAATACATTCTCCAGACTATTTGGTGATATGTGTAATCTAAAGTAATGGAAAGTTAAGCTATTAATTTGGCTTGTCAATCTTAAACATTTTTAAAGTTGATTTGCTAATTATTCAGTTTCATTTTTTGTAGGACCTTAGAAATCAACTAGAGAAATTACACGGTGAAATGACTGAGAAAGAAAAAGCAGTTGAACATTACAATATTCTTTTGAGTGAAAGCAATCAGAAGTTGCAGAGCCAAGAACTAGTTATCAAGCGGCTAACAGACAATGTCAATCAAAAGGATCTATTGCTTCAGGTAGGTAGACTTGAGTTGAAATTAAAAAATGAAAAGTTATAATTTGATTTTGCATGATTACAAAATCCCATTTGTATTTGGTATTACCATTGGTTTTGATGGTAATCCCTCACTTCTTATAATACTGTATTTGCAGAACAGACCTAATTTTAGATATCTGTGGCGTTAAAAAGATTTTTTGTTAAGGTTTTATTAAGCACTTGTACTAAGGGGAGAAAAAAGCTTTACTAATACTTATGTAGATTTTTCACTGATGTGTTAGGGTACTTTAAAAGCTCTGAAGTGCCTGTGATTTACAGTTTGTTGTGCAGAAACTAGAAGTTGAGGAATAGACATAGACAGTGAAATATTTTCTCCTTCTCTTTTTTTTTATTTTAATGAAAATGAGCATGTTCAAAACAAGGCTTGTGAGAAGGCACCTGTCTGAATCTTTAAAGAACCCTTGCTCAAACATTTTGCAGCTGGAGGTACAATGCTGAAAAGTACTGGTGGTATTCAACCAGCAAAGCAAAGACAAATAGTTGAAGTTGCTCTGTACATGGAGACCAAAGTGCATTCCTTGACTTAATGCATAAATACTGCTAAGTTTTCATACATAATCAGATTTTTTTTTTCTTTTTTAATATTTAAATGATTGGATAGTTGCCCAAAGCTTTTGTTTGGTCTTGTTTTTTTTTTTTTTTTTTTTTTTTTTGGTTTTGGTATATTGAGCTCCTCTTTTGTGAGATTTGTAAAGAATGTTTGGACATTTCCTGAATTTTGCTTGTGTACAATTTTGCAGCATAACAGCAAGGTAAATTTTACAAAACCATATTATTGTTTTCTTTTGTTAGAACTTTGATGAAACAATTAAAGAAAAGGATGGAGAATTGCAGGAGCTGCTGAATAAGAATAAGAGTCTTCTAAGAGCCAATGAAGAACTTGAACTGAGAAATGAGGGTTTAGTAAAGGAAAAGTGTGCTGTACAGTCACAGTCAATCATCAGGATAGTCAGAGAGGTAGAGGTGAGTTTCATGGAACTGTGATCGTTTGCAGATAAATACTTTGACTTCAAATTAATGAGAATTTTCCCTTTGACTTCAAACTTGCAGATTAATATGCTTTGTAAATCATCCATGTAGCAAGGGGTAGTTTTTCCTTCAGATCAGTACCATCTTAAAATGTTCTGTAATATTAAAACTATAACAATGACTTTATTAATAATAGAGTTATATTTTTAGGTCACTTGAAATGTTTTAAAAGCATATGATTGTGGTGGTGTTGATCTGGCATCAAAAGTGTACATAGTATTGTATGCTGATGAGTTTATATGATATTACTAAAAACTTTACTCTCTGAAAGTGCATAAAATACTTTCCCTGCCTACTGTAAAGATGTAGACTTTCGTAGCCATTAGGGCAGATGTACTTCCCTGAATGAGAGGGTATCTGCATCTGAAGAGCATTGTAGAGGAAGGTTCGTGAGCTTCTAATAGATAAGGGGAACGATTGCACTGAGCTAGTGACCACAAGAGATATGGGTAGGAGCAAAGATGTGTTTAGAACAAGAAAAAATACCTTAAAACAGGAGGAGAATGGATGGAGATGGTGTAGAAATATGTATATATTAAAAAGATGAATAATACATGCCCATTATTTTATTTGGTGCCATAAATTGAGAAGAATTTTAGGTGCCTGAAATCCGAGGTCAGAATTCAAACTCAAACTCAAAATTCAAATTCAAACTCAAAATGTAGAGTTAGTTACTTTTTTTTTTCTCCTCTTCTACTGTTGTACTAGCCAAAGAAAAAAGATCACGTGCCAGTGGGAAGTTTCGATCACTTGCTGATCCGTCAGTGCATTTATTATTACTGTGTACAGATTACTGGACAAATAAGCTGCTTTTGGAGATATGTTTTGGAGATATTTCTTGTCTTTTTTTTCTGTTGTTTGCAGTATTGTCTGTTAAGATTACCAAAAGCATCAGGCAAAATAACAAGAATTAGACTAGTACCTCCTAGTGGAGGAGAAAGCTATTTAATTTCTTTAATTATGTATCAGTCATTAAAGAGATTTTCTCAAGGATATTTCAAGTAAAGAAAGCCAATGACAAAGGAAACATAAGTACTGTATCTACTCTCACAATCTGAACACACTGGTGATGAGATGTTTAATATGTTACGAACGCTATTATTAAACAAGATAGGTGTAAGCACAGTTTGAGACACAGGTGTTACTTGGCAAGCTAACAGCAAAGGAGCCGCATCGCTGCTTGCTCGGGTACCAGTGCAGAGTACGTTGAAGTGCAGATGGATATACAGACAGAGAAAATGAAGTCTCTGAAAGGCTATGTAGAAATTTTACCTCTGGAAAACAAACCGCAGTGCATGCACATAACTTCTGTCACAAAGGGGCCTAAGGCTGATGGAAAATCATACAGAATTAATGAAAATCCAACACTAACTTTCCTCTGTACACCCCACTTCTGATACAGGTGCATAACCAGGAGAGAGAACAGTGGCAAGTGAAGCCATGCATGGTAATGACCCAGTACCCACCTTCTAATCACAATCTATTCTCTGTTGCTGGTTCACTTAGTGATTGTGAACAATACCTAATCACAATCCATTGTCCTCTCAGCTCAACCTCTATGTAAGATATCACCTCTATGAACCCATTTCAGCATATTAATCATAAGTTTTTGGACACAGATTATCCAGAGCTATGCTCTTATTGGCTGCCTTGGACTCTTTGATGACTTTGCAGTGCTGCACCAACTCTCAACAGACGCACAGCTGGATCCTCCCCACTAGAGAGAACAGAAACCAAGCTCTTCTGGCCTCACTGATCTCTAAAGTTGAAGAAACTGAACTGAGAAATGCAGAACTTTCTCTCTTTCATCATCCCTTTTAACTCTATTTTAATGTAATGATAAATTTTAAAGCAACCAACATCCAAAGCTCTGCTGGGTGCCTCGACCAGGCCGGGGAAGATAAATGACAGTTTCTAATTAAAGTTTGGATTCTTGAGCCACTGTCATGGGCTAGAGAGAAAGAAAGGGAGTGTGCAAAAGCACCGATGATTAGGTTAGTCATGCAACTGCTGACTCTGGTATCTGTGAAGCCTTGGAATTAAATATTTTTTTACAGCCAAGGAATTTAGAAGCGCAATGGCATCGATATAATTTTGAAGACTTTATCTGGTTTTGTGCTTAATGCTCTTCTCTCACCACCAACACTCCTTTACTTACAAAACTCTTCTTGTTGGAACATTTGTTAGGCAAATATATTTCTAGCAGTGGTTTAGACCTTCGCAGTTCATTTTAATACTGAGAAAAGCAGATAAATTGAGAAAGGTGCCTCTTGCTCAGTCCTTTAGCTATGCTTCTGGGTTCTGTTGTGTTGCACATATAACCTTGCATACAGCAGTAAGGGGCCACAGTAATGTGAGTTTTAATTCTAAATTGACTTCTCTAAGTGCACAAAAAGTCCTTAGATTTGCTGTAATATCTTTCCTTAACGTCTGTTTCTAAGAAGGGGAGCTTATATACCACTCGAGGGTGGAGTAGGAAATGAGGTTGGCTGCTGCAGTGCAAGGCAAATCTGATGTTTGTGCAATCACGCTGCACTTGGTAATTCCTGCACGATCAGCATATTGCTTGTCTCTAGTTTTAATTACTCCAGTATTTAGGGAGTTAATACTGTGCAGTCAGGGAATTGAAAAATATTGTGTGCATACATTTGCAATATCTCGTTTGCTGCAGTTGGAGAAATTACAGCCAAACCATGAAAGTCATTGATGTAGCCAGAGCGTTGCAGTTGTTGGGTGTCCTGACAGCTGGAATTGGTGCGATTGTTGGGATACTGCAGCTGTGTCTTAGCTGCTGGAACTGATGCAATGTGCATATTGTTGCCGAGTCATTGTGATTTTGGAAAGTGAAGTAGTTGACCTTTTTTTTTTTTTTTTATACAAGTGTCCTGTCTATTAATTGGCAATCAGTGCACTGTAGTTGTTGCTTTCAGTCTCTTTAAATTGATGTTGTGAACTGGGAGGTAGTTCAGCTTCTGATCTGATGAGATTAGTTTACAGATGAAAACAGCGAATGTTTTTGTCAATATCCATGTCTTCACACCCCTCAGCCATGTCGCTTTTTACCCGTTACACTGAAAGTGGCCTGGTGAGAGGAACGGATGGGATTAGTGTATCCCTCCATTCACTTACCAGCAGAAATTTCATCTTACAGGAGTTAGCCTGATGAAGTGACATTTGAAGATCTGTTTATAGTCCAGTAGGTTTGCCTTCCGTACCAGCAAGAAGGGCCGTAAGTTCCTCAGAGCCATCAGCTTTTTGACATTTTCCGTGTTGAGATGACGACGTCTGAAAGTCACCAACAGTCTTTAGCTACAGCCATTTCCATCTTTAGATATCTGACTCACTGGCCTGTAGCAATTTTAATCTTATTAGCGATCGTTTCGTTTATGGTAGACCAACCACACAGTTCACTGCAAGGTTAGAAGAAATTACCAAATGCTGACACAAATGGATGGAGGGATGAATCAGTGGTGGGGTGTAGGTTATGGCCTTCTCGCAGTCATCCATCCCCTAACCTTCAGAGATTTTGAAATGATCCTAACGCCTGTTGCAAGGAAGGGAGGGTTCAGTAAGGCAACCAGATATTTTTGTGACTTTGCCAGGAAGTTACTTATTGTGGAGACATAAACCTTCTACTTTCATTGCTTACAGTTTGAGAAACCTTTTAATGAAAATAAGTTATGTTTTCTACCACTGCTGCTTAGCAATAGTATTTCAGATTTAAATATAGACTTTAATGTATTAGATTGCCTGCTTTCACGGGAATATAAATCTTTCACTGCAATATGGTCCTGGATGTCTTGCAGCTATCTCTTCTAACACATTTTCCTTCACACCATGTGTCAAGAGGTTTAATGTTTCATTAACTCCCACAGCATTATGGTCTATGTAAGTTACAGAGCTGCCTTATGTTTTGTGTACCTTTGGGGAGTTGATTGGAATAATTCACTCCTACGCTTTATTTAGAAGTGACAGTAATAATGTACCAAAAAAACCTTCATGCTGTATCTTTTCATCCTTATTATTCATGAAAAATTCTGAAAAATCACGAACAATGCTTCGTGATTTTGCTAACCTCCACCTAGCTAGTTGAATTTAGGGTTTGTAAGAATTTACCTAAAGCCTCTGACATTTGGAATTAGGAAACATCTCATGTCTCCCGTAACGGAGAAAAATAGAGTTGGGAGGGTTTCGTGAGGTTACGCGGAGTTTGGTGTAAACGTAGAACTAAATTAACATGTGAATTTTGAAAGAAATGTAAGAGAAGGAGCACGGTTCTGTGTAACACCACTTTGCTAATACAGCACTCGTAGACCCTGAACAATTGGTGACAACCGTTATCTAATTTGTGTACCGTAAACTCTTCAGAGTGACATTACTTTGCCAGTGCTTCAGAAGGAGCTTTTAATTAGGATACAGTTCTGTAGTGTCTTCAGTAATAATTGCAAGGCTTATATCAGACATATGGAAGAGTTCACCAGAACTTTTAACAGACTGTTAACCAACTAAATTAAGTCAAAAGAGTTATTTCTTTCTGTTGCTTTCTGTGTCATTGATCAGTGTTGTTGTCAGTGATCAAACTTTTTCCAAATTAAATTGCAATCTGTGTATTTTATGTCTAGTGACTGTTCTTAAAAGGCTGAGATTCCAACATGGTGATGAGTCCTTAGCTCAGGCTGTAAGATTTACTTTTTTACAATTTTTTTCTTACGAGAATTTTTTATTAATGGACTCTGGATCACCTATCTCAGACAGTTTGCCCTTGTGTTTCTCAGCACTCAGTCAGCAGAAATCATTGCTGTGTGCTTCGTCTCTGCTCATCTTGATAATAAACTTGATATTATTCATATATAAAATAGTATTTAATATATAAACTGCACCAGAAACTGGAAGAATTTGTTAGAGTACAGCTACCACTCAGGATAATGGCAGCAGAACATGATGAGCACATGCAAAGGCGAGGTCCCTTCTTCAAGGAATCTGCAGGGTTAAGTGGTAGGAGCTGCTCTGTCGGCAGTAAGATCTGGTATGCAGATTATCTCAACGGAAGTAATTTGATCAAAACTTGATTACATTTGCAAAATATTATTTAACATGTTTGCTAGCACACTGAAGTACGAGCGTAAATAATTAAAAGTAAACAACAGTTGTCCTTGCTTTTGTACTGTTTACTTTGCAGAATACTGAATTTTTCAAATTAACAGTGTTTGCATCGTTAGTGTGAATTAACGAGATTCTAGTGTAGCTGATTTTTTGTTGCAATTCCTGGCTTAGCTACTGCAATTGGCGTAATAACAGCTGCTTAAAACTCCTGGGTGTAGATTTCTTCCCTGTTAATGATCTGTTCACTAATGATTTAGTATCTCTTGAGAGTTTAGTTTCCAGTCTTGAGGTTGTAACACAGAGAAGACAGAATTACCTCTCATTCTTGTTCTCTGCAGTTGTCGTGTCATACTAGAGCCATACACATCCCCACTAGCTGGGGTGCTTTTTTTGTTCGTGCTTTCAGTTCTCAGTCCGAAAGGAAAACAGAGAAGCAACAAGGCCCATTCTTCTCAGAGACAGAAGATAGTGTGCCTGACATGAATACATCTAAATTAGATATAAATATCCCAGATATTTTCTCTTCTGAGCCGACTGATATCTTAGATGTTTTTATGCAGTAAGTGCAAGCTCCTTTAAATAGCTGCATTTTTTGCCTCCTGCTGAAAAAGCGGCTGAGTGGTTGTTTTGGGTTGAAAGAAGTCTTGGGAACTTATAGCAGGTATTTCCTGAGCAAGTAGCAGAAGAGCCTGGATTTATTCTAATAGTGATATACCTTCTCTGAGCAAGGCTGCAGATGAACAATTTTCTTTGCACAAGCAGAGAAAGCAGCTTGTAGTCACCCAGGTGAGTGTTCAGAAAGCGGACTCAATGAGCATGTATCTGACATGTCCATCCTGTGGCAGCTCAGTGCAATCCTTTTTATTCAGAAATGCAACAGAATTTGCAGAAACCCCACCCCCAAAAAAGCCAGTTTTATCCAGAATATGGAGAGGGTGTTAGGCTGATGTTTTAAAATGTGTGCTTGGGCTTCTCTACTAGCCTTTTCCTTCCCCTATGGTAGCCAGCAGCCAGCGTGTTCCTGGCTTGCTGAGCTGTAAATTTAGGAAGTGAGGATGCTGGGGGAAAAAGGATTTTAGGCTGTCAGAAAAATGATGCACCAGTATTTCAATATGTAACTCACTTACGGTAGGTAAATAGCAAAATGCTATTAGCTTCCTGCAATAACAGCTGATTTACGTATCCTGAATAGTTTCCAGATTCATATGAAGCTATTGAGGTGGGCAGTCCTCTTTAGTGACTTTTGAATTTCTCCTTTCAGCTTTTCTCCTTTGCGTGTCTGCACATAGTTGTACACAGGCAATCTTAAAATTACGTTGTAGGTTTACTGTTTTCTTTTCTCCATTTAGGAAAAGAAAGAATCTGAATATGAAAAGCTGATACTTGCTTTGAAAAAGGAACAAAATATTTATTCTACACTAGTGAAGACCTTTAAAGAGTCTGATAGGTAAGTACTTCTATTTTGGTGGAAAATCTAAACTCAAAGGGCCAAAGTTAGAAGTTGTGAAAAATAGTGTAGCTTAACTGGAGTGGTCATTATTTTGTACAGGCCAGTTGTTAATGAAACATAAACTAGCTGTAAAAAAAAAATAGAAGTTTTTTTTTCCTTTCTCCTTAAAATAGAAATTTTTTTTTTTAAATTAAGGTTGCGTTATCTCAATTACCTAAATGCTTCTAAAAATATTTCTCTCTGGATTGGATTCTTAGCTCAGCCAGATGTCCATTTATGTACCAAAGAAAACAGCTAGATATTCAGAGAAGGTACTTGTCCTGTGTTGGACTATTGGGGAAAAATCAAATCACAGGGAAATATTCAGTGTAGGACTGATTTACCATAGTTTACTCTTTCTAAAATGCAGGTAATGATTATTTTCAAAGTGCCACCATGAAGATTGTGATGTAAACATAATCAAGAATATAATCAAGTAAGCTTTTGGAGAAGTTTAGACAAAACAGAATAATTGACATTTTCATAGGATATTTTCAATGCAAAGCCTTCAAAAGCATATTAAACTTTTCAACCTTTTAAAATTAAAACCCAACATTCTAGAAAGAAACCTCAGGCCTACTTTGTGTCCTACTATTGCGTGGCAGTCAAGGAGGAGACATTATGGAATGAATAAAGAAAATTCTTAGCCTTTGGGTAACAATGTTATTGGTTTTAGTAAACTGTGGTTTTACTGTTATAATTACAAATATCTTAATTAGGTATTTGGAGAATTTGGGAGACAGCTCCTAGCTCTTCCTGCCAGAAGGCTTGTACCTGCCAGCTTTGTGGGAACACGTTTGTATTTGCAGTCAGGGTATAGACCCCTATAGTTTGAATGCCAGCAAGTGAGTACTGCTAAAGTAGATGAGATCCAGTATTTGAATTAAGCGCATTAATAGTAATGCCGTCCTGTGCTTGGCCACAGCTTAGCAGCTGATAATAGAATCTTTTTCATTAGAAATGGTGATAGAAGTCAGATTAGGGAGATTACTTCTTATCTCGAGGAAAAGAGCGCTGCCTTTTGTGGCTGGTTTCTGTTGAACAATCGCCCAATGAAGGAAGAAGCCAGTTTGGTTTGGTATTTCATACAAAGGGTGCCCTGCCATTGAAACACAGTTTGTGGGTAAGGGGATTGTGGCTATGCTGTGTTGTAATGACAACACTAAGTAACAGCTCTGCTACCAGCTTTTCTTAGGATACCTTTCAAATGGGGAAAATTATAACTGTACTTGACTGTGCAACTTGAATGGGTATTTTTCAAAATAAGCTACCTGATGTCAGCACCAAGACATTTCTTGTCTCTCCAAGCAGAGAATTGATGCTTTTTCTCATAAAACCTTTAACACAGGAAAAGGAGAAAAAGCTTACTTAGCTTTTAGTAATGTGGTGGTTTGTTTTTCTTCTTAATTTTTGCTGAGTGTTTAAGAGAGCTCTCTCTTCAAAGATATTCCTGAGCCAGGGAGAGCTGGTTAAAGCAATGGTTTCTTGTGCAAAAAAAACCCGACAACAGCACACTTGTCAGAAGACAGACTGAGAGTCTTTTCATATATGCTGCCTTTTAATTAATGCATTTCTACAATATGCTCTTCTTCTCATGCGAGTATGATATACTGTCTACTTCTGTGTAGTCTCCTGTAAGACAGATTTGAATTTTGTTTGAAAGATTCCTGGATTGTCAGACGTTTCCCTGTTGCGGATTGGAAATTCTACAGCAGCTTAATTTATCTTAAAGTACTGAGCTTTGGAGTGAATTAAATGTCAGAATAAATAATACGATGAGTTCAGTAACACGTTGTTATTTTTTATTAAATCTAGTTTATTTCATACTATTACAATTTCAGTTTTTAGTGTACTTAAGTCTTTTTATGGACTGATCATAACTGTGTTGTCGATGCTGTTGAAGGGTAATGGGGAATATCTAGCAGGGGACAGCTGGATGTGCTGACGCTGTAAGAACTAGGAGGCAGTGACTGATGGTAAAGTAAGCACTTCAGTGGCTACGTTGAAAAAAAGCTGCTTAAAGAATTAATTCATGTTGACAAATTGTCATTTTTAAGTTTTGGAATTTATACTCAGTTGTGATAATTGACGCAATTTCAGCTTGAAAGGTCGCTTTACAGATTGTTGGCTACCTGAAGAATTAAAATAGCTGGATTGTGCCTGGGTCATATTTTCAATGAAATGTGATTTTTTTATTATTTTTTTTTTAGTGGAGCATTATATTGTATAGCATAGTTCTGTAGCAAGGGAACAAAGTTTCCATGGTCACCACATAATGGAATACACAGAAGTTAGTCATTTTAGTTTTCCTTAAAAAAAAGTACAAAGAAATTGGCCCTTAGAATATATCTGTCATTAAGCTGAAACAATCAGCATAGTTCAAAGCAGCAAGAAAAGGGTGTGGATGTAAAGGTTTATTCTCATCTTTCTGTGCAGGGATTTGTTTGTTCCTATGCATCAAAATGATGTAACTGTGTGATGAAATACAGTGATGGCTACTGTGAAATGGTATCTTTGTGGAAGCCTGCGCATATAAAAGAAACTGCCATGCCCAACAGAATTTATTCAATTGAAATCTTAAAGATTTTTTTAATATATAATTCTGGTTTTCTCCTTTTTCCATAGTTTAAATAGCTTGCAAACAGAGCTAAACAACATCTTCATGTTACGAAAACAACTAGAAGACGACATTCTGGCTAATCGGAATCTACACAAGATCTTAGAAGATCAGATTAAGGATGTCAAAAACCGACAAGGTCTGTATACATGTGCAGACCATCCCTTTTCTTGGTCTTCTTGCACAAAAGAAAACTGGTTTTATTATAGTCAGTTTGCTGTGATGGAGAAGAAATGTTTGAAAGTAGATGAAGGTGTGAAAAGGCGTCTTCTCGGCCTTCTGTACTGAAAATTATTTGATGGATTTGTAACAGAATGTCTTTGAGCAATCAGGGCATATACAGAGGCACAGTTTTTCTCTTTCCCTGCAGCAAACGTTAGTAATTCTATGGCAATACTACTGCAGTGATTATTTCAAGCTGCCTACAATTTTGTACCTGTAGAATTTACTGTTTTTCTGCAGAAATCAGATTTCTGACTTTGAATAAATCTGTGGCCATGGGATCACTTTCTTTCCGTGGAATTTAATTATTTCACAATACTTCGATAAAAAAATTTTGTCTCAGGAAATTGCTAGACTCCTCCTAACACAAGAAGTATTTCCAGAGAAGAAAAAAGTAGTTGGTAGTTTTGTTATTTTGTAGTTTATTCAGAAATAGTAGAGCTTTTAAATATAACTTTTTTGTTTGTTGTACTTCTCTGAAGGTGTTTTTAATATATACTTAAATAGAGCAATGAATGATGTAAGTGGACATTGTTAAAGATAGTTCACTGCACATGTACAGACACATTGGTTTTGTTCTGTAGTGGATATATAAAAAACAATAAAGTCTGTTCACTTACCTTTCACTTAAAGCTTCAATTTTGGCATCATTCCCTTCACAGCTTTGATAAGTGACAAAAAGTAAACTTCTGCCATTTCAGAGTTTCTGACCTCAAAAGTAAAGAGGTGATGAACAACCAGGGGAAGTCAAAGGGACTTGGGGGCTCTCCTGGGTCCAGTTGTCAAAAGCAGTTGAGCTGTAGGTGAGGCTGTTAGGGAGGAAGGCTCTGAAAATTAGTAATTATTTGTGAAGCTTTGAGTCCTTGCAGCTGCCATGGGATCGGTGTCAGAGTGGGAAGTAGAATTTGGAAGTCTCTTTGCCATAATTTAGATATGTTTTCTCACTATTTAATGAAATAATACAGATATATAGAATAATACAGAATTAATTGTCTATGTTGCAAATGAACAGGTGTTTATTGAAATGTAACAAACCATTCATATGGCTATAGAGGAAATTAAAAAGTATTTTCAATTCCATTAATTTTCAATTATTTTGAGCCAAAAGCAAAATAAATTCCATAACTTTGTCTAACCTGGCTTTTTGCATTGAGACTTTGAGTTTATTTTCATAAAAATATGGCTAGAATAACTATCTTTGCCTCACTTAACCTTCCTAAAAATTATTTCTAATTGCAATGCTAAATATGCAAATTATAATGCAGAATTACATTCACAACTCATGCTGATAACAACAGAAAATGCAGCATGTCCAAGTGTCAGAAGCACAAAGAAATGTAAGGACAGAATTTGATCAGTTGAACAAAAAGCTTATTTTGGTGAATGAAACATTTTAACTGGCCTCCCTGAGATTTACTAGTAGGCACTTGGAAAGTCATGTTTTTGCATTTTATGTTTTGTTTTCCTACAAACAAATAAGAGTTTCTGAAATAATTTCTGTTATTTTGACAGATGAAACACTATCCTTCTGTGGAGATCAAACATCCTATATGAGTATTTGCTTAGGAGAGCAAGATCATTTAAACCTACAGATAGACCATCTGTCTCTTGAAGAACTTAAGAAAAAGGTATTGATCTGTTTTATTATTTACTGGTTTTAATGGCTTAATTCTGCCTCATTTATAGTTTGTGCATCTCTCATGGAAAGAAGCATTGTCTTTATTTAGGTACAGCTTGGTAGTTCTGAAAGGATGTGATATTCTTATCTGTGTGGTTTGTGATCCACCTTTTATGAACTGTTTGTTCTTGTTACACAACATGAGCTTCAGAGTTCGATGAAACGTAGGTGGGTTGCTGCAAAGCTTTTATGCTAGTTAGCTGGATTCAAGTTTCAGGCTCAATACCATATTTTAGTCATCATGAAGTATACCAACTCCAAAGAAAAGTTTTTGTATTAAGTATTCAACGATGTGTACCTCATCTGCCTTTATTAATCATGAAGATGGTAGTGGTGTCTGTAATTTATTCTTCTGTATAGCACACTCCATCCCAGGCTTTACAAATCTTTTGATAAATAGGGCATGTTATAAAATAACCCTGAGGTAGGTTAACATTATCTCCATTCTACATTAGGAGAACTGAAATTCACAGAAATTAAATGTGCAGGCAATTGTCAAACAATAAATCAGTATTGGAGTATAAAAGCTGTTCTCTTGCTGCACCCTGTGCATTGATCTCTGATCAGTGCACCGGTTTATGATAAGGACCTCTGCTGAATACGATTGTTTGGGTGTGAACGTAAGTGAAGTTTTACCTTTCTCATGGCCAGATGAACTGTAGGCAGGTGTTCAAAGTGTGGAGGTGGGTAATCTGATGGAAAGAAGCTTGCCTTACACTCAGCGGGTGTCAATAAAAAAAAAAAAAACAGATTGTGTCTCAGTCCCATCCTGGGGTTATACCACTTTTATCACTGAAAGTATTCCCTTTGGCATGTTCTGTGACACTCATCAGTAAAAGAAGTTTACAAACCATTTCTTACCTGAAAAAGGGTTTGTATGCCTGTATGCTGATCTGCCTTTTCCAAATATATTCATAGTTCTAATAAAAAGATTTCACTTTCTTCTGCAAACATTGCTTTCTTGATTATACTGCAAGTCCGTGACACTAATATCTGTTTGAAAGTCTTGAACTTGATTGGCCTCTGTTGTACAGATTATATATTTCTGAAACTATGCACATTGGTAATGTCTTACAAAGGGTGTCTGAGATACAAGAACAGATTGTTTCTGAATATTACTATTGCCCTGTAATGGTGATTTCAGTTGCACCAAAGTGTTTCTTCTCAGATCAGCCTGTTGCGAGGTGCCCTTGGGTTTCTTTTTGCTACTGAATTATGAAAATTGCTATTTTAACTTAATAACATGGCTGGAAACTAGTCTCCCAAGTTTAGATTTTTTGAACACTAACTTACAAATATATGATCATGTTTTCATACATAGGGAGATTGTCTCATGAGCAGATACAGAATCCCTGGCTTTCCAGCTCTGCTCTGTAGATTTACCTGGAGAATTGTATATCATAATTTGTTTTCATACTAGTATGGATATTACCAGTTTTGCTTGTTCTTCCTTGGGTTGTTCAGGTTACTGATCTTCTCTTGATGGTTAAGGATCTGCAGTCAATTAATCAAGAACTTAAGAAAAAGCAGCTCGGACTCAGTACAACAGATTCTCAAGGGAAGGAAGCACTAAAAATATTAAACCAGAGTAAGGTAGGTTTTCTGTGTTAAAATAGTGAATCTGACTCTCACATCTAATATACCTTGTGGAATCATTTACATTAGTGCAAAATGACTGTAAAACCCTAGGAGCTTAGATTGCTAATTCCTTATAATAACTTTTTAAATTAATGATGTAAACGACTTTAAGAGGTTAGCACAACAGAGAATCAGCTTAATTCAGCAAGCGTTCAGTGATGTGTTTAGTTGATTTTAAGGAAGCAACATACACATTAAAATATTTATGGTGTCTGTTGTCTGTTGGTTTTGCCTATTGAAAGGGGAAGAGTTAATTTTGCTTTACAAAGAAAGCAATATCTTATATAACATTTTAGCTATTACTGAATGTCTGCTTGTCTACTGTTCACAAGAGTTGTCCTCATGCTGTGCCTAATTCTGTGACAGCTTAGTTCATATCTCGTCTCCACCTGCAAAACGACTAGGGTTCACAATGGCCAAAAAAGTAGGATTAGCACTTTGGGCTGCTTAAAAACATGTTTGTTCATTCATGTAGAATGGAGAAGTGGACAGCATTGTGGCAGAGTGCTGAGAGATGCAAGGAAGTACTTATTGCTGGGTGTTTGATGCTATTGCCAAAAGTTAAGACTACTTTAGCTGTGGGGAAGAAGAGTTCTGAGTAAAATACTTCCAAGGATTTTGGGTGCTGGATCCCCATGTATCTTATTATACGTGAATATTGAAGGATGTTCGGCAGGCTCTGGTAGACTCTAGTGAACCTTCTAGCTTGTTATAATGTATTGCTGGAAACGTGGCTGGTATTACTTTTCTTTATATTCTGCTGTGGTTTTTGTGTTCAGTTACATTGCTCTTGTATGCTACATATTGAATAGGAAGACAAAAATATAAAAGGAATACTGATGGTAGTATTTTCTGTCTTGAATTTCTAAATCTGAATTAAACTCAAAAGAACAAGAGATAAATAGGAATAGTTTGATTCAGGTGCATGTAGGGATTGCCTAATTCGTGAACTGTCACTGCTGATGATTTTTCTGAAGGACTCTGGAAAAAGGGCCATGTCCTTTACCATATGTGCTGCAGATGCACTGGGAGCAATCAATAGAAGTTACAAAATTATTCTTGCTTTTTCATTTTTAAGACATATTTGTGTTACCTTTAATTGACACATGTCTTAAATTATAGATCAGCCTTTAGGGGTGCTGTGTATTTTATTAAAATAATGAATTTACATGTTACTTTAATAGGTTTGCTCTGTAAAGCTTGTGGGTGATCTCTTTCAAAGTGCTTGCACTTTACATCCTTTAATATTTCTAGTAATTTGCTGTGTCATCCTGCAGAGGGTGCTGCACCCCCACCGATGCAGTAGTTAATAATACCAAAGGAATTTTTGTTCTGTACTAAGATTATCATGACAAGCTATCATGCTCTCATGCATTTGTATGAGCATGAAAAGAACATGTAGGGCTACTTACTTAAGAAGCTGCCTATGTGAAATGAGACACAGAATGACAAAGAGTGAAGCTTGTAAAATATAAATAAAGCCTCAAAATTCTGGTGAAGGAAACAGAAAAGTAAAATATGGTATTTTAACCTGTGCCAGAATGATGACGGTACTATAATGCTCTGAAGTTAAAGGAGCTGTGATTAAATGTTTTTAGTTTAAAAAGGTACCAGTTCATCAGTCTTGTCAATAAACAGCTACCTGGCTTTCAGGCTATGGATGTGACAACATTATATTTTGTGTATTAATAACCATTGTCAGAAAGAACAAGTCCTATTTTTTGTGTGTATTTTAGGCTAGAATTTGTTGGCAGGCAGTGCCGAGATGATGCTAACGTGCTATAAGAGGAATTTGGACAGGCACAGGAAGGTGTACCCTTCGTAGGTTCTTAAAATGAACCCATCTTTCTCTTCCTTCACAAAGCTGAAGCACAAATCAGATGAATCTGCAAGCTGGGGTCTCTGCAGGGCATCCCCAAGGGTCTGACAGCCCCTGGTACTCTATTTTTTGGCTTCATGTTTGGACAGGAGGGAGGAGGAGGATAGAAAAAGGTTGGTTTTGTACTGTCCTCTGAACATCTGCTTTCTCTGAGAGAAGCAGTCTCAGTGATTTCAGCCTCCAGGGCTCCAGGGATCTTTGCAAACCAAGCATATCAGTGGTTCATTTAGGAAAAACATTCTCAAGGTTTTCAGTCTCCAAGGAAATACTTTAAACAGGCAGCTTATTCTCAGTAGACTCTTTTCTGGCCTTAAGCCACATATTTTCTTTTAATATTTTGTTGAACAGTAGATTATATTCCTTGGAGAACAGAAGTTTCTTTTCAGCCTCTTAGACATAGGACCATAGGACCAGGCTCAAACTGCAGCCATGTCTTATATTAGTGTGCTATAATCTGTTGGTCTGATGTAATAGTTTCATTTTTGAGAAGCATCACTTATGAAGCCCAATACTGGCCTGGGAAGCACATGCACTAGAAAATGCTGACTCAGAAAAAGGGGTTGCATTGGGTAGGTAAGTTATATGTGCAAACTAGTTTAATACACAAATGTATTTAATACACAAATTAATTTGACGACCTGAATCTGGCCATGGAAAATTCAACCTTAGCAGTTTTTTATAATAGTTAATAGTTAATATTATTGGCTATGATGTCCCATGATTACAATGCAAAAATATCTTTTTTATTGCATATCTTTGCAATGTACCACAGTCCTGTCTGTGTCTGCCTCTAGTTTTCAGACTGTCTTTAGTTTGTGTTGTCCCAGAGAGCCAATTTCTAAGTGAAAATACCAAAATAATTAAAACATGACTCAGAAATTAGTTTTGCACATAGGTTTCTAATAGTAAAAGGAAAACATATTAATATGCTGCACCATTGCACCATCCCCTTTCTACCTTTTTTAGTTCTTACTTAAACCATTAGAGTTGTTTATAGTGCTAAGAGTTGGAAGTTAAAAAGGCTTTTCTCATTTATTTCATATATACATTTATGTGCCCATTTTGTGCATGCTTAATTAAAAAGAACAACAAACCCCACACATGCATTCAATTCCCAGTGTTCTTAGGAAGTAAAAATAACGCTCCTGAAGCATCCTGTTTGTCTGCAATCAGGCTGACGTGCCGTGAGCCAAGACTTTACAGCATGTGATGCTGGGGAAGCAGGTTTTTCTTTTCATGTCATAAGTTTCAGCAGTGCACTTCATATCCATCGAAGCTATAAATATCACATCCACGACCTCTAGACACCAGTTTCTTTCTTGCCAGTGTGTCATCTGAGGCTCTGTACCTATAATCTCAATTTACTGCTTTTTCTGTAACTATGCTCAAGATTCTGCTTTTCTTGTCTTAGGGTAATTTTTCTTTAGCCTCAGTCACACCAAAATATGACTGTTATACACAACAGTGCTGTATTATTGCCTCTAGTGCTTTAAGACTAAAATTTTTATCTAATGCAAGGTTGCATCCACTGTGCCAGTGCTATATCCTACCTGTGGTTTGGGCATGCCAGGCATTGCGTCATTGATATTCACCATCACTCTTGCATGTTTCTAATATTTAATGAGGTTCTAGCAGCAAAGATCTTAAATAACTATCTTTTTCTATTAGATTGGGAAAAGTTGCTATAAAACAAGTTGATATAAACGTCCAATCTGGTTGAGATTCTATTTTAGAGTTCCCTAAATGTAGCTGTTTGGATGCCATCTGCAGTGATACAGAGGCTTGCCTGTGCTGTGTTTTCATGTGCCTTTATCCATACCCACTCTGCCTCTTGTTCTGCTGCTCATTCCTCCTAGCTCAATGAGTTGGGTGCTTGCATGGTTGGACCTGCTCTCTGGCTCAGGTCTGCCACACTTTGGGAACCTTTGTTGAAGTTTAGTATTGATGTGTGCCTAAACCACTATACATCGCAAAAATCATACCACCGTGCATTCAAGAACTCCCCCAGAAAGCAGGAGTTTTGCTCTGTGAAGTACCAGAATGTAGCCAGGAACCTGAATAAATTGTTCACGTTTTTCTGCGTTACTGTATATGTAGTGGTATATGAGGAAACAAGAATAGCAAAGCTTGGTTATGGAACGCAGCTGCGAGTGTTGCATCACAGGTGAGCGGTGGAATGTGGTGACTGCAGGTCCTCTGGGGTGCATCCCAGAGCTGGTTGAAAGACAGTCATTGTACTCAGGTTGTTGTCTGAATGGCTTTGCCAGAGTGTGACTACAGAATGTAATAATAATAATTTTTAAATAGGAGGTTTCCTTATGTCTAGTATTAAACTGACTTTGGTAAGGTTAGATTCTGTACTCTCTTGCCGAAGCAAATTGGGTTAGGAGGTAAATTATGAAAGAGGTGAAAATATTCTCTTCTCCATGAGCTGGGTGTAAATGGAGCTCACTCGGGAGTGGTCTGTACTGCTGTTGAGTGATGAGCAACCTGTGTCTTGTTCCTTGCTCAGGATTGTTATTCAGGTCTAACACCCAGCAAACCAAAGGCGATCGTGGTCCTGCCATCTGCTGCGCTGATGTCAGGGACTCCAGCTCTGCTGCTGTTCTAAAATAAAGTTGGGGCTTCCTTCTCTTTGCTCAGGAAATATTAGTGCTGGCATATGGACTGGGTTCTGTGAAAAATAGGGAAAATGATGATTTGGCACCATTTGCTGCAAATTGACAAGTTTAGGCAAGACAAAGCAGATGTAACCTTTGTTACAGTAAGTCTTTTTTAGGAAGCTACATGTGTTTTCTTTTAGAAGTGTCAATGTCTTGGATGCTGGAGAAGAGCCTTAATTGTGTAGCGAGTGAAAAGGAATTCTGGAAGTGGGAAAATAAAATAGGCACATTGAGAACATGACTGGGGATAGGGGTCCTTTGTCAGGAGAGGTTAAACGATGTTCATTTGTTTTGTTAAAACTGAGGGGAGGGGGGGGAAAGTGTTAAATAAAAATGAAGTAATGTGAAAGATAAGGTTTCATTGTAATATGAATTATTCCTGTTTTTTGTATTAATTTCCTTTGATCTTGTTGAAGAAATCTAATTCAGTGTTTGTTACTTTGTATTACAGGCTTTTTTTGTTTTCTTTTAAGACATGTCACTGACTTATTTATGCATGTTTCATATCACAGTATTTTTTTGTGCTACATTTTCACGTCATTCCATACTTTGTGTAGTTTCTTGAAACAACAGAAGAGCCTGTGATGCAGACTGAAGATGGTGACAATGACAGGAAGATGCAGAACAGTCAAGTTTATGAGAGGGTCAGTCAGGTAGGACTCTGCTCTGTGTACATTATGTTACACTACTCTTTTCTCTGCATAACCTTTAAAATTCTTGCATTCTTAGAACACAATGTCTTTTGCAAACAAAGCATACTTGTCTTGGTATCTGATTTTGCTTTCAACTGATTGTTATACTAAAGAGTTTCCGAAAGCTTCTGCCTGTGTTTTTCTGCTGCTAGGGTCTTCCAGTCAGGATAGCTTCCATTCTGGTCCTTATTTCCTCCTGTTTGAGTACTCATAATCTTCCTTAATGGGGATGATAGTCCCTTGAAATTGTGTTTCTTTATACACACACACTCACTCAGTTTCTCCCTCGCTAATCTTCAGCCCCCCTTGTAGTTGGGCCTCTAGTACAAATTGTGTGAGATTCTTCTGCTGCTCTCATTGATGAAAAAATATTGGACGTCCTTCCTCAGGGTTGAAATACTTGATATCATGGTAACTTGCTGAAGACATTTTCATACTTACGTAAATTTCTGGAATCAGCTTTTCTCTGGTCATTCAAAATAAATGTAGTAGAAAGCATCACGGGATGAGAAAATCACGGTGGAATGAACCTCAGAAGATCATAGAATGCAGTTAAAGTTGAATGTTTCTAGTTGTTTGAAAATGGTAACATGCTAAAATCTGACACAAAATGGCACATTTTGACTGGTTATGTTGACTGGTTATATTGAATAATGATGTTCTGTTCTCTGAAATTCGTAAGATCTGTGTTTCTCTGTTACTAGGTATGCCTTCAGCTATCCATGGATTGTCCTTCCGAGGTGGATAAACAGGTAAATGATGTATTGTAAAGATTCTCATATTAACCTCATAAACGTCTTAATCTCTCACTGCTGATGTGTACTGATGAAACTGTAACCAAATGGACCCAGTCTAAACTCTCATGTAGTTGATAAAAAGATTCCCATTGATTTAAATGGGGGTAGAATTACTGGAGAAACCCCATGTAGAAGTTGTCTCCAGTGTAACATAAATGAAGTTGGCAGCTTGTAAATACTATAAGTTGCATTCTGTCCTTGCCATCAGGGTTCGCACCTGGAGATCCCAGGGCAGAATTTGGTACTTTGAATATAGATGTTTCAAAGGTAAACTAATAAAAAGTTAGCTAAAATCTGCAGGCAACATTCCAGAAGTTTCGTATGTATTCAAAGATAAATACCCTCAGGGAAATCTACTTAGTACTAAACAACTGATCACTATGAATTAATCATATGAAGTAGATGTTCATTAGTTTTTCTATTAATAAATAGTAAGTGAAATGTCTGTGGATGCTTCTTAATGTAGATAAAGGTCATCAGGAATTACAAAACCTGATTACAAAAAGATTACAGCCGTGAATTTAATAGAACATTGCATACCTGTCTAATAAGAAAATGTTTGCAATTTTTTAACAGATAACTCCATCAGGCTATTCAGAGAGTTTCTGCAAAGATAGACATTATAGGAATCCAAATAAGCCTCAGTTTGAACATGATACAACTGGCAAACACTTTGGCAGAATAGGGATGAGTGAACATGAAACAGAAGAGATGAACTTGCTCACATCTCTTTTAAGAGAAAATAGAGCATCTGTACTTGAATCTACGTAAGTATGTGAGAGATGCACTGCTTTTGACAGTATTTCTATTTGAGAAGAGAATAAAGTAATTTTGCTAAAGTGAATTTAGATAATGGCACTGTCTAATTTACCTGAGAGATTGGCAAGGCGCCTTCAGAGCCATTTTAGTCTATCATGCAATTAAGTAATTAGGAAACATACTATCAGTCGAAATCCTTATGAAAAAACCATTACAATAAAAAAACTCTCCGAAGTTATTGATACACGGAGCTTTACTGTACAGAGGAATTGTTTTCAGGATGGGGGCTAGCAGTGCTAAAGGGCACAGATGATAATATGTAGTGCTGATTTTTTTTCTTTTTTTTTTAATATTAAAATGTCAGAAAGCACAGGCCAGTGAATGGTGGTGTGGTGGAAGGGATGAATCTGTATTGCTGTAGAAGTGATACGTGTGAGAAACTGAGGATGGAGGAAACGGAGTTACAGTGACTGCAGTGTTAATTCTGAATGGACATTGCTGGTATGCTTTGTGGCCTCTGTCCTTCCATCTGAACAGCTTGGACAGAGGCTTGCTTTCTGTAGGCAAATCAGGCAGTCTGTGTCCATGTGCTGCAGCTGACTAATTGGTTATTCCAGTGTAAACCACTTGTAGGGCTGCTGAGATGAACCATGTTGTAAGTACTTAGGTCAGTTTTGAATCTAGTTTAACAAATGTTTTGTATGTGTGTGCACAGGCGCTACGCTACAATGTAATCCATTCCCAGGCAAAATGCTCGTTTCTGTAGGATCTGGACAATACCAAGAAAGAAGTTGTACAGAAAAAAAAACACATCATCATTACTCCCCCCCCCCCCCCCCCCCCCCCAATTTCATGCTTTTAAACCACTTAATCTCCAGGTTGAAAACTGAATTACAGCTTTGCTGGAGATCACTCTCATTTTTCTTTTTGTTCTGTCCATGTTCTAAGCCTATATACAGTATGAGGGGACTTTTTTCCAGTGCCCGTCAGTGTTGTTCCTTCAGCTAGCCACACCACAGTGCTTTCTGAAGAGCAATGGGAATGACCTTCCACATACAGAGGGCTCAGCAGTGCTGGTAGCAGAATGTCCTCTGGAGTTACACAACTCAAATCCTGTTCTGGGTTCAGGATGCGCTGCAGTTGACTTTACTCAAGCAATTCTGTGTTTTTACATTACTATCTAAAACTCTCCAAGAGGCATAAATGGACTTAGTTGCCAAAGGACTATTTAATGACAAATGAGGGGATGTTGCTCTTAGAAGATGAACAGATAACATTGTTTTATTTGTTAACATTACTTAAAAGTCTGCTAATGAGTGATTTCACCACCATCATCTTTAGCATTTTAGTGTGTAATCTTTTCTATATCCAAGTATAAATGTCCTGACTGACTGGTGATGAGCCTGTGCTTCGGGTAACAATTCTCACTAATGACATTAGATGCCAGACAAAGACATAAAAAGCCTAGTTAGTTTCTACAACTTCAAATGCTAACTGTATAAATACAGTTGTTTTAAATGCTGGTTTATATGTTTAGCGGCACAAACTGCTCTTTATTGGACACATGAAATCATCTGTAGAATTTGAGGACTTGCTTATGCCTTAAGTGCCTCTTATTTGGCTTCAGTTTCACTTAAAACATTGCTTTCTAAACAGTTGTTGATGGACCCCTGGTTATCTGTGAGGCAGTTTGTTGGTCTGTAGTGAGCTGTTTTTGCAGGCTTTTGGCTGCTTTCTCAGTTTCCAACTTCTATGTTACATTAGAAATACATGAAGGGACACATTTCAGCAAAACTCAACATCTAGAGTCTCCCGTGTTTTGGTGGGAATTTTATTTTTAAGGTATTTCAATCAGAAAGTAAAATGGTTTGAAAACCCATTCCTGTTTCTTATATTACTGTTACGTAAGCAATTGATTTAGCTACCAGAGGTTTACTAACTGTTTGTGGATGAGGAAAGGGGTTATAGAGCATATATGGTCATGAATTCGAGAAAAACATTGATGAGATAATTTGTGTTATAACTCACGCTGTGAAAATGTTTCAAAACCTCTGTTCATTAGTGAGTAATTCATTAGTGAATAAAAGAGTCTCCTGGGAATCTCAAGTATGTCAAGACACTGCAAAAGTGTTTCTTAGAAGGTGTTCTTGTTTGCTTAAATAAAAATAAAAATTCATGCCTTTTCTTTCCTCCTTCCTGAGTATAGCAGACAAGAACAAATGAAAATTGTAAATGAACTGTTAGATCATCTGAACACAACTGAGCAAGAATGTTCAAGTGAAGATATCGAGAAAAAGGATGAAAAAGATCTTAGGCAAATGATTATTCAACTAAGAGCTGAACTCAAACATTTCAAGCAGGTCAATAAATTCTTAAAGCAGCAAGTAGAATTGAAATCAACTTTTGATGGGAAAGAGAAGCTTTATCCAGACGCAACGCCACAGATTAATAAGGATATTGAGTTGTTGAAAGTGGAATTGAAAGATGCAGCTACACAAACAATGACTTTAGAGGGTAATGTCATGAGATTGAAACATGAAGGCAAAAAAGGAGCCTCAGAAGAAAAAACAAAATATTCAAGATTAAATGCAGAAAGAGAACATCAGCAGGAAAATGTGTTTAAGAAGGGTGAGCAGCATGAAAGAATTTTTTTTTCAAGGAGAACAAATGAAGTAAGTTTATTTAAGATTCTCTTTTTAGTACTGAGGGGATAGATGTACAAAAGAGAAAAGTATGTTTCATTTCTAATATTAAATCTTGCTTTTGTGTAATGTTTAAAATTAGGAGAAGAGATATATGCCAAATATATTTAAGATAATTGTTCTTAATATTTGAATCTTTTCATCATGCACTTCAGTATGCCTTAGACCATTAATTAATTGAGTTTCATTCCTCACTGGGACTAGATACTAGTGAATATTATTAGCTATTTGGAAAAGAGAGAAAGTTTATAGCATAGCAGCCTGATTCTGTACAGCCTTATATCTATGTTCAGATGGTCATAAAGTGCAGAACTAAGAGGCAAATGGGGTCTAGAAAATTGAAGATGTCCATAATGTCTCAGAGCATGCTGGTGAAGACTTAATGGTAGATTTCAACAAACTCGAATCTTAATTCTGTGCTTTTATTAACATCTTAGCATTGTGTCTTGCTCTTACAGAAGTATGACCAGTAGCGCTGTGTAAAACTGTGGGGGCAGTTCTTCATATTTGGTTTGAAAACTAGGTGCACAGAGTCTGCTTTGTGAATACAGACTTACTTAATTTGCTTATGCCAGTTCAGTTTTCAAGCCTTCTGAAGGCAGGCAGCCTCTGATCCTAAACAAAGAGATGGAACAATAGTGCCTGCTAAAGAGTTCATGTGCATTGTTTCAGTAGCAGTTATAGAAGCTAAGTTGAAAACTCTTTGAAGATCTTAGCTCTTGCAGGGGAGACAAAGGAGAATCTTGCTTTTGACTTTGTGCACTTCTAATAGAGAATCTTGTAGCACCTACTGCAGGAATGGTTTCCATGACTTTAGTGATCAAGAGATTTCTGAGAGCTAGTGATTTATGTTCCAGCTTGTTCTTATTCTCTCCATTTCATTAAAGGAAGGTGCTTTTAAACCACGAGATGTTGTCTGTACTGGAATAAGCAACTCCATATGGGATTTTAAGGAAAAGATTTTGGCATGCATGGTTTTCCCTGGAAAACACCCTAGGGAATTCTTGCCAATCTTAGGAATAGGTTGTGATACACCTGAGAAATCAAAATCCGAGTAACTCACAAAAGCAACGTCTTGCTTCACCAATCAGCTTACATGTAATCAAACTCTATTGGGGCATCTTCACTTGCTAGCAGAGATTCAGTTACCTTCTTTTAAGCTTTCCCTATTGGTGGTAAATTTTTGATCTTTAACAAAAAAAAAAAAAAGTGTTTAGGAAAGAAAGACAATGATAATGGAAATGTTCTTAGGCTATTGTTAGCATTCTTAGGGTATTGGGTATTTGGTCAGTTGTGTTTGGCAGGCAGGCTGCTGTGAGAGCTGTGCCCACGTCTTTAGGATGCCTTGGCAAGTCTGACCAAGCCCTTTTGAGGCAGAAAGGAGTGGATCTGTTTGCCTTGTTCTATCCCGGGCAGCTGGCTTCAGGAACAGATGAAGAGATGAGGGCAGGTGGAAATGAGGAATAATAAAGATGGATAGTAGGGACTGGGTTTTGAGATCCTAGCTGGCCTATTAATTAAGATCTGCTTGTGATGACTTGCTTAAAAGCATGAGTGATGTCTTTGATTTGCTGGTCTCACCTCTCAGGAACGAAGGACAATCTCTGAAGGCAAGCAGAGGCCTGTCTGCCCTCCATGGGGAACACCAAGAGTTCTTTCTGCAATTCTGGTCACTGAAATCTTTTTTTCAAATTCCTGTTTTCATTAAGTGTCAGTATACTGTTTTGGTTCATCATGTTCCAGATGCCTCTCTACTTTTATGAGTTGCAACCTCAATGCAGTTTAAGAGTCTTCTTGTTTGGTCTAATCCAGTGTATCTGATATTTCTGAATGGCTTTTATAAATAATTTCATATAGCCTGCTGAACTGGACCTTAAGTAATCTGGGTGATATGTACGTATATGCAACAGCCCTGAGACAGGTGGAAATTGTTCAACATTATTTGTGCATTTTAGTAAAACTACCAGGAAGTTCATCTCAACTGGATTTATTTTTCAGCTTCCAAATGATATTGTATTCATTTATGTACCAAACGAATTGAGTATATCATTAGGAAAATGGAACTTGCTTTTTATTATTTTAAATTGTATAAAGACTATAATTGCTAAGAAATGAATGTGAAAAAGTATTTCAGAATACATTGGGTGGTAAAAGAAATTACAGGACTTAAAACACTGGTGGAGCAAATGAATGGCGAAAGAAATAAACTAAATCTATTTGAACATGCCATTATTGTTTTTTATTATTATTACATAGCGTTCTATAACTCTCATCAGCATATTGTATGTTTTTAGCTTTTTGGAGATAGCTCTACTTTATGCTCTGTGGTTTAAACAAGGACACATTTATTTTGTGTGGAGTCTTCAAGAGGTCAGGGGCTAACATGTAGTGATTTCCACTAAAAAATGTAGCTTCTCCTCCCAACTCCAATGATGTAATGTTTGTTACAGTAGGAGATGGGAATCCTGCAGCAGCAATGCATAGAGTGTATTGGTAATTAACTATTTTTGTTTATAAAAAATTTCTCTATGGTAGAGCAAATTTCCTCTGCAGCTGATGCAAAGCTATGTTCATTTGCTCAAAGGTATCAAAGGGCTGGTTTGAAGTAGTGCCTATTGGATGGAAAGAGAGGAAGAAAGGAAGCATGTTCAGAAATTTAGGAAAAATTAGAAAGATCCTTATTTTTTTTTAATATTAAAAAAAAGGATTTAAGGGAAACATTTCCTGGGTTGTGAGATACGATACAACTCATGAGAGTGGGAAGTAGTTAGAAAAGTCAGTTTAGGTAATAAACCATTTTCCTAATGCCTATAAAAAGTCAGGGTTAGCTAATACACCTACTGATTAAAATCCTTTGCTTAGTTGATGGTGATTTTGCTGCCTTGCGTCATGGACTGGAAGCCACTCACTGGGTGGTTGTGGATGCATAAGCAGCACTCACTCAGAAAATTGAACCAGTGGCATAGGCTCACTGAATGTAAGTTTTCCATGTTGCAAGGGTATTGCAGTCTTACTATTTTATGTGACAGTTGACTGAATCTTTATTTTTCCTGGAATACTAGCTTATACTTCCTTTACGTGACTGCTACATTCCCACCTGCCAACCTCTCATTTTATTCAATACCTTTTTCAGACTGATTCTGCTTTCCTGCCCAAGAAGTCCCGTCTGCCTGTACTCCTAAGATCATCCAGACCACTAGGAAGTGTGACTTTGAAACTTCGTGAGCAGAAATCAGATTCACAACTACAGCATCATACGAGGCTACCTTATGAAGATCTGAAAGCATGTGAAGTACAAAACAAACAATTCCAAGCACAAACAAATGGAGGGTTACTATTGAGCGAGTCGGTAACTGAAAACCTTGAAGAAGATCCTGCAGAGGAGAGCACATTAGTGAGAGGTAGATAAACGTTTAAAGAGCAGACATAATAACTTGTAATGCTGCTTGAAATAGTGTATTCTTTTCTTGTAGAAAGTAAAAACAGATCACTTTTACATAAGTACAATGCTGCTTATTCTTAATATTTATTGGGTAGGCAAATTATATATAGATGACTATATAGAAAACACTGTAGTTTTTTTCTTTTAGTTAAATTTATCTTTGCTGCTAAAATGTATAACAGCTTTGTATGGAATAGAAAGTCCCTTGTATGCATGGTATAATGTATATAATAAATGACAGTCTGGGAAGGTGCCCACACATGCACACACATATGTCAATGTTCAGGTAAATGAAAAATTTCCTTTATAGGATTCCAAGCCTAATGAAAACAGTAACGGAGACAGGAGAGTATAAAAATACCCTGTTTGTTTATGCTGCATAAACAAGATTTTCCAATATTCCACTGATCGGTCAAGTCATCTGTGTCTGTTCCCAGTGCAGCTGGGTTAATTTAAATTTACTTGTTGACAAAGTATCTGGATCAGCAACGTATGACAAATTTGTAAGGCAGAGTACAATGGGTATTGTATAAAGATTTGGAGTGGTTAAAAAAGTTCATTTGGCAGTAAGACTAAAAACTGGGTAGAGATGTAAAAGACAGATGAGGGACAGAGAAGGTGTTAAATATAAGAAGTAAGATTAAATCAAGCACCAAGTGAGCTACTGTCAAAAGCAGAAGTTGCAGAGGTTTTGATGTTAATGATAACATTATCATGGTGTGAGAAAGATATGGCATGACTCAATGGTACGTACTGAAGTTGATTGGACTGTAGCAGTTAGTTTTGGTAGGTGCAAAATCCATGGAGAACTCTGAGAGGGAAAGTGCTTTTGAATTGTATCCTGAAATTACCCGAATCTGTTAGTACTAAAGTCCTGAGATTTCCTTTTCGTACTGGTTTCTTTACTCTGCAGTGGATAACATTTGTACTACAGACAGTAATTCTGAGACTTAATGCAATGGAAGTTTGCAGAAGTCTGTAATCAGTTATAGTATTGGATGAACTGTTTAGCCTTTTCTCTAAGTTTAACACGAAACATTTAAAAATACACTATGAATGATTAGCTGTTATATTACAAAGGGGACTTGCAAATGTTTGTCTTCATTTGTTGGTAGGATGCTATTCACATCCTTGTAGTTTGAGTATTTTTAAAAACGTGAAAACACCATTTCATACCACCAGTAATGTTTGTATTACATTCTCAATAGTTGCTCCTTAAATGATTTTCCAGTTCTAAATTATCAGAGAATCAGGTTTGTGTGTGGGTTGTGATTTTTTTTTTTTAAATTTGGTTTTAACTATCTCCACTTGATTTTTTTTCTATTCACATACTGCCTTCTGTTTTCCCCCCTGCTATTCTTCAGTCGCCTCATTGATCAAACTGGACAATAGTGGGGCCCAGGCTGACTTGCAAGACATTGAATTGGATACAGGGGTCAAGAATGAATATCTGATGGACAAAAATCAGCAAAACTGTCAAGGTAGAGCATTTAAATTGTGTGTGTGTATATATATATATATATATAAAAAATTTTAAACTCTAGCGTCTTCTAAGTTGTGTAAAATTGTAATTTACTGGAGGCAATTGTCTCCTTTGCTGCTATATGTCAGTTTTAAATCTTGCTTATTTAGCTGGTATGGATTAACTGCTCTAAGAATCCCAGTTAGTCTTTTAAGGGTTATACTTTCAGAAGGGTCATGGGGATTTATGAGTCTGGTTACCAGTAAAAATAATGAGTTGTGTGCCTAACCCTGATCTCTACTGCTAATGTCCTCACTTCTGAACACTTCTCTGTATTAAATATGTTTGTTACTTTATGCTTCTGCATCTAGTTAAGAACTATTGCAATGAATCAGTTGAATGACAGAATTTTGCTTATCTGAGTTATTTGAAAGCGTTCAACTAGGTTGAAACCTAATGGAATCATTTAACAAAAATGTAAATAGTCTTAGTGCTGTATATTAGGTGTTTCTACATAACCCTTTAGTCAGTTATGGGAGGGCTTGAATAACCTCGTTAACCTGTTGTTTACAGAATACAGAGGATATGGCCAATTTTGGTCACATCATTACATTTACTCTAAAGGTAGTGTCACTGAGGCCAGTTAGTTAGTTTGCAGGATCATGCCCTGTGTGTGCCCTTTGTGTGTATGGACACATATATGCACAGAGAGCTTATTAGTCCTTCTTTGATTAAAGGACAGTGTCTCATTAAAATCGGTAACCCATATTCTAATCATAAACATTTCTTCCCTAATATCTATTTTTATTTCCTGCTTTTGTTGTCTGGAACATTTGCATGAAATCAGGATTATAGAGTTTAAGAGTTCATCTAGTATCTGAGTCTTTTTCCTCTCAGTCCACAACCTTCTTTGACATCAGTGTTACTGCAGCAACCAGCTACAAAGTCAAGGGATTATGCCTTTCAGGTAGAGAAGGAGGAAGAGAAGCTAATGAACTTAATGTCACATTCTCTTATTCCCCGTGTCTTCTTGCGTTCATACATAAGTGTTTTCTGAGAAACATTTCTGTCCTGTGATTCTGTCACCCTTGGAATGACATAAATAATGGTGTGCAGCAATCTGTGTATTGCAGAGAACATCAACGAGACTTATTTTCGAATATGTTGATGTTCCAGTATTGCAGCTTCATTTTTTTCCTGCTTTTAGGCTATATTTGTTTTGATTTGTCTTGTCCTTGTGCTTGTCTTGAAACTTCATATACAGCTGTCCCCTCAGACATACTTCTCTGAGTCAGATTTTGGACTGATTTAGAGCTTGAACCTGGGCATTCAAATTCTTCATAGAAACCAAGGGGATTTGAAAGTATTAAGACGTCTGCAAGATCAATGCATGACTCCCAAAAGGGAGTTTCTAAGTAGCTGTGATCTTTTGCAGAACTAATAGAAGGCGAGAATTTAATTTACTGGTAACCAGAAAATACCATTTTCTTAGATACTTACAGCCCTCGACATACATAGAGCTATTAACATAGAGTATATGTAGGAATATGTAGCTTTTATTAGTCTGAATCTGGGTTGATTGCATTACTTAGGAGTGGCAAAGTCAACTAAGAGATGTGCTATGCATGCCAGATGAATGCCAGTAAAACCTTTAACACTGAACATTTGTATAGATTTTTAGAACACATTTTAAAAATAAGTTATTAAAGACCCTTTTTCAAATTTTACTATTTTGTTGATAATCTTTTTAAAATTCCATTGACTTTATGCTCCAATTGGTTTTGTATAGATTTTGAAGTGAGAAGAAAAAGAATATTTAATTAGAAGTTTTAGGAAGAGCCATATAAGGTCACAAAGTCTACTTTTAAATCTCGGTGCCTTACATTCAAGGTTATCATTTTTTTGTGGCTGGAAAGGACGGGGCTTCATCGGTGTCTCTGATTCAGAACTGAATATAGCAAAAGTAATTTTCAATCTTTTTGGAAAAGAAAGCAGATTTATTTTAAATATTGCTTGTTTGAAAGCTTATAAGGGGTTTGAAGTGTTTGATGTTCAAGTTGAGTTAATGGGCAAATCACAGAAAGAGGTGAAAGGTCCAAAACAAGTATAGTACAGTTCGTAATTATTCTGCATTTTTATTCTGTTATTATAGAAGTAAATGAATTCATTCTAGTGCTGTTAAGAACAGAATGTCAGATAAATAAATATTAATATTCACACGCAAGCCTCCTGTTTTTCAGAAATGGAAAATCATCATAACATTACCAATGTGAATATCCAGCACTCATTAAAAGAGATAAATGAAGAGTTTTATTCAATGGAACATGAGGACATTGACTCAGCTACTGCAAATTCAGGTTCCAAGTGTCTGCGTTCTCTTAAATTGAGTGTAACAAGTACAGATGCACTTGATGACTGTGAAGTCCTAGATGATAAAGAAGAATTGAAACAAAGAATTAAGGATATGAAGTCTGAGCTCGAAAAGTACAAAATGTTCGTGTTTCATTTACAGACCTCTGACCAGCTTGTATCGAGTGGTATTTCCAACATATTTTTGAGTGACACAGCCTTGCCCGTGGAAGGGCATGTTATGCAAGTGCAAGATTCAGCTATGCAAGAAATCAAACCATTTTCTAGTTTACATCAACCTATGGGTTACGAGATCCATGCAGAAAATAGGAATTCACAGTCTTCAAAAGTACCTGATGCACGGACAGCACAAAACCTTAGGGAACTACTCTCAGCAAATGAGGAAGGCCTTCAAAAAGAGCAAGTTGCAGATGTTCATCTTGATGAAGTGTATTGTCTTCAAAATAAACTGAGAGAAGCATTGCCATCCAAGTGAGTAAAGTTGTTATTGCTTCATGTTCCTTTTTGTAAAAAGCACTACCAAATAATATGGGAAGGTAATATGAAGGTAATTTTATTCATGGACGAATGTGTAACAGTAAAGGATAAATTTCACTAACATTAACATAAAGCAGCTGAAACATTTAGTTAAGAGAAGCCTTGAAGTACAAAATATTATTTCTCTTAGTACAGAACTATTCCTGATAAGCTCATAACATCCTCTGTGCTATGCCAGACTCCTGTGTCTCTCCCCACACCTCAGGCCCACAACAACTCTTAGCTGCAAGATGTCCTCTCCGAGCAAAGTCAAATATCCTTAGGTTATTCCATGGGTTGGGATGACCATGCTAATCGAATATTTGCAGTTTTGCAGCTTTTCCTTTTTCTTCAGGTGACAAATATAAGAAAATGGAACATCCCATTTAAGCTATAAACGTTTCTGTGGGGAGTTGGCTGACAGATTTATGGTAGCCCTTCTGTTTGTGTGACCAAACTTTATGTATAAAATAAGAATTTGAGACTATTTATAATTTATTTTACAGTTGTGTGCTGTAGTGCCTCCTTTGAAGGATGTGAAAGTAGATATATATTGAAATTAATAAATGAAACTTTATGGCATAAACATCTAAGCTAGAAAGTCATTTATGGGAGGCTAGAAAGTATCAGTCCTGTTTTTCATATGGAAAGACTGGGGGCAGCATTTCTGATAGCGTACGTACAAATCACAGACATAAAATGTGGTCTCATAAGACAAAACTTTTTTTTTCCCTGGCTTTAGTGTTGTTATTTGCCTGAGGGCCAGTAGAGTGGCAGGAAGGTATAACATAGAAAGGGATTCATCCTATTGGTTTTCTTCAGAATGCTTGAGTAGAAATGTTTGGACATGTTGAGCAACCAGCAACACGGACAATTGTATATCTCTTAGTATTACTGTCATAAAATACAGTCCTGCTACCTAGTGCATATAAATTTACATACCTTGAAAATACAACTCTGTCATATTACAAAGGGAGATCTGACTGTAAATTAAGCAATGAGGTGGCATGGATCGCTGTGAGGTTTTTATGGCCACTGTCTAGGACAACAACATGAGTCACAAGTGACAGACCCAGAAATGAGTTACATATCTTTTCCTATACAAATGACAATAAAAATTTCATAACAACCCACACCACCATACGTTTTGTTTATGTATTCTTTTGTTTGACTCCGTGCACTTTTTCAGGTCCTCTCTCCCTTTTCACTCCTTCCACTAATGTATGAATCTGTAAAAAGATGTGTGATACAGACAATTATATTACAAAGGGGATGTCTATAATCACAAGTGCAGAATAAATTCAATTGATCTGAATTGAAATTTATACCCTAGCTTGTGGAGAAGAGTTTGGACACTACAGTAGTTGTCATGGTCACATTTCTGGCAATAAGCCTTCAGAGATATGTAGGATTTGTCAGACTAGATGAAACCATGAGCTCAGAAAGTCCAATATTGTGCTCCTGGCAGCCACTATATACAGTTTCAGAAGGGACAGCTCCATTTGATCTTTTATACTAATTTAAAAAAACAGGAAAAAATACGTGTAATTTTAAAAACTCTCTTCATGTATTCAGTCCTATTTGCTTTGCTTTGGCACCTTTGCATGCCATCCAGGTTACTTCCAGGCAGACAAACAAGTTCATCATTTTAGTTTCTGCACAACTTACAAATGAAGCAGTTAAGTGAAGGATAATAACCCCCAAGTTATGCCCATAAATACAAAACTCAACAGTTAGAGACAATATATTTGTCATTGTGGCTGTAAAAGCATTTTAAAAGAAAATTGAGTCACATAAAATTATAGCTTAGAAATATAAGTTTAATTCACTTTTTATTTATATTTAAATGTTATTTATGGTCAGAAAATTGCTTTCAAAGATAATTTCATTTTCTCAGATATGATTCATTAGTTCATTCGCAAGCTCAAGAGCTTTCCTTTCAACACCAACAAATTAAAGAGATCCACGGTGGTTGTGTCACTTACCATCAACATCTGACGAGCCTTATTAAAGCTTTTGAGGAACTGCTTCAAGCCAGTGATGTAGATTATTATGTTGCTGAAGGCTTCCGTGAGCAGCTGAATCAAAGCGTTCTATTGTTTGAGAAGCTGGAAAGGAAATTCCTGTATGGTAAGTAGCAGTGTTTTGTGCTTATTGTTTGAGGCATGTTAGTATTCTCAAAATGTGTAGATTTTTTGTTTGTGTTTGTGTGCGAATAAGACCCTTACTTCCTCGTGGTTGCTTTTGAATGTTTTATGTGGAGGACTGCCTTGGAGTATAAAATTTTAATCCTCCAAAAAGACTGGATTTTAATTTGGTAGTTGGCCTCCATATTGGCACCTTCCATTTTGAATTGTTTATATACATGCTTATTTGAACTGTTCAAAACATAGCGGTTATGGTTTAATAAAAGTTTTATTTTAGCCCTAACATCACAAGTGTGGCTGTTTCTCTCCCAACAGCTCGCAGTGCTTCCACAGATGTCAGCTGCAAAACTGGCATCTTTAGCCAAACACTTGAAGTGGCCTAAAATAGGGACACTGACCCCTACAACTTCCTGAAATTGGTTCTAGAAGATCATTTTGCTCTGAAACATTCAGGTCCTAGCCGTAGAATGATCTGTATTCTGCCTTTCTTTAAAGATAGTGGCAGCATTTTGCTGTTTTTGATTGTTCATAGAAGGAAGCTGTATATGAGAAAAAGGTATTATGGCTAGCGTGTCATAGCAGTGTAATAAAAGATTGAGTGTCTTCAATGATTTCAGTGGCTACAGAGATTCTTTGCATTACAAATAAGAAGACTGTTGTGAATAAAGATAAAATGTCTTTAAAAAAAAAAGCATCAAGCCAACAGATGGTATCCTATATACTATGAAAAGTCACTGACAACTGAGACAATTCAATATATCTAACACAATGGTGTTGCATTGAATCACACATTAAAATAAAATGATGTTTGTAGGGCAATAAAGAACATTCAGCTTACTAAGAATTGACTGTAAAGAAGAAGCATAAACAACCGTCTGTCTCTGCGTTTCCATCCTGACCTTCAGTTCATTCCCCAGAAATTTCAGCTGTGCAACTCTTGCCTGCCACTTTTGCTTAATTGCACAAAAATTTTACAATGTGGGGAGCCAAGGTGACACCACACAACTCTTATTTCCTAATTCAAATTCGTGTCTGAGTCCAGGTCCCTAACACCGAGTTGTGCTTATGCTGACACTGTGCCACTGAGAATATTGCAGAAAGAGTCCTGTGCATGCCCGTTTAAGGACAACTGGTTAGCGTGGCTCCAGATGGAAAAAATCCAAGTGAGATGGAATTGTTCTTTTGCAATTTTTAATGCAGTAGCAGCGACATGTACCCCAATCCTTTTGCAGTATAGCACAACTTTTCACCTCTGTGTGCTGACTAAAGCACTAAGGCTGTAAAACTTGGCACATATGTTGCATAGTCCTTCCTTAGACATTTTTTGAACCTCAGTGAAAGTTTGGCTTTCTTGCTGTGCCATAAATGGTTTTGCTCACGTACAGTATTTGACATTAATGCACAATGTGTTGAGTGTCTGTTGGCTTCTGTAAATTCTCATTAATTTACCATTCTATATATAAATAGTTTAAGATGGAGGGGAAAGAAGTGTTATTCTCAATATCTGTTTTTAATCAGATGTTTTTGCTTTGCAGAAGAGTCACTAGGTGCAGAAGTTACTATACTTTATGAATTAGCTCAAAGGTAAGAGTGTAACTCCATGTTATCTAAATACCATGTTATTTGATAAATTGGTAAGGATGCTCTATATTTTGTAGTCCAACTTCAACTGTCTTACTTTTTGGTGAGTGCTTTGTTTATGTTGCCTGTTTCATTAATATCCATTCTGTTAATAGAATATTCATAGAAAACAAACTTGGGCTTTTTTTTGCTACTTCTTAGCAAAGGGCTGAGATACTGAGATGAGACATCATGCTACCAAGCTTTTTCCTTTCATGAACAAACATAAAACGTTCATTCTTGTGCAGAATACACCAAGGTGTGTATTTAGATATAATCCTAATTGCAGCTGCTAGGAAGGGTAGTTCTTCTGTTTGCGTGACCTTGGGGCTGGCTCAGGATCACCGGAGTACAGTGGTGTTGAACTTCATTCTCAAAACACCCTCATGCTGAAGAGAGTAGCATAAGGGTGAAGGTGAAGAGAGCCCGTGTTGTTATGCTGCTCATGTTGGTTTTATGCCAGCCTGGGATTCTTTTGTGTGACAGAAATCCTCAGCTGCCTGTTTAAGGCAATCTGAGGCCCCTTAACGCAAAGCGGACCTCAGCTAGCACTGGAACATGAACACTAGGCTTGAGTTTTATTGATTATTCCTGCTGACATAGTGAGGTTTGAATTTCAGACTTGATACATACCACTGATGCATAGTTCTTTGTCATATTTGGTCACATAAAGTCACTTCCCTAACCTGAGTCCTGTAAGCATGCCACCGTGTTCTCAGTTCATGCTTCTGAAACAATAAAATATTTTTTGTAATTTAAAACATTTTGTTTTGTTCAAAAGGGAGAATGAGAAGAACACCACAATGTACCAGCAACTTAAGGATGAATCACCTGTACCATCTGCTCTACATAGCTTGTCTGACTTTGATTTGTCAGAAAAGTCATCTCTTGGATCACCAGAGCACAGACACGACCTAGGAGAAGGACAACGTGGCACACTGGCGCTTCTGCCAAATAAGTTTCCCCCAGGTAATTTTTTTTCCCAATGAAGATTCACTAGATATTGGGAAAATGTGATAAATAAGACACGAGGGAACTAATTAAGAAATAATGAAGAATGTTTGTCTGCTTCGGCTTTCCAGTATCTTGCATAATCATTGCAATTTCAGTAATAAGGCATACAGAGATGACAGCGATTTGAACTACCTCCTGTTTGAAACAAAATTAACTATGATATTTTGTCTTTGTTGTTTTAGACTATCATCTTTTACAGTACTCTAGACGGTCTTTAAATAGACAAGTTATGAGGGAAAAAATAGACAATTGTCAAGAGATTATTGCATTGAAAAAGAGAGGTTTTCTAATTTTATAAAAGCCAGTGTTGTGTTTCCTTGAGAATTGTAAGTGCTGCATAATTAATAAGCGGTGTCATGTTTGACCTGGATAGTTTCACTAAACGCAAGCAATGCTTGCAGTAGTTTGTTATAGGCAGTGATGAAAATTTAATAGCTGAGATAGCATGTACTGTTCAGGAGAAAAAATATTGCAGAGTAAACCAGGAGTGTATGACATGGATAAACTGACAAATAAGATAGTGACAGTTTGAACAGATAAGTTCCTGAGTAAAGCTGAAACTTACAGCCAATGGAAGAAAAATTGTGGAATGGCAAAGCAAGAAGGAACAGGTACAGTAATGAAACTTGATAGAACAGATTTATTTATTAAGGTATGCATTGTGTAAGCCAAAGTCAAATTTATATCTGAGTTACTCTGGTAAGCTTCCTATTGTTATAAGGAAAAATGTGTACTATTGCTGTGCTGAGTCTGAACTGAAGCTGTATTGCAGAACTTAGGATTCCTTCCCAAGTCTAGGCAATGTTTTAACTACACAACATTGTGATCTGCTACAGTTTTGTAGGAAGATGATGCTTAAAAAGCCTTAAAACTGGACTATTGTTTAAATTAAAGTTTGGAGTAGTTTTCAGTGAATGTGTGGTTTGGACCCTATATGGAAAAAAAAACTGCTATGGAGCCAGATATTTAGCGTCTAACATTTTGAACAGTTATGTCATTTTTTAGTATTAATGCACATTCGGTTAGACAGGAGTACACAGAGGAAAGGAATACAATCACTTGCTCTAAATAAGAAGTGGTCTCTTGGTTTATTCAGAGTTATTAATGGAGCATCTTCAAGAAATTCGAATCCTGAGACAACGTTTAGAGTACTCCATAAAAAACAACGAGAGACTGAGGAAACAGCTTGAGAGACAAGTAATAGACAAAGAACTAGATCAAGGTAAGAATTTTTTTCCTGATAAGTTAAATCCACCTTTCCTGCTTAAAGCCTGAGGGAGTAAACACTGTAGGAAATGTTTTGTGTCCTTTTTTGAGTAAAACCCACCCCTTTACAGTTGGGAAATGATATGCCTTTCTCTGAATACTGCTGTGTCTTGAGCTTCATCAGCAGGCACAGCTTTTCCATGCTTCCAAACACACTTATCCTGTGCCTGCCTCTTCCTTGACTCCATTGCTTGCAGTGTGTCCAGTAGAGATGCACAAATCTTCTGTGGGATATAGGTCCACCTCAAAGCTGCAAACCTACAATTGCACATATTGCTAAGAGAACAGGACTGCAGTGCTACCAGGTAGTTTTATGCCATTTGATGATACTGTGGTTGAATTTCATCCAGAAAATTGAAAGGTTGCCTAGTTCAGTTATCAGCAACCAGCCTGTTTTCTTTTGCCTTTAGGATGTCATTATTGTTATAATGGACTTGGATGTTAGGTTGTCACCCTCTTTTAATTCTCTGCCATGTCCAGCCAGGGGTAGTTGCAGGCGAGGAAGCCAATTTTATCAACATAATTTCAGTTGGGTCTAGGCCCAGAATGAGTAGAGGAGGTGACTTGCTCCAGTGTTGCTGCTATTGGTACAAAGTAGGAATGCCGTGGAATTAGCTGTCCTACCCCTAGTCTGTGTACATGCAGGGTGGACAGTACACTGCCTCCGTAAACAGGACTGGTGGAGATGACTTCTCTGGATTTCTCTGACTGCTTTAAAGCCAGATTTTGTTTCCATACAGGGGCGAAATAGCTGGAGTAGAGCATAGAGCCTAGGCTATGGTGTTCTGTCATTTGAATTGCTTGGTGTGATAAATATGTTCTACACAAAATGACATGGAGCATTTTTAATGAGAATTATCTGACAAACTGATGAAAATGTTAACATAGAGTTGGTTTGCATTCCAAACTCTAATATGAAGCAGTGGATGAAAATACTAAAAATAGGCATGCAAATTCAGAGTCACTGCTCGCTGTTGTTAGTGTTCGGCGTCTTTGAAAGCTGAGCTCTGTGGTGCATTTGGAACTTTCATGGAAAGGTAGCCAGGCTCTCAGTAAGGATGGTTTTGTAGCACCTTTTCATGCCTACAGCACCAGGCATACTTTCCCACACTTTGCTTTCTCTATTCGTGTTCTCCTTCCCACATTTCCCCCTATAGGAGAGTTGATTAATATGCAATATTACTCAGAGTGGAAGCAGGCAATAAATACGTATATGCTTTCCTCTTACTCAGTTTCACTAATATTGACATTAGATTCATTATGTTTTACATCATACCCGTGATCCATTTCTGTTGTTGTTTAAATGGATACTACCTACAAATGGCAGTTTGCTTTCAGGAGTAATTTATGCTGATGGAAAGGTGTATAAAAAAGCATCCATTTCATTCATGAAGTATTTACGCTGCTGGAAAGGCATACCGTGCTCTAGAAATAACCACACTGAAACACTTCCAGCTCTTTTACAGCTTCATAAAGATTCTGGCAAGGGCATCCATTAATGCAGGGAAAGTATATTTTCTTTATAAACTGTCTTATGCCTTCCATCTGTCTTCTTGTTGCCTTAGTGCATCTACCAATGCATGGAGGAAAAAATTCAAAAAGGAAGGAAAAAACAAGTATGTGTTACAACAGTTCCTGGTTGTTACTGTGTTCTTTCAGCACTTTCTGCTTCTCTCAGTTTTGAAGATCTCTTTCATGGTATCAGATATGTGCGTTCTCTCCTCTAGTAGTGATGCTACTTATTTTTGTATTATATAATATATATATATATATATATAGGTTTTTTTTATTGGCTTTCAGTGTAAAAAGAAGTTCCTAAGTGAAGTTCAAGGAGATTTTAGCTTTGGGGCATAATCATTCAAAACAGTTTTTTAACTTTTAACTTACTACCCTTCATCTGTTTTCCTTTAAAGAGGACAAATAAGGTGTAATGTACTTAATTGTTGATGAGAGCCTGTTAAATTCATTTGATATTGAGTTGTTGGTTCGAAGAAAGTCAATACGTTGAATTACTCTTGTCTATTTGATAAATATTATATGTATGTATATACGCACACCTAGCCATCATTTTTGCTATGCTATTTTTATTAAGTAGATTTTCTAAATATTTAAATGCCTCTGGGCTTCTAGTATTCTATAAATGACACAAGAGCTGGTAATGGCTACATCATTACTGTAGAGCTGAGATTTGCAGTGCAAGTAGATCTGAAATAATTGCTTCAATCATTTCAAATGTGAGGCATCAAAATAAAATCAAAGGTTTAATTTTGAATTTCCTATGTTTCAAATGTTATTAACAGCAGTTAACATTAAAAGGGGGGGATTGTTTGCTTTCTTTAACCCGTAAGTATCTAATATATATCCTCAGACTTATCTTCTGCTTGAATTTGCGTTTGTTTTGCTTTGTTTGGGAGTGAGTATTTACTTCCTTCCTCCATGCTGTGATTTTCTGTAGTGCCTGCCTTTCAGTCAGTGCTTCCTTTGAACCCTTCGAGGTACGCTTCCTTAGCGCTCACTTTTTCAGCACGTAACATAATGAAAACTCAAGTGTTTCACAATTGTAGGCCCTGATGCTTCACTGTACTCTGCTTGGATGGACCTTTGCATCTATGGAGAGCGTAATTGATGTCAGCAGGGCTCTGCACAGAAGTAGTAGTCTCAGTAGTGGGTCAAATTGCAGGATTGTGGCCTTATTACCACTGGCTCTACATTATCCCTTATTATGTAAGATAACTAATAGTTATATTCTAAAGCCTTTCAGTAGGATTGTGATAGCATAACTTTTCAAATAGGATAAAGCTGGGTGATGGGCAATAAATTAAATTAGAATCAAGATGAGACCATCAAGCCTTGCCACTTCAAGTTGAATTGCTTTGTTAAAATCTGAAAGGGAAAAGCCTTTTGAGTTCACATAGCTACCTCAACTCTTTAACATATAGATAGTAAAATGCCATTAGTGCCAGACTTCTAGAGCCTTTGAGTCTTTCAGTAACGACAAGAGGTGCATATCATGGCACACTACATCCCAGTTAGGTAGTTGGTAAAAGCTTCAATTGGGATTACAATAAAATGAGATTATTCAGAGGAAGTGCAGCACATCAAATTGAATTGAACTGCCAGAGCTGAAAGGCATCCTCCTCACCCATTCAGCTAATTTTTTTGCCAGCTGGTTATTTCTCTATTAACCAAATAGTTGACACTCATGCAGTTATCTCAAGCACTAAAGCATTGTAGATACTGGGATAACCAATCAGCTGAAAAACACTTTTAATGGTAATGTTAATTCCAGTGGGTCCTGAAGTGTTTTATTGACTATAAATAGGTTATAAAGGGCAATAGCAATTACTTGACTTGCATTTCAGAGGCAGTTGCCTTGTGAGTGGAATATGGTAGTTCTCAGGATGCACTGTACACACCGCTGGGGGATAAGCAGTGTAAATACAGTACGTAATGAGGATTACCTAGGCTGGAATTTGACTGAATGGATACACGATTTAGCACTTACATTCATATGAATAGTGCAATGAGGTACTCAGAGTAGGATTCATCAGCCTGAAGTTTCTAAAAGTCAGGCATTAAATCCAAGCATTCCTCTTGGAGGCACTGGAGAGAAGTCACACTCTGGAGGTGCCTTTTCCTCCCCGAGGTTATTGATGGAAGCCCTACGTCAATCAACACTGGCTCAGTTGTGTAATTTTAAATTAGCTGAAATTAAAGTACAAGTCTTCATCTCTGCGATTATAAATGGGTTCTCAGGTTGTAATCAGAGGCAAAGATGGTGACTCCAGCCCTACGCTCTCAACTGGCATGGTACCATATGGATAAACAGGCTTGTTACTTCCAGCATTACCCACTGTTAATTAATTTGTAAAATCTAGCAGTCCTCTGCAGTGGTTTCAGTGAATACAACAGAGTATGAACCAAGGAATACAGAAATATGGGTGAACCTTGGTACAGTTTGCATGATTTTAAAAGAATAGCAATGTCACAACATGCTCCTGTGTTTTGTCCTGTTGCATTCTTGTCTGATAGTTAAAGACTTCCAGGGATAATTTTGCAATTTTGGTAATTACTGTCCAGCAATGGGAGGTACTTGTGATGCAGGGCGTTGGGTTACTTGGCATTAACCTGAACTGCCTTTCAGTCTGTAAGGATAACCTTCAAAATACAGAGGGGATAAATACTTTCATAACATGTTTTTCTGTGATTTTTTAAATTGTTCTTGTCTGGAAAGTTTAATCGTTAATGACCTAGAGATGACTCATAAATCATCTTTTATGTATATATTTATAGGTTCTGCAAACATTTTCATCCGTGGCTCAGAGCAGGATAATTCTCTGACTTCTGAAGTACGTTTCCTGAGGAAGCAAAATCAAGTTCTGAATGCAATGCTAGCAAAAGGATCCAGAGGTAAAATGCAAAACTGTGCTTTACAGGAGTAGACTACAACTCATTCCAAATCAGAAAACAATAAAGTATTTACAGTCCATTAAATTGACTTCTCCATTCTTCCCACTCCTGAAATTCTGTGCTCAACCGTAAGCATTCATACTGAAGTTAACATGATAAAAGAGTAGCAGTAATGTTTCTTCTTTCTGTTTATTCGTAGCATTTTCCATTTGATGTGTGCTTTCATTTTTCCCTTCTTTTTACATTTCTTTCTTTTTACACGTTCTTTTTCCTCCCTTTGCCTTTTATTACCATTTTCTTAATTCTTTTTTCTCCATGCCTCTATTCCAAAGCCCTCTCTTTTAGTGCCTCTTGTTGCTTATTGTTTTGTTTACAATCTGATTTTTGTTAATGTATTACTGCTTTTGTTTCCACGTCTGACAATATGATCCGATAATATCAGAGTTTCTTTTTTTATTTTATTTTATAAGAACCACAGTGAATAACACATTGTCAACCTTGAGTTTTAAAATAATGTCAGTGTCTCTGGAGTTTGTGAGTTCTTTTCCTTTTATTCCTGGAGGCACTAGAGAAGAAAAGCCGCAGAGATACTTCCTGCTTGTTTTCTTCTCAGGTGCTTTCTGTCTAGTCTTAGCTTAGCCCTTTAGTAGTGAAAGGCTGAGGATGCACCTTTTCAACAGCACATGGGGATTACCATTTTCATAGCCTTTCATAGAAGATGAGGAAATGATTTTCTGACAGCTGGGAGTCGGAATGACTCTGCTCTGCTGTTTCTTTGCCAAGGGTGCCTCTTCCTTTTCTAATACTGAATGTAGGGTCACAAAAAAAATTTAGGGTCCTTATAAACCTCTCTGGTTGCAGCTGTTCCAATATGCTCAGTTGCCCCTACCAACAGTTCTTTGTCACAGGGGGAACTGCTTGTGCCAAGAAAAGGACTGCTGCCATACAGTTGGCTGGGAATGAGAGAACAGAGGGATTTCTATGGGACAAAGAGGAGCATGGATTCTGCTCCCTGAAGCAGTCCTACTGACTTCTTTTCTTCCAAAAGAGAAGTCAAATTTACTATTTTGTGAGGATTAGCAAAATTCACAGCCTTCTTTGGGAAACTCCTGCCGCTAGTTTTTGAATGCCATCCTTCTGACCAGTTCCAGGTAGTGGGGGCATTTGGCGTATGAAGCCCTACACAGTTACTTATTGAGCTCTTTTATGGAACCCTTTGTGAATCTTGGGAGTTAAGTGTTGCATTGTTACAGAAAATGCATCTAGCAAAAATCAATAGAAAATTGAAATACTGAAATCCTAAAACTCAGAAGAGCAGCTGTTATTTTCTGACAGTCTCTAAAAAAGCTGATTTTGTTAAAGAGCATCGCTTTAGTGGGTTGTGGGCATTACAAATAACTTGTGTTTCTTCTCCTTTCAGATAAACAAAAGGAAAATGAAAAGTTAAGAGAATCTCTTTCTAAAAAGAATGCAATCATTGAGCATCTTCATGAGGATTATGAATGCATCAAGAAAGAAAATGAAAGGCTGCAAAAACAAATCGGCAAAAAGGAAGATGAAACCAAATATCTGACATGTGAAATTTACAGCAGTCGTAATGAATTAAACAGGTATTGATTCTGTCCACATTTAGACATTCTTTCAGGGAAGAAAATTGTCAGTGTGACATGCATGTGTTTAGCCATAACCATTAACACTAATGAGGTGCATAGATGTATTCAAAAGGCAAGGGAAGAATTGTGGGGGAAGGGGGAAGTGGATTCTAGATTTTGAAATAAAGGATAAAAATTCAACTGTTAACTTAGCATTTTATTGGAACTTAACAGGTTGCAAACAGAAATGAATGTAAAGCAACGTCAGCTCTCTGAGAATGAGAAGTTACTGCAGTCGCTGCGAACGGAGATCAAGGTTTATGAAAAGCTGGAAGAAGCAAAAAGGAAGAGGACAGGTATAAATGCACAAGGGATGTCTTGGCCCATGTGTCCCTTCCCTCTGAGTAAGATCTTGTCAAAGGACAGTACGGCTGGGTCACTATTTCTTTGTTTCTGCTCAGGTCTGCTGTGCAAAGAAGCAGCAACAACTTGATGATAAAATGCTGCTTTTTACTTGGAAATCTAACTGTTAGGTTGAAATGCTTGATTATGTTCCGACTAGGCACACCCAAGTTCCCTTTACCTTTTTAACTAAGCTAAGCTCAAATATTAAAAGTTGCTCAGGCTGAATAAACTTGGTGGGCACGTTGAGTATTTAGTTTTCATCTGAAAACAGGCTGCTCCTTCCTCACAGGTAGTGCTTGCTCAGGTAGCTTGTGCTTTCTCTTGCCTGAATATGAGGGTAGTGTCTTCTCCCTGGGGCTTGAGAGAAGCGCTGGAACTGCTTTCCGAATAAGACATTTAATAATTTCCTGCCCACTTGTCTGTCACGGAAGGTGAGGGGAAGGAATGAGACTTACATGAGTTCTTTCTAGTGCTTTTAAGGACGTTAGAGCACCAAGCAGCTGGTGGCATGGGTAGGTAAAAAAAGTGGAGCTCTGCTAAGTACTGCACACAGGATCGAGTTAATTTTCCGTTTAAAGTTCTTGTAAAAGTTGATTATTTTCTTCTTTCTACCTTCAGTAATATGCCCTGCCACCGCTGTATTTCATGCCTAGCTGCAGCAGAGCAGCCCTGTTGGCGTAGGGCTTTAAGCCAAGGCTGGCTCAGGGATAGAAACTACTTTCCTGCAGAACTAGTAATGTAATGAGAGAGCAGCAGCACCCACCTCATGCTCTCGAATCCTTTCCACTATGTGGAGAACAGTTTGATTTCAGCATGGGGGGAATACATGGAATTGTTTGTGTGCTGACCGCCTTCTATGAAAAGACAAATGCAGCCCTTGCTTTTTTGAGGTTCAGATTTGTTGCTGTGGTTGCCAGGTGCTCACTATTTTCTTTTTTTCTGCAGTGTATAAAATTAAACTCGCAATTGTACCTTATCCCTCCTCCATACTCCAAGATCACCTATTTCTTTCTTCTTTTTTTTTCTTTCCCAGACTGTGCATAATATAAAAATTTTGTAAATCCTCTTCCTTCTCTTGCTATTATATTTTTGCTTTTGGCATGAGACTTATTAGCTTTTATGGACAAAGTAAAAAATAATTTTCAGCTCTTTAAATCTTTTGAGGGTTGAAGCAATTAAGACGTGCTTTTTGTCAAACCATTATCTTAATGCTGTTTGTAGTTAATTCTTAATATTGAGGATAAAGCTGGCTATAATTTACTTGCTCAGCATTCTGATAATGGCTAATATTATTTTAATTATTGAAGATGTTAAGTGTTTCTTTTGAAATTGTCTCAGATCCCAAATGTGATGCATCAGAAGAATTTCGAAAAGATCAGAATAATCCAGTTGACTTACATGAACTATTGACTGAAATACAGAGTTTGCGAGTACAGCTTGAAAGAAGCATAGAGACAAACAAGACTTTGCATGAAAAATTAGAGGAACAGCTTTCAAAAGAAAAGGAGGAGGAAATGGGATCAGTGTCAGCTGTGAATATCAACTATCTTTTCAAACAAGAATCTCAGCATTATGCAGGAATGAATGGTACTGTGCCACACATGCTTTTGTTATGCTGTAGAAACTGTACTTTGTTCTTTAAAGATGCTCTTAGTGCTTTATTCAACATCAACTGTACAATTTGGGAGCTGCCCATCAGCCTTTCAAATCCTTTTCCTGTTAGAGCTATTAGTGCACGGGGAAGTAAAATGCACACTGTACTGTCTTAAAGCCTCCAACTGCCACTTCTTTTTCATTCAAGAAAAGCATTTGCAGAAAGTATCTGGGATGGAAGGATGCCTATGTTAAATTGCAATAATTTTTGCTTATCTGGAGGTTCTTTTTTTTTTCATGCACAGCTCTATAGCATTTGCTATGGTGACTCAAGAAGGATCAATAAGAGCACTAAATGGTCTTTGTATAAATCAGTTGTCCCCTTTATGGCCTTGAGGAATATTTTAGCTTTATTTCAATCACTGTTAAGTGATACTGTTTTAGCAAATCAGGGAAAATGTTCTCTTTATGCTAAGGGTTAGGTTATGATCCCAAGACAGATAGATGTACAGGGAAAACAGGGGGCACAGGAATGCTCTTCCTTGCTGCTGAAGTACTCAGCATAGTAACAGCTTTCCATATGTACAGCATAAGGTCTCCCTTCCTACTGTTTGTACTGGTACACAGCACATTGTGGGAAGGAATAATAATGGGGCTTTTTAACTCCATGCACTTCAGCTGCACATGCCTACCTAAATGACCTTATGCAGCACACGAAGCAGCACCATCAGGGAATGGGTGGGAGAGCTCGTGAGACACAACAGGTTTTGTGTTTTTTTTTTTTACCATCTCACTTCCAATAAGAATCACACTTCAGCTGAAATATGTAGTGAACATAATTACCATGTGCAAGTCAGAAAGATGCTGAACATAGCTGATAACCTTTATGGGTGGCTGCCATTCTCTGTGGGCTTCCTGCTTGGGCACTCTCATGTGCTCCATATGGGAATGGCTTCTTAGGGTCATCACGATAGAGAGTGTCATGCTTGTGGAGTTGATTAAAATATTTTCAGTATATTTTGGATTTTCTCATGGTGACTTGATTTTGGGAGCTGTCTTGAACATTGGACAGATGCTAAAAAAAACTGAATGTAGGTGAAGGCTGGAAAATATATGACATGGTAGTAGAAAACTAGCTGTGTTTCTCTGCTTCCTGACTCTAAGTGCAGCATCAGCAAAAAGAGGAACAGAATTAGAGCTAAGAAGATTTTTTAATGTATGTTAACTTCTACTGATACGCTCTTCCTTCTCCTGTTTTGATGCGCAGAAAATCTTTGCAAATGCCCAGCTGCCAGCAGAAACATTTGTGAGCTGCAGAAGCACGGACATTGCATTTCGCTAGCAAAAACAGGTACATCCAAAAGTATCTTACACACGCATGCTGTCAGTGTCCCAGGTTGTTTGAAAGAAGTCTTGTATTAAATAGTTCTACATATAGGGATAAAAAATGTATGTACTGTTTTTCTGTCCCAGGTACGCAATCAGCCTCTAAAGATGATTTAGACAGCACCTCATCTTCCAGTACAGCATGTACCCCTCGTCTTGTTCCTGGACATCGTATGTGGGCAGACAAAAATGGGCGCCATGTTCTTGGCTTGATTGAGGATTATAATGCTCTGCGGAAACAGATTTCAGAAGGGCAACAGGTTTTGGGAGAAATGGAGATTTCTTTGAGAGAGGTCACTGGTACGAAAGCGCAGGAGCCTGGCATAAAGGTAAGGCAGTGAAAGCTGTTAGAGGATGTTGAATTTCACCTAGAGATGCAAAATGTATAGATTACAAAAACAAAGAAGCAGGTTAATGGTGCAGCAGGCACTGTTAACTGAATAACTCTGTTGGGACACCTCAACCTTGGCAGTCAAAGTCTCATCTAGATGCAGACTCCTATTTGTGATTCTGGGTTAATGAGGCTATGGATAAATTAGTTAATTCTGGTCCTTTAATAAGCTATCTCACTTTTACTTTAAATGAGGTGAAACTACTTGCTTTTACTACGGAAACAGGTAGTTGTTAAATGGAAATGATATAAAACAAATACAAAAAAACTCAAGAAGCGGATACATCTCTAAAATGCTTTAGAAAGGGCTTATAGTGAGGGTATGTATCAGTAACCTAAGCATAAAAATACTTGAGGAAATTCTCTTGTAATGAAGGCTGGAATAAACCGAGGAAATTAGAGACAGTTAAAAGAAATCTAATATACAATTGAAGATAGCAGATAAAGTTCTCCACTTGCCTGTATTTTGTCCTCTAGTAACACCAGGTGATAACAGTACATTAATGATTGATGTATGCTAATGAGAGTTGTTTTACATTAGGGAAGCTTTTAGATATTTTTCCACTTCCTGGGAGCAGTTGAATACTTTAGAAATACCAGTAGCTAGTCTAGGAACCTGGATATCTCATAACTGTTCAAATCTTGTCTTCTGAGACATAGCGTATCATCCTTTCTGCATCATGCGTGACATAGTGATGTCAAATCATGGTGCTCTTTCTTGCTGTAGTATTAAGCATAATGGTTCTTAAAGCAATAAAATGTTTGCCTTGTATTGAATAATATACCAAAGGAAAAAAATATCAGATATTTCATCCTTTTCCTCTAGAATCAGGAGAACAACGAGTGTTTACTTATGCTATCTTTTTCTTACTTAGTGGTGTTAATATCTGGATACAGTTAACAGCCTGATAGTGTATTTGGGGTGGATGGAGTAAGACAAATCTACCTATAAATTTAACAAAAGGGAAGGAACATTCCTTATACGTCCATGGCAGCTAATAATGAACTAAGAAGGAGGTCTTTTCCAACCTAAATGCTTCTATGATTCTATATGAAACTGCAGCTATTGGATCAGAATGTTCAAACAACATGCCAGTGGTGTAAAACCAATGAAACGCTGGAATGGAGACTGCTCATTGACACTGTTGAATCACTATAACTGGAGATATTTTTAAGAATGCTTGTATTTTCTAGTTATAAATAGTAAAGCTATTGAAAATGCAGCCACAACAACTCTGAAGTACATTTTGTGGTATCACATGCGTACAGTAAAACGATGTCAGAATGACACTTAAGACTCTGTGAAGTATCGTATGTTTTCAAATGACCTAGTTAAGATACTAATAAAGACTGAAAAAGTAATCCGTCAAAGTTTTTAACTTCTTCGGGTGGTGTAAAGATAAAAGCAGTAAACTTCACAACTTGCAGTTCCCTATCAAGCTTTACATCACTGAAGTTTCAGACTACGTAGCAAACAGGACGTTTTATGTGACAGGAGGATCCTGGTTAGATAACAAAGCTATATAATATTCAGATGATATGCTGGATGTGGGCAGAAACTGTAAATGCTTTTCCTTCACTACGCTTCCCCCTTTGGTATCATCATTGTTTCGGTAATTCATTTGCTCCCCTTGCATTCTTTCTCTCCTTTATTTCACATTCGTGCAATTCCTTCAATTTGGTTTTCTCATCTGTCAGCAGAGGAATACATTTTATGTGTGTCATGATAGTTATTTTGGCATTAAATGCAACAGTTTAAAGGGTCTGCTAAGGAAGAAACATCTATATTGCTTAAATTGATGTCTGTAATCATTTGACTTTCAAATAACATGGTACAAAATGCATATGGAGAAGGGAGAGAGCTGCCAACTATTACCATGCGGCATAGCAGATCTAGTAAATGTAATCTATTATTAATCATGGTTATTGATTAGGATATATCCCCTCCCTCCCCCAAATTCTTAGATAATGTGTAATTCAACAGTCTTTGTAAACTAACAAATTAGCTTTTGTGGCACACAAGAGCTCTGTACATCATCTAAAATATGCAATACCGACTGGATTTAAGCCATTAATGAAGATTACATTTTAGTAATTTTTAAAATGTAAAATATAATGTGTCTAATCCTTTGATACAGGTACCAGACCAGGCATCCCTGCACAGCTTTTCTGCAAATGCGAACACAGTACAGCAGATTTTAGAAGAGGCTGCACGTTTATTGAAACTTCTCTGGAGAGTCTCCCTTCCAATGAAAGCTGTACACAGTACTACTCATGGCACTCAGGTACTATTATGTTTCATTTTGTTTGATTTTTGCCTTTTTGAACTGTTGTAATGGTTCAAGGAACATACACGAGTTAGGAACATGCCATCTGGGACAATCTTTTGAAAATCACAAACCCAGGATGCCCAGTCTTTAGTAGCTCTCATCACTGAAGGCTAAGGCTGAACGTGTACTGGCTTTCTGTCCTGATCATATTGTACTTTTCTTTACAAAATACTGTTTATTTACAAAATGCTTTATATTAAGGATATAATCTGCAACCTTGTTACGTGATATTCAGGAAACCTAGGCAGGTAGCAAATGTTTCATTTCAATGAGAAAAGGTTTGGACTCCCTATTGTAGAAGCAAATTCAATTTGATTATATATAGACACCAGTAACAACAGAAACTTCAGCAACTTTGATGTAATCTGAGCTACATTTTTCTTTTACGGTTTTGATGCCTAAGCTGTAAAATAGGATGCTTTTTTAAAAGTGTGACAAAACCCCAAGACAAGTTTTATAACGTTTTAACTAAAAGGGATTGCACTATGCAAATGAATGAAAATAAACTGAATGAGGAATGAATTATCTGTACTGTCATGATAGCAACACTCAACAATGAAACTATTTCAAACTCTGTCTCTAAAGTAAATTTGAATTTTTTTCCCCTGATTTTTTGTATGCCTTTCTTAAGGAAAGTGGGATATTGCTGAAGAAAATAAAGCTCTAGGAAAGCAAACACTTTATGTATCATTTTAATAACATTTCTGTTGTTATTTTCTAGCGTTCTTAAATGTGTAAAATCAGAAAAGCAGTACAATTCTCTCATGTTTCAGCTCCATATTTGGGCTGACTTGAGAAGTGTGAATACTTCCATTTTTATCCTCGTATATAATCTGTATAGACAGCTTTATGTAGGGCTGGACTGCAGTATCTGAACATATCACAGATACAGACAAAAGTGTCTCAGTGTACGTGTGATGCATCTGATGCTTTATTGTCATACTGATCTAAACCTTCTTGATCTGGATCAGTCTGAAAACCTGACCTCGTGTGGGAGGTTTGAGCTTCCAGTACAGCACCTAATTGGAATCTGATAGAATCTTTTCTAGATTTTCTTACCAAACATACCGAGGACATCTTAAGGACAGTAGAGTGCTTCTGATGTCTTAAATGCAGCATATGAAAGAATGTCTCCTAAAAGATACTGAGCATTCGCTGCCTTCTGTTTAGCCCCACAGGAGTTGTGAGTAATTAGTTCTTCTACAGAGCTAAATGCTAGTGGAGAATTCCAGAAGATGCTATTATTTAACAGGTAGCACAACGAGAAGAAAAATGTACAAGCTTAAGTTTGCATGAAGAATCCAGATCAGTGATACTAACAGACTCAGTCAGGGCTACTTGTAGTCCTGTTTTACAGGATACTGACCATAACTTGGTTGGAATTGGTGGTAAAAATTGAACCTTGAATAATGATACTGTCAAACAATTTTGCAATAAAACTGTGACAGTCACTTGTTCAATGCCTTTCAACCTTTCGTTTAAGGCAGCCTCAACTACTAACAGAGCACTGGAGAAGGAAGCTGGATGTTCTCAACCTGGCAGACAGGATGCTTGCTGATCCTGTCCCATCAACCTTCATTATGTTTTCCAGTTGAGAGCAAAAAAAAGAAAAAGCGGCATGAAAACTCAAAAAGAAAAATGAGTGCTGGTGTTAAGACTTTTCTCAGGCTAGCAGAAAAACTAGTTGCACTAAAAGTCAGCTAAGAACTGTAGTCTCTTGTCATTGGGGAAGTGAAGGTGGAAGGACAAAGGAGTATTTCATACTCTAAGGAAGCTCAAGGAAGCTCTTGTACAGAAGTATTTAGCCATTAACATTGTTTAAACATTAACAGTGTTTAAAATAATTTACATGATGCTTTAATACAATATTTCCATCTCTGAATTTAGGATGAAGGAATGAAAGCAGAAATACTGAGATTACGTAAGAAACTGTCTGAGCAAGAGAAGAAGTTACACAGCACAGTGAAACGCTTGCACTCCACAAACCAGCTGAAGGAAAACATGGAGAAAGTCATCATCGACCAGTGTAAGTTCATGCTTTATTATGGTTCTTCTTTTTGCAGTTCATGGCTTCCACTAAAATGAGAAACAACAAAATGAAAATAGGTGCCCTTTCTTTTGCACTTGGTGCAAGTGCATTTTTCTGTGTGCTCTCAGGTGGTAGGAACAACCACTGCATGAAATTCAGACCGTACAGAACTGCTGGAGCCTCATGCAGACAGGAAGATTTTGTGCAACTGCAAAAGGCTGCATAGAATGCCATGAAAAGCAGTTCACAGTTTCACACACTGACTGATAACGTGTCAATCCGTGCAGCTGCCACTCATCAGTTGAGTTGTTCCATTTCAGTTACTGCCATTGCACATTAGTTTCCTGTCCTACAACAGTTCCTGACAGAGGCAAAGTTACTGTTGCTGTATGCCATTCCAGCCAAACTTTTTGATGCTGTCCTTCTCAAAACTTTGATTTTGCCTCAGTCTTGATAAATATGCAAGTATGCTTTTAGTTAGCATTAGAGGGCTGAATACTGGGAAAAGCCAAAGCAGCAGCAGCAAAGATCTGTCAACACTGTGCACCAGAGTGCGAAGAGTGAGAGAACAGAAGGCTCAGAACAAGGGAAACAGAAGTTTACTCTAAGTCTTTTAAGGAAAAATTAGGACATGCTGTGAAATGATATTTTACCCTTACCAGCCATATCTAGAAAATAATCTGGAAACCTAACAAGTAGGACATAGACTACATTCTAGCTGTGCTAGGCCAGCTGAGTGTTCTGAGATCCATTTCTTCTTTTTTAAAATTTAATCTGTTGATCAGAAGAGATTTGATTGGAGCTACACCTCTCTTCTACCTACATGCTATGGCAGTATGTGTACTGCAGGAGGAGGATTTCATTTGATTCTTAAAAAAAATAAAATCTATCCGTACCTTCTCTTAAGAGATGGGACTAAATGACTTATTAGTCTGTGCTGGAATGGCATTCGTGTTATCAGTAATTAATCTAGAGTGTAAAATGTTATACATCATACAGAGTTAGGAAAATGGCTGTAATACTATGCTAGTCAAGTCATTAAATGCAATGCAGAAGAATTAAAGTTATTTTTCTCCATAGCCTATAATTTTTATATCTAGGTTACATGTATCTTCTGCCTGCAGGTTGTTTTTTTTAGTATTTATGGGCAGGGTTTTGGTTGCTTATTTCAGAATTGTTACATCAAATGATGTACAAGTTACTTACACTAAATCCAAAATTAGGTTTTCTTTAGGTTTTAAAGTTAAATAACTCAGTTTGGTATTGTCATATAAAAATCAAAGGTATCTATTATGCCCATCCCAATAATATCCCAGGGATACATTTACTGATTAAGTTTGGTCAGTTCCTAGCTCCAGTGACATCTCAGCCGGACACAAAGGGTAATTTCAGTAGGGCTGTGCAGAGTGTAACCCAGCAGAGATTTTTAGCCTTATGACCAAAATCTTATCCTCACAGCCACTACCCATCCACACTTTCAAAAATAAAACAGTCCATCTCCCTCTTATTTTGTTCACTCCTTTTCAACACATCCAAACTCTTCTGAATTAGGTCCCAATAAAATGAAACCCAAATTTTCTGAAATCTTCTTAATGCGAAGTACTGCCTGGCTAGCAGCAGCCTCGCTATTAGTGTCACATACTCTAAATTCTCTTCATGTACTGAATTTAATATTTTTGATTTAGAAAAATCTAGTTTGCCAGGTGAAATGAATTTAGCAGCAGAGTTCTCTATGAGCAGAGAGCACTCTGCTACATAGAAAGACCTAGATACAATTTTCTCTAAGTTTCATTGATTATGGGAATTAAGGATGTCATGTTACCTTTGCCTTAAAGAGCAATTTCAGAAATGTTTCTAAATTGCATCTGTATACAAATTCCTGACCAAGCATACAACAAAACTGGTGACTCATAGGAAGCTGCTGGATTTTATTATGATGCTTTTACTTGTTTTTATTTCAGCCTTTCTCCTTTTGCTAGCAAGCAACCACAGGCATCCCAGTAGGTGACCTTGCCTTCTTTCATTCTCCAAGCATCCTGTTAGCTGGGCACTCCACTGAGGATTTTCAGGTTCCCACTGTTATTTAGTTGAGCATTCCTAAATATATTTAGAGGCAGAGACTGGAACGTTCTTGTGGATCAGAGTCTTCTGTCTGTTTTCTCCGGGCAAGAGAACGGAATGCTTATAAACCTCATCTGAACCTCTGAACATGTAACAATGCAGTGCCAAATTGCAGTAATCCGCCAAGGGTATAATTATCTCATGACAGCTATACCCTTGGAGTTGTTGGGTTCTTATTATTGTAATGAAAAATCTTTATTATGGCTAAATTGTTTATTTTTGAGACTGGAATATTAAATTGGTACTTGTGAATGGTATTTTTCAGCAGTTAGGAAGCTGACACAGATTAGAGAATCACATATTTAACCTGACATTTCTAAATATCAGTTTTGTTTAGAAGCATCCCCTCCACCATTCACAGGTCTTGCTCTCTTCCTGCAGAGGCAAACTAGCTGAATGAAGAGAGAAAAACTTAGACCCTTCAGAACAAGCCACTGACAAGATTTCCCCTAAGCACATACAGGTTGCTTTGTCCTTGAACTGCCGGAGGAGCAGGCTAACTTCTTTTGCCATCTGTTGTCTTCCCAGCCCATCATCCCACGTAACCTCGCCGCTGCACCATTTTCCTCCTTCTCCCCCAACCTCCACTAGATCACGCACCATCTCCCCTTAAAATTAACAGAAAGTGTTCCTTTGCCTTGGATTGAGGGAATTGGGTCAGCTGGCTCACAGGGGTCTGTTTGCAGCCGCGATGTTAAATGTAGTTGTGAGCTATTTGTGTTTTCACATATATCGTTCTTGTTACAGCAGAAATACTTTAAAAACACTTCTCTGGAGTTTAGATCTGAAAAACATATTATGTGGCAGCTGGACTGCAGGGGCAGGAAATGGCATTCTGGTGCTGGCGGTGCTTCTGACCTGCCTGGGGTGCCGAGCAAGGCCTTTTGCTCTTCCCTGACTGAGTTTGCTTGTACAGCATCACCCCTTTATCGCGGGTTTTCGCAGCTGGAGGTTTGTACAGGAGCCTGAGCTTCTAAACAGGGCTTGGGATGCAGTAACAGATCTGGATTTTTCATAAGTAAGAACGTTGAAGTGGTGTGGAGGAAATGCATATGATTGCCTGGTCACTGCCCAGCTTGTAGATGTGAATTTATACTTATTTAATATTTGGTTTATTTAATATGTGGTTATTTAATATTTGGGCTCCTGAATATGGAGAATATAGGAAAGATCATGCAGAATGTAATCATCTCTTTGTTTCCAGTGGTTTTAACTCACGATGTCTTGAAGAAGGCTAGAGGAAACCTGGAAGTAAGTAAAATTTCTGCTTGCATTTAATTCCTTGGTATATACTCATTAGAAATACACATTGCTATGTCAGTAGTATTTGTAGAATTAGTCCAATTTGCTTTGGGTTTACAACTGGAACAATGTTAAGATCAAGTCTGGGTGGCAGCAGTTCAGTGTGATAAATATTCTGCAATATTTGATGTTTAAATTAGAGTTTTATGACTGGCCAAGCAACCAGCTAAATCCTCTTTTTTCTGATACTTCCCCTAAATTAACATTCATATGTCCTTCATCCAATAATTTCCATCAGATCAAAGTCCAGTAAGCTGGCTACTGTCTAAGTTCACAAAAGGCATCCGTGTTTAAAGCTTGCGTATGTGTTAATAACCAGTGCTTCTGTTTTTTTAAACACAGACCCAATAGGCAACGCTTCTACAAACAGCTATTTGCTAATGCAGTGCATTAAATTACTTTGAGTGTTTAAGTATCCACAGTTCAGCTTTGATTTCTCCCAGAAGGTTCAGGCTTTACTCCCAGAAGGCTGTAATATACTTCCTGCCTCCTAAATCCCCTCCTCCTCCTCGCACCATTCCTCTCTGAATGGCTGTACATTTCCCAGCCTGCCCTTAAATTTTCCTCCTTTTCTATGAATCTCTCCTCCATTATCCTCGTCAGCAGTGCCTTCCTGAGCACTACCTTCTGCTCTGTAGCTGTTCTGCTAAGTGGCTCTACTACTGTCTCAGTCCTACCTGAGTTAGAGATTCGTGACATAAAAAAGTCTTTATGCTTACAGGGATTTTATCACTTTAATTTGAAGATCTGCTGAACACGGGCGCTCATATTTGCAGATCCTTCTGCAGGATTATAGCCCAGGGATAAATTTTGTGCATTTGAAGTACTGTAAAATAGTAATAATTATTGCTTTTCTAACCAGGTTCCACCACCTGACAATCAGAAATCACCTTCCTACACCAGCAAAAAAAGGATTCTCTGAAGGAGGAAGTTCCCATAATAAAGACAGACTGGTCCTGGGATTGTTGTTTGCTTCTTTATGCCTTACTATTTATTGATGTAAAAAGGTTCATTCAGCTCTTTTAATGGAATCAGCCTTTGGAGAAAAGAAAAAAAAATGACTAAAAAAAAGTATTTTGTTAAATAACTTATTTAACATTTTCTGTAATGTAAAAGATGATGGTTTTTAATATTTATTACAGAAACAAGGTACTGGAGGTATTGAAGAAAAATCCAGATTTTTTTAAAAGTTGGCTCGTTTGAAATTTTATATTTGTATGTTATGCAGCTATTTGTTGTTGTAGTCAAACAGGTCCTCAAAGAATCAAGAGCATGACCCACCTTCCAAACTATTTCTCCACTGCTGAAATTACAGAATATAGGTTAAAGAAAAATAGTTCTGCCAGCTGCCATCATTTTATAATAATATGTAAAATGTTCAATATTTTAAATCATTTTAATCTTATCTGGAAGATTCTTCTGGAAGCTGTTTGATTCTGAGCTTTCTCATTGCCCTGTTAGAAACTTAGACTGATGCTAGGTCTGAAAATATTACTCAAAATCAGACAATTAATTAAATTTTAAAATACTCACCAATCTGTTTGTGTTGTTTTGTTTGAAACGCCAGAACTTTGAGCACTTATTGAACAAAGTCATCAAGGGATTGAAATCTTCATAATGGCTGGCATAGCTCACTTCTTTCCTGCCCGTGACTAAGATTGCTCCAGCCCTTATCAGCTGCAGTTGTTAGGTGCGGCAGAAGTGCTTGTCAGGGCTGAGTTTGGATGGTGGAAACTTGCTTTCAAGGAGTCATGATCAAAAGGCTGTTTGCTGTTGGCAGAAACACTGCCTTCCCCTCTTTGCTCCCCAAGTCTCTACCAAGAGAACAGAAGGTCACAGATAGGACAAAGCCAAACAGTTTTGAAATCAGTTTTTCTGCTAGAAGTGCTGAAAAATGTTTCTTAAATTAATCTTTTACTTTTTTTTTTTTTATGTCCCATGTTGATATATCACATAGCAATCCTTTGGCCAGGCCAGAGAACACCGGAATAGAACATGCTTACTTGTGCTGCTCCTGTGCTCCCCTCGTCCTGCCCGGTGCCTTTCCAATTCCACTCTCGATCCGAGCCCACCACATGCAGCCTGCTGTCAGGGGCACACCAGGACCAAGGGAAAATTGGTTAGTTTAACCCTAACAAGCCCGTAACTGGAAGTGGTTGTTGGCTACAAAAGTAGACTTAATGTGCAATCATGGCCCTGTTGAACTAAGTGAATTTCACAAAGAGTGATGCTTTTCTCAAGTTGATGATGTCCCCATTATAGAAGATGACTCGCCCTCGTCATCCAGGAAGGCGAGCGCCAGGTCTGGGAAACCTCAGCACAGGGCTGTGGTTATACTGGGTCCTTGATATCACAACTCTGGAGAACAGCCAACTGCAATGGTCTTTCACAGAAAATGAATTTGTGCTTGTTGAAACATGGCTGTGGAAGTGGCTGTTACAGCCACGGGGCTGGCTGAGGGCTGCGAGCCGCTGCCAGGTCTGGTACTACAGCAGTAGCTCCCCTCTCCCCACTAAAGCTTTTGTTTGTTCCAATTGGTTTCCCAACAGTAGTTGATAATCAGATGTAGTACTCTGAATAGTGCATAGTCACCCTTTTATCACTTTTCTCTGAATTCCAGCTTGATACTAAAAGACTGGAGCTGCTGCACCCTCCCTTTGGGCAGATCTGCACACCAAAGTACCAAGCGAGCGCCAGCCCAACAGCTAGCTATCGCAGGGGCTGCAGGTAATCTGCTCCTCAGATCTGATGGGATGTCATAGCCCGTCCTCCCACACAGCCATTTCTCCCTACAACTATTGTGCACATGAGTGAGTTTTTATTAAAGAAGACCAACAATGCCATGCACTTTCGGGCTCCCTGGTATGACCTGCCTTTGAGAAGTTCACAAAAATGGGCTTTCTCTGACTTACAAAAAGGGCTTTAACTGGGGGTCCCAGTGCCTTCGTGCAGGTCTCATGCTCTAATAAATGTTACATGCCTTGGAGATCCCAGCCTCAGCTGGCCCCTACCTGGCCTGGCCTGAAGCTCCATCCTGGGTTCTGGCTGCTGAGCACTTGCACCTCCAGTCCATCATGAGAAAGGCTCAAAACCAAAACGCTGTCTTCAGCTGACAGCAGGGGGAAGCAAACTCATTTGTCTGTATTAGAGGAAAGATGCTGGAAAAAATTGAAAAAGTTAAAAATAAACTTTGCAAATTGAAAAGGGGGGGAGGTAAGGGAAGAGCATGCAGTCAAACTTGCTCTTCAGTCTCTTCACACATTATTGTCCTCACAGCTCACTAAAAACGTCAAGTTAATTTTACTAAGTAGCTAAATTATAGACACTCAGATGTAATCAGAATCTGCTATACATTTCAACTTTCAAAATTAATCAACCTACGTTTTTGAGTTATAACACCTGAAGGAAACAGCTGTACATCTATATATAGTGCACCCATGTCTCTTGGTCTTCTTGCAGCCATTTTTTCCCTCCTACACCATCTGTACTTAAAAAATAAAAATTAAATGTTTCCTTTTCCTGAGATGATTTGCCACTTACTTCTTAATGGTCCCTGCTGTGCCCACTCAGAGCTCTTTTCCTGACCCCTTTTCCCTCCCTGCCAGCTCTGATTGCTGCCTCCAGCTTGCAATGCAGCACACGTCCCCGCCTGTGCGTGTGCTGGGCAGGTGGGGGATATATTCGTATTGAAATTGGGTTAGTTGGGGAAAAAATTGTGGTATATCATCATGTCTTTAAAAAGAGATGATCCTATGAGATCAAAGTATTTCATCTTAATGAGAAGTGCCTCTTAAACACACACAATTTACTGGGCCAGTTTAAAAATAATTAAAGAAAAAAAGCTAACCAGATGGAGGGCTGCAGAAGACAAAGCTTATGGAGTGTTAAACTTTGTTCCCATTAAACAAAATTAAATTTTCCTTTTAAAATAATTATGTGGGAGAAAAATAAGCAGCGTAAGCAAATGGAATTAAAGGAGGGGCTCACTTGCTTAGCGAGCTCCTGCCTGTAGTTTCACTGTATGCGCAAGGTGATTCGGAACATCGGTGAGAGCGCTTCAGGAGCGAGCATTCGAGGCGCCGTTGGGAGCCCTGGGGGTCTGCCGTCCTCACCGGTGTCCTCGAGCCTCGCTGCTGTCTTCCCAGCCCTGCAGGCAGGAAACAAGTGTCCACGGTGCTCCTCGCAGAGGATGAGGAGGGCCTGTTCAGATCAAAAAGAAAAGAAAACACTTTTTCCTTCTCCTTAGCCCGTATGACGCGTGCAGCCACATGTGAGCAATGAATAAAGGAGCTGCTCAGTGGCACTGGGGACGGAGCAGCGTGTCGCAGATGCCCACTGCTCCCTGCCACCAATACCTGGCGCTGCCCAGGGTGTCGGGGCTGGGGGCTGCTGAAGAACCACGCTGCAATTACAGTCACCGAAAAGAATGAACAAAAGTAACAGTCAAATTGCAGGTGGTTGGTTGTATTAAAAATAAATCAATGCTAATGCAGTCAAGCGTTTAAAAACAAAAGCACAGTAAATCTGTGTGCTATTTTAATCCAGGCAAACACTGCTGGCTCCGCTTCTGGGAGGGAGCTGGAAAGGTGCTGGGGTGCTGTCTGTTGGGGAGGACACAGCCATGGCCATGGCACGGAGCTCCTGGGGGGAACAGGGCTGCTGGGGGTCCGGGGCAGAGCCCAGCACCTCACCCAGCCGAGGGGCACACGCCGTCCTTGCACCCTGTGCACATCTTAAATGCTCCGGAACAAGGCAGGAAGCTCCTCCTGGCCTCGCTTTCAAATCCAACAGAAACAGCAATATGGAAGGGGGGGGGGGGAGGGAAGCAGCTCACCAAAGAAATCCCAAACCTAGGCCTGGGGTCATTAGCGTGGACAACATCAAAAAGACGAGCTTTAGAGCCAGGGCTTATTGACCTTATTTACTCAAACCATAAATAAATAAATAAAAGCCAAACAGTCTTAAGCCGTGCCCTCCACGGAGTATAATGAACCAGAAGCCACCGCTATTAAGGTTAAGGTGGCATTATCAGTGTGTTTTGTGCTTTCTGAAGACTTTGTGCTGTCAGCATCACCTGCCCTCTGCTTGCTGTCATGCTCTAGGCACACGCCGCGGGCCCTGCTCGCTGGGCTCTCGCTTTGAGAGAAGTGCGTGCTCGTGGGTGCCCCATCCTCAGCGGGGTGCTGCAGGCAGCCAGCACCCAACCTGCTCACAACAGCAGCCCCAGTGGGTGCGGGGCCAAACCCCCACCCAGCAAAAGCAAACCAAACCCCGCCTGCTCCTAAAATGCTGTTGTTCTCCACCACCAAGCTGGGACATCCTGCTGGATGCACAGCCGAGCACCCGGTTTGATGGAGGTGTTGCTGCAGCAGGCAGGGCTCCCAGGGGAGGCAGGGGGCCACCACCTCTCCTGCCTTCCCCCAGCGGGAAACAGGGTTAGCAGGGACACAGCGGGCACGCATGAGGAGGAAGCTGCGTTGCTTACTTTGTGCGTTTTTGCAGAGGAAAGTCTCCCGAGTGGTTGCAGCAAACAGCGGGGTCAGAGGCTTCCATCCACGTCCTCCAGCTTCTCCAGGCTGCAGAGCGGTGACCGCTGGTGATGCCAGGGAGACAAACAAGATCTCAGGCTGCTTTAGCGGCCCGCTCCCACCTTTCTCGCCCCCTCCTCGCCATCCTCCCACACACAACACCTGCATTTTGCATGGCTCGCTCCCGTCTCCAGAGAAGCAGCACAAAACCAACAGAGTTGCAATGCATCACCGCAAACCAGCAAATCGAAAGCGATAAATAAACCAACAAATAACCTCTTCTCCTGGCTGGCTACGCGGGAAGCCTCTCCTCTAATCCTAACAACACAAAATCAGGTCCTGAGACACCGCAGCTCCGGGCTCCCCCTGGCCACCCCGAGGCTGCAGGACCAGCTGCTCAGCGCCACATCTGGGTTTTGAATTGGCCCCTCTCAAGAAAAGCTCTGCAGGCCTATTTTTTGTGTGTTTATCTTGTCGTTTCTTTAGAAAGATACTTGCTACAATATTTTTTTTCTCCCCTCCTTCCCCCCAGCCCCATCAGAGGAGTCTACTTGGGTAATTTGTTAAAGCGGGTTGCTGGGGCATGCATTATGCATGAGATGCAATCTTTATTTTTGCACTCCACTGTGTGCATTCTCAAACAGGATTGGAGCCGCGTGCCCGCACGCAAAATGAACATTAGCAGCTCAAAAAAAGAAAGAAAATGCCCATTTATTTAAAGGAAGGAGGGGGATAAAAAAAAAACTCAGAGCAACTAAACAGCAGAAGCAGTCCCATTTATACTCTGCTGAATAAACCAGCTCGGAGCTGCTGTGCTCAGCACGACGCACGCAGTGCTGGTGGCGAGGCGAAGTTGTTCACCACGCAGCATCACCGAACAGCCACAGAGCTCACACCATCTCTCCGTCCCTTTTGGTATCTGTGCTTGCATAAATATAAAGATATACATATGCACACTCATGTATGCATATTTTTGAACCCATTCTCTCTTGCTTCAGGAGATAAATCAAGCCTCTCTCAGCCACTCCTCTTTGCGTGCCCTGCGCTGCAACTGCTTTCAGAGCAGCTCGTGGTGCCGAACCCAGGTCACCGTCAGCAAGTCTTTGAGCCTTTTTGCCGGATCTGCCCTTCTTAATCCACCTTCCCCCCCTGCCACACCTTTACCTTCTCCTGCCTGAAGGCTGGGTGCCCCCTTGTCCCCTTGTCCCGGGGCGCTGGGCGCAGACAGCTTGCCGCGCAGTGGGAGCTGGTGACACCAAAAGGTCACCGGACCGAGGGTGCGTGCTGCTGAGCACGGTGTCAAAAGCCCGCGGGTTAAAGTCACGAAGCAGAACCACACAAAAAAAGGCGCAGAAAATTCATAGGCCAACAAAAGGGCCCTCTCCCTGCTGTATTTCATGCTTGGCGGTCCCCTGATGTTATTTTAGAGCAATAAGACGCATGCCTCATTTTAAAGCCCTTTTAAAACGCCACTGCAGCGCTGACATCCTCGCCAGCCTCCACCGCCCGGCAGCCCCCCCGTTGCCCATCACCTCCCATGCACAGGGCCGCAGCGGTGGGCAGGATCCAGCTCCGGCCCCCCCAGGAGCCCCCCTCCTGCTCTGCCATCCGCGGCAGCCTGAGACAGCTCCAGGGGAGAACATGAAGGACAAGCAAGCAAGCCCGTCAGTGCCCAAGTGAGCACAAGGAATGGAAAAGCATCAGAAAGTGGCCACCGAGGGGGAATAAGGGCAAGAAACATGTTAGAGGATGAATAAGAGCGAAAGAGGCCACGTGGAGGGAGAAAAGGAATGGTGGATAAAACGGGGACCAAGATATAAGGCCAATTATTTTTGATTCTTTGGCTTAAGGGCTAATTTATTATGGCAGTAAATCACGCTTAAGACAGGTAATGCAGCAGCCGGAGCCCGGACATTATTTAGACAGAGCAATCATGGTATTAATGCCCAGAAAAGTGGAAAATTTAACGGCCTGCAGGCCACCTCTCGCTCTTTACGGCTTCCCCTCCTGCCCAGCATGCTGCTGCCACCCCGGCGAGGGAAGGGGGCCTGAGGCCACAGTCATACTGGGGTCAGACTGGAAGGGGCAGGAGATATGGGGACAAAGCAGCCAAAAACTGGGTGGATATCCTCTTTCTTAGAAGACGTAAATGCTGCCCTGTGTCTGTACCACGGGCACGCAGGGGAAGGAGCCGTACGAGCGCTTCAGCTGTGATCTCTGGGGTGGAGACCGGCTGCACAACGAGGAGGGGCTGAGCCTTTCATCACCCCACCACATCTCATATAGGGAAAACCATCCCTCCGTACGGATGTGGTGTATAAATAGAAAGACCCTTCTTGCAGGGGGGTTAGGGGAGCTGCCCCGTCCCCGCAGCCCTCCTCCAGCCCCTCTGGGCTCAGCAGGGCGAAGCACGCAGGCACAGCAGTTCGATAAGGCTTCACGAACACATCGGCCCTGCCAATGGTGCAGCTCAGAGCAATCGCACGCTGCTGCCCTCCTGCACCGCACCCAGGGGTGCCGCATCCATCCTCTGCCCCTCTCCTCCCAGCCCCTCTGCGAGCACCCCAGCAGGCAGGGACCCCGTGCTCGGCTCTGAGCCCTGCTGGCCCTCGAGGCGGCAAGCGATGGTGGCAGCCTTGAAAAATGATGTCAAGGATGTGAAAAAACAACCTGCTTCGCCTCAAGTCATCAGAGCAAATTATGCATTCTCCAGCAGTCACGTAATGAGAAGTTAAATAACTCCGTCGTGGGCTGGTCCTGCTGTGAGCGGGAGAGGCGAGTTCTCCGCTTCCCCCGAGCACGATTTGAGCCCCTTTGCTCGTGATTTCCCTCCAGCATCACTTATGCTGTGAAATCCACGTTGTGATCCCAAAGTACTACTTGGCAAAAAGACACAACAGCCTGCTCTGACAGCCCGATATTAAACTTGCAGGTCCCACTGCCCTTTCTGTATCCTCCTGCCCTCAAAGCATGAACAAAATGGGAAAAAAAGACTGTACCATCACACCCACCAACATTGCCTACGGACACACACCGGGGCTCTGCAGTCTCCATCAGTACTCTTTTTTGCCTAATGTCCCTGGCAGGATAATTTTTTGGGGGATGGGAACAAATTGAAGAAATGTGTTTACTCATATCCCATAAAAGCACAATAAACTTATCTCCAGACACTGCATTAAAGAAAAGCTTTGATTTTTAAAAGTTACTTTGTTCTGAAACTCCTCCAGGCAGAAAAGATAATAAAAAATAGCAAGCCACTGGTGGTTAAGGGGGGAAAAAAAAAAGAATCATGTGGTTATAATTTCACTCAACAGCCTATCCCTAACAGAGAGCCACACAAAGTACACATGTGGGATAATACATTAAAATATCTTGGAGAAAGCTGTTAATTTATAACAGTGGTAAATAAGGGTTGATGGGGACAGCAGAGGCGTTTTAGAGTGTGGTGCGTGTTACCGAGTCCACCAGATGTCACATTGGCACTTAAAAGCCTTAGGTGGTTTGAAATGCAGTACAGATTGTCTCGCATTTGATCTTCTAAACCTGTCTCCATCCATCATCGTCAACAACTGTCAAGATAAGAGGGGACAAGTTTTGATTGGAGCCTGATTATTTTTTGTTGGTGCAAAGGCAGAGACGTATATGGTCCTGAGAGCTGACATTTCTACCTCTTCTACTGGAAAAATGTGACTTTAAGCAGAAACAGGGCTAGCTTCCACTCCAAAACCAATTTGTTTGATGGAATTCACCCTGCAGAACAGGAAGGAGATTTGCATTTATGTCCGCTTGAATGCAGGCTTGCATGCACACGCTCCTTGATTGTTTTTAGTTACACCTGATGATAATGCAGAGAGAAAGATCGATATGCAGTCAGTTGGCCTGGTAACCTCCCCAAACGGCGCAGAATTTACGCCGAGCCTCAGCACGGGGAAACTCGGAAGCATCATGAAAGTTTCATGCAGCTGGAGCAGCCCTGTAACAATCCGCTCTCCGTGGACCCTCAAGGTCTCTGGCATTCTGCTGATTTCCCCCCAGGCTCACAGCTCGGGAGCAGTTTTGCAGCTCTGGCCCGCGTTTCTCAGCAGTGCCCTGCCTGCTGATGTGGCTTCGGGAGACCTCCGGGCAGCAGCCTCAGCGAGACCGAGGGCTGAGGCTCCCCAGACACCTCCACGCCATCCTATATGAAGAAGTCACCCCTGGAGCTTCTCTCACCCAAGTACATGGGACACATCGACCCATAACCCGTGCTGCTGCTCTTCCACCAGAGGCCGCAGCCTCCAGGCCTCCTTCCCCACCGGGGCATCAGTCACCTGCGTGACAGCGACAAGATCTGGCCCACTAAACCCCACAACCTGGTGCCAATTAAAGGTTTTACTACCATGAGCTCGGGCAGTGATTGCACTGAGTCCCAGCACCACTTACACCACACTATTAACCAGCCGACGCACGCCACGTTGCCCTTCTGTAAAATACTTCATAAAATGTTTAAATTTTTCTGTCGCCTTTCTCCCTCGGACCTCTTGGCTCTAAAAGCAGGCTGGGTCTAACAGCTGAGGGCTCTAACAGGGCTGCTGGGAGAGGGAAAATACTGTCACGATTCCACTTTGTCCCTGGCCTTAAAATCATCCTTAGCTGCAAAAGCATGAAATGGAGTAAAATTAGGCACTGTGATCACCTGTATAAAAATACTCGTTCTGAAATGATGCTGTAGCTCCTCATAAGCCCAATGGTGAATTCTGGATTCACTGTCCATGGCTGGTGTTTCGATAAGCCTTCAATTTCACCAGTTTCATGGAGGATGTTCCAGGTGAACCTGGGGTTTAAGTCTATTTTCATGGAAGACCCCAAAGGACCAGCTCAAACGTGTGTGTCTAGAAACAGGGGGACCCATCCCCAGCAGGAATGGGAACTATGTGCAAAACACCAGGGAAGCAGACCAAAAAATAAAAATAAAATCAAAACTACAGCCCACTGCTGAGACACACAAGCCAGCTGACCCCTTCCCAACGTTCGTTAGATGAGCACCTTACTTTTTGAGAATCTAGGAATGGAGAACCCCAAACACAGCCTATGGTCAATCACAACAATCTGTCCTCTTCCTGGGGGTTAATAAAGCAATCACCTTTGAGACAAAACACGCTCACTTAGCAAAAACCTTAGCCAAGACGCTTCTGCGATGTCACAGGGAAAAACGAGCACGCAATCGCTCCAAGTCTCTCTGAAATGGAAACGTCAGGAGGCAGGCAATGGGACACAGCCCTCCACAGGGAGCATCAGAGACCTGCATGGGCACGGCCCAGCCCGTGGCTGAGGTTTTGCTCGGGAGAACAGACGGACAGACAGACAGACACTGTGTGCAGCCCATCAGCTGGCACCGGGCACCGCCTGCACGCCCAGCGCGGGTGCCCTGCCTTGGGCTTCCTCCCTTCGCACCCTCCCTGCTCTGTCGCGCCCAAAGCCGAGCCATCCCTTTCCCAAATCACCAGTTTTAAAACATTTCCTTTCCCTAACCTTGGACTACCGCTCCTAGCAGGCTGCTTTAACCAGCTCTTCTCCCCCCCCCCCAGCTTCGGGAACTGACACACTTGAGAGAGCGGAGAAATTAAACTGTGCATTGCCTCCTGCACTGACAGACTCAGGTTCTTATTCACACAGACTTAAAAAAAGAAAAAAAAATTAAAGAAGTCATCACGATCTCTCTTTGCTCAGAAAACTGTACTGCATTAGCTCTGGCATAAGGCACAACACAAACCAAAAGGAAGAGAAGCTCACACCAGTAGGTAGCGGGAAAACAGAGGCAGAGTAAATTAGCATAGCCAGCGTGCGAAGTGAGCAGAGGATTTTGGCTCACACGAAATGATCCTGACGGGAGGAACAGTCAATCCCTCCTCTGAGCCGCAAATAAAAGCACGTGGCTGAGGGGCTGCGTGAATTTGGTAGCAGAGATAAGAAGGAGCCAAACCGCAGTGAGCATCGCTGCCTCGCGATTGATGAGCTGCTCTACTTGGGGCCGGAGTACGTGCACTGCACATGGAAAATGCAAGTGGTTGAGAGTGCCCTGACAGCAAACCACCACACGGGCAGCCAAAGGAAAGCTGGGAAACGAGGAGATGACGATAAACCTATTACACAATGGCAAAATGTTGGTTTCTGCCCCTCAGAGGGGAGACCAAGGAGGGGAGCCGAGCAAAGCCCGTCCAGAGCCACTGTGACAGCGGCTCCAACAAGCTGGGATGGGGAACCTAAACCACAGAGGGAATTTCAGCATCCCCTGGGTGACAAAACCCCCAGGCGGATGGATGAGCACAACCAGGTGGTAAACCAGGGCAACTGGTAAGGACTGTAAGTGTGCCACACTCCCAGCTCTGCCTTTCCTGTTGGTACCAGCATGGAGGAGGACAGCGCTCACCCCAGCACGGGGCTGCGAGGTGCTTGGTGCTGTGGGGCAACGCTGAGGCCTCTGGCCACAGCCAAGAAGCTGCCTGCTGGGCAGTGGATGGGTGTCGAAGCCCCCCCCAGGCAGGTCTCGGTCCCCCCGCACCAGACCAGTGACTGGTGGGCACCAACCAACATCTGCCATACAAAACGCTTCCGATTTTCTTCAAGTGTGGTGCCCCGGGTTGAAAGCACCACCCCAACAGCACTCACTCTGACGAATGGCCATCTCCCAGAGCCCTGGGGTGAGCTGCTAGATCTGCTGGAAGAGTTTCCAGCGGCTGGGACATCCACAATGGCCCTTCCCATGTGGATATTTTGGGATCTGATGAATGGCTGAGCTTGTGGGGCTGTGCTCTTCCTCCAGCTGGGACACGAATATTGTCTCTCTCTGCAGTATGCCTGTTTCCACAAGCACTGATGGGATATAACAATATGAAATGTTTGCATAACTGAAGGATGCAGGCTGGGAATGGAGGTGCAAGGAGGCGAGATTCTCACTGCCTGTGTGCTGGATTCTACTGTTAAATAACTTCAACACTAAGGCTAGGTGCCAGTTTGCAGAAACGCACTGCAATTCATTCATGTGTATTAATGAAAGCATCGTGTTTGGGACACTTCTGTCAAATTGGGTTGAGATCCAGAAAGCAATTAAGACATGCACATATATGCGGAGACTGATCACAGCAACCTGTTTCTTACAGCCAGATGTCTTTAGACGTTAAAAAGAATAATACCCAAGGTATATTGCAGAGCACAGCTTCCCTGTCAAGGACTTCTCTTCACACGCAGCACTCAGGGCTTGTAGCGCTGCAATGAAATTCTGCACATGGGGGAAATTTCGGCAGAAGAGGAAGGAGGAATGAAAGGCTGCAAATCCCTGAAAGACGCTTGCAGCCCCAGCAGTCCTTGTGGGAGCCCTGTCAGAGAACAGCCAAGAAGCAGGACTGACACGCAAGCCAAATGGCACGGCCGCTAGTGGTCCACGTAGGCAGAGGTGATTAAGTGACACGAGGCACGGATCTCTCCAGCTGGAGGTATTTTAAACACATACAAAATAATGTCAGAATCATAGGACTGCAATCTTTAAATTATATTCAAAAAAGATGCTCAAAGCATATATCATTGAATTATGAACAGCTTTGGCAGCTTTATTGATGATGTTGAATCTGGTTGACAGATGCATTTACACTGCATAAGCATTTGAGATGCTGGAGTAATTGCTTATTAGTCTTGTTGTGAGGCAAAACACCAGATTGAAATAAATAGGAGCTCATGAACACAGAATTTTGCTGCCTCTTTGATTATTTTTTCAAGCTAACCATCTGCTAAGCATCTGGGATTCTTAGAATCCAAGATCCAATGCCACACACAGGTGGGAATTAAAAAAATACAAATAGAAGGAGCTTAAGAACCCAAACAAACTATAACATAAAATTGTCCAAAGTGACTCAGGACTTTCTTCCCTGACTTGCATACTGATGTAGGAAGCCCAGGTTTCACAGGTAGGGGTCTGCCCTACACAAGGAGCAGAGGCACAGCCAAGCAGCTCCATCAGCTTCACTACACCAGTGCTCTGCAACACACACTAGGGACAAAAAGGATGCGCCAGGTACCCCAGGGTGGGGCATGGAAGGGCTGCAGGGAAGCAGCAGAGCAGGCACTTGGCAGCTGTAGTCTCCACAGGGGATTTATTAAAAATTCCTCTGAGTCACCAGGAAGACTTCCAGGACTCTCTAGGGCTGCTTTTGCACGAATTTTGGCAGGCACTGAGAGATTTCAGGTTACATCTCTGTCTCTTGCTAATGTGTTTTTAAACCTTTACCAAATTTCATTTGTGTTTGGCAGGAGAAAAAAATCAAAGCGCCCATAGAGAGAGCTGCGTGTGCCTACACACCACCCACGATGCAGACCCAGCCTGTGGTACCAGCTGCCCTCCTGCGATCTCCAAGTGTCACTTGTACACCCAGCCTTGTCCTCGCCAGGGACGGCCACCAAGCAGAGGATGAGATGGGCCAGGGAGCTAACACTTGCCCTTCACAGCCTTCGTGCTTGGACTGAAGGCACCAGGGAAGAAGCACTCGGCACATCAGGAGCCCCAGTCTCAGCGGAGTTGGGGTAAGCACTACAATAAGAAAAAAATAATGCTTAGGAGTCTAAAACTCATACAAGACAAATTCAGGAGTGAGGGTAAAGCTTGCCATGCAGTTTATTGCAGCCTATGGGATAGCAGCTTTGATAAGAACGTAAAATTGATATTTGAATTTCCCCCAGCTGCCAGTGCACTCGATGCTGAGAACATGAGTTAATAAAAACAGCCAGTTAACATAACTGTCAAACTCTGGCAAATACCCATAAAGCAAATGTTCGTTTTAAAAAAGCAAATTAGACATGCATTTTTCTCCATGAAATAGTGCAATTAGAGAAGCTTTATAACTAATATTTGTTTTTGGTTCTAAAATATTAAGGATCTTTCCTAAACATAGCTCAGCGAAGGGTTTCAATTAATCTCCTTTGAGCGCACACGTTCAGGTGTTTAAAAGGAAAAAGAAGAAAGAATGATTTGTGCATCATGATCTGTCATCTCCAAAAAGCTGTAAACAGTATCTTAGAGAGCAGAGTGTGTGTGACAAATTTGAGATTAGGCGGATTCCGATCTAAAAATTAAATTGCTTATCAGAGAAATAATATTAGAGTAAAATAAATTAGAATCTCTACCGAAGACTCTAAAAGTAATTTTTAAAATTAATTAGAATCAAAAAGATGGATCTCAAAGGATAGGACAACTCTAATTTAGACAGACGGTAATTAATTCCTTATTTCAGAAATTCATTAACAGGCTGTAAGAGCAATTCATTCCTTTGCTGGAGTTCGACTCCAGAGAGAGAGATTCATCTGGAAGTGGGAAACGTGAGCTCCCCTGCGGGCAGCAGGGCAGGGAGAGCCACACCAGTGACCTCCCGACACGGGGCACTTTTGGCACAGCAGCTCGCTGAGGTGGGTCCTGGTGATTATTTTTTATTATTTTTGTTTTCCCCCCAGTAGGTGACACATGCCCAGATGCCCCAGGTGCTCAGGGTTTGTACCCCCAGCTGTTCATGCTCCCAGTTGGGTGGAGACTGCGAGCACAAAGGCTCAGCTGAACCCTGGCAAGTGGGGAAAATAAATGAAATAAAAGATTCAACCTTTGGCATCAGGAAAGCATTTCCTTGTGTGATGTATCCTTTCCAAAGGAGGGAGCAGAAGCAGGACCCAGGCACCGTCCTCACCTCCAGCCAGCACAAGAAAGCCTGCAGAGATCTCCCATTTCCCTTCCCAGTGTGCATCTCATTAAATAAATTCAAGAAGATGGCCAGCACTGCTCTTGTTCCTGGAGAAGAGCAATACAGCATGCTCACCTGCTGTGCCCTCAGTTGGGGTGGCAGATGCCCCCCCTGCACCACCCTCCTGACAGGTGAGCACAGATCCCACTGCAGGATCAGGCCCTGGCATTGGGACCAAGAACCTACAGATCTGGATGGGGATTTAGGGTCAAACTCTGGCATGCAGCAACAGGGAACAAAGCCTAGAGTGGACAAGCTTGCAGCATCTCTGCTACTCCCTAAAACCAACGGGCACATCTAAAAATAAACGCCCCACAATTCACAGACCAATATCCAGGAAGAAAACAGCTTGGGCACCTCAATAGACTTAGTGCAGGAGTTTTGGCCACTGATAAATAAATGCGCTGTCAGCCTGGTCTGCTGCCAGCCCCAGGAGCAGCTCCGCAACCACTCTGTGATCCTTCGGAGAGGCCAAAGCACAGCGCTAGTTCCTGCCAGAAGCCGTGCTCCGCTCCTTGTCGTCTGGATCCCTTTGATAACCAGTTGGGTTTGGAGCATATCCTCCAAGCTGGAAGCTGTGTCGAGGGGAGGATAAGCAAGGCAGGAATCTGTTCCCCGTACCCAACTGGAGAGAAGCCCAAAGCTCAACTCTTATCTGAGAAGACCTGCACTCCGGAGCTGGATGCGAGTCCCACATCCACAGTGGGGTGAGCAAGAGAGCCCTGAGCAGGGATTTAACCCCGAGCCCCTCAGTGAGGGTGGCCACAGGCTGCGTTGCACCAACAGGTACACGCGGTAGTCCCAGGCTGTGCTGGCTTCTTGGCCCTACTGCAACAGGAAGGATTAACTGGACTTGTCTCTGGGTAAGGCGCTCAGTGACCTGTGCAGTGCACGGACAGATGGCTTCACACAGGCACAGGGGAAGAGAGCTGGAAATACAATAGGATTAGCTTTGACTCACGGCCCCCAGATCCTACTGGGAGGAGCAGCAGCTTTCAGAGAGGAGGACGTAGAATCACAGCATCATTTAGGTTGGAAAAAGACCTCTAAAATCATCAAGTCCAACATCTCACATGGCTGTGGGACTTCAGCATCTGGGACCAAAATGGAAACATGCAGCATGACCTCTCTAAAAGCATGCTGAGTACAGGATCTCACTGTTTGTTCACACCTCTCTGCCACACACTTAAGGATTAGGAGAATAATCCTTATGTCTCTTTTAAGCCCAGTGGGGAAACAGGCTGTGGAAGGACAGCCAGCACCAGAGAAGTTCAAGACATTGCATTAAACACAACACAGGTGATGGCTTAGAGGTCACCACTCCACCAGTCCAGCTGCTGCAGAAAGCCATTTATATCTAAAACAGACAGCCAGCAGTGGAACCAAGCATATTTTAAACAAGACTTGTGCTGCAGATTTAATGTTTAGCTACATTTGGCTATTAACTTGCCCACCCAGCCCTGCAGGCACCCCAGCACCTGATGCAGAGAGCACTGTCAAGGTGCATGGTAGCACTCTTTCCTCCTCCTCCTGCCACTTTCTTCCAGCCAAGCACTCGAATATGGTGCTGTGGGCAGCTGCCTTTACAGTTCAGTGAATCAAGCGTTCTGCACCCTGCTGCACTGTCTCTCTCATTTACTGTGTGACAAATGCCTGGAAATTGTTTGGTTTTATGTCACCGCAAGCCAAGGATATTAAATTTACATCAAGTCAACAAGAGCATAGCTAAGGAAATGAGTTGTTACCTCCAGACTGAGGAAGGGGCAGACATCTCTCTGAATACACGGGGTGGATCTGGATTTCTGCTTTTCCTCATCAGCATCTCCCAGACTGAGGGCAAAGAGCTCGATTTTGCCTTTGAGAAGAGAACTTGTGGTCTGGACAGAGCCTGAGGGGCAGAGGGATGATGCTGGAGATGTCTCCATTTCAAATCTCTCTCAAGCCCTGTGTGCCCCAAGTTCGAAGGTGCTGTTCCCTGGCCAGCACCGCATCACATCCACTATCACCAAAGGCACAACTGTCAAAAAAACAAAACAGTCAAAACCCACAAAACTGTCATTTCATTTGCTTTCTGTCAGCTGTGACTGTCTGAGGGTCTCCAGGAGGTCTCCCATCCACAATCAATGGGAAAACGCAAACCTGTCCAAGCACAGAGAGCCACAGAGGGCCAGACACTCTCCACCATGTACAGACAGGGTTGGTGCTGCTTCTCAGGAGCCCCTCTATTCCTTCTGCAAATCCTCAGGTATCTGTTAAATTGCCTCCCCACCATCAGGAGGCCTCTGAATCTGTCTCGATACCAAAAAACACTTTCATTTCAGTATAAGCTTCTTATCTCACCAAAGAGCATGCTCAATGTCTCTTATCCTGTTACCAAATATGAAGAATTCCTATTCTTCCACCTAATTTTTGTGTCTTTACAGCTTTGTTACCAAGCTATCTCCCTCCCACTCACCTTCCCCTGATTGTTGATAAACATGGAAATCCATTCCCCTCCTAGCATGGGGAGCAGGGGATCTTTTATCCTCCTCCTGATAAACAGCAATAAGCTTCTTATCCTCTTACCAATAACCAAGAGCATTGCAAATCCTGTATCAGACACACTAGGGTTAGGGTTGTTTGCATTACGTGAAGAGATTTCGTAAAGTGGCAAATAAAAGGCATATCATTTTGTTCTTTTATCTGAAACTTCCTTCTAGGAGGGAAGGCAGAGTTGTTTAGAAGTAGATTTAATTGGGTATTATTCAGTATCAGGTTGAGGCAAGTTCTCCAGTCTCCCGCAAAGAACTTCTGCGCTAATTTGTTCTTATTCGTGGATGAAAGGTCATTGTGCTGACTAGGAAGTTAAGTAAACAAAATTAGCATCTGATTTAAGAGACTTCTTATTCCCTCTGGTGTAAATTAGTGTAAAAATTAGCAAGACACTCAGTTGCTTCTGTTTTCTGCATTTGAAATGCATCAGTTCCTTGAATTTAATGGTGTGAAAGCTTATTTCTTTATTTATGCAATTGCATACATATGGGTGGTGAGCTGGAAGGGACCAAGTGCATCGGCTTCAGAAGCAAAAGTCATTCAAGGTTAATAAGAGCAGGACAGAAGAGCTCACAGCAGTACTGACACCTGGACATTGAAAGAGCAACAATTTTGTGCTCATGGAGGGGAAAATATCTTAAAAATGCAACACAGACTATAGCCATGAAACTCAGTGCCACACAATAACCCAGGAGGAAAGCAAATCCACCTTTACTGCAAAGGAAAACAGGCTACCTTGTTCAAAAGGTTAGACTATTCTTTATTTCAATTTTATATTTTAAAAACATTGTTCTTAGATGTTCATATCACATTCCAAGTACTTTCTAGAGATTAAAAAAGCAACTATTACCTTGAATTAAGGTAGAAGATTCCCACAAATATGTTCCAGAAGCAGGTTCCTGGTAAGTTGCCCATTAAAAGGCTTCAGACTCCTAAGTCACCTATTAATGATTATTGCTGCCAATTCTAATAAGCTACCCAGCAACATTTTAGTTCAATGTCACTGAAGCTTTCCATGAATGCACTGTAAAGTTATATTCTTCATGGAAACAAAAAAAACAGGGACAAAGGGAAGAAGACTGAGGCCACATTAGTAGATGCAAGTAACTTCAGATAAGGAAGGTGATAGAGGTATATTTTTTATATCCTGCTGGGAAGAACATCCTTCTAAAGAGGATCCAGTTGGCAGGGAAGGAGCATCTGAACCTGGGTCTCTCCCAGGACAGGTGTGGGAGAGGTTTTCTTCTTTGTTGGTTTGAAGGTTCTTCCCAGAACATCACATATTGTACTTCAGCAGTGGATAAGAGGCATGAAGGTACCTATTAAATCAGAATGTTGGAAAGCAGGTCTAGATTTTTTTAATTATTTTTATTTTTTGAATACCTCTGGCACAAGCCTTCAGTGACTACTCTGTAGAAAAGCAAGGGGCTGTACCTTTGACCCTCCCAAAGCCATTGGACTTGCACAGTATCTACAGGAACTCTCTCAAGATACTCATGCCATATACAAGAAGCACCCCTCTTCCCACCCAAAAATCCACCTGAAGTGACCCAAAAAAGCAGACTGACAGATATTGCCAGAACTTGCTGGGGGGTTACCACTTCCATCCATCTGCACCCAATCCTCCTTGCACTGACCCCCCAGAAGAGTATCTCCCTCAGAGTTGTGAGGTGCAGCCTGGCAACAGCACTGAACAGGGATGTTCTGGCCTGGTCAGAGCCATGAGCTTCCCCAGGAACAAGCCTTATGCAAAGGGAGAAAAAAAACAGGTACCCTCAGACAGACCTGACCTCAGACAGCCTCCTTGAGGTGGGGCTGCACTCACCTCCGGTGAGGTCCTCCTACAGCAGTAATTTTAATCTTGCATGCTACTAATTTGGATGTTGATTTTCCACTACGCAGTTCAAACATATTTCCACTTTAATTGGTAAAACTCAGTCCCCAGACCCCAAAGAGAGGTGCAACATTTTCAACCAAGCTCATCATTTTGAGTCTGCAACTGCTTGTTAAACCAAAAAGATGTGGAACTGAGAGCAATATGTTAAAGTTAATAACGTGAATATTAATTCCCTGAAGAATTATGGAATATATCTATTCTACCAACTAAGCAAAGGTAGCATTCCTCCAGCCCTGTAAGAGAAATACAGACACTGAAGTAATAGTTTGCATTTCTTACTGACTCAAGTTTAAAACGTGAGCAGAAATACTGGTTTCCTGGCTAAGAAGACAGCAACTACTGCAATGGCCATGGCCTGGAGGGCCAGAGCTGCAGTGAGCAGCTCCAGGTGTGCTTGTAAGTGGTCAGTGCTCATCAAAGGCTGAGGCACCAGCCAAGCAGGACAGGAGAGGTCTCTCAAATAAGCATGAACTAACATCAATGGAATAAGATATGAAGAGCAAGAAACATAGCATGCATTCAAGGACCCAAGTATTTTAAGTTAACACCCTGCTGAAAGCTGACCAGCTTTGCTTACCACACTGGGCTCAGCACCTTTGGTCCTCAGAAGTTTGTGACTGTATTTCACAGCAACCTTGGTTTGGGCACCTCTTCTCCCAGCTGCAATCCAGGTGACCAGAAGAGGAAGCCATAAGGCACAGAGAAGGAACAATTTAGATTTCCAGTCCCAGCTCCTACTTTGCCCAAGCAGTCCACAGGTAAAAGACACAGACAGGCTGGGAGCAGGAGTCCCACTGCCAGACCAGCAGCAGTCTGAGAGTCACCAGGTCCTTTGCACAGTAAGCCTGGACTCCTTCCTTACATTAGGACGCTGATTCTCCCTGCTGAGCCACACCATGAGCTTTTATTGGGAGGGCAGGCCTCATGGCAGCCTGCCGCTCCCTCACAGGCCTCATGGCAGCCTGCCGCTCCCTCACGAGGGGAGCAGAGGGGCAGGTGTTGAGCTCTGCTCTCTTGGGACAGCGACAGGACCAGAGGAAACAGCACGGAGCTGGGACAAGGGAGGGTCAATCTGGGTGTTAAGGAAACGTTCTGAACTGAGAGGGTGGTTGGGTGCTGGAACAGGCTTCCCAGGGCAGTGGTCACAACCTCAAGCCTGCTGGAGTTCAAGAAACACTTGGACAATGCCCTCAGATTTAGGGTGGTCCTGTGTGGAGCTGGGAGTTGGACTCAGTAATCCTTGTGTCCCTTCCAGCTCAGGATATTCTGTGAGTCCGAGTTCCCTGGAAACACCAAGGCTCTAAATGAAGATGTTTGGGCACCTTTATACATAGGTGAAGAACACGTCTTCCTATACGGCATCCCACATCCAGAATCAAACAACTCATTTCAAGCGCGGGAAGATTCAGATTATGAACTAACCTAAATTTGTCTTCTCTCAGCAAGAGCAGCAAACTCTCAGCTGTCTCTGGAGTAGCTGGAATATTTTCCTGACTGCCCAGGTGATGCTTGGATCTAGCAGCCATCGCGTAAGGGTCTGCCCTTGATCCCACCAGCCCTCATACAGGACTTCTTGTCACAATCATTGTCCTCACTGCCATGTTTTTCTTTGCAGTTCATCAGACAAAGGCAGTGCTAGAGGAGAGGACAACAGTTCAAAGGCTGTCATTGAAGAGATGTTATAAAAAGTTCAGTAAACCTTGCAGAGAAGATAGAGTTTACAACTGCTGTGGCCACAGTGTATTTGAAAAAGAGATTAAAACCACAGCAAAAAAAAAAAAAAAACTTGAGCAGAAGAGCCATTAAGCATATGTTGGGTACAAGCTAGTAAACACATAAACAACAACAATTGCCAGTTAACCACAGGCAAGAACTTTCTACAAGCCGCAGGTACTGGGCACAAATTGGCAATAATCAGGTTTAATGGGTTTGGTTTACAGTCTCACTGGTTTGCATGTTTTATTATTTTCTGCGGTATTAGCCAGTAAAATAAAATCTCTCTGAACTTGCAAATCTGTCAGGGTGGAAGAGTCCCAGATGTTACAAGAGTCATATTCTATAGAGACCCCAAGGGACTGGGAATTTTTGTTCCATTACAACGCTGAGGCTTCAGGCAGAGTGTGAAGAGTGCAATAACAATGATGGAATTCAGATCCAAACCAGACATGGTAACTAATGAAAGTGATTAAGTCCAAGGGAAATAAACTCCAACTTTTATTTCCATTCAGATACCTGAAAACCCTTTGCACTAGAGAAAAGCAAGAATTACTAAACAGAATGATATTTAAAACACAGTGACATTATTTTCAGTATAAAAGTTGAAGCTCCGCTTTCCTTCGATAAGAAAAGGAAGGAAATGAAACTCATTTGGAAAGGAGCACAGCTCTTTTAGCTCAGACTCTGAAAGAGGCTGCAGAGCCCAAGACAAGCTCCAGTCAGGACCTCTGGGGCAGCTGCATGTATTTGCAGACTTTTTCCAAGCTCACATAGAAAAAAGACAGTGCTACACTTTTCATTCCCAGGGAGGAACAAAATCTAATTCTACTTTCCTGGCACATAGCTGGGCTGCTTTCCAGAGAGGCAAGGTTACAGGTACCTCAATGCACCCCAATGCCTACAGCACAAGGGAGCTTAGCATTCAGTGTAATCAAAGCTTGGAAGACGCACCATAAGAATCAATACAACAGAGAATTATTATTGTAAGACATTCCTATAGCACAACAAGTTTAGCTTGTACTCCACAAACAAGGATCAGAAACCTCTATCTGACCCGGAGAGACTGTAGTCAATACAGGGCAGAGCACACAATCAAGACAGAATACCGGCGGAGGAGCAGTGGGGAGAGGGACTGAAAAGAAAAGAGAAGAGGAAGGACCAAGTATTTATCAGAAGCTAGCTTAAGAACCCTCAAATGATTTAACTGCTTTCTCAGTATCCCTTACAGAGTTTTGCTAATTAAACACCTATGACTACTTCAGCTTTCTGATGAGGAAGCTGAGAACAATGCCATGACTTACCTATTTCCATAAACTGAGGCCAGGTTTCAGGTAGGTCCTTGCTCCAGGCCAACCACAGCACCCACAAAATGGAAGGAAAGTACCCAAAACAACCCCACAAAGTCCCCTCTCTCACCACAGAGCAACTCCTTCCCACCTCCCCTCCAAATGATTTGCCCTTTGCCTCCTGATTGGTCCCCAGGCCCTCACACAGCAGTGAGTGGGGAATGAATTAATTACATCCTCCTTAAAGACTCCTGATTAACATTTCCATCACATGCTAACAAGACACTTCCTGGCTTCAATCTGCTTTCCTTCATTACAGCTTTCTGAAGACAAACTTTATACGTTTATGAGAAGCATTAAATGCACAATCATCTAACTGCGATTTATAGTTGTCCTCTCTCTGTGAAGTTTGCCTAAAGACCCGGTGTATTATGGCATGAAATCTGGAATGGGCTCCTTAGATTTAGATCTCCATCCACAGCTTTGTCTTAGGCCCCTTTGGAGGATTTCATCACAATAAAAATACAGCAACCAAACCCAGAGACGTTGATTTATTCAGCCTGCAGAAAATGGAGGGGAATGTCCACCTCAAAAAATAACATCAAATAGCAAAAAATATTGCATAGTGATGCCTCCAGGTTTTCGAGCAGAAGCACAGGGCAATGTAACCCTAACTCCAACAGAGAGAGATTACTGGGGAAAAAAGCTTGGATTGGCAATTGGGGCATAGTGCAAAAAAAAAAAAAAAAAAAAAAAAAAAAAAAAGAGAGTGAGAGAGAAAGAAGTAAACAAAGCATACTGAGTAATAGATGGAAAGATGCAAACAGAGGCAGGCACCTGGGATATTTCTTACATTTACTGTGAGAGGAAGATTCCAAAGCTTGAATAAAATGACTTGACTCCTATCAAGGGTTTTGCAGTTATACTGACTGTAATGCTTATTAGCCTTTGTATTTAGCACATACATTCAGCATCTAGAGTCTCACTCCAATACATAACACAATAAATACCCAAGAAGCTTACTGTAATAAATACAACACCACTGCAAATGAAATAGTAATTAGGAACATAATTCAGACAGATTTTAGTTAATACCTATTTACTAGGAGGTGCTAATCTCTCAAATAAATGTCACAAGTATACAAAACATGCCTCCATGCTTCCAGCTTCCCTCTGTCAAAAACTGTTCACCGGCTAATTGGAATTTAAAAAATTGCCCCATTTTTTGGAGTACGTTGGCAACAGCTGTACCAGCTTTTGGAAGCTAAAATGCTGCTGAGGTGAACAGCTTAGCAGCTCACTTCTGAAAGCTGGTGTGGCCAGATCAATCTGTTCCCCAGTTCCCAGCACAAACCCTCTCCCAGCTAGCACATTAGTTCCCTGCAAGGCTGGTGGCTGGGGACAGCGTGACACCAGCCTCGCACATCGCTGCTTGTTGAATGGCTGGGCAGTGGGGGGAACAGGGGCTCCACTGCTCGCTTAAATGCACAGCCAGTCTGTGGCAGAGAGGGAAGGAGCTCTTCCAAGTTCCAGCACAGCACGTACACCCCCAAATTATTTAAGCCCTCAGTGATGCACTGCTGAGCCAACAAAAATGAGTTTCAGCTTTTGCCCAGGGCTTGACCCTTGTTCTTCAGAGAAGATATTAACAAGTGTAACGTAGGTTAGCTTTTACTTCTCCATTCCACGTGGCAGCGGTGCCTCTGAAGCCTTGTCCCAGCTGGAGATGAGAGCACAGGGTGCCGATATGACCGAGAAAGGCTGTGCTCAGGAGCTGCACATTCCCACCTCTGACTGGGGACCAAATGAGTCCCATTTCCCAATCTCAGCACCTGGAAATGCCCCAAGCCACTCTCAAGCTGGAGGGAGAGCGGGCTGTGCTGCAAGGAAAGCCTTCAGGCTCCCAGACGTGTCTGCACCAGCAATTGCCACGGCAGCTTGAGCTGGACCAAGAAGCTCCTGTCACCCCTCAGTGAAGTAAAAGCACAAATTGCTGCCAACTGTGACAGCCCAGGGATTGATCTGGCCCCAAGGAGACAGCAAAGGGGAAGAGTGGAGAGTGTTCTCCTACAAGGACCATAACTCTGCAGCCCCTGGCTGTGCGTTCATTGCTGTCTTTTCTCACTCCATCACGGAGGTCATGTGCAGTAAGGAATTTTATCCTGCAGGGCTGCCAGCCTTTTAATCCAAGCAGTTCATTTTCTCCTTGGAATTCATCTTCTGGACCAGGATGCACTAACTGCGAGCCTGCATTTGTGATAAAGACCATGAGGCATAAATATTTTACACTGGTAATGAGATATTTAGCATTGATATACAGCTCAAAGCCCAGTGCAATTCCAGCTTTGTTAATTATAATGAACTATTGTAGGACTCGACTTCATCTGCTCCTTGTAAATCTTGCAATGCTGGTGTGATGTGCTGGTGGCTTCCTTCCAGGGTGAGGCTGGAGCTCAGCATGGTGAATGTTTAATCAAACACCCAGGCCCACTGTAAGAGCAGCGTAATGGTGTGAACGGTGCATGAGTCGTGTTGTGCTACTCTCTGGAGGCGAAGATATGGGCCTGTGTATGGGGCATGAGTACAACTTTATTGTAAATCCACTGTTTCCCTCTTTATAAGTCACAAGCAGGGACTGAAGCTGTTAATCATGAGAACAGTTTTCTACCCCCTGAGCCGCCATGACTGGCCGCCATGGCCAGTAAGGCAGCTTTGCTCATTCAGCTTGACCTCTGGAAGAGGACACACACCTTAGCCATCATTTTTTGAAGTGTTTTGGGCATCTCCTGCCAGCTGCCTGCTCTTATTGTGGCAATAACGTTACAGAATTACCACCCCTCCCAAAGCCAGTGATGGTCCCCATCCCCTAGCCCTGCATCTGACACATTCCATCCCAACTTTGGAGAGCTTAAAGCACACATTCAGGCATAAATTTTCTGTGCAGACACACCATATGTTGGGATAAAAAAATCAACATTACAAGCAAAGCTTACCCCAGCCCCCTGGGTTCAGGTTGAAATGAGACCATTGGGTTTCACTCTGAGCAAGGAGCATCCCCCTCCAACGTTTCCCTTGTGTTGCCTGCTGAGGAGGAAAGATCTGATATGACACAGCTCCTCCGACACTGAATGGCTTCCCTGGAGGGATGGAAGCTGTTGTATCCCCCTCTCCCTCCTTCCCTAAATGCCTGGGAGATGCCCCCTCTTCCTTTGCTCCTCCCTGTGTCTTTAGGGGCACTGGCTCTCTTGGTCCAGTCCGACACGATTGCTGTGGGCTATTGCAAGGCACTGGTCTACTCCCCCAGCCAAAAATACTACAGGGCTTTTTTATCTTTAGAAATGCTGAGCCTTTAGAGAATCATCCAGGATCAGGTCCTTTGCACTGAAATGGGTGTAGGACATGGGAAGAGCAGAGGAAAACACACTTTCGAGTTGATTTTGCACTGAAAAGCCACAGATACCTGTCCAAATGAGCTAGCCAGCATGGATCAGGCTCTGAATAAATCCTGTCTGTGCTGAAGCACCTGGAAATGGAAGATATCAATGGCAGGAACAGCATCAAGTTAAAAATGTGATGGAGTGTGAAGCTGGCATTGGGATCTACCATGCAGGAATGGCATGGTGCTGCCTTTATTTAGAATTAGTGGATACTTGAAAAAGTAGCTTAACATTTTGTCAGATGCTAAGCATAAATCTGGATAATAATTCACGCTACACTAGACTCTTTATAACAGTAGTTTGCTAAAACAAATTGAATTCAAACCTATATTCATTTACTAACTTAATGCATGGCATATCTGTGAATATTTTTTCATACTCTAAAAAATTCTAGACACTGGGTTGGCTGGAAGAGGGCCAGCAAATCTAAAATTAATGTACATTAAAGCATAACTGGTACTCTAAGTGCATTTGTTATATGCAATAATAACTACTTTAAGCTTTTTTTTTTTTTTTTTTGAGAAAGAGATTATTGTGGAATAGCTGAAAGAAGTTTAGATCTGAAAATCCTGGGGTAGAATGAGAAATCAGAGCTTCTTATATTTCAGACTGAGTGCAAATCTGGGAGGAGGGAAAGACCCAAACAATTTGGCACTTAGAAAACTCAGTAGTATTAATAGAACAACTTAAAGAAAAAGTTTGCTTTTTTTTTTTTTTTCTTTTTTAAGTGATAACTGGGGGTGGAAAGAATGAAACTTCTTTGCTTTTGAAGATGTGTTGAAACCTCCGCTCTATCCCCATCTCTCCCTCACATGGAAGCATCAAACTTCAGAAAGAAAAAAAGGAACTAAAAGGAACTAAAGGGAACTTTTACTTACAGCATTCCAAAACTGAAGCAAAGCCAATGTTTTGGAGGGGAAATAGGGAAAAAAGTGCTAAGTTCTGTAAAACTGAGAGCCCACTTCTACACCACTTCTGCACAGAAATGAGCATGGCAGCCCTGCAGAAACAAACACAGAGAAGTTTTTGCTGCCATCCATTTGCTTAGCAAGCGAAAGCCTGCCCCTCAATGTGACCTGCTACGCAGACAGGACCATTTGGACAAGAGCAGTGTAATTTGTCAGGGCCACCCGGAGCATGAAGGATGGAAGACACCTGGCAGTATCTCGTGTTTTATGTTACTACCTCCTACGAAGATTCATATTTCAGAGAGGAAGAACATTCATTGCACACCATCCAAAGGCTGCCTTACATTTCACCTCTGTGGCATCCCCTCCAATGCACATGAATATTAATTTCTTCTTCCTCCCCCATCCCAACAATTATTTACTTTGCAAAGGATTTACTGTGTGGCACTTCAGCTGAAGGCAATGTGCATAAGCCCCACTCCTGTATATGAATTAATTTTTAGAATTCTTAATTTATTACCAATTAATTTCTTCTAAATTATAGGAGAGACGACCTGCTGTAGATAACTGTTCCTTTCTAATGCCTTCCTAGAAAATCTCTCATTAATGAGACCATTAATTTAATGGTGGCTGGGGCAAATCATCCAGAGAGAACCCTTCAGTTGCAATCTGTATGTCCCACCTTATATTCTTGAGAACATGGTAAGAAGAAGGCTGGGTTTGTCTGCAATAAATGCTGGTATAAAATATACTCATATATGTATGTATGCAAATAGCCTGATCTAGCATCATTAAACCTCTTAAGGAAATATGAAGTTTTGAAGCCATTTCCCACTTTAGAGCTCAGGCAATGACTGGAGCATCTGCATTAAATGCTTAATGTTCAGCGGAAGTGCAAATCACCATTTAATTAACTTCTTCCATAAAATATGATAGTTTAGCAAAGTGAACACAGATGAATTATCATTATTCAAGAGGATGCTGAATGTGCTGGTGAATCTCAGACTTTGCAAAGCTGACAACAGGGATCAGGGGGTCCGTGGTATCTAAAACAGAGTGTTTTTTTTAGGGGACTATTTATTATTCATGTAACTTTGCAAACCTCCACTGTGGCCACTGCTATCAGACCCAGGCATGTGAACGCACGATTACAGACAAAATAATTATTGCCAACTGCTGGCAAAAAACAACTTCTTTGAGCAGCCAGTGCCTGTGGCTGGGCATTCAGTACTTTCTGAGCTGGAGCCCTGCAAAGCCACTGCTAATGCTACAAAAATTCACTGTCATTCTCTCAGTCACTGTTCATGGAGATTATCTGATGCAATGCGTATGTGTGACTGAGGTTTGATGTAGGATGAGCTGTTCTTGCCTTCCCTCTGCAGGGTACTGCTGCAGTGCCTTCAGGAGAGACCAGGTGGAGAAGGAGCGCAAGGAGCTACAACACAAAGGGCAGGGAAAAATACCCTCTCTGCCTAAAACACACCCCTGGATTGCTGCATCAGCCAGAGCTCCAGGGGATGAGCTCCTGGGGTGGTGGTGAACGGGGATATACAAGCAGAAACCAGGAACCCTGCTGCTGGATGTTGTGGTGCTTCCTGTTTTAGCAGCCTGTCGTAACCACTGGGTTGTCCCAGCCTGTGCTTGGCCTTCCTGGAGGATCGGAGAAGCAACGACCATATCACAGTGCTTTGCTAGAACGTCCCTATTCCTCCCTGGTTGTAAAGATCCAGGGTGTTCACCAGTCTCACTGATTTCTTGCTTGAACTCCAATTTTGTGGACTTCTGTTCATCTCCGGAGTCATCTTGAAAGGATTAGCCATTTTGAATGGATCCATTTTTTGCCATTTACCATCATGCCACACGTCTATACTCCTCCATCATCTGTGAAGATGGGGACAAGTCATTGAGGGTTAGACATAACTCATGGGCCGTCCCTCCTTGAAATGCCTCTCCCTCTCTTTCTGTTAATGGCAGATGGATTCTTAAGTGCTCATTTTATGCAGGACAGCTACCATTTTTATTTTGTATTTTTTTAATTTTTTTTATTTATTTATTTATTTATTTATTTTTATTTTCATTTTTAACTGGTACTGCTGTATCACACTGCCAAGGATCTAGGCCTGGCAGGGCAATGTCTCATCACTAGGGAAAGAAGAGCCTTGAGTAGGTTTTCCCACAGTATGTCACAAGAGTGTTTCCTGACTAGAGAATGCAGGGTGAAATACAGAGCAAAGGTACAGCCACCACAGCTACAGAAAGGTTTACAAGGCAGCACAAACCCGAGCAAGTGTGGAGGGAGAGTGCTGCTGTGGAATAATACCTAAAATGGGGGCGAAAAAAAACTGTGCCAAGATAACCTGAGACACTTCTGATCGTTTAAGAAATGAAGAATAATGAAGCCAAATGTTTCAAAGTTGGACTTCTGTTTTATTTTCATCTTCCACTAACAATGAACTTGTACTTCATCTCTTGGGTTCTGATCTAACAGTGCTTCTGCTTCCCGAGATCTTTCTTCCCCTTTTGATAGATGTTTCCTTGAAACAGCCCTTCTCAATATAAAAACACATTCCATTTGAGCAGTCACTAAAACTGTCTTAATGTCTCCACTCTTCACTTGAAAAAAAGCCCAGGCCCCAGTCCCAGTGAGGTGATTCTCTGCTTACCTAGAGGTAAATACATCTGTGTCAAAACCAGCTTAATTTAATGTCACTTCAGCAGTCATTTAACTCTGGTTGGCTGTCAGAAACCATCTCCTTTGCCTTGAATACTTGCCATTAACTTCCCATCGATAACTCCCTAATCTGTAACAATCTTGTGCTTTTCCACCCTGCTTCTTTCATCCGCTATCCCTGGTCCCTTCTTCTACTCTGCGTGATGCCCACAGCAGTAGGGTCACAACCACAGCGGCTACAGACCGAGAACCAGCACCGATCTTTCAAGATAATTTTTATCATGTGTGCTGCTGATGTGCTCATGTGCTCGCACATGACCACTGCTTGTTGGTGGAGGATCTGACACTGAATTGCCCTTCGACACCTTTATCTGTTTTTTTTTTTTGTTTTGTTTTGTTTTCCAGATTGGAAATGGGGACAGATGGAAACTGAGATCAACATCCAAAAATAAATCAAGTGTTGTAACAAATGTGCATTACGGTTGTGCATTTTATTGCCCAAGACAGTCTTGGATTAAATTTCTGGAGGTCCACAAGGCACGGGGACAATTAGAAACTTCTGGAAGGGATTTACAAGACCCAGCAGGCTAAACAGGCTTCCTACTGTCCAGCCTGGTTAATTGAGAATACCAGAATTCAACCAAGGGCAAGCAAGAGATATTATGGCACATCAAGTCCACCCTAATGATCATTATGAGAAGGAAAGATGCAAATTTCCCACAAATGCAGAGTAGAACAGCAGGTTTTTCCATACTTGCCAGCTTCAGAGAAGCTCTGAAGATGCCACAAACTCAATCATCTGAAAAGAGCATGAGAGCTTTTATGCAGGTGGCAGTTTATCAATCGATCATCACTTTCATCAACAGCTTTTCATTCCTTGTTCCCATCAATAGGGACATCTCTGAAGGTTCGTTCCGATCAGGACAGACTAATTGGTACTAGAAAGTTCAGTGTTTGAAGATTGTATGATTAGGGAAATGTACAAATTCAATTTCTTTCAACCAGATTCAATTCTAATCTAATCAGAGAGATAGAAAACTCCAGTGTAATAATGACAAAGAAAATGACTTTTTTTCAGGCCATTTAAATGTCCCTTACTGCAAACACTCCAACAGAAGAGGCTCTGTTTAGAGTCAGAGACAGGGTATTTGCTTTGAATTCAACAGCAAATGGGCCATTTTCTGTGTCTAAATTAACATTCTCTCTTTTTGAGAGAGAGAGAGAGACACCATCTAAGTCAAATGAGCATTTGTGACATTTAATAAAGCAATTATATCTAAAGGCTAGGGGCTTGAGATAGAATAGACTGGCTAATGTTGTCTCGAAATAGTCTTTCGATAAAGGAATGGTGCTCCTCTACAGGCTTCCAATGACCTTGAACAGATTAAAACTGGTAGCGGAGGGTGCCTTCCATCAGCACTGTTTAAGTCAAAACCAGATCTGAATAGAAGTGGGTTATTATGCATTCCCAGGTACGTATTCCAAAAAAGCCTGAGAGATTGAGAAGCCTTGCTGGCTCCCAGGCTATGAAGAACTTGGCAGCATGGCCAACCGGCAGTCCCACAGTGTGTTGCAAGAGAAGAAATTGCAATAAAAACTTGTAATACAAAGAAATTCCTACCAAGTGCCATGTCAGCAGAGCAGCGTCTATGCTGAGAGCTGTTGGAGTGTCTCGCCAGGTAGTTGTGCTTGACTCAACAACAATAAAAATCAAGGAGGGGCCAAATTACAAGACCATATTTGAGACACTCAACATACAAGTGACTGAGAGTTGGCTGATGAATCTGTGGCGCAGCTGGAAATAAACTCCAGGAGTCTTGGCTGCACGACCACTCTTTCCTTGATGTGACACGAGTTATTGTTAGAGCTGTGAAATTCCTTTTGCTGGCCTCGGAGGCAGCAGCTCATTTACTCGCAGCACATTCAGCCCAAATGGTCCTGCATCACTTCAGAGCAGTCTCATCACAATACACCTCAGCATCAACTGGAAATAACAATATGCATTGTCTTGAGCTGGTGTGCAGCCAGGGTCAGCAGAGCATTTCTTTCTCTTTATACATTTTTAAAGTTTTTTTTTTTTTTTTTTTTCCTGTGAGAGGATCTGGATTGACAGGTCTGGAGACTGAAGTCCTTAATTTAGCAGCAAAATAGGGGCAGAATAGTTATAATATGAGCTTTAGTTCCATTCTGCCTTTTTGTTGGCCTCAAATTTGGGCTGAATGGAGCAATGCTATGTATGGGGAAAATTTTCCTTTACTTCCCGGCCTATCCAAGTGCAAAAAGGTTGGCTAATAGGGAGCTTGCCGGTTTTACTGGTGACACTGAGGTTTGATTTCAACCCAGTTGTCTTCGGCTGAGCTATTAGTCACAAACATCTATTCTTGTACTTTCTTTTTCCAACTAATAAAAACCCTGGCTGACAATAGCAACCCAGCTGTGAGCAGCCCAGCGCTTCTCCTATGCTCCTGCACAACAAAGTCTGCTTATTGCTCCTCTCGGTGTAGCCTTGCTCGCGGCAGCTTGCTCACCAAGCACCAAGACTTGGGAACCTCAGCAGAGGAGGCTGTCTTGCTCTGGCAGCCACAAGGACAAAAAGACAAAGCCATCGTGCCTGTGCGACACTAGTCAAGCCAAAGCTTTTAGATCTGTCATGCGATGAGAACTTGGCCATTGCACAAAATCTCTCCTTCTGGCAAGTAGCAGCTAGGCTCAAAAATTGGCAAAACAGGACAAGAATTTGTCTAAATGACAATAAGTGCCTCTGACTAAATGTCAGAGATTTCAGAGAAATGACCCCTGATTATCGCATTACACTAGAGCATCCAGGCAGGTGTGTGACCATGAGCAGCAATAATAACACGCCGATACCTGGCAGGCAGTGCCCCTGTATATGGTGCTGTGCAAACGCATGGAATTGTTGCCCTGGCCATTAGCAACCTCCATTATAATGCAAAACCTTGGCAAAAAGGTCTTTCCCCAGGTAACTTGTCACTTGTTAGATGGTCTGTGGTTTATATAATATATATAATATATATAATATATATAATATATATAATATATATATATATATATATATATATATATATATATAAAATACGTTATATATATTATATATATCCTCCCCAGCCTACCTTGCTCTGCACATCCCTCCAGCCTGGGTATCTCTCCGGCAGAGAATCCTGCCTAAACTCAGCCCACAACGAGTGTCCAGCTGGAGCGAATGCTGTTTCTGTTGAATGGAACAGAGATTTTCTAAAAAATATCCTGATTCCATGCTATGAAAAAGCACCTTCCAATCTTAGTGTAGTTTAAATCAATAAATATTGCCATCATTTAATGACACTAAAAGTCATTTCAGAAGAGAAGGTGAACCAAAACATTCAAATTTAATGGCCTATGATTGAGTCCAGATAATCTGTGACTTTGATATGATCCTCTAGATTTTATTCCATACAATTGTTTGTTAATAAACACAGACCCTACTATTGTAATTTAATGCTCCCAAATTATAGGTGAGGGTAGGGGCTACCTGGGCTTTAAATCCTTAAATTATTATTTTTTGGTTATAAGGATTTCAATGCCCCAATACCATATTCAGGAGCGGTTTTCATAAGCTTCATTTGCATGTTGATTTTTATAGTAATTATCAGTAAAAGGTCAAATATTTGCTTTATCTATATAATTCAATTTTAGAAATGCCTTTGGGATTCAAATTAACTCCCTTGTAATATCTTCATTGAAAAAGAAGATTAATTATGCTTACAAGAAACCTAATTTGGCTTATCAGACCTTTAATGTTACAGGGATCGTTAATGCATTTAAATTTAGGATTAGTAGAGTGATCTGGTTCCATTATTTTGGTGACTTTAATATTTGTCATTATTTTTATGCATACAGTTCCTTTTCCCTAAAGTGAAATTATAACGTCTATTATAAAGGAAATAAACATTATATATTGACTTTGGTAATTATGCTTCTGCTTTTTAAGAGTGCATAAAAAGATGTATTTGTGACTCACATATAAATTCAGCACTCGGGCATTAAGTGGACTCCTGGCAGTAACACTGCCAAGCTGATCAGCAGAGGAGGATGCGGGAGCGCTGGCAGGGCCAGGAAAGGTTTTTTTTTTTGGGTAGCTGCAAGGGTTAACCCAGCTGGCAGCATGGGGAAGAACTGGGAGTGCTCCAAAGCTGCTACAGCAGTATAAACCTCTAACTGCATTAATAACCACATCTCGGTGCTTTTCTACCTGTCTCCTCTCTGCCTTAGTTATGCCATGCTTGTTGGTACGGGATGCGATTATTCATGCCATGCTGATTGCCGGGATTTGGGGTTATTTATGCCAGGCTAATTGCTGTGGTATTGCAGTGTTCATGCTAAGCTAATCACCATGGCATTGGATTATTTATACTGAGCGCACTGCTGTTGTATTGGGTTATTTATGTTGAGCTCATTGCTGGGGTATTGCGTTATTCATGCCGTGCTTGTAGCTGCGGTATCGGGTTATTTATCTTGTTCTTATCCCTGTGATATCTGATTATACTGATTAAACCAGTTGCTCCTTTTGGTAGGTTATTCCATTGTCTGATCCAGTATCAGAGAGGAAAAAATATCCCTTCTCTGCTCTTCAGATTAGCTTCACAGTGATATTTTCTCTTGGTTGGCTCTCTGTGAAACTTCCTGGCAGTGCAGCTCCAACACCAAGCTCAGATTTAGGGTCTCTGGGAGGCTGAATTAGCAGTGAGAATGTGCTAGCACTGTTGAGGCTGCCTGCTCTTGTACCAGCTCCATCTCAACTGGCATTTCTGTAGCCACATGATGGAGGTTAAGAGCAGGGTCTCACTGCTATCTGGACATACGGCTCTGCTCATGTTCTTGGGTACTGCTTTCTAGTACTCAAGCCACTCTAGTCCTTGAGTAATGATGCCATTACAGGCCCACTTTGTAAGTGATGATCCTGAGAGTGACCAGATCATTGCACTCTGGTGTGAGCAGTGGCATTTGACATGCTTATTTTTCTCCTCCAGCTCTGCAAACGCAGCAGGCAGAGGGAAGATGCTGTCATTTGCAGTTCTAGGAGCAGGGGATGCTCCCTTGGCAAAATGGCTTTTGTTTGCTTATGGGTCTTCAGCAAAGCAGCAGATATTTGGTCTTGAAAGATGCTTTTAGATGCATACACGCATAACACCGGCCCAGGAGAACTGAGGTTTAAAACTCTTCTCCTATCCTCTCGCTGAAACTATCCTGGATGCCTATGCACAGTGGCAGGAGCTGCTCTCTGCAGTGCTGTCCTCTCCTTGGCTTTGAGAAACCTCACCGATCACCCTCACCTGGATGCCTAACTTTGGGAAGAGATGAATTTAATCCCTAATTGATGTGCCCAAGGTCAGGCAGAAGGACTCTGTCCCTGTGTTGCTCAGTCTCCGCCAGCCCCCTCTGTTCCTGTCCATTGTTCCAGCTCGAGCTGTGGCTGCTGGTCCTCTCTGGCGGTTACATGCAAATAAAAATGAGCAGCTTAGTGGCGCTTGTGTTCCTTTAAATTGTTTCCTGGATTTTTGTGCATCAGTGGCTCAGTACTATTTATGTTTCAATACAACAAACTTTAAAGGTGCTTAATACATTAAAAAAAAAATCATTGCAAGAAATAAGCACCGATGTTAGCTTAGGAGAAAATCTTTTAAAGTGTTTTTGTTTTGCTAACAGAATGCTGCTATGTATTATTCATTACAGCTTCTGAGATTTAATTATTATTAGTGCTAGTGATGATTGCTAGAAAAATAAACTGTAGCAGAAGGTGTCCGTCATTGTGTGAAGGGCATATATATGTTGTATAACTCGGTATACCCATTTGCATTAAGCACATTAGTTGCTCTCAGTGCAACTCCTGAACTGCTCCTTGCTGGGGAGTGCAGTGGACACAGAAGGGAAGAGACACATCTGCCCCGCTGCTCCCCTGCAACGCAGAGCTGAGGCTGAGCTAACTCAGTCCATCCCCAGCTTGTTGCCCACACTGCATCTATACCTAGGGTTCCTTGGCTGCTTTCAGCCCCCCGGGCAGCCCTTCTCATCCTGGAGCCCTCTGCGATGCTGAGGCTCTTGCAGCAGATGAAGTTGTTCCAGCAGGAGCAGCCCCTGCTTTCTGGCTGGTGGCTGGAGGCAAACACAGGAAACTGCTGGAGTGAATTTAAGAGGAAATCTTGATTCAGCAACAAGCAATGCCTTTTAGCACGCTCTAAACAAGACACAAAACTGCACAGGTAGAGCATTCAAAGGCACTGCCGTTCCACGGTCTCTCCCAGCCTCAATCATTGTGATTCACAGATGATTGGTATTTTCCTCACTACACTTCAGTGTAATGCAATCCTGTGTAGCTCGGTTCAGCCCTGCACAGTGCATTATCCCTTATCACACCAGCCACACAAATGACATCTTGCAGCATTTCCTGGGATTAAATAGCACAGGGCTGAAGATGCTTGTGTCAGAAGCTGTGGCAGGGAAGGAGGGGGCAGCATACCTTTAGTCCCTCTCTGCTTTGGTGCAGCTTTGCATCCACCCTTCTCATTCACCCCATGCCCTCTATGGAGCTTGGAGCCTCTCTGCCAATACCTAATTTACCTAGTGACTCTTAAGTCTCATTAATTGCCTGCTAGATCTCACTTGGTCTCCCCTTGAGATAGCATAACCTCCTGTGATCTCTGTGCAAGGGTTTTGACAAAAATACTGAAGATATGTTGCCTTTCCATTTAGGAGCTCTTACATCCTTGGCTCCATGTTTTTGGCTCTCATCAGAGTCTGGAGAGAACGAGTTCTTCAGGCTTGAATTCAGTCTTTGCCCATTTAGTCTTATTCAACCTCGCTAAATCACTAGCTCACTAGGTAGATCCTTTGAAGATTCATTTTTGCCACCTGCTCCATCAGGAGAGAGGGAGCCAGTTACATCAGGCTGGGTGTGCTGGAGTTCATGAGCTACCTGGACACAAGTGGGGACTGAATAAGGACCAGGGCAGGGTGAGCACCGTCCTTTGTATACCTGCAGGCACACAGGGCAGCACTGCAACAGATTAAGCTTGGTGTTAATCAATGGATTAGGCTTTGTGGGTTTGGTCTTTCCTACTACATGGCACTTCTTGGTCAACTTTCTTCTAAAGCCCCCTGTATGTCTCGAGGGACGATCTCTTAGATGGTCCCATGCCTCTGTGAGATCCATTGCCTCCTTCACACTCCCAATATCTTCTACTTCTTAAAGGCATTCCATTCAAGTGAACAAAATGAAGGTTGGAAAAACAGAGACAGGAGGGTACCATGGATCAGGAGGTAGCCTGAGAGACACCCCCTCCATACATAGATGTTAACAGGTCCAAGTGTGCAGCCTCTATCTGCAGAGGCTGAACAATGTTCAATGAGATCTAGAGGCCTACAAGGCTCCGAAGTAGGGAAGAGTGCTCTCCTAACGTGCTTTTCCACTCCAGCTCCTATTGTGAGGCGAATGCATTAGCTGCACGGAAGCACATCAGAAAAGAAAAAGCAAGAGATGAATCCTTCAGGAAAGACAACAACAAAAGAAATCGTGGGACAGCTGGACTGACCCGAATCGGGTATCCATCAGGGAGGTGGGATACTGAAGAGGTTTGATGCCCTTGGTTTGCAGTAGATAGCTAGAACAGAAAGACATGTACTGAAATCCTAACCATTTCAGCATCCTCATGCAACACAGACACAGAGTTTGATGCTATTTACATTGTGTGATTATAGAGATGAGTTTTTAATAGTTAATATCCTGTCTGCTATACACAGACATGGGTAACGCTGATAGTATTATTCCTGTGTGGGCCCAAATATTTGGATCCAGTTTTCCCCTCTCTGTGTTTTATGTAGGTTTCTGGGCTGCTGTCTTTAGCCTCCCCGGTGGCAGCATAAAATCTTTACTGGATTTTACATTGCCCTTCTACACACAGAACAACTGCTGTCTTCAGCAAAGATTGAATGAAGATCTCAAGATTTAGCCCAGCAGTTTTCTAATCTGCTTCTGGGACCCTTTAGAGCGAAAGACGGTAGATAAATATGAGATGCTTGGCTGAGGGGAGCGCGGGCGGCAGGCAGGGTATTGCTACAGGTCGTAACTCAGCGCTTCTCTGCCGCTGCAAGTAGCCCACTCCGTCCTTGGAGCCGTGACGCCAAACGTTTTTATTGGGACGTGCGTGTTTAAAGGCTGGAGCTAACCTCATAAAACGGACGCGTAAAGTGCTGGACATTTACACTTGGATTGTTGAAAGCATATGGTCATGGGGCCGTGGAGGGTGTTTCTCTGACTCCAACGCAAAAATATGCATTGCATCTAAATTGACACTGGAAACTGACCTGAGCCTGGTATTAGAGAAGATTAAATTAACCCCCAGCAATAGCTCCATATTACAAAAATGGTTAGATCTTAATAAATTGAAAATGATAACAGCGGCAAAAGCTGTACATTTTCCCTCGTGTTCCTTTATTGCTGTAACACTTCTTTCCAGTTTGTTGCTTCCGTGGGTTTTATTAGCACATTTCAGTGGAGTAGATTTGCTCTGAAGTGATAAAAGCCGACTGTAATCAGAAAGCTTTATGTTATCTGCAGCAAACAATGGTAAATGCCACCTGAGAAGGGCTCCGTTCAATGCCTTCATTACTGTGATTAGTCTAAGACGCTGGAAGATAGCAACAAACTTCAAACTTGCAGATAATAGACTTTGTTAAGAGCACAATAACCATCGAACACCCTGTACTTCACCCAGCAGAGAGACATCTCCGCTCCCAACGCACCTATGCCTAATCAATACGCCACAGAGCTGTATAACGAGGTCTCCACCTGTGCTCGTGGTGAAGCCACCTTCTTGCAGACAGCAGCAAGAAGCTGTTTGCCATGCAGAGAACCTATGCTCCACGCAAGTTGCTTTGTGCCACTTATGCACTGCACAAAATTTTCTCGTGCAAGGGAGGAAGGGGGATTTGGACAGTGCAGGGGCCATCTGCTGACTCCCTGCAAGGGAGGGAATATTGAGGGCATATTGTTCCTGGGGGTTGGGAGGCTTGGAATGAAACAAAATATGCAGCTATACTGTGCTAATGAATGCTGCTTCCCCTTTTGTAAAACGTATTACTATTATTATTACTTTTTTTTTTTTTTTAGAGTGACTGTATCAATACAGAAAGTTTTAGTTTAGTTTTTGGTTTTGTTTTGGCTGGAAGCCCCCGTTGTTCCAGGTGAACATGTTGCTATGCTGGTTTATAGCAAGCATGGTTTGGCCTTGGGGGGAAAATGGCAACCCCCAGCCAAAGCCTTTCCCCTGTGCCGGGGGTGGCATGGCATTGGCACCCAGCACGAGCCAGAGCCAAGGCGAAGTGGTTGAGCCCTGCTGCTGGAGGGGAAGGTAACACAAAGCAGCTGGGCTATGGCTCCTCTGGGCACTGCAGCATCCTCTTGGAATAAAAATACTCCATCTTCCAGTTGAAAAAAATGTTGTGTCTAATTTTTAAGCACAAAATTAGTATTACCATAGAACAGATAAATGTAAGTGAAATACCCCTTAGAAAAACAGCAGTCAAAGCTTTTTGGAGAAAAAGCAGCTCCAATGGAAATATTTTGCTCAGGCTTAGCTCCAGGCTGTGCAGAAGTGTTTCCTCTTAGTCCAGGAAACAGCGTTTGGCTTTCCAGCCAGCGCTGCCTGCGCAGTGGTGTTTGCACGCTTGCTGCAGGTAGTTGGAGGGTCTGTGCCTACGTGTTACGAATGGCACATTGCCCTTATTGAAATACACTTGCTTCCTCGCTGTGTTGACAAATGCAAAAGGCAGAAATCTTAAATAGATCCGGGAAGAGCAATCCCGCTGCCAAAAGGTTAGTTTTGAAGTGTTTGACATTTTCTACCAGAGCTGAGCAAATCATTTATCTGATTAATTTAGTTTCCTCTCTGTTCACAAGTTGTCCAGGAGCTGTTGCTGAGATTTGCTCAAATTCATTTGTTATCTGAAGTTCCTGCCTAGGTCTGCAGCTTGTTTATGGGCAGTTTGTTATAAGCAGTCACAATATTTAGAGCTGTGTTGATTATTCTTGATTGGGCATATGAGGCAGGATATTGTTTTAGCTCTCCATCGGGGTGATCTAATCCTTTGAATTAGATTTCTGACGTGACCGCATGTGAAATTTGGTTTCTACAAATAGTCGTTGCCGTTTGCCTATAGGTCACTGCAGCTGTGAACGCTCCTGCCAGTTCCCAGAACTGCTCTTAAACTGCACAGGGCTGTCCTGATAATCCAGCCTGACTGCTCAACACGGATCATAGTTCGGATCTGAATGTACTAAAGCAAATGAAGAATTATTTAAATCAAAAATTGACAGGCCATTTGAGAGGGAGAAAGTATTTCTCTTACTTTTCTGTCACATCTTCACAACCTACACGTCCTGCTAATTGACGTGGTAACTTTCAACCCCAAATTTGCAGTTTTCCATAGTGAACTAAAAAGTAATGCTGTGTGATGTATGTGGTAGGAAGAATTACAGCTACATACTTGAACGCAGTATGACATCAAAGTAGGGATAATGAATCCAGGGTTTGCATAATTGGGATGTTATATACTTGGGCTGGAGGGCTCGTCTCATTGTTCAATACTCAGCAAATAATTTTATAAAATTACATCCATATTTTTCTGCTTTGTAAGAATAATTTGGGTAACTTTGTTTATCCTTTCAGTAGCTCTTGGCACATCTTGCTGATCCACGCATTCCTGCAGACTCGGTTCTCAACCGTTTGGGTGTAGGGGGTGTAGGCTGAGGCACTTTGTAAAAGAGACAGAAAAGAACAGGAATTTCTGGTCTATGGAAAGTTCTGACATTTTGAAATAAATAGCTTTTGCAAAGCATGATGAACAGTCATACTTGTGAAGTTTTCTGCCAACATTTTTGTCAGGAGTCTTGGTTCAATGCCATCAAGACATGTTTTTTCAATAATGTCCAATCGCTTTAGCTTGGTAATACTAAAACAAAATGAGCAAAGTCCAAATGAAAGCTGCAGACCTTTTAATTAAGATATGATAGATTACATAAACCTGCTACCCTTACTGCATTGCAATTAGCCTGCAAGTAGCGGCTAGAAGAGTGGCGATGGATCAGGAACAGAAACATTTCCCTTTCTGAGGAGCGAGCGGAAGCGGGGGCTTCTTTGGGTTGAGCTCCCTCCCAGGCCTCGCGCCCCAGCGTGCCCAGGCTGTGTGTTGTAGGTGGGATGAGCAGCTCCACGTGGAGGTAAGTGTTACCCCCAAATGATGCTGTTTTTATGCATTTCTAGCCTCATTTAGAAGTTGTGGATCCTTGGAACTTCAAAAAGAATCATCATTAGAAGGTAAATTGAGCCCTTTTTCTTCCCTTTCATTATTATTATTATTTTTTTTCCCTAAGATCCCATTTCCTTGCTTCGCTAAGTGACATTTTTCATGCATTCCCTAGGAAATAATACATCATATGCATTGAAACTTGGCAGCTTCCACAGACATTCACCAGCACCTCCCTTTTACAGCATTCAGTGGGATGTCACCCGGCAATGGGGCCTTTCTCATGCAGCTGATTTTATACCCAGAGCGAAAGAGAAGGTGTTTCAGCCTGCTTTGCCCATACTGTGAGGATTTCTGTGAAAAGCCACAGCTGGGCTGACCCCATTGCAATAACAAAAACTGCCTGTTGAACAACAAAGTCCCAGTAAGCATGCAGTATATTACATACACAGCGTCTCTCCATCTGCTACGCATTACTCTTTTGCTCTGTGATGTTATTAATATCAAGAAATCTCATATGAAATTTTTTATTGCTTTTGTAATACCAGTGGGAGAAAATCCCTTGAAGACTCCATTATAGGTGGATCAGCATTTCCAGCAGAACCAAAATCACTATGTATTTAAATAGTTTGGCATACATCTTAAATCATATTCACAATACATTATACAGAAGAGTGGCATTTGTAGTTATTAAAATCGCCTGACACCTCTCATTATAAAAACACTGTTGTCAGTTGATTATAATTTTGCCAAACTTTAACCATTTAGGCTGACATTTTCCCTGCTGTCAGTCTTCCTGAGACAGGTTTGTATTTGATTGCTTTGATTTAAAATATCAGAAATACAATTCCAAGAAGCAAAACAAGGACATATACTTCCTCTTCTGCCACCGCACCAAACCAAACTCCTCAACTTCTCCAAATGCAATTTTCATTTAAGATGTGGCTGATGATTAAAGATGGTTGGAATGAAGGGCAGAGTAAAAAGTTAAACAAGGTTAAATAACCCAAAGCCAAAATGTCTTATTTCACTTTAACTTGAATATTTTTTTCCTGCTTAAAATGAAAAATAAGCCAGAGCACTGCCTTCCTTTTTCTCCTGTTCTCCTTTCAGGTCCCCTTGTCTGTCTGACTCCCCCCTGCTTGCTTATAGAGTGGCTTTATCAATCTCTGCCTCTTTTCTCTGAAGTCCTCATTGCCTCCTTGTTGAGCACACTTTGAACAATAGTTCTCTAATTGCTCTTCAGAGAAAACTCCTGAACAACCTGGAAGGGCCCTCTAGCTGTTTCAGGGGAAAGGGACCTTTTTCAGTAAAGGTTGTCTTTTAAAACTGAAGCTGAACTGATTTTCTAATATTCAGACCGGGAGCTATTTGTGTCAGCGAGAGTCTTTTTGTTCTGCATACGTCCAGCTCCCAGCACAACCCACGTGGAGCCACTGTGCCTGAAGATGGCCAGACAAAAGGTGCCAGGGTTTCCTTCAGCTGACCTTGGGACTGTTCAATTAGGGCTCTCCAGAGAATATCTCAGGCAGATTGAGCTCTTCTTTTTCTTTGATCAGGGCATCAAAGGACATGATGTCACGTGGAGCTGCTCTAATACCTGATCGGGGCGATCAATTGCTTGCATACAGACTGCAAAGCGATGCTCTGTAGCTTGGTCACCTCTGTCTGACCTTGAAGATCTCCTATTGAGGGTCGATAGGAAATGTCACATAGCGACTAGTCTTGGAGTGTCTTGGTTAAGTGACTGAACTGAAATACAAGGTTTTCTGATAGGTAAACTGCAATTAACCACTAAAAAATAAAAGTTTTTGCAATGGAAAAGTGGAGGAAAATTTCATACATTATTTTGGATCAATTATAATCCCATTTAGCTGAATGATTTGGGGAAACTTTATTTAATACCTGCATATTTAAATTTAAATTTGATGAGGCTAGACTTAGGCTGGAAATGTTTTTCCAAATAGACCATCTTACAGAATTTCAATTTAATTATCCCAATTATACAAGAATCTGCTATAAATTTGCTGATTCCCGTAGGAATTTGATGCCCCTGTAAAGCTCTAAAACAAAACAGGTCTTGGCTCCAGAGGGCTGCGAAGAAGCCTCTGTAATGGGAGTATTCCCCCAAATTCCACTGGAGGTCAGTGCAGCATTGCAGTTCTGTCTGGAACAAGATGTCCTTTTTACTCTGATCTAGTGCTACAGCTCAACACAAACCCCTGTAGAGCTGTTTTTAAACTAGATTTGTATAGTAATAAATATGGGCTTAAGAACTGTGTTTCGTGGTTATATTTGGAACATCCTAGCAGGGATGTGAGAATCTAAACTCGTTTGGGTGTTATTCTTTTTTGTTGTTGTTGTTGTTGTGGCGGTTGTTTTTCAAGAGCTTAGGGTGTTTTTTCTTGCAAAGTAAAAATACTCGGAATACAAAAGGAGCACTTTTTTGTGACATGTTTTCATAGCTCCAGAGCAAAGCATGTCTTCCCACTAGAGGAGCAGAGCTAAGAGCAGCCCAGCACGTGCTCTGTAGACTCAGGGGCTCTGGACCACACCATTTTGTACAGCTTTTTCTATGGGAACTCGCTCAAGTCAATGCTTTGCTCCCCTTACTATCCCTCTCTCTTCCCTTCCTGGTCATAGGGCATGCACATGCTGTACTTGCTTCTTGTGACTGCTGCATGTTCAACTTCTGGGGGAAAGCATGACCCCATGGCTGTAACACAACAGATCCCCCAGCCTACGGCCCTGTTCTGCTACCAGGCACCAAAGACAGAGCCTCAAATGTGCAAGAGCAGAGAGATAATAAAGCGAGGAAATCTGGGGCCCAAACACTACAGCAAGTGCTTCACCAAGGGTGGGGTGCATTACAGGAGCTAAGGTAGGAATGCCAAGTAGACAGGATCAGAGTAAAGAGGACTCCAGGTGATACAGAACCGGGCTTGCCTGAGCTTTGTGTGACAGCAACAGGCTTGGCTTGTGCTGGGTTTGCTCAGGCACATCAGTGGGCTGCCCACGGACTGTCTGCCTGCTGGCCAGGCAACGAGGAAGAGGAAGGCCACAGGATTCAGCCCGTGCTCTGTTCCAGCTGCTGTCTGGGAGCAGCCTAGGCATAGCCCCTGGGCTTGCTGCAGAAGTACCATGCAAGGAGCAGGGTGTTCTTGAGCTGCCCTTGGGGTTATCAGGCAGGTCCCCAGTCCAAAGTTTTATGGTTTCTGCTCCAGGTTTAGCTGAATGCAGCCCAGAGCTGTTGCAGAGCTGTGCACAGAGCCTTGTAACAATCAGCAAGATTAATTTGAAGCCACAGATCCTGCATATGGGGAGCAGGTACCTTGCTCCTGCTCACTGATTTTTTATTTTTATTTTTTCAGCTACATTGACTGGAGAGCTCATTAGGAAAAGGGGCTGCAAACATTAGTTGTCCCCCCATGCCTCCTTTAAGAGGAATGCCTAAAATCTTTGACTTCACAACCTTTTTCTCTTCCCTGAAGGGGACGGAGTTGGAAGTTGGCTCTGGCTGCCCAGGCCATAAAGGACACTAAGTCCAGGATTTTAGGTTTCAGTTAATTCAGGGTACATTTAGCTGAGTCAAAGCCATGCTGGCAAACATGAGCATTAGAGGCTGAGCATTAGAGAGGCTCAACCTCAGTTATAGACTCAGATACAGATGTTTTAAAACATGCTGTTTAGACCTTGGAGGATTTCTTGTGTTGGAGCAATCTCATAAAAGAAGCGCTGACAACTGTATCCACCAGTTAATTTAAAACCCAGCTGGAACAAGGCCTGGCCAAAATATTGTTGGGAAGCTACTCTTATTCACTGCTGTTCCATCAGCAAAGCAACAAGTTGTACCACAGGCTACCCCCCTGTGTCCTTGTTTCCCGCATTAATTTCCTGCTTGGTTCCTGTAGGAGCATACTTCTGCTCCAGACGTGACACCAGTGTTGCCTGCTCTGCTTGGCCTGTTTTTGCATTCACAGCCCCTTTTAGTGCCTCCAGCCTTCCTCCCGGAGGGCTCTGCGATGGCTCAGGGAGGTTCCCTTTCCTCTCCCCATTGTCCCCAGCTCGCCGTAGCTTGCCATCCAGCACGCTGTGCCTCAGCCTGTGCTTTTCTGCCCAGCTGCTGAGGCTCAGCTCACTCAGTTTCTCCTTGCACCTAGTTATAGGGCTCTTTGGGCAGCCAGCGTGTGGGTTTGCAACCTGCTGTTTACCCCTACATCCAGCATCTCCCTGCAACCATCTTCTCTAAAAGTGCCATATTTCCCCCAAATACAGAAACCTCTGGCGTGTGAAACAGATCATCTCTTCTACTCCTACAGATCTCTGTAACAGCTGATTAACACAACAGTATTTTCTGTTCTAAATCCTGTGATTCCCATGTCTTTCTCATCCTTTCATTCAACAAAAAGTTCCTTATAGACCAGAATTAGGAAAGCTGGAAGCTTTGGCTTTGTTTTCAGAATTAGCAAGTCTCTTTCTCCCAAGTAATTTTGTACAATATATATTAGTTTTATATTTCTCTGCCCCTTTCCATAACTTACTTTATGCTAATAGTTCCCTAAGTATTATTAATTAGATTTCTTTAAGAGAAAGTTCTTGAAAGTTAATTAAAAGTTGCACACAGTAATTGTGCAAAAGTAGCTTTTCCGTTTGGAAAATTAAACCTTTATAATTAAAATCCGATATTCATTTAAAGATTCAAATGGGGTGTTTATTACTCATTTATTATTATTTATTTTTTGCCACTTTGGAAGTGTGATCGCTCCAGCAGAAGGAAATCAATCCAGCCCCCGTGCTGAGCCCCCTCCCTGCTGTCCTCTCTCTGGGAAATGGGACGTTCCCATCACTTCGGTTATGTCATCCTGCCTGGGGATGTGCCTGAATCCTGAGTGGAGGGACAGGGACACGTGCTTGTGCATATCTCCATCTCCTTCCCTAACAGCCTGTCACCTTGTTTCCCCGAGACGTAAAAAAATATTTTTGTTATCTCAAGGCTGGAATATAGATTTCAGGAGCTATCAGCATCTCCTAGTTGCCAGCAAGAGGCTACTTACTGTACATTCAAATAACACCGAGGCTGCAAATCAAAACTGATACAGACTTGGCAGCATCAGGGTGACAGACACGTTAGGGAAGGGTTCAGATGCTGGTGTAAACCTTGAGAAGCTTCTTTTGGTGCACCACATCTGTCCACGGCATGTTGGGGCGCACCAGGATTGTGCCCATCCCCAGCACCATGGGCAGCTGGAGGGGAAGAAGCTGCCTGAAAAGCAGCCACAACCAAGCTCTGAGGCTGGGCTCCCACCTTGTTTCCAGGCCTTAAGCAGTCAAAGGAGATTTTCAGAGGTGGCTGCTGTTTGGTCATCAAACTGTAGGCACCAGGGAAGGGAAAGTCATGTCTCTCCATACTTGGTATTCCTTGGATATCGAGCCTGGTCAAGCAAGACCAGTTGGCTATGCATGCTTAGACCTATCTTTAGATTCCCTTGAAAGTCCAAGCGTAAAATCACTTTGTGAAAATCCTGTTGGCCCAAGCCCAGTCAACCTCCAGTAATTAATGGGGACTAATTATCATCTTCCTCTTTCAGCTCTAGAAGTGGACCAATCTCAGTGGCAAGGTCATCCTCTCATGTACTGTGCATGGTATGAACAAGCTTGCATAGGACTTTCTGGTATTTCAGAGGTCAATAAATAGATATACATGATTATCATACAGTTATTAATCATTGTGCTGGGCTAATGTCACCCATTTCTCTTTGAATGGCTATTGCCTCTGTAAAATGCATGGCATACCAATAAAACAAGAGAGAGCTGTAATAACCAGTATATAATTAATAACTATCAATAATGAACGCACTGTCAACACAGAACTTCTTGTGATATGTTTAGGAAACAGCTGGATCCCTTGTGCACCTCCTTTAGTACAAAAATTAGTACAATGTATTTTTATCGAACAACTATTTTGAGGGCAGCAGAGGCATAAAAAGGAAGAAACTTTGTTTGAAAGCCAAGAGAAGTGACTTGAAGAAGAATTACCTAAGTGTTTTAAAAACTGGAAGCATTTAGGTCAAATGCAAAAGAAAGGCTTTAACAGCAGAGAGAGCGCTGTGAGCAAACAGTACAAACTCCAGTATCAGGAGTATCACCAACAGAAATAATCAAGAATAAACAAAATCCTTGTTGAATTAGCACAGAGGGATATCTCGTTTGTCCTTGGGCTGCAGGATACAAAGGAACTTTTCTAATGATATTATTATTACAGTGCACTAGAGTGGCACACTGAATCCCTCATCAAGATAAGGGCTGTTGTGGCAGCTTTCTAGGACAGGATGCGCGAGCACTGCAAGAGAGACCCAACTTAAGGAGCTTACAGTCAAAGCAGACAGGGCTTCAGCGGAGGGGCTGTCAGCTCAACTCGCCTCGCTCAAGGTTACGGTGGCACCCGGTACCTGATCTGGGAAAGCAGGGTGCTTGCATCCCCCGTGAGCACCAACTGCACCATCCTCCTCCTCCTGGGGTTATGCCGCACCCCAGAGTGCCCCGTGTGGCGTGGGTGACACCGGTGTCACTGGTGTGTGCTCCATGCTTGGGGAAATGCTGCTTGCTACATGTGCCCTAGGTCAGTGCTCTCCTCCCACCTAGCCTCTGGCAGATGGTGGCTGGGAATGGGCTGAAAAAGGGCAAAAATAAGGCAAGGGGATTTTTTTTTTTTTTTTTTTTTTTTAGCCAAAATCAGGTATTCTGGTTTCAGCACTGCGGCACAAGCCCAGATATTTAGGCTGGGATTCATTACACCCATCTCCAGCCCTCTGTAAGCAGCTGCCGTCAGGGGCACCTCCAGAGACTGGCCATTCACCCCAGAAAGCGGCTGTAGAAGCTCTCAAGGACTAGACACCGATTTCTGAACATCACCTTTAGGTATCCTGAATCTCACCCTTAAAATCCTTGCCTCTGTTACTCTGGAGAAGTCACTTACCCGTCCTGTACCTCAGTTTGTCTCACCAAGGCAGATATTTCTAACTTTTGAAAGAGAGAAGAATCATTCCTGAATATTAACGGCTGTGGAGCAAGGACTCTGATAAAGATGATTACAGAAATAAACCACAAGTTGATAACCAAATGCAAAAAAAAAGAAAAAAAACGGAAATGATTATTCCCCCAGCATTATCTGTATGCTCTGCACCGGTACATTTTAAGGCAATCTCAACTGAAAAGATAAAGACATAGCCATCCTTATAAACAAGGATATTTCATTCAATAGATAGAAAGCTCTAAAGGGTTCCAGCTTTGCTGAAGCACCGAAACACTGAGAATTGAAAGAGGTGGGGAGAATTAATTAGGCTTCTGATATTATCCTGGTAAATAAAAGTAATAAGGGAAGCTCTGAAAAGGAAGACCTGATTCATATTCAAACATTTACAGAATAAACAGCTGCTGATTCTCCTATCTAGCCCAGTCCTTATCCTTTAAGGCTGCAATAAGTGACCTCTTAATCCCAGGCAAAAGACTGGATGAGCATCTGGAATTGAAAAAGAAAGCATATTTCCTTCACTATTCCAATTTCCACTCAATTTCAGTATAAAGTTGTTTGTGTCTTCCTTTTTTTTTTTTTTTTTTCCTCTGGTTCCTACAGCAATGTGCATTTGATGATGAGATTTTGTGGATCTGAACACTTTTGCAGCCTCTTTTTTATTTTTTATTTTTATTTTTTTTTTCTTTTCTCTAAATAAAGACGTGCCTGACCTCCCCTACATTGAGCAGGAGTACTGCAGTCCTTCAGCTTGGTTATATCTCCATTGTACTGGCTATGCTCTTAAAGCACTTATAGCAATAATTTCTTGGAGTGATGGACAGACTCAGCAATAACCTGATCCTGCAATGCACTAAATAAACACTTTAGCATTTAGTACATGGACACTAATGTGCTGGGAAGTAATTGCTTAGAGGTTCCCAGATTCAATATAATAATGCAGGGATTGCATTTATACAGCATATGGCATAGGGAAAAAAATTGTTATTGGCCAAACTTCCTCTCTCCCATTTTGATTAGCGCAGTAGGAGGGAGATGAAGGTAAGCATGGGGTGATCCGAGGTTACGAGATCCTCTGAGCATGGGGGCTGTAGTCAGATGCAGCTGTGCTTTAGGTGTGGAACAATTCTACTGACTTCAGCCCATTTACTTTGATTTTACACTGGTATTGCTGAGAGAAGGGACTGACCATTAATATCCTCCTTCACAATTGTAATGCTGAAACCAGTGAAAGATTAAAAAGCCTGTGCTAGCCTGGCAAAAAAAAAAAAAAAAAAAAAGAAGTATCTTCTACAGTAAATACATAAACATGCAGGCAGCAATTCCCTGGGTGAGCTGAGCTTAAAAAAAGCTCAGTGGAGTTAGCAGAACTAGAATCAAGTGCGGAGAAGCACCAACGTTTTGCATTTCCACTTATGTGAATAATTACTCTAGCCCTCATCAACATTTCTCTGCTTAAATAGCGTTTATAAATTAGAGACGCCTAAACTTTAAATGGAAACTAATTTAGGTATTTCCTTTATTATTAAAAAGTTTTTCCCTGGACACTTTGGGCTCATAAATGATTATGAAACAGTTTTGCTACTTCCCCCCACCCTCACACCCCCCTTTGCCTTTCCCCTTTCCTAAGCACTGCAAATGATTTCTTAATGGCTTGCAGAGTGTCGCTACCTCTAGGATAGAGAAAAGCTGTTTGAAAACATTTTCTTTTTTAAATATTTGATTTTAGAGGTACCAAAAAAAATAATAATCAGAGGACCAAAATAAAATAAAAAGAACAGCTTTCCCAATGTATTATTAATACCAATAAATGGGAGCTGGTGGATTTAAAAGCTAAGATGTAGTGCATTTTCCTGGAGCGGTGAGCCTTTAAACAAGTTCCAGTTATTGAGATTGTGTAGTAAAAGCTGGTAAAATGAAATATCTTCTCAGATAGGCTAATAAAGACAGGCTATATTAACATACCCTTCCCAGGAAACACAACCACAGAGGAAATGTTAGCTGCTATTCTTTATAGACTTGGTCGTGGGAAGGCTGGCAAGTGACCTGCAGAACTTCATTTTTAACTCCCTGCTGCAGTCTGGAAACACCCTGATGAAAACACACAGACGGGGAAAGCCACGGCTCTGTCGGCGCTGAAGCTGTCCCTGGGGAGGCATTTTCTCAAGCATGCACGCTGCCTCTAGGTGGAATATTTCCTCTCTGTCTGGAGTGTTGGCACGAAGCCTTGCATCATGCCGACGCTTTCCACTGACACCTTCAAGGGGCTTCAGCATTTCAGAGTCAGTCGCCCACAGTGCAGAGAGGGATGGGGCGAGCACCTTTTGGGAACAGAGGTAACGGGATGCAAGGGAATGTCTGAGGATCCTTGCCTCATTCTCTGCTGAGCAGGGACCATGCTCCTGTGCCCTGCTCCAAAGCAGAAGCCAGCATGGCACTGTGTCTCTCTAGGGAAACTGAGGCAAGAGGATGAGAGTGCCAGGACATACCAAAGACTTTGAATTAAAGTATTGTTAAGCCTCTGCTAGACTGCAAAGCTCTCAGAAGGACTGCTGCAACCAACAAGTGCCAGGGGCAGGTGTGCAGAGGCTGTGCAGGGGAACGACTGAAGGATGGAGGAGGCTGGTATGGAGCAAGGGGAAGAGATGCCAGGGATGGGAAATCGCTGGATGCCAGTGGTGATGTGGGGTCCTTGACTCAGCTGCCAGAGCAGCATGGCTTATTTCGCACCTAATCTCTCTGCCCTGTCCCACATTAAAATGCATGCTCTGTAATTGTCAGGGTCTCCCTGATATCCTTGGCAATTTGCTGCTGTTAAATTTATTTGTTAGTTCCAACAACAGGTACGACACGTTATCTGTAAGACCATTTTTATTCTAATTTCTACAAACTCCCAATATCTTTACAGCCCCCTCTCCTTTAAAGACTGATGCAGAAGCATTGCTAAGTTACCCTGTGCTTTCTGTACTCTTCTTAAATGCTCCTCTCCCCATAGCCCTGGAAGCTCAGTGCAGGTGGGCTGCTCCTGGTGCACTGAATGAGTCTCCTGTTATGTACGTGTATTTCCAGCATTTCTTCTACATGTTTCCAGACAACCCGCTCTGTTTTCATCCCATCTTTCCTGCTGCAACCTGCACTCCCACTGGCCTTACTAGGGAATCTATGCAGATCCGGTATTGCAGGAGAGGGCAATTAATTTCTTCTGGTTGAGATGTCCGTCTCATAACACCTTGGCTCCCTGGGCTAAGCTAGGTACCAACCTTAAGCAGCTAAGTTCAGCAAGGAGCACCCCACCTGGTATCACTGGGGAAGTTGGATGCCTGGATCCTGCTGAAATGCAACAACTTTAATCACTTGTGAAAAGCTCATCTGTGATTGCACAGGGAGCCTTCCTGCTGAGTCTGAGAAAATGAAATCCATATTTTTGACTTTAAAGACTTTTTTTAATGTAAGTTTCCTTGCCTTTTTATTATTGTTATTGTTGCTATTATTGGTATTTTTAAGCTTCTTTTAAAAAGCACTGTCCTGCTGCTTATTTCTGACCTAATTCTGTCTCCGTGGGAGGTGTCTGCAGTGCCATGGTGCTTGGTGGTGCTTAAGGCTGAGGGTCAGCAGCAGCTTCATCCGGGGTGTGGAGAGCGTCACAAACAGCCTCACTCTGCTTTCCTAGTTGTTCAGCTGCATGCTAAGAGCACAACGGCAGTGATGCATCTGCAACTGCTGGGGGAAAAGAGCATTTTAAAGGTAAAGAAAGAGATTTAAGGACGGGGAAAAAAATGAGTGGAGATAAGGCCGAGACAGTGTCAAAGAGATGGAATATACATTTCAGAGACCATCTGAGCAGATCATTACCCAAAAAAATACTAGCTGTAAGCAACAGTTTGCAGTGCAGAAGGAATATTTATCCATTGGTGTTTTTGTCTTTCTATTTCTTTCTGTGTTCTTCCACTGAGGGGTGATATTATTCAGAGGTTAGAAATGAAGGTTTGGAGGCAATTGTAGTGGGTTGTTGGAGTCCAGTCCCAATTCTGTCCTTGCTTTATGTTGTTAGCTGACTCATTAACCCTTCTGTGCATCAGGGACCAGGCATTGCCTGGGCTAGGAGCTGCATGCACTCAAAACAAAGAGAACACTTGAGCCAAAGGGTTTGTATACACACAGGAGTTAATTTGGATGACCACAGAACAACTGTTTGGGGGTCAAACTCAAGATCCCTTTGAGCATCGCCTCTCTAGCAGTAGGTGCACTGAACAGGGTATTTACTGAGTGATTCTTCTCCTAGTGCAACCCTCCATCCTCCACTGCTTTGCTGTTCAGGGGCCTCTCTGACCCAGAAACATATTTTGTGTTTTTTAAAAAAAAAAGCAACAAAAAAACCAACACAAGAGATAGGCTGTGAATTTAAATTTTGTGGCATCTTTTCTCTTGCAGGTGGCACGCCTTATTCATGTTTAGTTTAGATCACTTTCAAGCAGATTAAACTAAACTGGTACACAGCACTCTTATTATAGAATAAGTGCTCACAGAGAGAGCTATTCAGGAATAATTATTCTGATTTAAACATTTCTGAATAATTCTATGCAAAGGCAAGTTCTGAGCAGAGAGACGGCGGGTTGATGTGGCATACAGATGGGGGAGTGCAAGGAGCCGTAATACAGCGTATGAGTATTCGTGCTGGAGTCCCTGTTATAAATGTTAACACATCCAGTTGGGAACAGAAACACATCAGGTGATCAATATGTCCAATGAAAACTAACAGGATCGTGGTGAATTCTGACCATTAAATACGCCCAGCTAACTCCTCCTGAATGAGACACAGAGCAGAGCTTCCTCCCCCAAATAATTTAGCAAATAGGTTTGAATAATGAACGCAATCCAGAAAAATCACCATCTGCTTATGGACAATTTGCAAACAGAAAAAAGTGGCAGCATTCTTTTAATAAGTGATCTGTTATGAATTATTCACCCAGCTCTAATTAACATTAAGATTCCTAATTTCTCCAGGCAGCCCTAGCATAATGATACAATCCTGTGCATTTTCCAACCAAGACCCTCTAAGCACTTTCCAGACATTTGGGAATCAAAACTCACAGCCCTCCTTTGAAGGTGGTGTTGTCTTCATTTGGCAGGGGATAAAATAGAGACACAACTAATGATTTGTTCTGCAGCTTTCCCTCATATGTATCAGTGTGTGTGCCATTTTCATTTACCATCATATTCGGTCCTTTGTTTACACTGATACAAAGGAACTCTACAGGTGAGGGAGAGTGGTGATTTTGAGTATGCTTGAGTGTCACAGGGATATAAGGTTTGTCCTTTATAGCTCATTTGGTAGGGGATTGGTTTGGCTTTAAGTGCAAAACTATCCATGTAATATCTAAGGTCCAAATTTTCAAAGGTATTTTGGAACGAAAGCACAAAAAATATGTGCCTAAATTGCCATGGCAATGTAAGTTGAAATAAATAATAAAGTTGGAAGTAAATTCAGAATAAAATGGAATTTTTCCATTTTTAATATATATGAAACAAGTCTATTTTACCTACATCCTTTTACAACCACTTTAAAAACGCAGAGGTCTCTATATATGACAAATAGTCTCTTTTCACAAACCTCTTACTAAAGCAATAATACCTTTTTAGCCATGGTATTCCCAACAATGGAAGCAGCACACTTGTGGTCTGGGATTACGCTGTATAATGAGTTATGAGTCAGCATTACCCATTTATTATAGCAAGGGGATGGCTCCTGTATTGCTATTAGAGCAGAGAGATTTACACCATAGAAAAAACCCTAACGTGTTGAGAACACTAAGGTTAAAGTCAGCCTTAATTCTAGCTTTATGAAAATTAAATGTTAGGGTTTTCCATTACAGACAAGTTGGGCTAAAAATGAACCTTCATTAACAGAATGCTGTGATCTACGGTTATATCTTCCTTGTTGGCCAGAAAGTACTGTCTCTGAATTTAGCTTAGCAATTTCATATGGCATTTTCCTGCTCACTCCTCCTCCTTCACAGTTCAAGAATAGGAATAGCTCTTACAGCTGAAGGACAGAAGTTGTTTTTCATTAAAGTATCATAGTTTAGAAAAAACAACCCAATTCATCTACTCTTGACCTATGTTGTTAAACAGATTTGGCATATGGCATCTCAGATGCCTCGCAGGTGATGTCCTCAGCCATCTTCAGAATCAGGTTCACTGCTCCCCTGGTGTCTCAGACTCCCCAGCACTTCCACCTGGGCTTCTCATTTCTAAATCTAACACATCTTTATTAACCTCTGACTTCCCTGAGTAAATCCTGAAGTTTCCATGGGGAAATAAAATCAAAGCCTTGCCATACTTCACAAAATATTTGCAGCTGGTAAAAATGAAGGCACAATCTTGGTTTTGTAACTCAAGGAGAAGGGGGCAGAAAAGTTTATAACCTGGGTGTGTACCAAGCCCCAGAGTATCCGAGGTAGCAGTCCGGCATCTAACTATGAGTGTTACAGCCTTACTGTACATGGCTGCCTGACAGGCAAGTTGGGATGATATGGTTTGTAAGATAGGATGGAACCTCAGGGTTATGAATTGTACCTATCAAAGACCTATCCAAATAATACTTTATTTGGAAACTATTTTTACCTCTTGGCAAGTCTGGGCCTCTATCCTTGCACCCTGTTGTGATGCAAGCTAAGTAACAAAAGCCTCCCAAGAAGAGACAGCGTTTAAGAACTAAAACAGCTCAGGCACCAGCCTTCTCCCCAGGGCTATGACAGACAGCACCAGGAGACTGCTTCCCAGTCCCACCTGGAAATGGGAACTATACAGAGCACCTCTTGTTCCCTCCAGATTTACAAAAAGCAAGAGGGCAGCATGTAGCTGTGAAAGATGGTAACTATTTCATATTGTTTCCTCATGGAGGTTTGGTACTATGAGGGTGAGGGTCTGGCTGTGTCACTGCTTCAGCTTTTGCATGTTACTGGGATTTTGAGCAGGTGAACGTGCAGATCCTCCATTTCCTCCTCTGTCCAACTGGAGTAAAGCATGCTGAGATCATCACAAGGGAGGCAGAGTATGAATTCAACATCTGAACTGAATTTCAGTACTCATCACGTTTCTAGCTGGTTGAATCTTTACAGTCTGGGCTGTAGGACTCGGCTCGATGCTTACACACAGTGTGATGTGGTGGCCTGGTCCCAGTGTTTTGGCTCCAATTTTCAGGTGAAGAGGAAGAAATGTCCCCTTGGCTTTCCTCCCCAGCTTCTCTGGGGGTACAAGAGGGTCCCAGTGGCATCTGAGCTGCCTGCCTGAGTCTCACCTCCTTGCTAAAATGCTGTGGTAAATCAGGATTAAATCAGGATTACTGGTGCTCTTTAGCACCAGTAGAGAGGCAGTACCACTCTCAGCCTCATCAGGAAAGGTTCTCTTTTACAAATGCTCACTAACCATAGCTGTCCCTGTCATCTCTCTTCCCTACCCTCACCCCCTGCATCAGCACAACGTAGCTAGCACTGCATTCTGAGGACAAGTGATGCTAGAAGGATTTTTTTTATTTTATTTTTTTAAAAGAAAATAGACAACAGCCCATAAATCTAGTTCTCCTGCCTGATCATTGTTTCCCTCCATCTCCCTCTGGCATTGTCGGAAAGTGGCTCTTGGAACAACCTCTTAAAAATGTATCGGCAAGAAGAAGGGAAATTGTTCTCAGTGACAACAATACTGTACACATATTTGTATATTTATTCTGAAGATCAAATTGATAACAACAGGTCCCTTCATGCCTGCTGATTTATCTGTTGAACAGGTATCTATGCCGTATGCACGGCATGGCTATAACTGTCATGGCTGATATAGGGATAAGATGAATAACCTCTACAGATTTCAGGTACAAGTAGGAAAATGTAATCATAACTCACTTTAGAACCAAGTGATACATATTTATACTTTGCCTATCACAGGCTAGCAAGCCTTTCCCTTTTATTTTGCATTCATGGACCTGTGATGCACATCAATCTTATATTCAGTTTGTTAATATTGTTGTCACTCAACTGAAATTTATCGTCACATGACTTATGATTGGAAGACGGTTTCATCTGAGGAACATTCTCTTAATTTACCGCATTCAAATTTCCTCTCCTGGCTCAACTCTGCATCGCAAAGACCTATACGTTGCTTGGTTCAAACCTCTTCTGCTTTTTTTCCTCTCAAACTAAGAGCAGTAAATGTCAAAACTATTTATAAACTGAACAGGAACAGAAGTCAAAGTAGCAGAATAAAATGGATATAAACTCTTAATCAGCCCCAAAGGATGTAATAGTTGGGCCTGAATGCACATGGATCATTTCTGCTGGGAGGTGTGGTCTTAAAGGACCCTCTGTGGGTTGTGATTGCCTTCCCCATCGTGAAAAAGGTGGAAATGACCAAGTGCATCAGCCCCATGCCAGCCAGAAAAGTATTTCTGCCTCCTTTGGGCAGTTTCTTAGTGTTTCAGAGGCCTCCTGCATGCCCAGCCTCACCTCACTGACTCTGGTTTAAAGCCATAAGTGAGCAAGACTGGGGACTGCCATCCTGTGGGGCCATACCTGGGGACACAACCATGTCACCACAGTTGACCTGGCTGGTCTGGGCTCATCTGGGACATGGGGGCTGCCCCCCAGGCAAGACCAGTTCTGCTGGGCAGGGTGAGGCCTTCTCCCCTAGCCCCTGTGCCAGTCCCAGCGGCCCACAGCGGACAAGGCTGGACTTGGACACTGCAGAAAATCTTCTGCCGTCAAACTTCACGGAGGGGAGAATTTAACTTTTCTTTCTTTCAGTCTTTTTTTAGAGATCATAAATATTTATGAAGAGCCTGTCAGTCATTTTTAGGGTTTCTGACTGAGTGTGTCACAAGAGAAGGGCTTTTATGAGGATTTATAGTAAATTGCAGTAAATTGTATTCCTGTCAGGGAGCAGAGAGGAGTTACGCGGTGTCAGGGGAAAGCAAGCAATCTCCACAGTACAGCAAAGATGCTAAAGGGGGAGTCTGTCCCTGCCCTGGGGGTCATCATGAAGCCTATGCACTTCTCAATTGCCACTTCAGTCCTCAAACTTCAGCAGGCACGGACAGGAGAAACTCCCTCTTCTTGGGCAGAAACCACAGCACACCGTCCTAATGCTCCAAGTTGACCACTTCACATGATTTCTCCATGGCAAGATGGTACCTCCACACACAACTGCAATGCATGCCAACACCAGATATCTTATCCAGCTCTAGCACCCCCTAAACTACATCCCAGCAGGAATGTAAACCAAGTCCTGAATTCTCACCCCAGTAGGGTTTTGGGGGCTTTGACAATGGGCCTGAGACTTCAGTGCAACAGCAAGAATTAAATAAATGCTTTTCCAGTAATAAAGCAAATAAAGACTAAGTCAGCACAATCTACAGGAGTACATGATTACCTCTATCTGTGGTAAAAAGATGGCGGGAGACAAGCTGCTAAGAAGCCTCTACCTTGGCACACCACGCTGTGGCATGCTCCTCACATACAAGTCATCCATCCTCACAAATCAAGGTTTTAACAATAATTCCTCAAAGCTATGTCCAATACAGCCCTTGCATCAAATCTCTTCTCCCACTGTAATGTCACTTCCAGAACACAAAAGCAGGATAGCAATGCATTTTGTCCCTGGTATCGTAACCAAGGACTGTCTGTCTCCTCCAGGCTTCCTCCCAGTTGTACTACAGCACACCATAAACTCTGCTTTCTCTTTGTCTCTCGGTGCCTTGATCCTAGCAACTTTAAAACAAATGAAAAAGTAAAGTGCAACATTTTTTAAACCTGCCACAATTTCATCTGATTTTGCTGCTCATCATTAGGACAACAAAAGATTAAGGGAAAAACTGATGGTACCCCAACACTGAAGCAAATCCTCCATGGATCACTCTGCACATTAACCTGAAAGTGCTTGATTGCATTATCCTATCAGCTCCGGAGCCATACTATTATTCTTTGGCTTATTCCATCACTTTATATTTTGCTCATTAAAGTTGGGGGGAGAGTGTCAAGAGCACATTTAGCCCAACAAGAAAGAAGTGTGGGGAAGGGAAGTGTGGTTGCATTAATTGAATCAAGGATGACAGTGTGAACAGCTTTGAGCCCCGTAAATCTAGACAGGCTCTTGTCAGATAAAGTATCAATGTGCTTTATCAAACTTTGTCCATAGATTTATAGAGTGCTCAGACCACAGATCTGTAGTTCTTCAATGTAATCACTTTGGCATTTTCTAGCTATGCTACCAACCTCCATGTGAAATAATGGAATTTATTGACAGAGAAGCAGGCACTGCAATTTTGCTGTTGTTTAGAAAAATTGCCCATCAATGAGGTGTCGGTGGAGAAAGACAAAAGATATTACAGTAAGATGACTATCTCCTGACTCCTGCTGAATTGGTAGATGAGTCATTAGCTTCCTTGGAGGGAAAAGGGTGGCCACTCTTCCAGAGAACTGCTCTAGTTTTTACTTACAAATTGTACTGCTCCAAGAAAAAAATAAATAAAGTCAAACCCCAACCCCTGGACTTGTTCCAGTCTGATGAATTACTACTGTCACAGGTTGGAAGTCAGAAGTCTGGATTTTGCCAGTGTTGTTTTGGTTAAACTATCACAATATTTAACCTCCTGATAATGTAGGTCTTCCTTTGCAGAATTCCTGTTCACACTTCACTGCCTATTAAAATGTGCAACTACCACAGATTGCATTAGGTAAATGTATATCGTTTTGTCTCCACATCAGGGGATACAAAGCATGTGAATTCATAAAAGACTTAGTTAAACTAAGGCTGAATATAACTTTTTTTTTTTTTTTTGTAGTCCCCTGACTACACTGGTTTCAGAAAGGAAACAGAAAAGACTTGCCAGGAATTCTTAACAAAACAGGGTTTGCATTTATTTACTGAGGAGAGCGGGAATGCATGTTCATGTGGGCATCAATTTATAATGTACTGTGTGTCCTGAAGCATCCTTTCCAGGGGTGGCTACATGAGCTAGCGCATGGTCTAATGCTTTGTGAGTAAGACTTCTGGGTCTTGCTATGATAAAAGGAACAGCAGGATGGAACTGTGATTTTTTTTTTCTCCAATTGGCTTTTTGTCCCCTTGATTTCAACAATTAGTATGACCTTCCTGTGCTTTCACTGTCCTCTAGGAGTACTCAAGCTATCTTAAAATCTTTCCTTAAAAAAAATATGTTTTCCACCAACTACCACCTGAAAATACGTTACAATTGAATGATGTGGCTAGAGCCTGAGGCGGATGATGAGCCCTCCCTGGAACACACCTATGCTTCTGTTGAAAGGTCCTGATCATGTCATCAGCAGATAATGATGCAATTTCTCTCCCACCAGGTTCCATTAATCCTGCTTTCCCCAGCACACTCTGATGCCTGTTACAGCACAAACTGTTATTGCAAGGTGCTCAAACAGATCCATGGACTACAGACTCTGCTGCTGTATGAACACCTTGGGATTCCAGATGAGAGTTCTGCTCCTTTATTTCCAAAAGGACAAAGCTGATGCACATGAGCTGAAAGGCATACCTAGTAAGTAGACTCATCATGTCCCTTATTCTCCCTTGACATTGACTGCAAGACAGCATTGCTTGCTCATTAAATGCCACTTCATTCTGGTACCAAAGCACTTGGTGGGAGACAGAGGCAGGAATGAGTTCATTCTTCTGTGCTACAGTAGCTGAGGCTCCAAATGAAATCAGTGCTATGTCGCTCTAGGCGAGATACGCACCCTTAGAAAAACTGCCTGGCCTCAAGCACACACCGTTCAAACAAATGAAGGAAGGGTGGAAGGGGAAGCAGAAATCCTGAAGAATGAAGTGACTTGCCTCAGGCTGCAGAGAAGGTCAGTGGCAGAGGCAGAGCCCAAGGAGCTTTCTAAATGCTATTCCTGCTAGCAGTGACCTTGACCTAAAAGATAATCAAGAATGAAGTATAAGCAATCTCTAGCCTATGTCTCTGGGCTAGGATGAATTCCGTGCTTTGATGTGACATTTTAAATTGCGTAAAACTCTTGGCCTTCTCACCGTGCCTCAGTGACCCTTAGGGAACAAAGGGGGATGTGCAATAAAGGGCAGCCCAAGCAACAGAGGCAAGCTGAGAAATAAAATACCAGAACAGAACATCATGGCTTCCTAGTATCAGGGGGAAAAAAAAAAAAAAAAGAAAAAAAAGAGAAAAAAAAAAGGAAAAACAACCAACCAAACATAAAACACCAAAACACCCCAACAAACAACCCAAGAAACAAAGAAAAAACAAACCAAACAAAACCACAACAAAACCACAAATCCATCTCAGACACATTCAAGATGTGCATGGCAGTAAATAGCTATGCGGACCATTGCATAACACTGTCATGTTTTGGGACAAGTACATAATACAGAAGGAACTCATTTCAGACAGAAAATTCTTGTTGGAAGAGAATGACCGGCTTGTAACGTGCTCCTGCTACATGAACATTTCCCAGTTGTGAGGCCATTTGGAAGCACACCCTTCAAAATCTTGTCCTGACATTGTAGATGGTCATGCTTAAAAAGACATCATGCAGCCAGGGATGGGAGGGCTGCGCAACATCTCGCAAGGAAGGCCTGTTGTCACAAGATTTCCAGTCAGACTGAATAAACCTAAGGTTCAGGAGATTTACATGAAATGAAACTCCCTGTACATAGGGACAAGGCACATATTGCTTGAATTTGATTAAGAAGTAGAGTCCTCTTGTGACCCTGCTGTACTGGGCTGCCTTGCCTTAGTTCTGCTGAAAGAAGGTGGACAAATCTTCACTAGCAACCAAATTAGAGTAATTAAAAACAGCTAAGGACCTTCTCAGGTGAGGTTATATCTGAACAAGCACTTTCTGTCTTGGTGTTCCTGCATGGCACTGGTGAAAAATCCCTCAGACAGCCATTACCCTTCCAGTGAAGAAATGACAATAACTTAAACACTCATTCAGTTCCTTGTGCTAGCCTGGTTGCACCATAATTTCTAGAGCACTCCTTTAAAGCAGCATTTTTGGCTCTACTTACTATTAGTCACCTAATTCTCCTGCCTCGGTGACCGCCTGCACACCCAGCCCTCCTTCCTGCCTGAGAAGGGAAGGCACTTTGCAGAGTCCCCACAAGCTCTCAGCACAGCCCTACAGGCAGTACAAGAGCCTGAGGCAGCCATCTCCTGAGTGACAGCACGTTCAACAGCTCAGAAGCAATTTGCCATGTTGAGAAACTACCTGTGCTTTCCCCACTCCCATTATTCTGGTTCCTTGTGCTTGACTGGGCAGCCAGGTGTGTCACGCTCTGGCTTCAAATTAAATTGTAACTCAGCTGCACTTGCAGCAATTTGCTGCCAATGTACCTTGCTATTCCCATTCAACCAATGTGTGCTTGAATACTGGGGGAAGATACAGGTGAACCCCCAGCTGATAGTTCCTGCAAGAACGTCCACCCACTGGTTCAGATATTATTTTGGTCAAAATACATTTGCTTCATCTAGCCTCCACCTGTTTGTGGTGAGCCAAACACCCACCACCACTTCTGCATCTCCTATGAGCTTGCTGAGTGGGACTAAGTTTAGCGTAATTTTGCCTCTCTTTTTCCCACCTGTAAAGACAGTGCTGGTGATGCTGCGATGTGAAAATTTGTACTGTGCAGTCTACAAATGAAATAGTCATGACAACGTTTAGCAAAGTAAACAAAGACAGATTATGTGTTCTGGGGAGAAGCACAGTGAGAAAGATCATGGAACAAGTTAACTAAGATCTGATGTGACCATGAGATGCAGAGAGGTCATTACCACTTAAATTTCAGTGTGGTTCCAGACAGCAGTGAGTTAATGCTGCTCTCTTTGTTTCTGAGGTCTGTAAACTTTGCCAAAGAAACCTTAGTCATAACTGCTTCTGCTGTGGACAGTCACAATAAAGAAGCCAAGTCCCAAGAATAGTGGACCAAATCTTTCTCAAATATTACTGGCCAAGGTCAGCATGAAAACACAAAGGTGGGCAAGTATAATAGGAGAAACTGTGTGGCACGTTTTTCCTTGATTAAAATTCCTTCAAATAAGGAATGGCCAACTCATATCCTTTCATTAGGTCAAAATTCACTAAATGAATGAAATGAATGGAAACAGGTTATATGATAGGAGTTAATTTCTCGATTTAGCTACCGAGTATAACTGCTTCTCACACTTAATGGGTTTAAAATGCAATATCCAAAATACGTGTTGCAAAGAGATACAAGCAGTGCTTCCAGGCACACATGCAAATGCACTCACACATGCAATAGCTTCCTTCTGTTTTGTCATGACCCTGAATTAATTCTTACATTAACTGTGCTCTTCATAACTAGTCTAAGCTCTTAAAAGGTTTGTGCCTAGCTGACTAGGGCTTATTATATGCTTCCTAACCCTTCTCCATGCCTGAAATTACCATCTGGGTCTGTCCATCACTGTGCCCAGAGAATTGATAATATCCCAAAAGCCTCTTGCCTGGCTCTCTTTCAGCACAAATTAGAGTTAGACGTGATCCAAACAAAACAAGAATGGTTCAGAGGTCACTGGTTGTGACAGTATAGCAAGGCTTTCTTTGGATAAGAGTTTATGCTGAAACGTTACCCAAAAGCTCTGGTCACTTTGAACTTAATTTGTAGGTTTGTAACTGTAGAGATGAATTGTTAATTCACCCTCATCAGCTTTATTCAACAACTGATGTATGGTCCTTGGAAATTAAATAATGGGGATCAGCGATGTCTCACATTTATTTTTAAGGGTATGAAAAGACATTAGCCATCATTTATTAGAGAGGCAGAGTGATTTCTATAATCAGGGACATGCAGAAATCACTTGATCCCCTGGGGTAGGAAACCCCCAGAGCTCAACCAGGATAACACTTCTAATGAAGAAAAGTTGCACTTCTGCTGGACAGCTATGCTTGGCTTTTCTAAGCTGAACTTTGTTGGAAAGAAGCTGCACAACACACTACAGCCATGATTGAAAATGTGGTGTTAATACACTGACCGGTGAAAAGGCCTGGGCTTCATCTCATGGAGGGCCTAGATCAATGTGGTATTGGCAGACTTGCATGCAAATGTGCACACCAAAAGAAAATCAGGCAGAGTAGAATTTTTGGGCTAGAAAGGATAACATCACACAGGGGATTCATCCACACTGGGCTGTTGAAGCTTTCTAGAATATTTGTTTCCAAGTATTCTTTGCTCATGAATACTGTGAGCTCTCCACGTGATCCGATCTCAGCTGTGAAATAATCTTCTCTGAACCTAACAGCTCTTCTAACACCTTTGCCTCCAAGCCAAATGAATACAAAAGCATCTTCTGATAAGATCATCCAGCCCTCCCATTCAGTTGTCCTGTATTACGTGGTTCTGGGTGAAATTTTCTCTGCTTACCGATTAATCATCTCCAAATACGGAGAATAAAAATATAGTGAAAATTTCTTTCGTCTGTGAGGTTCTCTTCTTCCACTGTGTGTATATATCTCTGATATTCTCAAGAGAAAGAGCAGGCTCATGTTATTTGTTTACTGTCTATGACCTTAGGGCATTCTAGATGATACGTTCCCATCTGCCAGTGAAAAGGGTCAGGAAAAAAGGAAAGTGTGTGAGATAGGGAAGGAAGGCTGATCATCCAGACCCAACAGGAGAGAAAGAAAAGTAATAAAGGAAAGTTGCAAGTTAAGTTTTTGTTTGTTTGTTTGTTTAAAAAATGTTCATTATTGAAAATTAAATCATCCCTTTCATAGTAAGTCACAAGCTCTTATCGTCATACTTCCTTGCACAATACACATCAAGTAGGCTTGGTCTCCTGATCAATAGAGATGCACAGATTAAAGTGGAGCTATTTCTATTAAAAATAAAAAATAAATAAAAAAAAAGAAGGGACATGACTGCCGGGGGAATTGGATAGCTCAGGGATCTATTAATAGGATAAAGTGTTGTTTACATTTCAAGGTCTCTGGTCTGATTACAGACCAGGTCAATAGGGAGAATGAAAACCGTTGTATTTAATGGCTGGTTAGTGATGGATGTGAAATGAAATGACGGTTACAATCCAGTTCAGAGCACATTTTACAAAAATTCCCCCCCCCCCCCTTTTTTTTTTTTAAATAAAGATGTAGAAATCTGATGAAGGAATAAACTGAGATTAAAGTACCCAACTAGGGCCCCTTTTGTCCATTCCCACCTCAGCTTTTCAATTTCTCCCAACTCTGGCATATCACCTGGTTCCTCACAATTTTAGTTCTCTCTGGATAAAACAAAGATGGCATTTGACTGCATTTTATTAAATCATGAAGGTAAACACCTTCGTGTTGAGGCTGTGAAGCAGCAGGCTTGGGTATCCCTCATGTCCCAAGGAGATCCACATCTCATGCACCTCTGCCTTCAAAGATCACCCCACTGCCCAGAGGTTGGGCAGCAGAGCCATGTTCCTAAGATGCTGCTTCAGAAAGCCTCAGTCTTCAAGGCCATCAATCAGTCACCTTTCTCAAGAACTAAATTCATTTAAGGGAGGGTAAATAAAAAGCAGAACAAAGAAAGAACTAGATTTCATAATACGGGAAGACTGTGAGTGGGAGTCTGCCTTCAAAGCACCTACAAGAGAATCTAATCAAGGCATTTACTATAAACAGAGAAAATCGATCACAGAACATTTTTAACATTTAAAGCATGTCTCTGTTTGGACAGCTGAGACATCCCATTACTGTGAGTGACACCGCCAGATCAAGGGTCTACACAATTTGAGAGAGCTGTAAATCATTCTCAGACCTCCGGGCACACAAACATTTACAGAATTGCTTTAAATTATTTGTAAATAATGGGCCAAATTCAGCCCCAGGCACAGAGTGATCTGTTTGCCACTGTCTTCGATGTGAACTGCACTGCCTTACTCCAAGGCCAAGATGGGTGGATGGCTCTGGGGGGCTTCATACTGGGGTGGCACATGGGCAGCTTGAAGGTGATGCCTCAGAGCCAAAGACTGAGCAAAACACCAGCCGATGAGCAGTGGGAGTTGTACAAATATGTCCCAGGCACATTGGTGCAAATGCAAGTAGGGGCAGTGAGCAGCCCTTGTGTCTCCCAGGGTTGTAAAAATACAAATGTCTTGTCCAAAGATCTGATGAACCAAATGCAAAGATAACAGAGCAGGGACTAATTTACAGACTGATAAAGGAGGGTGAGAGTGAGGGCATATAAGAGCTGGATTGCACTAACTTGGGTGGACTCTTCACTTACCAGATGCCGACCTACAGTCATGCTGGAAGCTGCTGATGACTCCCATGCTCTCTGGTTGACAGCTACTAGAGTGGCATGGCTTAAATAATAGCAGTCATAAAACCCACCAGGTCTTCGACACTGATGGTGAAGAGCTCTCAACACTTTCTGAGCAAGGTCAGTATCATTAACTGAGTTTCATGAGCAAGGCATGTGAAGATGAAGCATCTCAAACAATTTCATCCAGCAGGACACCTGGAGAGTGAACCCAGGTCTCCCAGATACTCTGCCAATTGAGTCACACTGTCCTGATGCTATTCTGGATGAAAGCTTTCACTGGGGGCTACATTAACTCCTGCAGGTGAAAGGGATGTGGTCTCAGGAGTTACCGCCTACTGCTCAGCTCATGCCGAAAAAGCTATCAATAGCAGCATACTCTGCAAGCATGGATGTACCAGCTTCGAGGACATTGGTCTCAGATCTCCAGAAGTGAAGGGAGGAGAAAAAAAAAAAAAAAAAAAGGCTGCAGCTTGGGCAGCACTTGGACCTGAGGCAAAGGCTGCACTATGAAGACAGCCCTTGGGGCATCTAAACATGCTTGGCAGGAGCCAGTGGTGAGACTTAGCCTGGCCCTCACATCCTTGACCATATCTTGATGTTTCAGATTAGAGTTTTTAATAACAGTATGCTCTAAGTGAGTCGAGATGGGATCGATGGGGTTACCAATATGTCAGGGCAGCAGTGGGGAAGGAACCCTCCTGCTTGGCTCCGTACTGCCGGTGGATATCCGTCTCTGGACTCGATGGCAGTCACACAGGCGGTATGTTAATGGACTGGTGTTACCGCTGTCTCTCATGTCCAGGTCTGCTAATCCGAACAGGAGTTGTGCTAAGGAAAGCCCTATTAAAGAGGATTCTAATAAAGGGCTGAATTGTAAACACACATGACCCCGGTCTCATTTGAAACATAAGGAATATGCACGCTCTCGCTTTTTGTCTGTCTGCTAAGCTTTAAAGAGGCCATTTGCTGTGATACATTGCCCTTAGAAATCTCAATGGATTTTCCTAGAACGTTTCCTATAGACTTTCTATAGAAACTAAATGGGACTATCTATGTTGGATTACTTTATAAAATCTCCCTAGAATTTCCTGATGATGCTTTATAGGCACTGTTTGCAAGTGGTAAGGAGAATGAAAAATCCCTGTTTTCCTCTGCCTTCCTCTGGTTTCTGCCAAAGATGGAGGCAGTTTTGCCTCTGAGGGGAGCCCATGGAGTTTATTCTGAGTCAGAGACATCTCAGGACATCTGGAAAGAGTATTTATTGATTTGTATTTGCACATTTGAAAAAGCAAACTCCAGAATGGATATTAAATAGTGAAAAGTTTTTTTCTTTGGACAAATATTAAAGGGCCATATTCTAGCTTGAATGACATCCCAAGCAATCCTATTGGCTCTTCAGGAGATTGCACTGAGGAGGTATAAAAGAGTAGAGAATCTGGCCCACTTTTTTTTTTTTTTAACCTTCTAGTTGTAGCCAATACAAATATCAAATCTCTAGCTGCAGAGACTAAACCTCACATGAGAAACTCAAGGCAAGGCTTGGCACTGTAAAAACCAAACCTCAAAAGTTTGACAGGTGGCCCTGTTCAAGTGTCCAAAAACTCTCCCCCCAAAAAATATCAGCTTAGCATAGTATCCAAAGTTAAAAAAACACCACAGGATTACACAGTCCAGAGTAAAAGGCCTCAGGACCATTCTTTCCCATGACAGCAAGCAGAAGGATAACCTGTACTGGTACTGTCTGGGCTGCTCCTGTCTGTTGGACGGATGAAGAACTCTTCACAGCAACACTTTTGTTATTTAAGGACTTGGCAATACGCTGTCTGTATACTAACTCAAAGTATAATCAATATAATCCACAGTATCTCAGCTCTCAGTCCAAAGAAATCTGGGAAGATGTTCTGGACACCCTGGCAGAAAATTAGTGTTATGCTCATTTGGAGATTTGTAAGTAAAAAGTAAAGGATGCATTTCTTTCCATGGTTCCAAAAGAGAAACTCAACATCGTCATGGGCTGTATACAGCTTTGGGAGGTTGCAGCACTGTTGCTTTCCCTGCAGGTAGTTGGGGCTAAAAGCCTGGAAGCTGGTGTAGGTGTTTCATGTGTCCAGATGTGCCTCTGGCAGATGCTTGGCTGCACAGGTCTAGGCAATGATCCCAATGGCACCTGGGCGGCTTGTGGGGTGGATGAACTGCTCTGCTGATGCAACATTGCAGTACTTTCTCCCCAGTCTCTTTTGTTCTTACTGCATCTGTGACTTACACAAATGCAGCAGTGGAGAAGACAGACAGCAACCTGCCAGGCCATTCCTTTCTTTCCTAGGGGGCAAAAAATTCTCGTGATGGCAGCCCAGGTCCCACCATGTCCCCTTGTGGGGATTCCCCTAGCTACATGCCTGCACATTGCTGGATGTACATGTGAGAGCAGTTAATATGCTCTGCATGCTCAGTGAATATGGAGCTTGCTGGGAGAGGTGGGCAGGTAGCACATTAGCTGTTTTCAGGGGGGAATTGACCTTTTCCATCTCTGGCCAGGAGTGGCTCAACCTGCCATAAAGCCTGGGCTCCTCTGATTTATGATAGAGACCCATCTTAGTTATAAAGCTCAAGCTCAGAGTTCTCCTAACAATCAGAGAACACTGCAGTTATTATTTTTAATTTGTGCCTAGGGAAATGTTTTGTTGGAGGGGAAAAAAGAAAATAGGAAATAAATATTTTTTAAAGAAATCCTCTTGTCGTAGTAATGCTGAGAAACAAACACGGCTCAGTTCTGTCCAGGGAAACCATGCCATGTGTTTCTTGCCATGGGGGATTGGCTTGTCAGTGCACAGCATGATAAGTTTGTTAGTATTAGCGCTACACGCTTTTACGCTGATGAAAAGTCCTACTTACCCTCATGCAAGAATCTACGCTGCAGATGACCTTATTGAATTTCCAAATATGTGGGCAACATCAATTCCTTCAGGCTGCTGGTTTCAGCCTGGCAGAGGACGAGTGGTCAGGGATAGATCAAAGTACAGGAACTAGCATAGCTCAGCTGAAGTCAAAAGAGGGCTGCAGCTGCAAACAAGCATCTGACTCGGTTTACAAAGCCAGCAAGATGGCCCTCTGCTCACACAGTATAAGCAGCATATGCTTCAAGAAATGATGAGCTGTAGATTAGCCTAAGAACGGTCCTTTCCAAACACCAGCACAGAGCATGACATCGGGCTTGTGCAGTCCTTGTTACGGACCCATGGACACGTGGATACAACTGAGGGAAGTGAAGGCCACCAGGGAGTAATGTCCTTTAGTGGGTGATGTGGGAAAGGCATCGCTCACGGTGGAGCCTCTAAGCAGATGGTTGGCAACAGGGTAGAAAAGCGACTTGAATGTTCACAAAGGAAAGTGGGATCATACTGCAAAGCCGTAATCGTTATTAATTATCTATTACCAGATTAGAGGTGCATTAGCGACCTGCACCACTTATTCAGTGCACTAAACCACACGGAGGTTCTCATAACATAATAAGGTTAAAGCAATAATGAAACGGTACAGGAACGTAGCACACCATAGTGCAGAGCTCTCGGCATCAGGCGGGCTCCTGGAAGAGCATTTTAGCTGAATGACACGAGTTCTCATGGAAGTGAATCAGGTTACATTACGGGCATGGAAAGGGGAGTGGATACCACAGAAATAACTGCTCACAAACATACCTAACATTTTCCTTAGGTGATGCTCTGGGTTACATGAATAACACTGGAGATAATCAAGCTCCTCTGAATGCTCCCATTAATTTTTGTGGCTGAACTCAAACTGCAGAACTTGCTCAAGCAGGAGGTCATTAAAACAGATAGCGAGCTCGGCTAAAATGAGAGGGACTAGCCCTCGACCAAATCTCAGTCACTACAGTAGCTTAAGAAGATTTTTCTCTCTCCCTCTGTGTCCCGGTAAGGATTTGCAGAGAAGGTGATGGAGAAAAGTGGTGGAGTGTAAGAGCTAATGCTAAGCTATGCGGTGTGAACTGGCAGCCATTGGATGCAGGCTGGACATCAGCCCCACAGCTCAGCAAGGGCATCCCACGAGCACAGGGCCCAATGAACTGCCCAAGTGTTTTGTTATTAGCACCACTGGACTCCTGTCCAGACATCCCCATCAACACCCGAGACCCTGTTTAGGAGTGTGCAGTGCACAGAAAAATCTCAGTTCTTTCGCCAAAGAGCCAACAGTCATCAGAGCATCTCCCCCGAGATCTCCTTGTGCTCCTGAATTGCTCCCCTCTGGTGCTGCCCTCTCCTTGGAGTAGGAGGCAGAGCCTCGGACCAGTTTGGAAGCAGCACAGATTAATCCCTCACACATTAATGAACCTCAGTGAGAAGGGCTCCCTGCACACCACCTCTCCTCCTGACACACGTGCAGACACAAACATTCACAGTCATTGATGTCTAGGGCAAAAAGCACTTCCAGAAAGATCACTTACAACCTCAGACAGCCGGCACCAGCGGCACGTCAAAAGGCAGTTTTGACTTAGGCAATGACTACAAAGCCATTGGAGGAAAAAAAATAATTAAGTCTTAACCTTGTCTCAAGCCAGAATAAGAAAAATTCAATAAATCTTAAATTGTTTTCAACGGGGATGGACAGCAAAGAAATTAAATATTTTGGCAACTGGCCAAGTGTACATTTAACACAAAATGATGCCAGGAAAAATTAATCTTTTCTCCTTTTAAAGCCCCCTCCTCTAAGCTGACTATCCCCCCCCCCCCAAAAAAAAAAAACACACAACACACACAACAAACAAAAACCAAAACACCTTAGCTCAGATGCATTTACTCTGAGTAACAACCCAGCAGAGTTTATGGCACAAAGCATGAGCCTTGTTTAGAAAGCATTTGGTTGGGGTTGCTGATACACAGCATCACCAGAGACCAGTGCAGTCTGCTCTGCTGCCTGTGGCTGAGCTGTCTTTCATCTACTGCTGATTTAGAGCACAATTAAGACAATGTCTATGAGATCTAAAGCAAGTACCTACTTCCAGGGGGATACTTCTAGATCTAGTTATTATCATGCGAGCACATGAAGTATCTCTTTCCAAATAAGCACCCAAGCCTGCTGATAGTCTCCTGACAAAAGGTACAATCCTGCAAAGTGCTAAGGATGCTCAATTCCCACCGAATTCATCAGAGGATGAAGGTGCGTATTGCATTGCAGGTGTTCAAATGCTAACATTCAGAGCTCAGCATCTTTCAGGATCTGGTCCAAAGCATATTTTCATTCGGAATTAAGAGCAAATAAGGTCATTTCTTTTTTTTTTTTTTTTTTTTCCTTCTTCCTTATCAGTGAATCAAATAAATGGACAGAGCGTTATTTTTCCCCTGAATATTATTTGTGCTTTTGAAAGATTCTGCTGGCAGACTGATTGCTCTGCAATATTTAATTTACTTATTTTTTAAATTTATGCTGCATGTTCATTCACTATTCTCTAGGTACACACACAAGGAAAATACATACATATATTTTTTGAAATATACCACACCACAGAGATCTAGGTAAACAGAAATAAAGGGAAGGTGGAAAGTAAGCTGAAATGAAAGGCTGAGCCATAAGCACAGCAACATCCAGTTCTTCTCATTGCTTGGCAATTGTCAGTATAAATACAGCCACCATTACCTATTGGGAAACAAAGGCACAGAGCATGTCTGCAACCTAGCTGATACCTCCGAGCACTTGGAGCAGTGTTAGGAATATAATCGAGTGGTCCTAGTATGAAAATCTTGTTTTTTCCCTCCCTGTTAGAGGACATGATTATGTCCTATGAATGTTCCCAGCCTTGGGATTACCTCACTTTTCCAGTGCTCCATTAACAAGATGTTCTAAAAAAAAAAACACCAAGCTATCTTAATGTTGCATCTGTCATAAAAGTTAGGTGCAAATCAAAAATCAGTTACAAAAATATTGGAACTGCAACATAATTAAGTACACAGATGTCTAAAAGCCATGCTTGTGCCAATAAGCACCAAAAAAAAAAAAAAGTCAGTTTGGAAAACTTATGTGTATATATATATACACACACACACACGCACCCAAACCTCAAAAGCTAGCCTTCAAAACCAACTGCATTTAATCTTCTTGTAAATTCTTTCCTTTTTTTTTTTTTTTTTCCCAGATAAAATTAGCAACATGCTTATTGATTTTTGTGTAGCTGGAAATGTATAGGTAGAGCTAAAAGAAGAGTAAATAAAACATGATGGTCTCTCAGGGTTAGATAAAAGAAAGTGCTTATAAATGCAGAAGTCCATGAGCAGAACAGAGACCGTGAAGGGTTCAGGCAAGAGGCCAGGAAGCCGCCTGCATACTGTAAGCTATTATTTGTGTTGAAAATCTCCAGGAATTGACTGAGTACCAGCTTTCTTAAGCAAGACCTTGAACCAAGATCTATACAGTTATAATCATTCCATATTACTTATATCACTGGAATTTCCATAAGAATTACCCTGCCACGTCTTTGTAAACAAAGGAACCAGTGCAGGTGCACGTGGACAGATTAAGCAAATTGGTTAACAGGGGTGACATGATGTAATGTTGTTAGTTTAAGTGATCTTTGATCAATAGCATTCATGACAACAGCTGAGATTGTTTGTCCTTAATGCCAGGAGGTATTTTACCACTTCAGTAATCTTAAAACTAGGGGGCTGAGTCCAGGAAAATCAATGTGGAAATGAAACTCTACATCTGCAGTGGAATTTGCAAAAAGGTGGGATGCAAAAATGGTCCAAAGCTCAACAAGAGTTGGGGCTCCTTAGATGCATTGTGCACTCACCTATTAATTCTTCAGGTGACAGAGCAGGTCATTTATCTCCTCTTAGCCCCACTTTCAAAGTCAATTTTAGAAATGAGGAGGGCACAGGAGTGCAGGTGCATCAAGTCAATAAAATCTAGGGTGAGATTCAATATCTGAAGTAGCTAGACCCCAACCATGTTGGGATTTTTATAAGTATAACACCAACATACACCAAAGGCAACAACTACAACACATGACAAATCAGGCTTTAAACCTATACAGATATTTAAGTATGCATATGTATGGATATTTAAAAATATAAAGTGTCTTTATCAAAACTAGCATAAGGAGAGAGCTGCCTGTAGCTGATAGTTCTTGCGGATCAATGTTGCCTTGACCTTTGCGTGTCATGTTTTTGATGCTGTTACATTTTTTCGCAGAATCAGACAAGCTCAGACTTCTGCAAAGGAATTTACTGTATCTCAGCGATACAGACTGCAGAGCATTTAACCTTCGCATCCTGAGTTTAAATGGGGTTGAGCACACACATGTGTTTCTGCATTGCTGGGCTGTGGATAATTTCTACTTCCCCAACCAGTCTCATAAGTACAGGGCAGATCCTGCATGCAAAGTGACTTCAGAGTCAGTATACACAGGACAACATGAGCCACAATGCACAGAAGTTGAGTAAATGAACCTTTTAGAGCTGTTGGATTCACATAAAAAATTAAATGAAATCCAATATTTTTACACGACACAAAGACAGTCAAGAACTGGAAGACAATCTATTGGCTTGACTGCCAGAACACAGGACCATACCCAGCTCTCCTACACAAAGCTCAGTCACTTCTCTGTTTTCCCCATCTCCCCTTCCTGCAACATCAGGAGCCCCCTGAGACAGACAGCGCCCAGTCAGGATGACATGAAGGAGATGGGTCCATTTTGGGGCCTCTGGTGGTTGCTGTCATGCAAATAATTATTAATATCACGAATAAAGCAACGAACATGAGTAGCAAGATCAAGTGGGTAATGGTCCAATCCCGTATTTATGCCCTCACCCTGCTGCATATTCGCTGCATGATGGTGACCACACCACTTCTCTGAATGCTTGTTACCACCCCTGCCATGGGGAGGTAACTCTACCAACCAGCGTGCCTTAAATACTTGGAGGTGTAAGTACTAGGAGCTTTGAGATGTAGAATTTGTACCAAAGACTGCAGTATTATTCAACACCCAGACATAATCAGCAAGAAGGATGACTCAGATATGGCTCTCATTGCTCCAGAGCAATAAAAATATCTTCCACAATAAATTTTAAAAATTAGTCTGTGTCGCTTCTGAGTTACTGGAAAAGTAACTTTGCTTGTTCTGTTCTCATAAATAAAATGTCATCAAATTATCACAAACAGCGTGAAATGTTGTTCAGCAGAGGCAATCCATAACAAGGGGTCTTTTTGTGTTCATAGACTTGGCTATGTGGTCCTACTGCAACTCACCTGTGGACTGAACCCTCTGCAATTAACTTAGTTCTGGTGGTAACCAATAGCTATTAAATTCACCCATCAAAAGCATTTCCTTATGTAGAGCATCAAGTGTTTAATCTCAGACCTGAACAACAGCACCAGAAGGTTTTATTTATCAAATCAAGTCACACTGTGTAAGTGTCAAAAGAGAGATTTAAAAATAAGGTTTTAAGACTATCGGGAGAAATTGGAGCGTTCCAGGTACAAATAGAGAAACACAGTCTGTCTGTCACATGGCTAGCAGCAGAGAGAAATGTAATCTACAGTAACAGAACTGCTTTCTCTTTATTTTCACTTTGCTCAAAGGGCACTTTTCATCTGCAGTTTTCAGCCTGGTGGGTAGCAGCTGCAACACGGGCTCCAAAGTTGGACCCAATCATACAACACCATCCTCATCTCACCCTGCAGGACTTAGGCTCAGGTGAGAGACGGTAGGTAACTCCACCTGGCCCCAAACAATTTGCATCCTTGCAAGGAGGAACACAGGTGAAAAAACAAAACAAAACAAAACAAAACACTTTCCTGCAATGAGATCTGCATGCACAAGGGCTGGTCTGCCATGACTTGGGCTTCCCTGATTAGGACCCCCTGCAAGCCATTGTGTGGCTGTGCAGGGAGCTGTCTTCTGAGCCTACATCTCCTGTGGCATTGCCCTGAAGCTGGCATTCTGCCTATGGCATTGCAAACGCTGATCAGTTCTGCTGCTGTGCATATAAATACGTTCATTTATTCCCTCTATTTATTATTTCATCTCTTCTCTTAGGCAAGAAGCAAGAGTAGTGCCCATGACAGTCACCCAAGAGTGCTGGGACTGATTTTTCTTACCAGTTCACATTAATACCACCTTCCATGCTGTGCACCCCTGCCAGTCCTTTGTCCAAGAAGTGCTGGGGGGCACTGCCAGCTGCCTCATAATCTCCAGCCCCACACCAGCTCTCCCATTACTGGCAGCAGGGGCTGTTGCAGGTTCAGCTCCCTCCAAAGGGCAGAATTAGTTGCATTTTGTCCTGGAAGTTAAGCGTGACTTTCAAGCTGAAGATTCTGTTTGGTTTGTAAGACCAGAAATAGGACTGTGGATATTAACTGCTAGCAAATAATTTGTCTGATACAATAAAGCAGAACATCACCTGCTCCCTCTGCAAACTTTTCCCTTTCCTGATGCCATTGAAAATCGTCTTTTCTCTCCTATTTCTGAGAATGCAGCAAGGGAGACTAAAGATTTGCTGTCGTAAGGCAGATACCAGGATCCATTTACACCTTCTGTGGGGAATGGGGTGCTGGCGGCTGCAGATCAATTTGAATTAGCAGACCCTTTAATTCCAAATTTCCAATTTATTTGCTGTGCAATCAAGGCAAGAACATAAGGGCAATGAAATAAAAATCAAGGTCTCCACTCAACAGTATTTGGGAGTAGATTACCTATGGTAATGTGCATAATTTTCCATCCCTTATCTGTCTTCCCCAGACAGGTGACCCAGCGTTATTAGCACTGTTTATATCATTAAGCACTGGGCTGGGATTATAGTCCAAGTGACTGCACAACACTATGCGAAATTCAGATCTCCTGAGCACTTAAACATCACCCGCTAATCAAGTTCACTTAGGCTGATCTTCCATCGCCAGCTCTGACTAATCTGGGATGTGATAAAAAGGCAGGTGGCCTCCTCTGTCCCCTTCCCAGCTTAATCCACGTAAGCAAAGACCATCAAAAGCACGCGCACGCTGCGAGGAAAGGGGAAACATCACCCGCAGACGGTCAGAGCTGGGGCAGGTGGTGAGACAGCACAAAGACATTTCACCGCTGCCCTGTGAACGTCGTTCAGTGACATCAGACTAAATTAGGGGAGGAAAAAACACGCAAATACACCTGGCTGAGAGGCACCACTGGAGGAAAAGTGCTCTCCTCAAGTGGAGCAGAGCACCAAGATGTGGCAGCATGTGCCATTTTGTGCATCTGCCTTATCAGTTGGAGGTCAGGCCAAGCAGGTAAATAGTGCTTATCAGCAAGGATTCATTAACGTCTTTTCACTGCTGCCACAGATGCTCTCCCGTGCTCAGGTTTGTCCCCGCGGTGCACAGGAGACAAATATTTGCAGTGCAGGATGGGCTGTTTGCTTTTAAGCAAGGCGTGCTGTGGCACAGGCACTGATCAGATATGTCCCTGGCTCCCTGGCTGCACGTCTACATCCCTGGGGAGGTGTGAGAATGGGAAGGAAGAGCTGCTCTATCCACGGCATCCCGCTAAGCGAGGGAGCTGCCTAAATACTTGCAGAGCATCTGAGGTCGAGAGTGAGGAACATACTAAATTGGACAGCTACATACTGTCCTCTACTTCCTCTTTGACAGCAGAGAAAGCCAGGGTGCAGCCTCTTTGAACAGTGAGCAGTCCAAATTTTTTTTATAACCCCCCTAAGGTGTGATGGGATAACAGATAGCTCCATTTTAGGCACCACAAAGCAGTCTGAAGCGCTGTGTCCCCAGATATTTGGCAGCAGTGCAAGGCAGAGTCTGCACCACCCAGCCTGCTTTGCCCATAGAATTGTCTTCCCTGTATAGGATAACTTTATTCTGGTTTTGTTAAGAATAAATCTATTTCATACATAGATTAATTTAAAATAGAATAAACCATACTGCTGTTACTATAGAAATGTACTAAGATATAAAATAAACATCATTGCCCTGTAATTATATTTCAGAAAAAAAATATTCTATATTTAAAATCAATGAAATGTCAACTAACATATGTTTCCAGAAAGTCAGGGGTATTCCAGGCCAGGCCTATTGCTGATAGCTGACGGCTGAACTCTGGCATCCTCCTCCCACGCTGGGAGGTCTCCTCCTCTTTGAGAAATCTTGCCGAACCTAATGAGGCTCCTCAAGATACAAGGTACTTCTCAAAACAACAATATCAGAGTATTAACACTGAGCCCGCTTCTTGGAACCACTGATATCAGCAGGTGTACTTAAAGGGAAGTGTTTAATCAGAGATACAATGAAAAGAAATGAGGTGTGAGAGTCTGACCCCTCAGTATGGAAAAATCTGTTGACTTGAACGCTGATAGCTGGGCAATGAGAAGTGCTCAGCACGGGGAGCCACAGCAAGCAGCTTTCCTCCCCTCTGCCCCAAAGCCTGTCTGTGCCACCTCCTGCCCGCAGGAAGGGTAGGGGAGATGTGTCCCGCACAGCCCTGTGGCCTGGCTGTGGGATAGCCAAGCTCTTGAGAGGCTGCCGAGGTCTCACTCTGAGCCCAGGTGATGCCTGAGGCAGCAAGGAGGGATTTTGGTGTTTCTACATGAGTATCTGCTCACTGCAGAGGTGACTGGTAAAATACCCACAACTCACAGCTCATTTCTTAGCATATCAGGAGTCATTGCCTCAACGGAGAGAGCTGCAGTTGCACTATGGACGGCTGCACTCCAGGTGCTTTGGTCTTAACTAGGTGAAACAAGTCACTGACCACACTGCACGTACACACTTCCTACAAAGCATAGAGCAGAACAGCAACCACAACAGCCTCCTGTGCATTTTCCCCCAGAACAGCCACTGCCCGAACATCCCTATGCCTCTCTGGGTCAAGCTCCATTTTGCACCTGGAAGTACAAGGAGAAGAGGAAGGGTTTGCCTTTAACGCTCCCCAGCAACATGCACAGCCTTAACCGCAGTCCTGGTCTTTCTCCCTGACCTGCACGACTGCCCTCTCCAACCCAAAGAGAGGACATCCATGTACTTTTGGAATTGAGGGGTCAGGGATGGGGGCTGCAAGCACTAGGCATTCCCTATCAGAGCAGAGGGGCTGGGGATGCTCCCTGCTCTCCTCCAAAACCAGCAGCTTCGCCCTGTGCCAGGAAGCTGTGGGTTGTGCTGCTCCCCACTTCTGCCTGTTGTCCTTTGGCAGAAGCCCCTCACGCCAGGAAGCATGAGGCAGGGGGTCTTGTTGGGGCAGATTTACCAAGGGAGTGGATTTTGGCTAAATAAACAGATCTGCAATGTTCAGCTGAAGATGGACATATGAGAGAGCCCCTCCTCCCTTCCTTGTTTCTGAAGTTAAATAAATAAAAACCTGTTGTTGCCCTAGGCATGTTTCTGCTGGATGTTCAGCTGAAACCTCAGTGATTCACTTAACAGTTGTGAGTATGATAATAGCGATAATAAAAAAACAAACACCACAAAGGCAAAACAGAGGGTTGTGCAAGACTTCATACTGGTTGCTCCAAATATCTGAAATGCCATCACATTTTTTTTTTTCATAGGGATGGGTGAGTTGGAAAGAACTGGCTTGTTTCATTCTTATTCTCTTACTTATTTGACATTGTTTTGATTAGACAAGAGAAGCTATTGGCACTGGGTGTAATAGCTTTTGTACCTCTCTTCAGTGTCAATATTAGATGCAGAATTCTGCTCGCCTACCAGCACAAATTACTCTAACTCACTGAAAAGAAAAAAAAAAAAGCAACTTTGGTAAAAAAATGTTGCTCACTTGGAAGTTATTTTTTATGGATATTGAAAAAGTCTTCATCTACGCTGCAATCCCACAACCTGTGAAAACTTCCCATTTGAAACAGATAGAAAACTGCTAGTCTATGGCCAATGTGGTTTATCTAGTACCTCCCTGAAGATTACTGAAGTTCACATTTCTTAAGGAATAAGTTACAGCTGTAAGCATTATGGCTCCCAAAGAAGTTGCTAAAATGTGACAGAGGGAAGCCTGCCGAGAGCCCTGGAATAATAACTGTGGGCTGCGAGACCCAATCCATTCATTTCAAGGAGTGATGCATGTCATGAAGATGAACACGCAGGTCCTTGCCCTGTCCCCTCTCCAGTCTTGCCAGATAGCACTGGCATGGTTCTGGTGTTTGAAGCATGCATCCTGTGAAGTAGGAGATGGTCTCAGGATGAACCCTGGCTGATTCAACAGAAATGTGGTCCACTGACTGCTGCTCTGAGCAAAAGCATGTTTGATGTTGTCATGGACAAAGTTTCAAAGTCTGCAGGGCTGGGGCTGGTGCCAACATCATGCCTGTGCCACAGAGAGCACAGGACAGCTCACACATCAGATGGGAGATGTTTCAGCATTACCCCCAGACAGCTCCCTGTGCATCCACAGCACACGCTTGTTATGTATCACACCGCACTCAGCAAATACACTACCCGTTGCCCCGTGTGTGCTGATTGTAATGGTCTGCGTTTCATCTGCTCAGGTGCTCATTTTGAACTCATTGGAGCTGACATTTTCCTAGCTGCATCGGAAGCAGAAGATCTGGCAGGATACATTTCATTCTTCATAAACTGTAAATGCTGACACTTCCCAGCCTTGGCGTAGAGCGACGTGGATGCAGCTGTGAAGGAGATGAATGAAGCCTGCATATTCGCCGAGGTGCTCACTCATTTTCGCAGCGCACTCTCCCTGCATGTCATTCTGAAAGCCACAAGCATCACTGCCTCTTTTGGGTTGTCAGTTTAAAATCTCACTCATGTAGGTGCTCAAACACAGGTGACAAAAGGGAGCCCTTTTTGAGCTGACACAGCACAGCAGCACCTAGCAGAGCTGCACTGGTGAGAGTGCAGATCAGAGGCAATCAAAGCCTTGTAGCACTTCAAAGCATTCAGATTTACCAATGATGACAATGGGGAAGAGTCCTAAAAATAATGGTGTGGAAAGGGCTGTGTTACCTTGTTATACTGTATGCTGGGAACAGACTAGTTTTAAAAGCAATTTGCATAATTTAGCTTCTCCACTCTTAGAATAGCAAATTAACAGTTCATTTTATGACTCTACCAATCAACACCTATAGCCCATTAAATTTAACAACAAACTTGCCTTATGAAGGAGGTTGCAGCTGAGTCTTTCCATAAGGCCTCCTTATCACTTACTCTTTCCCCTGAATTGTGTTTCTTTGTTTTATAAACTAGCATTTCTATTTTCTCATTAGCAAGCATGATGCTAAATTAATTCCAGGTGTTAATTTACACATTGGGTGCTAAATTCAAAACTCAGCTCTATTGGTGTCAATGGAGGCTAACCGTAATGTGTTTTCCAATCTCCAGAACAAATCCAGAGCAACCCCATGCTGCTCCCATTTACTGCAATGGGAGCCTCTGCTACATCTCCTCTGCTCTCTGCTACTGCAGAGGAAGATGGTGTAGCTCCACTAACCTCATTCTGTCCCCAGTTACTGCAGTATGAAGAGAAAGAAACTTCGCTGAGGGGAAAAAAAAAAAATAATACTCAGGGTGTATGTTGAATATAACTGGAGGCAAAAATTGGCACAAGAACCAAAAGCACAAAAGAGCTTGTTTTAAAGGTTCATTTTCAGGACCAGTTTCTGAATATGGGGTCATTTTAGTAAACAGATGAACATGCTGCTAATTGAAAGGAACGCCACACCACATGGCTTCACTTGCAAAACCATTCGGAATGAATTATCAATATTTTATAAATACGTTAAGGTGGTAATAAAAGATGCATGATGTAGTGTGTAGGTAGGAAGCCCTCCTGAAAGGAAATGAAGAAATTATAGATAACCTTGACATGTTGAAGTTATGCAGTTGGAATTGCTAAGGAGAAGGGTTTTAAGATCTTTCAAGGTAGGAAAGTAATAAGAATTCTTTAAAGGAACAATGTCACATTGTTTAGGCTTAAAATCTGGTTTGCTAGTAGGGAAATGCATCATCTCTTATAGGGATAAGTTTAAACTGTGAACTTTTGATAGACACGTTTCTACTCTACTCCCTATTTCATCTGGGCATAACTACCCGCCCAGAAGTATTTGGACAAAATTGTGCTTTTCCCAAAGATCTGGACTGAGTGACAGAAGTGGGGTAACACAGCATAGACTTGCACAAAAAGGCAATGGTGAGAATTCATGTTTCCCTGGTTGTTCTATTCTTGGCTGATAGGAAAGTGAAATTTCTGTGGAGCAGAACTGATTTACTGCAGGTCCTCATGAACTACAAGGAAATCCATGCAGCCTGGGCTCCGTGGCTCCATCTTACTTCCGCTACAATGATGATGAGCAATGCGATAAAGACTACACAAAGGTGTGTTTGCTATGAAATCTTTAGAGCAATAACTTTTACCTTCAGCCTCCAGACACTGGAAAGAGACAATCGCTTCCAAAAATTACTGGTCAGAAAGTTGTGCTGGAGCTCACGTTAAGAGGAGCTGTGGAATGAAGACCACAGCTGCTTTGCTACGCTTGTGCAAAAGAGAAAGGGAGGCAGAGGTGGATTTGGGGAGGAGGCAGAGGTCTAGTTATTGGTTTGGAGCTTCTAAATATCTCCTGGTCCTTTTGGCGATCTTCTGCAGCATGGTGTAAATTTGCATGTGTCTCTGGAGTTATAAAGGCATGTCTGAGCTGTGTCACGGCTGTGTTTGCTAGGGCGATCCACCTGGGATCACCTTCCTATTGGTTCCTAAACCAAGTGGAGATGGACAGCACTGATAAAGAGAAAAATTTGGAGACTACTAAACAGAGAGAGACCCTTTAACACAGACTTCTTGAGGGTGGGAGATTGCAGGAGGGAAAGGTGCCCTTCCTGGCTCACGTCTCCATGCTCGAGAGCAAACAGCTGGCAATGGGGCTCTTGGCTCCGCTTCGGTTTGGCCGTTCTAGTGCCCGTACAGTCCCCAGGGTTAGCTTTGAATTTTAGATCCCATACTCCCTTCTTCCAGGAGAAGAAACTCAATTAATGAGCACATCCTTTTATCAGAAGGATGTGAAGTGCACTTGTCTTCCACCCACAGAGTGAGCGTGGACGTGCCTGAACACCAGCCCAGCCACACGCGCTCCAAACAAGCAAATCCAGCGTGGATGGGGATTAGAACTTGGAAGGATGTTACAATTCGGTCTTGCTGCCAAAGATTGCTGTAAACAGCTTCAGTTTCTATTCTTCCATCCTTTGAACATACATTGCTGTGTGTTTGACCTGCATGTTTTTAGAAGAGGTGGTGCGCTCTGTGAGAACCTCGCTGGCACAGGTGCACATAGCTGAATTTGCACCAAACTGTGCCAAGTTTTTGTGACTTGACTAGCAGGTTAGCTGTGCTATTTGTTAAATAATATATATGCATAAGCATGCCATACAAAGCACAAAGACATGCTTCTTCCTTGGTCTAAATAATAACATCTCCTGGCCCAGGCAGGCGCTAAAAGCTGATGCATAGGTGCCATTTGGCCACTTTTGTCTAAAAGTAAATCAGGGATCCGTGCAACATGCTCCATACTTGGAGAAATTGAATCCTGAAGTGCAGTTCCTACCCTCTACCCCATGTGTGTTATTCTTATAGGAAATTATATCTCATGCAGTATTGTTCATATTCACCCAAAACACCATGAAGAGGCAATGCCCTAGATTAAAACAGATATTCAAAATGTCCGAAACAGTGGAGAAAAACAGGATGAAAATGTGTTTTGAGAAACATTTGTTAATTTTCCACTTTGTTTCAAGATTTTCTGCATTTTTTTCAGGTTTACTAAAAAAAATCCCTATCAAATCCCTTTCAGTACTCAATTATAAAAAAAATTTGTTGCCTTTTATTTTAAGGAAAAAAATCAAAAATATCACTTCGAGTCTGCTCTAGCAGAGATGAAAATAATACCCTCCTCACACAAAAACATAGGCTTCTGCTACATGAATAAAGTGCTTTTAGCATTATAGAACAGATGAGGTAAATGAGCACAATTAAGTAACTTCATATCAAGCAGCGGGGGGCCATGGTAAATACACACCAGACAATTTGTAACAGCGCTCGTGTTTAAACATTCTCTGGGTCTCTGAGCCCCCAGTTTTAATTTAAACAAATACTTCAGTGTATGGAGATAAATAAAATGAGAACGATAGCTCTCAGTCTGGCAGGGCCCAAATGTGAGATACAGTCTACACTAAATAAAAGAATTATTTATGTAGGTAAATAAAATATGTTTGGATTCCTTCTCTGTATGCAGATAACTCTATCCATCACTTTTTTTTTCATGATTTTAGTTGAGAGGTAAACAATCCTGAAGGAAAAATAATGGGAGGGACATTGATTGTACATTGTAATTTTGGGACTAAAATGATTGACAACTCTAAAAATGAGGGATGTGTCTGAAGTATGTTCCCCATAATTATTTTTCAGCATCCTCGAGGCAGTTATTTCTTTTTTTCTAAACAAAGGGAGAGAAGACAACACCACTCTTGCTATTCTCCAGCTATTACCAGCAAATGGTGACTTTTTAAATGCTGCTGCTGCACTGGGCACTCTTTCAGTGAGGTGGCTGGAATTATACATTTCCTCTTGGGAAGATGTGTTTTTCCTAAGTCCGTAAACACGCTGTTAGAAGACCCTCTCTTCACAATTAGCTAACCTGAATCTGAGCTGTAGGAATGAAATGGCAATGAAAGAGACCCTCCTCCATGAAGCTGGGATAATGCTGACCAGGTATTAAATTCATGCAAAACACACACTGACCAAAGAGATTAGAAATTGAGTCACTGAACCAGGAAAACTGCTGAGGAGCAGAACAGGCTGATCGGAGCAAAAAAAAAAAAAAAAACACAACCAGACGTGATCAAACAAAATTCACAACAAAAAATACCAGCCCAAACCCCAGAGAGAAGGAGAAAACCTAAAATCCTCTAAAATTGGGCAAGGCAGCTTTTGAATGTCTCAGAATTTGCCTGTCTATATATAAACCCATAATGAGATCATTCACATCTACAAACAGTAGGGTACATAAACACTTCCTTCCTAGAGGCACATCAGAGGAGGTTCCCATCATGCTGGCTATGGTATAAACATATATTTGACATGCTCCTTCTCTCCAAAAGCTCATTTAATTTCAGGGCCAAGTTTTTCCTTTCTACAGTGCTTTAAGCAAAGGATTGGGCTTATTTTGCAACATTTGACTGAATTTGCTTGTGCAATGCCAGAATCCCTCATTTGCTACAGGTTTGGTACAACACGTGTTATCCAAAACAGAGTAGCCGGGACAGAACATGAATCCAAACTCATTTTTACATTGGGAATTTCAGAATTTTTAGGACTACCCAAACAGTAATAAAATAGGTAGGACTTTCTTGGGCCTTTTGAGCTTCTCTTTTTGAAGGAGGAGTTTGGACAAATCTTTCATTTTCTCTTTTCGTATATCTCCATGGTGCTTCCTGGTTCTCCTTAGGGAAGGTTTGAAGATCTGGAATATCCCCAGATCATCCACCCTCGTGAGATTTTAAATTACAGGGAAAATTACAGGCAAAAAGCATAGGAGAACAGGTTCCTCAAAGAAACGGCTACAGCTCAAATCCCTCAGAGCTTTGTTCCCAGCCTGGTTATGATGACTGAATATGTTTGGAGGTATGCTGGTGCATTAGGGGATGGGGAGAGGTGGGAGCCCAATCAGAAAATTAATTCTTTGAGTTTTACTCCACCCATGGCAAAGCAGGGCCAAAGAGGTAAGTATTTCTTATCACACTATTGGGAAATAGTATCTTCTGGTGAGGAAAAAAAAAATAAAACAAAAAGACAGCCCTTTTTCTTTAGCATGTCTCGTTCTGCAGTGGACTTTTCCTAGAGTCCAGATTCTACTGCTGCTAAAATCCCCAATTATAGTAAGAGGTACTTGCAATACAGGTTATTTTGATGGACATAATACCCAAAACTAAGCTTTTTACCATCTGTTCGTCCCTAAAATTTGAAAGCAAAAGGAACATATTTCACCACTACGTCAGTGAAAAGTAAGATAAATGCTATTTAAATGCATGTACAGCATATGTTCTTTCTTCTATGCCACATTCATCTGTAATGCTTTACTCATTTCTCTAGAGACACAAATCAGTGGAAAAAAAAAACCAAAACTTTTTCCCATAAGAAGCCCTTACACTAAACCTAGTTTTCTGAACACAGGTGAGAGATGGGAACACTATTCAAACTGCAATGAGACTGAAGTAGATGTTTTTACCCCTCCAATGCTTTCTCTTCTCCCAACTTCAGTGACAGGAGATAGGAAGTTCTTGGGCACTTGGGAATCTCAACAGAATAAATCAGATCAACACAGGGCTGGAAGGGTTTGTGCTGGGACTCAAGGGTATAGCGGGAAGTTTTTTATTCCCAGCTGATACTCTGGCAGCGTCACCAGTTTGCAGGTGGAGAATAGAAGGGAAGTGAGCATCACAAGTGTCACTACAGAGCTGCTAAATCTTTCAGCACAGGTAGAGAGACATCTACCTGGTGCATCTTCACCTCTCCTTGCATTAGCAGCATCAGCATGCTAAATCACATACAGGCTGCTGCAAAGGTGTGCATGGGGAGACTTTTTTTCCCCTGCTTCTGATGTCCTCCCAGAGCCCTGTTTGCAAATGGATCTCGTCTGGTGTGCATGAGAATTTGATAGATACCTGACTTTTGCACAGCAAATCTTGCTTCAGTAGAACAACTACAGTACAAGGTCAAAGCTAGGACATAACCCTTGAGCAATGTTATTTTGAATGCTCTTTTCTCAGTCCTTCCCTCCCTCTACCATGTAAGCACCTGATGCAGCGGGTAGCCCTGATCTCAGATCCACAAGGAGCCCTGGAGCAGGCACCAGTGCTGTTAGCTGGGAACATGAGAGGAAGTCCTGTGCAGTGTGTTTAATTAGTTTTATCTTTGAGAAACTCATCTCTTTAGGCTATATTGTTGTGGGTTTGTTGAAGCATTAGCAACCCAAATCACTTGTCAGTTTCAAAAATGTAGGTTGATAAGATGAAGGAATTTGGTTATTGCCTCTGCAGGAAAGCAAGAGTCTTTGAGTCCTGCCCATTATTTCCTCAAATCTGCAGGCTCATAATCTGTATGCAGTAGCTTTGCCAGGAGTTTTAAAAGCAAGCTGCCTCCTGGCTACATACACAAGCACACAGATCTTGCACACTGCTTGGAGACTCTTCAGCAAATCTTTGGTTCATTGAGGAATGCTCTAATTTCAGTTCCTGTTGCTTGCCCACTTCCCAGGCTGCTCGTTGTGTCAGAGGCAAGACCACATCTGAAGTTTTATTACTGCTGGGTCATCCCCAAGAGTGGCATTTGGGACTTGGAGAGCTTCAGCTGACCAAGCCTGGACAGATGCTTCTGCTCTCATCACACTGAAATGCCCAGCATTCATGAAGTCAGGTCTTTCAACTGCTGGCTTGAATTGACAAACACCTCCATAAATACACCAGATCAGAATGCCTTTAAAAAAAAAAAATGGGAGGAAGAGAATACAGGGCAGATAAGTGCTTGCAAGGAAGAACTATTTTATTTTTTTTAAAAGTTTGAGAAATGTAACATGATTATATTTCTAGCTCCACTTCCCATCTGTTCACCTTCCAAAGTGACATTTAAGGGAGCTGAGTTTACTATGCTAGAGGCATCAGCAGCACTGGATTGAGTGGATCAGATTCCAGACTGACTCTAAAGCTACTCAAACCTTGCCTAAAGCTCAGCTCTTATTTATTTGTTTTTCTACAGCAGAAGTACCTTGATCTCCAGAAATGCTGCCCTTTTCTTGTTTGCATCCCTTTCTGCTGAGAGCATTTGCTGTCTTTTTACAGTACATGACTTGGGAGAAATGCTCAATCCCCCTTTACATACCTGAAAGCTCTTTGGATGACATAGAGCATACCTCTGGCACTGGTTGTGTAGGGTCCAGAGTTCAGGACCTATAGACCAACACTGTGAACCAGGTCCAGGGTTGCTGTACTCTCCAGCAGACACAAGGGTACAACCCAGCATCATGCTCAGAGTCAGCAGTTATAAAAGTGTAGACTGCAGGACATGTCTAGACTCCTACATCTTCTGAAACAGTGGTGTCTGATGCAAAATAGGAAACAAGCACATTCCCTTGCTCTGTAGTCTAAGCAGGAGAGATTGAGCTGCAGTTGATAGTTTTTTTTTTCAAGCCTACAAAGAAGTGGGAACATTGATGTTGCTGTGTCTTGTGCAGTACAGAAAAGTCCATCTCAGATTTAAACTAAGGGGTCACGAGGAACAAGTGTCTGAGGAAAACAGAACTCACAAGCACTGCAAAAGGTGATAGCAGAAGGCACGCCTGGATAAGCTGATGTTCACCACAGGAGAAGGAAAAATAGCCTTGTGAGGACGCAGGCAGAAAGGTGAAGATCATCTTTGCACTTCACAGCTGTAAAGGCTGAGGAACATAGAAGCTTTTTCTCAGACAGTGACCTAGCCCAACAGCAGTGGAGAGGAACAAAAGGAAAGCAAGCATGATTTAGCTAATAGGTACTCAACTGGGAAACCTGGAGATGCAGTGCCAAGGCATTGCCTTCTCCGTTTCCTTGCTAGTAAGAGCAGGAGACTCATTCTGCACCTTCTTCGGGAAACATTTCTGGGGGCAGGTACAGAGCTCTCAGCAGACAAATTCAGAGCTCAGGTTCCAGTGTACATGTATCCAAATCCTACAGTTGCCTCTGCAAATGTTTGCTTTTATTGACTAATGACAAAATTAGGGGGGGAAAAGGAAGCAGCCACCCACACTGCTTCTGTCTCTTTTCTTCCATCTCCCACAGTGGCAGGGCTCTTGCAACATTTTATAGACCTGTAATTTCCTGGCAGTTTATATAGCATGAAAGTAGAAGAAGTGATAAAATATGCAGTTTAATTGGAAAAAAAAGAAAAAAACATGTACTAATCTCACTAATGTGAGAGATTAAAACTGTAAATGTGTGAGTCTTCAAGGTGGTTACACAGATTTTAAGCAAATTTTCCTTCTAAGTGTTTCTATTCAAACTCATATTTTATGGTATCCTGGACCTTACAATTGACTTGCTTTATTTTTATGAATGATATTCAAAATACAGTATTGTCACAAGGGATTCTCTTACTCCAGATTCTTTTATCATGCAGAATTTCTATTAGCATCTCCAAGAATTTTTTTTTTGGTCACACTACGCTGCTTTAGTGGCTGCAAGCGCTATTGTGTCACACTGGCTTGTGTTAATAGCTCAAGCTGGAGTTTACCCTTTGTGTGGAAGGCTAGTACAAGGACTGCGTGTTGAAAATCTGCTAAAATACTGCTTTGAGAACTTGATACCAGCTGGAAGACTCCTGCATTGCTCCTGTGAGATGCTGGCAACGCATGTCACCCCCATTCCCTTCAGGCACTCTTCCCACCCCACCCCACCCCCCACCCCATGTAAACTGTTTGGCACAGGACATGCTCCTCCTCCTACGTTGGTACAGTGCCTGCCCCGTTTCATAGAGACAATGAATAGAATAACCTATAAGGGATAAGTATCTGATGGTGCTCTAACAGAAGTGGTTGTAGAAGTTAACTGCAGTCCCAGAAGATACTCAGACTGGTTCAGTATTAGGAGCTGGGATTTTAACAGACAGGTGATACCAAACTGTGATTTTGCTAGGATAGTCGTAAACCAGTTACCGTGGAAGAAAAGGGACTTTTTTGGAACAGTAGCTGTACTACAGGAAACTAAACAGATCTGAGCAAAGAGCTTCTTGATCCTTCTCTGTTCACAGCAACCTCTTAGTAACTCCAGTGAAGTTATTTCAGAGTCTGGGATGGACACTGGCAATAAGTCTGCTGCCCAATATAACCTCAAAGTAAACCTGCGGTTAGGATAGCTGTGGTCCTTCAAATAGCCACAGGCTCAAGTGAGTCAGGCAAGGGCACAGGCCAAGAGCCCCTCACCACCACGCAATGCCTTCATGCACCAGCACAAGGCATGCATGAGCTCCCAGGGCTAAACCTGCTCTGACCATGCCCAGGAGCCCAAAGCCTGACAAGGAACAGCCAACAGTGGAAAGGACCCAGAGCTCACCACAGTGGCACAGCTGGGGACAGGAGGATCCCTCTTAGATGTCTCACTGCAGGAGTGAACACCGTTTCTTCTCTGCAAAAGCAGATACCTGACTTACAAGCCCCTAAAAAACACTAATCTATAACCCCCCCCAAACTCTTTCAGACCTCACAGACCCCTCCATCTGTAACACTACCTGCATCCACCACTAGGACATGCTGAACTGTTACGAGAATTGACTTTGGGACCTGGAAGTCCTCCACAGATCTCTGTGTACCAGTTATATTTTAATGCTAGAAAAGGGAAAAAAACCTCAACATCATTTTGCAAATGTTAAGCTATTAAACTAGCAAATGATTTGAGACAAGAGTAAGTATACAGGGTCAGCTTCTCTTTCAAACACTTCTAGGGTACATTATGTGTAGCATGCTTCATGCAAATACCATGGCCTTGAGGTTTTCCTTGTGGCTTTGTTCATTCTCTCATTTCTGCAAGGAGGCAGGATGAATAAATAGATGTTTTTATCACCACTTTTTTGCTTTCAGAAAGTTCACATATTGCATTTTTGACATTATGTAAATTAAAAATCACCATGGCATTACCTGAAATAAACTATTATATCACTCCTTTCACGCTGCTCTAGTTAAGATACTGTCAGCACTTCCATTACTAGCCCTTATTTCAAGGAGTTTCAAACTTGGTGGTAGAAAGGTGGGGAGATTTTTTTGGATGGAAACTTTTAACAAGTTCCCAGCCTGGGGAGGAATTTCATTTTCTTCAGATGTGAGCAAAACTACTTGCTCATTACAGTTAAACAATAAAATGGGAAGATTCTCTCTCCAAAAGTTTGGAGGTCTAGCAGAAGCCTGATGAAAGTTTTTGAATACTGAAACCTCAGCTTGGAAGTTTCATTGGAACAGTTTGTGGTAGAGGCTTAGAGCCAGAAGTTGGACACTTACCACAGCCCAAAGACCTATCTGTAGCAATTTATTTTCCATAAAATTAGCCCAACTGAAGTCTGACTGAAGCTCTGGTCAGTGGTACAGATCACCTCCTGTGTTAAGAGTCCAGCTGCCCCAGGAATTTGCTCACCACACGGCTGTTTGGAGCAATAATTACCCCCATCTGTATGCTTATAAACCCCAAGAGGCTGGACATGCTCCCCACACCACCCTCTGCTCTGAGGCCTGCCTGGGCACAGGGTTTGTCTGGTATATTTGCTATACTGTATGACCATGAAACTTCCCTTAATTGGTCTACAAACATATATTAATCACATGATTATCTGTGTGTATGAATCTTCAATAATATAACAAAATGCATGATGTATCACTGCATGCCTTGTGCTACAAATTCCATTTTGCTTTGTGTGTACTTTCTGCATGTGTACACACACAAAATACAAATGCAATCCAATGTTTCAGGACACTGTTAAACTTGCACCTTCTCTTGAAAACCAGCATTTGGGTCAGCAGGGTAAGACAACAGCTCTAGGAGCCTGCTCAGGACATGTTCTCATTCCCAGGGAAAACTGCTGAAGATCCCAAAGCAAGAAGTTCTAGTGACCAGGTGTCCTCAAAAGCTACCATGCAAAACCCACCCACCATACTGTCTGCAATGTGACTCAAGTACTACCAGCTGAGTTTTGTTTCATAGCCTCATGTGATTATCCCATTTCCGGGCAAATAGCTTACCAGTTCTGGTGTCAACAATCTTACCAAAACAGTGCAAAATCAGCCAGACTTTGGTGTTGGGGTATCAGAGCCAACTACCTCAAGGAACAAGGGCCGTCATGACATGCAAAAGCATTGCTTTAAAGCAAGCGCTTATGGCCCCGCTCCTGCTTGCAATCTCCAGGCTGAACTCTACACGTGTCTTTTGGAAGACATCTGTTTTCAGAAAGTCATGCAAAAAAAAAGTAAGGAGAATAAATTTCTCCTCCATGTCGGGTATAACAAGGAATAATGGACTTAAATTACAGCCAGGGAGATTCAGACAAGACATTAAGACAAACTTCCTAACAGCAAGGGTAGTTAAACACCAGAAAAGATGGCCTGGGGAAGGCATGAAATCCCCACTCTGGGAGGTTTTGAGCACAGATTAGACAAACGCCTGACAGGAGTGACAATTTTGATGCTCCTTTGGGGCAGGGGATTATATCTTGATTTCCCTTCCAGCCCTGTTTCCCACAGCACTCTGGAAATCCTTTAGAAATAGAAAGAATACATATTTTGACATCTTACGTCCTATTCTGCATTCTTCCATGTAATCATCCAGGCTGGGACACTGCACCCCAGCTGTCTCCTCTGAATCCATGTGTAAATGCCATTAGCTCCTCAGATGTACCAGCTCCCCCGCTGCTGTGCAAACCCTCCTTAGGCAACCATCACCTGGTGCTGGCTTTAAAGGGTTCATCATAGTGGCATCTACCAGGAAACAGGCTTCACAATGAGCGAGCATCAGTAGTCACAGAAAAGTTGTTTGTTTTTTTTTTTTTAATTAATAAAGCCTTTAGCAGGTGGAACAGTCCCTTTCTGCTGGCTGCAGCGGAGGTTTCTGCTGAGTCGCTGCTAATGCGGCTGCGTTCCCTGGTGGCAAAGGGATGAGAGCCCAATTTATGATCTGCAGGAAGTTTCACAAGCAAAATGCAAACAGCCAATTTCAGACTTTGTTTGGAAATATTTTTCTGTTTCCTGCTGCTGCAAGAAGCTAAGAAGAGGGGGGAACAAACCCAAACAAGAATTCACTCAGCCTTTTCAGTGCCACTCATTTTTCCACCCCCAGTAAAACAAAACTCAAGCTACAAAACCAGAAAGTGACAAGTGTTAGGAGAAGCAGATAGCCTTCCCCAGCTGTGCTTTGCTCTGCAGCCCCCCTTCTTCCTCACACCTCCTTTCTGGCCTGCCCTCTGCACCATCCCACCCCAACTGCCCAGAACCTGCAGGGGTTCCTCCTGCCTTTAAAACCCACAGCACCAAAGTTTGCTTTGCACCCTATTCAATTATACACTTGGGTTCCCAGCCAGGCTTTTAGCTGCATCTTAGTCTAACCATGACAAAATAAAACAGTATACCACTTTTTCCAGCCTAGGCTGGAATTACAATTTGAGAAACTGCTGAGAGGGCTTGCCTGGTTCAGGTTTCTCAAGGTAGATTCCTGTGATCGCATACTGCATGGCTGACATAGAAGACTACAAAAGCAGATGACATGGAGACCCATACCTTTTAAGTTAATTGCAGATGGGCTGATTCTTTGGCTTGTGCAAATCTCAAGGCCTTTGATTCTTTGTCTTGCCCTTGAAACCCAAAGAAAAAAGTAAAGTGTTTTCTTCTCCTAGTATCAAGCACCCATCTTGGCATGCACAGCCCTTACAAGAGCAGAGTCCATTACACAGAACCTCAGCTACTGCTCAGCCTCTCCGCCTTTGAGCTGCTTACACAGATTTCATGTTCAGAACACAGACTCAGAGTTTCATAGTAGCTGTTCCTCCATATTTCTATCATCAGCAGCCATAACACTGGCAACTATAAGGACAGACAAAAGGGACTCAGACTTTTAAAATATATGTATGTAGGCACATATATATTTTTCATTTTCGGATGTTTCCCTTAATCATATCTTGAATTAATGCAGGGCTTGTTCATTCGGAGCTCTCATTACCCTCTTAATTAACTGTGCACAGATGGAAAAAGTCGGAATTGCTTCACTTGAGTTGTTCTGCTAGTTTTAAAATGAGATGGCAGATGGAGGACAAGGCAGAAAGGGCTCAGCTCAGAGGTAGGAGACAAGTTTTCAAGCTGTCACAGAAACGTCAACAAACGCTCCATCTGTTTATGAGGAGTACCAGGCAGAGGCAGTTTTAAGTGCCATCTACAGACGTGAGTTCAAAGAACTCCAAACAATTAGCAGCAAAATGAAAGTTGCAGATTCAGTTTGAGATGTACCAGGACATTGTCAGCTCAGATTGCTGATGGTAGAGTTGGGAGCAGCCAACACAGTGCTTGCAGTGATATTCTCAGACCAGGATGAGCTCAGGATCCTCAGGGCTGTGTTTGGTTTGCAAAGAAAATATCCCTAAAGCTCTGCATACAAGCCTCAAAGGAGAGATGCTCCCAAAGGCCCATAAAGCAAGTGAATCTCCTGATATCAATAAATTACCCCCAAGGAAAGAGCTGTGAGATGGTTCCCTAGGAGCCCACATAAAGGGAGGGTCCTCAGCTGAGGACCTCAAATGTAGGCACTGCCTTTGTGGAAAGAGCCTCCTCTGATTTCAGCTTTCCAGAGGTTTCCTATGTGTGAGACATCCAGGGGGAGAAGAATATTAGTGCTGGACTTTGGGAAGTATGAGCAGTTGGGATAGCACTTGGGATATAGCTGAGGATGCTGATAGTTGGGATATAGCTGAGGATGCGTATGCAAAGTCACACAGGTAAGAAATAATAAACTTCTGTCCTCTCCCTTCCCAGAAAAGCCCTTCTTGAACTGCTCCAGTGGGATATTAAATTGTTATTCTGTCAGAGATAACATGCACATGCTGATCCTAATGCAGGAGGGCACTGCACTGTTATTAGTGCTTTAGAGAAGCAGTAGTGTTATGTAAGATAACCATGTCAGGGCTATGTGTAGTACAGTGGCAGTGGATATTTAAATAGCCTCAGAACCCTACAAGGAACACATCTGTTTCCTTCTGTATAGAAGCCAACTTATGTGAGCAGTATACATCTGTATCTAGGCTTCATTGGCTTATATATGGTTAGCAGGCATGGTTATTTGAAACTGAATGGTACCCATGTGGTTTCCACAAAGAGCTGCTAGAAGAAATACACACAAAAATACAGTTCTGCACAGCTTCCTGTGATATACCTGCTAATTCTTTTTCCAGTAAATCATGTTCTTTTGGAGTAAGATCATATGTTACAATGATAGCAAGTTCCAGGCCCCCCATCTATAGACCTTTCATTTCAAAACTAATACTATGGACTTTAATTCTAGCCAGCTTCAGAAATATCTGCATCTGCCTCAGGTCTTTTTAAGACTTTTTTTTTTTTAATTATAATGAACTGTTCCCACATGTAAACCAAAAGTGAGCCTCTGACAAACACTTATGGAGGACATTCCCAGCAAAAGCCTGAATAGAAGGTTTTCTATTTCCTTTTGATATAGAGATAACTCTAGCTTGCTGTGGTGAAGCAGGACAGCTGAGGAGGTATCTTGCGTTGTAGGGCAAGGTGGACAATTTTTGTATCTAGTTTTGCTTAGAGATAGAGTTAAACCTACATCTGAAGCAAGACATTAAAGGTCTTTCAGCAGGGTGTGAAGATCCACATGGCCAAGGAGAAACCATCGTCTCAGTTTTGCCCTCAGTGCTATTTTTACTTTGTTCAGGCCCCCTAAATGCCATCAGCCCATCAGGTGATGCTCAGGCTGCAGGGCTAATGGCTACTGAGAATTTAAATATACTGAACAATAAAGTTTTGTCAAGAGCAGACCACCACAGGTGACACTAGGACACTACAGCTGCCTGCAGTTCATCAGACAGGAACCCAGAGATGTCCGAAACCCTGCCAGAAAAAGGATGTGAAAGTGATTTTCTTCAGACTGCCGCACAGGAAGCTTAAAAAGCACAAACCTCACAAAGCTTTTCTGTAGGGGAAAAAAAGAAGAAAGCAAGAAGAAAAAGGCAAAACTGGATAACAGCAGAAGTTAATCTCTGTGCATGTTCTTAGTCTGACAGGAGAGCACCCTTCCCAGGGGCTTCTTATCAGAGCCTCAGTTCCCTCAAGGTCACAGATCAGGGTAATTACACTCTGATAAGCATAGTCCTTGCTCATTTGCAGTTAGATACTGTGGTTCCTCATATTCTGCTCTGAATACTGGGACAGCATCACAACCCCACAGCACTTTCAATAATATACTTCTCCAAACTGGTTGGAAACCAAATGCATGACATGCAATTCTGGTATGTAGTGCTTTAGGACTCTTAGGCACTAAACAGGGACATAAGATGCCAGTATTTTGGAGTATGATACTCTCAAAGGCTCATAGCAGACACAGGTAAAATCGTACAATCCATATTTTGAAAAACACACCACAGTATCTGCTCTAATCATCCTTTCTGGTCTTGTCATAAAAATCTTGAAGTATCCCATTATGGAAACACCTTCTATGACTGGAAAGGGAAAGGTCATTTTCTTGTCCTGGGAACCCTGCAGTGAGCTGAGAGATGAATCAGTCCATGATGCTTCCTCCCATGCTGCTCACATTTTTGGTAGCTTCCTTTGCACCTTACAAATTTCTCCACAGAAGTGAATTGTACTGTAGAGCCCGCATGCACTCTAAATACAGGACAGTCCCTCACAGATCCCAGACACTTCTCCTGCCTCTTTTCGCTCTTGCGCACAGAGGCTGAGGTAAAGTAAAGGATAAGATTTCTTCCTTAGCCATTACCAGTTCTCAGATTCAGCAGATATTCCCCCTAAGGATGCTCTCTGCAGAAGAACCCAATGTGCACAGGCCTGCTGTCAGACAGCCCAGCCCCAGAGGCCTTCTGCACCCTGGCTGGGCTGGAGGTCACTCGGGAGAACACCCTGAGCCACTGCTGGGTTATGAATTCATTTTATGAGTGAGCAGAACAGTTTCAGTTTAGAATATTCCCCCCCCCCTTTACTCTCTGCCTTTTTCCTCTTTTCTAAAACAGGTACTTAAATCATTCCAATGAATAATAAGGATGCTCGCCAACCCAATTTAAGGCAATTTCCATTTCAGTCCCAATATCATCCTCAAACATACTTTTCCCTTTATCTGTGGAATGGACTGTTCTGCACAGCACCTTAAATAGAAAGTGCTACGCTAGCTAAATGCTGCCTTTCAACTATTACAATAAATATCTGACAGTGAAGAAAATAAGAAAAGAGGCAGGCGGGGACTGATCTGCCTTGTCATATGCTAGCAACTTGGCGCTGAAAGCTTTATCAGTCCATTAGCTGCTGTTAATTTCCTTGTTCTTCATGGCAAAGGTGGCCATAATTGGTGGAGCTGCTGGAAATATCACATAAATGGGGTGATTCACACTCAGAACTGTCACTGTAATAAAATCCCATTTAGAAAATGTCCCCTTCACCCAAAGGAAAAAGCGAGCTTCAGAACCCGCCCTCCCCCTGTTCCCTTGTAGGAACACAGAACCCATCAGCAACAGACAGGAGCGCAGATCTGTCCGTCTCTGAGGACTGGTCATAATTTGAAAGGGACATCAAGTCTGATGGCCCATAATCAGCTCAGACAACAGTTTTGTTGTGTGTGTTTTTATTTATTTATTTTCTAAGTGGGACTTTGCAGACTGGACAGAAGCCAATAAAACAGAGATAAATATAAAATTAACATGAAATTCCGTCCATTACCGGTATCATTATAGTGTGCGTGCAAGCATGCACGTTCTTGAGGAAGCAATGCACGTGAGAAGAAATAAGTAGAGTTGGCATGGGATGAAGCAGCACACCAGGAGTCAGGCTGCATTACTGAGCAGTGCTCCCTCTTAGAGGTCAGAGCTAGACTATAAAAAACACGTTTCACAGGTGAACGCAGAGAGGTGGGGGAACACCTTAGCTGAAGGGTGAATCATACAAAGTTGAAACAAAGGGTTTGAAAAAGTGCATCTTTAATTTTCAGTATAGTCCAAGATTCATACAGAAAAAATCCTGAATATTTACTTCTGACAAGTCTTGAGAGATTTGTTTAGAAATAATCACAGATGTTAGCTAGCTTTGTTGGAGCTAGAAGAGTTCACAGAGCTGTTGGATTTATTTTGGAGTGCTAAAAAAATGTATTTAACTTCCATAGAAAAAGCATGGTAGAAAGAGGGATGGGATCTTCCCTGGGCTTACAGGCAACATTATATTAATTTCCCCCAAAATTTGGAACTACTTGCTGTGCACAAGGATTGCCCTTGCTGAATTCCTGCCCAGAACCTTGGCCCCCAACAGTGAAGCCTCTAATTTTTCCATTAAGACAGTTAAATACTTGAGGTGTTCAGTACCAGCAGAAAGCTCAGGCTCAGTTACATACACAACACCTGGGTCTTGATAAACTCTTCGGAACTCGTCCATACTTACAACATATTCTGGGAACTGAAATGGTATGTCCATCCCTTCTGGTCTACCAGGCAGAAATATGTAGCTGGCTGGTAGCTCACTTATTATACACATGATTAATTCTCCATACATATCACTAGTTAGAAGATTTCCAATAATCAGAAAGCAGCACAGGTATCTCCAAGTATTTTCACTGGGTTAGACAGGGGTCTTCAACACATCAAGGATTCATGCCATGCTGACACCAAGCATCTAGCTGTCAGCCCAGGTACATGCCAACCTTCTAACCTCATGTCTGCCCAAGAAGCACAATACAGAAGACATCAAAAAAATCAAGGCTTACTGGTGATAAACATCTGAGCATGACTCTGGTCCTTCTCATAAGGAGGGGGATTTGTGGTCATGGGTTTGGTGTTTCCCCTTCTGACTGGGCTGGTTAGGTGAAGCCTGTCATTGAAAGGACTGGATTTTGAGTGTTTTGCAGCTGTGCTTCCTACAATATTTACTCAGTGTCCACTGGAGCAGTTTGCAAAGCCATCAGCAATCACTCTTACCTTCCTGAGCAGCCTGAGTGAACAGTGAAATGAAAGACTTTACTGAAGTCTTCAAATAGCTGGTGAGATTAATCTTGTCAAGTGTAAACACTTCTTGACTCAGCAGTGGGGTGGGGAATATGAGGCCAGTCTTTTTTTTTTTTTTGACATATCCACAGCTGTCAGTTTTCCGAAGTTAATTTTCACAGAAGAAAAGGCATTGTCTGGGTGATATGGTAGAAAAACCTAATGTCAGGGAGAAAGCTACCCTGCAGTGCTGTGATGTTAAGAGGGGCAGTCTGTTTGTTAGCTCTACTCAAGCAGACATTACTTCGGTAATGAAAAACTTTCCTGGAAAACAGCATGCAGGGGAAGGGCTCTCTGAACTTCCAAAGGCTTCTACCTCCTTCTCAGCAAGGAGGTTCAGTGGCAGATACGTATGGACAATTGTGTTTTCTTTGTTACAGCTAAAACAACTTGAGAAGTGTGCTGCCCTCCACCAACAGGACTCTGGTCAAGGATAATCCAATAACTTTGGGAAGCTGTCACCAGTTTTTAACCCTTTGAAGAGATGAGGTTTGTTACAGCCTTGCCTGCCACTCAAGAGTCTGGACCTCATCTCCAAGCCAGGAGCTGCACTAATTACCAACAGCACCAAGTCCAGACAGATGAGTAACTTAAAGGCTCAAGGGAAACATGGCAGTTCAGCAAGAAAACTTCATCAGGTCTCAAACAAAGCAGGTCTCATTGACTTCAGGAGACCTGAAGCGTACATTATGAGTTAAGAATGCACAGAAGTGCTTCGCTGCACACTAGTACTGTGATCTGGGGAGTATTGTATGACCCAAACAATTTTTTCTATAAACCTGAAGCTCTGGAAACTCTCACCAGCTCAATAAGACACAGCAAATTAAGACCACCTGAATGACACCGATGAGCACAAAACGCTCCAGTGAATGACTGCAGCAGCTCATGCCTCTCAGCATTGCCTACACCAGACAAACAAGTACCTGCAGGTCTCCTGTAAACAATACCCTGATTTGGGGCCTTAAGCATGGCCCTAACAGTTGGTGCCAACTATTGTGATAGCTGGAACGAGCCAAGAAAAGCAGGAATCTGGCTTGAAACCAACAACAGGTTCTGAAGATTAAGATGTTTTAGCCGATGCAGAGGTGTAGCAGAGAGAACAAGAGAAAGATACAGAAGCAGTAGAAGAGAAAAAATGCACAAAGAACAGGATGGCAGACTTTACAGGAATTCACAAAGGGGCAAGCCTTGGAAAAGTTATTGTGATCTTATTGTGAAGGGCCACAGCAGGACCAGACAGCAAAGGAAAAGCATCTTTTGTAACATCATTGACCTCCCTTCCACAACATACCCTCCTTTCTGCCAGGATGCCTGTGACTGTAACACTGTAGTCCATTTACATATCCTTCACAAATCACTACGTCTTTATGATGATCTGATTCAAATAAGTAGTACCACACTAAGAATAATCCTATTTCTCTCCTTGATGGCATAATGAAACACAATTGGGCCCCACATCTCTGTATCAGGAGTGTTGTAATTTTTTTTAAGTTGTTCTAAAGTATTTATTGCTTTACTATACCCTCTTCCTTTGCAAGAAGTATTTATCATCACAAGCAATCTCACTGCAGTGTCACAGATAGTCAGTACTACTTTTGACTCTTAACAGTATACACAAAACCAATTCCCCAAACGCCCGGTAATTGAACCATCCTTATCCAATGGTCTTTTCTCCTTTTGACAATCTGAAAAGATAAGATACAACCTTTGAGTTTTATTCATCCCCCTCCCTCTATTTTAGAAGTGAATTGCTATTCAAGGCTACTGAAAAGTGCCAGATTAAGAGAAGAGTGATGGATGATACACTTTAAAACAGGTAACAGCATAAAACCTTCATGCCCCTATCCCCCCACGGCACAGTATACAATAATCCACAGCAGGTCTTTAAATAGTTTGAGTTCTCTACTGAGTCTTACTGCCTTTTACAGTGCTTCTGCAACAGAATACAAGCATGGCTTCAGGATCTTGGTAAGCAGAAGGATCGTAGTATTACAGAGTAATTGAAGTTGGAAGGACCACTGCAGGTCACCTGGTCCAGCCCCTGACTCAAAGCAAGGATGACTTCAAAGTTACATTAGGTAAGCTGATAATAGTGATTATTTAGGACCCCTGCGGTCTATCTGTATAAAGACAGCTCAGGCTAGCTTGCTTTTTGCTACTCCTTTAGCCTTGCTCAAGTCAGACCACCTCTTTATCTCAGACAACTCCATCTTCTCTCTAGCTCAAAGACACTCACTCAACTCCAAAAGAACACCATTTATTATGTTTCCCAAAGGGTTTTCTAAGTTTAAACAATCTTGTCAGAAAGGGGGAAAAAAAATGCATGAAAGAAAGGAAGAACCTCTCAACCAGAGCCAGCAGGCAGAACTGGACTAGAACCAAGACTTCATACAACTCCTCCCAGCCTGCCACCAGCCGAGCACACTTTCTTCTCTCCCAGCAATACCCAGCTTCACAAAACCAACAATATTCCACTGACCAATAAACTTTCCAACTAAAGACCAACAGAAACCAGCATTGTACTTTACCTGGCTACAGTTTTTAGTCTCCACGAGCTCAGGGTAGGCTAGAAACAGATGCTCCTACGTGGCGGGGGGGCCTACAGACAGCCACAGGTCTTCCCTTTAAGGGCTAATAGGGCTTGGTGCCTCCCTCTTTATAGGAAAGAGGCTAATGTAATTATCACCTGAAAACAGCAGAAATGAGGTCACTTGCTTCCTGTGTAAAGCTTAATTTTGTATAATTTATTTTTACATTTTCTAATTGAATGAATATTAATTAACTGGAGTTTAATGCAGAAGATGAAGACATTAAACTCTCATTAACAAACACTGAATCCTATTCATCCCCAAACACTTCACATCTGCAGCATTAAGTTATCAAAGGAAAAAATCTGCTATGATTTATGTCGTTTTCCGGTGGAAAAAAGGAGGCAATGAATCTGCTTTATCAGTTAATTATCTGCAGCGTGACACATGGCTCCTCAAGCACCCATAGTTGGGATGTGGGTCCTGGTGAGGCACCAACATGCCAAAGCCACCTTGTTCCCTTGCATGCAGTGGCAGCAGTGAAGCTCCAAATGGGGCTAGAAAGCAAACCTGGGCAACGTATGGCACTATTTCTTATGGTCTTCAGCATGTGCAGGGGAATGTCACGGAACTGCAAGCCCCTTCGTTGCTCACCCATATTGTGCTGGTGGAGAAATAGCCCTGTGACTAACAACTAATAACTAACAACTGTTAGTCACAGGGCTATTTCTCCACCAGCACAACATGAAGGGCAGTAGCTCTCTTCCCACTTGTACAAGTTCCCCAACCTGCTAAATCAGCTGCGGCTGATGGAGGCATCACGGCTGGTCCAGGCAGCGTTACCAAGCAGGGAAAGCTCTTAATGAATCGAGGAATGAGCCCAGGCTGTTAGCAGAGATTCCTGCAGCTCCTTCAGCAATCACCCTAGTTTCCTGCGAAGGGAGACGTGTCAAATTCTTTGCTGGTTCAATTTACTTTAAATATAAACACTGGGAGATGTCGCTCTGCTTCAGAAAATGGAGCATAGCAGGAATGTACTAAAAGTGTCCCAAAAAGTAATCCAGTGATTTTAAAGTGTTCCTTTCTTGTCATGTCATTTATAATTTAATTAGTGGCAGGTTGTCAAGCAATAACTATAATCGATAGATTTATGCACTGAAGGAAAATAGCTACCTCATTCTTAAAGCAGCAGAGCAGTTTCCTCTGGCTCCCCCTGAGCTTGCTGCTGGTGGAGTTGCCATCTGCTGATAGTTCTCTGGAAAATCACCTGTTCCTTTAAGTACATTTATATAAATGAAACAGAACATCTTCAACACTATTTTTTTTTTTTTTTGGTTTCAGCAGGTTTTACATTTCAATAGCATTTTCATTTTTCCAATAGAAATCTTTTCTGAATGTGAAACCAGAGTGTATTTCTGAAAGTAAACATTACACTAAAATGTAGCAGCAAAAATAATCAACTATAAATTGTAAAAATAGCCCAGAGAAGTATGTCTGAGAACCAAAATCAGAGGTGACAGTGAAGACACTGAAAAGCTTAGAGAGAAAAACAACTAAGATGCTGAAGTCTGTTTCATATCAACAGGAATTCAATAAGCTGGAGGAAAGGCAAGGCAAGAATATCTAGAAAACTGGTAGAAAACAAAGCAAAGGAAGCCCAGCCACAACGCCCTGCAAACATACCTCAGCTGAAGCAGAAAATTGAGCTGTTGATAACAAATAGGAAACTAACACCCGAACAATAACGGACTGTGACACCCAGCAACCTGAAAAAGCAAAATTCCTCTCTTTTGGAGAGGACAAGACACAGCAGCGATTTAACCAGACTCCAGTTTTATTGATTTGAGTATCTGCTGTCAGACCCAAATAGCACGGCATCGGCTAAGAAGCACAACGAGGAAAAACTCCTGGTGAGAGCAGTGAGAGACATGGAGCTGGCTGCAGTGGTGGGACTGAAGTTGGCCAGATCCTAGGGCAGGCTGAGCTACACCTTTTCCTTGGTGTGAACACACCTGGAAAGCCAGAGGGAATTTTAAATAAATATTTGAATTTAACCTGGAAATCTTTGAAATGGAGAAACTTAGAGTGAGACGGCTGAAAATAGGTTGGAAATGGACTTCCTTTGGGCTAGCTGTTATAGTTAGGAGCTTCTTCAGTTGCATCTAGCTCCACTCACACTGCTCCTCTCCCTGGGAAGAGACCCCGCAGCATTCAGGTCCCTCTTGTACATGGCAAGCTCCGCTGCCCTTCTGGGGCTGCTTTCTCCCCATCCAGTGCACAGTGCTGCAGCAAGACAGGCAAGAGACTTCGTCCTTGCTCCCCAGCCATTCCCTTCTATCTGAGCAGAGCACACAGCAGACAGTAAACAGGAAAATAAGCATCTGTCATCTGTCACGTGGATGGCAGAATTGCACCTAGGAAGGCCAGTAGTTGCTGATTTCCACAGCAGTGCAAAGGGATGCAGGGAAAGGTGATGGATGGTAGCTGAGACCTTTGTGTGGTCCTTTTGGTATATTGAAAGACTTTTGGATATCTTTTTTTAAATGTTACAGTATTTAATTTTGAGGTGGAATTTCTGAATCCAAGTGATGTAACATTGAAACATGAAAATAATTAAGATTAGCATTATACTTTTAAAAGATTATTCCTCCTTGTGCAAAACAAAACATTCTGACCAACTGAAAGCAACTTGGCTGTGATATTTCATTGAAAAAGAAGAGATAATGACACCAGAAGAGCTCAGCTACTTTTGAATTTATTTACTTTCCTCTAAAGGGAGTTTCCCATAAAGCAGAAAACTCTGCTCCTGCCCAGCTCCCTGCCTCTGTCTGAACTCAGTTCTGTGACATGACACAAAACAGCGGTTCTCCCCTGCTTCTTGCGGTGATGCAGTCTGCTTGGTTTTAATGAAATATGAGTAGCTTAAAAAGAGCATGTTAGCACTGGCAACATAATCCCTACTCCTAAAAATCACATCAAAGTGACTGCGCACTTGGACTTGCCATCTCTTGTTGAGATGCAAACACCAGCTATTGCTTCCGTGTTTCAGGATTTTACAGGACACCTCAAGGATGCTGCTGCTGAACTGAAAGGCCCTGAGGAAAATAAAATAAGGATGTTCTCTGTTGTAGTTTCACAAAGGCAATTGTACCATTCGAGGACTCACTGAAGATCAGCTGCTATAAAAAAGGCCTGCTGGAAAAAGCCAACTAAAACCCCATAGTTAAATGGACAATTTGCCACCTACAAAGCTACCAGCTTGCTTGATAAATGTTCTGGCTTACAAAAAGAGATATATGCTTGTAGTCTTCATGAGACAGGAGATCTTTCAAGAGTCTGTATCAGGTAAACTCACATTTCTGTAGATGATGAAAGCCTGGTGTAGAGCTCAGCCAACAAAGGAGCCACCGAATCCATCAGTACTGATGGGCAGATGGGAAAGATGCAAAGTTGGTGGTGTCCAACCAAAGGATGTGCAGACAAAAGCAGGCCTGAAAGAAGCCCGGTTTCTAGATGTGAACAGGTCTTTCACAGGCAAAAGGTGTGTTTGATAGCCAGAAACACATAGCCAGAAGCACAGAGAAGAAAGCTGCAGTGGTACTAAATGTGTCTGGAGGTGACATGAGGATGGACAAAAGGCAATAGTAACTTACACAGTGAAGGATGTACACATACAACACAGTTCCTGGTGTCAGTGTTGCACCAAACATGGAATTACTGCAACAGAAGACAGGAGAGGTTTTTTACGGAAAAGTATAATTCTGAGTGAATTTCTCTAGACTTCTTTATTTTTTTGATACAAATCTAACATGTCACTTTTTGAAAATAGAGTTTAATAAAGCATTTCTGTAGATGAGTTTTCAAAAGATAAAAAGCATTTCTGAAAATCAGTTTTCAAAAGACAGCAAAAACAGGTTTCATGTTTTCACAGTAATGTTTTTTTTTAGCAGACTTAGGGAGAGTTTTGAAAAATTTTGAACAATCTCTGCCAATAAAATGAAATATTAAAAAAAAAGAATTAACAACACATCTGTTAATCATGACACCTTGAATGTTTTCTTATTTTATTTTTCTGTTACATCTCTTTTCCTCTAAATTTCTTCTGCTTTCTCTGCTTCAGTTGTAAATTCTTCACAGCAGGTACTGTTTTCTTATAATGCATTTGTCCAGCACCTCACATGTTGTGAACACTAATGTGACGTGAATAATATATAATACTCCTCTCTGGAGTGCAGGATATAACTCAGAAGCAAACGCAGATGATGATGGCTTTGTGACAGTGAAACACAAATTCAAGACAAACCTCACTGCAGCATGGGGTCTCCACTGTGGCTCATGAAAGTAAACGCCAAATGGTCTTCCTGTAACAGAAAATCTAAATCATTTCAGGCTATGCAATTGCCACACATAATGCTCTTAAAAACTAATAAAAAAAAAACAACCCGAACTCATCTCCATCTGAAAGTGTAGTGCAAAGTTTTATTTGAGTTAGCTCCTGCCAAGAATAGCACAGAACAGCCTGGATGCAACATCTGCTCTCATAGTGTGAGAGCCAAAACATCTGGTAAAAGTAGCTTACACCCCCACCTGCTTTACCTATACTAATTTTCTGAAAAGGTAGAAATAACACGACTCTTGTGTTAATCCCTTGGTGGTCAGAAATAAAGGGGGAGAAAGTGTATTTTCTCTCAGGTATCATATTCCAAAGAAAAACACAGCTTTCAAGGAAAACTGTGTGGATTTCCCTCTGGTGTTATCATACGGCATAAACCTAGCTTCCTGTGCCTTTTCCACTGGGCTTCATGGTTTCTCTCGTGTCAAGGTTTTTCCATGATCAACAAAATATCTGGGTCCTGAAAACACTGTAATTATGGAGGAAAGCAAAGTGTCTTTGCATATCAGAAGAGATATTGCTGCATCTTTCTCTGGCTAGAGAGCAGTCTTGCTTCTGTTCCCAGTAAATTCATGTCTTGCTTTCCAGCTTACCACTTCCATCTTAAAAGAGGGACACAGGTGAGACAGACTCAAAACTGCTGCAGAAGGCTTGGTTGCAAAAATCAAAAACAGTTGTAGACATGATAGGGTTTTTAGCAAAGGATAGAGGTGGAAGCAGACTTCTGAATGCAGCAGGCAGAGCTATCATTTAACAAGGATAAATGAGGCCAAGATACCTTAAATTTGTCCTGTTGTCTAATTCTGGAAGAAAACAGATGACAACCATCCTGCAATCAGTGTTTGGAAATATACAACAAAAGGAAAAAGCTTTATTAACACTGGAAATACACTCTTAGCTTGGATTTCCTTTTCAACACCCAGCTTGTTCATCTCACAGTTCAATGAACTGTTAACATCACATATTTCTTCTGTTCCAGCAGCAAGTCCAGTTACTTTGGTTTCCGCTAACTGCAGACAGATGAGATTCAGTCTTCCCAGGGAGACAGAGGAAGGGGGAGGGCTTTGGAGAGTGGGAGGAAGGGGATGAGAGAGACTAGGTCTCAATAGGTAGCTAGCAACAGTGACAAGCTGCTAGTTGGACTTGCTGAGATATGATTGTGCCGAACGCTGCATCTTGTCTGTTCTTTGTGCATAACGTAAATCTGACTTTCTGCATTAATATGTTTTTTAAACTGTGTCAATCTCCTAGTATTCGGTAGAGTTGGAGAGCTCTGTATATATAGCTTAATAGTGGAATACTCTTAATGTGTTTCATGTTCCAAACCAGACACATTTTCCTGTTCCTTAACAGCCCAATCCAGTCTGCCCTTCCAGGCAAAGCCCAAGAAATGTCCTTGTCCAGTTATGCATGAGAAGTACAAACGGGCAACCACTTTCCATAATAAAAATGTCAGATTTCCTAAGTAAAAATGAAGTCAATATTCTGTAGTATCAAGAATCTTTAACAAACATGAGGGTCCTTGTGGGACAGCAAGTAGTTACAGCTCCAAACTGCATCTGTAAACAGAAAGTTCATAGTTCAAGTAAAGGAAAAGATGCAAGGACGGACACTGGCATTATCTGTATTTCCAAACAATTTTATTTTGCTTTTATCCTTTGTCTTTTGCCAAGGTGTCCTTTGTTGTATACATAATTGGGCAACACGAGCGTGGAGAATTTAGACAACTCATTTGTAAAATAAATATTTAAGATTTGAGAGGTCTGGCTAAGAAATCTACCCTCACTAAAAGAGCATTCCTTATGCCTTAAGCTAGCAATCCACCAAGAGCCACCTCTCCATACACATTCACTGTTGGATTCCAGCTTAGAACTGTGGCAGTAAGCAGTCTGATGCTCCCAGGGATGGGTGCTTGGCCTCGTTAACATATAAATGATTGCCTGGAGCCCACCCTTCCCACGAATAGATACCTGCCTTTGCCAACATTGGAATGATTGCTTCTCCTCAGGAAGGCAGGTGTCTTTGTGTCTCCTCTGGGTCCACCCCTCCTCTGGGACAGTTCTGATAGAATTGGACTTGGCAGACATCAGTTTAGCTCTAAGCATGCCAATTGCGGATTCAGTCTCTGGCCTCCAAGAAAAGAGCAGATGAGAAAAAGGAGCAAGAGACTGGGCTCCCTTCTTCTAGGAACAATACAGATTTTTGGTACTACCTTCAACTGGTTTAAAAAGAAATGCATGCTGCACACGAATGTGATAAACACAGAAGACTTGTCTTGACTTGCCAGGAACTCCAAAGGGTGAAACAGTTCCATCCTTGAGCTGACCTTGAAGGCATTTTGCAGGTGAAGCCAGACTCTGTCTCAGATCTTTTATTCTAACCCTAGCAAATCCCCAGTCAAAACTTGTGTCTTGTCCTACACTTGTAGTGTTAAGTATGTGAAAATATGATTGAACTTTTGTTTTCAAATGCTAACTTTGGTCATGACCCACTGAACTTTCCTCTCATTGCCAACACTGTCTGTCTTTAACTTTCACAGATGAATCCCATGTTTTTTATGTCATTAATCTGGGAAAGATGCTGTTAATCGTCTATTTTTGATCACTGAATTGAAAGGAAATGCTGGTGACATCCTACCCCTCTGCTATGGTGACATTTGACTGGTTTCATGCAGAAGATGAAATTCAGCCTCATGTGGGAATTGCAAAATATAATATTTTTTTCTAAACATTAGTTCCTCACACATTTCCCTCAGGAAGAGAGAGAAAAAGGAATAGCCACTTAGCATTCAGGAGTGAAAAAAGCTGAAATCTAATGAATTCTTCTTCCTCTCTGGAATTAGAGAGCAGTTCAACATTTCTGATTAAGGACAAGAGAAAGACACTCCTGTGTGATGCCGTAGCCGGCTGTGCTGTCCTTCTAACACAGAAGTGTTCAACATGCCGGAGGATAATCAAGAGAATAACAACACTACCAGCAGGCAAGAGTTTTGGACTTGTCATCTTACTTGGCTACATGCAGTTAGGTCTCAGTAAAGATGACTTGCTAAAAATCTAACTAACGTATCAAGGCTCATTGGGTTTCGCTGAGCTCCTACCTCTGTAATCACCATTTACCAAATTAGAAGAGGGGGAAAATGAGCCACTTCATCTCTGTGTCATATAATGAACTTTTTTGTGTGTGTACCAGAGAGGGTGATTGCCGCTAGGTATAATTATTATAATAAAGATCAGTAAAAACTCAAGTTAAAAAGGAATTGTAGCTATCGAGCCCACCAGCGCGATTCAAATGGAACCAGTCCCTGTCTTGCACAGAGGAATTCAATCCGCTGATCTCACCCACCGTAACAGCCCATGAAAACCAAAGTAATGATCCTGTCCAATGTTTGTTCATCTGTCTAATGTAATTCAGATTATTGATTCTGTTTGATGTGAAATCCACTGATTTCACTCAATGTAATCAAATCAATTAATCCCATCAACTCCAGTCCAATCCATGAGATTCATCTAGCACAGTGATCAGACAGAGAGCAAGGCAGGCATAAAGATAAATAATAAAAATCAATAATTCTGTAAATAACGTTACAGCACACTAGATGTTTTGCAAACAACTGTGAAAGGCAAAAAGAAGTTGATATTCAGCCCACATACATTTTGCAGATACACCGAAATCAGTAAGATTTGTGCCATATTAATGTTGGCTAGGAGTGCCTATTCCAGAGTTTTTTGGATGGTTATGGCCCCTCTGAATGGACTTTGGGCCAAATTTTGAGAATTTTATTAGCCTTAAAAGATCATAAAGTATGTAATAAGCATGGTTTGGAGGATGTTAGAGACAAGGGGTTCCATTCTGGGGATATGCTGATTAAGTGGAATGGAAGATGTGTGGCTGGAATATACCTTCAGGATATTGGCTGAGAGGGATGGAGTGAGCACAATGAATCCTTGATAACTTTCTCCTAAAATTGTGTTTTAGCTTTATTTACTCCGTTTTAACATTTAGCACAGCTTTGCAATGGAAAAGCCTTGCTGTTGCCTTCAGATGAATGGAAGGGTGCAAATATATATTGGTAATTGTGGATTTTGGTTTACAGTTCCCAAGACTATTTTCCTTGTCAATGTGGAAGCACCAAAACAATTTCTGAGGGTTTATATTTCCAGACATACTGTATTTGGTAGTTCAGGGTTTCCAAAAACAGAAGCTGTCAGGCAGAGAGTCAAATTTCATGGCTGCCTTATTGAAAAATGATATGGAGTGAAATAGCTGAAACCTACCTTATCCCACTCAGCAGTGTAAACTGTGAGGCTGGAAATTCTTGGTGGAAATTTTCAAGTTATGCAGCAAGCAATGACACGCAGCTAAAATATGGTCACCAGTCTTAGCATACCCAGTGGCACATGAAAATGGGGTGTCGCTTCGATGTACTGGCATGAAGGGCACAAGTGAGTTTCTGGACTCAGAGGACACATCCTCAGCCTTAGGAGACCTGAATTCTTCTTTCCCAGCTCTGCCACTGGCATTGACCTTCAAATCACCTTCCTCTTTTGTACAATAGGGGAAATGATACTTATACGGTCTATAAAGAACTATGGAAACACTGTGTACAGTTGGTATTATCAAATATCTCTTGCCCTTTAATGCTGATGAACATTTTGCTTCTCAGCATAAAAGGAAACCTTCTGCAAATGTTTCTATTTGAGAATAGAACATTTAACGGATGAAGAAAAAAACTCTGTTCTTTTTAACAGAGTTAAGGACTTCTCTGGAACAGTTTTTTTTCCTGACTGAAAAGAGATGACGGCAATCACAGCTGAACAGGAGATCTACCACTTGTCTGTCCACTGCTTCCTGGGCAAACAAGACTCTTAAACACAAGCACCATAAACAGCCTAAAAAAACATTATACAGGAGAATTTTGAAGGTTGGTAAGGGCAGGTAGGTGTACTTTTCTTAATGCAGACTGATCTGGTCTAAATCCCTAGCTCCACATACTCCTTAAAAAACGGCTTCCTATATAAAACAGATAGGCCACATAAGAAAAACAAGACAGAAAAGAACAGAAAGGCCCCAGTATGCAACAGTCTCAATTCCATTAGAGGTCTGCTCTCCTCTTGCCCCTTCCAAAATGTCTTTCCTTTAACTCTTTAATTAATAACATTATGTGCTAATAAAAGATCAAGGAGGTGGCAGCTGTACTCCAGCCTCTAATCCACTCATACGTTATTGATGCTGCTGCTCCTGGTGTTCCATCTGCTTCTCTAATATTTGTTCCATGCTGCATTGCTGGAGACATTTGAGGCCAACATCTATGATAACCTACAGGAAAAAAGAAACCCAGTCCTGTGCCATGCAGAATGAGCTGGCTGTGTTGTTCTTTGCTCATTTGGATACAAGAATTTGGATTCCCTGCAAGCAAGGTCCAGATGAGGGATGGGTGATGGATAGCGAATATGGTGAAGGTGGTGTGGTTCAAATTGTCTGTCACCTCTTTGTGACTGCTGCATTGAGTAACCCTTGATGGCTTGATAGGCCTACTGCTGTTTTCTTTCAGATTTAGGGCTCCCAAAAAACATTTTTGTTTAGTTCCTTCATGTGTCCTTCAGTTTTCTGTTTGCCCAAGTGGACAAGCAGACTTTTCACTCATGTTTTTTTTTTAGTGTTTTATAATAAGGTCAAGGGAATTATGTATGCTGGCCTTGATGGGAAGAGTGGCTCAGGCTCATTGTTGTAAATTGTTGTGAATTAGGGTGATACCAATGCTAATTGTCTTTTGCTTGCTTCACTGACTGTTTAAATAATTGTCCTCCTCCTTGGTCAGTTTTTTCCTTGCACCTCTGAGAAATTTGTACCACAACTCTTATCAGTCTCCTTCCGCCCAGCCAACGTAAAGTACATTGCAGCTACTAAATCCAATTAATCCTCCCAGCACTCCCCAGTGAGTGAAATTAGTTACTTTTTACAGCTGGGCAGTCAGGGGTGGAGGCAGCCTTCCCAGCAATGTCTGCATTATCTCTCCTCTATGGAAAACCTGTCGTGCCTCGTGAATAGTTGGGTCTTCAGGGGTGCTGAGTGCCTTCAATCACAGCACTCAGGGTGAGGAAGGGAGCACCAAGGAAAAAACAAGTGATTTGGTTACAGTCAATGCTGATCTGAGTTTGAGAAAGTAGTTCTGTCTAGTCTTGTGTGAGGTGAGATAGGATGCATCCATACCCCATCTTCAAGCACACACAAAAACCACCCACCTCACCTGCAAGGGCTAGCTCAAAACTATAAACGCATAGGATTCCATTTATCTATCACTCCATTTCTATAATATTGTTACTCTACCATTTCCCACAGGATTGCACATCCTTTGCAAGAGGAGTGGAAAATGAGGTGTTGAGCTTTCATTCAAACAGTAGGTTTTGCTAGTTTCAGATCCTCAATACTGGATGCAATAGCTACTTGTAAATGAGCTGAAGGATTTATTTTTCTCTTTCCTTAAAAAATAAAAGTTAGTCCCCATGAACTGCAGACAACTTTCTCAGCTTCTGTGTGTTGAGTATATTCAAGTTTGATTTTTTAAAAATTCTCCCAAGCGATTAGAAGCTATTGTGGCCTAATCAACCAAGAAATTTAAACATAAAGTTTGCTGAAATCTCTCCTTAAAGTACAGCTAAAGCATATTTCACTTTTACTGCTCTCAGATATTTACGTCTATTTTAAATACAAAGAGCCAGATTCTCTGTTGGCACAAATCAGTATAGTGTTACTGGTTTTATGATACACAACTTGAGAGCTTGGCCCTCTATTTTATGATCTGTCTTCCTTTATAATGATATTCTGTATTCTTCACAAATCTTCCAGTGGATGAAAGGCATGGTAGATGGCTTAATACATCCCATGAACTACTTAGTGAGGTTTTCCGATCCCCTGGGTATGTTATTATGTTATTATTACTTTTATGTTTGGAAAGCTAAATGACCTAAGCACATGAACTCCAGAAAGAGGGAACCTTGGCTTTTGAGATATTTAACCTACTGCAACTCATTCCAGTCTTCCTGAATCAAACACAACTTTATAATGGATAAGTGCTTGTAGTGTACGTAACAGCTTCCATTGTGCAGCATGCAAAAAAAAAAAAAAAGCTGCTTTTGATACATTTGTGACAGCTTCACTTCAAACAAGGAATGTTCTGTATCTTCCAGTACAATTTCTAACTCAACCATACACTGAACCATGCTGATAAAATAATTATATGGGAGTGTGTGTGTGTGGAAATAAAGATACTCAAAAAAACTGGCAGAAGACTTTGACTAGACTTGTAAAGGGTGTAAATATTGGCATAATTAATACATTTCCTATTTCGTGAGCTTTATTAGCCTCAGTCAGTCAGAAATAATGGGGAAAAAAGTGGGCAGGAATGGAATGGACTAGTGGGAGCCTTTATGTTCCCCATGTGCCCGTATGTAGGTTTGGGAAATTGCCACATCACTGCAAAGTGGTTGCACTTTAGGTGGACCTGCTTGCGGAAATGCTCAGGGTTGTTAGGAGAACCACAGCATACAGACAGACATCAGGTTTTAAACAGGCTGTATTTAAGCTGTTCACTCACTGCATGATACTCCACTAACCTGTGAAGATTTTAAGGGACTTCAGGGCTTGCATACTTTATTTATAGCCAAAACACAAAGAGAACAGTAGGAGGACGGATGACAGAGCTTTTATAGAATTAGCATGGATTTGTTCAGTTGTTATTGAAATGTTGCATAAATTCTTGATCCTGGGAGATGCTTGGCTAGACACTTGGCTTCAGGCATATGGGATACGGGAACATAGGACTGCACATGCTACAATCCACTAAATATTTTCTAGTATTTGGAAGTGCAATACAAAATTGCACTTCCAAAATTGCACTTCCTGCAATACAAAAGGCCAAACGCCACAAAACCTTCAATATGCCAGAGGAAGGAAAGCAGATGAGACCAAGGGGATCAGCAGGCTCTTAGGTTTCTGCCACAAAAGGAGGGAATAGATTGTTTCTTTGATTTCAGAAAGGATAATTCTCATGTTTTAACTTAAACCCACAATTAAATGCTTTTCTGGCCTGACTTTTGCTTTCCATCATCCTAAATGGACTGATCTGTTATTAGGAATAACATACAATTTAAAGAGCAAACAAGACAAGTGAGATAGAACAGGGAGCACAGAGGAGCATGGTCATGAGCACCACCACATCGGGCAAAGAGCATGAATTAAAGTGTAAGAACTGCCTTCCACTAGGACACCAATCACAAAACAATGGTTGTTTTAATATCAATTTGTGTTGATGTGGTTTCCCCAGAGCAACAAGTGGTGGGACTTGTGGAGAAATGGCAGCAAGACAACCGGGGGTGGATTACAACTGTGAACAGCAAGGGCTTTTCATTCTTTTCATCTTGCCAGACATGCTGTCCCTATTAAAAGTTAATGTTTGAAAATCATCTGTTTCTCTTAACCTCTATTTGTATTCTGTAAATGGAGCAGTAAATGTAACTAGTGCAGTTGCTGTGAGGGATGAACTCCTACTGGCTTGGTCAGTATGAAGTCAGTGTGCTAATCGCTTACAAGCCACCCGCAATCCAATGCATTCATTTAAATAGGATTCGTTGTCCTCTCTGTTCAAGTGCTGTGCATCTCAGGCTATCTCCTTGGTAATCCTTTTTAGATTAGTGTCAGAGCCCCAGATGAAATCCTTGCTCATTCTCTTGCCATGTTTACCAGGCTGATTTCCAACACTGTTTCATATGGATTAGGCAGAGCAACTTAGTGCTCATATGTTTTTCAGTGCATCTCAGTACCTCATGAAATTACATTATAGATTCATTGTATAAATAGAAGACTGAACACAATTACAGTCCAAAAGCCCCAAAGCAAAGGACTAGAATCTGAAAGTAGATGTGACCAGATCTTGCTGTGTGCAAATATCTCATATTAAATTGGTCACACATTTGTTTATTTAATCTCTGTTTTCAAAATTTCCATTTTTTTTTTCACAGAAAAAATAACCTTTCTTCACACTTCAGCAGAAAGACAAAGGCAGGCAGGTGCACATTGGCATAATTGCTAGGTCAGATCAAGGATGTCAGTGGTTCACCTCAACTAGGGAAAACAAACTGCATAAAGATGATTTAAAGAGAATGTTCCATTGTTTATCAAGGTCCCAGCATTTTAATCATAGCTATTATCACCACTTCCCTCACGGAATCATAGAAAAATTTGAGTTGAAAGAGACCTCTGGAGGTCATCTCCTCCAAGCCCCATCTCAAAGCAGGTCCAATTCTGAAGTTAGGTCCATCCACATGAGGATTAAACCAGCTAAAGTGCCATATGACGCGGTGAGAATCATCACTAAAGAGGGTCATTGAGTTTTCTTTTACTTGTAAATAAAAAAGTTTGTGAAGGATGTTAGTAATACTGGGGCCTACGCTGCTTGAGGATGCAGGAGGTCATGCTTCTGATGGAAAACTGCCTTTTATGTTAGTGCTGGACTGCACTGACAGACCCATACTTTTAAGCTACTAATTGATATTTGAAATTTCATTGCTGAAGATCATTGGACTTCCAGTTGTTGCTAGAAACGTAGGCCTTTCCCGTTGATGAATATAGCTCCCTGAGTGGAGATTAGCAGAGACAGCTATCATTGGGCCTGTAGGTGAATGGATTACCCTTGATTTAATAAGAAGTAACAGGCCATTATTTCTAGAGCTACAGGATGGAAAATGACATCTGGATTCTCGATGTAAACATTATTCATCATGTCGGATGCTTTGCTATTCTTGCCAGTACGCTATGCTCTGACAAGGCTGTTATTTCTAGGGCAAGTGAGTGGTGAGTGCAGCATGGATTTATTTGCACATACCCATTGAGTTTATAAAGTCTTGTGTTCCTTGATACAGCTGTGTATTGGCCCAGTCAGTTGGCCTAATCAAGAGCTACCCCTTGCTGCCTAGGGCTGATTGGCCAGATCCTCTGCTGGTGTCAGACAGCCCCAGACCATTGACGGCAATGCAGCTGTGCAGAACTGCAGGCTTAGAGGTTTCACATCATATAGAGGCTTCCCGCAAACAGCCAGGAGAGGCAGTCACTGCAAATCCCCATCAAGAAGTACTAGGATCAAAGCAAAACAAGATGAGAAGAGAGGAGCTGCCAAGTAAAAGCCCGGTGTCACAGGTGTGATGGGCAAGGACTAAATGACTTTCGCTAATGCATACAGGGGGTTTTCAGGTTCCTGTCACAAAATCCACGTCTGCTTTTTGGAAGGAAGAGGAGTTGGAAGGTACATCCATAAATCCTATCAGTGTTTGTTTACACTGAACACCCAGTGAACTTATTGAGCTGAATGTTTTGAGTTATTTCTGTGCAGCTTGGCAGCTAGAAGGCCTCAAGATGGTAGATCATGATACGTGGCACTTCCAGTGTATATTTCTGACCTCATGAAATGGTAATTTAAATAAGGGTAAAGCCATTCATTTCTACAGGAGATGAAAGTCTTCAGGAGCTGTTTAAACTCAGGTGATTCAAGAAATCCCAAATGAGCAACAGAACTGGTTGATTTTTATGTTCTGTTAAAAAAAAAAAAAAAAAAGAAGTTTTTAAAATGAATTCCATTCTTTGTTTCCTCAGTAACATGCAAAAAGAGTAAATGAAATGTTGACTTGTTAATACAATTATTTCTTATCCTTTCTCTCCCTTCTGACTGGCAATTTTGGAAGCAAAAAGGAAAAGGAGGGATAAAGGGAAGAATAATATACACACAGCAGTTGCAAGACTGGAAATTAAAATATTTTGCAGGAATTTTAGAATAATAATGTAAAGGGTTTTGCAAGGGAAGCTAACACTCTCTAAGTTTGTTCAGGTGCAACTTTTCAACAGCATAGAGAAAATTTCTGGCACTGGACCTATTAGGAAATGAAATGCTGGAGTGCCAAAAAGGACCCCTGAAAATTACGTTTTGTCCCTGGGAGTGTTTAAGGAAAGGTTGGACATGGTGCTTAGGGACATGGTTTAGCGGGTAATATTGGTGGTAGGGGACGGTTGGACCACATGATCTTTGAGGTGTTTTCCTACCTTAATGATTCTATGATTCTGCAGGGAAAATGATGAGCCAAAATTTTCTGAGAAAAATCTGGAGGCACAGGATTTGGTACAGATTATCCCAACCCAGTGCAGACTTCTTTGAGTTTCTACTGCTGTGGCTGATATTGGCCGTAAATGTCCATCCCACAAACACTTACATATCTACTTACACACTTAATGGTGTGGCTAACGCTACAAGTACCCGTCACTGTTGAAACTTGGTTAGTGCCAAGTTAACTTCTGTGCATGGTGGAGGTTTGCGCATTCAGGCTTTACTGCTGGTGAGGATGGAGGTGTTTATATGAGATCTCTACCATGCCTCCCTCATTGTCTCAGCAGAAATGAAATGCTGAGTGATTGCTTACCTGGCTATAATTTCCCACAAGCTCTGCCGTTGTGGGCAGATCAGAAATTGTAGGTGGTCCGGAAGCCTTTGGTAGCAGTGTTTGCAGTAGGTGTGCTCTGAATATAAGCCCACCACAATTGCAGATAAAGGCCACAAATGTTTCCATTACACACAAACACCTCCTTGAACACTGAAATGCCACTAGACTGCAATCATTTATAACAGCACAAGCTTGTTTTTCCCCCAAGTATTACTGTCAACGTGTAGTAATGAATTCATTGATTTTACCATTTTTTATCAAAACAGTTATTTCAGAGATAAATGTCCTTCATTTGCAGTTATTAACTCTGCCACACATAGGACAGCTATTGGAATAATTGTCCAGTGTGGGCAGAAGAAGAAAATACCCATGTCCTTCCCTTATCTGGGACTGTTAACTGAAGTGAGAATTACTTACTGAGACATTTTGGAGTCATGGACCACCCCTTTTCTCCTACTTCTGGATGTGAGCAAATTTGGGAAATATGGCATTTCCAGTCAGGGAGCAAAGCCAGTCCCTTCCCCCTGGATGCTGTTGTTTTTAATTTGTTTAATTAGCTGGGTAGCAAGTTCTTCCTAGTCAAGATGAACAGAGTGATGGTGGCAAGTGGTTGAATTGTGCATGGTGGACCCCTAAATGATCTAACGGGTGCAGCCTGTGCAGCACAATGCTGTGGCCTTGGTACTTTGTGAGCTGCTCTGGGACTGATGCACCCTTGTCTTTTGCCCTTTTGCTACTCAAAGGAGCTGATCCCTCCCTGTGTTTTTGTACTTCAGCGCTGCCTCTTTGCAACTAAGAAACAAATCCCAGAAAAGCTGTCTCCCTGTAAAATCACAGAAGAGCTGTTTCCCAGAACTGGGCTGTCGCTGTCCCTTTAATGAAGCAGTCACCAAAGGTCAGCACTTTGGAGACCCTGATTCTTCACTTCTGAACCATTTGTTCAAGCTGTAAGTCACGCTTTCCTCAATGCTTGCCCACTAAAAAAAAACCCCTCCAGTCTGCATTTGAAGGTTTCCTATAAGCTTCACTGAGATGGCCAGACAGGAGGTAATGGGCTGAGACTGGAGCACCGTGGATGCCTGCTTTCACGGCGCAGCGGGGAGGCAGCAGACGGAGCTGCAATGCCGCTGTCTGGCACTAATTCAAATCGCTTGGGTCCACTGAGGCATTTAACTCCAGCACCTGGGTTAGGACTACCAGAGCGGTCTGGTCTCTCTGCTGGTGCTCAAGGCAGCCCCGGAGAAGGCGCTTCTCTCTGAATAAGATAGTGAGTGGCAATCAACAACAAGCTCATGGGACCAGAGAGAGAACTCTGGATCCTCCAGCAAAGTGAGAACATTTTGGCCACGAGGCCAGATCAGAGAGTGAAAAAAAGCTACTACTGAACCCAGGTTCAAATCCAGATCATTTTGACACTGCCTTAAAAATTGGAGACAGATAGCAGTCACTGGTATTGCCAAGGGGTAGGAGTCTGGGGGTATGATCCCTTCGCTGGGGAGTTGGGAGCAGGAGAAAATTGCTGCCTGAGATCCGACAGTGACACGCACAAAGTGCCTGAGCAAAATGCCTCTTCTGAGCAAGACCCAGTTCCACATTGTTAACCTCTTGCTATTGTTGAACAGTTGGAAGCTGAATGTTGCAAATTAAAATTACTTCCTTGACTAGCCAGAACAATCCTTCCTCTCTTCAAGGCTCTGATCCTTTCCGCTGAAGAGGCAGTGAGCACTTTTTAATAAGGCTGGGAATGTGACACAGTATGGTCCCAGAGCTAAGCAAATTGCTGTGGATACTCTGAAGACCCTGTTTCCCACACACATGCTCTTGCAATGCTGCCATCTTTATGCAAGGTTCAGTTTTGCAACCACTCACCCCATGCATTTGTTTTGCTCAGCTGAATGAATGGAAACACTCAACAGTTATGAGAGGCTCTGATATATTGCTTTGTGCTGGTTCTATAGAGGGGTGAGTATATCCCAGGGAAAGCATCCATTTTTCTGCTTATTGCTAGGTTTCCTCTACCTTTCAAGGCCATCATGGCATTTGTGTCTCCCTTCCTCACGAGTGCAGCTTGCAAGCTGGAAGGCTTCTGTTCAGTTTGGACCTCATCTAGAGCTGGACCGTGTCCATTACAGACCTGCAGCGAGGCAGTGGTACAGACTGTTCTCGCTGCAAATGGAAATGGCTGTGAAGACGGCTGCCAAGCCTGGTACTGAAATTAAAAGACTGTTGAAAACAAAACAGCAGTCTTGCACCAAAAGGGGTGTTGTATGCATAGGAGATGAGTCTGAGCCCAGCCCCATCGGCGAGGAACAGCCGGAGTATGAGATAGGAGCAGAACACCTTGCCTTAGTTTGGCTTTGCCAGAAACAAATAGACAACATCAATGCACCAATAAGCCACAAACCTTTCAGGGTCAGAGGGATCTGTCCAAGAACAAGAATCAAAACAAAGTTATGCAAGAGGAATAGGGAGTCTAGCAGAATGAGCAGAGAGGAAATGTGGACTGAACTTCATTTCTCCACAGTTCCCTTCATGCTGGCTGACCTGCACAATTTCTTCCTGTTGCACCTCAGAAGTGCCTTGCACACACCAGGTCTAGGGAAGAACCTGTGAAGGCCTGATCTTGCTCCACTGATGGAGCACAGCTAGAGTTTCCAGGGAACTGGAGTCCTGCTGGAAGGAACTGGAAATGGGAGGCTTGGGGTCTTTCATCAGTTTATGGCCTTTTGTGTCACAGAGCCAAAGCTCTGTGATTTTTCTTTCTACCTTTCCTCTGTCCTGTCTTGTTTCCTCATCAGTCCGTGACTGTCCCTTGCTGTGTGCCTTGCATTGCTTTGGCTGGATCTTGCCTGTGGCTGAGGTCTGGACAGCCTTGGGTATTTGGCCTGGAGGGCTGCTCTCTACTAAAAGGGCTTCCCTTATTACACAGCTTCTGTGTGCAATATATGGCCCAGGTTATAAAGCTGTAGGCTTCTCTCCAAACAAGTGGCGATGTGAAGACAGCAAGGCTGATGTCACCATTTGGCTTAGGGTCAGCACATCATTCCCAGGTCTCTGTACCTCTTGAACATAAAAGATTGCTTCTGAAAGATAATAAAGTCCCCCTTTCAGCTCAAGTCTCAGCCATGCCTGCAAACCAGTGGTCATGCCACAGAGAGCCTCAAGTGGCAAAAACTACAGATTGCTGTCCCCTTCCAAGTCATCTTCATTCTCCATTCCTTTTGCTGTAGCAAAGAAGTCAGGATCTGACTGCATGGGCAAACATTCTCCTAATGATGCTGAGCATTGATACTACGGTATACAGGAACTGTAGTGCACATCTACACCAGCAACAGATATATAAATAAATAAATACATCCTGTGCAAGGAAAATTCCGCATATTCATCCCCCTGTTTCCTTTATCACTTATTCTGTAACAGCTGTTTAATTAATTGCTTGAGTGATTTCCTAATACATCTTATTTACATACAAAATTACAGAATAATGGTTTGCCTTTGAGTCGAGTGAGAATTTAATGTCTGCTTGCCATGCCTCATGGAATATGGTTACTCAACAAGAAATAAAAGTTCTGTTTGGTTTTGGCTTTTTCTTCTTTTATTTTTATTTTTATTTTGTTTTCAAATATTTTTATTTTTTTCCTTCATGTATTTTCTTGTTGTTTTTACAGGCATTACCAGATGATGCTAGAATGATAGCAGCAAAGAGGGGGAGGATTGCTTTTGAAGGTGACTCAAATCCTTGAGGGAAAAAAAAATAATAAAAAATAATGTAACTGAATAGGATCGCTTCTACTGAAAAAGTCATCTAGCATCAGTGGAAACAATACAACTTTATCTCTGCTGTTCAGGTTTATTCCCTGGCTGGTGGAGCTTGTCCTGGAAGAACGAGGCTGTGTAACCAGTAGTGTCCCGCTTTGGTGGTCTTTTCACTAAAGGACGCCTCTTTTACCTCCTGACATAGAAACCTTTTCATTGGATCGCAAGAGCATCAGGCAACCGTGTCACTGCTGCTGATAAGCTTGTGTCAACTGATGTTTTTCTTTCACTAACCCGATTGCATTCAGCCTGCAGCCGTACCCATGGACACGGACCTGTGAGCTGAAAATTCCCTCCCAGAGAAACACTGGACAAGCACATCCTCCCAAGTTAGCATGAGGTAACTTTGTTTTGGATTTTGTTTATTGCCCAAAGCTTAGTGTTCACCTCAGTCAACTTGGGGCACCTCTATGATGTGTCTAGATTAAGGGACTGATTCACTGTGACCTCTTGTTCAGTCAACAAAAAGAGCCAGGCACCCCAGGGAGCCAGCTCACCTACATCTCTGTTGCCCTCTGGATGTGCATCCTCCTCTTTGTTGGCTACAGTGAAAATCTTGAGCCCTTAAGTTTCCAATTTAGATGCCTAAATTGGAGTAATTTCAAGAGCCATGCAGGCCCCTCTTGCTGATGAACAGCACGGGCTCCACGCAGCATGTCTAACACATCTGGCCTTGGCTCTCCTGAACGTTTGGGTCCATGTCTCAGGATGGTGCAGTTATGGGCCAAGGTATGGGCTGGCTGCATGGGAAGGTGTGAGAATCTAGACAAAGTAAGGAACCAGTTTGCATGGTGGAAAACCATCCCAGATAGAGTTTTTCACTTAACACACCTAACATAGGGCTGTTGCTGAAAAACAGCCCATGGTCCTGAAGCTATAGTTGGTCTTTTATTTCAGGTTTCTCTTGAACACCCCCCAGCACTGCAAGTAACAGCAGCAGGAAGGACGTGTGGGCCTGGGGCAGGGGGGGGGATGGCGTGGCCACAGGGAGTCAGCCAAGGGCTTGACAGTCAGTCCCATTACTGAGATGCAAGTACATATCTAAGCACCTTCATGTCCTTAAATGCTTGAATCAATAGCTCTGACATAGATACTGCCATTAAGTGTGGCCTTACATATTTTCCTGAAGACCTGCATGTTTGGATTCTAGAATAAGAAATGCCTTCTGTTCACTACCAGATCTCACAGGAGAAATCTTATTACTGTTCTCTCAAAAAGTCTTACACCATATTTTTGGTTGCTAATGATTCATCACTAGTATTTAAAAAGTTCTTTTTTCACCATGCCTGTGAGGTTTCTTTTCTCACCACTCTTAGGGCAGCTGCTATTAAATCCGTATCAAGAACTATTTCACTTTTCACTAACTATAAAAGGTGAAAAATATTACTGTTCATTTTTGTTACTATTTCTTTCTAACTATATTCACTTAATAAGATATTTGCTTGCAACACAGTCTGTTATATATTCTGTGTTTTATAAAGTATCTCCTGGGAAAAATAACCAGGGAAACACAATTTTTCGGCACCATCTCCTTTTATTAAGAATAATGAAAAGGAAACAAGAGTCATTCCAGCAGTCAAACATTCTTCTACTCTTTCTTATTGGTCTTTTTATGATAACTGGGTCTCTCAGCACATAATCTGAGCTGCCTGAATTCGTTTGTGTGTTTACATTTGTCCTTTTAGTTGCATTGCATGTATCATTGTAGATCCAATACATAAAGGACATATAGTGCATCTAACACTATATCCACATGCCCAGAGAACAGAGATCTAACCAAAATACTGGACAGGATAATCTCAGCAGTGAGGTCTAAATTCATCCTGAAATTTCACAGCTCAAAAGGAGAGTATGACTATTTTACTTTCTCTGTATATCAGTTGCCTACAGATTCACAATATAACAAGTGCTGCAGTCAGTGCTGACTGCTGCAGCAGTCACGGCTTGGCCTACTGGCATTAATCACACGCAGGTAGGAATACATGCCAAAGGCCCACCCGTGCAGCCTCTTTCAATGGATTTGGTATCTTCAGGAAGGACAGGAGAAAGCAAGACAGCCTGTCCCTGAATTTTGCAAGATACCTTCCCAAGCTGGAGTAATACTCATCCCTCTGTGTCTGTCTCAACATGATGAAAGAATGTACTAGTGCTCGTGAAACAGGCCAAATGGCCGGCAGCTGCCACTAACAGGTCCTGTTTCAGGCCATTGGGTAGCTCACTTATATTAAAGCTGTAATTTATACATTTGGCTGGTATTCAGACTTGTTTTAAAGCATCGATCATTCCTGAGTAGTCATAGATGATTCAGACTTACTCTACAGGTTCTTCTGCCAGTTATTGATCCTGAAGACATTAATTATCAATTACAAAAGGTTTATTTCTCGCAACATTCACCACTAAAAGATCTGCATATTTATTTTACCTAGTGATTTATTGACACATCATTATACATTTCATGGAAAACTGCATTATATAGATGGGAGTGGGGAGGAAAGCCTCCAAAAACTCCACTCCAATTAGAAGAAATCACTCAAAGAGCTGTAATGTGATGTTTCTTGGGTTTTCATTAAACATGAAGACTGGAAATTATCTTCCAGTTCACCCATGCCCACTGGGGAGTTGCCTTGCAGGTGGAGCATAAATTAGCATACAGTTTATCAAACCTCCAGTGTTTCATGTGCTCCCTAACACACTGGCATTAATGAAAGGACTAGAGGTGAGATCTGCCATACCCTGGGGCAACCATATGCTAAGGAATAGCTCAGAAGTTGCAGTGTCTTCTACAGAGAGACAGCTGGTACCATCAAACAGAACATGCCATTATCTGACTTCCACTTTTCCCTAAATGATTCATTCCTAGTACTCCAATACTTTCCAGAAACTATCACACTAATGATGCATAGAAGTGAAAAGTAATATCAGATTTAAGATGCTTTCTTATTCCTTCTTTTTTTCAGTATGTTTATCAAAGGTTATATATTATTTTTAATAAAAGGTTGTTGCAATGGGTCTTGGTAGGTTGAAGACTTCTTGTAGCCAAAGGCCTAAGCCTGGTGTTCTTCATTATTATAATACAATGACAGGGTAAAGGTTAATATCTTTCATTGCCCATAAACGCCTCTTGCATAAAAAGCTAATGTATCATGACATCTAGCACAAAGCTCTCTCCACTGGACCGTACCATACCTACTGACAGTGCTCTTCTACAATGACTATTAAACATGTTGCTAAACATTTGTGGTAATGGACCTCCAAATGAAATAAGAAAAAAAAAGGACAGAAATATCCAAAATAATTGTGGAAATCCAAGTAACTATAATACAGTAGATGTAACAGTCCCTTAGTGTCCATTCTTCTTATTTGCATCGTTAATTGTTGTCTGATTAAAAATCATTATGAAGCTGAAAACAAGTTAAAACAGAGAAACAAAACCTGGCATGGTAGGAGGGATAGGACTTTATAAATCACCGTGAAAGCTAAAGCAGATTCCAATCTGCAAAGCAGTAATCATTGCTTTTAATAAATAGAGAGAAATGAGGATGCCTAAGCACAGACCTTGCACAGTACAAAAGGTTAAAATGAAGAGATCGATAGAGTCCTGTAAGCTGAATAAGGCAAAGGATGGAAATTCACTGTATGCTAAACTAGCATGGAAATCTGATCCTTGGAGTTAGGATATATTCTACTGTGTCCCTGGAGAACCTACCAAAGCAATGAATTATCTGAAGAGCAGAGCATTGTTCAATGGAAATCTGGGCTCCTGCTCCTGCTATTTCTCCTGCCATAGTCCAGATGGTGGCTGTTTCCAGCACATAGGTTTGCTTCAAATATGGACCTGAAGATGGAAATCCTCAATCGTCTTGCCACAGTCCATTAGGCGAGAGAGAGCACAGACCAGCTGATGGGAGAGTACTGATCTCAAGTTGGTATTTAGGCTTTTCTGCCACACCTCAGCAGCCTTTTCTTTCACTGCCTCCCTCTGTGCCATGTTACATCTTTTCCTGAGGGAAAACAATAGGGCCCAGATCTTCCTCATTCTGTTTTGGAAGGGCTGAGCCCACTGCTTCCAGAGGACTACCGAGCTCATGAGATCAAGACATTCCTCCCATGGACATTAGGACACAGGACTCTCCCCATTTGTGCAACATAATGCTTGATTTAGTCTTGTGCTGGGCAATGCTGGCTTATAAAAGAACAATCACAACAAAAATGTTTTTCTAAACTTCTGGATGAAATGTAAATATAATTTTAAAGGACAGTATAGAAGAGTAAATAGATGTGTGAAGCCAGCAAAAGGTTAATAATCCCAGTATAAAAATTCTTAGACAAACTCTCCTGCAGTTGAGCTGTTAGCAAAGCTATTAAATTTAATTGCAGTATAATTACATAGCCATATACCTAGCTGATACCCAGCTATCAAGCACACACAGCGCAGGTTTAACTGCACGCACACAATACATGGGGGTTTGCCTCAGGTGCTACAAGCATCCTGCAGCCAGATGTGCTTCTGCCTTCCCAGCCAAGCTCTATCTCTGTTACAGACATGCTTGGGACGAGACAGGGAGGTTCACTGCAGGATGCATTAGTACAAAGAGGGTCAAGTTGCTTTGCTAAGAGAGGGTGAGGAGTGCGATAAACTGTATGCCTTTATAACAGCAGCTGTGGCACTATTTGCAGTGCATAAAGTTAACACCAGTCAGTCTTTGCAGGATCAGGGCCAAAGCAAATAGCACATTTTGCCCTCCTGGACTTGTCAGATATGTTTAAATTTTCCTGTTAGGGATGCTGCTGTCTCCTGAATCACTCTCTGCCCAAGGGCAAAGAGCCCAGAAACACGGTTGTATGCATCCGGACTGTGTCTTCTGAGGACAGGGTTTGTATGGCAAACACTCCAGGGGGCTTTGTAGACTGGGGGGTGTTTTGTGAGTATGCAGGTTCACCTTCCTGGCATGCCCAAGCTCGGAGATGGCTGACTGCCACACTGAGCACACTTGGTGTTTTGGTGGGTAGGACTGCTGCAGACCTGCATACCTAACCCATGCTGAATCAAAAGCAGGCTCCCAAGATGGGGAGAGGAAATTCCCTCCTTCCTTTTATCCACTGCTTTCATCTGGCCTGGTATTTCTTAGATCCAGATGAAAGGCAGGGCACTGAAATATCTCTGACTAAGGATGTTTCTGTGCCCATCCAGAAGTGCCATTGGGAAGAAGTATAAAGCTTTTTAGCAAACTTATTTTCTGTACAAATCTCATTTCAACTGTGCAGATGCTGGGACCTTGGGGAATGTCCACATCAAGGCGTATGGGTGCTCATTGCAGTGTGGGGACTCCAAAACATCTGGGCAGGGCAATACATACAGTGTGTGGAGCTTACTGACTGGAACAAGAACACGTACGTGGGTGTTATATGCCATGATTTGCCATGAGGCCATGGAGACTTCTTTAGCACAAGAGAGCGGGCTTTAGTTCTGGGCTTAACAGCAACTTTTGGGAAGCGCCAGCATTGCAGAGCAGTGAAATCCCTGCTATGGCTGTGGATCTCTTACAGTGGGCACAGGAGGTCAAACTCTCTGGCTCCCTCTGGGCTTTCATTTTACGGTTTTAAACAAACAATTACATTTAAATAAAGAAAATGGCTAGAAGGAGCTACTTTGCTGGGAACTCGCTGAGCTCATCAATTATTGAATACGAATATGCATGGAAATCTTGCCGAACTCCACTTTCCTTACAGGGGCTACCAGGAGAGCTTGGGCTTTGGCATTAAGTGGGAGCACAGGATTTACCATGTCTCCTGAGATCACCCATGCATTTTGGATCGTTTCCTGCCTTTGGCAGTGGCCAATCTGTGATGATTCAGTGGAAAATGACCTCCAGCCCCGAGACATTTTTCACTAGACTAATTGTGTAATGCATGAAAAGAAGTTACTTCTTGATCCCTGTAGGAATCCACTGCTGCCTTGAAACTCTGATGTCTTTTGCCTTGGCGTGTGTTATTGCTAACTGTACAGCAGACCGCACTGGCAGTTCCAAATTCCTTATGCTTGCTGCAGTTTTTTCATCTGTGTCATTTTACTACCAGGAGCCGCTGTTAATACAAGTATTGTTACTATCCATTAAATCCTTCCCTGCCCTTTCTGTCCACCACTTTTTGCATTTGGTCTTTAAGTAAAAGAATAAAACACTGCTGAGTATTACAAGCCATGCTGGGATCTCAATTGCCCCTTGGTCAACGTGGCAATAGCCAAAAAATGAAAACTTAAAGAGTAAATTGAAAATTAATATTCAGAGTATGGATGTGCCCACAGTGGGCAGGGACAAAGCAGTGTGTAACTACAAAGTGAAACAAAAGAGGGATGTTTTTTCTCTGTACTGTTTGTTTTAATAAACCCCAATTACAATAATGTAGATATTGGTGCTTTCATTGCCAAAAACATCTGTAAGGGCACCAAAGGTAATATGGGAGGGGGTGGGGGGGGTTAGGAGAAAACAAGGGGTTCCCTGCTGCAGGGTAATGTTGCTGATAAAACAAGATTTGAGATGAATAGAAGATGGGGAAATGGTCCTACCTCCTGGGCAAGGCACACAACCAGGGGCAGGAATTGCACAGTGAAGCTTGAGGTGTCCACACTCTGCATGAGGCAGAGGAGATCAGCTACTGGAAATTCACGCTTCTTCAATTGTGGTGCTGGAGATCATCCAGCCTTCTGCTTCTCCTTTTCTTTCATGCTGATTTTGTGATCACAGAGATTTCTGCTTTCTTTGCCTCAATTTTCCTTAAAGCTTAATAAAAATGATAGTTAGAGTAGCTTTTTAACCCAATGACTGCCTGTTCAACCTGAAGGACCCCTTCTGCAACCTAATCCTAGCCCTCAGATGTGGTATGTTGTAAGTACATAGCTTTGTTGTGACTCAGGAAGTGTCTTAAATTGATTATTTGCAGGTGATTATTCTTAAAATAACTAGCTGGCTATCCATGGCAAAATTCTAGGTCTGGAAATGAATTTTTTTTATCTTTTTATTTTTCCCAGTGCTCTGGAGAATTGTATGTAGCTACAGATATTCTAGATTTTAAACATCTTGCGAAGCTTTGTCTTCAATTTGGTTGGCAATATCACCTCTGCTCTCTGAGAGCTCTTAATGCAGCCCTGCTTTCCACAAAGGGGATCAGGTTATGGACAGAAAAAGCTAGTGTGATCTGGGTATTTTATGCAGGTGTTGAGTCTACAGGCACCTGGCTTCACAAAAGCAATTAGGAGCCTACGTGTCACGGACTTCATTATACACATAAGCTTGTGTCTGCTGCAAACATATGGGAAAATGTGCTGCATGCACCTATCCATGCATCCATGTAAGAGGGAAGGTATGGCTTACATCTTGCGTTTATTCATAAATGGATTTTTATGTTTATCTTATGTTATTATGCCAAACTGTACGGCACAAAGAGGCAGGTCCATGCACGTTTTGTCTGGGCTGCCATTGTACAAATGAAAATCAGGCTGAATAGTGCTTGCTATTATGGGCCACGCACCTATGCATGCCATGCAAACCTCTGTACAAGTTAGCATGCTTGTGGAGAGTGTGAACATATCTGTAGCCACAAATATGCCTGGCTGCATGCAGCCCTAATGGGATGCCTATAAATTCTTCCACCCTTTGTCTTTTGCAGGGGTGGGCTGGGGATGTGTTGTGCCGGATGCCTGTAGCTGTAAGCGTGGTTCTGTGCTGCGTAGTTATCGACAGGGAGGCGTAGGGACCTGGATGCCAACATGCACATGTGTTGTGTGGTGCGTATTTGTATACAAACACAACTTGTTTCTTTATGGAAACCATACCTTAGCCTTGCAAAATCGGAAACAAGACAAGTGTGGAGACTGCATGCATAGGAATTAGTCAAAAAAATTGATCTTATCCAAAGACTACAAAAAGATCGTTCAGCTCTCCTCAGCAGGGTGTGGAAAGAGCTGGCACAATAGAAAGGACTATCTTTACCATTTAATTATCTGTTTCTTTCAGACACTTGTTTCTTCAGGTGTTACAGCACTGAGGTTTGAATCTGCCCCTGGAATCCTGACACTTTTTCAGCACACACAAACACAACATCTATAAGCACAGATTATTCTGACTCTTTCAAGTATGCATGGGAATTTAAGATACAGGCCCTTTGGGAACCCAAAAACATATGGTGGTCATATTAATGGTGATCTTGTACTGTGAACCCGTACCTTCTGGGCACTGTTGTGTTGTTGTACAATATTCATTGTGTGATACATACTGAAAAGTCAAAAATCTGTTTATGATGCAGGTGTATACTAGATGTACTGGGAATATAGGTCATTCTGCATTCGTATCTGGATATTTCTGTGTCTGGTTGATCGAATACAGAGGAGCCTGTGTAAGACGTAGGGACACCAATCTTCTCTTTCTGAATCCAGGCTGGCAATGCTATGAAAATGCTGAAGATCCCAGAGCCCACAATGCACCCATGTCTACAGCTGCCTTGACTGGACAGGGAATCACAAGAAAATTGGTCCCAAACCCAGAGTGCTTCCTCAGCAACATCTGACACCTAAATCTTGGCTATTTGAAAGAAGAATTTGTGCCCATTCTTTGTCCTTGGTTCATGTCAATCTACCTCAGGTCTGGTTCAGTGGAAAGCACCTGAGGTCCATCTCTTGGTGCACATCCTTTACCTGATCTTCAGACAGAGAATGCATCATTTCAGCATCTCTCCTGCACCAGGTCTCTCTGGGACACAGTCTGATGTAGTGCAAGGGGAATGCTCATCCCCCTGTGTCAAACTTTGAGGAAATAGTTCAGCTGGCTCAGCAAAGGGGGAAAATCAGTTGGAAGAACCCACACAAATACAAGAACTTGAGGGAGCCTTAAACTTGTAGGTGGATTATTCCTTCCCTGCCACTATGAAGGATAGACAAGGGCATCTTCAAGACAGCCGAGTTTGTCCACAGCCTCTGAGGCACAGGTGCACCTTGGCTGAGGCACAAACTGGTCATATTTTTATTCTTGTTTTCCTTTATTTTATTAACTGGCTTGTCTTTTATCATTCCCAGCTTAATAATTATCTGTGGCTCAGTGAATGAGAAAACTGAGAGGACAAAAAATATGCACCTAGGTGTATGTAAGAGCAAGCTGGCATTGCCAGGCAAAGGTCTAGTGAAAAGTACTTTGCCCGCTACAGTGGACAGAGTTATAAATAGATACATTTTTAGGCAAACATAAAATGCTCTCCCAGAGCTTGGGTCCTCCTGGGATAGACACAGTCAGGAGAAGTCTGGAGCAGCATAATGAAGCCATTTGCTGAACGATATTAAAGAGAGTGTGAAAATACGTTTCAGAGAACGCACAGCCAGTGGAGCTCTACTTAGACAATAACCTGTGCAGGGGTCTTTGGTGGTTGTCTGGGGAAATCAAAGTGCTCACCAGCACCACGCACTGCTGCTTTCGCAGTCCATCAGTATGTCAAGCTGCCTGTTTTACCCAGGTATCATCATTTTCCACTGCCTCTCTCCTCTCCTCTCCTCTCCTCTCCTCTCCTCTCCTCTCCTCTCCTCTCCTCTCCTCTCCTCTCCTCTCCTCTCCTCTCCTCTCCTCTCCTCTCCTCTCCTCTCCTCTCCTCTCCTCTCCTCTCCTCTCCTCTCCTCTCCTCTCCTCTCCTCTCCTCTCCTCTCCTCTCCTCTCCTCTCCTCTCCTCTCCTCTCCTCTCCTCTCCACGAGCTTGACCCCATTATTTGCTTCCGTTTGTGCTTTTTCACTCTGGATACAGAGGAAAGGGTGTCAATAAAGCACCAGGGAAGTGGCCAAGCTGGTTCTCAACCAGTCACAAACATGGGAACCCATCAAAGCTGACCTTTGCTTCCCTCTGGCCTGCCTTTCCCGAATTTCCTGAGTCTTGTCTTAGCCACGGGAAGAAAAAAAATCTTTTTTTTTTTTTTCCTTCTATAGATCAGATGATAATAATGAAATTTAGTTGTGCTTAAGGTTGCTTAAGCTACCTAATATTCCTAAGAATCCAGAGACAGCTGTGCAGTGCCCAGCCCTCCTGCAAAAGCCAGTTTTTCAAAAAGACATTGGTTTCCGCATAGGCTGAATATCTTCTAGCAGTAGGTGCAGTGAAGCTGTCTTAGTTAATCCATGTTAATTAACTTGTTATCAACTTAAAATTTTTCTTTAAGAAAGGCTTGGTTTTGTATTTTTACTTTTTTTTTTTTTTAATGGAAAAATGCAGCTTGTGTTAAATAAAAAAAAAAATGCACAAGAAAATGTTAACCTTATTAGTTTTTGTAATAAGGGAAAGAGAACGGCAACGGTTTGATTTGCTGTTTTGAAACCAGGGTACTTCAGTTGGCTCGAACTGAGTAATGTTTTTTTAATGATTTATTTATTACCTTTCTGGATCTAATTCAACATTAAGCTGTATTTTCCTGTGAAACTGAAACATGGAAATTGTGTCTTAGATATCTCCTCTGCCCAGCAGCTAGTCTGGCTGGCTGGAGCAGCTCCCCTGTGTGGGGTGCTGTCCCCTGGGATGGAGGTAATGCTGCCTCCTTGGTGCCACGTGCTTGCTGGCAGTTCTGCTCTTTGCAGTCTGTCAGAACATGGCCACATCTCCTGCCTGGCCTCTGCTCCATGCCCCGTTCACATCTGATGTGCTGAAAAGCTCTAAATTATCTGATGCTTAAAAACTACCTGCAAAAAGCCCAAATGTAGTTGAAAGGTTAAAGTTGGGCCATTACGCCCAGCTAGGAATATTTCCCTTGTTGTAAATTGTGCATCAAAATGAGCTGTGAAACAGGAGCACTTGTGGTTGCCATTGTCTTCCAGAACTAGACCTGCACTCCTAGGGCGTCTGTCTTCCCCTGCTTAATCAATAAGCGGTCTCAAGATTTTCCTGGTGGCTGAGGCTTTCTCAAAACACAGAACCAGACCACAAGTGGCTTGGTTCACCCTGATGGAATCTCATTTTGCTTCCCAGAATTGCCCCAAATTACACTGATGCAACCACAAAAGGTGTCCTGCAGTGTTTTCAAGGATGGTGAATCATCAACCCATATGCAATGCAGACCTTGGTCCTCTGTGGAATTAGCCTCAAATGGCAAAATTACATGTCATAGCTTCTAAATTTCTCATGGAAAGATCTTACACCTTTTTTTGCTAGGGCTTTAACTAGGCCAGTGGTAATTGCAGGACCCAAAGTTAGCTGTGCTGGTTATCACCATCCTTCTTTATACACTACAAAGTGTCCTACTGGCTGGTGCATGGAGGTGCCTGGCTGCTGGGGAAGTCTGGCCACTAGGAAAAGGCAGGAGTGCATGATTTTGGTGGTAAGTAGGCCATCTAAGCAACAAAGTGATCCCGGATGGGCTATAAAACAAGCGTGTTATTACTGCATATAAATGAATAGGAAGCGAGTGGCTTCAGAAAATTTATTTTCTGTGGCTTAAACCTTCAATCGACCCATCACTCTCTCGACAGCTGGCAGAAGAGAAAAAAAATCCCCTCTCCTGTGACAGATCAAAGACTTTATGACGAAAAGGAAGCCAAATTCTGTTCTTCGCTACACAGAGACAAATAGTGTACAAATAACTCGCATGTCAAGCTGGCCATCTAGAACTCGTACCCATGTAAATAAGAACAAAACATGTGGCTGCCGAACTCTCTAAAGACATCTCTGTGAGCTTTATATCACCATCCCAATCTCCCTGCTTTGCCATTCTGTCCCCAGTTCCTTTTCTCAGCAGAATGGTTAGCTGCCTCTCCAACTAATTCACTTTATTTGCTTCAGTGATTGTACCTGGCATCTTCTCCCATATCTTCGCATGGGCTTTCCTTTAATTCTCTTCTCTCTGACTTTCTCAGGATATGTTCTCCATGGTATTAAGGATGGATTTACTTTTGAGCAGGGAAAACTACAAAGTCATGAAAACCCTTTACGATTCTAATTAGATCTGAGTAATGTATGGTGACAAAGCCAGCCTTACCTATACCAGTAAATGGAAGATCTGGGAACCTTTTGTTTTACTGCTCAGTAGAGAACTACGGAACTATTTTATTTAATTATAACCAGGGACAATGTAAGTAAGGAGCAACCTGCGTGGCACAATGCTGCAGGCAAGTCAGGCTTAAACAGAAGACTTGAGGATCTGTCGGTCCTCATGGCATATTGTGCCTCAGGGTTTTTTTCTTTGACTTCAGACAAGCCACTTAAATTCCTCTGCCTCTGCTTCTTCGCAGGTGACAGGCAAGAAGAATGCATATGTGCTTTGTGTGGTAAATGTGCACAAAGAGTTTTTAACAGTGGCAAGTTTTATTAGAAATCTTGTCATTGATATCTTGATACAGGGATGAAGGACATGAGAGAAAAAGAGGGAGGCAGTGGAGACCCCTCAGGTGGTCTTAGACCAGTTGATCCTTGTTTTTCACAAACAGTTCCATTCCAATTTCAAAACAAACCCATTCCAGTTGGTGTAAGGCAGTCTATGTTGTGCCTCAGTTTCCCATCTCTCACATGGAGACGACGGGCAATACAGCTTCTTTGTGTCCATTTTTTACTCTGCTTTCCAGGGCGTGTTCTTCCTTTTGTGGTGCATGTACACCAAGACTAATGCTTGATTGAACCCTGAAGCTTTGGAAATTAAATGTCGTGCCATCCTGCAAGTTGTTTTCTTCACCCATAAACAACTTTATCTGGTAATGGAAGAAAGTAGACAAGAATGCATCTGAAAGGAGGGATGTTAATAGGTTAAAATGAATCCTCCCACCTTTCCAGAAGTGAATGCACATTTATCTGAATTGCTTGATTGGAGTTGGTTATGTAAATGAATTGTTAATATCTACACACGCTTTATTCTGTTACAATGAAGTCACAAATCAAATTAGGACAAAGATTTCTCTTTAATTTCTAAGCTTTTCTTCTTTTTTTTTTCTTTCAATTACTGCACTTTGTATAATTTTTCATCTAGATCTGACAGCTTATTAACAGGATTGAAACCCACAAATTAACATTTTTTAAGCCCACAATGAGAAGAAATGCAAACAGTCCATCAATATATATATGTCCCCCCAGTTTGTATGTTCTGGTGATTCTTAAACCTTAGTCTCAAGTCTCTTCCCAGTCAAATTTGGGTAAATCCATCTGTTTCCTTTACAAAGCTGAGAGCTAGCAAAGTCACACACGGGAGGCAAACTCATTACCATGGAGGGAGTTCTGGCAGCTCAAAGTGGATGCAGACCTTTCAATAGATGATGGAGAGGAGTGGTGAGCACAGCTCCTGTAGACACCTCCAACCTGGCATAAGAAACAAATACTCCCCTCTCCTGACCTGCCTGGATACAAAACATTAAAGAAAAGGGTAAGAAATAAATAAATAAATAAAACACAACTGCATGTGTTTGCAGCAGATATTACCCATGCTTTCCAAAGACCAAAACAATCCAAGAGAGTTCAAATGGGGAGATGTTGTGTGAGTGACTTCAATGTACCCTATGGAATGGATAACAACTCAAAGAATAATTTCGTTGTAGAAGGCATGCTGAGAAATACAATTTCCATTGCAGTAAATCTGGGGGGAAAGAAATCAGTGTGATGCTGTTTGTTCCCTAACTGCAGAAAGGCATTCACAGGGGATAGCATCAATTGCCTGTGCAGTGATCTTGCATGCTTTTGAAAAGGAAACCTACTCTCTTTATGGAAGGGGATGTAGCAGTCTGACAAAGGACCTCAGCAGATTAGATCGGACTTCTTCCTGGCTCTAAGTCTCTTTTATTTGCTTGCTGATAAATTCTTTCAACACAACAGACTTCACTCTTTTTCCTATCCTCTTGCCTTCCCCACTGATATTTTCATTTGGATTTCTGTGGAACACATTTTGGAAGTCCAGTTGACTCTTTAATCAGGTGGAATCAAGTATACAAGGGAACTGCAGAAATAATGGGAATAAAAACCTCAAGGTATATTATTTGTGACTATGCTATAAAGCGCTCTGCTCATCTCCTTTGCATGTGGCAGGGGGTCTGCTTGGCGTACGGGGTAGGGACTGAACACCCCCAGAATACCAGGAAACACAGGGAGAATTTTAGGAAGAATACCAGCTCCTGTGCTTCATAGCATAAGGTACCTGAGAGCTGAGGAGACACTCGCCTGAAGTGCAGGTTCTCTCTCATTTATCTATTCTAATTATTCAAGCATTTTTTCTTGGAAGCACATGGTGGCAGTTTCTGACAGATGCAAAAAGAACTAGATAGGCTAGGGCAGAAACCAGCTATTCTCATTTCTTGTGCACCAGTACTTTCCCCCACATCATGGGCTGCCCCTCACAGCCACCACTCCAGGGGCAGTTTCCAGTAACTCTACGTGTCCTTTTCATGAGAGTGCTGAAAGGCTGTTTGCACATTTCTGTGGTAAATCAGCATTTTTCGGGTGCAAAAAATTGTTTCACTGAGAATTACCTGAACAGAGAATCTATTAGGAATTGCCTTTCACTCCAAGTGAGACTTACCCAGCTGTATCTCTGATAACAATTTCACCTATTTCTTTGGGGGGCACAAAGGACAGTTCCTGTGTCTTTTAGTGGGTCTTTGTGGGAGAACTGAATCCTAGCAATTATGCAAAGTTATGAACAAATTACTACATGCCCATGCCTCCAGTGCAGACTCTGGCACTAACACATCCCCGTGTGTGTGCATGGCCAGAAGGCCAGCAGCTGTGCGTGAGCAGCGCAGCACGCAGCTGGGCACATTCTCTCCTTGTCTTTTTTGCATGCTGCCCAAGCCATGGCTTTGGGGTATGTTTAATGATTGATTCCTCTGAGAAAACAACACAGGGGAGAAATGACATCTCCCTCTTTCGACAGTGAGGTTTTTTTTCTTCACTTACTAATTTGTTCCCTTGAAATTTGCACTCGTGTCTACTTTCTGAGCAAAAGAAAGCAAGACTGTGCCCATGACTGCCTTTGCACACTATCTGCTTTGCATGCATGGATAGGGTTTTTAGGAGTACAGGATCAGTTTTTTTCCCTGTGTCCAGTTCAGAGACACAATGAAGAATCCAGGTTATGGCTGGAGATATCTTTGGAGAGCAGCCCCGTGTTTGGCTCACCTTGTTGTTCTGTGCTGCTGCGAGATCCTGGAACAATTGGCACAATTAGACATGCAGTACAATTTGAGCAGCAATACCTAGTCACAATGGAGCAATTAAGACAATTACTGTACGTTTTATGTAACGGGACAAATGGATCTCACTCTTAAAGTCTTTGAAAATCTCCTATAAAAGCTGTAATAATGCATTAATATATTAATCCTCCTAATCCTGTCAAACTACCCAAGTCTTTCTGTGAAGGGGTTGACAGGAGATCTCAATATTAAGAGGAATAGCAGCAGGCACTTGCTAGAGTTGCTTTTTTAACAACTTGCCTATATCAGGTGTTGCAAATCACTTTGGTTTAGTGTATGAAGGGTGAGAAAATGAAATGGAGAAATTCTGGAAAGTCTCCGTAGACTTGGAAAAGCTCCCCTGATGTGTGCACATAGACAGTCTTATTCAATCCAGTAAAAATATGACTGTTTTTCCTGAGACACAGAACTGAAAGGAGTGGACTGAGGCCAGGAGCAAACCTGTGGGGTTTGTGGTACAGAATTCACCAAGCCAAGGAGCAGTCCCTGCTAATCCTGCTCCCTGCAGCCCCCTCGTGACCACCTCTTGAGGCAGCCCCAGCCTCTTCTCACAGGTGCGAGCTGCCGCATCTGCAGTCCAGATACTCTGGGGACCTGATTTGAGTATAGATCATGAGAGATGGGCCAAATATAAAGAAAAAAAGAAAGGATAGAAGTAAATGTAAATTGAAAAAATATTTTGGAAAATAAAGATACAGATAGCACAGTTGCAGTATTGTAGTGAAAGAAGGATAGAAATAAAAGAAAACTGTTTTTCTATTTAGCTATGCTTAGATAGATACAAGAGATTTCCCTGATTCTCTATTATCCAGCTGGCAAGACATTTGCAATACCTCCTTAATCATGTGCCTATGTCTCCTGCTCTTTGGCAAAACCTATGTTCTTAAACTGATGCCAGGGGAGAAGATGCTGATTTGGATATACAATATTTATTTATTTTTTAAAATCCCACTTGATATACAATTCCAAATGCAGTCTCTCCCCACATGGATACCTCTGATTCCCAACATAACTTCAAATCAGTTTTAACCCTCCACCCACCAGCCTACCGACTGCCTCCATGCTTAAGTAACTCCTTAACAAGGTGTTAACCTCTTGTAAGACAGCATACTCTTTTCCGCCTGGCATGGCAATGCTGAAATCTCAGTGTGAAGCCTTTTCCACATAGCCGACCTAGCATTTCATAGCAACAAAAAACTTGACAATCACATTTATACAATAATATACATCGCGTTGATACAAGTAGCTCATTAATAGCTCTTAATTGAGACTAGACACAATGGCTAAGCAGCCACTTTGAGAGGATAATGGGTGTGAGGTGAGTGACCCCTGCTCAGGCTTTGAGGGATTTCATGGTACCTGGGTTTTCAGAACAGCCTAGGGAAATTAGACGCACAATAGCTATCATATTTCACAGAGAATGGGATACCTAGTTTGGATTAAAAAATAAAATTCTCAGTTTTAATCTTCCTTTATTTTAGGTCTTGATCTGAAAGTCAAGGCTAATGCTTCCTTTCCTAATTTAGAGGTTCACAGATCCCTTAGTGTCTGTGAATTATGTAGATTCCAGTTTAGTTGGGGCTAGTTAGGTAAAGTACTGGCTGAAAGCACAGAACACGTATAAGCAGAGCATGTCTTCTGCATTATTACAAAAGTACTGTGCAAAAGAAAAGGCTTGGACCTGCAACCCCTCCCTACGGGTGAGCCCTACACTCCCCCCTTTTAGAAGTGTCTTTGGAAAATGCTGCCCTCATCCTAACCTGGGCTGATTTATGTTGATTTGCAACAGATGAGGAGCTGTCCCTCCATAGCTAAATATTTTTGGGAGTTATATAAAGCAGTTAGAGAGTGAGAACAAAGGTTTTGCCCTTTTTCCTGTGAGTTTCCTGTGAACGTTTTTGAAGAGAAGCTTTCTCAACAAAACACCAAAGTCTATGTGAAGGGACAACATGAAATTGCCTGTTGAGAAACGCAAGAGAAGTGAGAGTGCTGAGTTGCAGGGGTGTGCATGCCCTGCCCACATGAAAGGAAAAAGAGCAAGGGTAAGTGCTGCTTGTGTTCCTAAAATTAAGAATGAGTTGACTTGTTGAAGGATGGAGGTGTTAGGGTTACTCCTCTTTGAGGCAGTTGTGCAAGGAGCCTGGACTGTCACTGGGGAGAGAAGAGGATTTGGCAGCCTGATGCCTCCAGCATGAAGGTCCTCAGTAGCGGGAGAGCAGCAGCAGCTAACAGCCACCCATCTCCCCATGAGCATTTAATTAGGGTAAAAGTTCTGTCCTCTGAATGGAGCCATTTGGCAATACAGTGGTGGTGTGGGTCTCTGACGCGCAGTCCAGGCGTTGGGTCATATGGGACACCTCAGGGCCCTGTGACTCAGTGTTAACAAACCTCCTTCCCTGTCAGGAGTCAGTTATAACACCCTGATCAGCCCCTGGCATGCACTGAAAAGGCATTCGTGCAGCTTAAATTAAGTAACGTCCTGTGGGAGGGCTGGTGACCTCAGCACCTCATTCTGATAGCAGAATATGTTTACAAAAATTAAGGTTATTGATTGCAGAGATTCTTTTCAATCGGCCTATTAATGCTCGTTTTATGTAACAGGACAAATAGATCACAGTGTAAAGTCTTTGAAAATCCCCTGTGAAAGCTGTAATAATGCTTTAATGTATTAATCCCCTTAATCCTGTCAGACTCCCAAAGAATTTCTGTAAAGGCTGACAGGAAATCTCAATACTAACAGCAGAACCAGCAGCAGACGCTTTTCAATAGGTGGTTTTTAACTATTTGTCAGTCTGCTGGCTTTAAAATAGTCCTCAGCAGAGGGTGAAGGGAAGCTGATGTTTGTGAAGCACGGGGAATGATTTTAAGAGGTTTTGTGGTTTGGCTTGTCCTCTTATTTACATCATTGTAAATCAACACTATTTCTGGTTGTTAGCATGGAGGTGAGGATCAGTATTTTACAGGTTGTTTTTCTACATCTCCCTCCATGGTGTTGCTGGTGCCTGCATGACATTGGGGGGCTTCACCCAAGCCCCCAGCCTTGGCTCCTGCCTGCAGGTGCTGATGTTTGCCCTTGGCTCTGGGGCTCAAACTGCTCTGTGTGCTACCGTGGGTTCGCTGAACTCTTTGAGGAGTCTGGCCGTGCTGGTTCGGGGGTTATGGTATGTAAATCCTCCACCAGAACAGCCATGGATCTCTTTGCTCAAGTGGCTGAATGTAGGGAATAATTTTAAAACAAAGGAAAATCAGATAAGGCCACGTTAGCAACATAATGGCAGTGCTTCTTTGAAAGGTGGCACCTCCAATTTCAGACACGTTCTGAGCAGTCTATAATTTAGATGGAGCTCAAGCATTTAGTCTGTAAGACTTTGTTTTTCCTCCTTCACCTTTTCTTTAACTAGTAAAGAAAATGACATTCTATGTAAAATGTAATAACCAATAATGAATCCTTTAAAGTGCAACATTATCTTTTCAGCACACATTTCCCCTGCACCTCTCCTAATTATTTGATTAAATATGTGCCTTAGTGGTTTTAGTGTTTACTGGAGTGATCAGGATGAATTCATTTTCCTTGTAGTGAACAGAAGATTGTGTAATTGGGGATCCTGTGCAGTTACTTGCCTTTGTGATATGGGAGGAAAAAACAAAACAGTGACAGCTATATGTGGGATCAGTACAGCCCCTGTATTAACTCCGAGCTTGCTTTTGATTTCATTTACAGCAGTACAAATGGTTAGTAATTTCACCAAATCAACAGACTTGCTCTGAGCATAAAAACAGACACTACATCCTCCCCCCTGCTACCTCTAGTGCAGCTGGTGTCTCAGCATCTTTCCTTCCTGGTGAGCTAGTTTAGGAGCAGATTTTTCCATTCAAGGGCATAAGCAGAGCACAATGAAGTCCCCCCTCATCACAAAGCCCTTCTCCCTGATTGCAGCATTTCCTGGTGGAGCAGTGGGGATGGAGCAGGTAACTCTCTAGTTGGGAGTTTCAGACTCTTTCAGATAGACACTCCGCTTTCTGGAGTGTCTGTTTGCAAATTAACATCAAGTAAAGCCTGCCCAGACGCGTTTACCCTCCACCAGTGCATTGCTGTTCTCTCCTTTCTTATATCTGTATTTTCTTTGGTCTGGACTCCTCACTTGGACAAAAAACTCTTGATATGCTTTGGCTGGAAACTCCCATGATGAACAATGGAAAACAGCTAAGAAATGAAATTACAGTGTGCTGGAGGAAACGTAGTCCACCCACTGAACATACCACACATGGGAGAATGAAAACACAATGAAGTCAGAGTAGAAATGTCTGTGAAGTACTGCAGCATCATTTATTAATCTCTGGTTTAGTGTACATGATGTGTGAAAGTGTACAGTTTAGAGGTTTTCATGTAAAGATCAATGTTTTCCCCAGGTAGGCGGAATAATTATTTTCTGACAAGCTTAAACTCTGAGTCACCACCAAAAGAGAAAGCCGCAGTCCTGGAAGGTAGCTCACGAGAAGCATCTCCAGCAGGAGGGCTCTCCTGATGCTCCAGGCAGAGCATGGGTGGAGTGTATGGCTCCTCACAGTCCCCAGCAGATATAATGGCTTATCCTGACTCATGCATTTTCCACTTTATCCCGTGCATTGATAGTGTATTTGAGCTACTTTTACAAGAATAGCATTCACCATTTTCTTGCTTAATGCCTCGGCAAAAGCTTTTTTTTTTTTTTTTAATAACTAGTGCAAGATGCTGTGCCAAGAAAAATCTAATACTCATCCAGAAAGGATTAACTAGATAGCATAGCAATACCCATCAGTTTACCCACAGAAGAATGGAAGTAGTTTCCTTTGGTGTAACGCAGTTTAGATAGTATTTCACCTTAACTTTTATGTTCAGACTGTTTGTAGTTCAGAGATAAGTCTTTGCAAGAAAATCGATAATAATTCATGCATGCACAACTCACATCAGCTTCCACAGGACATTAGGTTTTGTATTAACATAACTGAAAATTGGAAAGTTCCTTTTTCAATAGAGTAGAGATAACTACTGTTAAGTGCTTTTTCACATGTGTGTGTGAGTCCCATATGAGGAGGCAGATTGTAAAATATAGCTTTGTAGGTACATTGTTTCATACAAGCTTTGCATTGCAAGTGTTTCCGAAAGATAGCATCAGAAATTCATGACACATTAGACTAGCTTCATTAAAGACACACAGAGATGTAGGTTTCATCTAGAGAATTGTAAATGGCCAATTTGTCATTTCTTTACCTGTTGATCAAATAAGGATGAGAAATAAGGGAATTTGTAGGTCTGGGACTGAAAGGGAAGGAAATGTCTCCTTGGTACCATAAAATGTCTCTTTAATTAGTAGAGGAATGTCAACAGAACATAGAGCTTCGTGGCCAGGAATTCAAGGGAGAGTAAATATCATATAAAACACAGGCAGTGTTGGCCTAGGGATTATAGATTCCCCAAACTGTTTTAAACGATACCTCTACTTTCTCTTTGTGATGCTTGCATTCACTGTTCTATGAAAGAATGAAGTAAATTATATTTGTGGTTTAAAGGATAAAAGATAAAATATGGAGTCTTTCACTGTTTTGTGATGGCTTTAAAATCTAGGCCAGGTTTGCAATGATCTGTGACAGGTCAGTTCTGTAGCTCAGGTTTATTATGCTGAAAATCTGCACTGCAAGGCATATTCCAACATAAAAGAAAAGCACTGCTACCCCTAGAATTGAAACAAAGAAAAATAAGCCTTCTGTCGGTAAAAGTTCATGCTTACTTGTCATAAGATAGAAAAATAAATAAGCCAATCAATCAAGGTTCCCTTTAAGGTACAGAGCGAAGTGTAGCTACTGGCCCTGGTTTCGTGCTCCTTGCCTTCGAGGATTGCTGAGGTTTGGGGAGTGGAAGTGGCAGGGCTCTGGTCAGCTTTAGCCCATGCACTGGTTTCACCACAGCCCTTTCTGCCATACCTGCTATGCTATCTGAGATGATGTAAACCTTTACAGGTTTACATCATGTCAGCCTGAAGACAAGCATGAGCCAGTGCTCAGAGCTTGCTTCCAGTGCTGGAAAACAAGTAGAAATTCTCTGACGGTGCCCAGAGCTGCATGCAGACACCTCAGGATGCTTGTGTGTGCCTGGGCAGGTAACACCACCATCACTCTCCATCATATAAGCCAGATATGCACCATGATGTTAGTGGGGGGTCCACTGCTAATTAACTTCCTCCCTTCCCACATGATGCCATCCTTGCCTATCTGTTAGCTTCTGCTGAAGCCGTGGGAAGCTCTCTGTTATTTCTGCTTGGAAAAGTAGTCCATGGCTGGTTGAATATGAGCCAGTCCTAGTGGCCTGTACTTGTCTTCATTCACAGATGTGAAAGCGTGAGTGTTTAATTTCTTTGAAGAGGGTTTTAACCTACTGCTAGCTAGGTATTGGATGAGGTTTATCCATTTTATCAAATAATGAAAAATCAGAACACTCCGGAATCTGTTGTTGACCCGACTGGCACAACTTATTGCTCTCTGAGCTCTTCTTATTGATGGAAATTCTAAATCAGAAAAGCTGTTGTCTTCCTTGGTATGAACTGACTCATTCATCATCATTCTCACCAGGGAAACCAGCAACCGAATTGACTGTCAGGGCTGAACTCTTACGAGCAACTTCTCTAAACTGGGCCTGTAGAACATGGCAGGGCACCTCTCAGTAATATTGCTTCTGGTGTTCACTTGGTTGCTGGGCTGTGGCTTTTCAGAGTAGTTGAAGTCCCATATTGGAAACATCTGATTTGAGGTATCTACCACTCTGAAATCTATGTTTTTATATGGACACACTCTAAATCCTCCATGAAAAAAATCTGTTATTCCTTTTGAAAGTCCTGGTTATGGATTCTCACTGTGACATAGATTCACAAGCACCACAGCCACTCGATTAAAAAAGAAAGAGAACTCTACTTATGAAGTCATATGATCCTTCAATGGAAAATATTTATGTTATAGAGATGATCAGTTCTGTGGTATATTTACACTGTTTTATAGAAACATGCATGTGGGGATATATATTTACTCCAGTAATTATATGCTCCATAGTGCTCTGAGAAGAAAAAACATGCCAAGAATAATTCAAATAAATATTAAGGCCTTGACATAACTAGTATTGCAGTAATGCAGTTTTCTAAGTGCAAAAATTTTCCCAGCTCTTTGGTATGTCATGCAAGAATAATGAATGCAAATGCTGTTGATAGTCATTAAAATTCTGCAAATGAAAAATGACTCACCCCCTTCGTTAATTCTAGCCCATTGCATAGAGAACCTGTGAAAGCCTTTGTCAGTGACACTGTTAGCGTTGGAAAATGAGAAGAAGGTTCTTGAGTAGCTTTTCTGTTCCTGGGAAACTTTGTCCTTGTATGGTAGCAAGTTTTCTGACTGCCAAAATGATGAAAGCCATTGAACCACCTTATAAGTGTGAAACGGCTCCGAAAATAACAGCTGCATATGACAGTGAGACTGGGATGTGGTATGAAAGGGTCAGTGATGGTGCTGATCATGATGATTAAGGAAGGAATATCACCTATGCTTGTCAGGGAATTTGGCGCTCCATTTTGCTGACTTCTAAATAAAATACCTCCAGAGAGCTAGTAATATAAATAGGAACGACTGACAAAAGACGAGAACTATTTTAGGGACAAAGAGCTGAAAAAGTAAAGGGTTATCATTCATCTTGAAGCCCTGCTTACAGACCAACACCATCGTGGTGGAAGCTCTAACAACAGTTAATCTGTATGATGTGGGGCCATGGGGTCATCTTTGCAGGAGGCCACAATGCCACAATGCAGGAGGCAAGGAACAATGGGGCATTTGGGAAACTTGCTTTGGCATTACCCTTGCATTACCCTTGGAGCAATGTGCCTTTACTGCTGGCAGGACATTTCTTGGTAGTTGTGGTGATAGAAAGAGGCCAGAACTGGAAATCCAAGCTGGCTGAAGACAGCAGTAGGAATAATTTGTCTTTGACAGAGCTAAAGTCCTTCGTTTTCATTTAATTGGATAACGTGAGCTACAACCTTGTGACTTGCTAATTTGTTGCACTGGAATATGATTAGAAGATGTTTTTATACTGGGTGATGAGGAATTTTAATAAGACATTTCTGAGGTGGGGCTGTTCTGACACCAAGGATTTTGTTACAGTATTTTAAACTCATTGTGACTCTAATGATGTTACAAATGTGGAAGTGAGATAAATGTAAATGAATTGCTATTGAACCTATGAACAAGAAACTTTTAAAGTGTTGTGGGACATATGTAAATTAATATGTAAATGAAATGGTTTGGGTTATAAAAGGACGTGTCTGAGGAATGGCTCTTCGGAGGTTCTTTGGATCAGCATCAAGGATGCTGATCATTTGGAGCTTTTACATATGTTAATCATCTTCTTCTTCCAGGCCAAAGAGGCTATGAATATAAAAGTGCTAACAGGCTATTACCAAGTTGTTTGCAAGAGTCCTCATAATAGAAATGTTAACTGTATTGCTTAATTTCTACTTAACTAAACCTGCAGCTTTCTGTAATAATTCGAGTGTGATTGGATGGAATCGGATCTATCTAAAATAACGAGTGTAATTAGGCCTTATCTCTATTTAGTCTGACAGTCAACAAAAGGTTTGAAATGGAAATAAGTTGTTTGTGTTAGGGGTGATAGATAGGAGGTAGCTAAGGGATGGTAACAGAGGAAAGCACGAAGGGATCACAGTGGTGAGTAAGGAAATTGACCTTTGCAACAGCATTTTGAATCAACAGGGATTGCCAAGACTGTACTCATCCAAGCCAAAAGAAAAGTGTTAATCAAGATACAAGTTGATGAGAGACTTGCTTGATTTGGCTAAGGTCAGACAATGACTCTGTGGACTAGCTAAGAACAGAATGAAAATTGGTTAAGTCTTCTACCAATAAGTGATGATCTCAAAACTCCAACTTTTCCTTAGTAAAAAAGACCATTTTTTTGGTGTTTATTGCTGTTAGACTCACCCAGGTGGGTACCAATCTATTTCTTTATGTACACTAGGTCACATTTCTCTTTGGGAACTTTCAGCAGTGTCCCAGCACATCTCTAACAAGTGCAGGCTCCACACACCATATCTTGTATAAACGTGATGTGTTATATCAGGTGCCCTGTGTGGCAATGCTGCCTGGCCATTGCTATCAGCACTGCCAGTGCTCATGGTGTTCCAGATCCCCACAAGAGCTGCTGCGTGGGGAAGGCTTTTGTGGCCTTGGTGAACATTTGTAGGGATCCTCTGGCCACAGATGCTGGAGAGGCAATTTAAGACCTTCCAGCTGGATGCCTTGCTATCCCAATGTTTCTTAGAACACCAGCTGTGTTGGGTCCCAATCGGAGAAACCCTCTCCCACACCAGCTTTCAGTCTCTAGCTCCTTGCTCACAACAAGCAAAGACCAGCACCAGCAATGCTCCCGAGCTATGAAGAACATAGACTTACTTTTTGCTGTTCCAGTTCCCAAGGGTGAGTGGATTTTTATCATTATTGCTGTTTATTTTTACACCCTGCTGAGGAGGATTGCTCTTAGACCTGTTGGCCATGAGTGGTGGGAAGAGAAATTCAAGTTTTTCCCACTTGGAAATCGCTGAAGCAAAGAGTGATGCTACTGATATTTCTATAAAAAATCTTTTTGTAAAGTCTTTTGAGGTGCGCTGCTCTCCTGAGCTCGACTTTTTGAAGTAATAACATCTAATCTAATTTCTGATGTATTTAACTGAAATCTAATTTCCATTTTTGTGTCCTGTAAAGAACAACTGGCTCTGGGGATCCCTGATAAAGCTGTGGGAGGGACCCCCTGCTTCCTTATGCAAGGAACTAATCAATCTGCTGCCAGGAGTTTACACTAATATCTGTGGTGATTGCAGCTCACGTATAATGAAAACAAATCCTGTTCTGGCTAAAGATCAATAATTCATGGGGGGAAAGGGGGAGCCAGGAATGGGGGATGGAGACTGCAGGAGCATCTGCCAATGAACTGCTTTTTGAAAACAACGAGCTTTAAAACCAGAGTATAGGACAATTACTGAGAATTACTGAACATCCTATGGGTATGAAGAAGACCCCATGAATACAAAATATCCTCTCCCACCCCTTCCGAAATCCAATTCCTTTTTAGGAGCTCCTAGGAGAGGTATTTAGAGCCTATTAGAATGGCAGGAAGCCAGCTGTTAATCAGCATGTTAATTCTGGGGTGACATCACATGGACCAGTAGCGCTACCTGCATATGTTAAGGGTGAGGGAGCTGAGCTGGCAATCTCAGCCTGATTTCCTCAGTGTGCAACACCAGAAGGCTCCGAGATCTTTTGAGGACTGGGGAGCATCCAGGAAGGATGGAGAAAGCCTGGGATGCAGATGTAAAGCTTTCCTGGGTCATTTGTAGCACCAAACATTATTCATATGAAACGTGATGCATTTGCTCACCGTCAGTGCAGGCAGTAGGATGAGGGCAGAGGGCAGGCCCACGAGACAGCTTGGCTGATGTTTTGGCCACGTTGGTGGGGCTGCCGTTCCCATTAAACAATGCATCAGGCAAGGCACGGGTGCCCTGGGGAGGACTGCAGCATCTCTGGCCTCCAGCATGGTGAGGACTTGGCTCCCCAGGGCTCATCTCCACCCAGGCACCACACCACTTCGTTACACTTGCTGTGGGCCTTAATATTTTACCATACATGTCCCATATTTTAAAATATTCATTGGACATGGGCTTAGGCTGTTGTCACAACATCCTGAATCAGATCAGAGAGGTGATGTTAACAAGTGTGACAAGGCAGAGGCTGGCCTGTTCAGCCTGTTTTTTGTCCTTCTTGTCAACGTGTGAAAGGGTTAAAAAGCTGCCTGAGACTCTCCTTTTGCTGAGACAAGAGAACTAAGAGTGTATTGATTTCAGGCTTTTTTTTTTTTTAGTGCTATGAGCTCTGTTTTTCGCTTGCCCTGCAAAAGTGATTATTCAACATAAATACAGACAGTTTACAGTGTTTACAAGTTAGCTGATATAGCAAGTCTCCTTGTCATGTGCTCCTGGAATATAGGGTAGGGTCAATGTTGCCAACCTTGAACATTCAGGAACCATGAGGCAGTGCTTCTAGAAATCACAAGACTGGCTCCAAAATCATGAGTGTTTTTTTTTTTTTTCTTTTAGTGAAAGGAAAATGTCCAGAAGTTTGCCTTATTTTTTAAAGCCTGGAGGGGCACAAGGTTGCAATTTTCAAGTTTTTCTTCTCAATGAAAAGGGGGAGATATTCACATTGTCTTCCTTGCTTATGTTAGTTGAGTCTTCATGGCTCTGGAAGCTGGAGTTTTAAGACTAAAATGCCAAACATTATGAGACGATAGTGCCAAGAGCTCATGGCATTGTATCAACTCAGCTGCATCTTGATTCTCTTTGGGAATCAAAAATAAAGGGATAGGAAAGTTCAGCTTCCTCCCCAAGAATATTTTAGTGTGAACTAAAATAGTCTGTGCAGTCATCTGAAAATACATAGGAATACAGAGCATTAGTATTTTTTATACCCCCTACTATGTCACCCTTAAAACTGAAGGTAGGAGCAAAACGAGGTGAGTCTCTATATCAGAAGGATGACAAGTCTAGGAGATAGGCACTCCAGAAACACAACTACCACCCTGGCAGTGCAGGAGAGGTGGGGAGAGGCTTGAAAGCTGGACATGCCAGCAAGCACACCGCCCCTCTACCTGTCTGTGCAAGGGAGGGATTTGGCAGTGCTTCATCTCTAGGGGTTTTAGTGGAAACAAAGGCTTGTCAAGAAGAGGCATGATAGGGTTACGCAGGATATATTCTTTGCTGCAGCTTCACAGAGGCACTGTTAAAGGCATCTAGGAGTGTGACCTGTGGGTTATTTGGAAATGTCGATCCTCAGGCAGATGGCTGCTCTGGGAAGAATTTCATGCCTTGCTCTCTACCAAGGAGGAAACACTATTTCCTTTTGGTGGTATCAGGGGAGCAAGGATGGTTTGGAAGAAACAGGAAAGAGACTGTGGAGACCATCCCACAGCGGCACCCAGCCCAGCTAGAAGGTACCCTTGAGTTATGACCTTGCTCACATCTCCCCAAGCTCCCTCTAGACCATTTCTGATGTGTTTTCTATCTATGTGTAAGCACAGATCATTTTTATTAGAGATTAAGCCAGGCTAACAAGTTTTATATCTTTATCTTCTCACTCTCTCTGATTTTCTGCTGTGACTGCCTCTGAGGATCACTCTCCGGTGCTATCTCCCAGACCCTCTTGGATCAGGGCTCATGACCTGACTCTGCCACAGACCTCTGCAGCACTGCTCCTCAGGCACTGCCAGGTGAGACAGCACCTTCCTTTGTGAGCTGCAAGGCAAAGAAAGCAGAAAGTCAGCTCTCTTTGCCACAGAAGAAGGGGTTGATGGAGAAGGAAGTGCCTGGGTGGACAAGAGAAATAAATGGTCTTCTGCTTTTCCTCCCAGCTCAGGCCAGGCTGAGCAGGCTGACGAGCATCTCACAGAGGCAATCTTCCTCTGTCCCTGCTGTAATAGTTCGTAGCTGAAAAGAACATCAGGTTCCCAGGATTGACAATCCAGGAGCTTTAGTCAGTGCTAAATTCACTTTAATAATAATCCCTCAATGAATCAGGTGGGAAATATTTCACAAGCTTAAAACACCCGTAAGATTCTCTTAAATGGAAGCCCAGGAAAGTGAGCACTGCCAATTTATTCCTAGGGTGGACTGGGAAAGAGATAGTAATTTTATAACGTTACAAAGCTGTGTCTTCATAGTGGAGGGAAACATTAAAACGTTCATGAGCAAGGTCCTGTTCATTTTCTTTTTCTCCACTTTAATACCACAATCTTTTTTACCAATTGAAGCAAGAACTAGAGGCCAGCATCCCATCTGCCTCTGCTGAATGTTAAGCTGATGTATGCAAAATGGGAGCTAGCTGGAAGCCCAGTGGACTTGCATGGGATATGGAGACACAGCAAAGGCACATATGCTGCAGCTCCAACTATGTCATTTTACTGCTATATGTAAAACACCATCTGTGGTGCAGAGACCTCTGCTATGAGGGAGATGCACATTCAACCCAGAAAATTGTCAACTGAAGTGCTATAAAGCTCACTATAAGTGTCTTCATCACTCATTGCTTGAGAAAAGCACCTAATATCATGGAATGCTGTAGTAAGAACTAATGTCGATGTAGGAAGCCAAAAACAACACTGGTGTAAATGGCTGCAGCTTGGCTGCCTTTATTAGCACAAGTGGATCCAAGCTCTGTGGATCTCATGGATGGAAAGGGGTGTAACTCCACTGAATTTTGTGGTGCCTTGGTGCAACACCATTCAGAAATGCAATGAGGGGGCTGGAGTGTGTTTTCCACATGATTTAATTTGGCCCGTAACCATTGCTTAAAGATAAATTTTATGCAGAACAGAAGGGCAGGGGTGCCAGACTCACATCCTCCCCTAGCAGGGCTGTGTAATACTGCAAGGTCACTTGGAGTTAGTCTTAAGCTTCATGTTCACATCTTTCTCCAGGCAACAGCAGCTAGGAACAAGCTGTCTGCCGCACATAGGGGCCAGCAACTTCAAAGATGTTAATACCCCATTGCTGTGAAAGTCTGGCTTGAAAGAAGGAAGGTAAATAGCTATACTTTCTTGAGATGTGTGGTATTACTTATTGCCACAAAGTGCCCTGGTCTGGTGTCAGCGAGCTTAGGAGGTGCTTAGGAGCAAAATGGATGCCATGAACTTTGCTTCAGCTCCACAAGTCAGACCTGCTGTGCAAAAATGAAATCAGCAACGAGCCTGTAGAGCAAAGAGCTCATTAGAATTACTTCCTGATGGAGCAAGGAGAAAGAAAGAAAATAAAAATACATTCCCTTTAGGTCCCTGTAGAAATGGCTGCAAAATACCTGCTTTTACCCTTGGCTGATGCTGCAAAGGCCTTGTGTGTGCAGTGCTGACCTGTCCCCGCTACGTGTCTCTGCCCGTCCCCATGCCTGGCAGCCAGGAGCTGGCAGTGAGGGGCTCTGCCATGGCCAGTGGGAGGCCTCGTGCCAACTAAGTGGCTCATTAGCAGTTGCAGCAGTGGGGAGCTTGCTGTTTAGTTGCTTTGCTCTTGCCTGTAGATTGGGCTTGCTGTTGAGCTCGGTGCTCATAAAAGCAGTGGGGAGTTTAGAGACGTTTGCCTCTCACCAGCAGGCAGCGGCTCATTCATCACAGCCACAGAGGGCTCTGGGGTGGTGGTGCAGCCACGGCCGGGGAAGAATGGCTGGGGAAAGCTGGCAGGCAGCTTACAGCCATGTCAGGAGTGCAATGGTAAAGCAGAGAAGAAAGCAAGGGGAAGATGCTCTTGTTCCTCCCCATAGTGGCACCTGTGTTTATGGAGTTTCATTGCTGCAATTGTTAGAAATGAGGAAGAGGCAGAGATACCAGCTTAGAGGGAATAAAAACACTGAGTTTTGACTTGTTTGTAGGGGGACATTTGGAATGTGTTCTGTTTAGTATAAAGCCTCGTGATTTATTGCTGGAAAGATCTAGAAAGACCAACCTTACATGGGCTTGGACTCAAGCTTTAATCTTTAAACCATCCAAGGCCAGGCTGGATGGGGCTGGGGGCAGCCTGGGCTGGTGGGAGGGGTCCCTGGCCATGGCAGGGGGCTGGGACAGGATGATCCTTATGATCCCTTCCAGCCCAAACCATTCCGTGATTCTATGATTAAAGATCTGTAGGGCTCCAGGAAGAGTATACGTGCATTAGATCTTAGTACAAACATCACAGAAGTACTAATGGTGGAGGAAGCCCAAAGAACAGATCTAGAAGAGCTCAGAGGGAGGGAAGAGTCCCATAAATGCTGGATGAGGGACACAGGAGAGAGAGAGAAGGGAAGGATGGTGCTGACAGGACTCCTTGTGGTGGCAGGGCCTGCTCACAGCTGAGTTATGGTGCTGGTGTTCAGTGCGTGGTAATTGCTCACTGCTCCTCCTGCCTTGGTTCTGAACTCATTCCTGCGGTGCATCTCTGTACCTGGCCCTCCTTCCAACCAAGGGCTAAAGCCTATACTCAAGTAAGAAGAATAGATACACTGGGATAAATGGAGGTGCTGCAGATTAAAGATAAGCTTTGCTGAAGAAGTACAAAACTCCTTTGCCTCTCTTCTCTGAAATGCACAAATTTTGACCTTTGCTGGAAAAACTGCTGCCACTTCATCATTATCAAAATATACAGACAAATGACCCTGAGTCTGCAGCCTTTTCCATTTTCTCCGCTGTGGGTTTCCTATCTTCTCTCTCCTCATTTGTATTGCAGTCTCCAGAGGACAGGGATTGTACTCTTTCTTGTCTCTCGGTAGCACAGAGTGAACCATCAGAGCCAAGCCTATAATCAAATTGTAATAATCTTCCCTAACTGTAACCAGACTCCATTTGTTCCTGCAGAAGCCACAGCTCTGTGAAGCCTGGGGGCCAGTGGGTTGAAAAATACTCCACCATGCTAGCTTGCAAAGCCCAGGGAATAAACCCCAGCACTCACAAACTCACACTTTCATTTATTACTGACTATTAAGCTAGCAACTAGCGATGCTGTTCCTGATCAGAGTACACAAAGTATTCACAGGTCCTTCCCCCCAAAAAGTTTACAATGAATATAAGATGCAAAAGGAAGAGTTGTTTCTCTGGTTGAAGTTCTGAATATTGCAAAGGCAGCTGGCTGCAGAATCAGGGGTTAAACTTTCGTTTGTTTGTTTTTTTCTTCAAGCTCCAGCACTGACTTTTCCACAATGCTCTTCTCTTTCCCAAGCATGTGATGTGGGGACAGTTATGAGACAAAATGTGCCATTCTTATTCTTTTCCATTGCATTTTTTTACCGCCTGCCATCACGGTCATCAGGGAAGAAAGACCATTTTGTGCAGTGAATATACCCAGAAGGTAACATACTCTGAAATCAAAATGTTTTGGTCCTTCTTCACTGGAATACAGAATAACTCAAACTTCTTTGCTTGTTTCTTGCTATTGGAGCCAAGTGCTGCCATTTGAACTGGAAACGTGGCATGGTTACTAACGTGGAAATACCCCTGCCATCTGCTCCACCTTGATTCAATGTAAACCACAGCAGGGTTAACCCAGGCCATATAACATGCAGCTACTGGTACATTCATCTGATGGGCAGTCTGGCACAGCCTGAACACATTCCTTCATCACCGGCTCATTTTACATGATCAGGCAGTTTTTGGGGGTACATTTTGCAAACCTTTATACCTTGCATCCTCATTGTCACAAGCTTTGACCTGAAGCTGCAATTTAGCATGGATTAATGGAGTAAATGTTAGTGTTTAGTCCTCTACCCAGTGCCAGGGGAATGCATAGCAGCCTGATTCCTGCTCGGTGTGGGGTAAGGACCAGTTAAGTTTTGCCAGCATTAATTTTGATCCTTCAACCAGACGCTTATTGCAAGGTTTGAGGGCAGTGCTTTGCTGACAGTCGCAGTAATATCCAACACTTTATGAATATTTCAGTTTAAGCAATGGCAATTACCGCTTGCGCATACATTCTGCAAGGGGGGACAAGTGCCAGTAGTTTTTTGCTTGCCTCCTCCTTGTTGGCAGCTCACTGGCCACCCCTATAAGTAAATACTATGCATGGAAATGCAGCAGATTAAAGGCACCTTTAATGTTTCTATAGCATGCACCCAGAAATGTCATTAAAGATAGATAAGTAGAGTCCCGTGGCACCATCTCTAATTCATGTGTTTGTGACTTTAATCCTTAGCTTGATGGTGTTTTAATTGACAGAATGTAAATTCCTTTTTGTGGTAATCCTTCTGGTGCAGGGAGATGTGGACAGATGCTCTCAGCTCACAGGCAGTGAGTGGAAATAGGCAGGAGGGGCTGGTGCTGTGGCAGTATTTGCACAAATATTTCCTGATTTTCTTTTGGTGTGCTTCACCTCCCAGCTACCCACTGAAGTTCGCTGAGATTGTGTCTGTCCTCTCAGTCTCTCTCTTCAGAATTGCTGAAATAGAGCTGTAGCTTTTATTTATTTTATTTTTTTTTTTTGTATTAGTATTTTCTGGGGCCTTTTGAGCTGCTCCCAGTGAGGCTCTCAAGTCTGGTAAACACAGGAAAAAAAGAGGAAAAAAAAAAAAGGAAGCCATACCTGACTTCCCTGAAGAATGAACCCTCCTTTCCAACAGCTTTCAGCTGAGGAAAATGATTTCTTGCATTTCTTTTCCATCAGGAGTGGGAATACCTGCCACTCTGGCTTTATACCACCGGAGGATGACCAGTTAAAGGGAGAGAAATGCAGAGTCTAGCAGCAGTGAAGGGAAGGCAGCAGCAGCCAGACCCCTCCAGCCCTCCCTCCAGCATACAGATGTATCCTCTGGTAATTTAGATTCAGATTAACTTGGTGACCCACCAGTGCTTTCAATGTTTGCAAAACCAGTGGAGATCTTCCAAGCGAAGGCATTCTTGTGAGATGTGTGGAGCTTAGCATAATTTAAATCAGCCCTTGCTGTGCTTCTGGACCAGCTGAACCAGCTAAAATGGAATATACTTTTATAAAAGTATTTTAAAAAAATTAGGCAAGCTTTTCAAGGCTGCAGAAAGAGTGGTGTTTCAATTTTTTTTTTTTTAATTTTACTTTAATTTGTGATAGTTTAGTCTAGCAGCTTGTGTAAGCACATTTCCTTCTAAAAACAGCTTTTCCTTTCAGAACTGACCCATAATAACTGAAATCCTGGCTGTTTTAGTTATTTGTCATACCAGAAGGTCCCCCACTGAGTACAATCAGAGTTTTGGTGCAGAGAGCAATGAATAGCATCCGGGAAATAGAAGTTAATGGCTTTTTATTTAAATATCTCAACATTCACCAGTTTGGGGATATGAATAACATTTTCAGGACTTTCAGGCAGTTAAGCTGTGACTTTTCCATCTCACCCATTCTGCCCCATCTTCTTTTTCTCCTGGTCAGATGCTATCCTTGCTGCCTGCACTAGGAAAGCCAGAGCAAAGCCAGGCAAACTCCAAAATCAGTGGTTTCTTCCTAGCTTTCTGTTCTTGCCACACATGATTAGATTGCTCTAAATTCCCTTGAACTGTTTTCCCAGGTAGCAGAGGCTGCTCGCCAAGGATGTACCGCGGTGCTCTGACCTGCCGCAGCTTGCTTGCTCAGTGATAGAGAAGGACAACTACAACTTACGTGTCCTTTCTCTGCATTTCTGCTTGATTTACTTGCCCTAGATTTAAAACTTTGACTACTTCCCAAGTTGCTGCTGAAAAACAAGTTCCGTATGTATTACCCTTCATCTGCATGAGACACAGAGTGAAAAAGAATACATTTTTTCTGTCCTAAGCTGTATCATCTGAATTAACTCGCAGCACGCCTGACTGCAAATATGGGGTTTGTGCAGATCTTCTCCCTCTCTCTGTTTTTGGAACATCATTTTAACTTTCTGAGATGCTGCTGGGTACCAGTGGAGGCAGGACAACTGTGCCATCACACCTTTTTTCAGGGATCTGTGGGAGCCAATCAACTGAAAATCCTCTTTCAGTGTGCTGTGAAACCCAGACCTGAACTTCCAAGCATGAAACTAAAGAGTGAAAGTCCAACAAGCTCCACTGTGGATTTTTTTTCCTCTAATAGAACCAGTTGGGGATCAGAGCGTTTGTCCATTATTTTTCTAGCTGCCTTCAGCCAAGCTATGCATCTCTTTTCATCTTTAAATATTTCATTGCTGTGAGTTGCTGGGCTGATGTACCACACTGGGGTGTGCACCCAGTCCTCGGACGTGCCTCTCTCATCTCCTTGGGGTAACGTTTTCCCATGGCAGCTGGCAGGTGATGGTTGTACTTTGTAAGACCTCTTGCAGCTCCAGCTCGGTGTCTAACAGATGGGTCAGTGTTGGTGGAGAAAAAAATGGGGCATCGAGGGGTGTGGTGGGAGCAAGGCAGGGGCTGATGGAGGGCAGCGTGGTGGGTGGTGTACTCGACCTGACGCAAGACAGACAGGCGTGTCTGTCCCTGACTTCTGCTTGTGCAAAGAGAACAAGGACCATCACGCAGCACACTGTGCTCTCTGCATCATTACTGTTGTCTGCTGCCCTGTTTGCATATTATCAGTCTCAGCACAAACACAAACATTTTTGATGGAAAGGTATCATTTCTACTTAGATACACTCAGCAAGTCTCAAGGAGCTTGATGTTTACCAGGCTTATGAGGTTCAAAACTGCCCATAACCAGACCAATGAACCGTCAGTGTCATGGTATAAAATCTTCTTAAATATAACTCAGTTCTCATCTCTGTCTGGTCTAGGGAAATTTTCTTAAAGAACCATTTGAGTGACCCCCTGCTTTTCTGCCAGTCGTCAAGCAGCAGGAATCTGAGCAGATAAGTGAGATTAATAGCACTGTTAGAGACAGATTGGGTGGAATACAAGTTCGAGAGGTGGCAATTTCACTTCCCTCAACCTCAAGACAGACTTGCCATGACTTCTGCAATTCTAGCCTTCCATGCAGGATTATTCAGGCACATTACTTTTGGCATGCAACAGCCTTGGGTGTTTTGTTTGTTTTAGTTCGGTATCCTCATGCTTCCTTTCCTGTGTACCTTTCTGTCAGCACTCCCAAAACCCATCTGCTGTTCCGATATAACATGCTCTTCTTCCCACTAAGCAGTGTTTGAAACGTTTCCCCCCTGCATTAGGAGACTTCTGCTGCTCACCTGGAGTTCAAGTAGCATTTCTTGGGCATGGCCATGCGAGCTGCAAAGTCCAAGTTAGACTTGTTTGTGTTGGGAAGTCCAACAGCTCAGCAGTACACAGAGTCCTGATTAGACCTCTACAGGAAAGCTTTGGGTTTGTATCTCGAATTCCCTGTTTAAGAAAGCAATATATTTCACACTAAGGTCAAACAGAAATGTTTTATTCAAGCCTAGAAGACCTTCTGTTTTGCCCACAGTAATTCAAAGATGCATTATACAGGTTCATTACACAGCTTTTGGAAGTTTTTCCTTCTGGGACTATACTTCTTGACCAATTTACAGTTTCTGAAAACATTTGTCAATTTCTGTTCACTTTTGTCAACTGTGTTTGCATTCAGCAAAGCCCCAGACACACAGACACATACTATGAGCTAGTCTGATGGACAGGAGTTTGAGGGCAGTAGTGCAATATCTCATTTAACCCCACATATACTGTTCACTTTCCAGTTTACTGTTCCCATTATTAACAGCGGAGGGAAACTCGGGAAAGAAATGTCATGCAAGTTGCACTATGTCCTAACTACAATGAAAAGTTCCCTGTTTAATGCCCTGAAAGGTAACCATAATATATGAAGAGTGATTCAGTTTCTCTATGTTTATTGGACCAAGTACTGCTGAATATAAACCCTCACTGATCATGGACTTTACAGCATTGTATCGTTTCTGAAGACTTCAGTGGCTTTTGCATTTTCATTTCATAATGATAAATTACCTGAAATCATTCCTCTCAGAACAGATTCCTCCAGCTTTGGCTCCTGCTAGGATGTTTCATTTTGTGTTGAAAATTGCAATAGAAAATTTCCTTGAGCTGTTGATATGTCAGAATAGAGTTTATTATCACTCGCAGTCCCAGCGTATTGGAGCTGTGTGAAAGGTTTTGTAAATAATATGACACGGGTAGGAACTCATTTGATGCTGTGATAGGTGGTGAATATTCCTAGCCAGGCAGGCAGGGTGAAATGAAGTGGCAGGAAGTGTGACCTTTTCTAGTAAGAGGCTTTCTCGCTCTGTAATGTATATTGGTAATTAATTAGAAATGTTAGTGCAGGAAACAGGATTTCAGTGGCTGATAATGGCACAACATGTTGTCTTGTATGTATTATTACAAATGTTTGTTGTTCATATACCTCCATAATGAGCTAGAAGATGGCTTCTGCACACTGTCTTTAAAAATCTGGTCCTACAGCAAGCATATTTTTGAGAGTGTATGAAACTTGCTGCTTAACACATTTCAAATGTCTATCTATAGCTATCCCACTCCACTACCAAAGGTGGTGTCACTTCAGGGTGAACTGGAGAGCTGACCCTTCCACATGCCAGTTTTTCCAAATGCATGTTAAGAACATTTCTTAAGTATCAGGGTATTGTAGATAGGAAACTCCTAGAATTTGAAACATTTTAAATGTATTTGTTTCAGACATGGTCCCCTAAAAGCAAATGGTTGCTCCAAACCCCTCTCCTGTGGTAACCTGAGTCCTGTAAGGGCTGCTCTGTGCTTTACTGGGTGGAAAATGAGAGAAGCTGCTGATAGCACCAACCCTGTAGTTAACAAATTTGTGTAAATGTTGAAAACCAAGTCTGTATTATCTTAAAACTCATACTCAGCTCTCACTTAAACCAGGCTAAATCCATTCATCTATTAGCTTTCAGGTGTAGGTTGCAGAAGGAAATTAATTTAAAAATGTATCCATGGTTTGCCCAAGTGTCATTATCGTGGTGTCTAATCACAGTTCTTCATTTACATATGAGGAAATTGACACATGGAGAGGTAAATTTTCTCATTATCACATGAATATCTAAGTTAGGCAGCTAACTGTTGATTGCCAGTTTTAACCTTGATGGCTCGTGTGTCAGGTTCCTCTTCTGTGTAAATGTGTGGAGGATCGGGAATTAGCCAGATTCCCAGCTGGGCTACAAGGCTCCTGAATTCCTCAGATCCATGCTGTTGAACCTGTGGGAAAGATGCTTTCAGCTTGGAGTTGTTTCTAAGCTGTTTATTGCAGCTCTCACTGTTTGTGGTGCGTATCGCTCAGGCCATTCCTCTTGGGCAGTTAGTCGTTCCAATTATTTTTAAAGAAATTTTGTGCACAGCTCAGTTCTGTATCCTTGCCTCTGCTCAGGGGTCTCCTGACACTTCCTACTGGTTTCAGCATTAGTTTATATGCAGACAGAGTAAAAATTTATCCCTCCTTCCCCGTTTTTTGGCTGAAATTTTGTCAGTGTATTTGTCATAGCCCAAGTGGTGTTTCCAACTGGATGCTGCTAATCGTTTACTATTCAGCACAGCTAAGAATGAGATTTTATTTTTAGGTTCTGTCACTCCATGTCTTTCCATTTTGAGATAAATCCGTCTCCGATGTCTCCTGTTTCAGAGCTACAAAAGCTGGGTTTCATTTCCAGCTCCAGATTGTTATTTCATTCATGTATTAACTTAGTTGTTAAGATCTTTTTGCTTTTATTTATCAGACGTTTCCAGAAGTTGTTTTTATTTCTCTGAGCCCAGCAGAAACTCTGCCCCACACTGGCTCCATCCCAGCCCTCACATTGCAGGAGGACTGCTGATTGTTGGCTGTATTGATTTATTACATGCAAATAAGTTTTAGAACCAGCACTGTTAGGCATTTAGTGCAGAAGCATGTTCACACCCTTGTTGGTGCTGGGAAGGGGTGACAGGGAACATTGGTTCAGTCTGTAAGAATTTTCTTTAACTTCCATCTTTCTACCAGCCTAATATCTCCCCAGTAGAAATTGCCTCTTCTGCCTTGGTTTCCATCAAAATGCTTTTCAGGAGTGCAAGCAAAGGGCTGGAGACATTGAATATAAACAAATCATAAAATAATGGAATGGTTTGGGATGGTTGGAAGGGACCTTAAAGATTGTCCAGTTCCAAGCCCCATGCCATGGGCAGGGACCCCTCCCACCAGCCCAGGCTGCCCCCAGCCCCATCCAGCCTGGCCTTGGGCACTGCCAGGGATGGGGCACCCACAGCTTTTCTGGGCAGCCTGGGCCAGGGCCTCACCACCCTCTGAGTAAAGAATTTCTTCCTTATATCTAATTTAAACCTACCCTTTTTTATTTTAAGGCCATTACTCCTTGTTCTATCACTACATTCCCTGACAGAATCCCAACCCAGCTTTCCTGTAGGCCCCCTTTAGGTATTGAAGGGGATATTTTCAGCTCTTTTCAGACCTGAATTTTCAGATTTTTTCAGATATTTTCAGATCTTTTTTTCTCTTTGTGCCTTGTTTCTGAAAATCTTTATGATTTATTTAAATAACACCATGCATTTTTCTCACACCGATCTTCTTCCTAGTGATGTTGCAGGCTAGACTTAGACAAAGTAGTGAAGAAAACAAATGAAACAAGAAGGGTGTGTTGGAGAACACTGGCCAAAGTAATGGAGGCCTGTGAGAAAATTTTGATTTGTTGGATGTTTCAAATGAAGACTGCCAAGGAGGTCCTACAGGTGGAGCCAGAAAGAAGAAAAACGAGATCTCACAGAGCCAGGCAACAGCGAACAGTTCACTGAAAGCTTTGTAAATATTTGCAAGTTTGGCCTTAGCTTCAGATTTATAGATGAGCCCAGACCACTTGAGCTGCACCCGGCTGTGCTGCGGGCAGCCGCACACAGCTCTGCGTGGCACGGCGAGGCTTGCTCACCTCCTTGTAATAGCTTTTCTAACACGACTGAAAAGCCTTTCTCCTTGTTGCCATTCTCTCTTTATATTTTATTTTTATTGTATTTCATGGAGGGGGGGACTATCCTTATCTTGTACCATTCTAACGTTGTCATGGGAAACTGGTTTCAAAAAGGCAATTTCTCTCGCTCGTTTTCCCCCTTTCCTGCAGACACGAGCGTGTTTGCGCAGTCGGTGCCCCCCTCCCTGCTCCTGCAGTTCTGCCGGGAGAACAAATCAGTCAGAGGCAGTCAGAGCCACCTGCACCTGCCCAGAGCTGTAAGGGAATCAAAAGGAACCCATCTGAAGCATGTAGAAAGTTAGTTGTTTGTTTGACTGCCTCTGTGTGCTGCTGAGAAATGGTATACCTTAATTCAGTCATCTCAAATATAGTTGGGACTGCAGAACATTTATGGTCCCCATTGTTTCTCAAGGGTAAGATATTTAAATGAAAACAATTTTTATATTATGTTTTTCCTTCAGAAGGCAACTTAGTCCAGCCTTGTGAGCTGCAGGTTGTCTGAAGGCCACTTTGGGAACTGTTGGCACAGAGAATGAACGGATCTGGGTGTTATCAGATCTGTGTTTTCTTTCTAGATTCCCCGCTGATGATCTGGGACAAGTCACCCCGTCACTCTGTGTCTCAGTTTCCCACCTGTAGAATGGGGAGAACCTCTATTCATTATAAATCCCTCTGACAGCTACAGCTAGGAGACACCTGTTAAAAATGAACCGGCATTGTGATCGTTATTGCTACCATTCAGACACTGGGTTTCCTCTGTGCATTCACCATCATGTGTATCCTTGGTAGCTGTGTTGTCTCTGGTTTCAAATTCTGCAATTTGAGCCTTTTGCTCTGCAGCCTGGTAGAGATTTCCCTTCAGACAGGCGTACCATGGGCTCATTAACTCATTTAAAATTTAACTCAAGCTCTTTTATATTGTTTCCCCACCCTGTCTAATCTCCTTTCATTCTTGCTATATGTGCTTATCCATGTGCTTTGTGAGTGGCTTGTTTTCCTGCCTGGCACCGTGCTTTGACTCTTGTGAAAGCCACTATATTAAATCTCTAACAAAATGTGTGTAAGCTATTCATGTCACACTCAGCACTGGGGAGCAGGGTCCGCTATGCTAATGGTCAGTGCAAGCTTCCCATAAACTACGTATATTCACAGTGCATGGTATGTTACCATCAGCTTATGTAGACATTTGAGAGCAATAGGGAGGATATAGAAAGGAAGATGTTTTCTATCATGTTCTTACAACTTATTTATCTCAATAAGCTAATATCCTAAGGAGACAAAGTAATGGTTTTCCATCTCCAATTCCATACTGGTCCTGCTGGCTTAAATTCAGTGAGTCACCAAGTCCACTGGATTTAGGAGGTAATAGCAGAAAGTGTCTTGGTCTCACCAGCCAGGAAAGCAACCAGTGTTGCGTGGAATTTGGTAGGTGGTTTCAATGCTTACAAGGGCAAACTCTGCCCGTAATTTCAGTGCAGTGGTCATCAGAGCTGTGTGGTGTGGAGCAAGGTCAGAGAAGCCCACTGGGGTTTTCAGTCCCCTCTGGCAGCCATGTAGCCCTGCTCTGCTGACATGCTTGCAATAGTGGTCCAGGTACTGCACAAATCCTCTTTTAGCTACTCCTCAACAAATATTGCCAAAGGCATACGAAGCAGGTTTCTAATGCACAGTCATTACCATCCACAGTGGCTCCCAAGCCCTCTCATCCAGTTGGGATGAGCCCCAGCATAGGACCGGGGAATTGCTCAAATCGTCTCACGTTGAGAGCGATGCACGCCCACAACAAATCCTTCAGAAATGGCCCATGATTAGACACATAAGTGATTGTCCACTGACGAGTTCCAAATAATGGACACATTTGAGAAAATGACAATCTGCTGGCAGATAGTTTGCAAACAGAAAAAGAGATAAAATTCGTCAGCTAAATGATTCATTATGGCTTCCTCTGACTTTTTCATAGCAAAACCAACCCGTGCATAGCTCCACCAGGCAGTTTCTGAGCTTTGCAATTTCTTTCTGTGATTGTCATGCATATAATATCTTATTACATTTGATATTAATGGCAGTGTGGTGCTCAGGTATTGAAAATCCATATGGCCTGTATAATATTTACAGTATGACAAAGTAATAAGTCACAGCGACAGCCTGCTGTCGTGCGCTTCTAGCATTTTGCTCCAAGCAAATGCAGAGATGTACCGCGATGTTTGTTGCGATGTGGATGAGTCTGGCTTTTAATTAGTTGGATTTGTGGCTTATAGTGGGGGAGCTGTGAAGGCTGGGGGTTGCTTTGCATATGTTATCGTGGCATGAAGACTGATAGCAGAAGAACAGTTCAAGTGCAGCTTGAAGGCTGTGGTGGTGGCTTTTTTTTTTTTTTTTCTTCTGGCCTCATTGCATGCTGGCAAAGCAGATGGAGAACACTATAAGAAAACCCTCGGCTTTCTGGTGGGCTGCCCTCTTTGCTGGAGTTGTGCACATGGGGAAGGGAAGCAGCGCTGCCTCCTGCGCTGCATGGATGTGGAAACATTGGTGAGCAGTTGAAATGGTTTTGGGAAAGGGGCACTGGGCTGTGATCCTGGAAGTGCTCAGAATCTGTGGAGATCCTCCAGGCAGAGAAGGGAGAGTAGCTGGCAGGGTGCAGGTAGTGGTCAGTGGCATCTCGATAGTACTGCTGCCAAGCCAGGGACAGAGCGTGAAGTTGATGCTGTCAAGAATGGGGATAAGATGAAGCTGCTGATGCGAATTTGAGCAAAGGCCTGGATCTGAGAAGGGAAAATAAGAATAATAATAAAGTAAAAATAATAATAAATGAACAAAACAAAACAAAGAGATTCAGACTCAGCTTGGTCTGGCTGTGTGCAGCCTGGGAGGGGAAGGAGAAGAGGGAGGTTGGAGATGATTGACAGGGACTAGACCTGAGCAATGGGAAGGAAATTGCTGTTGTGAATGGGAGGCAGAGATTGGAAGCTATAGAGACAGTCTCAGGGCAAGGTCAGGAGTGCAGAGCTACAAGACGAGCACGGCTAAAGCGTCAGCTCCTGGGGAGACAGAATGAGCAGTGTGGCTAAGCCCTTGTGACCCCCGCACGTGTTAGGTGAGGTTCCTGCTGCTGCTTTTTTTTTTACAAAGCCATGCGAAGCAGTCCCCATAATTCTGTGCCTGGTGACCGTGTTTATCCCTTCCTCTCTGCAGTTTGTACCTTGGCAAGCCAGTCCTGCCCCATGGAACTGGTGAAGTCGCTGGGCCCCGCTGTGCTGGCCAGGGGCTGTGGTGATGCCTTATTTCCCCACTCTTTTCCCTGCTTTTCAGATGTGGTTTCTGTGCCATGGGGGATAGAAACCTGCCAGCATCTGTCACTGAGACTCTGCTCTCATTTCTAGCCAGAAGATTTCTTATAACAATGGGAACTTATCAAGCTGAAAAACTTTCCAGGGACTCTATTTCTTGGGGGTTGGAGTGGAAATGGGATCTCCTCCTCCAGGACGTGATGGCCTTTTCCAGGGGACAGTTTAATCTTTTAGAGACAGATGAATATGAGACTCAATAATCCGGTAATACAAGCAGAAGATGAGGGGAGATGGAGAGAATTTCAATAAAGAAGCTGAAAGTAAAGAACCTGGAGCTGCTGTGGCTTCCTTCACAGTCCCTGGACAATGAACCTGGGGTGGAGCTCGCCCAGGGCAGATGGCATAATGTTGGCTGAAGGGCAAAAGCTGCTTTATAATTGACCAGCTAGTCCATTCCCTCCTCCAAATGCATGTTTATGTGCCGTTACAATTCAATAGCCTCCCCCCAATCCAATTCTTTCATTTTTCTTGCTTTTCAATAACTCTGTCCCCTATTTGCTCTCAGGCACTGTATTCTTGCTTTTCTCTCCTGCATCTTTCCACCTCATTCTGCACTCTTGTACAGGCTTTTCCTTTTCTTGGCAAAGATTGCCTGGGACCTGAGCTATGTATAAGGTTTCTGCTGTCCATCAGCGAAGGAGAGGATTTCATCTGGGCTGTGTAAGGCAAAGGATCTGGATGGAATGAAGCACATCACCAATTTCTGCTTTCAGCATACTGTCTCAGTAACAAACAGGGTACGAGGCCCTGTAATCCAACTGAAAGTGTGTGCTCACAAGAGGAGACTCATTGCTCAGTTTCCCATGCTATTACTCTGTCAAGCACTAGAGGAGGGGATAAATCCCAACAAAAGCCCCCAGGCTCCCACATTTATGAGTTATGGAAGTGGCACTTTGCTGTGTCCTTCCCAAAATCCCTGTGCAGAAGAGCCACTGTCTGTAACCCCCACAGCAGAGTTGGGCCCTCAGGGTTGTTTTTATTCTAGTAGAGATGTCATGTCTGACAGCTGCTATCACCCTGTGATTAGGCCAGCAATCAGTCCCAGCTTCTTTTGATAGAATATGAGCCCTGACTGATTAACAAAGTGGCCTTTGGCCTCAGGTTAATAACAGATTTCACAGCACTGCTATGGAGTAATTATTATTTTAAAAGGTCTTAGTGGAAGTTTTGATATTCTCCTACCAGCTTCTGTCCATCTGAATGCAGAATCAGTAAGTAACAATTACGGGCTTGAGCACCAGCTCAGCTGGAGATCTCATGGTCCTGATACATCAGTATTCTTGATGCATCTGTCACATTGCTGTATTAGATGGACTACTGTGTCAGGTTTGCTTCTTTTTATGACACCTCAGTGTATTAATCAACCAAAGTATGGAGTTGTCTCAGTCCATCAGTTATCCGAGTTATCAAGTTATCTTGTGTATCACTTTTCTCCATCTGTCAGTTGCCTCACTGTGTCAGCTAGTGAAGTCCCCTGGTAGGTCTGTCTTCCAGGTGTATCTCATTCCCTTACTTCTGATTGTCATAGAGATATCAATCTCTAAAACATGATGATGTCTTTTTTTTTTTTTTTTTTAGTTATATGAGCTTCTCAGTTTTCTGGGGTCTTTTGTTTTGGTGACAAAAGTGGCACAGATGTTTTCTGTGAATGGTGATACTCTATAATTACAGAGACCAGCTGCAGACCACAGACTGGACCACAGTCCCAGAACTGCACATCTGAGCTGTTTGTGCCTCACTGAAATAATACCTTGGTGCTTCACTGCAGTAATCTCACATTACTCTGGCTTGGTATAGAAGTGTTGTTACCACCATGACCGAGTGTAACCTGTGAATTGTCACTCTAATGTTCAGATTAGTAAAGGAATAGATGTGAGATTCTGCTGAAAATCATATAGCTTGAGTGACTTAGATATCCAACTGACATATTCAGAGTGATGTATTGAATTAGGAGCTTAAGCTTAACTGAAAGTTAGTGGACTTAATTTCCTACATCTTCCGTATTGCAGGACATCGCAGAGCAATGCCCAAGTGTGGCACTTAAGGAGCTTACTGGGAGGCTGACAGAAAGCTTGTGGTGAAACACGGAAGTGAGCTGAGGTCTCTGAGTTCCCAGGCCAGCTTTCTTCTCTGCCTTCTTCCCCTGATATGAAGAGGGAGGCAGAGCAACAATGCCTATTTTGCCAGTTGTGGCTATCTCAGAAGCCAGAACCAAGGTGTAGAAAATGGTCCCTGTTAATGCCAGTAGAGAAGATATGGCAATTTCTTCTCCTACATGCTGAAAGGACCTCACTGAATGTGCTCCTTTACCTGCAGACCCCTTCAGCTGAGCAACTGTTTTTGCCCAATTAAAGGGTTTCCTGCTGCTGTGGTTGATCCACACAAACGGAAATAGAGGGGAGGCGTGGAGGAAGGAATCATTAAATCAGCAGAACAAAGGCATGAGGGCAAGTTAAAAGACCTGATCTGAATAAAGGAAACTCCTCAAAATATCAGCTTCTTTGTCTTACCTGTCCTTCATCCATCCAATTCTCCTGAATGCTGTAGAGAGGCTTTGTCATTCTCAATGACATGGCGGGAGGAACCAGTCCTTCAGCACGCTGCCTAAAATAGCAGCAGACAAGAGATAAAGTGCTCAGAGGGTTCAGTTCAGTCTATGAATGCTCAGAATTTCAGGGCCAGATCTGGATTATTCAGTCCTCACAATAAGCTTCCTCATCACTGATCCTTGGTGCTTTGTAGACCAAGCTGTAAAGATGGCCTCATTCGTGGTTGCCACTCTTGTGGACATGATCTATTTAAGTTAAGATAATGTGTGTTAGACAGGTGAGGTACCAATGCCACAGAGTATTGAAATTCAAAATTGGGCCCAGATTAGTATTATGTCTTTAGCAGCCTTATGTACCCCTGATTAAATTGGGACCCATACCTCCAAAATTCCTCATTAACTAGACGGTCACTCCAGCATCCATTTTGTCTTCTTTTCAGGTTCTTGCACAAGGTTTGTCACCGTGGTATTTGAGCAGCTTCCAGTGTGACTTAGGAGCATCTGACTACTAAGGTTATTGCAGCTTTACATTTATATTGTCAGAATTTCCCCTACTACTGCCTTTTTTTCCCCCGTCCTATCCTCTCCTATTTATCTAGTAGTTCACCTCTTGGATCTGAGCAGCATGACCTGTGAGAGGATCCCAGACTGACACTGCCAGTTCAAGAACTTTGATTGAGTTAATTTCCTGTAACTATGAATACAAAACCTCCAAAACTAGTGTATAGGACATTGCAACATGCCCTTACTTGCACTGTCAGCAGCTTGCTGTACTCGTACAGGACTTTGCGTCCTCACAAAACAGTTTCACCAAGAGACCTTTATAGTCCTTGTTAATATTTACAGTGGTCTCCTTCCATGTAAGAAAGCAACCCGAAGCAATGCAGTCGCATCACTCCCACAGATCCTCTCTGCTCCTTTGTCCAGTGTATGCTTTGTGCATCTAAAACATGAGTCATGTGTGTGGATAGAATAAAATATGCCTGCTGTAGTCACTGTGTTTCAAATGGGCAGATCAAACCATAGTAAACAACATCTTTGTGCCATGTTCTTGCAAAAATCTGTTGTGCTTGTGTTCCCCCTGCCATAGCTAGCTAACTGGCTTGCATAGAAGATAGCAGTCTATTGCGTACAACAGTGAGACAGACTTACTTTTTGGTCCAGTGGAAGATATGGAGGTTCAGATCCCACAGATGTTTCCTTTTGGAAGCCTTGGCTTCTGCTAGGGATTGCTTTTTGCCAATTCATGGCCAGAGCCCAGTAGGCAGCTGGCCTGTAACTACTGCTACTTTCTGAGCAGCACCAGGGTTAAATGGGCCTTGCTGTGGAGGAGGCTGTGTGTGCATAAGCCTTTTCAAAGTCCCTCAGCATTTATCATCATTCCTGTCTCCCAGCTAATGAGCAGCTAAAGTGATTTTCTATTGCTTGTAATTCACCAAAATTGTTCTAACTGTTCGAAGAGCCAAAATTGACAGGCTAATGCGGCCGTTCGCCTGACTGTCTCAATGGCTCATCGAAGGGTGAGCTGATTGCTGCCTCAGTGATCAGCTGAGGTGCTTCAGACAACATCATTTCTGTAATACATCAACAATCTGAAAGCTGAAAACAAAGGCCAGAGGAGAGCAATCATCAGTCACAATGCAACTCTTAAGGCTAAAATAGGTCAGGGCTGCATACTAAAGAGTACAAGGAAGAAAAAAATATTCTCCTATCCCTTGGTGTTCTTTGTCTTTCTGTGTTAGTCTTGAGGCAGTGTCCAGGTGGATCTGGGCATTCCTTTACTCAAGCAGACTCAATTAAGGTGGAATTAGGGATGGAGTGGTTTGTGGTAGTCTACATTCATTACAAGCAGGTGCACTGGAGAAGACATCAGCCTGAGACAAGCCGTGAGCATGTTGGGGGTAGTGTTTGCTGCTCACTCACCCTCTCTTAGTCCAGGAAAATATAGGAACTTCAGGAAAGAATGCTCTCATAAATGCAATAAACAAGGTCCAACAATGCCAGCCCCCGGCCTTCAAATCCTAAAGCAGAACATAAATCTAACTTAAGAAGCCTCCGATTTTTTGTTTACAGATATGTGTCTACGTATATATATGGACCATAAAAAATTTCACCATTGGTCTCAGGATTTTGAATTTTTACAGTGCACTTTGTTCTGAGTTTCTTTTTTTTTTTTTTCCAATGACAGGAATTAAAAAGTTATCTGAAAACAAAACAGAACACAGTTGGAAAGGCACAGCACTGAGGGTGCCATAGCACATGTCTCTCTGATGTCCTGCTGTGAGTCCCGGTTGAAGCCTTGTAGCTGAGAGTGTTGGAACGGCTCTGATACATCTGTATTTTATGGTACCTAATAATTCAGTAGACCTCATATTCCAAATATTCCCTCAGTGGAGGCAGAGGGTCTCTTTTCTTCTAATCAACCACCTATCTTCACAAAATCTGCAGGAGTCCAGTATGATTTAGAGTGCTTTACCCTTCTGGCCACATGGTTTGAAAATGGCCCACATGTTCCATCATTATTGTTGTGAGGGGATGAAGACCCCCACAGAGTGAGTACATATACCCCCTTTTCTTTAGGAAAAAAGGCCTAAGAAAACCCTTAACCAAGTTCTTACTTGGCTGTAGGAGCTGCAGCTTTCAGAGAATTCCCTAAATGGTTGGACTCAAGAAAAAATATCTCAACCACTGGGAAAACTGAGGCTACAGAGATATCTAACCAAGGTTTTTAGCATTCTGGATCTAGCTCCTTTTCTAGCTCAGGACATGAGTAAGAATACAAATGTGTGTTTTGTCCAGGTGCCTCACTGCAAACCCAATGGACCAGGCCTTTTTTTTCTGCCTCTTTGCATACATAGGTGTCACTACTGGAAGTTAAAGCATCTGCCAGTGTGGCTTTCAAGATCACTGGAACTCAAAAGCTTTCTCACATCATCAAGCACAGACCCCAGGGAAGTCATTTTAACACGGTGCTTATGCACTCAGCCTTCTATATCTGAGCTAGACAGCTTGAAACCTTGAAATACTATGGCAATTCTTCTATGTCCAGTCCAGTCTCTCATCATCATTAGACTGAACTACAGATGAAATTTGAAGGGATTTATCCAGCCACTTTCATCAAAGCCAGCCACTAAAGAGAGCGCTGAATATTTACCCCATGCCGTGTTTATTTATTCACCAAAAAAATTCTTTGAGTACAAATTAGTTTTTGAACCTAATTTTCAGAGTGCACTTGGTTTGGTGCATAAAACCTGAGTCTGTGTGAGCTAGCCACAGGGCTGTCTTAGCAACCGCTGCCGTGTCCTCAATAGAAGGGATAATTACACTAATTTAGTCTGATAGAATGATGGCTCTACCTTCAAACTTTAGAGCTGACTGAGTGACAAACCTAATGCTTTTTAAAATCAGAGGTCCCGGATTCAATTCTTACCATTGTGACCCAATAGCAGGCATCAGGCTGTGACTTACAATGGGTAAAAATATTAAGGGACGTATGGGATCAGCTTTCCTGTTCCAAGAAACATGAATAATTTTTGCTACACTGGTGCTTGGGGTCTTGAGATACTGTGTGGTGGATTGTACTTATGTAATATAAAACATGTCCTGACTCATTTTTTTTCTCAGACAAAATAAAGGTAGGAGAAAAGAAGAGGTAACATCTCCCTTCTTAGAGAATGAGCTGAGGTATAAAGTTACTGAACAAATTTCATGGAAGGACTGTAACAAAGGTGGGATTTGAATCTGTATCTTCTGAATCCCAGGAACAGGAGTTGCCCAACACAAATAACACCATTACATGCTTTTCTGAGACTTGTTTGCACATGTCCTGATCTCAGTGATGGGTACTTAGGAGTGTTTTTTTTGAAGGACTTATTTATGTGCTGGTCTTTGTTGGTTTTTAACATTGATAGAGGATGATTCTTCTAGAAGCTGGAACAGGAGCCGGGATAGAGTTGAATGACTGATTTAAAGAACCCACTTTGCTCTGTTGACTACTGATTGAGTGAACCCAAAGATTTTACTCTCATTAGCCTGAAGCTAAGAAGGAACTTAAGAAGCTAAGTTACCACCATCTTTCTTGTTTATTCACAGAATAAGCCCCTCTCATAGTAATTGTCCACATCTCATCTTCTCTGCCCGGCTTGCCTTTCAAATGGCTTGGTTTTGTACAGTTGGATGCATAGGACATTTATAACCAAAGTGAGAGTAGAAAAGCTAGAAAGTACATCTGAAAAAGAGAAAGTATGCTTAGATTTAAAGAATTGTCCCCATACCCAATAGTGACGCATTAAATCACTGAAGTTTCAATAACTCATACAGTATCTCCATGGAGATGTGCACCATATGGAGTTAATTAGTAGAACAACAAAACAATCAATTAGTTCCTTAATTAGTTTTCCTAAGAAATGATAACAAACACAAACAATTTATTCAAACAAATGCCCAGACCACAATGATAGTTTAATAGCCCCTGTGAAACTGGCTCCATGCTGAGCCCTTTCGTGTTACTTTGATTGATTCTGAAGATACCAGCTTTTGTCCAGCCAAAGTGTTTTATCAGTATGATCAATTATTTACAGTATTAGAACAAAGAGTGGAGATTTCTGAGTGGTTTTCATTATAAAAAAAAAAAAAAAAGAGAGAGAGAGAGGAAAAAAAAAAAAGAAGAAAAGAAAAGAAGCCTTAAATAATATGATCGTATTAAGCCAGGAGTTAACCTGGTGGTAACAGTTGGGGATTAAGATTATAGGGATTTGCCCTGCTTGCCACAGTATCACTTAATCCTAGAAATAAATAATATTTTTGTATCTTATCCAGACTGGCATTTTTAGTATCTATGTTGTTTGGAGAAGACTGATGAGGAACACACAAGCTATCCATTGACTTGGATGTATTCAAACCAAAGTGATGCTGGGAAGTGAGATACTGGCAATAGTTAGCTATAGATCATGGAAGTCAGAATATGCAAGGGAAAATGCAAATTTTCTGTTTTTATTTTATTTTATTATTTTATTTTATTTTATTTTAGGGCTGATAGAAATCACAGGTATTTGTATGAGGTGTTTTTTGGGTGAAGGGAGGCATCTCTACATATCACACCTGACTTTTACTGATCTCAAGGACAACTTGAGAACTCTGGAGCACCCATTACCTATGCACCAAGAAAAGTAAATATCAAAATTAGCTCTTTGCTGCACTCAGGAGCTGTGATTAATTGCTTGTTAACAAGATTTTCAAAGTACAATGATTTATCTGAGTTTGATCAGGCAGATTATGGGATATAACATTTTAATAAATTTATTGTGACTATAGATATATGTTAAAATGATAAATAGGTCAAACTGCTATAGATGTTTTAGTTCCAAAAAAATTATTTTTAGAATGTGTTTATGTAATGGAAAAAATATTATTTAACCAGTTGCATTTTTATGAACTAATCTTTTTCTGTAAAAAAAAAAAAAAAAAACACTAAACTTTAAAATGGTGATTTATTACCACAATTTTCCCCATAAATCTTTCCCCAATAATTTTTTTTTTTTTTTTTTGGCAAAAGCTTTCTATCTTTGCAGCTTTGGAGGAGGCTCAGACCTTGCAGCCAGAGGCTGTGTGGGGATGATGCTCAGGATGCAGACTGTGAGCAGTCGCACCCAGAGGGGACACATCTGGCAGTGCTCTTCGCGGGGGAACTCATCCACCGACTCGGGCATTTACAGCAGGGGACCAGGTAATGAAAACTGCTAGCAGAGAGAAATGGAGAAATGCAGTCTCTTGTTAAGCCGTCAAAGCCACTATCAGTCTGTAGTCTTCATTTCTTTGACCAACGAATTGGGCGTGTATATTTGTGTGCGCATCTGAGTCTTCTGTGAAATGAATGAACAAAATGGAGCCTCTCCCTCTTTTTATGCCCTTGCTTTCGTAGCTCCTTTTGCCAGTCAAGCAGGATGTAGGTGGGTTTCCAAGGTAGCTTTTGTTTCAGGAAAATGGTTCAGGACCCACTCCTAGTCTACAAAGGAATAGGTGGCACTCTTGGCTTGCTTTCTGGTGCACTGGCTATCACTGCAGTCCTTGATGATGCTGATTTAAGAAAAAGCTAATGTATTCTTTGCAAGTCTCAGTACCTGTGGCTTCTTTACAGCATCTCCACTTTGCTCTGCTCCTTCTGTTTATTTATTTATTTATTTTGAGGCCGTATTAAATAGCTCTTCTAACCTTGTGGGTGCAGTTTATTATTTTGCTGAAGCAGAGGAATAAAATGTCATTTTCAGGCCCGTGTGAGCTCCCTCTTCCCCTCGGCTTCATCCTGTGGGTCAGCGGGAGGTGGTCCAGCCACCGAGCCGCCGTCCTCAGCTCCCCAGCAGCCTCCGGTCGGTGTCTGAGTCGTGGAGGATAAATCGCTGCTTGCAGCCAGGCTGCTGGTTAGAATGTAAATGTCTAAACTTTGGAGAAGTGACCTCTGTTAAGTGGTTTAATGCAGTCTGTTGCCAGGAGCTCATGAATTCTGTATTACAGCAAGTAGTTCCATGAGATTGCAACTATCTTACTAATAATACAACCTCAACATATTTATCACAATAACTCAGGCATAGAGAAAGTATAAATATCTTTGATACTGGGAAACGAACTGGCTGCCTATAGGCATTCTCCTTGCATTATTGCTTTAACCCTTCACGGGTGTCTCTGTCAGGGACTGCTATAAACCTGGTGCAAAGAATCAGGTTTAACAGGAATTAAACAGTGATGGTATGTGTGTGCACAACATACTTTATTTAAAATTATTCAGAATGTTTTACAGATGTTACCAGCAGACCTACAGGTTGGATATGAGAAGGGTTGCTTCATAAACCTCTGAAGTGTGTCCGCTTATGCATTTGGGGTAGAGCAAACTAGGTTTCTCTCACTATGCTGTATATTTAGGAGAGGGAGTGAAGAAGAAAACTGTGTCCAGCTGAGAAAATACAATTTTAGGGAGGCAGAATTCTAATCTTGTTAGCTCAGGCCCTCAGGCACAGCACAATACTTGGGATCACCTCATGCTTTCTGACCCCATGTGCTGGCCAGAGGCTTGCGGGTAGGTTGCAGCAGGTCCAAAGTGTCACAGGTGGAGAGCAACCCCATAATTTTCTGAGAGTTCAGCGATGGGAGAGTCAGATGACTGCTTTTCCCATATACCACATGATGGATGACCTTCGTGTTAAGCCCACCCATCACTCCCCATGACACTAACCCCTCTTTGCCACGCTGGAGGGTAGGAGACCCAGCAGAAGCAGTGACGCTTGCTAAGCATAACCACCTTTCTCTGCACCTCAGATTACTCCGGAGGTCAGGCAGTGCCTGCCTGCCAGCACTAACCTTGTCTGACTTACACTATCTGATGTGATCAGAGACTGCAGTGGTACCTGATAGATTTTAAAGCACATGGATACGGTCAGGTAGAGCTGATTTCTCCATTCCTAAGGGATTTAGGACAGGGAAAATTAGAAGATATTATGCACTAGCATAAGTCTTTTGTGTGTGATCATGTCTATGTGATAAAGATAGTCATGTTCTGGAGTGATAAAAGCCTAATTTCATGGGCCATCCACACTGGTTTTCTTCAGATAGATAATGTTCCTGCTTCAAACATTTCCCCATTTTTTTTTTTATTTTTTATTTTTAGTTAAGATCTCCTTTTAAAACTTTGGAGTTGCTGAAGAAGTATCACTTTTTATGGTCATTTTACCCCCTTCAAAATATCTTCTAATAATTCAAGAAGAAGCAAACATTGGAGAGAGAGAAAAAAAAAGTTTTTGAGGTTCTGTTCTTTTGAAATATGGACTGTATACAGACAGGAGAAGGTCAGGGCTGTGGCAGCTGGGACAGCAGGGGAGGAGAAAATGTCAGAGCTGCTTTTTATTGTTTTTATGATACTACTTAGACCCAATAAAATGTGTCAATTTCAGATATAAACAACTTGAGATGGGTCCAGAAAAATGTGATGGCATTATTGAAATGTGGGCTGTCCTGCTGGGCTGCATTTCTCACTGCAGTTTCACGTTGTGATGGGTGTACAAACCTGGCCCCCAGTTTGGTGGGATCCTCCTGTAAGTGTGCATTGTGCTTGATGCACGGATTTCACTCGTATGTATTTATTTGTAGTGGGAGAGCATTTTCAGCTGTGAAATCCCTGTGAAATCAAGATTTCACCGTATGTTGAACTTCAGGCCCTCTGGATAACCAGGGCCCTGGTTGCAGGGGTGCGATGTGCTCTGCAGGCAGCTGGATCTTCAGCCTGAGTTTGTGCTCAGCGTGTTTAGGGCACCAATCTTGCTAGGTGCTAAGCATTTCTCTGCTTCTGCAAAACGTGAGCAATCCTCATAGCACCTTCTCTGCTCACTGATTTGGAAGGATGTGTTTAAAGCAAGCAAGGAAACCATTCCTTAGCTAGATGCTAACCTCTAATTTTCAATGGGTATGTGGACTCCTGTCAATTAAAGGGGATTTCACGTCTAAGGGAAGTCTGCTCCGAGGGAATATGGGCCCCAAATCAGAGCTGTGTGTATGATTTTAGAATGAGTTTTATTAACCTTTGCCGTCTCTAGCAAAATGGATTCAAGCTGCTTGCAGACTTTGCCCTGAAGTGGTTACTGCAGTGTTGCCCTAGAGAGATGAGAAGGGGCAGCCAGAAGCTACCAAGAGATGAGAAGGATAAACTCTCTCTCTCTTTTTTTTTTTTCTTTTTTTTTTTTCCAGTTTTTCCACAGCCAGCCCACTGAAGTACATTTGCTTAGCCACCCTTTTCAAGGCAAATGTCGTCTCAGTACGCTGTAGCAACAAAATAAAGGGAAGGCACTTCCTGATAGAGATGTAACTGTCTCTAATTGAAGTGCCTGGTAGTGGATCCCAACCTGACCTTGCCACAGCCTCATCCCTGCAAGTGGAGACCTCCGAGTCTCAGAACTTCTCCCTCTCTTGTCTATTTTAACAATATTTTTCCCAAGGCTTTCAGACTGACGAAACTTCAATTATCCTAAACTCAAAGCTAGGCAAACAGACAGCTGTCTGAGGACAGGACTGCTCTTGCCCATTTAGATCAGACACTTTCTCTCTAATCTTCTGAATTTTTCCTAACATGCACTTTATTTTTTAATGTCCGACTTTTTTTTTTTTTTCCCTCAAGCTGCAATCTTCTACACCACCGACAACAAAAATCCTTTTACTGTCTCTGGTCTGTGCTGTTTTCCCAGCCTAGGGACATCTGCAAAAATAAGCAGCCACACTGAAGACTGATTTCTCTTTGCATAAATACAGTGGTTATGGAAAGGTGTTCATTCTATTTTCCATAACCTGTCACGTTGACTTTATAATGAACCAGTTACTCAGCTCTGGAAAGCAGATGGAAACCTCTTCTGACAGCCCCTGTCAAAGGAATAGGCAGGAAGAAGGAGAAAAGAATTGCTGGATATGAACTCCTAGTACGTACATGGGCAGTGGCAGGAACTGAGGAAAGATGTAGTTTTCTGAACAGGATTTAAAGGCTTGATCAATCGTAACAATGATGGAAATGCTGTCATCAAATAATAATAAAAAGATATATAACTGGATTTACCCCATCAGTTATTTTCTTCCCTGGCAAAAGCAATGCAAAGCAAAGGTGCTTTTTGGAAACAGAATCAAGAAGCAGGCAGGCAGTCTATTTACATACTCCAAGCCAAAGGGAATAAATAATAAAATAAAAAACAACAACAACAACAAGGAAATGGAAGAAATAAGCATTAGTAAAACTGATCTAATCTCTGGTGTTATTAGTTGCACAAGCCAGACTGTTTGATAGATATACGTATATATTGCTTCTCTCCTCTTTCAGCCACGGCCTTATATAACATCTGTCATCTCCCTCGTCTCCAGTGACAGAGATTGCCCTACTGAGCATGCCTTGAGATTCAGCTTGTAAGGATCACCCTCCTCAAGCTGTAAACGTATCGGCTACTCCATGAATCTGGCATGGTGCTAACAGTGAATTCTGCTTGTGGGATGGGTAGGGATTCAGCCCTGGCACAAGCTGAATGTGTTAGCATTTTGCAGGGGCTGGGCATGCTCACTGTACACTATTATAAAAGAGTAGGCACAATAAGGAGTTGTAGAGACAGAGCCCAGGAGTTTCAGCTTAGTTTCCTAGGGAATTGAGATATCTGTGATACGGAGTCCGAGGATCCACCAGACCCCACATAACGACTCCAAACCTGTTGGCTGACATCAAACCAGCTTGGCAGATGGGTCAATCTGTCAAAAATTTTAAATTGCTCTGGATTTCATGAAAACAGACGGATGGAGGAGAGGAGGAGCCCTAATAATATCCCCAGGCTGCAGCGCTAGCTCAACCATTATTGGGTATCAGAAAATGTAAAGGGGCTTTGAGTCCTGAGACATAAATCCATCAAGTGCCCAGCTTCACTGGTTCTGCTGTTCAGGGAGCTGCTTCTTTAATATGGCATTGTTTCTAAAATTTAAAACCCTCAGGAGAGCTTCCAGGCAGTTTCATTCCTGCTAAACATACTTTCTTTCTCCCCCATATGATATAGTTAGAGCTGAAATCCCTTGAAAATAAAAAACTAAAAAGATGATGACATTTGATGTGCTAAATCCTAATGTTAAGTGGCAGAGGCAGCCGCAGCCTTCCTGATGACAATCAACAACCTCAAGCAGAGATGACGACCAGCATTAAGCAATACAACAGCCTGATGATTGTCTTTTGTAATTTTGTTGAGGACCACAAACAACGGGAGGAATCCAAGGAGGGGTGAGCTTGTGCATCTCCTACTCCACTCCGTCAAAGCTGCTGTTTCGCTGTGATGGGATCCAGGGAGGTCCTGGACCCCTTCAGTTATTTTAAGGTCAAGGTCAAAGATGAACGTGAGCTCAGATGCCATCAGACTAGCGTGATGAAGGCAATCCAGCATCTATAGCCAGTGTCCTGCCAAGGTTTATATAGCTTCATCCCTCTCTGCCTTTGACTTTCCAAGTGAATAATCAATAACTGTTTATAGCTGAAGGCAGCCTTGAAATTCACGTTTAGACCCAGAGGATGACACTTTACCCTTTTCCTGCGATGCCTGTTAGTTACACATGCAAAATCAATTGTCAGCATGAGGTGATGGGATTTATTGTTGTAGAAGTGTAGGGGAAGAAGGTTCAACTGCAGTTGACAAAGGACAACACAGGAGGATTTTATCAACTGAAAAGGAGAATGGCGGATGGAGGAATCCTCTCCCTCACCCTGGCTCCTACAGAGGTGCCTTATAAGCCTAAAATAGTTCTTATTTTGTCCCAGGGTGGGACAAAATAAATGTACCTGGCTGCACTCCAGAAGTGCCCTGTGGATTGTTGTGATGCTGCTGGTGCTGCAGTCCTTTGCATGTCACACTAAGACTTGTATTTGCAGGGAAGGTGAGCAGAAAGACGGACAAAACCCTAGAAAATCCTTTGCTACATGTTTACTGATCTATTCCATGAATTTTCTCCCTGTAGATTGCAAGAGCTTCCTGGAGAGCCCTCCATGAAAGGCTAAATGGGGAATCTTGAGAAGGCACTGGAGGACTGAAGGTATCTTGTAACTAGTGATTGTTATAATGGACAACAATATGGGTGAACTCCAAATTTATCCTGTTTCCACCAGACAAATCAAGGTAAGTAGCTCCAGCAGACCAAACCAAAGGGATTTTTGGCACAAATGGTAGGGACCACACTCAGGTGACACCAGCTGATTTGCTGAATTGGAATTGAGGTGGGTCTGGGGTGCTCATCCACCCAAGAGAGAAGTGGGGCGATCATTACTGTGGTGGAGGTTGGCTCGATAGCAGGTATGGATGTCTGAGGGTACCATGTTTGCCTTGGTGGGAGAGGCTGAGACATGGATAGCTGCTGTGGATGGGATGGAGGTAGGGTAGGCAGCAGGTCCTGGTGTGACACAGTAAAACTCTGTCCAGTTTGACGCGCTCCTTCTCACACATCAAACAATTTGACAGAGAAGGAAAACTCTGCTTGGAATACATATAGTGCTGAGGCTTCGAGGGCTTCAAAGGCACCTGAGAGCCGAGTGCCTGGATCCTATAAATAAATCAGAATTGAGCACCTAGCTGCCCCTAAGATGCTTTTTGAAAGTATGAGCCAAAAGCCAACACCTCCTTGAAGAAAGTCAGAGGAGGATTAGAAGGGGTAGCTGAAGGAGGAGAGCTGTGGGAAGAAGGACTCTTTTGCTCGTTTGTAAGGAACAGGCATCTGCCAGCACTTTAATCCAGGCTGATCGGTTCTCCTGGGCTGAGAGGGAGCCGTTTCTAGTGTGCAAAGCTGGTGTGTACAGACGAAAGTGCTTTCAAATATTTTTAAAGAGCCCTGAAGAGAAATGTGATTTTTCTGTGAAACTCCTGAGAGTTTTTAAGCATGGATTTGTTTGGGTAAATTGTGAGTGAGTGCCCTCCTGTGAGCACATGGGAACGGCTGTTTAATTGGCCTACACCTGGTGTTGATTATGATGTGTTTTTTTTTTTTTCCTAATTCCCCTCACTGTATCTCATTTTGATCAGCTTCACTGCTGTACCCCACAGCTTGGGTTTGGCACGCCTGGTATAAAGCATAAAGAGTGCTGGAAAAGTTACGAAAAGGCCTCCCCACCTTGGCATAATTCAGCCTTAAACAGCGAAGGCACAAATTGTTCAGCCTGGCTGGGAAGTGCTTGCTTTGGCTCCGAGAAGGGGAGAGAAGCTGGCTCTGTCTGAGGCTGTATTTTCCAACCAGGACTTCCTCTCCACTTGCTATTAGGTGCACAACAATATTTAAGTGCATGGAGCTGGAAACAAACCATGTCCCTCACTGCTGGCAGGTGTTGGCTGCCACAGCAGGCAAATGACTGGTGCAGTGTTCTGTCCAAAGGTGTAAAGACTTAATCTTGCTGCATTACAGCCTTGTCTTGCCTACCAATTAATTACATCATAGGTAACTAATTGGACCTTGATGTATCTCAGACAAACTGGGCAGGTCCCATGCCACGGGCGGGACCAGTTACACTGGTGTGGCTGTAGAGGTTGCAGCTGCGGAGAGCTGGGGAGCAGAAGGTCCCGCAGACTCTCACTGCCCAGTTGACCCTTTCTGGGGTCCAGGTCCCTTTGTTACCAGCCATCCATACTTTTTTGTCAGGTCTCTGGGTGCTCACTGGAGAACCAAATCCTGTCTCTTGTCTAAAATAGGATGGTTCAGTCCTGGAATATTATTTATTGGGCTCCCAACTGTCTCTGTATCTGCAGAGGCAGAAAGAATAGACTTACACTTGACATTGCCTGGGTGTGAGCTGAAAGGGGGGAAAGAACTACTAGCAGCTTCTTCAAATATTGTCATTTCATTTATTTTTTTTTCCAGGGCTGTAGAGCTAAAATAATCTGGCTTTGAATTTGAATAGAAACTGAAAACAGGAGAATTTGGGAAGGGGTGGTACTCATGCAAGGCATTAGCTGTTAAATTATAGCCTTGCTATGAAAAGCAGTTGTGTGTCTGTGTAAGAGTGTGGAGAGAGGTTACAGTGGGGAGGGGGTGTGGGCAGGAAAATGCATTTGATTTAATACGCAGATTTTGCTCAGTTCTTTGGAGACCACTTTCACTGCAAGGAAATAAGAAAATTTCAAGGGCTGGATTCCGCATAATATTTCAGGATTAAGCAAACAAACAAAAAAAGCCCCCAGCCCAACACCGGTGCTCTAAGTACCCTTCTCATGGGTCGCTTTGTTATTTTCAAATCTGAAGCCGTTCTTCTCACATGGCTTGAATCTTTATTAAAAAGATGAAACATCTGGAAGCGTGTGTGTAGAAAGACATGCTCTGCACTGAGCCCGCGTCTCCTCTGTGCTCGTTAACTGGCTGCAGATTCTAAATTAGGGATGCAACTGGAGCTGAGAAGTGAGGAAGAACCCACCTGGCGAGCAAGGCTTACTATTTATTTTTTCTTAAAGCCTTCAAAGTTTACTCAGCCGGTGGAACAACAAACCTCAGTTATTCAGCTGAAATGTTAAAAAGAGGAAGAGAAAAAATAAAGAAAGGAGAAGAGAAGAAAAAAAAAAGCCAGTAAAGGAAAGCAGGGAGGGAAGAAAGAGAGAAGAAAAAAAAGGAGAAAATGGAAGGGTTGCCTGCCTGCTTTGCTGCTCTTGGACAGCACATGGAATAACAGTGCCTTGTGTTTGTCAAACACAGTCCTGTGCCCTGGGGCATCTCTTTAGCATCTCATCTTGGGCCATTCATTGCAAAAGACTTGTACCGCTCACAGTCCCCTATCTGTGTACATGGTGGATTTGCCGGTCCAAGTTTCAAGCCCATGGCTGGGATGCAACCTCTTTAATGGAAATTTGCCATGATGTGAGATAGAAATATTGTGGACACAGCAATTGGATGGACCTGCCACCTGCCAGGTCATCAGACAAAGCCACCAGTCTAGTTGCTCACAGAGCATGCACAGCAGCCGTGGGACTGCTCTCACTCTCCTGCCCTTCCTGATTCAGTGTGGACAGCAACTCTGATGCTTATTACTCCAAGCATTAACTTTTTCTTTGTTGTGCCTGTTTTCTTTCACCTTATTCATTTTGTTTAGGACTGCAAATAAGTTCTGTTCCAGTTTCATAATAGCCTACGGCCACGAGCTGGGGAGTTGAGATTTCAGAAAGATAAAAAAAAAAAAAAAAAAAAAGCAGAAAAGAAGAAAATATGCGAAAAATTGCAATGACAAGGTTTCTGCGGGTAGCTTGTGATACAGAGAAATGAAGTCCCAGGCCAACGTGCCCTGGCAGCTGAGAAAGTGCTAGTTCTGGCATTGTCTCTGGCAGACAGGCAAGCAGAGGGGCTGCGATGGCGGGGGGGGGTTGGGTATAGAAAACTCTTGGAGGATGCTGTGCAATATGAGCAAATCTAAATTTTCAAGCAAACACTCACAACAGTCTCCTGTGTAGTATAGCTGTGGGTCTTATACACAGTTTTCTCTTCCTCTTTAACCTGGAGAACCCTCCAAACGCAAATAGGTAAGGTTGTTTTCATCTAGCCTGGAAAATAGACAGGTCCCAAGGCATTTGGCTTCGTAAGCTCACTGGCAATGAAGAGTGCAGAAAATGTTGATATACCTGTTCCTGTGAATTTGCAGGACCTGTAAGCTATGCGCAGACTTCCTCTGTGGAGTTCAATCTACACAATATGCTCTGGTGTGTATTGTGCCGTGCTATGGCTCAAGCTCACAGGAGCATCTGTATATTTTGAAAACTTGTCTTCACACATCTTAGAGAAGTGCAGTTCTCTGCCAGGCTCCAGCAAACTGAAGGTCAGGAAAGTTCCCCGTGGACTGCACTGATAAAATCCTGCTCTTGCAGACAGCCAGTACCAGGAAAGATTGGGCTGGGGGATTAAAACCTCATTTCTGTTCCATCTCTTTTGGCAATCCCATTTCCCAGCTCACAAATCGCCTTTGTTCACTGCTTGTCCCTGGCATGTGGCATTATCCATATGCAGGTAACTGCAGCACACTGGTAGATCTGTTCTTCTCCCAGATTTAGTCCTACTCTCCCGGAGAAGGACTTATCCCCACTTTGAGATGTGTAGAAAAATACTTTTTGCAAAGAGGTTTTGGATCACAGCTCATTTTAGGTGCAGATAAGGCGAGTTGGTGAAAAGTGAATGAGCAATATAATATTGCATTCATATATGTATCTCCATCATAATGGCATAACAGTTTCCTCTCTTGTTGGATAGTTTGGAGGTGGAAAAACCACTTGTGAGCAGGAATAGAAGTTCTTCCTCCTTCTCTGGCATTTGGGCTTTTCACAGAGGTGACCTGCCAGGAATATCAGCACAAGGTTTATTGATGCAGACAGAGAAATACAAGTGATTTTATGCTGGCCTACAAAAAAGTGTCTCCTGTAAGGCTGTCTTATAATGACCTAGGCTAGATGTGAACTTGTGGCCAAGTCCCAGGAGCTTTAGACTATCAAAACCACCAAGCTCATGGCTCCTGATAGTCCTCGGTGGCAATTAGCCACAGCCCGTCTGTATTTCTCCTGCCCACAAGCACTAGCCACATATGTCTCCCCCTTGGTTGTATCTGGTATATTTTGGGCACCAGGAGCCATGTGGGGAAGAACAGTGACTCTGCATGGCTATACTAAACACGCTGCCACGTTGATGATTTATTGAAGTCCCACCAGCACCCAATTATGTAAATCCGATTATCTGTTGAGGAGGCTTTGCTGGAACAGCTTGTAGTTGTAACACTTTATTTTTGTCAGAAACAGGAAAATTTAGTTGAAAGTGACTTTTGAGTCCTAAGCATTAGGCTCCCACGGCTGTCTCACTTGCGTGTGGCTCCAGAAGGTGAGTTTGTATTCTTTAATGGTAATACCTTTATCTCTGTCCCTTTACACACAGGCTGAGGCTGGAGGAGGACTGTTGGTTTTTACCTTGGCAGTGTTTGAGTGAATATGGGTGGGAGTAACAGACCCACTGCTGACAGCAGACCCCAGCAGCGGTTCTGGGGTGCTTGCTTGGCACAGATAGCTCATTGCTGCTGTTACAGTGGCAGACACCAAAGACCTAGTGTTGGGAAGGGCTCAGCACTTGTATATTCCTCCCAGCTTAGCTGTGGCTGTAGGTGCCCATGTCTCCCTGCTGGACCTGTTGCTCCAGCTCCCACAGCAGGGCTGGGGATTGAAGAGTGGCAACACACAAATCCAGGGGAGGATTTTTTGTGTGCAAGAAATCACCTTCTTAAGAAGAGGAGAGGGTTGCGCTGGGTGTCCAGGGGACAACCCAGCACTGGGAAGGGCAGGTAGACAGCTGCTGGCAGAGCTGGCTGGGTTGCTCTGTGTTTCCATGCTCTTTCGGCTGGGTGATGGTGACAAGAGGATGAAGGGGTGAACACACCTCCCCATTTCTTTTCTGCACAGCTGCTAAGCAGATCCCAGCCTGGCTCCTCTAGAAGCTCCTCAGTGTTGATATCTCAAGTGGGACCTTGTGCCCAGGCTTTGCTATAGGCAGAATTTGTCAAAGGGAGGTGGCGCTGGTGCTTTGAAGGAAGGTGCACTGCAGGAGTGTGAGGAGGTAGAAAGCCACTCCTGATGGCCATTGCCCCTGCACTTCTTCCTCTCACCCCCCAAATAAGCAGCACCCATGCTAGTAACAGCCTGAGGTTTGTGGCAGAGGTGGTTTCTTGGCGGTGGCACACCGTGAACACTTTGTGCATATGCCAGTGGCCCACCAGGATAACGAAGGTCCCCAAGCCGTGCTGGATGCTGGATTTGCCTACTCCTGGTGATGAGGCAGGCGAGCAGATGGGGTAGAGCCAGGATGCAGCCTAGCCATGTGTTCACATAGCCAACAGGCTCTTTTTTTTTTTTTTTTTTTTTTTGTGAAGGATAGACACAGCCTATGCTGGATCAACTCGATGCTTATGTTTCAGGAGTTTATGCTCTCAGGAGACCGTCTTGCTGAGATGCAGTCAAGTGTGCATGTGAGATAAGGCTTGTGGCCCATTTTGCATACAAGTATTTTATTTTACTTGAGTTCTCTAAAGCAGAGGAGAGGTATTAGACATCCTCACTGCTCCAGTTCACTGTTTCTTAAGAAACCTGCCAGCCGTACTGACAGCAGGGGGCCAGCCAACTTCCAGCACCCCTGCGAGCCCACCGACAGGTTTCAGAAGGCCTGGTGCTCCTGGCAAAAAGCACGGCGGTTAGGTCGGCTCCATGCAGGCAGGTTAGGCTTGCTGTAGCCCAGAGCTGCTCCGTGCCATAGTCATTGTTATTATGCTAATGCTGGAAACGTGGCATGCAGCCCTTTCCCCCACATTTCCCCTTCTGCGTGGATTTACATCCCATGTGAACAGAGAAAAAAAGAAAGGATTTATTGTTTGTGAGCATTAAAAGCAGATGTTTCAGCCAGAAAGGGAAAAAGAAAGGCTCAATTAACATGTAGCAAAGGGACACGGATAACAGCAGACAGAGGAAACCATAAGCAACTCGTCTTGTGCCAGACCCGCTGAGCACCTACCCCAGCCTGCTGCACAGACCGTGGGGACACACTCCCCATTCCTCCCTAATTAGAGGCTCTGCAAATGCCTGCTCCTTCCTCCCCTGCCTCCGGAGCTGGGCTGGAACAGCAGGGGTGGCTTGTTTCAGCGTGCTAGGGACCGAGAGGTGCATTTGCTGCCAGCGGCTCCATCTCATCCATTTAATCCAGAACACGCCGGTGCTTTTTATGCCACCGCAATCCCTGTGACAGCAGAGGGATGAAGGCTCACCCCAGCAGAGCCTCCAGCTACCCTGGGGAGAGGACAGAGTGTCCTGCTCCCACCCATGTCAAGAAAGGCTTTTCTGTTGATTTTGCTGGCAATGGGACCTGGACTTGGCTTCCTCACCTGTCCTCAGCTCCTCAACCCGTGATGCATCTTTCAGACTGTCAAGTGCTGCTCGCTTTTTCATTCCTGCTCCAGGATGCTGCTGCTGCTGTTTCCTGGTTGTTTTAATTCTTGGCAGGGCCATTTGAACTTGTCTTTGGGAATCGAGTTGATCAGGATTTGTCAGTCTTGAAAAACAAACAAACAAACAAAAACGAACAAAAAAGAAAAACTTTAAAAAAAAAGAATAAATAAAGAAAGAAAGAATAAAAGAAAGAAAGAAAGAGAATAAATAAAGAAAGAATAAAAGAAAGAAAGAAAGAAAGAAAACAGGCTACTTTTCATGAAAAGCAAGTGTTTTATTAAAATATTCGATCTCTCCCTAACCTCTTGCATTGTAAATATTTCCAGAATGTACACTGACATATTTTGTTTACTAGCACCTGTGTTTGCAGTAAATGTTTTGATTAAAATATTTCACCATAAGTTTCTGAGAAAAAAAAAAAAAAAACAAAAGAAAAAACGATTCTATTTTTAACCTTTCAGGATGAAAACAGTTTTGAATTATTGTGCGATATTCATTTCTTAATTTTTAATCAGCTTTAACCAGGTGGAGAAGGGAAGAGAAACTAGTAAGGAACACCAGGAAATGGCAAAAACACAATTGTCAGCCAGAGTCAGAGCAGGGCCTATGACTATGGCTAATGCCAGATGCTTCTAAAGAAGATACAAGCCCTGCATGACAAACAGATGTAGGAAAATCTATCTTCCTCTCCCTCCCACTTATTCTGTAATGCACTTTGTTTTCTAAGAGAATTGTTATAAGGCCTGGTGCGTGATGTGCTATGCCTCTTCCAAGGGTCTGTAGCGCTAACTTCTCTTATTCTGGGCGTTCTCGTTATCCAAGTGAGTGGTTGGTCCCTGGGCAGTCTTGTTAAATTCTTATCCTCAGAGGTTCCCTTTGGCAGTGAAACAAACTGTATAGAAATAGTTCCTTTTATCAGGTTTGAATTTGCTGCTTCTTAATATTCCATCAACTGACTCTTTGTTCTCCTGTCATGAGACATGGGGAACAGAGCTCCCAGCCTGTTCGGCATTTCTTATAATTTTCTCATATTCCTTCTGCCTTTGTCCCTGTTCTGAACTGCATATTTTCTTCATGTGGGAATTTCCTCAGATCCTTTTAATGAGCTCTAATTTTGCAGTGTCCTTTCTCAGCTGGGGTAAACAGTACTGCACGCTGTACACCAGAGGTTGCATCATTGATTCAACTCAAGGATGCGGTAAGGCTTATATAGGCATTTCTATTGAAATTTTACTGCATCATGCAGCTTTCTGGGCTTTTTTTTTTTTTTTTTTTTGGGGGGGGGGGGTATGGGGTGGGTAGGTGGAGTTTGTTTAAGATGGTTTTGAATAGAGAACTGAAGCCTTAAATTGGATGTTGCGCCGTTGCTCTCAGGGTGAAGAAGGCAAAGGCAGAGCAGTGGGCAATTCCTCCTGCAGTGCCTTTGCTATGTTACCCCATCTCAGACCTCTTCACCAATGTGTTGCCTAACACTGCTCCATAAACCTGTAGCAGAACCTCTCTGCAACAGAGCTGCACTTTGCACAGGGAGGAGAGGGCTTTCCTCCCCAAGTCTTGCTGGTGTGAATCCCAAGGGGGGTGATTATAAGCAATGCTGCTGCTCAACATTCAGAGCCTGCAGGTTGAAAGGAAAGAAGAGACAGTTTAGTTCAGTGTAAGAAATATGAGATAAACATCATGAAGTGTCCATAAGGCTTCTGAGGGACAGCTGGCCATGTTGGTCCGATCCATGCTGAATGAACATGAAATAGGCTGGCAGTGGTGTTTTCTCTAGGAAGAGAGCTTATGAATTTGCTCTGGTAAGCAACAGATTCACCCAACAGAGCGCTGTTTTTCCTATCTATTTGCTTTTATCACAGAAAGGTGTTGAGAAGGCTAAGGTACATTTTTCACGAGAAGGGGGATACATTCCAGAACAAATAGGAGTGTGGATAGGAAGAGGAAATATGGGGCAGTATTGGAGGGAGGGAGGAAACAAAGTGGTTTTGGAAAAATGTCTTGAGCAGGATGCAAAGGACTGAGTCTTAACTCCTGTTGAGGTGGATATTGTGAAGACACCATAGTGAAAGAAGAGGAAATACCCTGAAACTGTACATGTGTAAGGCATGAAGATTGGACAAAGTGTTCAAGTACTGAAGAGCAAAAAACTGCCAGAGTCATAAGCACTGGAGGCAGGGAAGTGTCATAGCAGTGGTTAAACCCTGTAGGAAAAGAAGATGTGCAAAGAGAAGAAAACAGCAGAACAAATTAACGACAATTTTGAATAAGAAAGAGCTTTAAGAGTGCAATAAATGTTGGACTGTGTGTGGAGGGAGTTGTAACAGAGATAAATCAGGCCTTTTAATAAACTAGAAAAAGAATAAAATCAATGACAGCTGAGTTACAAATAACACAGCCGAGCTACTGAACTCTTCTTTTCAAACTAGCCCTTCACAGAAAAGCACAGAAAACTGGGACAAACAATTAGGAAGCAATGAAGACCTTGTCAATAGAGCTGATGATAAGGAACAGATAAAATGGATACTTAAATTGAAAACAGTGGAATTCCATTTTACTGATCACTCCTCCTAGTGATCATCCAGCTCTCTGGATCAAATCTTCCTTTCAGAAGCCAGTTCCCATTTGTGTTGATATGCTTGCTGCTTGCTGAGACTCCTCAGCAGGGCTCTTGGCCATGAGGATTAGACTGAAAAGTTTTTTTTTTTCTCCGATTTTCTTTGATGTTTGCAAAGGTGGAAAAGCCTTGTGCTCTTGAGGGTCCATAAATCTCTGCACCAGTTTAATGAAGCGTTGGCTTGAACCATTTATAATTTCACTTATCTGTCTTGGCATTAAAATGCCCAGCTGAACTCACTTCTTTCTCCCAAGATGCAGATTCTGGTTTTACACATATGCCTGATTTGGAAAGCTTACAGTTTCATGGGTCTCATGTGATAAGAATTCAATCTTAATAATCTTTACCCATTGAAATCAATGGGAAGGTTTCTACTGAAAGTAATGGGAAATAGTTTAGCAGCGGCAGAATCATCTTTTTAAATAAATGTTTATAACAGAGCTCACCCTTTATAGACACAACAGAGCACCTACATGAGCAATAGTCTTGTGCCTCAACATAGAGACTGTTTATTGGTATTGCTAAAAAAAAAAAAAAAAAAACATGTCACTAGGATGATATAAGAAAAATGGGAAATTATTTTGTCTGGACGGTTTGTAGCTGGCTCACTTCTGATTTGAAACTGTGAGATCAAAATTGGATCCCATAAGTGGCACTACTCTTAAGAGGTGGAAATAAGGGAGAGACTGGCAATTACCTCGGAGTCTGCCCAATTTCTCTTCCTAGTGATGGGCAGAGAAGCTACTCCAGTCTTAGCTCTCCTGTGGCCTCATATATGATTGTAGGCAAATAATGTCCCATCAGACATTTAGGCTTGTGAAGTAGTGCTTGATTACTCAGCAGGGATTTCCAAATCAGTGTGACATTGGGGAAAGATCCTTCTGAAAATGAACACAAGAGGACAGACCATTTATTTAGGCTTCTGCAAGACATGAGTTGGACTTGCAAGTGGTTCTCCAAAGCATGGCAGGTATTGACAGGGATGGAAAAGTGCCAGCAAGACAACAAAGAATGGGTAAGAGACCAGTGGTATGGTAAGCACAGTTGAAAACTTTGCCCAGCAGAATGCCAGAAAAGATCAATATCGGCAACATTTTTACTCCATCAGTCTTAATGACTGGGGAGAAGGCATTCATACAGTATTAATTCCAGTTGCAGATTATACTCTAGGGGAGTGATTGCAAACACTGAAGACGATGAAATAATCCTAATGTACTGAGGTGATCAGAAGTATGGGTTAATGAAAAGCTGGAAGCTCCTACGTTGAGGCTGGATTTCCGTAGCCTGCTTTTCTTTCACTTATGGTGGTGTGAATAACCAGAGAAGTGAATTGAATTGTGCTTTATAAAACTAACTGGCTTAACACAGATCTCCTGCATAAACCTATTAGATTCAACAAGATCATGAAGTTACTTATTGTTGATTACTAGATTGGGTTTAAATGGAGTAAGATTGAAAGCTGCACTATATCTAGGGATAAATCACCCAAAACAGAGGAAGAAGTCTGGATTCGAGTTTCTGCCTGTTCTATCCCTACTACACAATTGTACTCGAATGAAGGCAAGCACAGACAGGGAGCTGTGGGCTGGTTTCAATCAATGAATCAGAAGTAAAGATGCAAAAATCATAAAACAAGAGTACCTATTCTTTTCCTCTTCCCTTACAATGGATGTAGAGCGCACCATAATCTGATTCTCAACTATAAAAATATTTCTTAAAATTGGTATTAAATGTTTCATTGTTTATTAACAGCAAGAAAATTCAATGAAAAAAAAAATAGTGCCTGTGATTTGTAAGCAATATTTATCTACTTTGTTCCTACACAGCATATCTGGGAGATATTTCATAGTCTTCTTTATAATGGTGATGCTAGAGATATAAACTGTGTTAATAGAAAAAATGCATAATAGCAATACAAAAAGGGCTGATTATTAATAAAACACTGTCAGATTAACTAACAGTAAAGTAAAGCCTATCTAGTAAGTGCTTGAGAGATAATTCTTCATTCCAAAGTGGTATTTTAGAGTTATGCACTAATAAAAAATTGCTTTAAACTTTCTTTGAGATTAAAACTGCATAGTTTTAAAAAATTGCCGGTTAAAATTTAACTTAAAAGAAAGTACTAAATAATAGACATTAGTGTTGGAGTCATATTATGTTCAGATTACATTTCAAAGAAAGGGTGCTCTTTATATTTTCAAGTGGCAAATGGCATCTGATAGTGCTGTGTCTCCCTCATAAGCTAAACAGTTTTTCAGCTGTGTGCTGACAAGTTTAAATGCCAGTTAGGGTTTGGTCTATGGCCAAATGAAGGCAACAGATTTATTTTTTTTCCGCTGGCTTTTGCAGGGCTGTGAATTGACTTTGAGGCACAGCATAATATGGTGCGAGTGTATTTACATGACCATGAAGCCTCTAGCAACTACTGTCTCAGGAGAGACAAGTCCGAGCTCTTCCAAGGAGCTGGTTTGGTTACAAATGGGTGCCTGGCTGAGCTGCCCTCCTCTCTTCACAAGAAACAACCCAGGGCACCTTACTGTGATGTGGGAAAGGTTGTCAGATTGAAGAAATCCTGGGGGGAGTGTTTCAATGAATGTCTTGTAAGACAGAAGGTGAAGGAATTTGAGCCTCCGCAGTTCAGATGCCCCACATCGGGCACTTTGATCTCATATTATGAAGTGCCTAAGTGAAGAAATACTGAATATGCCCGTGAATTCAGCTGTGTATCTACACAGGTAACTATAGCTGTGCTACATTGGAAAATTGCAGCTTATACACACATTGTCCTTCAGCGAAATAACAAAGAGACAACCCACGCAGGAATCTGGGCAGCACAAAATGCAAATCACGTTCTTGTTCTGGTCTGCAACTAGAAGTTACAATAATATAAATAATAATAGTAAACAGTAAAGAGAATAATTTGAGAGCCAAAGGGTAGGGACAGTTGAAATAACTATAATAAATCATTCTGGTGTATGAAGAAAAGCTGAAGACGATTATTGGCAAACACCTTACATTGGAGAATTTTTCCTGTAGGAAAGAGCTGATAGAGGGAAATGTAGATCTGGTAGCTGATACCAATGAAAGAAGAGGACACAAAGCTGAAGGAAATTGCCCTGCCATGGCAAGAGGATGGACAGCATAACCAGAGGAGAACTGATCCAGGATAAAAGTGGAGGAAACTTGCTTTTGTAAAATACCTACCTACATGTGACAATTTTATAGGATGATGTCAAGATTTGAAATAATTTTCTTAGTACCAGCAGTAAAGCTGCTGGAGAATTTCCACACAGAAGCTATCAGTGCTCCTGATGGGTTTCTGCTTCTCAGAATTTGCAGGAGACAGAAAACAGAAATCAAGGATCTCTCTCTCCCTCCCTTCACTGAAACCAACCACCAAAACCCTACAGCATTTATAGGCTCTGAATCTGATTGATCTTCTGAACTGGGGGAAGTATATCATTTCTAAAGGTTTTTATTTAGTTGCCTTGTACCTGGGGACATCCCTTGTTGATGAAGACCTTCAGAAAAACCTGTTTTAGCTTTAATTTTTCATTACAGAGAGTCGTGATCCACTTTTTGGCTATTTCATTCTAAAGGACACCAGCTGAGCACCCAGCCCAGAATGTCTGACAAGTCAGTTCAGTGCAACTGGTACCAGTCTGGAGAAAGCAGGGTGGGTCCTGAAGCTTCTGGAAATATTGGAAGTAACAGACAGTTGGATGGGTCTGACAGCAACCACCCAGCCTCCAGCTGGCCCTGAGCACAGTCACAGCTTCCAGGTACCTGTTTGCAAAATGTCGTGCAGAGATGCCATCAGCTACCTGAGCTCCCACGTAGCAGGTAGGCTGCTGGTAGGGTTTACAGCCTTCTGCTTTCACAGTCTCATATCTTTTTCTTACAAAGGGCAGATCAGGAATTTCTATGCCCTGTGCTTTGTTCTCTTTTCTTTCTCACAGAGCACAGTCCTGTGCTGGAACAAACACAGTCACTACATCCCGAGGCGAGGGATGGATCTCTGTCCTGTGCCCTGAGGTGGTGAAACAGAGACATTCTCCATGTTGGGAGATGAAAAAAAATTTAAAACCCTGTCAGCCCCTACCACAATTGTTCCTCTTCACAGTTAGGGAAACTATTCTTAAAAGCAACTTTTCTCACTTTTCTCGGAAACTTGAGATTTGCTGCCTCAAAGTACTCAATGTTTCTTAGGCTCAGTCCCCGGAGACTCAAGAACAATAGACTGAAAGGGATGGAGTTAGAGGAGAAATAAAACAGCTGGGTAGTCAGGATGTTGGGAGTGGAGAGAAGAGTCTCTTCTTTGCCTAGTATTCCTTATTTCTTGCTGCTGGAATTCCAGCAAGCAGGTATTAATAATAAATAAAAAGAATTGTGAAGGTTATCAACACTGACCCCTTCCCTCTTTCAAGTGGATCTCAAGTTCTTTTTATTGATTATACACAAACTTCACCACATTCAGACTAGTTCTGTCCTGCCTTTCAAGGAGGGCTGTATCTTAAGCAACCCAGGCCAGGAACTGCTCATTTCCCCCCACTCTCCACTCTCATTTCTAAGAAGTGAAAAGACTTCGGGCTTCTCGGAAATGTGACACCAGAAATGCACGGCTTTGTCTTTTCGATTTGCTGATTGATCACAGGGCTTTTGATGTCATTGAACACAAGGCATCATGTTTAACAGCATTTTATGTTGTTGTTCCTGCAGCAAACACGAGTCCATCTTCTCTGTGCCTGGTTCAGAGACCTGGCCATGAGACCTCGCCTACAGAACTAGACTCTAGCAATCATATTACACTAAACTTACTGTGCAAATATAAATGTCATTTATTGCATGTCCTACTGTATTCTGCACCACATGCAGTACAATCCCTGACCCTTTATGAATAATTTGAAATTAGCCAGAGTCTCAAAAGAAAGGATGTTGAAGGTCAAAGCCAATTCCTAAAACGGCAGAGAAATGCAGTGAGCTCTTCTATTTTCCTCATCCTCCTTTGGTTTTAATTTTAAGGGGCAAAAGGTTGGCATGGAGGCCACTGCCTACTTATTTGGTACTATGAATGCAACATCAGAAGAGGTACCAGATTCAGAATTTCTAAGAAGTACTTTCAGACTGATATGGACTCTTACTCTTGGAAAATCAGGTTGGCAGTTTTTTGAATGCCTTATGTGCTAAACCTAACCCCAGTTCTCAAGTTAAGAAACCTCAAAATGAGCTCATGCAGTATCAAAAACAAGACAAAACAAAACAAAACACACACACACACACAAAAAACATATACACACACACAAAAAAAAAAAGAGAAAAAGACTTAGACTTAATTATTTTATAACTTTGTCAAATAAATATATACAGATTGGACTGGAAAGCATATGCATGGGAGAAGAAATAACAGATTACAGAATATTTGCAATTGGTCCTATTATCAGGTCTTTGATACAGTAAGCAAGTTCTCCATGAGAGTCACAACCCCCTCTATACTTATGTCACCTCACACAGGGATGCTGAGGGGAAAAAACAACCTCAGATGGCTTCCGAACAGGTTCTGCTCCCCCCAGGCCGGGTGGTGTGTCTCTATTGGAGGCCTGAAGCAGTGGATGTGTCATGCATTGTGATATCAGGGCTATTGCTGAGGTGAAATACTGTGGTCTGCTCCAAATGCTTCACCAACAAGAGCCCGTCGCTTAGCTAACAGAGATCCTGTAGCACAAGAGGGAGAGATGCCAGTGCGACACAACACAGCCCTGAAATGTGTTAGGAGAAATCCAATATTACAGGATTTATATCTGCAAAGTTCATCTTGCATTCTTCCCCTTTAGATGCCTTCCTATATTTCAGGCCTGTTGAATCGATGGAACCAAGGGGCAGTTTGTCGTAACGCCCTGTAGGATGATATTAAATTCTTGCTTTATTGCTAATATCAGCAACATTTTTAGACAGAGACAAGAAAGAAAGAGAGAAAGGAAGAGTGTGGGAGAGAGATGGAAGCTACAAGATGCATTGCTTATGGTGCTAAAGTCTTAACTAGGGAAGAAAGGTAAGGCCCAGGCCTGTAAATCTTAAAAAACATCTGAAGTCCCCACTCTGTAGCTCTGTAGCAGTCCTTCAACAGCCACAGTTGGATTAGACTGGTAATGGGGGAAAAAGCTGATTGTCCTGTGCCAGGGCAATGCCCAGCATGGTTCATAAAGACCCTTGGAGCAGGACCTAAGTGACTTCTGAGTCCTGCTTTGCTTCTCGCACTCAATCCCTCTGCTGAAACCTGCGGCCTGGGCTCATTGTTGATGCAGAGCATGACATCCAACACCCTGAGCTGTTATCACATTTCAGTCCCAGCCGGTCCATGCTATGCATAGATGTTATTTCCAGGCTTGAGGGGCACTCTGCAAGCCCCTTATCCTTATAAAGGTTGCAGACCTTTACAGTTGTGTTGCCAGCAACCCCTTATAATCCACCAGCCAAAGGCCTGCTAAAGACCTGGGCCTGTAGCAGTGAGACTTGCTCCCTAACTACCTGAGGATAAATCCCTCTCTTTTCTATCTGCCCAGGGCTTAATAGCATTTCCCTCTTGTGAAACTGTTGTGACAGTAAGGGTGAGATGTTTGTGAGTAGGCCAGGTGCTGCAGAAGCCGAGGTCCTATCAGAAGCTATAATTTCTCAGCAGCTCTTCCTCAGACCCAGGGCCAGTGCAGCACATCCAGCTTCCTAACAATACATTTTGAAAATGACCTGGTACTGATTTATCCAGCAGAATTATAATCGTAAGCCATAGAAGCGAGTTGGCAATTAATGCCTGGAGTTAATTCATTGCTGGTGTAAGCAGGAGTGACTCTTAAATCACACTGAGCTTCTGCCATTTACATCTGTGATGAATTTGGCCCACCAAGCCAGCATGAGTAACTTCTGGGCTCTCTGAAATCTTGCTCATTTGCAGCAGCGAGTTGCTTGTTATGCAGTGTGTGTCCGATCTGCTTTCATGGCAGTTGCATGGCAATTAGAGTCATTTTGTGTAAAAGGCTTCCTCAGAGATGGCATCAAGGCACGGGCTGCATGAAATGGACACAATCTTTTCTGGATATAGAACTAATATTAAGCACGATGATAAAACCCAAGGCTTCACTTTTTTTTTTTTTTTTTAATTGCTCTTGGAGCCCTAAGAAATATTTTTTTTCCCTGGTTAGAACCACAATAATATTTCATTCCCACTGCTTACCCTAAAAAATGGATTTCCTTTCCCTTCTCAGTTGGTGATTTGTTTTGCATTAATGCCTTTCATAACTCATACGTTTCGCCATTAAAAATTAATGCTTGGTGCTGACATAAACAAATGAAATTTGTATTATTAATGTTTTACATAGGTAAGACTTTGTAATAACAGATTCATCATAACAGACTGTTTTAATTAAAAGACTTGCTCATTCCCTAAACTGATTTCAGACATAATTTTGGGTGTTGGGAAGAATGTCTTGTACAACAGCCTGAAGAGGAGTGATCAATAAGACCTCAGATGCCATTTTTGTAAGTTTGCACCTGAGTTCAGACAAGACTTCTGTTGTCTAGGTTGTATTCAGTGAGAAGAGCAAGTGGGAAAGGCACCAGTGGTGGCTTTTGCCTTGGCGCAGCATCAAGCCTCTCCACCAGTTCAAGTCTCTACTTGATGTCCATCCATCCATCTGACACTGGTTCGCTGCATAGGAGGACACTGAAGGTGAAGAAAACACCTCAGTGGTGGGACTGCACTAAGGGTTTGTCTTCAAATCTTTGTCTCTTTTCCATTTGGCCGGAGAACAAAGTTGTGGCTAACCATGCTGCTCAGGATAAATCTCACAAGGAAAGTCTGCAGAATGATCTCCATGGCTGGCATTTGAGAGTGCAGGTCTAACTTTGTAGAACTGAGGGTAAACAGCTTATGTTTTCTCTTAAGGCATAGTACAAGGCTTCTGGTACACTCCGTGGCTCAGTTAAAAGATAACCTCCACTACTGTACTGCAAAATTGGACTTTAGGATATAAAAAGAAAAGCAACAAGTTTAGTTACAACCTGCCTCAATTTATTTTCCTCTAATAAAATAGTGCATACTTGAACTTCAGATTAACTATACTGTCAAGCAAACTTTTCTTTGAAAATTTCTCATTAATAATTTGCTTCTGGTTCTGAGGGTGATAGTGTTGGCTATGCAAGAGAAGAAAGCCTTGCTGCTTAGCTGTGAGGCTGCAGATGATGTCTCCGTGTATGGCTGTATGATATATTCCTAATCAAATGGAGCTCTGGTTGAGAACAACTCTGTGTAAACTCCATTACAAAGCAGCTGTAATTGTCCCACAAGTCAGGGCCACAGTCCTGCAAAACTCACAGAAAGAAATTCAAACATGTTAAAGCATGGAGATGGACGGGTGCAAAGGGGACTGAAAATAGGAGCATACTTTATAGAGGAAGTGGGAGCAGTGGTACAAAGCGTGCTAATGACAGAACAGGGTGATGGGAAAACATCAAGGGGGGGAATTTCTAAAGCCCAGAGCACTTGCCTTACTCTTTCCCCCGTTGAAATCAATGGAAATGTGCAGTTCAGTTTTTCTATACTAGTGAGTTCAAGGGGAGCTGAATTAAGCCAGGGCGCTTTTAAGTCACCCACCCTCCATATCTGTAAAGAACAATTGGAAGAGTGAAGAGCTAAGAATTGAAACCATTGTAAAAAGCCAGCCCTAGAAAATGGTTCTGGGAAGCCAGGAGTGCTGAAAAGAAAAAGCGAGAGATGATAAGAAGAGACTATCTGTATTGGACATCAGGAGCTTATAAAAGGCTGCGGGATGTAAAATGGCATCACTCTGGAAAGGACACGAAAGTGACGAAGTGAAGAGCAGAGTTTTATGACATGCTTATTAACAGCCAGATGACCTAGGCTGTTTGGTTACCTAGAAGCAGTTGATAAAACTCCCTCCTTTACCCCTAGATATGCTCCTCCACTATATGGCTACAACCATGACCAGTGCAGTCCCACACAAACCAGGAGCTAGATCCAGGAAAAAAAAAAAAAAAAGGTATTGCAGAACGGAAAAGAAGGTTTGTGTGTGTCTAACATCGGGTGGGAGTACTGCTGTGTACAGAGCAGAGGTGTGTATCTACCTGTGGGTCTGCATCTTGTCATCAGCATCCAGAAGTATGAGTGTAGCCCTTTGATATATGTGCGCTGTAGAGATTTTTACATTGCAAGGGGCTTTCCCCTAAATGTACTTTTTGCACCTTTTACAAGGGTGCATTGCAGCTCTGCAGCTGCGTGTCTAGCATGAAATGACAGCCATTTCTGCAGTCTTTGTGCTGCTGAACCTATTTAATTAGACAGAATTGAATTGAATCTGCTAAGCAGTTATTGTCAGGGCTGCTTTCTGTGCACGAACACATTGTTTGGAAACCCACAGGAGTGCTGTGCTGGACATGGGAACACTGTGCCTTCAGCTGACCCCCAGCCAGCTCCACAAAACAATGACAAAATAAGAAAGGGATTTCAGGCACTAATCTCAAGTCAGAAGTTCAAAAAGAGGCACGTTTGCCCAGCTCAACCATCACACAAAGGGGAATATGGTCCACTTCTGGCTGAGGTGGATAAGGAAAGCTTGCGCTGCCTGGCACAGCTGCTCCTGAATTGCAGGAACCTGAAAGTGAGCCCTCTGAAGGACATTGCTATGGGTGGGACAGGCTGCCCCTCACAAGGGATCCAGACCTCCCCACTAATGAAGATCTGCAAACAGGACTGGGGGGTGAATGGCACGCTGTGCAGCCACCGCCGCCACTCCATTTATTTGATAGGGCTGTGCCGAGGCAGGGAGAATGTTCATTTTCCTAACTTTGCATCAATAATTAATCAAAACAGGTTTTACATAAGCCTGAACATAAAATTATTAGCTCCTGGAGGTTCTTCCAGCAGTTACAGCAAGACCTCTGTCAGCAGCTTCAGAATTGATGTGCTTTAAAAGGAGAGGAACATTGATAAATACTCATTTCTTTCCCCCGCTGTTGCTCACTCAATCAGCTCTCACCTCTCATTCTCTTTCCCTCTTGTGTTTGGAGGGTGAAGAAAAAAAAGGAAGGAAAAAAAGTAGGGTTTTACTTAATAAGGAGAGATGAAAAAGGAAACTTTCTCTCTTGATGAACAGGAGAAAACTGGTTTGCAGAACAATGCAATAAACAGAGCCCTTCCTCAAATCTGGGTGTGTTCTTGGAATTTCAATTATGCTGTGGGATCTCTGGGGCACAGTCTAGCCTTTCTATTTTCTTTCCTTAGGATGTTTAATGTGACAGGGTGCTGATCCTTGGTTATTTCTCCAAGGTGCTTTTGTGGTAAAAATAAAACAATAATGAGAGGATTATGTCTGGACTTGGCTGGGCTGATGACTGGAATCGCAGAACTGAAGTGCAGGGCACAGGCACTGAAAGGACAAACCCCTGGTCCTCAGGAAAAAACATTCATTGCTGAGGCTGGTGGCTTTTATGGTCTTCATAGATCTCTTTTGGGGGAGAGCATACTTGAGGTCTGTCCCTCTACTCTGTGTCTGTAACAGGCAGTTCAGAGCAGAAGATTAATACTGTGTGCAATGGAATACTGCTAGAAAGAGGTTCCCTTTCTCCATCCTTCCTCCCTCTACTTGCCATGGGGGTTCCCACCCTCCTGAGATTAAATCCAGCTTTTGGAGACCTCTGACTTGCCTTCTTTCTCTGCATGGGGTGGACTGTGACCATCTGAACCTCATCAGAAATTGTAATCTCTGAACACCTCTATTCTCCTGTGGTTTTTTGGACCTTTCCAGACAGTTTCAATGATTCAATACAAATTTTTAAGAGATTAAATTCAGCACCATTCTCCTGAATTCAGGAAAGAGATAGAAATTTGCACCATGTTTATTGGCCTGTTCATATTAGACTCTTTGTAGCATCCAGCCTTTCTTGTGGTCATGTCCCAGGGCTTAGGGAGTTTGGATCACCTCATAGTGTGTGCAGGTTAGCTGCTGAACACATTGGGGTAAATCATATTCATTCAAAATTTAATGCCTCTCTTTCATGATTTCTGAACCCAGTAATGCATGGAAGTAGGGTGCAACTCTCAAAGTAATCCAGAAGGTTTAGAGGTCAGACATGCATTGAAGTGAACAGTATTAAGGCAACCACATCCTATAAAAGATTTCTTCCCACTGGTTTATCTTTCAGGATTCACTCCACAGGATGTCAAAGATTTTAGACTTTGGGCTGTTGGAAAACTCTCTCTTCACTGTTCATACTGTGCAGTCAGTCAGCTAAGGTACTGCCTAATTCTTCTTGTTCACAGTGAAACAATGGGAGAGGTGAATAATGAATTTTAAAAAAAGAATTTCCAGAATTTCAAAAGCAGAAGAAAAGAAACTCTGCAGTTTTGCAGGATCCATGTCAAATAGCTGGCATTTTTATAGGGACCCCCAGAAGGAAGAAATCCAGTCTTACAAAACACAGCGAACAAACCCATGTTCCCTTAAAGGTTAAACCATATGTGGAATTGGTTTAAAAAACAAAACAAAAAAAAAAACGTTTTTGAGATATGTACACTATTTTTCCTCAATTGCTGATCTGTTTCCTTACAGTCTGCCCAATAGAAATGCACGCTATTTTTCCTTTTAATTTCCTGAATGTAGTTATTAACTGGAGTAAAAATAAATAAATAATCATGGTGACAACATGTAATTTCTTGCAATGAGAACTTCAGATACCAGTTATTTCACAAGATTAATCTGAATGCTTGCAAGTCTCTTTCTTCAGCTAGCTGGGAAACAGGACCTATCACCAGGGTTCCTTTAATTTTCCTGCTTTTTGCTCTTTTAACGATCACACTCCTATTTTTTTCCTTGCCTGTAGTAGAAAACTTTCCTTCTGATAAATCTCTTTTGTTCCTCCTGAGACTCTCCAGCAGTCTGTCAGGAACCCAGCAAGGAACAGCTCATTTCTGTCAAGAGCTCCATATTAAGCATTAAATGTCTTCTAAAAAGCTGTCCTGATGACAGCAAAGCACAGGGTCACACTTGTTTGAACAACAGTTTACTCCTTTTCATGGCAGAGCGAGAAAAGCTGCTTGGAACTGGGAGCTCATGGTGGAAAGAAAAGCCTCATGACCCACTTGCTTTGAGATGCTGGCACGGTAGGATAGGATGCTGTGGAAGCGAGACTGCATTATGGGGCAGCTGAAGGGAAATGAGATGCCTTTGCAACCACCTGAGCAGCACCATCACTCAAAGCTGAATGGCTCCTGCTGCTCCCGAAATACAACGTGTCAGTCACTCGCACAAAGAGACCCACGCTCAGCAAAGAGCGAATGACATAGGACAGCATCGGTCTACCTCCCTCTCCCTTTCTACCTCTGCTACATACCTAAATTGATGTCTAACAGGGAGTACTAACTGTCCATTAAGGAACCTCTAAAATACCTAAAAATACTACAGATCACTAAAGCAAGCTAAGAAAGAGGTCTCTATTCATGGCATCACTCATCCATTGAGCAAGTGGAAGATGGATCCCAGCTGTGGTTAGGTTACCTCCACCCATCATTTCTGGCCTTTTCCATCTTCTGTTCCAAAAGCTTTACAAAGGTGACACCCAAGATGCTGAAGATGAGAGTGACATGGTCACAGTATAGCATTTTCCTTCTGTTCTTTCTGACACAGTGTTTTTGTGACTATTACTGATAAACAGCCTGGCTCCCAGCAGCGTTTAGCATCTTAACTAGAAGATTATCCATCTTTTCTGTATTACTAATGGGTGACACCTGTGCATGGTACTAATACACATAATATTGCAGAGCTGTCAAGTACTGCGATGTTGTTGGTGAGGGTCTGGGGGCTGTGAGGAGGCTCATGGAGCCATTTCTACCCCACTAATTTTCTTGCCAGAGCTGATGTGATCTTGTGGAGGGGTTAATTTGCCCTCAGGTCATTTCACCCCACAGGTGCACAGTAGCCTTGCTTTGCTTCAGTATTTTGTTAGGAGAAAGACCAATAGCACTGAATAGAGAAACAGGCTGTGCTTCCAGCTCCTGTCTCCTCCCTGTGTATAGAGGAGAAGTTTGATAGAGACCAAGACCCTTCCTCAGCTGGAGCAGAGTCACTGGGGATGATGGCATGGGGGCGAGCAGTGCACAAGGAGGCTGATGACCCAGCAAAAAGTCTCACAAAACTCCTAGTCTTTCCTCCCCTCTAGTATTTCTGAAATAATTCAGGTTGGTGAGATTTGCCTACTGCTCTTCTGCATTCAGCAGCACAGCACAGCCAGGAGGGTAGGTATTAGCTTCCTCATGAGGATGACCATTGTGTCCATTCATTTATGGAGAAGATCCTGGGAAATTACCTTGGTGTTGCTAATAATAATTATAATAAAAATAGAACTATAATAAAAGGGAGCATATTGCCAAATCACACAAGAGGGACCTCACTGCACTGGGAATTGTTGTTAAGCAATGCATTCCCCATCTGTTCCTGAGTGATGGATAACGCCAGCCCACCAGAGAGCAAGATTATCACTGCTGCCCTTCCTGTGTCCTCTATGATGGCAAGAAAGAGTAAGAGGGTATTTGCTGTTGGAAGCATCTGCAAACGTCAAAGTCTAGAAATGTTTTCAGCACTGGGAGCAGAGGCAGAGGATGTATCTCATTCTCACGTCTTCCCTCTTTATCTATGCTTCTCACCATCAGTATCTCAGATTCTGCAAATGCATCAGAAAAGAAAAATCAATGTAAACTAGACAAGAGAATTTCCAGGCTGTAAAGCAGAGATGGCATTAGGTGTCCATTAATCCCACGGCTCTAGTAAGTCCCTGAAGGGACAGAAATTGAAGGGGGGAGAAGGAAGGGAATGCCGGGGGACAGACAACCAGCAAATCTTTTCTCATGTTTTGTTTGCTTGTTTGTCTGTTTTCATTGTTGTCGTTGTTTTAAGTTTAGAGAGCTCTCATAAAATGAGCTGGTACAATATTCTATTTTCTCTGCCTCCATGCTAGATTCAGAAAGCATGCAATTGTTTCTAATGTCAGCAGGTCTAAATAAGATCATTTGCATTAAAGAAAGCAAAGCTTGCAGCTATCCACTTAAAAAGAAAAAAGAAAAAGGAAAAAAAAAAACAAACTAGCTTTTAAAGTAATCAATGACCCTTCAGGTTGATGCCTGCATAGAAAGACTAAACTTAAAAGTTCTGCTTCTAATCATAAAAGTTCTGAATGAAATGAAATATGGATTGGCTGCATCAGGGTTTAATACAGCTCTTTCCGTAACCCACTAAACTTGCTACATTGCTTTGGAGGAGGGAATGAGTGGCATCCAGCTCTTCGGAGAGGCTGCCTCTACCTGTAGCAAGCAGGCTGCAGATGGGCGTCCCCTTGGAAAGTGGACACAAAGACAGCTCTCTCCAAGGACCTAACCTGTAACCATATTTTCCCTTCATCAGCAGCATAACTAAGGCGCACTTTTACACTTTAAGTGCTTAATCTCAGCATCCCCTCAGTAATGCAGTGATAGCCATGCTCAAGGTGGTGAGATGGATTAATAGGCGTTACCAGATTAAAGTGAAATCAGAGATGGAGACAATTTGCAAGTTAACCTGCTCCATTCCTGCTAGGAAGCCATTTCCAGGACGGACTTTCTCCTCACAGTAGAGTAGCTCTGATGTTCTCACAAGCATCCACAGGACCTCCACCAGCTCTGCTCGTGCTGACTCCGGTTGTGATAAAATGGCATGGTGCATAGCAGGAATAGCATCACTGCAGCAGAGCTCTGCCTCGTGCCTTTATTACACACCACTTTCTCAACATCATTGTCAGGGCAGTAATATTGTCCTGTGGCAATTTAATAAAAGAACAATAAAATCTCTGCCTTGAGGAAGGATCTGTTCATGCTGAGGTACTCTATGGTGACTACCATTCAGTAAGGCCGGCCTGCAGGCAGCCAGCTTCCCTTACTTGTACATCCTTGACAGAGCAGAATATGTAGAGGCTCATGCTCAGCTGTGTCTGTGGAGCAAATGCTGCTGTACAGAGGTGGCTGGGGTCAAGCAGCTGTTAGTGACTTCTGGGGCCAGCATGGAAAATAGAAATGCCTTGTTTCTTCCACCATGCAGAGGTGCCACCCGTGAAAAAAACAACACTGTGTCATATGATGTGTCCAAATGCATTTGTTCCTGCTGGGATTTGTCACTAGATCTCCACTAATGAAGAACCTTAGAAGGTGGTCCTTGAACTGATCATAGACTCTCTTTCCTCTCCAGGTACAGCCTTCAGTGTGGTGATATTAGAGGAAGAGCTGAACCAGCATCTTGCTTTATTTGGCTGTAAGTGTCTCTGGGTCAGGACTATCCAGGAAGATGCATAGATTTCCTTCCTTCCTTCTCACTAAGGTTATGTGACATTTAGGACTCGGATGTTTGAGGTTATGCTAGGTTATGCTGCTGTGGGAGAATGATGTATAGAGGCCACATGTTCTGGGATGGGGGAATAAAAATGCTGGTTATTAAATATTTATATCTCCATTAGGTCTTACCATCTCCATCCCTTTCTTGAAGGTCTCCCAGACCCTTGTTTTCTAAGGTTTAGGCTTTTGAAAATCAAGAAAAATAAGAAATGGGCAATGAGTTCAGTGTGTTACAGCACCTGGGATAGCACAAACTGCTTTAGCAATAATCACATGGGGCCAAAAGCAAAATTTCATGTTCCCTTTGTGATTCTGTTTCCCTGTGCTTATAAACAGATGCTGAACATGTCTTCTTCTGGGAGCTGAGACCAAAATCCAGTAGCTGTCACAGTGAGGAGAGATAACTTAGTCCTATTCTGTCTCTTGGTTGCCAGGTCCTTTGGAGAATCTCTCCTGAAAATCCTGATGGTTAACCTTATTCTAAGCTTCATTTGTCCTCACATATCAAACTTCATAATGGCTTCTGAAGCACCCCTGCAGCTTGGATGTCCTACACTAATTTAATTTTCATAGAAAATGATTCTTATGCTTATTCTGTGAAATTCTGCAATAATCTCTTTTCCCCATAATACTCACCCTTACAAAAAAAAAAAAAAAAAAAAAAAAAAAGTGGAAGCCCATCAAGCCTGTGTTTTTTGGTTCTTGTCCATTTTGATATGCTCCAGCCACATCTCAGTTTATAATTTCTAATAATTTCCAATGTTAGTGAGGCTGAAAAAGCCATTGAGTGTTTTCAGGACTGAAATTGAGCTATCAATTATGAAAATGTTTCTTCTGCTCGGTTTCCCACTGAGCCATTATCTAATAAAAATCACCAGGAAAACGTCACCCACCAGAGGAGGAAACAGTTAACAAACAAGAGCTGCTACAGAAAACAGAAGTGCTGGGCTGGGTAAGGACACCCACAAATTCAGAGTGATCACTGGCCCCAGCACCGTGCAAAGAAAATTGCAGACTCAAACAGTCTCAGCTGGCATAATTTGCTCTGTGAACTTGTCCCCTTTTCTTTAAATACTAGAATTATTTTACAATACAAAAGATTTTTGCAATAAATGGCTTCCTCCCCCCCCCCAAATCTCCCATGATTCCCCTTCTGTCCAGCACACACTGGACAGAGAGGTTTATTTGCATGTAAGGCTTAGTCATTAGGTCCCTCTTATTACAGGCCAAGAAAAGAGTAACTATTGAGAAAAAGAAGAAGAGAAGGAGGAAGGGGGGGATGGCAGAAGAAAGTGCAGACACAGTAAATTACCGTGTGAATTAAATCTCCAGCTGACTGGAAATGGGGCTGTTTGAAAACTCCTTTTGATTTTTGCAGCGTAAGGTGGGGAGGCTGCCATTCTTCTATTTTATGTTTGCTGATCCTTTGTTGTTCCTTTATGATCTTTTTCACCCGACGATGTGTGATTTAAAGTCATTTCAGGAATACAGAGAACTGCAAAGTGGGCATGCCTGGGAGGCAACAGAAGTGACTGAGGTTCAAGGTCGAAACTAAAGCACGGACATGAGCTTCCTCACCAGGTGTGCAAAGACTCACCCCCAGCCTTGGCGAGTACATGCAAACAATTAGGCCCAGTATATTGAACATTTTCCTGTTACAGGGATATTAAAACAGTAGGTTATTTAGAGTCACAAATTCACTGGAGACAGAGTTTTGACCAGGCTAACAAAGCCAGCCAGCGGCAAAATAGAGAAATAAAGTCCAGTCATCCCATTTCTCAGCTTTCTGTTCTAAATTTAAAATGAAGAAGAAGAAATGTGTTAAAAGAGGTCAGTTTTCAGACGACCAGCTCTTCTCTACCTCATTGTAATATTAGTTAAAAAGAAAGTAATGGGGAAAAAGGGGGAAAAAAAAGAAAAGAAAAAAAAGAAAGAAAACAGAGTTGCAAAATAAACATGCATATAGAATAAACACAAGATGCTGAGACTGCTGATGCCACTGGAGATATCTGATATAAAATGAAGTTAGTGGAAGCAACAGTGAATGAAAACAAGCAAAATAAGAATTATAAAGAATACTGCTATGCTATAATATTACCCTGGAGATGTGCCATAAGGATTTTATTTACTTGTTGTACCCTGTGTCCTACTGCCTTTCCCCTAGCAGTGCCCCATGAGCTGTACTCAGCAAGCTGGTGGGGCTGCAGGGATTATGGCTGGGTTCAGGGTTCCTCTGCTGTCTCTGCTCCACTTCCCCTTCCAATAGGGATGCTGTATGTCTACTACCTAAATAAAAACTGGGAGCTCTCAGGTTAATTGTGAGAGAAGGGGTATTTCAGGTTGTCCCCAGCAAGCTGGTCTCCTAAGTCATCTGGACTACTCTGTCTGTGGTAACTGAGGGGATTTGCGGTTGTCTATCAGTAGGACTTCACTGAAGCTGATACTAGATGATACCATAGCTCTGCTAGCACAAGCCATTTACCCCTCTGTGCGAGTTCACAACTCTCTGTAGAGCTCTTTCTGCTCTTCTCCATCCCTATGCTGCTGCCAGGCTAGACCACTGCTTACTGATGTAGGCTGCCGTAATGCACTGCTCAGCATTCACCAAATCTTGAAGTCTCTGTTCTTTTGCAGAGAAAATGCCAATTACTAGAGGTTTCCATGTGAAGTCTGCTGATGACAGGAATCACTTACTGGTTGTCGCTCTTTTGCGTATATCCGATCATTTATTGGAAAAGGGCTCAGCTCATACATGCACCAAGATACTGCTTCATTGGTATTCCTGCTGTGGATGCTCTTCTGCTCGCATCTTAATAATAATCTCTGCTTCTTATCTAAGAAGGCCTTGTCTGGGAAGAATGGGGGGCAGTGAGGGGCAAGGGACAGCAATGTAGAAAATACAGGTCACTGGAGCTTCTTTTCTGAAGAGATGTGCATGGAGTTAGAAGGATAACACTCATCAAATAATTTATTCATTGTTTGCAGTGATATTTTAGCCCTTATTTGAACCGGATGGATAACTTGCAAACACTTTCTGTTACTGGGGTATCCACACCATTATTTCAAGTGCTCTGAAGGGGAACCTCTTTCCTACTAGGTCAGTTAGCTTCCTAAATTGAGAGCGTGAACACCTTGCTCCCCTCACCTCACTCTGATTGATGCTGCCCATCTTCCCTGGCTGTCCTCACCTCACCCATCAGCCGCAGCAGCATGGCATGCCAGCTCACGCTTATCCACATGGGCTCATTAAATTATTTAAATTTACAGCCGTGTGGTGTAATCCTGCATTTATGTCACCTTTGAATCTGGCTCAGCAGCTAATGTCAGCCAGCACTGTGGTACCATTCACACAATCCCATTCTAATGAACAGCATTTAAGTAGAAGGAGATAGAACTAGAAGCCAAAATAATTACTTCACTGAGCCTTTCTGGGCACTTTTGCTATATAGTGAAGAAATCGGTAATCACAGCTCTTGTGCGCTGGGGTATGCAGTGAACCCCTTTTCTCACCATAGCTCATGCATATTACAGTCTTTTTTGCTCTAATTCTACTCCCATTCATTAATTGTTCATTGAACTGAGTCAAAACTCTAAGAAAGGTTTGTGCTAATTCACCCTGTAGTAAGGAAAAAACAATCAAAAAATGCATTAAAGGGAGCATCCAAGCTGCACTTGAGATGGCAGCAGACAAGTAGGGCCTCTTCTGTGAGAGCTAGGGAAAAAGATGCAAGGTTCAGCCTGCAGCACTCCAGCAGGGCTTTGCTGAGCCCCCTGCATGGCAAGTGCAGATGCAGGGACCCATGCAACAACCCTCAGCTGCAGATCTGTTGTCATGGGAAGGAAACCTGAAATATCACCAGCTCAAAAGAAAACACAAGCGGCGGATGTCATTTAAATGTAATCATACAGCCAACACTCTCTATTCATTCAACAGACAGCAGCCGTAGAGTCAGCAGTTTATGGGCAGGCTGAACCACATGGAGCAGTGCAAAATGTCTGCAGTTATGACTGCTCTTATGATACCATCAGGTGCTTCCCAGACACTAAAAGACATCTGGGCTTTGCTGTTTGGAGCTCACAGGCTAAAACAGGCAAAGAAAGAAGACAACATTGAGAGCTGGTAGCAAGACATATTCCCAACTAACCACCCAAATCTGCTGAAGACACCAGGAATATTCATGCTGTTTGTGTTCCTGATGGTCCTCATATGCAGTTTTTACCTTAAACTCTGCTATTTCTAAATACTATGTTTCTGGGTGATTCCCCTCACTAAGCAGTGCCGGCTGAACATTTGTTTCTCTGTCTATATTCAAATCCAGCAGAATAAAGTATAATTGCTGCACATCAGAGGATCTGAGAAATCCTTTTTCAATGTTTCTTTACAATCTCAGGCACATATGAGCAGAACTCAGCCTGGTGTGATGCTTGGCTGTCTTCCTGCAAAGTTACGGCAGCAAGTTGTCCACCACATTCATCCTAATACATGACATTTTAATCTGAATCCTGTCCAGGTAACAGAAGTCCTGTTCTGCAATATTAATGACAAACAATTGCAGGAGCTGCAGGTGATTTGCACTGCGTCTTTTTTTCAGGAATGAAGCGGGATCAACTTTCTTGGGACATGAGTCTGTGCAGATTGCCTTTGCAAGCAACAGAGAAGCTTGCACTGGCATGCTGTCAATCCCATAAACAAAGGTGTTGTCAGGCAGCCTTATTTAGAAGTATTTCAAATTAACCTTGACAGAAGAATTAATAAATAATAAGAACTGAATGATTTATAAAGAAATCAATTACACTATAAATTTTAAAACAGCATGGTCTCAACTATTGCAGGGTGAGCAATACAGGGAAACTTCAGGTGGGCTAAAACTTCCCTGGAAGGTTTCTGATGTCCCATCCGGGTCCCCGTGACTTCTGAAGGTAGGATGAAGGGAGTCACAGAATAAGAAGGGTGTTAGCAAAAAATTTGTATGCCACAGAAGGTTGTGCAATGATCTGCTTGATGCTTTGCATGCTGCTTCTCTGAGTGTCCCCAAAGTTAACAGTTCAATCATAAGTAATGTTTTTTTGAAGTTTCAAGAAATTAAGAAAAAACAATATTGGAGCTTCTAAGGCCTGCCTCCAGGATATCCATAAAATTAAGGGACTAGGTAGAGAAGACCAAAGGAGAAATCAAAGTGGGATTTGCCTTGCCTACCCCTGCCTGGCTGCTCTGGGCCAATCTTCTTGGCTCCCTCTCTATCAGATGGATAAAGAGCAGAAGGTCATACCATGTGCCACAAATCCTTATCTCAGGATGGAGCTAAAGCAGCGGCAAATCTAGTGAAGCTTCCACAAAATGTTGGTAGTGCCTTCTCACAGGTTTTGGCATCAAAAGCTGCATTTTGATGGAGAATTTCAGCTCTTGGCTTTTCACTCCAGAAAGAAAATCTCCACAGACATTGACCTATTGACATCAGCAGAAATGGAACCACTTCTCTCTGCCCAGATCTAAAACCTGTGAGCAGTTTTTAGCCATGGAAAGGCTAGGTTAAGCTTATCTGAGTAACTGATAAACTAGATATGAATATTGCTGCCAGTCAGCTCATTTATTTTAATATCTGAGGAACACAAAACCCCCAAAAAAGGCAGGGAAAAAAGCTGTTCAGTCACTGGGGTAGTAGACGACCTTATCAAAACTCCATAGTCAGGTGGAAATTGGTTTAAAAATTCAAATGACTGTTCACGTAAAATGGCTTGCAGGATTCACCCAACTGTAATAGCAATTCTCTGCAAATGATTATGCAATTACCTCCAGGAGGTCAAAAAGTAATTACCACGTAACCTGCTCTCTTCTGCTGGTTGCCTCTAATAAATAATAGATGCAAGCTCTACTCTGGTTTAGAAGAGAATTTGCCATTTCTTTACCCTGTAATTACATTAGATTATTTACCCAGCATGGTCAGCTGTGACCATGTAGGTCTGCTAACATGATATAGGAAGAAGTGATGAGAAAGATTTGTGTTCTGAATATCCTCCAAGACCTGGGATAAAAAAGAGCTTTGGTTCCTCATGCACCGAGGAGCTACCCTTCTCATGGGCTGTATCTGCAGTCAGGGCTGCTGAGCACGCCTGTGTGTCAGTGTCCTCCCCAGGGGGACCTGATGACCACCGAATCCAGTGCAAAACCACTGTTACATTTGTGCTGCTTCAGCTGGAGGCCCTAGCAGCTGACTCAGCCAAGCTGTTTGGTAGGGCTTGCTCTGGAACCACTGGAGGACATTTTGCTTCACACACTGCAGTGTTGTCAGTACATTAGGCCTCAATAAAGAGATAACATTTTCTTTAGCCTCAGGCTTATGAAACCTGGAAGGCCTGGGTCTCATGTGTTTTCCCATGGGCGAGTATGCAGGCAATCATCATTTTCATCTTTGTCAGAAGCAGTTTTTGTTAGCTAGATTTCACACCGAGGCAATTTCTTCCCGAGGACCTGGAATGATAGTATTTGCTTTCTTCCTCTGACTCTCACCTTGGAAGATGCAAGCCTCAGAATACACTGCCTTTATTCTAGCAGTCTGCAAAACTGGCTGCGTTGACCTTGTTGAAAGGAAAGATGCTTATTATTGGGAAGCATGGTGAGATGTGGGGGCACAGCGTGCTCACAACCCAGCAGAAGCAGAACAAGATGCACAGCTTCTGCCTGGAAAAGCTGACAGGCAGAGCAAAACAACCTAGGTAACGTTTGGGAGAAAGGCCAGGTTATTGTGCTCATTTTCTGCATGAAGAATGAGGGGCAGCAAGACTGAGCAACTTGACAAACGTCCCGCTGCAGACCTAAGGCAGGGCAGCACAGGCAGAATCCAGCTCTCCCGAAGGATGGTGCCATGTCTGGACCAAGAAAACCTTTCGTCTTGAGTGCCCTGCCTGTTAGGAAGCAGCTCAGGCTGAGTCGGGAAAGTATACGCTCCCCCATAGCACATTTCCCTTGTTGGAAGATAAGTGTATCTCCTGCTCCCTACTCACTACTGTTGCTGTTTAATAAATTAAATGTCTAATTACACGGTATAGGAGTGATGTTGTTATACAGATGCAGTGACTGGAAACAAGACGGAATAATGTTCCAACAAAGCCCAGTGGCCGCTGTTCCTGATTTCTATTTTATGCTTTGTAGTCCCTGCGTTGGAGTGTGTGCCACAGGCTGGGTTCAGATCGGGTTTTACCGTACCCTGTGGCTGGATCTGTGTTTCCAGTAAGGGCTGGAGTCTCAAGTCTTTCCCCTGCATTTTTGCACCTGCTCTTCCACCAAGCCTGGCCAAGGCTGATGGTGAAAATTGCACCTAGAGCTGTCCTCTTCCTTACCTAAAGGTGAAGAGACGTATTTATGGAGGGAACATTTTTATGTTAATACTGGCCTGCACAGGACCACAGAGCTTTGAATTTCAACCCATGCAAATCTACTGCTTTGCTGAAGTTCATGGAAGGTCACGGCACACCCGGAGTACTGTGTCCGGTTCTGGGCTCCCCGGTACAAAAAAGACAGGGATCTCCTGGAAAGAGTCCAGCACAGGGCCACAAAGATGATATGGGGCCTGGAGCATCTTCCCTATGAGGAAAGACTGAGAGACCTGGGTCTGTTCAGTCTTGAGGAGAGAAGACTGAGAGGGGATCTTAACAATGTTTATAAATACCTTAAGTGTGGGAGACAGAGGGATTTGGCCAACCTCTTTTCAGTGGTTTGTGGGGGCAGGACAAGGGGCAATTTCCACAAAACGGATCACAGGAAGTTCCGCATCAACATGCAAAAGAACTTTTTTTTCTAATTATTTCTAGATTTCTAATAATCTATATTTTTATATAATATAAATATTTATATATTTTATATAAATAATATATAACTATATTTTATATTTATATTATATTTATATATAATATGTATTTTATAATATATATAATTATATAAAATTATATTATATATAATTATAATATATTATCTATTAAATTTTAATATAGAAATATATTTATATTAATATATATTTAATATATATACTTATATATATTTAATATATATTATATATTTTTATAAATATAAATTATAAATCTATATATTATATAGATTTATTTAATATATATATTTAATATATATATTTATATTAATATAAAATATCTTAAATTAAAATAAAAATAATATATTAAATATATTATATATATTTATACAAAATTATATAATTAATTATATAATTATATATATGAAATATATAATAATATATATATAATTATATGTAATTTAATAATATACAATTTATATAATATATATATTATATTTATATATACATATGTTTTATATAATTATATATATAAAGAATATATAATTATATAAAATAATATATAATAATATAATATATAAATAATATATAATATATAAATAATATATAATAAGTAATATATAATAAAAAATATATAATAAAAATAAATAATAGAAATAAATAGGTTTCTAATCTAACTAAAAAGAGTTCACGGTGAGGGTGACGGAGCACCAGAACAGGCTGCCCAGGGAGGTTGTGGAGTCTCCTTCTCTGGAGATATTCAAGGCCCATCTGGACGCCTACCTGGGCAGCCTGCTCTAGGGAACCTGCTTTGGCAGGGGGGTTGGACCCGATGATCTCTTGAGGTCCCTTCCAACCCCTACAATTCTGTGATTCTGTGATTCATGGATGAGGCCTGTGACCCCTTTCGCCACAGGCATCTCAGGAAAGTGCTCCACTGTGATCCAAGGCCTCAGGGCTTACAGCTGTTCCCTCCCAGCTCTTCTCTCCAGGCCTACAGCTCAGAAGTGCCCAAGGAGTTAAGCAGAAGCAGTAGGTGTCGTTTCAGGCAGACATGAGTGATTTCTCCCTTGTGGGCAAGTGCAGGTCAGGGTGGGTGTAGCCTTCGTGTGCGTGTCCCACCTTAATAGCAAGCTGTGAGAGGAAGGATGGCAGGTTCATTTCCTTCCCCTGTGTGCAAGCACAATAAGCCATGGCTGAGGATTGCTGAGCTCTGTATTATCAATAAAGGGCAATCACACCACAGGGAGTTAATGACGGTTTTGCACATAACAGAAACCTTTGAGAGTAATTACAGAGTCCTTTAATGCCAGGGGGACTCAACACACACACACACACGTGCCTCCCGCTGCCTGGAGCAGGCTGCACAGGGTGTGTGGCAGCAACCTGTATTCCCTAGTCCTTGTCCCCCTCCGTGGCTGGCATCTGTGAGCCAGAGCCCAGGACTTAATGCCAATGCAGATGGTAGAAATTTGTGTCCCTTTTGGGGGAGGCCTGGAAATTTGTACAGTTCTTTTCTTCTGCATTGCCACGAGACCACTACATGGTCCAGCCCATGTTGTGGCAATGCTGACATTTGGCAGGAAGCGAGGGTTTGGCTGAGGTTTTGCTGATTGCTAGAGACTGAGTGAGAAGGAGAGGGAGAAGGGTGGGCAGGGATTTCAAAGAGCTGCACAGAATATTGAGCACGAAAAGAGAGGAGATGGAGGCAGGCAGACCCTCAGTAATAAACTCCATAGTCTCCAAAGCCTGGGATTAGTTTCAAAATGGCTGCAGCTGGGCTATTTCCCCTCATTTCCCTTTGTTTGAACCCCACTGCTCTGCATAACCTCCTTCAAAATATTTGCTATTAGCAGCAGTTCCCTCCTTCCTTCCCTAGGAGCGAGATGCATTGAACTAATTAATGTGCAGAGTATGTGCAATCCCATTTTGGTGGCTTAGTTCTGGATGTCCCTCAGTGGTGACGTGGCCTGAATGAGAAAAGGGCCACAGAGGCAGAAAGCAGGTGCCAATATCTCAGAAGGCAAAAGGCATAGGGCCACGACCCTAGGAGGGTGACAAGTTGCTGGGGGCATCCTCATTGCAGGGAGCAGAATCAGATAGCTGCAGGGAGGGGAGATGCTCTTAACAGCAAGAGGCAGAGAAGAAGGGAAAAAGGAGAAGGAGAGAAAAAATAGGAGGATGAGAAATAGGGTATAGCATCCATACTGTTGAGGACTAAATGGGTTCTACAGGTTTTGTTTGTTCTTGAAGTTCTTTAACAGAAGTGGCACCGGCTCTCACTTCAGTATTTATATTTCCCCAAAGCAGCACCAACTGTATTTCAATATAAATGTAATGTAGTTAATTGAAATCGGTAATTTCAGCAGTCATTAATAACAAATCTCTAGGAAGGAATATCCCTGCTGCAGTTAATGATCAGCATAAAAAAAACCCAGGTCTTTCAAAGTGTAACTGTGAGCTCAGGGTTCATTTTATAGTTGATTAGAGTGAGTTAAACTTTGCCCCGTCTGCAAGTTGTATATTTAAATATGAGAAGTTGGCAATATTTGAAGTTATCAAAATACCACAGGTGCTCTGGAGTGAGTCCAGGACCTTATGGCTGATCTGCAAAAGAGTGATGTGGCCCTGAAGAATGGAAAAGGTGGAGTTAGCTGGCAGAAGTAAGAATGGACCAAACTGCTGTGAACTTCTGTGTAAAACAGAGCTAAGCCTCAATAACAACAGCAGGATTCCTCCAGATCTGTGGGAAAACTGGCAGAATTTGACCCAGCCTGAGGCTCCTCACTACACCGTGTGAGATGCTATTGCAGGTGACAGCTAGCTCTGCTCTGAATTGCAGGGATGTCCTGAATGTTGAAAACTGCCTATAGGATTGTGCCAGCATTGTGAATTCCTTTGGAAAGCTGAATATATAAACCAAATGGTCTCTGCCCCTGTGGGCACTGCATAATCAGAATTTGTACTGTGGTTGGGACACTAATTCAAAAAGCAGATCAAGTGTAAGATGAAAACAGAAATCCAGAATTAAATTCTGTCTATCAGAAGAGTAAAGTTTGCAAGTCACTTTGTCCTGGAGGGCAAAAGCAAGTCATCATCTTGAAAGCCTTGGGAGGAATATCTGACATACATACATGAAGCAGTGGGGTTGGTCTGTGAACTTCTTTTGTTCTGCTGGAAGAGACCAAGGCTCCATTACCATTTGTGGTGACCAGAGCTACTGGTGGCTTGCACCAGGTATGGGTTTGACCCTATGGAAAGGCTGCAGTCACAGCTGCAGTCCTGTCTCAGTGAAGCTGCAAGTCTGTGGTGTATTCAGAGGGCTTGGTGAAACTCAAGATCTTCACCAGAGCATGCAATGAACAGGGGGATTCCTTTCCCTAAAATGCACCCCCTTTTTGGTCTGCGTAGAAGTACTGGGAGGGACAGATCTCATCCTCTGACTTAATACAGTGAAACAGTCTTCTTTCTCCATGTGCAAGGCCATCATTAACAATAAAACACTGCTCCTTTAATTAGAATGAGAAACGCAATTTGGAAAGGTAAATGACAGAAAGTATGTGTGTGGCAATTACCTATGGAATACGCAAGAGGGGAACCCAGGAATGATGAATGTAAGGAGACAGGAAGAATCCTATGTGGATTATCTGCTGGGGAAATTTTACTGCACATTTGAAAATGACACAGACAAAAAGCACCATCTCAAAAGTCCATCCTTGATCATCTCAGTTGGTGCCTGGACTGTCAGGATTCTGCTTGGAAAGGCTGCATCTTCTCCCTGTATTTTGACACACAGGCTTTTGTTTCCCAGCAAAACCTGCAACTGTAAGAGTAATTCAGTGGTGAGATAAGTTCCGGCACAGGAACAGAGATTTTACTTGCTTCCAATTAAAGGAACTACCCTGTAAGTCCTGTGGTAGGTATCTGTGTGGCAGTGCTGAATACTATGGATCCAACTGCTACACACGCTTCACGCTGGTGACAGCTATATAGAGGCACCGTGGAAATGAAAACAAAAAATGCTGGGTATGTAATGCAATGATGGATCACTTCCTAAACTTCACAGGACATGTTGGTTTGCATCCTCACTGAAGGCTTTTGTTGGTGTTCTGCCTAGGATTGCTTTAGTTTCTGTGTTACTGGGGCCAGAAAAGGAACACAGTGAGAGCATTTACCTAGATTTAAACTCCACCTGCCCAAGAAAGATATACAGAGGAGATTATAGCTTCAGGAAAGCCAGAATCACATCCGCAGGAATCTGGTTTTCAAAAGAAATAACCAAGCATTGAGAAAGCTTTATGGTTCTGATAACATTTGTGGGGCTGGAGGTGTAAGAGTTTAATGAAACTAGCTTTCCCCTTCATGTTTTTTCAGTCCAAACAACAAAAAAAGCAGATCCCTGTTGGTCATTGAATTTGTTCACAGCTTTCTACATCACTGTAACTCACTGAAATGGGGCTTGTGCATCTGCAGGATGGAACGGTGGCCATTCTCCTGTCATCTACTGCCCTCCGAGGCTCACCAGGAAACCGCCATGGTGCCTGATGCGCATCTGAACCCATACACAGAGGACAGCATAAACATGTGGTTTGTCCTCAGAAAATGTTTCTAACTGCAGAGGACACTGTTCCTTGGTTCTCAGTTCTCTTCTAGTATCTTCTTTAATTGGCTTGGTAGAATCCTTTGGAACTATATGCTGCTCCCGTATATATGTACCTGTACTGGCTGATGATGGCTGAATCTCAACACTTAGGATATATTACACTATCAGAGCAGCTCTGCTAGCAAGCCAGCTGGAGAATGAGAACCAGCCTGGGAGCTCTCCATCATCAGATAATAGCTTGAGCTCTCTAAAATCTCTTTTTTAGCATGAAGTTCCATTTCTGGAGCATGGCAAATCTATGGACAACTGCTTGTTCCATCATGGAAGTCAAAATATCTGATCCCTTCAAGATTAAACTGTATTTCCTTTTAGTCCAGGTACAGCATCCTGAGCCCATATCATTTGTCTCCTTCACCATCGCTCCCAGTAGGTGAAAGTAGGAAGGGAGAAGACGGTATCATTTGAACAGATAATTTTAGTTTCTTTTCCTGCTGACGAAGAAAAAGCACTTTCTGCAATTAGAGGGGCTCATCAACAGCCAGCCAGCACAGCAGCTGGATCCCCAAGCACCACAGCTGGAAAACTCTGGCTGAGTCAGCAGCATCAGAAGTACACAGCTCAGCTCTGGGAAGAGATCTTCCCTCGGCCCTCTCCATCACCAGTTAAGACCAGGTCAATTAGTGCTTTGTAAAATAAACACAGTGCACAGTGGAGGCAAACTGTTCTGATATTCCTGCCATCGAGAAGGGCTGAGGGTGTTTGCCAGGTAATTGGGAGTCCTGGTGGCTTTTGAGCACCAGAGAAGACCTTGGCACAGGACTAGGATCTGAGTGCTGGGGACTGGTTTTGGGGAGCTGGGCAGTGAGGAGTGCTGATGTTCGCCGTGCAGGAATGAGAGAGAACAAGAAGGAGGAGATGCAGCTCATAACAAAGGAAAAAAAAAAAAAAAAAAAAAAAACAACTAATGAGCTGCACGAACTGGCGTAGAGCCAGCCCCCAAAAAATCATTAACATGGTCAGGTTAAGGAGAGCTCTATTAAAGTGTCTATCAAAACCCTTGCTCTCAAATGGATTTATTGGATGAGAAGGAGAAGCTGGGGTCCAGAGTAAATACAATAATAATGGGCCCGGCCTCTCTGTGCCAACAATGCCTAGTTACTGGAAAAGCTCTGTGAGACAGAGCGATTTGCCGGGAAAAGGGAGAAACTGAATTTAAAATCAAACGTTGTGAAACACTGAGATTCAGATCTTCCAAAGCAGCCCAGCAGCTAGGGCGGCAAGCCTGGATGAGGACAGGAGTGGATTGCTGCTCTGAAAACTTCCTGGGCTTATGATTTATGACTAAGATCCATCCCCTTAGGGAAAGAAGAGCTAAAAGAGCTGATCTGAATGATGCCCACTTCTATGAGATGAGGTGAGCTGCTCCAGGGGCTGCGGACCGTGGAGGAGGACCATGGGTGGCACAGCCCAGGGGCTGGGCACAAGGGGAAAGGACTGGCACAGGTTACGCTGGAGGTATTGAACAAAGGCAATTTCAGAACCATTCATTACAATAGCAAAGGCTGTTTAAATGAATAGGGTGGCACTTAGAGATCAAATCAAACCTAGCTGGCTGGAGGCAACAGCCTCGATCCTCCAGGGCTCGTGTCTAGAAGAACCCAGACTTGACTGTCTTCTCCTGCCTGGCTTGGGTTTGCAAGCACATCGGTCCAGCAGGCTTCAGTGTTCTTGCTCCTCACTTACACCAGATGTGAGAGAGAAGAATCACACCCATGGATCTGGCTTCTTCCCATACTCCTGCTGTTTGCACAGTCCCGCTGGATTTACTCGGTGTTTGGAGTCAAAGGGCTGCAGCAGTCTTTGGTGGCTGGACTCGCAATATGCTGTTCCAAGAGCTGAAATCCTATTTCTTTGACATTCAACCTCAAAAGTTTTCCAGAATATGCTGGGAAACCTGCCTCAGGTAGAACCCAAGGTGGTAGCAAGCATCATTTTACTAACAGGAGTGATCCTTTATTTCTTTTTATTTATTTATATCTATATTTAATAAGCTGAGGACCTGAAGGAATTTTCAAGGTGGTCTCATGGATGGAGGGCTGGGTTGCTGGGCACATCTGAGCAGCACCCAGCTGCTCTTCTGCTTTCCCTTGGTTACTCACAAGAGCACTGGGGAAAGAATTAGTGGGGGAGAGAGGTAAGTCTCCTGCTGCCATAATGTTATATTTTCATTGTAGACACAGGCTCAACTCTCCTTGCAGATCTGTAGGCTTTATGGCACATATCAGGCTGTGGTGACACAGGGACACTGACGAGGATCAGCTCACACAACAGAGCAGCAGAGCTTGAGAAAAGCCGGTGCTCAGACATCAGACAGAAAAGCATGGTTGCTTGCCTACCCCCAGCATGGCAGGGCAGGGCTACCATGCCTGGGCTGCAGTGATTTTTCCTTCTGCATCATATTAGGGCCAAGCTGACACCCAGCAAAGCTGCAGAGAGTCTTGATGCCAATTTTAATGCCTTATGTACCAGATTACGTGGTGCTAAATCAGAAGGCAATCTCAAACTTGAGAAGTATTGAGATGTCTTAAACTTTAAGCACATGAGCAAGTCCCAGGATACCTAAAGTTAATTCTACGCATGAGTGTTTTCTACAGGAAGGATGGATTTAAGCATGTGGTTAAGTGTTTTCCTGAATCAGAGCCTTCAATGGTAAAGAAGGAAGTGACATTATTGGAGATGCAGCTTATCCCTAACACTTGGCAAATGAGGCAGCACTCATGTGGTTAAAACACACTTTTTCATTAAAAATTATAATCGGGGAAAAACAAATTAAAGCTGAAATGAAATAGGCTTTTTATTTTTCCCCATTTACCAAGAGATTATATATTTCCCAAACACAGTTTCTCTAATCCATATCTAATGCATTAGAGGCATTCTGCTATTTTGCTCTAGACAAACAAATTTCCCACCCAGTGTGGGATCACAGCCCTGTTCCAGAGAGAAAAACAAGTCATAATAATACAGAGGCCACTAAAGGAAAATGTTAAAATAATTAAAATATGAAAGAAGCTGCTGTCTTCCTGGGATTTCAATTTCGGAGATGCCTGAGGGGAGGGGGTTGGATATCTCACACTGATACACTGTTTGATAAAGTGTGATAAAGACTTAGAAAAATTGGCAGATTAAACTGAAATAAAAGCTGCGGATGTTTGCATTCAGAAAGCTATTAAAAGCAGTGTGATTGAGCAGCAAGAAGCTTCTCTTTTATGCAAGAATGCACCGGAGTGGGATGTTTGCTGCACTGATGTCAAGGAGATCAAGAGTTGTTTCTGTTAGTGGCACTAACTGCTCTTTTCAGTTGCTGGCTTGGCTGTGCACTTTGAAGCCTCCAGGCTTGCTCCGCATGGCAATGCAGCTGTGTGATGGGACCAGAGCTCCGGCAGAGATGTACAGGCATTTCCAAATGTGATGTCTCTGCTTGGAAGAGCCGCAAAATCCACTTGTGGTAGGTGTAAGCTGAGGATGCCAACTCGCATAGCACCAAGATGGCTCACCCGAGCACCTACTTTCTTATTGACTCTTCGCCTCCAGACCTCTTGGAGGTTTTGCCTCCATCCCGTTGCCTCCAAATCCATGGACCTTTCTTAAGGTGGTTCAAACTCATGCTGTCAGGGTGCTGCTAAAATTGGATGAATTATTAGATCCTTCTTTACCTCCCTTATTAGTTAACTAGCCATTTGTCTTTTGTATAGACAAGGGTTGCAGGCCCAGATGGATGTCCTCATTTCCATATAAAACCACAGGCTGACACACGGACTGGAGAGTTAAAACAGGAGGTGAATGATCTGGAAACTAAACAGAAGTTGTGATCATTTAGAGAGGGAAAACAAATTCATGTGACTGGTGGATTGATCTTACAGCTCAAATAACTGATAAAAAACCCACAGCCAAACAGCCCATGGACCAGCCAGAGACTGAAGCATGTTTGCAGTGAGTGCATTTCTCAAACAGCTCCGAAGAGCAAACTACATTTGCAGAAATAGAAGAGTGACGACAGGGGCCGTTCTCTGGTAAATTCCAGAAAGGGTGAAATACAGCATCAGAACTGTGGGAAGTAGCTGAAGCAAAAGTTGTGCTGACAGCAGCGCCTGCATGGAGCCCTGATGCTGTGAGAGCATCGGGGAGAAGGTCAGGGCTAGGTCCTGGCTACTCGGGCACACTTAGTTGCTCCTTTCATAAACACTGCAGTCATAAAAATATGATCTGTAGCTTATCTGGAACAAAGAATCAAAGCCAGCACTGATTCAGCAGTGGCCTGGGTCTCGCACACAAACAGATCTTAAGTTCACAGAGAGTCCTGCTACTTTTCTAACTCTCCCTCTCTCTGCCTCAGCCCAGACTACTTTTTTTTTTTTTTTTCCAATTGCCTCCGTCTGGCAGCTTTATATTGGTGACCTGAGGGTGCAAATTAGATGTTTGAAAATACAGCAGTTAAATCAACAACTCTGGAGTGTAATAGAGGTCAGGAGAGCTTGCTTCCAACTCAGTGGCTGTTTCTGCTTTGGTTCATGTTATCTGCATTTTGCAAAGTCCCTTGATTTCTGGAGAGGGTGAAAATGGGGGCCCAATCCTCCTCCCATCCAAACCTCCAGGAGTTTTCTCCTGATTTATTTTTTCGGCTCCTAAAAAGAGGCAGTGGTTGCCTTGGTGTGCTGTCAGTAATTTTCTGGGACAGGCTCCCAGTCTGGCCTGTGTCCTTTGCCTGGAAGCTCTTCTCCTAAATCTCGCTGTCACCGCAACTGGGCATAAGAGCGCTTTTTCCCCTGAATTTTCGGCCTGTCCTGCTGCCAGTCAGTCAGAGTGTCTGGTCCGATTACATCTTGTCTGTCTTTAATGGGCTCGTTAACATTTGGACATGCTCATGTGTTCTGCTGACAAAACACCCCCACAGCGCTAAATAAACACCACGAATCAGGAGAACCATAACCAGGAGCTGCACAATGGGGCTTTAGGGGAAATATTTCACGATAATATCTGAGCCTTGTAATTGAAGGCTGACGAGCGTGGGGGAAGGAGTGATTCAGCTCCACTATCATACACTCGAGACTTGATTCATTTGTCTTGATTAGCAAAAGTTTAACTATCGCATGCCTTTAATTAGCAGCTTTCTCAGAAGACTCATTGGCATGAACAACCAGGGCCAGGCAGAGAGGAAGGCCTGGCTGGGGGAAAGAAGCTCTGTGTGGCCTGTTTGGAGGAAATTGTGGGTGGCAGACACTTGGGTTAACAGAGGAGAGAACGGGAAGGGCCTTTAGGCTGAATATTATTTTGTTTTGCAGCATCAGGTGGCTCCAACACCTTAACCAGAAGTTAGAGCTGTTGGGAGAGGTGTTCTGGGCTGAGCCTGCTGCTGCTGCCTCAGAGGACGGGGAACTGCCACAGGGGGGTTAGGGAAGGTCACCAGGGACTTTGGGTTGCTTTCATGGTTTCTCTTAGGAGGTTATGGAGTGCTCCAGCCCTCACTGGGACTTTTGTTCTTTCTCTTGTCAGGCAGGCATAAATCTAAACCCACATGAGCTGTTCAACCTGAAAGCCTTGGCCCTCATGTAAACAAGGGCATTAAATAGAGAGAAAGACAAATAATGTCAGCAGGTGTATGCTTCATCGCGTCTCGGAAAGCTTCAGCCTTTGATGTCTGAGTGATCCCACATGCACCTTGGAAAGGTCTGGGCTATCAGAGAGAGTAAACAAGTCCTTGCCTTGCCTCTCCTATCTTTTGTCAGGTCCCCTTCTCGCCTTCCTTCTTTTCCATATTCCACCTTCCCACTTCTACCTTCCCTAATTTCTCATCTTCCCATCTGTGCACCCTGAAGGGACGATGTATTGTTTTTCAGGCAAGATCCCTGAATTTTTAAATCTTTTTATTTTACTCTACATTCTTTCTGGTCACCTCTAGGCTGTGTGTGGGCAGTCATGTACATGTGTGTATTTGTATGTGTCTCTAAGAACATTTTCTTCCCTTTTCCTAGTTCACTAGTCCTGTTTTCATCAGTCTAGAGAGGAAACATATATTATCCCTTCTTTTCCTCTTCTTCCATCAACCCAAAATAATAAACAGCTCAGATTTCGTATCTCTCTGATTACTTTTCCGAGAGATTTTGCCTTCTAGACCAGCTTTATTTTCTCTCCTTTTTTTTTTTTTTTTTTAAATTCCTTTCAAAGGAATTATCTTTTTCCTCCTTTGGTCCCTGGCTTCTCCTCCAGTGTTTTATTCAGGCTGTGGATGATTGTCTCCGTACATTCCTTTTATGCTATGAAATGAATTGCTAATGCAACCCCTGCCGGGAGAAGCATAGTCTGATCTTGTCCTAAATAGGCCCCTGTTTGCAGGGGATGATGTATAAATGTATAGACTGCATCATTATATATTCACTTAGTGGAACACAGGCCTCGAAAGAGGCCTCTGCTTATTCCATAAATGAATTCCTGGGGAGAGGAGATGCATCCAGCCCGAAGGTGCCTTGAAGTCCATTCCCGCTCCCCCCAGTGTGGCCGCTCAGCAAAGCCCCGACTCAGCCGAATGCATATTCACCGCAGCAGGATCTGGGCAGGCGAGGGGAGAAGAGCCCTGGTGCTCTGCAGGGGCTGCAGCACGACAGACGTGCCAGATAAACACGACCTCCTGGCCAAGGTGCCTTTGTCCGAGCTGGCTGGCAGATGGGCAGCCCCTGCTCAGAGCCCTGCCATCCCCTTTGCAGCCCTCTGGGCTGGGGCGAGCATGCAGGCACGGTGAGGGGCAGAGGGTTAAGGGCTCTGAAACCTGCAGGATGGACCCCTGCCAACAGGCTGAGATGCCCCAGGGGATGCAGCACCGATCCCTCTTCTCACAGCAAAATGCACTATCTTGGCTGAGCAGGACGAAATCCCAAAACTTCTGTTAAATGCAATGGTATGATTCCCCTGGAGCTGCTTAGAGGTTTGTATAAGCTGTGAGAGTAAGAGAGGCTGAACAGGTTGTAGGACACTCTCTTTCAGTCCCCACCTCTACTACAGTCACCCAGCCTGGTCCTGGTGCAGACCCAGAGCTGCCCCATGAGCTGTATCTTAGCCCATGGCCAGGATGGCAGTGGAGGTGCAGCAGTGTCTGGGGGATGCTCCTTGGAGGGGCCCTGGACACATTCCAGCCAGCTCCTGCTTCGTTTTGGCTTGGATTGCACTGTCTGGCACAAAGAAGAAAAACAAAACAAAACAAAATAAAACAAACCACCAACAACAACAAAACTAAGTTTTCCCTTGCTTTTTTTTTTTTTGTTTGTTTGCTTGTTTCCTTCTAGGTTAGGCTCTGGGCTTTTCTCAGAAAAACCCTAAACAATCCTATTAAATCAAGTCACCATAAGGCAACGTGTAATACAGCCTCCGAGTGCAGTTTGTGGTTCTGCTGCTGTCAGGTTTTATTCATCAGCCTGGCTCAGTTTCACCTGAGTTCACTCTGGGCTGAGCTGAACCCCAATCCAGTGAATAATCTGTCTTCCTCCTCCTCTTCCTCCTTAATATACGCTGAGCATAGAATTACTTGAAGCTCCTGTAATGTACTGCACTTGTGTTTGCAGTAAAACCACTTGCTAATGGGCAGGGTTCATGCTATTTCCATTTGTGCTACTCAGACACCTGGGGCATACAACTTTTTTTTCTTTCTCTTTTTTTTTTTTTTTAAAGGCTGCATATTTTAAAGTATAAACACAGCCTGGTGTTTTATTAAATAAATATGACAATTGCAATAATGTTTTGCAGATTACAGGAGAAGGAACTTAAGGGAGACATTTCCAGAACCTCAGCACTGTGTGTTTTGCTGATGCTTAAATAAACTCCTCTTTGTTACTGCTGTTCTTTCTGTGGTGCTGTTAGTTTGATGCTACTTGAAAACCTCAAGTGCCTAGAGAATCCTTCTGCTAGACAGAGATGTTCCTTTCTACCTTCCAGCCTGCCCAGAAACCTCTTAATTCCCGCAGCGTCTTTGCACTTAGGCAGAGGGACCCGGCTTTTGCAACTCGTAGCTTTTGCCCATATGTCAGCGACTCCCTGGACTCCCCTGAACAGCCCAAACGAACAGCAGCAGCATGCAGACCTTATGCCTGGGTCTGTGCGGTGCTGCTGCCCTCACCCAAAGCCTGCTTTGATTCAGCCAGCGTGTTCGGTGCTGGCATATGAATAAAAACCCTGATCAACCTGAGTCCCTTGGCTCTCCTCATTATCACAAGAGCAGGAAGAGTTCTCCAGCTGGCAGAACTAACCACCTTTTAGCTAAGTTTTAATGTAAAAGCAAATGGGGGCTATCTCACCTCCTTACAGCCACACACAGAGCAGAAAGACAAGGAGACAGAATTTATAAACTCAGCTTTTCTGCAGAAAAAAACCATCCCCATCCCAGTCAGTCCCTGGTGCTCCCCACCTTTTGATGCCATATGCCAGCCTGGGCCACCTGCAGCACACCCGTTACATGTCCCAGGTCTGCAGCTCCCCTCACTCTGCTTCACCCAGCCAAACTGAAAAATTTGAAATTACCACATCAAGGCAATTTCTCCTGGCCTGTGGAAATGAATTAACCCCTTCTCAGCCAGTGCTGGGGGAACTTGTGGCCACCAACCCAGGAGCTGGGTGGTCTCTCCTCTCCGAGCTCCTTCCTTGAAATGTCCGCTCCCCATCCCAAAGTGCTGTAAAAGAAAGCACCCTTGCTTTAATCTCTGGGTCATTTCTGCTGCTTTAAAGACATTTCTGCTTTCTGTCTGGACTCACAAAAAGCATCATTAAGCCATTCAGCAAAATGCAAAACCGTATGGAAGATAAAGCTTCCTGCATGGAGGTCGGGGGTTCCTGCTTTCCACTGAGACCGAGGCGGGAGCAGGCGCTTCACAGGGCTGCTGGCACAGCTGGTGGCAGGGGACAGGCAGGTGCAGAGGGCAGGAGCCCCGCGGAGATGTGATGTGACAGCTCCCAACCTCGTCTGCACAGCCCCTCGGTCTGCCTGGTGTGTGTGTGCTGATGGCAGTCCAGCATTAAACTCCTTGGTGAGTGTTCAGAAGGCAGAGTTGTAATCGGGACAGACCCTGAACTCTCCAGCACTGCCCTCTGAAGTATGACACGTGAGGAGAAAAAGACTCAGCCTAAGCAACCCCTCTTTGCACATAGCTCTTCTGCCTTAGACACGCTGCTGCTGCTCCTGAGCCCCATTTTTCTTCTCTCGAGCATGCTTACATATAAAATATAAGCATGACTGAAAACTACAATAGGATCTTAGCTCAAAGCAAATCTAGACACCATGGAACCAAAGAAGATGAAGGTGAGGAGAAGAAGCAGGGTACAGCGTGCTGAGTAACTGCAGAAGTGTGGGTCTGCAGCTCACCGGGCCCTGCTCTGTCAGGACTAGCTGTTGGCCTCCCAGTCTGCAGTGGGCAGAAACGACTCTTCCTGCAGGTCACAAACCTGCACAGAGTCTTCTAAAGGCTGGTAGGGGCCATATCTACAGCATTACTTTGTCTTGGTGTCCTCTATGCTCTTGGAGAAAACCAAGCAGCTCTCCTAACCCTGGGGAGAAAGGCCTTACTTTCTTGGGCTGGACTGCTTCAGCCACTTGGCTCCACAGCCTCAAACGTGAGCTCAGGAGCACAGACCTCAGGTGATGGGAAGTGATGGAGGCCAAGAGGGTGATGCTGGATATCTGCTGCCTGGCATCACTAAACCTGACTAATGAGAAATCCTCAGCCTGAGAAGTGCAGGTGCTTAGTGCAGTACTATACCTGCCTGTCCCAGCACTGAACGTGCTCACTGCTCTTCCCAAATCAACCGCCTCGGTTGGCACCTTAGCACCATGGTGCATGGATTTATGGCCCTGAAGGTTTCAGTGCTGATTCTGGAGAGGTCTTTATTTGTTTGGCCTCTCCATGCTGATAAATGAGAAAGGTAACAGAGAAGGGAAGGGATAATATCTCCGGATTAGGAGGCCCCTTCCTCTTGGTGGCTTGCTGAACTCCATCCTCATTTCTGCCTCCACTGTCCCATAACCTTTTATTTGCCAAACTCCTTCATTAGTGGGGCTGGGAGGTTTGCCTGGGTGGAGGCGGAGGGATCAGTATGTAAGCTGGGATGTATATTTGCCTGTGGAGAAAGCTCTGATAATTCAAGAATGTCGTGGCTGTCCCTTTGCGGTGCTTCACAACTCACAGATGAACCAGAGGGGATTTCAGACCCAAAGAGCTGACTCTGGCTCTGGAGGGGCCTTGCTTGGCCTGGGGGGGTTCCACACCACGTAGAGCTCTCCTGAGGAGGGCAGTGGTGCACTTTTCCAGGAGCCAGCTCCCGCCTGCATGCGCACAGACTCCGGCTCACTGGTGTGCACGCATCCCGTGGAGGGATGTAGGAACGGTGTGCAAAACCCCAGTGACTTTAAAGGCTGGAAGCAGGTGGGAAACAGGGCATGAAAGGCAACCTTTTTTGTCTTGCAGTCTTCTTTCCATCATGTTTTCCCCCTGTACTTGATATCAGAGTCCCTTTCAACCTTCACACCATATTGGTATGGATTACATGCCTCTATTAGTTATTTCCCTTAATTCCCACTTTGGGACCTGCTTACACCATCTTGCAGTTTACTCCAGCTTACTCATCATTTCCAAATTAGCTGAACTTGATTGAAGCAGATCAGACTGCAGCCCTCATGCACCAAGGCAAAGCAAAATTGCTCGCTGCACTCCCTCCTTTGTAAACCAACACTTTATAGAGCACTGCTCTGTGCATCTGAACAGAGCAGAGGCCACGTCTCTGCTGATGCTTATATCAGAGTTTAATAGGGTAAAAAAGTTCACAAAGCTGGAAGACTGTGAGTGGTTCAGATGCAATTATTGTGTCGAGCCTTCTTTGCCTTGCCCTGTGTCTAGACAACACCCTAATAAAAGCAGCACTAACTGGCAAGGGGGGACATGCTGATGCTCTGCTGCTCAAGGAGAACCAAACTAATGGCATTCGTGTGGGTTCACATGGGTGGAACAGAGTCAAGCATGGGACCTGTGAGCGTGTGTGCATTTGCTTCATGTTGAATGCAAATGAGTGAAGAAGAGTTGTACATTTTAGCTCAAAACTGTTGAGCTAAAAAGAAAAACAGAACTGACCTGTATACTTTCTTTGCCCCAGATGCCAGTAAGTCTAGTTTGAAGATGTGCAGAGATCATCGTCTTTTTTTTTTTTTTTCCTTTTTCCCTGTCTTTTTTTTTTCCCAGAGAGTTGGAATACACCGCATACTACTTCTTTTTTTTTTCTTCTACTTTTTTTTTTTTTTTTTGGCAGTGTTTCCATTTTTGTTTCTCTTCTGATTTCTTATTTTGTATTTTGTATTTCATGCTTTTGAATTGCTGTAGTTGTTCCCTTTTTGCATATCCCAGCAATTGTCAGCAACATAAAGTAAAACAAAGAAAGCCCCCAAACATTCTATAAACTAACTTTGCTCAACATCACAGTCACAGACGTCTACCCTGACGGAAACTCAAGCTTGTTTGCTTTATTTAAACCTACTCCCCTGCACACATGATATAGCTTCACAGATGCCTGGAGTCTATTTACCTCCTGGCTTGTTTATCCTGAAATGGCCAATGGAAACTGCTCACATTTTTGTCTTGATAAGAATCCAATCATGGAAATTGATTGAACTTCTTCTTTGAGCTTTTCTCTTGCATTTACACTTTTCAACCAGCTTGAATTGTTTAATCTGCAGTTAATTTAGAGACATACAGCCATGGCTGTGTTATATCAGGAGATCAAGATAAATGGCTGGAGTGTTTTTATGAGCAAAAATCTCTCTAGATTCCAGTACATAAATCATTTGTTGTGAAATCGCTCATTGTCTTTAGGCAATGTCATAGTGAAAAATTCAATCTATTCATGAACAGAAAGTCAAGGGATTAGGAATGGTTTGAAGGGAAAGAATCCACATTAAAAAATAAAAAATAAAAAGAAAGATTTATCTCTTAATACTCCCCTATCATAGCTTCCCTGCCCTTGTTTTTCAGCATGGACTCTTGAATTCAATTTCACACTCTTTGTCCACAAAGTCTGGTGAAAAGGAAGCAATGAAGATGTCCCCGGGGGATGAGAGGGTGCCTTTGTTTGTATTAATTTTAGGAACATTTTCTGGGGAAAGCTAGAAAGAGGCCTAGTGATGGGTTCTTACTGAGGGCCAGACCAGAATCCCTGTGCTCATGGTGAGAAATGATTTATTACAGGCAGGACTATTTCTGCAGAGCTCAAGCAATGACTGGGTAAAATGCAGATCCTGGAAAAGACTCCAAAACCTTAGCATCCAAGAGCTTTCCTAAATCTTTACCTTTTCCTCCATTACACAAAATGTCTCCTTCCACTTGTGTTACAACCTCCCATGCTAACACCTTGACAATTTTGTGAAGGTGATGGACTGTTGTCAAGATTCAGAGGGGCTGTTTGCTGGGGGACGACTGGAAAACTGAAGGTTATGTATTCATGACTGCAGGAGATGTGAACAACAGAGCAGAAGTGTGTGCATTGATGAAGGAGAATAGGCCAAAATGTCCCCCAGAAGAAAGTTAAGGATAGAGATGAAGTCACCCAGAATTTCCATATCTGAGTGGTTTACAGAAGTTCTCACCTAAATCCAAATTTCCCTACTGGGTGTTCCTAATACTGAGTCACAAAAAATGCAGAAATGATGCATCTAAAGGTTGGGGCTATCCAGGTCTGGAACTGACCTGGGTCTCTGGACTTGGAGCTTGTTAGGGAGACCATGGGCAAAGACACCTAAGACCAATGTCTTTCTCTGTTACAGAAAATGTTGCATGAGACAATGGGTTGATGATTTACCCCTCACAGTATTTCCAGTAAACCCTTTTCAAAGAGATAACAAAAGCCTTTTAAAGTGAGAAGAAGAGGGGAGTGTCCATATGGCATCAAGGCCATCTTTATGAAGGTTTTTGTGTATATTTAGATGGCCTAAATTCCAGCAAAGCCTTTATGCCTTTCTTATTGGCTAGTTCTAGGCCTTCATATATCCCCAGTCAATCGGGAAACATTAAGCTTAGGGACTTAGAGATTTAGGTAGAATTTAGGCCATCTGAACACATCCCTTTGAGCCTTTGTGCTAATTCTAGAGGCTCCATTCTCTCTGTCCTTTACTCAGACAGATTAATGGAGTGATTCCCTATCTTCCTTTGATTTTCCTCCCTTCCTTCCCGCTCCACCATCCTTGGCTTTGTATCAGAGTTTGGAATTGTCCGCAGACGTGTCAAAAGAGTGTTATTTATCACCCCAAATCCATGGCCTCATGAAAAGGAATGTTTATTCATTCTGAGTTACTCAGCCCCTGGAGTACTTCAAATATTAAAGTTTTAATACTCCTTACCTGGAACAGCTGAGCTAGCCAGGAGAGATGAAGCTTTGATGGGAAAACTTGATACAAATTTCTAGCCAAGCAAAGCAGCAATGTTCCTGTACACAGGATGAAAATCCCAACTTAAAGGAGCATACGTGAATCTGGGAATCATTTAGCAGTCCTGATGGAAAAAAAATCTCACCAGCAGTTGCCGGGAAGATTTCTCCTAGGTGTGAAAAAGGCATCCAAGATTCCCACAAAAAAGCACCTCTTTTTTTATCTTTGCTATGCCTGACTGTTACACAAGCGTCTTCCTTACTACGAAGTGGCTCCATCCAGCCCCGCACAGACACAGCTGCTCCCTTGTGAAGCCAGAGCAAAGCCTCTGTACTCTCTGGTTCCTGTGGGCAATGTCAAATGCAACAGGGAGCCTGAAGCCAGCTAATTTCAGTCTAACCTAAGGCAACAGTCAATGTGACTGCTCTGTGCTCCAGCTGCTTCCCAACTTTAATCCATTTAATTTGGCAAAGTGATGCTAATGAGATTTCATTGACAGGAAGGCCTAGATACACGGCTGCGTGTCTTAATAGTGGATGCTGAGGCAGGTGCCCAAGCTCCTTGGGAAATGCAAGTGTAACAAAGTGTAACAAAGTGTGTCAAACTATTCCACCATCGCCAGCTTCCAGAGGAGGCTCTTGCAAGTGCAATTATTGTGCAAGTACATGGTTATTAAACTGGGATTTTATGGTTATTTCAACAGATTCAAGGTGCAACATGCTTTCATCTCTAATAAGTAATAAATGTCTCCTGACACTACTTTGCCTTGCCATCCCAAACCATGTCTATCCTAGTTTTGAAGACCTAGGAAACTATATGGTTGATAAAAACTAAGTCATGGTTTAAATAAGTTAACTACCTTTTTGATCTGAACTGTTCTCAGAACCCAGCCCAGAACTAAGGAATCAGTGGCTGTTGAGACTGGGCTATACAAGCTGCTCCTCACAGTATTCAAACAACAGCTGAGAGCAATGAGCACAGCTGTCCTGAAATGATCTTGAGAATCTCACTGGAACATGTCAAACTAGCCAAAACTCAAACCATGAAGACTGAGAAATATGAGCCTGGAAGAAACTTAGAGAAATTCACCCAGTTTCTTCCACTTAATGGACACAGCTTCAAGCGTGCTATGGGAAAGCATGGTAGATGTTTGTTTACCCGATGCTTAAAAGCCTTCTTGACCTCCTTACGTACTTGCTTGATTACTTCACTGTCTTAGAATTGTAACATTTTCCCGCATCTAAAATTAATTTGATTTGTTATTATTCTTCCCCAGTATGTAAAATTGAACAACATCTTCTGTCTAACGACCTCATCTGTATTGAAAGACTGTTATCATGTTCCCAATTTAGTCTTCTTATTCTTGGACTGAACAAACCCAATTCTTTCAGTCTTTCTTAAATCACATTTTCAAAACATCTAATCATTCTTGTTGTTCTCTTCTGGACTCATTCCAGTTTGTCTACATCTTTCTTGTGGGTTGGTGCCCAGAAGTGTGCACAATATTCCAGCTGAGATCTGACCAGCAGCAAATAGAGCAGAATAATTACCTCCTGTGCCTTTCATACAACACTCTTGTTAATACTACTCCCAGATGAGATCTGGCTTTTTATTTTTATTTTTTTATTTTTTTTTCCCCACAAGGACGTCATATTTTTGACTTGCACTGGGTTTGTGATGCACACAAAATCACAGATGTTGTCCCACAGCACTGCCACACAGCCAGTTCTTTCCTGTGATGTGGGAGCCAACCTGCAGCCCTTGGACAGACATCCCCCATTCCTCCCAACTCAACAAAAGGCAGCTTTGCAGCCAGGATGCCATTATGCAGACCAAGAAGTGTGAACTACCGCTTTTACATGTCTCCATTTACAATGTGCTTTCTAAAACTGTTGTCCCTTCCTATTAGCTTAAACAATGCTGACAGCTCAATTCTCCTTGGAGGATCCTCGAGTCCCTCTCTTTCCTCACCAGCCTCCCTCTTCACTGTGCTCCTTCCAAGGAAGACAGTAGAGCAGGGAGAAAAGGTACGTGAATTTCAGGTCTAATAGAGAATTTTCTTGCCAGGTTATCTTTGATCCTGAGAGTGACATACAGTATCTTTCCCAAGGCCACATTCTGAAACAATTTTAACAAGGAAGCAGCAAGATCTGAATATAGTGACATTAGACCTTGTCTGACAAAAACATCAATATCAGTGCATAATTAATGCAAGAATCCACGGTAACGTGGACTGAATAGGGACAGAGTACTTTCAAAAATCAATTTGCTACCTGAATTACAAACACTAGCGATTAAACCTGACAAGGCAAAACTCAAACAAGGAAAAAAAAAAAAAAAGCCCACAAGCCAGTGTGCTGGAACGTGATACTGGGCCAAAGTCCCTGGTGCGCTCTTCCTTTTCTGGTCTGGTGGCAGGAGCAACTTCATTCACACAGGCAAGGTCCAAACACTGGGATGTGATGCTCATAGGTTTTCTCTCCACTCTTCCTCCAGCTTGGCATAATCACCATTAACTGTGGTCAGCCCCTTGCCACATTTGTGGCTGCTCACATTCAGGATCCCAGTGATGTCTAATGTGCTGAAGAATCCTGTCAGCATTCAGCTCACGGTTTATGCTTCCAGCCCACTCCTCTCACGGGGCAATGACAGCCTGTAGCCCAAACCATTTTACTTGGGGCACCTCATCGGTCTTTTCACACCAGCTCTGGCATGGGAGAGGACTCAAGAAAACCCTGCAGCAAGCAGCGCCCTTCCCTTCCATGCAGCACCCAAGGGACGATCCTGCCTGTGGCTAGGGGGTACTGTGCTATTAAAAGTTGTCCCATTATTATCTTTTACCGTCAAACACTGCTTTAAGAGATATAATCCCAACCCTGGAGATTTGATTGAATCTGAGTAATTATGTCCTCTCCTCTTGCTCTTATACCTTAGCATTAAGGCACGTTGAGGAATGTGGCATCTTGGGGTTCAAGTGCTACCTTTGATACTCAGTGATTGGTCCAGCTGGAAAATCAGGGCCCTCCCACCTGGAAAAGCAGCCCCCCCACACCTGGAACAGCAGGGCCCCCCCCACTCCAAACCATGGCTGAGAGCTCCCTCTGCACCGAGACACCCTCCTTTCTTTGTTTGCTCTGTGCAGGAAGGGTTTTGGCAGGTTCATCCCAAGTTTGCAGCTGCAAGTCAAATACCAGCAGCATTTGCCTTCTCCTAACCCCTTTCTGATGAGATTCAGTTTTGCAAAGCTGATGTCCCAACCACTCAGTTTAACCCTCTCGGTGCCACAGGCAATGAGCAGAGCAGGCTTGCCGGGGCCCTCTGCACTCTGGAGGGGGCAGCTCTCAGTTGCAAGAGCAGATAACCTGTTAAGGAAGGTAAATTAGGTGACACTGCTCTAGAGCTCTTGCAATTAGCCTGGTGCTTGTCACCCAGCTTGCTGGGGTCAGAGCATTGCACTCAGTCTCGTGCCTGATGTGCAGATGAGACTGGCGATGCTGCATGCATTTACTCTTGCGCATGCTCCTCTCTTAGCCCACACCAACCTTCCCTCTAGGACTGCAGAGCATGCCTAGGGCACTGCAATAGTTAAGCAACTTATTTGTCTCTGCTTGCTTCCCAAGTTCTCCCTGGGAGTTCAGTCACTGCCATATGTTATATTACAGAGCATGAGAAATCAGACTGAGGTGGCAATTTTAACACCCTTTATTCATACATCCTATTTTTACACTGATAGATGTAAGATATGCAAAGTGTAATTCCCAGCTGAAGCAGACTCAGCACATGGTTTCTGCTGCCTCAGCTGGGGACGGAGGAGGACCAGCAAGTAGAGCTGGCGACTGCGACTGGGAGAGGCAGCCCTGCAGCCACCTGGGAGTCCCTGCTAGGTGCCGTGCGTCTCTTCTTCACCATCTCACCAGCTGCAGGTGCTCAGCAGCTTGAGGTTTGCTGGCAGTTTCAGTTTGGAAGTGGCATCTCCTGGCAGCGAGGTGTGGAAGCCACCGGTGTGATGGTAATGACAGAGGCAAAGGTGCTGGCTGGTGCCTCTGCCTCTGGCCATTTTCAGGTATAGAGGTCATGGAGGTGTTGGCAGAGCATTGGGAAATAAAGTGGTGGCCTTTTTCTTCCTTTTGTTGCTACTGGGATCATTTCTGTATCTTTTTTCCTCAGGAAGAATGCAAGTCGCTGGAGGCTTTGCACTCGCAGTAGCTGCCTGCGTCTTAAGATGGTTAAGGCAAAACCAAAGTTTTGCTTTTCTGCTTTGTTATGGATGGAAAGAAAGGACCGAGAGGCAAGGCTGTCAGTGCTCTCTGCTAATGCAGAAATGGAGCTGCCACGAAGGGAAGAGTCCAGAGGTTTACCGTTGTAGCAGAACAGACATTAGAATCAAGAAACGAAAGAGAGAGGCTTCATGAACAAGGCCGCCAGGGTCTTCCTCCCCTCTGGTGAGCGGCACCCACCCTTTCATGCCACGAGGCTCCCTGAAATCCCTGTGAATCCCCTGCTCTGCGGTGCCACTCTTGCAGGAACTGGTTAAAACGCTGAAAAGAAACTGTTCTAAGTTTAAGTTGAAGCACCATGTGACTGTGAAACAGATTTACAGGAACGTCTCAGAAAAAGAATTTTGGAAAGACAGTGGGGGTGGGAGGTGGGAGAGCAGAGGAGACCCTAATTATAGCAAAACCCTGACACAGATGCTGAAACAGATGCTTGTGGGCCAGGAAGGATGCTGAGGGGGACAGTGGGGAACCTCCTGTCACTAAAGAAAAGTGACGTGTGTCCTGGAAACCACGAGTGGGGATGGCAGGAGGAGAGGACCTTCTCCAAGAGTGAAGGAAAACCCTTGTGCACGGCGGGTATGGGAACTGTCCCTGACAGCACAGGGAGAGCTGAGCTTGTCAGGCTGATGGGACACAGTCAGAGACAGCTCTTTGAGATAAGGGAGCCCGATCCCAGAAGACTGGCCTGACATGCCTGAAGCTTTTCCTGCGACAGGTGCCTTTGCGGCATCCCTCATCTGTGAGCCTGCTCTGCTGGCTAATCAGGGCTGAGGTTCATTAACAGCACTCTCTCCTCTACCTGGTGATTTATTTTCACGAAACTCTTCAAAAGCTCATATCCTTCCTTCCCCGCTCTGACAAAAAGACAGAGGCAGGATATATCAGCTTCCTTTCTTTTGGAAATGAGTCGGAAATGAGAGGCATGTGCCAGATGTTGTCACATAAAGCCTGGGCAGGAGGCGCTCGGTGCACAAGGAGGACGGCGCAGGAGTTTAGAGCAGACTTGAATTATTATGAGAGCTTTGCCATGACACGAAAGGCTTTCAGCCTGCCTCAGGCTGCTGGGCACAAAGGAATGGGAGGAGAAAAACCAAGCTGCCTGCCAGGCTAGGACATAGTGGTTAAGACTTTGTGCTGCTGTACGTGTTCATGCCTGTGAGCAATATGCTCCCATAAGTACAGACACCAGTGTGTGTGTGTGAATAAATAGGTGCACTTGCAACACAGGCATATATGACTATGTTTACATTTGTGTTTTTGGGCACACAGATAACCTTGTGTGTTGCGCATTCAAAGAGAGCTCCATATCTAAATTCAAAGCACAGAATAGCAAAACCCTTTTCTTAATCTTTCCCAAATGGTCTGCTTTTTATTTCAATGCACAAAGATCTCCATGGATCTCTCTGAAGCTACAGTTTCCATGTTGTGCTGGCATCCAGGACTATGATGATACTTCTTGTCTGTAAGCGTGTAAAGTGTCAGAGCCTAAAATAATGTAGTCTCCAAACCCAACCATATAAACCACCAGGAAGGGAAGAACAATAAAACATCCCTGAAAGATGGTGGCGGTCAGAAAAGTTTGGTGCTCCATCCCATTAACAGCAGGGATGGATAATTAGGCTGGACGAAACAGCATAAAGTGTACACCAGGGAGTCATCCTGAGAGGCAGGGAGCTGGACTGCATGATCTAAGAGGTCATTACCAGCTGTAACAGTGATGAACCTGATGTTTTTGAGAGCTTGTTTTTGCAGCAGTGCTCAGTCGTGGGTCAGGGGAAGGAAACACATGATACATCTCCTGCTAACTTTCCACTGGATGCCTTTTCTTTTTCCCTTCTTCTTGCAAACGGTCTCAAAAAGACATCAATGGGTCTTTAAGGGAATGTTGCATGAAAAAATAACAGAGACACTAGCTCTGTGCCAATGGGAAGCGGTGGAAACAAGCCAGGAGACTGTATCTGGGGTGCTAATTAGAAGATATTTCCTGCCGTTGTGCTGCTGGTATTTATAGGAGTGGGTGTGATAGGGTGTGAATGAGTGTGATAGGGTGTGAGTGAGGTAGGGTGGGAATGAGGCACCCCAAACTGGGTGCCTACAATTACAGCACCTTGCCTGTGTATTGGAGCTCTGGCCACTGCAACTCAGTCACTTAGGGGTTGTGGGCACACACTGATGTAAAGCCTTATTTGCGCAGATTAAAGCCATATGTGAATGTATAACCTGCATGCATGAGCTCACATCCAGGCAGCCTTTTGACATGTAGACTTGAGAAAACACGACTGTTTTCAGGCTTGTGTTCAGCATTTTTTCTCCTAATAAGTGCCGGGCCCCTTTTAACAATTATCCCACAATGATATCCCTTTCAACCAGTACAGGACCTGCAGCTGCTGAGCTCACCACCAGAGCAGCCTGCCTGGTGCAAAGCCCCCTGAGCACTGGGGGAGGCTTAGGCCAAGGGGTTAGATCTGAACATCTCGTGCAGGCTGCTTGGCGGGGCTTGGAGAAAGCAGATGGCAATGCATACCTCCACGGGGGCTGTAAATCCACGCTGAACAGGGCTTGCCACTTGGAACGATACCCTGCTCCCGAAGCTGGCAATTTATTTGCTGCGTTTTACGCATTCCTCCTGTCACTGGCGTAGTTAAACCTGTGCGGGCTGGCACTATTGTGAAGTACCCCATTGGTTCGCAGTTAAATCGGGGTTCTGATCTAAAAAGATATTATGCAGAAGCAGCCTGCACTTGCTCATCAGATCTGCTCCTTCTGGGTGTTCAGAGCCATAGCAGTTTTCACTGCTAATTAATACAAGCTTATAGTGCCTTTGATTCCCTGTAGCACTGTGGAGCTGCCATTGTGATGGGAGCATGAGCTGGCATCCCATCTGCCCCATTTTCCCCAAATCCTGTTTGGAGGGATAAATCTGGCTTAGCGTTGCTTACCTGAGGACAGCGGTGCTTCAAGGATGCAGCAGGGAGGCAGATTTTGATCTGCTGGGTTTTTATGAATGATGAACATGCACGATGAAGAGAAAGACTTTGTTGCTTTTCAGAACTCCAAAACTTAAGCCATTTGCAGTCGGAGGTTTTCCCATTTCCCAGCAGAAGTCAGTTTAGGAAGCAGTTACATGTACACGTGTGTACTGCACCAAGGGTGGTGAGAATGGAGGTGGGTGTGAGGGTTCGGCTGTAGGGCTGTAACCTCAGCCCTGTGTGCAGGCCAGCAGGCCGGACTGTCACCCTGAGGGAGGTGTGTGGGAAACAGCTTTTTATTTTATCTGAACCTGCATTCTCTGTTCTTACTGACAAATGATTCCTCATTAATACTAGAGAGCGGAAAGTGAATATCCATTTAGGTAAAAAGTGATGCCGGAAGGAGTCTTGATGCCTTGTCACTCTAGCAGAAATACTAAGAACTTCATTTCTTGCTTGTGGGTAAGTCTGATGCTAAAACTACAACAAAAACAAGGCAGCTGCTGAAAACCATCTCCCTTCACAGGGAAGGATCTGGCCCTCCCTTGATTGTAGCATGCAGGGCTCATGGGGAGCACAGACATTGCTCTCTCCTGGCTCAATGGATAGCAGCCCCATGCATGCTGCAGCGGCTCTCCCGCACGCAGGGTTTGTGGCTGGGATGCAACCCCTGTGCTGCAGAGCCCGGGCTGGGCACCACGAAGAACCTGCCCCCTCCTGCCCGCCCAGAGCTAACCTGGCTGCTCAGAGCAGTGGTACCAGCAAGATGCAGAGGTGCTGTGGCATCCCAAACAATCCCTGTACATCAGGTCCTGCAAAGCCATTCACGGATACACAATAGAGCGTGTAAAACACGATTCCTTGTCCTTTTCTCCTGCTAACAAAAAGAGCCTCCCTGACTCTGGCTGCACCTCTGTGGTGCTAAGTAAGCCAAGAAGCAGTTAGCACAGGGCTTGGCATCCAGGAGACTTTTTATTTTTTAATCTATGTGTGGTGCCACAAGCCCTGCTAGTGGGAGCACAGTCACCTGGCCCTCTCTGTCCTCTTGGTGAACCCCAGGGCATCCTTAAGACCTTGTCCCCTTGCACAGCCAGAGCAGAGATGTTCCTTGCTCATTGGCAATCAGATTCTGCCATTTATGGCAGTTTGGGAATACAATTTCTTGTCTTCCTTTGTGGAAGGAAGAGGCAGATTCTTGTAGGCTTAACATCTTGGTTCATGGATTTTTTTTCCCTTCCTTTTCTCCTTCTCCTTCTTCCCATCCTCATTTTCTCTCTGAGTCAAGCTACACTTCCTCATCAAAGAAGCTCTAATGGGATCAGATATTTGACCAGCTGCCAGGGAAATTTCCAGTAACCTCTGAAACCCTAAACATTCCATTTTGAAGGATTACAGGGAAAATGTTTCATCTTTCTGATAGAGAAGCACCAAAAATTGAGAGTCGCCAGCTCATCTTCTTCTGTTCCGATGGAAGGAGCTTGGGCGGGCTATTTTTAGGTTACAAAGCTGTACTTTGCTAAGATAAAAGCTGGGGCTCTTTCAAAGCAAAAGCCTTAAAGTGTGAAATCCATCAAGCCCGTTATCCCGGGGAGCGCTGCGACATTATTAAACTGAGGCAGCGGCGAGCCGATGGGTGAATGGCAGCCCCTGCCCTGCAGAGGCTTGCGGTTTTCTCCTTGGTACCCCCTTCTGACACTCTCATTTAGGAAAAACGTTTCTAGGAATGAAGGCCCAAGATCTCTCCCCATGGGCTGTGGCCATGGGGCCATTGCATATTGGTAGCCAAAAATCCAGGTGTTTGGGGGCTTCTGCTTGCTGCTTGGCAGGAGGGAGATGCAGACACACGGCCAGGATCTCCTGAACAAGAGAGACTCCTGATTAATTTTGGATATGCACATGTGCAAACAGAGCCACATAATGACTCTACATGCAATTCTGTGATGGATGTACCAATATTCAGAGGGATGGCAGGGCGCATGGGGATTTGGGGAAAAATGGCAATATATTGGGGCTGACTGAATACATGCAGCTAACAGCTAACATGAAAGCATTCAGATTTGTATGCACAGGAATTTCTGGTGTTTCTTTTTGTTTGTTTGTTTGTTTTTCTCCATGAAAAGCTTCATTTTGATAAGTTTTTCAATTTACCAATACTAAAAATATAACTCCAAAACATTTTGAAAATTGACAAAAGTGTCCCAGTTAGGTACTTTGCGAACAAGAACGTATTCCTTTTTTTTTTTTTTTCTTCCCAGTTTGAGATTGGAGTGTACAGTTGTGAGAACAGCAAAAGAAATATCTGGTTCTGAAACAATTTTACCAATTCTCCCCCCCCTCCTGTTCACAAGCAGGATCAAGTTTTCACTCTTACTTGCAGTAGAAGACATGAATTTTCACTCCTACAATCTCAGAAATGCTCAGCTCACAGCACAGACCAACCTCTTTACAATTAACCCCCCTCCTTAAATTGCTCTGTGCCTTGATTTGACCTCATTTAAAATTGAGACCGCTTCTTCTGGAGGTGGCTTCACTTTATTCCTTCCATCTTCCCATGCGGATGCAGGATGGGAGCTCTGCAGCCACCCACACCCAGCCCGCGGAGCTTGGCTGGAGCTCAGCACCCTGACACACCACGCGGCTCTGCCATCTCTCCAGCCTTTCTGTACAAGTAACATATGTGACATTTGCATTCTCTCTCTTATCGTAAGGCTTTGTACTTACGTGAAGATGTCAAAGCACTTTATAAATATTAATTAATGCATGCTAACAGTGGCTCGGTGTTTTATAGATAAGGAGTCTGAACTGGGAAGAAGCAAGGCGGCAAAGTGAGATGTGGCCACTGGGGCACAAAGCTGAAGGAAGAGCCCCAAGTTTGCAATTCCCGAAGTGCCACTCCAGACAGAGAGCCAAGAATGAGCAAATACAATATGGGACGTGAGCGAAATGTAAACACCTCAGGTAACTGTGTGTGCCCTCAAAAAGCAAAGAAAATAAAGAAATTGCAATGATTTAATTATTTAACCCTCAGTCAGAAACAGAAAATAGAAAATATATTTTCCTATGGAAATGTAATTATTGTTTATTCCGTTGAACTGATTTCATTTCTAAATGAAGGTCACAGTCCTCTGCCCAGGAGGAAAAAAAATCCTTCCAGAAATGGAGTTGAAAACCAGTAAATTACAAAAAGCAGATGAAGTTCTCATCTGACTTAAGCTTCAAGGATGGGATTTTTAAAGATAACTAAGGGATTTAGCAGTCTGACTTCCCAATTTGAAGCCCAATTGTCCTTGAATGAGATCTCCCCAGACAGACTTGGTCCAGAGGGAAATAGATCTACTGGAAATGAAAAAAAAAAAAAAAGGTGCCAACTCTACAAATAGGCCTTTAGAAAAAAAAAATCCTCTAAATAATGAGGACTTTCAAGAAGCTACATGATGTTATGCAGGCAGCAGGAATGGAAAAAACCCTAAATAAAGTTATTTTAAAACATCTGTGCTCAAAAACAAGCAAAAAAGGGGGGCTGGGATGCTGTTCACTTTAGCTGAAAACATCCAATAATTCTAATGTGACAAAAGATCCTGAAACATCTGCCAGAGCTATTGCTAACCTCGCTTTGGGGAAAATTCTGCCATCACCAACTTGCTGGAGAGACGTGTCTGGGGCCAAGCTTGGAGGGAGATATCCCAGGCATTTAAGGGACCTCTTCAAAAAAGCTTCACTAAGGTTGTTAGAACAGGTTAAGTGAATCTAATCTCTTCTAGCTGCTACAATAACATTTAAGTTGGCCATGGCTGAAATTTCTGACTCTTTGGTGGCTGGTGTTATTGTCTGGAAGAAGTGACAGAGTCCAGTTTTCACACACGATACCTATTCAGGTCTTACAAGTCACTGAAGATGAAATATAGGAGCACAAGAACATCAGCCTAGATTAGCCCAAAAGCCTACGCAGCCCACTGTCATCTCTCTGTAACCCTGCTGGGGACTGTCAGATCTGAGCCATCTGGCAGTGCTGCTTCCCCAGGGACTCTTTCTGTTGCTGGCAATTTGCTGCTTTGGGTCATTCTAGGCTAGATGTGCGTTCTTCATTCCCGATAGCTGTCAACAGCTTAGTTTCCACACTGCCTCCCCTTGAACCCATACAAACTTGCAGCACTCACAGTGTCCTGTGGCAAGGAGTTCCACAGCTGAATCACACACTTCGTGAAGAAAATGTCCAGTTAGTTTTTTTTCTTCCTCTGTTTGTTTCAAAAATCAATGAACAACAGATCGTTGTCCTCTTTCACCTTGCCACTCAATAGGTGTTCCTAGATGTCCCTTCAGCTGTGTCTTTTCCTGCCTAAGAGATGTCTTCACTGTCAGTGAAGATTTCACTTTCGAATTTGGCTTCATCTGCAAAACTTCCTCCTGATGCTCAGCGTTTTCTCTGTATGCTCTGTAGGAACAGACTGCCTTAAGCTCCAAGCTCTCCCTTGGATTATCTAGATAAAAATGCATGTAGGTGAGGCTGAGTACATTGAAGCTTTGTTCTTCCAAATTGTTCCCTTAAATGTCATGGTTCTGCAAGACTAAGATGTGGCCAGCAGAGCAGCCAGGAGAGTGTGTGTGCCAGGAAATATTCAGGTAACAGATGTTATAGTGTTTTCCTTGCATCTCTTTACCCCAGTGCATGGGGTGGCTGTCCTGCAGGCAGGGTGGGCCAGCAGAGCTAGGTCTGTGGGTTAATGGTGGCTGGGGCAATCAATCCTTCTTTCCCTCAGGAGAGGGATGTATGGACAAGAAACATCCAATACCAGTTCTGGTGCTGGGTGTTTGGGGAAGATGAAGGTGCTGAACATCTTGTTCCAGTGGCTGCCAAGCTGTGCTGCATTCATGTGCATGTCCCTGCTTACCTCGCTCCCCAGCCAAAGCCCACATGTGGATCTGGGCCTGCGCCTGAGACACAGGCTTTGCACTGCAAGCACGAAGCTTTGTAATTACATTGGGAATCTCATTACGAAGGGGAGGAGAAAAAGAGGGCGGGCAGAGAAGCAACTGCCAAGTTTATTATCTTGGGGTTTGGGCTTGTGTGTTTTTTTTTGACTGTAGATGACAATCTACATGAAAGTCCCTTTCGTACATTCATTACTGGAGATTTTATAGCCTAATGAATGTGACTCATCTGCGTAATCGCATTGTTTTCCAGTACTCCAGATGTTATGTGGAGCACCTCTGGCTCGTGATCTCCCATTTAAACATTTCTTGTAAACACCAAAAGCTGTTTGTTTGTTTTAATGTTCCATCACATCCCATTACCCAGTGAAGGTGAAAGATTGAAATGCAACTTCGTCTTGCCAAGAGAATTTTTTTCCCCTTCTTCCTCCTTCTGCTTCCCCTGATGTATCTATGTCTAGTGTCTAATTAGTATGCAATGGGATGCAGAGATTCCTCTGTTAAGTATATTGTTACTTTCTGTCTGCCTTGATCTCTATAGGCAAGCAGATGATACAGAGAGATCTGGGGCCTGCATATCTCAGGTGCTGAACAATTTCAGTTCTTATTACTTCATGTGAGAGTTCAATATATCATTGTATCAGGGATACAGCGCCATGGGACTTAGCTCCCTGCCTTGCACAGTTATTCACATCAGGGAAAAATAAATACCAGATGCAAATACTCTGGTCCAGTCACAGTGAATACTTGCTGCAGTGACATTTGAGATTGTCTAGAGCCTATTTTCAACCCTGTAGGTCAGTCAAACCAGCTGAATTCTGCGAGAGCTCCTCTTAACGCCAAAGCAGATACGGTTTAACACCTCTGGATGGATGTAGCAGGTTGAGTTGTAGTCTAGATACATATAGCTGCAAACAAATGTTGAGCATAAGTTAACTGTAGGTAATAGCAAGGTGTTTTAGCAGATTTTGGAAACAAAGAAGGTTCCTGTTATTTTACAGGTTATAGCAGTGTGTTTCCACAGTTTAATTTAGTTCTTAATTTATTCTTTTTTAATTTGATGCCTCCTATGGGTCTGGACTTGCTAGAAGTCTGGGCTGTGGATGGACTTGGGATCTTTGAACTATGGGAAAACATTTCTAATTTTGCAGGATTTGGTGCAGGAAAATCATACTGACAGGAGATTTGCCTTGTAGTCACCGCAGTATTAGACACCTGTTGTGGTCAGTAGGTACCCAAAAACCCTGGAGCCTGATATGATGTATGAAAATACAGATGGTGAAATCTAACAATAAAAATGATTTTTTGAAGCAAATCCCAGGGTGGGAAGTGAGAGCAGAAAGGAGAGCCTTTGGCCACAAGAGAACTGAGCAACCCAGGAAAACTGACAGGGGAAAAGGAAACACCAAAATAAGAGTCAGGAAAGCACCAGGAGAGAAATGAGATGGTTATTTCAGTGAAGCATTGGGAAGAGAAGCTTTAAATATTTCAAAACGATTATCAACATATTAGGGATGGGAGATTGATTTAGTCTTATGTTCTTTTGAGAAAAATTATGAAAACTAATAACAAGTTTGAAGTACAGCAAAGCTGCGCTGCTTGCTTCAGTCTTAACAGATAAAGCTTAGAGGGCTGTGGGAGATTAACGGCTGATGAAATGAGCCTTTGGAGTCTGTCAGACATGGAGTTCAGGAGCCGTCTGAGCTCTCTTGCTTGAGTGCTGCAGGGTTTTCACCAAGGAGAATGTGAATTAGAGACCTTGGGGAATATTGTACCTACAGAGGGAAACCAGGCTGATCCTCGGGGAACTGCCAAGTAGGGAGGGCAGGGGACACTGGGATGCACTAGGTTCATATTAGAAAAAAGGACTATACAGAAATCTGGTAAATTAAATAGGACACCACAAAAGGGAAGACTAAACAGATTTATTTGCTTCTGAGAAGGAAACTGAGAAACTCTTCCCTGCAGGAATTACGAGAATCATTGTTCTGCCTCCTGAGGTGGCTCCCATAGCCCTGATATATCAATGGCAGCTGTGATCTTCAGCAGCAGTTTTGTTAATAACATGCCAGCAGAAATGCTTATGATACGAGGTTTTGTTTTGTTTTTCTAACCCATATATTAAATCAGTGGGTGACATATAAAAATGAAGATATATCTGCTTCAAGTTAAATGCTTCATGCAGTGGAGCAGAGGCAATGTTAAATAGTATTTGAGTTCTACCCTTTCCAATTACTTTTTAGAGGTGGAAAGGAAATAATTTTAGATTTTTCTTCCAAAAGAAGTCTTCTAAAAACATAATTTGTGTTATTCAGTGCACTATTTTTGATCAATGTCTAGCACTTTCTTCCAGTTTTAATATTTTAATAATAACCAATCTGTATAAAATTTTGTTAATGGAGTCATTTCAACCTCCAAAAAGTTAGAAATATTCTGTTCTGATAAAGTTGAAACTTATTGGAAACATTTAATTTCAGTTCTAGTTCTTAACAAAACAAACAAAAAAAACAAACAAACAAAACTTAAACTGACATGTTCCTTAGGATACTTTGATGTCAATTAAATGCCCTTTTTTTTTTTTTTTTCAGAAGGAAATATTCCAGCAGAACATTTTTCAACCTGCCTCTAGTTATGAGTTATTGCACATATATTCACTGTTATAAAAGTTGTATCTGTGGTTATATTTAATCATTTTTTTTTTTTAATTTCATCCAATCTTCCCGAGGTACTTCAGATGTTAAATGAATGCAGACAGATAATTTCCCACCCATTTCTCCTAAAATTTTTAATCAAGTAAACCCTTTTTCCCTAGCCACTCCTTGGTTTTATGCTATGTTCACGGAGTTCAGGTGCTCTAGTTACTGGACTACCTTACAAGTAATATTTCTAGAACCACAGTACCCAGCTAAGCAGGCCCTGTTTTTTGCTATTTGTTTCAAAGAAACATTTAGAATCCAGGGAAGACAAAAGGTCAGAAGAAGAAAGCATTTCTGTTGGCTCTCTAGGTGTGGGAAACTGAGGCACAGAGTGAGACAAAAGGCAGAAGTAATCTTACCTAATTTTAGCCACTTAAACAGTATCTAGGCCAAATTAGTCATTTAGATTCCTGTCAGCATTAAGGAGAGAAACACCTCCAGACTTTGAATTGTTTCTTGTATCTTAGTCATGGATCTCCAAGTGTGGTCAAGTTCTCTTTGGAAATCTCTGACACTACATGGACTGTAGCAGGAGACAGGGCAACTAATTTATTCTAAACATTTTGCATAGTTTATGCTAGACAAAAACAGATCTCAGCCTTTGTGATAAGCCTAAAGCTTCACAGAAAATCTGTGGCAGAGCTGGAAACCGAATGTATACCTCCTGAATTCAAGGCTAATGCTTTAATCATAAGATGGTACTTCCTTTCATAATCCTGACTCTATCTTATTTCAATAATTCAGCATATTTCCTTCAAAGAACAGGAGCGGGACATCTGTAGAATGCCGAAAAGCAATTATTTAGTTGGGCAGCCGAATCTTACCAAACACTTCTGCAACCCAGACTCCTGAAACCATGTGAACTTTTGCAAATGCTCCTGAGAGATGCCACAGGGTAGATTTCCTTTCCAGAGAAATGATCTGAGAGCAGAAAGCATTTCACACTAGAGGAAGCAACATATGCCACCGCAACCAAGGAATAATAGGGAAAAATAGCAGGGGAAAAACAAGTTTTTCTTTCAGTGGCAAGAATATTATTGCCTGAACAGAGGAAACCCAAACCCCAAGACGCATCACCAGTAAATCTTTTCTCGTGACAGATTTTCTGACTGGAGAAACCACTTTCATCATACCAGCTTCCTGCATAAGTTTACATGAGGACCCTACAAGCATATGCATAGCAATAGATGATCATAAATATTTCCATCGCCCATCCGCTTTTGCAGGACAAATGTCAAATCCTCTTGGGGGACTTCATGTCAGACTGTCCAGAATCTGGGCCTTTGTGCACGGAGAGGGCTTCCCCCCTGCTCTGCCATGCACTCACTGCTGGGGAGGAGGGCAAGGGCTGCCTGGCAGAAGCACGCCACGGTCGGAGTTGTGGGCAGGAAGAAAAGGAAGATGTGGAGCATCTACAGGAGGATTGTGTTTCAGTGTTCTGCGCAGGGTGTGTTAAGTAAGAATGATGAGATCCAGACATACCTCAAACAGCCCGTATCTCCTTATCCGGCGTGTTTATTCTGCGTATTCAAGCACCATCTCAAGGATGTGGTCTTTATCACAGCCCCTGTGCAACATGAGGGACAGTCCATGTTTAAAAAGTGTTTTCAGCCTCGAAAGACAAGACAAGACAAACGATATGAAGGGACCATGGATGGGAAGAAGTGATTTCCCAAGTGTCACCTAGCAGATCGGTGGCACAGGCAGTTTGGAACCCCACTGTGCCAGGCTCAGAGACTGGGGTGCCTTTCCATCAGGCTGAGATGTCCTCGCTGAGAGGAAAAAGTGATTCATCTCTAAGCCAAGTTACTGCCTAGTGCACATCGGCGAGATATGATTTTACAGCACCGTTCATCTTGATTGCCTCTTGCTATAATTTTCATTCCTTTCTCTCAGTTGGTGCCTTGCTTACATGATATGTGAAAATATTAAATTAGTTTCCTTTACTGGAAATTATGTTCCATTAAACCATTGTCATAGCTACTAAGAGACCTCTCAGCCTCCTGGTAGACTTTGTTTTAGAAACATCTGACAAATCCTATGGCACTCTTACAGAGAGTTCAAAGCAAAGGCATTGTAAGCTTGGGCAATTACAGATTAAGTGGTTTAATATTGCAGAGAACAGAACAGGGAAAAGGACAACGTGTTGGATATCTGTGGCCTTCCCCAGGTTGTACTTTGCTGGGCTCTTTGTGTTTGAACCATTGTCCTTTGCCTTTTACATCCATCTGCAATATTAAAACACTTAATATGGGCAGTAATTATTCGAGCTGATGATGCTTTTTCTTTGAACTCCTTGCTGGAGTGCCAAAGGATTTGTTAGATATTGCGATGATATGGAGTGGTTTGAGGGACATTACTTCCACCCCCTATAGAGCACCCGCAAGACAGAACATAATTGGAGTACAAACTTTGAACTTGCTGAGGTTTTTCATCTTACTTTTGGTGTGCACAAGTGGCTATTAGATATTTGTCTGGATCATACTTTGCCCATGGTAATAGAGAACAATAATAATATCAATGCTTAGCTGCTGCAGGATAATTTGTATGCATCAGCCTCAAAGACTGCAAAGGGTTGGGGGCCAGTGTTATTTTTGGGAGGTTGATCCAAAGTTTTAAAGAAATGGTGATTTTGTTGGAAAAATGGGTTTCACATCTGGGCTAAAAGCAGCAACAAAGTTGTGCTGAATATCATGAATAGTTCTGATCCACCCCAACCCTGTAAAAAATAAAGGGAAAAAAAAAAAGGAAAAGAAGTGGACAGAAATGTTCTGAAACAGAAAGAAAGCATTATTTGAGACATTTTCAAGACATTCAAGGCATTTAAAAAATATAACACCTCAATCATCTAAAATGACTTATTCTTCTACAGATTTATGAGTGTGCTGAAAAAAAGACAAGATTTTTTTTCCAAGAATTAAGTGTCCTGTACACAGAATGCAAAATTTAATCTGTGTTTAAATGACATGATTTCATAAAAATATTGCTCACTCCATAGGTTCCTCCTCCTACTGTTTTTCTTTTTAGCAAATACATTTAAAAGAAGAAAAAACAAAAACTTGTTTCATTTGTCAAAGATTTTCTGTACAATCATTCTTGTGCATAGTGTGTCTGTGTTTGTCCTCCCTAAAATAAATCGTGAACTCATTCTCCACTCCCACCTCTATCAAGAGGGCTGCTGCAATTGTAAAGACATTACGTTCTTATAAATATCCTCAAGGTAGGCAATCAGGTAGTGAAATCTGGAAGTGCTCTTGGAGGACAGCTGCAGCTGTCCTTTGGAGCTCACTTTGGAGCTCACCTGGCATTAGAGAGCCCAAATATCAGGTCAGAGTAAGTGAGGCTTCAGAAACTCCTCTGCACAGTTGTAATTTTTTTCCCATTTCTTTTTAATTTGGTTATAGATCAAATGAACTCTTGGCTCATTTGTCCCACTCATTTTAGCAACAGGGAAACTGAGGCACAGGAATGAGACATTCTTTGCCCAAATTCAACCACAGGTTCAGCAATAGAGCTTGGAGGAAAACTCAGTGCTACTCCAGTACAGTCCCTGCATTTCTCTCACCGTTTTTGCCCTGCTTTTATGTTAGATCTACAAACTGCATTTCAGTCCCCATTGCTCAGTGTATCGAAAACCAAAAGGATTAAACATTGCTTAGGTAGCTTAACATCATTCACTGAGAGCCGGGTGAAATGGCGGGGATTAGACTGGTTCTGGGACCAGAGTGGGGAGCTGGGATTCCTGAACTGGTCATTTTCCAGGCCCTGCTGGATTATAACCCACACCATGAATACCATTCATGGCTTGGTGAGGGGTAAAGGACCCCCGAGAACCTCTCCACACTTGCTACAGAGGAGATGTTCCAGGGCAACTCCGGGTGTGTAGCTGAAACGCTCCATTCTGCAAATCTTTTGGCCTTGCAGCATTACTTGAAAGGCATCCAAAGCTGTGGGAGTGAGATCCTCAATCCCATAGCAGACAAAGCTCAAGAGACCCCAAAATACAGCCTGTTCCTCCAGGCAGGGAGTGCTGTGTTACCTCTGAGAGACACCCCGTTCCCAGCAGCCCATTCATTTCACCTTCCTGCTCTACAGAGCTCTTCTGTGTGCACACCCTTCAGACAAATTGTGATAGTTTCATCTGTTTTGCTTTAGAAATCCCTATAAACAGGGATTGAAGTGACTAGTTTAAAAAGTGAAGGCAAAGGGATAAATATTTTTATCATCTCTCACACTAAATAAATAAATAAAAAATAACCTTATTTTTAGAAATATTTTATTTGAAAAAAAAAAAGAAGCTTGAGATTTAAAAACAAAGGAGAAAAAATGACAATTTGAATTGAAGTTCTTTTTTTTTTTCTTTTATTTTTTTTTCTGCAATGAGATTTGAGATTTTAAAAAAATCCAAAAATTCTACTTGTATCCTTTTCAGTTAGCTTTTCTAATCTCAATTCACCCAACCTCTTCTCAAAATAGGAGACTGAGAAGTGTCTTGATTAAAGGGTGCAAATCTCTTCACTGGGAGAAAGTATTGGGTACTAAATGACTCTAATCTGGCAGAGAAAGGCATAATAAAAACCAATGGCTGGAAGGTGAAGCCAGAAAAATTCAAATTAGAGGATAGATTTTGTAACAGAAAGGACAATTAACTGTTGGAACAATGTGCTAGCAGGTGTGCTGGAACCTCCATCCCCAAGTCTTCAGGTCAGCACTGGATTCCTTTCCAGAAGGTCTGCTTTAGCAGGTACAATTTATGGACCTGAATGCCAGAATAATGGGCTGAAATCACAACTCAGAGCAGAGCTTTATCGACTGAAATTGGTGCATCTACATCTGAACAAATGGGGAATTAATTTTTGATGAGAGAACTTGAGAGATCGGTTGAAAGGATACACGGGGTGTCACAGAATCACAGAATTGAAGGGATTGGAAGGGACCTTGAAAGATCATGGGGTCCAACCCCCCTGCCAAAGCAGGTTCCTTAGAGCAGGCTGCCCAGGTAGGCGTCCAGACAGGCCTTGAATATCTCCAGAGAAGGAGACTCCACAACCTCCCTGGACAGCCTGTTCTGGTGCTCCGTCACCCTCACTGTGAAGACGTCTTTTCACATGTTGTTGCAGAACTTCCTGTGCTCTATCTTGTGGCCATTACCCCTTGTCCTATCCCCAGAAACCACTGAAAAGAGGTTGGCCAAATCCCTCTGTCTCCCACACCTCAGGTATTTATACATATTGATGAGATCACATCACATGACATCACGACACGAGTGTCACATTAAAGAAGCATGCTTTACTTACTCCCGATCTCTTTTTAAAACATAAGGGTGAGAAATGGCCCCAGTCTAACAAGAAGTCTTGAGACTAGTAAAGTTTGTGTATGCTGCCACAAAAACTAGTGCGTGAAGAAGCAAGTTCATTAGGAAAAGTTTTACCACCATGCTCCAGAGCTTGGACTGAAGAGTTTTGTAGGACAACTTTAGAAGTTCCCTATGTGAATGAGCAGAGGCTCAGAGCTGTACATAACCAACTGGCTAGACTTACTCTGGTAGTTCCAGGGGAAAGGATAACTCCTCGACTGTTGTGTAATCTGCTTATTTCTGTGAAATCGTACATGGATTATTGTTGCTGTGAAATTCATGTACAGCAAGCTGCTCTGGAAACTTCGATGAGCAAGAGCAGAAATTGAAATGCAACAAGGGTCCACAAAGGCTGCGGTGAGAACAGAATTAAAGGTCTTGATGCCTTCATAACCTCTGCCAAAGCCATTGTGCAAACACCTACGATGTAAGATACAACCAACCTCCTTTTCCCAATGCCTGTGAAGGACAGGACTGAAATAACACATTCTGGTTTGCAGGGGTCATTCCAGTAGCCAGTGTTAGGCTATTCTTATGCAATGAAAAGACTCTTGTTAATTACCGTGACTTCTTTAGAATCATAGGATGTACACATTTGAACCCCAAAGGGTCCTCTCCAGAGAATAACCTTTATTTGCTTGATTGCTTCCGTTCAGTTAATTCTGCCTAATTACTATTTTCTTCCTATTAGATCCTAATTATGTACAGTATTTTCATTATAAAGTGTAATGTTTCCCAGAGAACTATGTCAATTACACAGACAATATTACCGGAGGTCTCATTTACTTCATTAAACCAGAGAGCAGACTCTCTTCTGATTAAAACTGCAGTTGGAGGTACGGACATAGTAATGTCCTACTCCTGTAATGTAGATATTAGAACTGATCAGACGACGATTAGAAAAAAAATTATGATTAATATATTTAAGTGAATAAAAATGCCTCTCTTTGACTGCTGATACTTTTGAAATCTGGTTATTTATTCCATCTGACGGTCTTTGCAGTCCAAAGTTTTAAGAGTCTTACTATGATTTAATATTGTGTAAAGCATGAATAAATATTGTGTAAAGAGAGATCAAAAGATTTGCAAATTTAGTCTCATTAGAATAACTGTATGAGTGCATAAAAATACTGGCAAGTACTGAGAGGAATACAGAAAATTTAAGCACACCTATTCTTTTCTCTCCTAGAAAATCAGTCTATCTTTGCCTCAAATGGTGGTAGAAAGAACATTGATATGAAAGGGAATACATTTTGATATAATATGTAACTAGCATATGGAAGTCATTGCCACAGGAGCTCGGCTAAGTCCAATCATCTGAGATCATGAGGGGATGGAGACTTTGCATTTCCAAGCACAGTAACTATCTCATTCCAGTCAGTAAAATTAACCAGCAGCTTACAATAAGTTGATAGCTTTCATGTTTTGCTGTGTGACATCGAGGTTTTCAGTCTCCTCACAGCCCCAGCATTAATCCCCGTCTGTAAAGTGGGGGTACCGTTTCTCTTGCTACCTCTCCTTGGTGTCAGGTCTAGTACATTAATGGCTTAAAATTCACAGATCCTGTTCAGATCATCACATGATGAAGGAGCTATCTACAGCAAATGAAAAATATCATTCTCATGCAAAGGCTGCAGGTAATAACATTACATCGTAATTCAGTAGACTGTGCAACTCCAGCGTTACTCAGTGTATAATCATATAAGCATCTAGCACACACTTGGCACTTCATAAATAATAAATAATAATATTAATAATACAACTGCTGGCACAGTAACTTTCAATAATAACTAGATTTTTAAAAAGTGACAGAGCCAAATGGGATACCCAACTTGCCCTGTGTTTACCAGAGCTTTACAAGCCTTTCAGGAGAGTATCCAGAAATCCCATTTCAGCCTGAAAGAAAGCTTGTGCGGAGCTGGAGATGTGAACATGAAGAAATTGGCAGCTCAGGTACCCCAGACAAAGCACTCAGGGACCACATTAAGGTATCCATAGGTCACAGACCTACAGAAAGCATGGACAGAAAAGATCTCAGGAGCTTATCCAGTCTGCTTCCATACCTAAAGCAAAATCAGCAAGACTGTTCCCCTTCCACATTTTGATTTAACCATATTCTCAAAGACTTTCATTGGTGGGGTTCATCAGTGTCCTCAAGCAATCTGTTCTAGTTCTTCATTTCCCTGAATGGAAAAAAAAAAAAAAAAGCTTTTCTTACGACCTAACATAAACATCTATTCTGCAATATAAGACCAGTATTTCATGCCTTTTATCTTTTACATTATTTATATCTTCTATATTATTACTTTAACTTTTCTGCTAAGGAACCCCAAGTTCTTCTGTCTTTCTTTGATTTATTTATTTATTTATTTTTAATCGTTCTTACCATTGTCAATTCTCAGTTTTTGATTCTCTCCACTTTGGCCACATTTCTCCTGAATGTTGTGCCAAATCTAAGCATAGTGCTCCAGCTCAAATCTCACCAGTACTCAATCTAGTACAGAAACCATTTATATATTCCAGAATATTATGATTTATATATTACAGATTATTCTTTTGTACAGGATTGAACATTAGTATATGTTACAGACACTTTTTTGTTTCTTAAGCACTTAACATGTTTTCGTATAATTTTCCCCATTTTGAGATTTAAAATAATGTTTTTCTTTAGCATAATTTGGTTAGCTGACAAATACAGATGTGACTTTTTCACTGTTAATTAAATAAAAAGTGTTGTTGTATCAACAAAGAATTCTTTAGCAAGTGAGTTTTTATACCTTCGGAAATGAACAACAACTAGCATGGTCCCAAATCTTTCAGAAAATGAAAATGCAAAGAAAGAAGAGGCAAAAATAAATGGAATTCAGAAGAAAATTTATGATTTTTATTTCCTATAAGCATTTCTTTCTCTTTGAAGGTTTAACTGGCTCTTATTCTTCTTGATTGGATTATTGACAGAAGTTTAATGCAGCTAAATATTATCTCACTGACATTCAAATTCCTAAATCTACTAAGATTTTTGATTATCCTGGTCCTTCTATTCACATTAGCAAGCTCACCTCTAAATGATAACAGGGCAATAGGGCATTGTGCAATGAGATACAACTAAATGCAACAAATTATGTGATTTCATCCAGTCAGAAGAAGAATGGAAGTGCTGCGTGGTCACTGCAATACAGATAGGGAATGATTTGTAAGTTCAGCAATATGCATCAAGGATTTTGCAAAACTCTGAATTGGGTGAGAGGCGGTAGGAAATATTTCTGTGTATTTATTTATTTATTTATAATGATAACTCACTGGATCTTGGAGCCCACCCACCACTTTCTCCAAGTTAGTCTACTCCATTCCATCCAGGAATAAGAGTAACAGATTTGGCCTACATTTCCAACAAAAGAAGTGATACAAGACCGAGCATCTCAGCAGCTGGTCATGTCCTGGGCAAGCACATGGGGACACTCCAGTGAAGGTGCAGAGGATGTACACACCACCGTGGCAGACTCGTCAGGGGCTGGCCTCATGCCAGCCAGGAACAAGACACCATGTCTCTTGCTGCAGTTCATTACCTAAGTTTATGGAGGCTTTATGGACCATTACAAAGATCTGATGTGGATTTTAAATACGGAGCAACGCAGGGTACTCTAGTGCCTTTATGGCCATCTTTGCCTTGTTTCAATGAAATGTTTGAAAAGGGAAAGCTAGGCCCCCTGCCAAAGCACTGTGAAAGCCAGAAAAAACAAGGGGATTAACAGATACGCTCTCTCAGTGTCAAGTGAGTCTGTGGTACTTCTAGTGGGAATGGATAGATGCCCACATACTTTTTCTTGCTTAAAAGCTTCGTACTACTCCTTAAACATGTTAAGCAAATATCAGGCATCCTTAAACTTCAGGATCTTCTCTTGCGTCACCAGTCCTGCCATCCATCAGTCAAAAATGCAAAACTTTTCATCAAGCATTTATCTCTGCCAGTTCACTTCTCAGCTCTGAAAAGCACACAATTGGTCTCCAAGTCTTTGGTGGATGCTCTGCTGGTAGAAAATTGGCTCCATGGAAGGGTAAATGGAGTTATCAAGGAGCATACGGGTGGCCAGATGGAGAGATGTAAACACAGAGGAAAAGCTGGATGAAGAATAAGGCTGAAAGATTGTGTGGAGAGATGGACAGTGATTCACTATGGACAGATGGAAACTGAAGCTGTTTGGAAACAGAATTTCTGTTCAACTGTGACGCATTGGAATTTGTTTCCATTCAGAATGAAAAAAGAGTCAATACACTGGCATTTTTTAACAAAATGGAAATGTTTCTCCCCCCCCAAAATAGTTTCAGAAACAAAGACATAGTTTAAAGAATTTTAAACTTAGCAATGTGATACAAAATAAGTTTGGACTTTTGAAATGCTAAATATTAAAAAAAAAAAAACATGATTAATATTCTCTAGGATATAAAGGTTGACATGAAATAGAAAGCTGAAGCTTAATGTGACACCTTGGACAGGAACGAGACACTTATATTAAAAAATAAACAAAAAATAAATAAAATAAATAAAAATGAAAATAAATTATATTAAAAATAACCTTTTTAAATAAAAATACCTTGCTCTTCAATGTAAAGGAAATAGAAAATAATAATAGTTCCATTCCTAATCACTGCATCCTCCTCTAAATGATTCATGATATTAATAGTCTGTCAAGTATGGTGGAAGTCTTGAAAATGGACAGAGGGTGAAATGGTGGAAAGGTGTCAAAGATTTGTTTCTGAAAATGTTGAAATTGTCCCCATTGCAAACAGTGACAATTCTTAGAGACCTCAGTAGGACCAGCTGGGAGTTTGCTCCAAGCTGGCAGTGTATAATGGAAAACCATAAGTCACCCCAGCCTGTCCCAGGATGGGGGGGAAGGCTTCCAGGGCAGCTATCACACACACTTCAGTGCCAGGCTTTCCAGATGATGTTCCGGAACATCCCTGCACTCCAATTTACAGCTTTGTGGAGAGGCCAAGCCAGACTTCATCTGCCTGGGGTTTTGTTTAACTTGACTTTTCCTTTCTGTAGGCACATCCTTTGTGATTCTCCTAAAACATGCCCATTGCATACGAGTGGTTGTTTTGTGCACAGGAGTCTGATGGGATAAGTTCTGCTTCCAGCTGCCAAATTGTTAAATGATCAATGAATAATATATCACCCCCTGAACTGTGCCCGTGTTCTGCTGTCACAGGTGATACAGTGCACTCCGTCCTTGGGATGTAGCTCATTGTTCAGAGGAAAGAGGCAAAACCAGCAAGGACTCAACACCAGCCTGGGAAGAAGCAGGAAAATGACAAATTTCGTTTTGGAGCCCTTCTACAACAAATCCAGGTATCTTCCCTTCAAAACAAAACTGCCCAGAGACATGGTTGCGCACATAACAGGAAAAAATGAAACTCCAAAGTAAAATAATTTGAAGAAAGAAACAGAGCCCCAGAGGTGTGGTGTAAGGTCTGGAGAGTGACTGCAGGTCTGTATGCCTCCAAAAAATGGTCACTTTATAAGATGGAGCTAGTAGGACATGACAGCTTCAGCTGTCTTGTGATTTGTTCATTTCTGCAGGAATCACACTGTTTTTCCTCTAGTATCCCTTCTTAATTTGGTATAGAAGGGAAAAAAAGCCTTTTTTTTTTTTTTTTTTTGAGTCAGCAAGGCTTTAACCCAGAGGGAGGAGCACTTAGAGAACAGCTGGGGGCCCCAAGGAGAAGACCGTGGAGTTGTATATGAGGAGAGGGGGGATCCTGAAACCACCTCCCAGATCAGCTTTCCATTTACAGTTTTTCACCAATCCCTTGCAAGAGGCAGCTAGCTGGTGTGATTGCCCAAGAAGGAGGGTACACGAGCAATAAACCTGTGCCTTGATGCTGAATTTTGGTGAAGGTTTTTTTTCCCATGCCGAGAGGGGCCCATGAACATCCTCCGCCGCGTCGCATTCTGCAGCAGGACTTGTTGCATATTCTAATTCCTGCTGGCTCCCTGATTTAGTGCTACAGCTAATGCTTTTGATGTCAGCCTGAGTGAGATAGAAAGGTTTAAAAATTCATAGCTGACCTTTCCCTGACACGTTTAGTTTCCGTTAGGCAAGCGCTGCGTGGCAGGTCCGGGGGAGGGGAGAGCAGTTTTTTAGCCTGAATTGACTTTTTCTTAAAACAAGAGAAAGCATTAGGGGTGTAGGGGGAGTTAATGTTTCAGTTCTGTATGGGAGAAGAAAGGGAGAAGGGGATGAAAATTAAACTGAGAGAGAGAGGCCTCAAAAGCAGAGGACAGGCTTATGAAAAATATATACCTTTACCAAAGGAAGATGGAATACAAATTGGATCCCTTTTAAAAATATGGCTTTAAAACAGACATTTTAAAGTGTGGGAAGGGGGGATGAGGAGGGAGGGAGAGGGGAAAGAGAGGGGGAAAAAATGTCTCTTAAATGTGTTCAGAACATTTCTGCAGCCTGCAGAGCTGGGATTGTTTATTAGAAGATAAGATAGTGAAAAATGTATTTTGCGGAAAGAAAATAGTAAAGCTGGTTTCCCAGCAGATAAGAAGCCAAATTTCTATTTTATGCTCAATTGAATGATTCAGTTACATTATCTGGGAGGCAGCAGTGAAATAACACCCTTCGGAAATGAGACTGTGAGGACAGGCGGCTCGCAGGCGGCGGCAGCAGGACCCTTGCCCAGCAGATGCAGCCCCCAGCCCCCATGGCACAGCCCTCCCTTGAGAGCCACATCCCAGGGAGCTGCCGAGTGTGTCTAATGCTCCAAAGCTGGAAAGATGCAGGATTGGTGCTTTTGTCTTTATGTGATCCACTGGCACGAAGCGCTGCTGTTTTGTAAGCAATGCTTGGGGTGGCTCCTTCCTTCCTCACCACCATGCAGCTTGTCCTGGACCATAGCACAAATGAATCAGCAGGGAAAGAGAATGGAGCCGAGCAGGGCCAGCTGCTGTCCATGTCTCCGCGGGAGCACTGCAGGGTCTGGAGTGGCGGCAGGATCATGCTGCTTTTCTCTACAGCGCCTTGCCATTTCCCGAGTCTGCTATCCACAGAGGCAGCTACTGTATTGTGTGGGGGAACTAACCTGACATATGCCAGGACATGTGTTTTTGCAGTTTTACAATGAGTTCTGCAGCTTTTGGGATTCTCCTCAGAGCTCCAGTTTCAGGAAAAAGCAAAGAGGAAAAAAGGAAAAGGGAAAAAGGAAGCGGAACTTATTTAGCATTCTAGCAGTGAACATCATCCTGTTTATATAAAACGAGTACCCTTTATAGTCTCAAAATCCAATACAGAAATTGGTATTGTTATTTTAAAATAAAAACTCCACCAAGTAAGCCCAAGAAACATCCCCACTATTTTTTACTCCAAGATTCCTAAATGACAGACTCTCCTGTTTTGATTGCTCAGGGTTGGCAATATTATTTGCTGTGGTCCTTAGGAGACTTTGCTTTTGTTTTTCTTTCCCTTAATATAAATGTCATTCCTTCTTAAAGCTTATGGCTCCCTCTGTAAATGAAGAAACAAATGAAGCATGTGGCACATTAGTGCCAATCTTTTCCTTGCACTAGAGGGTCTGGCTTACAACAATGGTTACTGTGTCCTTGATAAGTCCATCTTTTATTTACTGAGCCATTTAATTCATGATTTATGATTTGTATAGGCCTGTCCACACTGATCATCCAAAGAGAAAGCCACTATTAAAGGACAAAGCAGCTCTCTGCAAGTTTTTACAGTCTTTGTCATGGGCAATCTGAGCTGCTAACAGAACCTGCATCAGGCTCAGAGCTGATGTATTGGTTCAGGTGTTAGGCATACAGCTTGGAGTATGTAAAATCAAACTCCTGCATTAGGGATTGTGGGGGAGAATGTTTTTCTGGGTGAGACCAAGGTGTGATGACAGCTGTGTCCACGATGTAGAGAGGGAGCTGGCAATGGGCTTGTCTTCTTCAACATGGTGATTTTTAGTGGCCTGTTTGGATGACTAATGATTGTAGACCAGGTACAAGTGGGCAGATAGATCACATTGATTGACTTATAATGACATCTTGGATAATTACATGATTTGGAAAGCTAAGAACTGAATGCCACGGGGGGAAAAAAAAAAAACTATTCACTAAGCAGAAAGTGTCTGTCTTTGTAGAGGCTTGTTTCACCAGAAATAAGATGGTGATTTAAAGAATGAACCAGAGAAAGTATTCCTTCTTAACCAACATAGATTTGAATATGCCTTGAGGGTCTGCATTTGATTACTTGTATAATATTATACTTTATTATGCAATTTACAGCTAAAGGTTCCGATTAAGACTGAATTGCCACCGCAGTAGGTAAGCATTGATTAGACACATGACAAGGAAGTCCTTGCTCCAGCCTTAATTTTTGAGAAAAGATTTAAAAAAAAAAAAAGGAAGATCTCCAAGTTCATTGAGCAGCTGAGTGTGGACTGGAACCCAATTTCTGTACTCTAAATCACAGCACTTACTAAAACTTCCATGTCATTTTCAATACCGAGTTTCCTTTCAACAACACTCCTATGTATCAGTTTGATCCACAATTTTGACAACAACATGTCAAAACAAGTCCTTTTGAAAAGGTCTGAGGGATTTTTCACTTCTACTTTTAGGATATATTTCAATAGTGCCGAACTTTCCGTTTCCACATTGTATTTTTTCATTATAGTGTAACATAAAGTGGTGAGCTGATAAAGTTCTGAGGAGATATGCCAGACATTTTAATCTTGCTTAATGGTTTAATTATTTTTTGATATGAAACTCTGAAAGTTTAGTTGTACGGATGGTTTAAAAAATGTTGACTTCCACCATAATGGGCAGGCTTGGTGTTGGCCTCCTGCACCACTTTCCTGAGCCAGTTTTCCTCTTTGAAGGCCATATGATAATAAAGGGACCTGATGGATTATACTGTCACTCTCACTGCTTTCCTCTCACTGTTAAAGAGCTAGAAATATTTATCTTTTCTTCTCACAAATCTAGTAATAAAAATTTTAAGTCTTGACCTCTGTTGGCCGAATTTTCAGCAGAAATTCCAAAATGAGGGAGTATTTAGAAAAAGAAAATCTCCTAAGGGGAAGAGAGATTAAGAATTAGAGAGATTATTTATAGCTTGCATCCTGCTGTGGATAAAACAGCACTGCAGTGCTCGGCAACTCAGTAATTGTAAAACCACTGCCCTGTTCCTTGGGAACCCCATACAGCATCTGAGGTGGTCAGAAGAGCAAAGGTAATGCCTTTTAGATTGCACTCTCTTTACAGCACACCTCTGCCTTTTTTTTTTTTTTTTTTTTTCTTAGCACAATGAGGCCTTTGTCCATTTCTGGGACTCCAGAGCACTACAACCACACATAAAATAAACTATATTTTGAGTCTGTTAATATTTTCACCTCTGGGGTAAAGGCTGGTCTAGCTCTTTAGGGAAAGCTGTTGTGTGCTGTAAAAAATAATTGATACATAACTTTGTGAATAACCGTCACAAACTCCCTCATTGGGTTTTGTGATTTAACCTCTTGGGAAAATCACTCTCAGTGTGAAATGCATCCCAAAAAACATGGATGAAGGTTTTTGAAAGGCAGTATGTGAGTGAAAGTCTTGCCCTTCCTGAGTATGTTCTGATGAGTCTATCCAAGTATTTGTCTAAGCACAGAACCAAAGCAGATGCAGACCTTACTGAAAGTAATACCCCTGGGCAGATGGAGAAGATTTGTGCCCGTTTCCATTGTGCAGAGTGGGATGTGGGTATGCAGATACACGCAAAGCTGCTGCTGGCAAGAGGTGACAGCAATAGAGGAGTCTTGGCTGGTGTTGAAGATGATTTAATTGTAAGGGTTGCTAAAGGTGTAGACTGTTCAAAAAACAACATACTTGACTATTCAGAGAAGGAATATGCAAGAGCTTTTAAATTCTTTTTTGAAACAAATGCATGATTTCCATTGACCTGCATGTTACCAAATCTCTTTTGGTATATTTGCCATCTCTACTCATGACTGAAAGACTTTGACATCTGATGGAGGCTCAGGAGTCCAGAGCACTGTGAAGAGAAAATGGATTTTCTGTCCTATAAGAAAATTGGATATTTTGATATCTGTTTTTTCTCAGGAACTCAACTAAAAATGAAAAACAACAACAACAACTAAGGGATATCTTTTTATAGAATGAAAAGTTCCTGGTCACTGTAGCTGACAAATAATGTTGTATGCTGAATTTTGCTTCAAAAGGACAGCTGTCCGAGGTGTGGGAAGCTTGGCTAAGACACCCCAGTCCCATGTGCTTCCGTAATAAAGGCTTGATCCAGAAGAGATGTAAAAAAGGTAGTTTATTGCAAGTGAATCTTGTGGCACCTCTAGTCAAGAGCTGCACCGAGAGATTCACTCTGCAAGTGAATCTAAGTGGCATCTCTAGTCAAAGACTAAAATCTGTTGTGTGGTGCCAGTTGTGGAAACCCACCTTGCAAATCCCTGATTGACTCTGTGAGGAACCAGAGAACTCCACTGACTGGGGCCATCAGTCCTCTGTCCCACATTACAGCTAAATTTAATGAAAATTAAAAAAAAAAAAAAAAACCTTCTAGATTATTCCAGAACATTTTGGTCCTCGTTTGTCTTGTGAGCACAAAAGGAAAGAAAAAGCAGGCTGCCCAGCTGCTCTGTTCTCAAAATCGTCATCACCCTTACTGGTGGTTGTGGGATCGTGGTACCGAGGTTGGCACCACTGGAAAGGTTCAGGACAAAGTAATATATCTGAGTGGCCGTGAGCCACTCTGCCTTGTCATTTACACAACTGCTTTCTACCTTTATCTAATTTATTTTCCCTTTCTTAAGATTCTCCTTCTAGAGAAGCAGACTACTGGTGGGAATGGGAAGCCTAAATGGCTTTCAGGGCTATTTTTTTTTTAATTTTTTTATTTTCTGTAATGTACACATTTCACCTTCCTGTGCTTAAGTGCAATGTCTCTGCATTACTTTCAGTCCATGGAATCGTGGAGCAGGACGTTTGTGCCTCTGTGTCATTCATGACATTATAACATACAGCTCTGAGCAGGACTTTCTTTTGCTCTGCTTGCACAGATGGGGTGACGTTCATATAAATCTCAGGCATTATTTTGGGAGACTTTCACATCCCCTTAACTACGAACATGGCTGTGTTCATTTTTTTGGCTCAGACTTAGAACTAGCTTCCCCCACAGCGCTGCAGTGGTGTGACAGGACTCACACTGAAGCAGCAGACGGCAGGGCTGGGCATAGGGACTTTGGCACTGTTTTATCCTGCAGACTCTTCTGTACTATTATCTGTTGGGATTGTAAATAAAATATTGATTCACACAAACAAGGGCTTGATGTGGGCCAAAGAACAGAAAGAGATTATAGCTTGGCTTGAAACTGGGAAACAAACTCTTCCAAACTGAACAGGCACAGTAGCAGTTAATGAAAGGTTGAGAAAAAAAAAAGCCATTTCTCTTCGCATTTTGTTTTGTTTTGTTAATCAGTAAAAGAGTCATTGTTTCTCCAGGCCTGTGGGGACTAAAGTAAAAGCCCCTGAGATGATTACATTGGATATGAGCTAAAGTATCTTTCCAAGAGATGAAAAATATCTGGCTGACTAATAACTATGAGACAACAAAAAGAGAGAGAGGGAAGAGAAGAGAGAAAATGTAATGCAGTCAGAGTCACAGAGGTCTGCAGCGGGAGCATTTTAACATGCGCACAGTCTCCCCCACCACACGCACACAACTATCTCTTTAATGTGCCTGTTTCTCTCACTCGCTTTGTAGAAATACTGCCATGAAAGTGGGAGAGTTTATTTATAGAGAGAGCACAAGAAAACAAATGTTTCATTCACTGAACTCTAACCTCTTTGGATATTAATGTGGGTGATAAATTTGTTGGCTAAAGGCAGGAGATAAACGAACTGCATTTAGCCACCGAATTACATTCCTTGCTATTATTCTGTGAGAAGAGCCAGGGAAATGCTGGCCACTGTTTTTTGTCGGCACCGCACCTAGCGCATTATGAGAAATTAACCAGTGACTAATAAGAGCAGCTCGTCAAACAGATATTTTATTCCCACAATACCCTAAGAAGAAGCCTGAATTTCCTTCAGAAAGGATGTCTAGACTTGGGTTTACCTCTGCAGGCTGATCTGCATCCTGCAGCTACCTGGAACCCTATAGACAGCAATCACACTCCATACACTCCTCCTGCCTGGATGAGATTTCAGGCTCTGCCTGTGACAATCACAATGGAACTAGTCAAACAGCATTTGCCAGGTAATTTATTCAGTTGATGTTATAGTATTTTGATAGCATTATTTGCCAATTTTCTCCTCCTTCTTCCTCTATTACATATCTGGTTTATAGAACTGGTGAGACAATTTGCAAATAAGTTTAATAGATCAGATTCACAGCACTTTACAAACAAAATATTATAGGAGTAATTCCCATGCTTCTAAACTGGAAAGTCAGCAACAACTAGATGTGAAAAGCTTTCTCATTTCCATTCCTCCTTTCCAGTGCCTGGTGGGAAGGTACGAGCAGGTGTCCTGGAAGACTGTTATTTCTAGTGTGCAGATTAAAACTTACAAAAATCTTCAGGGTTTGTTCTAAAAATTTTAAAACTTGCTGGAAAAATGATACTAAGTTATGTACTTCATTCTTTAATTTTTTTTTTTTTTTACTAAAAAATATTTAGTACATTGCCACCACAGATGCATGAGTGAACATGTGCTTTCTGAAAAGTTGAAGGGATGATTGTCTTATATAGCAGGCCTTATTATATGTATTATGTCTTATATTTGTAGCTAACTGTGATAGACAATTCATTGGGCATGTCTGAATCTAGGACAAAGTGAACTGAACTTTTTAGTCCTGCTGCAACTGACTTCACTTTCCTAGGCAGAATTTGCCTCTCCTCAATGGCCGCTCTTTGACTTGTATGCCATTTTGGATCTGTTGGGAGGCTTTGACTGGGGTCATCTATCTTTACCTACAGACATACTCCCAAAGAACAGGGTATTCACATTCTTTCCTAGGAATTGGTATTGGGAGTTCATTTGTCTGTTTTAGCTAAGTACAGATCAGAAAGGAATATACAAAGAAAACAAAACCAAGCTTTACCCATCCTCCTAGGAGTTTTCCCACCATGAACTTTCAGATTTGCTTGCTGAATGGACCAGAAATGGATTGAGGCTGGGGGAGAATGCCTCTTTCGTACAATTTCCATATGATGAGAGTCTACAAACACAGACTTTCTTATGCATCTTCAGAAAGCTCTTTCTCTCTCCCTGATGGTCCGTCTACACTCAGCCACACTGTAAGTTAAGAGAAAGGTATATGAAGACACTCCGAGCTGCAGGCTGCATGGCTAGCCTGCTGCCTGTAGTCAGCTAGCATAGATAAAATTACTGTGGCTCGGCTTCTGCACAGACATTCCTTCTTACCACAAACAAGACCATTCATTGACTTCTAATTTTATTTTATTTTATTCAACTGACTTGATAGTGAAATGGAGTTTAATGAGGGAAGATCTAACTGTCTGAGACTGATGACTTTAATGGTGTTAATGAATCCTATACAACTTATGCATAAAATAGACTACTTATCAAGGTCATTGTATATTTGCTTTAGTGAAGCAACAAAAGTATCAATCTTTTCTCTAAACCCAGCAGATTATATAAAGCCAAGTAAGTATTTAAAACCTAGCTTAGAAATATGAAAAGGGCACATTCTTTCCAGGGTCTCAAATGATTCTTTAGAATTAGCAGATGATTTAGTGACATTAACCTTGAAAGGCCCCAAATCTATCCAGCAAATCTAAAAGGAATGGAACCGATTTCTCTGGATTGGCGAGGTATAAAATTACATCGTCAGTGTATAATAGCTGAAACTCTCTTATTGATGATTAACCACATTTATTAACAGAAGGCTATAATCCCAAGATGTTATTTGTACAATGACTGAGATACAATACAGAGCTTTCTAAAGGACCAGATCATGAAATTCACCAAAGGTCACCATGAAACCCCGAAGAAATTACAGCATCAGTCTCAGAAGAAATAGGCAGGACTATTGGCCTTTCTATCTAGTGCAAAACAATTCTGACTGGTTCCTCTAGAAGTTTCCTTTTTTAAAATTCAACTTATTGCAAATTTAGACCTAGGCTTTAATTGTACCGGAACTTTCAGCTAGTAGTATAACTAATACTGCTGTAAATTTCCAGGCTAGGAAGAGAAATGTTGGTGAGCCTTGGTAAGAAGATGATCCAGTGAGGTTCATTGCTATTTGAGCTGTCTGTAGAGGGACTATACAAAGAGACCATTGTTGCCAAGGCTGTTCATCATGGTAGGTCTTAAACAACGCATAAAAGACCTAATTTACTGAAAATGCATGGAGAAGTGATTGGGGGAATGAACCATTTGCAAGGAAGTGCTGGTGAATGAAAAAGAGAAGTGCTTCTACCCCACGTGGAGTTTCACCGTGGGTTAATTTTCAGTCCGAACAGCTTCCCATGCCTTCTGCTGTGATCAGCAAAGCATGAGCTGAGCACCAAGAATCGTCACAAATATTTCGGGATACTAGCAACAGTAGTCCAGCTTCTTGGTAAAATTTTAATGCAAGCAACTTTGTTTTCACATGTTTAAATCCACCTTCAATTTCAAATTAAACTCAAGACTTCTCAGTAATCCCCATGTTAACCTTTCCATAGCATTGCTGTAATTTGGTCAATAACTGCCATGTTCCATCTCAGAGGTAGTGGCATTTTGGTGTTATGGTGCCTGTCTTTGTGCGTGTTGTCTATAAATCACTCTTGCATCTCTTAGAACAGAAAATTATTTTTGAATGCAAAGATAAAACCATCATTAAAACACAAGGATGTCCAGACCACCTACCTAGAGAACATATACAATGCTACAAAATTACATCTCCCTTTCCACTCTCTTTCCCTCTCAACCTGCATGAAATTACTAAGGCAGAAAGGAGAGAATTTGTCCTGAATTTTAAATAACATTCCATTTAAAAATTCTGGGGTTAACAGTGTCAGCAAGAAACTGCTTTGGTTTTCAGAGCTGAGGGAGAAATGCAGTCCAACCTACAAGATGTAAAATAATAATAATAAAAAAAATATTAAAGAAATCTAGTACTGAGCTATTCTCTTGAAAATCATTTGAAAAGGGCAAAGTATTGGAATTTGAGACAATAGGAAGAAAAATGATCTTGGTTTGGAAAGTCTGCTTGCATTCTAATGAGAGAGGCGATTCTTGGAAAAACAGGCACCTTTACTGCACTCTCTCAGTAGAAGCTGGTACGTCAGGAATAGATATGATATTCCCTCTGACTTCTTCATGTTGGACAGACAAAAATTATAGCCATTGACTGTAGTTAATGAGAACCTCTGAATGGAGCTAGTTCCATAAAAGGAGTCTATTAGAGCTGAAACTGGCTTTCCTCTTTCAAAAATATTGTGAAGAATTTGAAATGTTTTCCTCTCTTGAATTAAGACAAGAAGCTGACATCTTTAAAACCTTTGCAAACCTATAATCTGAAAAAATATTTCACTTTGAAAAATTGCAAGTGTTTTCATCTTGTATTTGAACAGCTCCCTCCCCTCCATAATTAAATAGTTAAAAGGTAGCATAACTCTTTTTATATTGTAAAATCACGACATTAATAATTCTGCACCAATTTAAAAATGGAAAGTCATCCTGAACTGGAAAATTGGCATTTTGCAGGGAAAATGTCAGAACAAAATGTTTTGACAACTCTGAAACTTAAAAAATATTGAGTTGAGGAGCAAGTCAAAACTGTTCTCCAGCTTGCAAAGTTTTACTATCCTAAAAGAAAATGTTTTGGTAACAAAACAAAACAAAATAAAAACAAAAAACCCACCTGTTTGAGAGCTGGCTATGTTTTCTATGTGCTCTTCAGGGACACCCAGGCTTTTTAGTGTATCAGCTAATCTGAAGACCTCCTTCCTTACCTAGGAGGTGTTTACAAGACTATCTTCATCCACATCTTCCTTCTGATTTCCTGTATTTGGTTGTGGATGGATTAGTCTGAGAAATGCTTCCAGCAAAGAATAACCCAATCCCACTACCGGGAGCATCCACCTTCACATCCACTTTTCGTATCAGGCCTGATGCTCCCTCACCTTGGGTACAAGCTTGGGTACCACATGGTTCCTTCCCACAGACCCTCAGAGCACTGCTTCTCACCTCTGTAACCTCACTGCTGTGCCAGTGGTCCTTCGGACAGATGCATGGTCTGCAGGGTCTGGAGATGGGAGGATTTCTTACTCTTCAGTGCAGTGCTCTCTAGTTAAGGTGGGCCTTGACCACAAATAAGGTGATGTCAGCAACCTCCAAGAATGTTTGGAGCTGTGCACTTGGATTTTGTCTGGCTTTGGTTGCTCATGGCATAACCACAGATCCTCCCCATCCTTCCTCCCCACCTTGCCTTAGCAATAGGAGCTACACAGAAAGATCTTTCCCACAAACTTGTGCATCTCTCCCTGTAGATTAGTCAAAGGAGCAGATAAAGAGGGCTGAATGACTGAGTAAGGCTGCAAATGAACTCCCATTAGCTCTTGCTGTATATCTCTGGTGGAGGGGTTTGGTAAACAGTTAGTACTTATCTCTCTGCTCAGCATTTAGCTGATTTCCATAATGAGCTCCATTGAACTGAGAGGCCTCGAGGTGTCCCAAGGCTTCTGAGACGCAATGTGTTCTCTAAATCTGATTTATGTAAAGGTGAAGGCAATTGTGTTAACAAAGGAGAGGAACACGATCAACATGCAGTCTGCAGCGGCTGGAAGACAGCGGTGTCTGTGGCTGGCTCTCTCCGAGTGGGATGTGACAGCGGCTGGCCGCAGGCTGGGACGGTGTCGAGATGCAGCCTTGGAAAACGCAGCTGGGAGGAAGATGCGTGGGTTTTATTTATTATTATCTTCATATTTTTTTCTCTCTCCCCCTTCAGAACAGAGAAAAGCCGCAGCTCTGAGGCATGCAGAATCCATCTTATAGGCGAGCGGAGGTGAGCCAGCGCGGGGTAAGCCCATTGATCGCGCAGTCCCTGCTGAGCCCCAGCGCTTGGTTCCAGGCTCAGCCCTATCTCCGCCTGGCAGGTTCAGCTGCAGAAACCTCGCTGTGGGCCTGAGCGCAATCTCAATTCCTCTTGCTCAGTCAGGCACAAAATCCTGCAGACTCCAGCAGTCCCTTTTGTGGGCTGGAGTCTCTCTGTCACAGCCATGAACAAAGAAAAGGACATTTGTACAGGTTTTTACAAAATCACTTATTTCTTTGCATCACCTCCGTGGGCCCCTGTTTCCATGCAGTGGTGATGGGCTCCATGTTTACAACCAGAGAGCCTTTCCAAGGTCACGTTCATCAGCAGTTACTTGGAGCCAGCTCTGAGATAGGTGGACCTCAGGAGCTTTGGGCTACAATTTAGAGAAAACTATTGAACTAAAAAATAATTTCACAAAGGAGAAAGTGGAAATCTTCTCATGTGATGGAATAGAAATTAAGACTTGGGAAAAAAATCACAGGAAAAAGATGCTATCATTGGGAATAATTCTACTTTACGTGTAATGGGAACTGTATGACTCAGTGGAGCTTTTGCATGGCTGGATGCTTTAAGCAAGGATAATCATAAAGAGAGCTGAGTAGAACATGAAGAAAAAAAGGATCAAATACATATTTTTCTCATAGTAAATTAAGAGAAGATTGTAGGAATGGAAATTGAGAAGAGGCAAATGCAATGGAATACCGTCGCGACAGAACTAGCCAGCTGCATCTGCTTTAATCCCTGCTCACAGGGTGGAGACGACAATATGAGCATGTCTGTCTCTCAAGGAGAAGAGAGGTGTTTTTCAGCTAGTTTGCATTTAATTGTGTATTTTGCAGTTTCTTATAACAGCAGCTATTCTGTTAAACTTGTTTTAATATGCAACAAACACTAACCATATAAACAACTCGTCGGTCCTAAACCATTATTGTAATTCCCAGAACCACTTGCAAGCTTTCTGAAACCCATTATTATAATTATAATCAAGAATCACAGGACACTGTGATTTGTGCCAAAAATATATATACACTAAATTGTTTGTACAGGCCACAGAAAGAGACCGAGATAGAGAGAGATGCAGCTTCCATGCTGCTCAATTCAGGAGCAGTAACTCCCACCCCATTTAATTTCTTCTCCTTCGTTTTCCAATTTAACTTGTGGCTGCTGAGATCTGGGCTAATATTTGCTTTGTCCTCTGTGCTCTCCTGTGGCCTCGGTGCAGGGAACCTTGAGCTGTGCCCATTCCTCCTGTGCCTCCGCCTGCCCCAGGTGGAGCTCCCACCAGACCCCAAACCCTCCTCTGGGTGAGGACCTGGGGTACTGCAAGATGCAGTGCTCCAGGCACCATGGTCATTGCAGAGGCAAGGAGCATCATGCTTCAGAAATGGCTGCAACAATGCTCAGAAGATGCAGAATTCTGGCAAAGTTGGTGGGAAAAACAAATGCAGCATGGAGCTTCATTTTATTAGTCTTTTGTACACAGTTCCTCCCTCTTGAAACGCTTTGCAATCAAAAGACACTGGAGTGGACTATTTTGAGCCCTGATTCTTCACACTAAGAGGTAATGCTGATTAAGTTGGGCCAGCACAATGCACTGTACCGATATTCTTTTTGAGGACTGTCTCAGCGAAGTACGAGGCCTGATTCTGAATTTACGTTAGAAAATGTGGGAAGTGACATCTCTGGGGTCAAGCTGCTGCTTGGGCACCGGAACAGATTTAATCTCCTCAGGTGTGTGCTTTGAGCAAACAGTTCTTCAAGGTTTATTTTACTTATGCGTGTATACACATTTATATGTGCATGCATATATGTGTATATGTACATACGTATTTATATATATTTATATAGACATCAGAATGTGCATAGAGAAAGTGAAGCAGAGAACCCCACATCTGTTGAGGTAAGAGTAATGGTGCCAAACTCTTGCATTAGTAAAACCTCTGCCTATGCATGAGCCACCTCCGAGCACTTCAGTGCAAATATTCTTTTAGAACAGAAACCCTAAAGCTCTACATAATGTTTTCAGCCCAGAAACTGAGTGCAAAGGAGATGTGGACAGATGCTGGAGGCAGGAATGGAGGCACCTCTCGGGTTCTGTTGTAGTCTTTCTCCCAGGGACATGTTAACCAGGAGAGCTGCAGCAGAGTCAGTTCATTGGTGGTCTCCCAGATGGTAGGAAGAGTTTTGACCCTGTGGTTGTTCAGTCTGTCAACAGGCACTCAGAAACTGGGAGTAACCTCTCACCTGGGTCGTGCCTGATCACCAGGGAAAGAGTACCAGTTAAGGTTACCATGCTGTGGAGCACTGGGGCTCTTTCCATTCCTGTTGCTACGGTATGTCCTCTGATTTGCTCATAAGAGAAGACATGAGGACTCTGGCACATAACATTAGCTGAATTGCATCTCTTTTTCAGAACCAGCCAGTATGTGTAGTTACATTTTTCCTAAAGATGATTGTTAAGAGATAGCTCGGCTCAGATTAGAAGACCATTTACACCCAAGGGTGGCTCAAAAGACACTGCAGAGGACAAAAAGCAAGACAAGGCAGTCTGAGATACCAGGGTAGAGTAAGTCACATCAGAGTTTTACATTTCCTCTCTCCAAGTCTGCAAAGTAGCACAGAAATCCATTGGCTCTAGATGCAGTTTCACTGGAGCCAGGCTGAATTACACCAGCTGAGGATTTGGTCTCTTATGTTTAATGGTCATTGCCAACTAAAATTTGCACATGGAAAAAAAAAAAAAAAAAAAGTTGCCCAGGCTGAATCTGAGCCAAGATGACCAAAGAGGTCACGAAGCTTTTAGAATTATTAACTGCTATTAGTATAATAATCCTTTTTATGACACCATAAAATTACATGGTGCCTTTCAGGACATAGATAAACTACATTCCCTGTGTGGAAGGGCCACCTCTCTCACAAAATGCATAGAACTGCCTGTGTCTGTAAACCTCTGCCCTTCGTCCTCTCCAACCCCGGGACCTTATCTGTTGATTAAACCTTCTATGAGAAGAGTCCTTTAGCTCTGCAGCCTTGAATCTCCTCTCCACAGCTCCACCACAAAAGGCTTCAAGGGATGTAGAGAGATCATACATTCTTTCTGGTTTTAGTAGACTAAAAGTGGAAAAATTTACATTTCATTTGTTGCACCTTTGGGCTACAACTGCTGCTTCTCTGTTCTACAGGGATGTGTGGGGTGTGGTGGGAGGATAGAAGTGGGCTCATTCTGGGAAATTAGGACAGAGAACATTTTTGCACCTTGTTTTCCCATGAGGTGACTAGCTGATCTGAGGGATGCTGCAGAAAATTGACATCAAGCTTATAATATCACAAAAATAGAGAGATTTTTCTACACTCCCAAGTTCTAGTGACTACAAGGAGGTTTGTAGGGTTGGAGTGGGTTAGAAAATCTCTTGAGGATGACAAAGAGTGTTGTGGCAGAGTATGTTACTGCTGGACAAACATAAAATGCACCTTCTAGGCAAGTGGCTCTTACCTACATACCGAACTCTGGAAGTCTTTAGAAATAAGACTTTTTTTTTCTTTCTTTTTTTTTTCTTTCTTTTTTTTTCTCTAGTCTTAAGAGGTAGACACAGATGGCATAGAAAGTGGAGTTTGTATTAAAAATGACTAATCAATTCATTAAACATTAAAAATGAACCTGGAAAAGTATTAAAGTTTCCAGAGACCCAACCAGTCTATTTTTGCTGCTCTTGTGAGCTGTGCGAACAGAGAACATCTATTGATGTGCAGTCCTGCTGAGTCAGTGTGTATGGGTCATATGATGTAATATGTTACCATTTGCTGAGAAATCCAGGCTAAAACTGGTTGTTTTTTATTGTTGTTCTTATATATTTCATGCCAAAATAATTACTTGAACATTGACTTCTGGGAAATGAATCTCTGTTTATGGAGACTTTTCAAAATTTTTAGATTACAAGCTAAAAACTTATCATGGTTTGTGATGCAGAGGAAGAATGAAAAAAAATGAATTTTCCATGGAATAGTTAAGAATGTCCTAGCTTAAAACTACTAGTTACACACTTGCAGTATTTTTTCCCCCTGAAAACTCTTTTGCTTCTGAAAATGTTAAAAAAAACCTGTCTTTTAATTCTTTGTTTCTTATTCCCTTCCTACCTACCCCCCATCATACCAATTTTATTCTGTATGGCAGATATTACTTGTTTCAATTAAAAAAAAATATCCAGTGGTTTAAAAACATAGAAAAAAAAAATATCCAGTGGTTTAAAAACATAGAAAATAAAAATCTCTATTTGGCCAGGAATGCTGCTAAAGCAATAGCAATGATCCCACTATTGACTGACACACACTTACAGGCCTTGACATTGTCACATACCGAATGCTGAAATCTCAGATTCTGGCTGATACTGAAGTACAACAAAAGGGGGTCTCATTGGCTTGGATTTTCTACCAACAGCAGAAAAGAAAAAAATAAATCAGTATGTGCTTAATGAAGATGAATAGATCCAGGGAAAATGAAATTTTCATGTTTCTAGGGGTTTTAAAACAACAGTGAATAAAATTCTCCTAATAGCATAATTAAAAAAAATAGCATGTGGATGTCAAATTAATCTGGGTTGTCATTGCATTGACTTCAATGGGCTTTGGGAGGGAGGGCTAACTTCAGGGAGAAGTCCTGTGTAAGGACCAATGTCAGTGGAAAGTGACCCTCAAAAATCTGTGTTGGTTCTTGTCTGGGATGAAGCATCGTCACTCTGTAAGCTCTGCTCCCACTGCACATATTCAGGGCAAGATTTGCAACATTCACAATGAGGGAGCACTACTGGGACGGCGTGTGTTGTGGGTGTAAGGGGCAACCTGGGCTGCAAGAGGTTCAAGAGGTATTGTGTCTTTGTTGTTGTTGTTTTGGTCAACATGATAACCTCTCCACCTTCAGTTCAGAGGTGCAACCATTCTGCTGGACCAGAGACAGGACAGTATTTCTGCTGCAGAGTACTCTGCTCTAAATATTCCAGAAGAAAAAAATATATTTTTTTCAATCAGATTTTCTTCTCTAACTCTGAAGTTGGAGTTCCAGCTAGTTCTCATACACCAGTACTTTGAAGAACTGAGGAGAGGAGCCCAGGTGTGTGCCATGCTGTGATCAGTTCCAGGTCCAATGTGGAGTGTAGGTAAACAAGGTGGCAGTGAGATCCTGTTGCAGAAATTTGGGATCCAAACTCCCAGGTAGCTGGGAGGCTGCACAAATGCAACTCCCGACCTCCGCAGAACACACTGTCTAGCTCAGTGAGTAGAGGGAGCTGGAGAATAGAGCTGAGACCATCTCTGGGCGTGGTTTGATCCAGTTTCTGGCAGCAGTTAGTTCTTGAAGAGCCTCTCCATCTTCCTGAAGGATTGTCTTAGAGAAAGCAGTGCTCGGTGTTGCCTGACAGAGCAAGTTGTATAAGGTCACAAGCTCACAAGATATATGGCAGCTTGAGGGGGGGACTCAGCTTCCATAGTGTTATGGCACAAGGAACCATTCTTCCATTACAGGGAGATCTATAAGGAATCACTGTCATTAACGAACTCCATTAAATGCAATACATGTGGGAAAAATTGCAGTTTGATTTAGTTTAGCAACATGGAGATATTGGCAAGATAATCACATAAAAGTGACACCTTTTATGGCCAAGCTCTTTGATTTTATGTCAGTGAGTTTCAATTTCACATTTTTATGTTCATATATAGGTCCTTGTTCTAATGTATGCATTAGCTGGCATAAAGGTTAAATAGATTGTTTTAGCATTTTGGGATACAGATTGTGGATATGCACAAATCTTCAATGAGCTGCATGAGTTATTTTGGGTAGGTAAGGACTGTGAGAAGGGAGCTGGAATTATTCATTTGACTGGGTCCCATCTGAAAAAAAAAAAAAAAAAAAAAAAAGGAAAAAAAAAGGAAAAGGAACAATCAGGAAAAAAAAGCTATTATATATGTGCAATGTGATTTGAAAAGCAGACCTTCAGGCTTCCCAAGTACTGTCAGAAGGAGCAGATGGTGTGGGTCACCCTGCTTCATGAAATGCTCCAAATCTGAATATTTATTTTTAAATGCAAAAAAAAATATATCCATTCCTTGTGAGGCAGATTGTGATCTCCCTTACATCAGCAAAACTGTCTGAAGAAGGGATTGGCACTGGATTGATACGGAGAGTCACAGAGTACTGGAGCAGCTGAGACCATAACCTGACCCCCTGTGGAGAAAGCCAGTCTCAAGGTCTGGCTCCATAGTTAAGCAGCTAAAACTAAACTGCTGTCTTGTTCCAGTGTTTCCAACAACATCATTGTTAAATAAATAAATAAATAAATCCTACTTAAGAAGGTACTCGGTGTAGCTGCTGAGTCTCCTGTAATAGGTACAGGTAATTAGGAATAACTTCATTGGTGTTTATTTGAGATTTCTAAAAGCATTTCAGGTTTCCCTGTAGTGTGAAGCAGCTGACAGGAGTTTGCTGTCATAGACCTTGCTGAGAGACGCTATTCCTTGTCATCATATTTAGCCTGGGCCAAACAGATACCTGGCTGAAGTCATATTTCAATATTCCTTAAATCACCTTGGTACATTTAATCCCTCAATTCATCTTTTCTTTATATGTCCCTAGTCCCTCTTCCCCCCTCCTCCCCATCTCCTTGCTACTTTACTGAGAGGTCTTTGAAAGACTAATATTACAAGTCTGGATTCCAATAGATATTTTCTATTTCTTTATATTTTTTTTTTTTCCTCCCCTTTTCTCCTTTTTAGCTACGTCTGAAAATCTTTTGCCTCTGTCGGTCCCTGAATCTGGATAGATTACTCTTCAGTTCATGAAGGGAATTCAAGTTGTCTCTTTAAATCTTTCTCCTCCCCCCCACCTCACATGCTTCCAACACCTCTCTGTCTTTTCATTTCACCTCATTTAAATATTCAGCCCAATTTCAAGGCTTAATAATGATGAATAAGATTGAGATTAGGATTTAATAAGAGTGTTAAGGAAAGATTTGTCATTCCGATGGCTGTAGGTCTTGGCTGAAATTGAATTGGCATCCAGCCTTTGAGTATGCATGGAGTGAGGCTGCCTGCTAGTTCCTGTAAAGGTATTCTTCAGGAGAACAGGAAAGGTTTTCTATACTCAGCCCTGATGGGGTGACTTACTGCCTAACTAATAGTCTAACTAACACAATCCTCTTTCTTGGATAAAGGTCTCTTGAATCAGTGACTGGAGAGTGTGGGATCTCCACATGGACTGAGGTCTTCTTAGGCACGAGGTCTTGACTCTCCACTAGTCAAGCTATGCACACCCAGCTATGATTTGAACAGCTGAATCGGTGCTTTCTAGGACTTACATTCCTATCTTTGCACTGAGATGAATCTCAGTGACAAAGCCTAAATCTATAACTACATTCAATAAGACAGAGTATGGTGTTGTAGCTTGGTCTGTGTGGAGGTGCAGCCATCAGATCAAAGCTCCAGCAGGATGTATGTGTGATGGGTGCACTAAATTCCATTATTGCTTTACAGACATCCATTAATACCATTAACTACATGCAGGATGAGCTGAGTGGGAGCTACTGATGGGAGCTGCATGTTAGGATCTGCAAATGGTGAGCTGAGCTAAATAAAACCTGGACCTGCATGTCCAGGAGTAACTTGGTGCCCAAGCAAAATGCTGAGACCCAAGAACCCACATCCCGATGTGCTAATGTGTAAATGTAGTGAAGAGTGGTATTGAGGGAATGGGAGGATGCCATAATTTCTCTGAGAAACTGCTTCCAAGCTGGGCTAATTTTCTGTGCCCTTAATAGAAGAGTCTGGCCACAGAAAGCCATTTATATTTTCTCTTAAGACAGATGGTTTGTTGTGTGTTCCCACAGCAAATCTCATGTTTGAGATCCCCCAAAAGCACCCTGCAAACTTTGGTGCCGCTTTCTTCCCGAGGAGCAGCCTTATGGATTGGGCAACTGATCTAGTTTAAACACTTGTAAAATGTCTACAATGTCTGTTGTGCTTGGGCTCAAGATGCTGCACCAGTAACGGCGGCTCAAACTGTTTTGACAAGGGTTTGCTGAAGTGCCTGTTTGCCTTGTGCACACAAGGCCCAAAGAGGCTTAAGGCTTCTAAAGTTTTAGGGACAGATTCCTGGTGGAAGAAAGCTGCAGAAGCTCTTTAGAAACCAGGGGACTTGCACCACTTTACTCCAGGCAAGGGTGTGAACCTTAGGGGTGCCCTAACTGCTTAAATTGCTCTGCAGTTTTAGGGAGTTTACAGTAAGCCTCTTAAACTGCTCTAGGGGCTTACAGTATCTTAAGCCTCTTAAATTATATTTAAAAAAAAAAAAAACACAGTATTTTGGCAGAATCTACAGTTTGGAAGGATTCAAGGTTAGAAAAAAATCAAACTTTTCTTGTTTGATAGATATTATTGGGAATTAAATGTTTGATATAATACTGTTTAAGTAATTTAAAACTTTTAAATTAGAAACTTACATATGTATTTTGCCAGTGTATATTAAAGTAGTTGCTCGTGAACATACACAATAACATATAATAATAATATTAAACTGGAGGAAAATTATATGATTTGTAAACTCACAATTTCCGGGTTTAGGTGTTATTAATTTTGCAAGTACTCATCCAATTTTCTTCAAGCTTAAGCTAATTTTTGTGTCGCAACTACCTCTCCAAAATAAGACAGCTCGACATGTCCATCCTGCTCTTCTACTGAGAAATCAGAGAGTAGATTTCCTGGTCAGAACGTATGAGGAAAGTACATTTGTTTCCAAACTCAAATAATTCAAAGAGGGATCTGCTGGCATTCTTGAAAATTAAATAAAGAACAACAACAAAAAAGCCCTTTAGGCTGAGACCAAATTAAATAGTTTTCTTCATGCACAATTGAAAGGAGAGATTAAAAGAAAGAAATTGGAAACTTAATGTGACTACAGAGATGGTAATATGCCTACCCTCTCAAACTCATTAGCTACTAAATTTTAGTGATTCTTTGAGCATGATCATTTTTGTGACACATGACAAATGCATTGGTCTTTTTTGTGTTTTGTTGTTACTCAAACACTTTTAGAATATACCGGTAAAAGTGCTGCATAACTGCCCTTACGTGCAAACACACATAGAGTGGATTTTCTGCTTTCCTTCAAACTTCCACAATAAACTACATCTCTCATTTTCCCCATCTGCCTGTCATAAAAGTGTTTGACGAAGAGGCATCAAGTCTTTCCCATGGAAATCTTGTGCCTCCTACAAGAAGGAGCTCTGGTTTTAACAGCACTGGTGTGATGTCTGGAGTCTGTCCACATGAACCATATGTGGTTGACAGCCACTTCTTTCTATTCCGGCAAAGCCAATTGATTTGAGTACACCAATTTTATATTGGCCTGTTGAGAGCCATCAGACGGTCCTTGATTTTGACAACTCAATCAGTAAGCAGGTTATGTTCCTACAGAGCAAAGGATAAAGTAGCTACTAACTTCAATCTTTAAGTGGAACTTGCACCAGACACAAGCTGAATCTTTGCTGAACCTTGATAAACTGATTAATTTTTTTAAAACAAACATCTTCTGATGGTTTTGCAGCCCACTGCTCAGTTATAGGAATTGTCAACACGATCAAAACCAGAAAGGGTCCTGGAAATTCTATGTTCAGATGAACCTAGAAACTTGTTTGCCAAAAGAGAATGTGAGTCTGTCTCACGACTCTTTTCTGTATTCAGAGGACAAGTGGAGGCAAGTTTCCTGATACTGCTTGCAACTTGAAAATTCCAGTTTATTTCCATGGACTAGAGAAGTTGTATCATTTTTTGGTTGAAGCATCTGAAAACCCAAGTGCTGCTGGGCAGTAAGCTAAACGTCTAAAACTATGATTTGCCTTTGAAAAGTTCCTTTTCATGCCACACAGAAGAAAAGCCTGCGTACAGATATAGTTCTTACATCCAAGCATTGTTTTTTTTAATTATTTTGCGTTGTCTTTTCTTTTCAGACCTGTGCCACTTGTTGCATTCTTGCACTTTTGCTCGTCTTGCATATCCATTTGGTGGATTCAGAGCCTTACAAGATCTTTGCTGTGGCTGAAAGTCAGGGGACCATTACAAACTCTGGACATCACTTACAGGGTTCTTAAGATGCATTCTGGGTTGATTTTCTGCATTATTTCCACTTAGATCCCTGCAGCCAGGTCTTCCCTATGCATCTTGCAAGCTTCAACACCCTCTCTAAGCACTTCTTTTTGGTTGCTTCATTGCTCATCTATGAGACCTTGGCACAACTGAACTACAGCCTTTTTTTTTTTTTCCCCTAGGAAATGACTGAAAATAGCAGTAATTATGGGGGGAGAAGGGGAATTGTTTTGTGTTTATCATTATTATTTTGTGGATATTTTTGTAACATCTTTTAGAGATTAAGTTCAATTAGGAAACAGATGGCACCAAAATATCGTCAAACATTTCTGATGGGCAGCAAATTACTGACTTAATTATGTAAATAATTAAAATTTATATTTACACCTGATCATCCAAATGAGGGTGAAAATACCAATTTCAGGGTTTGTTATGATTGCTGGCTGGGTGTCAACCTGTGAGCAAGCCACTTCGTTTTTTCAGCTTCAGATGTCTCTCTTACATCCTACAACTGTAAAAAAAAAAAAAAAAAAAAAGGAAAATGGAGAAAGGAAGAATGCCATGAAGGCATTCTCCTGTCTTTAAAAGGAATCCTCGCGTTGGATGAGGGGATGTTGTTATTAGCATGCTTACTGCAGTGACATCCAGAGGTACCAGCTCAGATCGAGCTTGCCTTGTGCAAGAGGCTATACAGAGATATTGTAAGAGATGGTTCTTGCACTGAAGAGCTTATATGGCAAATAAATAGGGCTGACAAGTAGTGAAAAAAAAAGAAAGAAAAAAAAAAGAGAGAGACTGAGAGGGAGTCAGGCATTTTTATTAAGTTCTGTATTACAGATGCAGAACTGAGGCACAGAAAGATAAAATGTGTGATTCTCATTTGCACTAAATTTGCTTTCCACTACCCTGGCAGCATAAACGGACCATGAAGTGGGTATATATTATATTTACACTCACTTTTCACTTCTCCTGTGATGTTAAAATGCTTCAGCATTAGTGAATATCAAACCCAATATGATTTCTCTAAGATCACAGAGGAAATCGATGCCATTGAACCCATATCTCCTTAGTGCCACTTCAATGCCTTATTTACCTGACATCTTTTCACCCTTTCCTGGGCTGTAATCTTGTATGCACAGCTATACTTAATGCTATTGTTCCTTTTGGGGTTATTAAACCCTTTTTAAAGAACAGCTTTTCTGGGAACCCACAAGGAACCGGGAAAATGAGTCAACTTTTCCTTGTCTTTTTACCTTAGTTTATTTCTCTAGACCATGATGGAGATGGAATAGAGAAGGCTGTAAGGTGCTGGTGTAGATCAGCATGCTGACTTCTAACTTGGCAGTGTTCTAGTTGTCACTCCTCAGGTCCTAGTCTTATTTTGTTCTCCATGATGAAGTTGCTAAAAGCCTTCAGGAACCACAGTTTGTGTTGTCTCCATTATTCTATTACTAGCAAAGATATTCCACTGTAGGGCTCAATATGCCTTCAAAAACCTAATCCACCTCCATTTTTAGGACACGGGTATGCTTCATTTAACCTGCCCCTGGGAGTAAAACAGATATAGTCCTATGGTTCTGATTCTGTGCCATCTTTGAAGGTCAAAATGGGGCTGTTGTGGTTCTTCATATCTTTTACGTTGTGGGTTCTGCAATATTAAGATTTTTATCTTAGCCCTATTTTATCAGCTCTATTCTTCCATCCCTAATTTGGAGCCAGTGGGTTTGGTGAGGGGAGAGGTGATAGGGAGGTCAGACAAATGCTTCTATTGATATCCCTGTAATAAAAAGAGCTTTACTTTCCCTTCTGCTGATAGCAGTCAAAGGAGCTATGCTTTTGATAAAATTAACCTTGGAGCCAGAAACAACGGGAGCTGCTCTGATTTCATCAGCCCTTCTATCCGAGGAGACATGATCACTTACTAGCAATGAAAAGGGGCATGTCGCCTGCACAAACAACTAATGTAATAGGGCGAATTCTTCCCCTCAGTTCAGTGCAGTGGATCCCACCTCTAACAGTCGCTGTTCAGTTTCCGAGCATTGTCCTACTACAGGGATGGAGAGAGAAGAAGAAAAACATGATATTCATGTTGGATCATCAGAGATAATGCATGCTGTGCATAGACCTGGTAACTCCCATTTCCATCTTCACGTGGACATGCTTAGACCTCATCTTGGCCCCCTACACTCAACGCGTTTGCTTTGCATGACATCTTTAACAAGACATTTGCTTGAAGTCTGTGCACAGCTTAAAGCTACCCATGTGCTGAATTGTTAATTTGGTTCAGGGTCCAAAGGAATATTTGCCCAGGAGGACACTGCTTGGAGAGAAACTGAAAAGGTGACAGCCTTGTCTTGCTGACCATCCTTTGCACTGCTTGGAAGCCAGGGATGAATCTGCCTCCTCAATCCTGAAGCCATGGTGTTATCACAAGCTGATTTTACAGTTTAAGTGCTCCCCCAACCAGCCATTTATCAAATGTTTCCAAGCTCTAAATTCCTTATTTAATGTGTTAGTAACCACTTCGAAAAAGTACCTGTGCCCCATAATACTGAAGTACTTCACCATAAAAGATAATGATTATGATTATGATCTGCATAAGCAAAGGCCATTGCTTGGTCTATGCTGATAGTATAAAGGGATTTGCCATACTTCTCTCTCCACTCAGAAATGTTCTCCTGTGCACCCAGAGCTGTTAACACCACTCTAAGCTGTCACCACATGTGACTGAAATGACTCATAGACACAGATGTTATTCAAAGGCAGAAATAAAACCTATTAATTCTTTTGGAGGCTGCTTCCCCACGTGGCCTGAAGACCATGCCTGCGCAGAGCTTTGGTGCTGGGACTGAAAACAGGATGCTCCTCAGGGCTGGGCTGAGCTCTGGGGGTTGTGGCACTTACAGAAAGCTGTTAGGAATGGCAGTGCTCCATGGTGTGCTCCCCTTTCCCTGCTGCCTCCTCCTCCTGGGACTGCTGAGGAGGCTTTTTGCAGCCTGTGTGTATGTAAGCTATGGAAACATCACCCAGACTGCTAGCTTCTGAGCCAGTAGGTGTGCTGCGATATGTTGGATCTCGTGCTGTAGGGTGTAATGTTTGGTCAGGCTCGGGGTTGTGCTCAGAGCCTTGCTGTCTCTGTGGACAGTGAGTTTAGATTGAGAAGGACAGCACCCGTTGTGCCTCCAGGGTGGCAGGAGAAGCTGTGCAGTGTTTTTTTAACCTGTGCTTCTAAATGCCCATGTGCCACGGGCTCTTATCTAAGAAATTTTTAGTGGAAGAAGCAGAGTCCAAGCACAGTCATCAGCAGACAGAACAGATCCCTGTGCCTGCTCAGCCTTGTCAGAAAATCCCCATCATCCCTCTGCTCTGGACAGATCCTTCCATGCAAACCTAGCTAGCAGAAAATGTCTGCTGCAAAGTTGTGGGTCTCCTTTATCACCTATGACTACACACAGCCTTTGAAAAGGTAGCCAAAATGATAGCAATCTATCCAGAAACCATGTCTTGTCCCCTCTTGCTTTCTGCTGGAGCAGAGGGATGAGAGGGGCATTTTTATTCCCTGGAGAGGGGAGCTCTACAAAGCACTGCTGGAGGAGGCTTCCAAAGGGCTTCCAGGGGAAATCTCTGCCAATCCACTGCACTGTTGATTAGCAGAGCAGTTTAAGCAGCTAAGGGTAATATATCCTCAGCAGACAGCTGTAAATGCTCATTGTCAATATGTACAAATAAATATTTCAGGTGAAACAGACAAAGACATAATGGCTTGTGTCTGCTCCCAAATACAGTGTGGTATTTCCTGCTTTTTTCTATCTTTGGTTTGTACATTGGTATAATACTGATAAAGCCCTGAAAAAGGGACATCAGGATATAACTGGGGAATAAAACTCCTCTGATTTTTCCCCAGCTCTTCTGCCCTAGCCATGTTCTGCTGCATGGCAGCATTACCCGGTGATGAGAGCTTATTCAGAATAAAGAGTTTCTACTTCTTCCCTGACCATATGGCCTCAAGCAAGTGACATTTGCTCTCTGGCTCTTTCTTTCTTCCCTCCTATTGCTTCTCTTTTCTGGATTTATTTACTTATTTATTTATTTTTAAAGTGCCATCCACTTTGGATGCATCCAAAAATAAAGCCAAGACCAGTGAAGATGCTGACATTTTAAATTTTTTATTTATTTTTTTTAATAGAAATGAGGGTTTTTAAGCCCCACACAGCCAATTGCTTACCTACATGGTTGTGTTGTGAGTTGAATAATTAGGCTTACTAACACAGCAGGGGGAGTTGGAGATTCTCAAATTCACTTCCATTTTTCTTGCTCATTTTCAAAGGGAAAAGAAAAAGCCTTTTTCTGTATGGGTGAAAAAATGTTAATATCTTATTTGGTGTTTTACTACACAATTGAGGATTGAAATATGCAGCCACTTCACTGGTTTTAGAATCAAAGCATTGCCTCGATTATGTAGTAGTGTGTGAGAGAATTGAAATTTCCACACGCCCATTCACATCCTAATTGATTCTTCTAACCATAATGCAATTTTTTTCCCCGGTATCTTTTGGACAAAGCATTTACAGTGATATTGTTTTGCTGTAAGCCCACACTGTTAAGTTGTTTGGAGCGAGCAGTTGGTTGGAGAAAATCAACAGCAGTAACGTTGTGCTGCTTATATGGTGGGTTCCTGGGAGAGCAACAGCCTGGCTGCTGCTGCCTGGGCTCCTGGGCTAGTCAGGGTTTGGAAAGACTTATGAAGTCCTAAGAAACCACCTGGCCAAATCTTTTTAGAGCAGAAAAGGTGTCATCTCCTAGAAAACCATGATATATGGCAGCCCTCCTTGTAGGGTTGCAGCACAGTAATTTTAGGTCTATCATTTACTCCTGAGACAACTCACAGCTCCCTAAAAATATCATGCTTGAAAACAGGTTTCCAGATAATCCACGTCTCAGATAACTCACATTTAAATGTAAGATGCGCAAAATCAGAGGCAGAGGCAGGAATGGGCTAAAGCATGGGAGCTTTTGGGAAAGAAAGAACAAACTATGGTATATCAGGGCTCAGGAAGCTGTCAAACAGAAGGGGCTCTGAAAGCAGAGTGCAGTCGTGGTGCTCTCACTCATGCATAGCAGACTGCAGCAAAATTGCACAGTTTTGGTTGGGTGGTTGGATTAATAGCTAATCTGCTGTTATGTGGTGAGAATATATTTAAATGCAATGAGGTACTCTGGAAAAAGGTTTTTTGGTTATATTTCTGACTATAGAAATGTTGAGTTATTCATTAATTCAGAAACTGGCATCTCTTCTATTTATATACACACACCTGTATCTGTATCTTTCTATATATGAACTGCCTTGCAATGGGTTTGATAAAAAAATGCCTGAGTCAGTTGAAGATTTATTAGAGATGTTATGGAATTGTCCTGCTTTCTCTAAACTACTTGTGAGACTGTTATGATTTTCACCTATATTTAAACAGCTTGACTGAAATAAATATGGCCTGATTTTCACCCTGAATGTTTTCTGTGCACAGCGCTGGTCTTTGATGCATACACAAGATAGTAATTAATTTGCAGTTTCATTCACTAAGAGAGACATGAAATGAGAAAGTCTCTAGATAGATAGCAATTACTGTTTTACAGCACACCACAAGATTTTTAAACGGAATGCCATCTCTTTATACAAATTGTTTTCCTAAAGATCAGAGTTGGCCCTTCTACCCTGCTATCTCTTTCTCTGGAGTTTGCCTGGAAAATCTCCTGTGTGATGGGAAGAGGAGGGCCTTGCAGAATGACAACCTGTGTCTTGCTGCACTCAAAGCATTTGTAAACAACTCACAGTGTTTGCTCAGAGGTGTTTTGTTTTGTTTTTTCTTTTTTTTTAATCCTGCTGTATTTCTGATGAATGCAATGAAATGTGAGGGAAATGAAGGTCTCCTAAGTACATTTTAATTTAGATGAAAAATTATACATTATTACGGCATACTGGTGGTTGTTCTGACATAATTGATTGGGAGGGCCATCCACAAAGAACAGCAGGAAGGCTTGACATTGAGGAGACTACGAAAACTGAATTAACCATTTAAAAGTGTGATGGAAAGCAGCTGGATCCAGTGGCCTGGGCTGGAAATAAGAAAAACTGAATTTTGGTTCCAGTCGTGCCACTCTCTAGGGGAATCACATGTTTTTTTCTGTGCCTTTGTTTTGCCTCAACAAAATAGCAAGGGAGATTTGTATTATTTCTTGAAGTGGCAAATATGAGACAAACATTGGAAAGAGACTTTTTGCTTCACAGCATCTAAAACATCAGTAATAATTCAGATGGGGGAAAATTCAGCTCCCCCTGTTCCCTATTCCAGCATGGTACCAGGTTGTGCTGCATCCATCATCTAATCCTCTACAGCTTCTTGTCCAGGCTGGGAGCTGGATGGGTGATTGCAGTCCTGCAGCCTGCCCCGGGGCAAAGTCTGGAGCTGATGGCTTGGGTATTGCTCATTCTGAATCTCTGGGAGATGATTTGCAGAAGCCCTTTAGGTTCAGGGGTCTTGTTCGGCAGCTGTCCTCCCAGTGCTTTACCAGGTGGACATTCATGATGGACACCAAGTAGAAGAAAGGATTTTCATCCTATTGAACAAGTGCTCACATGTAAAATGACTGAGATATCCCTAACTAGTTTTGTCTTTACATGTAAAAGAAACTCTTATATCATTGGCTGTGCAAATGTGTAGAGAATAGTCCTTATCTGATGCTGTAGGACAAAATAAATTTCTCATTGCTATAGCCCATAATCTGTATAACCAGTTATGCACCGAGGGACAGCGAGTAATGTGCTCCATCCTGACCACAAGAAACAATCAACATATACCCTGAAGCATAAGCTTTTATTATCTTTAGGCCATAATTCTGTTTACCCAGCTTATGTTTATGTTATATGTTTATGTTACAACACTTTTAACCTCCACTGCCAGATTACATGGCAAAAATGCAACAAAACATAATGAAAATGAAACAAATAGCCTGTCCAGCCCCTCATCCACCATTACTTCCCAAAAGAACAGCTACTGTGTTTCCTAAGATTTTCCACACACTTATGACGAATGATTTTCCATCCTTCTCTAGGATTTTTTTTTGTTTGTTTTGTTTTTCACAGATGTAATTATAATTCTTTTCATCTTCCCTGGAGTGACCATCTTATGTTGTAAAGATAGTGTGAAATGGGAGACCTTACATGAGATGTTATTATTGCTACAGTGTCATCTGTGTTGCTGTTAATTCCCATCCACAATGTGAAAGCAGCCCCTGGTATATTCTCCTCCTCAGGTTTTTAACCATGAAATAGCAGTGATGGAGAAATAAGTGAATGGACTGGTGTTGGCAACTCCCAAACTGCAGGGATTACGGATTGCAGTGGGCACCCAGAAGATCAAGCTTGTCTTTACAGTGTCTGGTTATACCAGATGCCACCCAAAAGGACAAGGTAAAGGGAGTGGGAAGGGGAGAAGAGAGGGGAAAATACTTGTTCCGAATTATTGAAACCAGGATTTTGCATCCACTGTGGATTTTTACTGTGGGCACAAGACGCTTACTCCTGAGATCTATGTAGCTTGTAAATTTGCATTTTATTTTATTTATTTTATTTTATTTTATTTTATTTTATTTTATTTTATTTTATTTTATTTTTTAATTTTATTTTAATTTTTTACAGAAGCTTGTGTGTTTGTTCTCAGTTTCCTTGTGAATTTTTCAGGATTTTTCCAGATTTCAGTGGGGTTTAAAACCCCACAGAAATGAATCTTCATAGGGTATTTTGAGCGAGCGGTGTCACTGATGTATCAGATATTGTTAGGAATTGCAGAGATAGAAGCAAAAGTGGAAAATAATGGGAACTTGAGAGAAAAAGCTAGCTTTGTGAAGAGTTTTGGGCAAGTCATTCAGATTACTTTAAACTGCCTTCCCTGTGCTGCTGAAACACTCAGCGCTTATCTGCCTGCAGGAAATCCTGCGATCCAGAGGATGCTGTGAAATCAAAATGTTTCTTCTAATTGTTTGTTAGGACAGAGGGGGATATATCTCACCTGGAATTGTGTAAACCAAGGCAATAGTCAGCTTTGGCTTATTCAGATCCTTATGAAATTTTTGCCATAAACCTTTTCTGAGCTGAGTTACAGGATGCATTTCTCTGACTGCAACGGATTTATGCTATCTCCAGAGAACCAGCTGAAAGTTCACACCCTACATGGTCCTCTTGGGCAAGAAAAAGAGACAGCACTGAAGAATATATTTTGAGACAATTTTAAAGAGACCATTACTGAGTTCTGCCTAGTGCAGGCATTAGTACCTGCTCAATGGGTCTCAAAGCAAGCCCTTAAAAATGTGTAAAAATGTCCCATCTTGACATGAAATGATGGGGTTTTCACACTGCTGCCAATAAAAGAGGGCTGGCAAAAAAGCTATGTATGTCTTACACTGTCAGAATAAGACTTAAATGGTCTTTATCCGATGCATGAGATCTATGCTGCTTGCTCTTCCCTGGGCTAAATGTCATCCCCATGAGAACAAATGCGCTGCCTCACCTCTGCATTTCATAACTGAATGCATGTATAATAATTACTTCTTTCAGACTGCAAGTGTCCAGTTTCCTTAAGCTCTCCTCATCAGCATTAGTCTCCTTAACCTTTTTATTCTGAGTCCCTATGAGCTGCCTCTCTGTTCCTCCACCCTGTTTTTTTGAAATATAGATGTGTATAATAAAGCACTGAGCTCCAACTGAACACACTCTTCCAATTAAAGCCCTACCAGAGCACAGCTGAGTGGAATAATTGCCTCTCTTGTTTTACATAGAATACTCTATTAGCAGTTTGATCTGGGACTCAGCATTCACCCAGAATATTTGGTCTTTTCTTTTCTTTTCTTATTTTTTTTTCAGCCCTCAGCAGCACATGAAAAGACAAGTATAGGCTCTGCCAGGCCAAGTCTCTGAGACTCCAACAAGCTGTTGGTAACAGGCAACACAGTCTATCTGTTTCATCTTTTCCATTCCTCTTGTTTTTTGGAAAATTTTGCATCTGCTTATTTTATTGCCTTTACATCTTTATGCCCATGGAAGGTATATTTTTTTTCCTTGAGCCTTCCACTTAGTTGCAGCATAATGTGTAACGCAGTGCACAAGATGAAAGCTGTTATCTGATTTGAGTTTAATGTTTGAAAGTCCTCAAGCTGGTTTATCTAAAGATACTCCCTGTATAATTGTATATTTAGAATTCAGCTGCAGTGTAATAGGGCAAGTGCTCTGTGTTCTATCTGGAATTACAGAAGATACTATTTATTTTTAAGCAAATAGGTATGGGAAAAAAAAAGGGAAAAATATTACAACATAGGAAAATGTATTCAACCAAATGTCAGAAAAACTACCCTGGGGTTTGATGTATGATGGAATTAGATTGGATTTAAGGGCAGTGAATAGGAGGAAAATCAGCAGTCTGGAGAGATGAGGATTAAAATTCAACAGTAATGGAAAGACTTTAGACAGCTCTAATCAAGGAATCAACCCTTTTGGGCTAGGTGCTGTACATAAACGTGGTACAAAGTTTCACAGTGATCCTGGGATTTGAGTCTAGCTCCTGTATGTATTTCCCCTTAGATGCATTTTAAAGCCACTTTATTAATATAATGAAAGCAAATTACTTAAATGATTTGACTGGTTTCAGAGGATCTAAGTCAATTCACTCTAAGCGGAATTGTCGTTGTGCTGGTTTAGGATCTATTAATATGATCTTCAAATCTCAGCCTGAGCGTACTGTTGCTATGAAAAGTATTTACAGCCTCCAGCTCAAATACACAGAGAAAACATGGCACAGAAGTAAAACAAATAAATCATAAAGACAAAGAAAGAGGAGAACGGAAGCTCCACTATGTCATTTTATTGGGGGAACTGAAACACAGGGAGATTAATGGTTTCATTTGAAGCTACAGCACAGTCTGTGACAGGATCAGGAACAGAATCCAGGTCTGTTGTTGAAAATTGGATTTTTGATGAAAAATTTCATGCACTCTCTAAAATTAGGAAAATTTCACCTCACCTCCGCAAGAAGTACCTTCCAAGAGAGGTGGGAACTTGGAGGCAGAGGGACAAGGGCTCTGAGCTCACATCAGCTTCTCTCTGCCTGCTTTCACTTCATAAAGGGACTCATTCCAGCTCTGAATTTGGCGGCTAGCTGATGAAGCTGATACCTGAGGGCCAAAGCCAGAATGACAGGCCAGGAGGTATTTCACAGAAAGTTTCTATGAAGAGCATTATATTAAACTGCTGTGAAATTTTATGTCTTTTTACTAGAGAATATCGGCCCTTGTTCAAATGATTTTTTTTTTCTCAGATTTAACATTTGCATAGATGAAGACCACTTCTCATATAAAACTGTGAAAGTCTCTTAATTTCACACCTGTCAATACTGAACCACCATCTTATGAAGATTTTACTAGAGAGAAGGAAAAGGAAAAAACAACAAAAAAAACTTTTTCAATAAGGCTTTTGCAGCAGTTCTCAGGCAGCCGTGAAATGTCCTGGGGTATAATTAAGAAAAAACCCTTCGTGACATTTTGGGGGGAAAATATATATTCAACTCTGCTCACACAGTTCCAGAAAGGAAATTAATTCTACATAAAATGGTAGCCTCCTTAGACTTAGTAATGAGAACAACTGTCTGCTACAGAAAGACTGAAATAACAATGAGGGTTGGTGCTATTTTAATAGACCTGCCTTGCTATTCTGTTCTGGAGACAGGGAAAAAAAAAAAAATGGGGAGGGGGCCGAAAAGCTCCTGAACGGAAGAAGCCGCACAAACCTCCATGGCTGGCAGAGATCTGCCCTCATGGCAGCCTCTTTCCTGCAGAAGCAAAGAACAGACGAAGATCTGCCAGAACTGCCCCCTGCTAAATGCTGAGCTGCTCTACAGCCTCTGCCACCAAACCTTGCTGTTGTGCTCTCCCACCCTCCACCTTCCTGCCTTCCTCTGCATCCCCGTTACAGAAAAACCTTCACCTCTACTTTGCCACAGCCAGTGGACACTGAAACATGCCTGTGTACATGGGCACCGACATGTCTACACACACGTATTTGCTCTCAGTGAATATTTGCTATTTTTTTTCCTGCAGAAATCATTCGACTGCTGAATAGTCACTGGGATTTTTTCATACACTTCTGTTTTGCAGCAGCAAGGGCGTAAAGGTGCCAACGGAAAATTGCTTTGGTACCTTGAACTGTAAATGATGCTGTTTTCATGATTCATCAAATCCGTCTGAAGCAGAGGTGGCATGTCAGCAGGGCTAGGCAAAGTTTAGAACATAATAGGGCCCAAGAGGTGAGAGACATGTCTTTCATTTCGGTGGAGCATCTTTGAAGTAACTGCTGGAAATAATTAGGTTCCTTGATTTCCATTGCCATTTGGTGCTCTTCACGCTAATCAGAGTAACTGTGCATTTGCATGAACTGGAGGGAATAGAAGTATTTCTTATTAGAAAGAGCCTCTAACAAAGATAAAGGTCTCCTGGCTTCAGAATCCGAAGTCCCTGCAATTCTACACCACACTTCATATCTGGCAAAAAAATGAGGTGGAAAATGTATATTTAATATTTATTAAAGAGCCTCAGATCTTTATAATCTTTAAACTTTGGTCCCGTTAAGTATTCCAAACTCTTTTTATTTATTAATAAATGTTTCATTCTGTCTCTTCCAAAACCTGAATGAAGCTCTTAGGTCACACTGCCTGTGAGATGAATCACAGAGGGGAAAATGAATAAAATCAGATTTCTAATCACTTTGAAGGATTCTTTAAGGACTTTAGGGGTCCAGTGTTTAAAGAAGGGAGTGGAAGTTGTGATGTCTGACCTTTCGCTTCCAAACTCAGCATTAATTTATAGTTCTTTTATGATCCTGAGCACATCAGCTTCACCTCTCTGTATCTTATTTTATCTATATGTAGAATTAGAAGAGCAAAAATATGACCCTATTTTACAAAGGTGTTACAGGTCTTAATAAATTTCTGATATTAAAGTGCTGGGAAAGCTTTGCTTTGTAAAATACAGGGTATGTTTTCAAAAGAGCTCAGCTTTTATTTAGGCACCTCTGCAGGAACCTGGGCATTGAGGGCATCTTATGTCCCGAGTCTTTGCAAATATCAGGTTATGAGAATCACAGCATTCTCTGTAGGAAGATGAGCTTTTAAAGCAGTCCAGATTTTCCTTATACGCCAAAATTGGAAGCAACCTCCTTTGAAAATCTGTCCCTAATTTGAGAAAATTGAATGTAGGGGAATCCAGCCCGGAGATCACTTTATCTTCTGAGTGAAAATAATTTGAAAAGGGACTTTTCATAGGCCTTTAAGTATATGGAGGACTCCTGTTCTCACTGAGGACAGTGGGAGTTTGGCCATGGATTTCTAAGGAGCCAAGGTGTTGCCTGCATGGGGTATTTTACGGAACAAGTTTTAACACTAACGCTAGATGAGAAAACTTGGTGAGAAAGAGAGGGCAAGTAGCATTTTTCTTGACAGTTAATGAGGCCTCCTTTGCTTTTGATTTACGTATTTCCTTACATGTACATTACTCTTTCTGTCAATAATTGTTTCTGAAAGATGACACTAAATGTTCGTTTCAATTATTTAAAGCAAAGAGAGAAAAGAAAAATGACAGAGTGACTGAAGGACTGAAATTCTGCTCTTGGTATCTGCAGAATACATTGCCCTTGGCCTTTTCTGATATCCTCCTTATTTGCCTTATTCCAGCCTTTCCTGTGGTGTGGAATTGTCCAACTAGGGCAAATTTTGCAGTGTATTTTTATCCCATGAACCTCCTGTGGCTCCTTGGCTGTAGTCAGGGAAATAGTCCTGCTGGCTTCAGAGCAATCTGAATGAAGTCTTCTCCACCAAAAGCTGGTACCAGGGCTTCTACCTCCTGCCACCCTTTCAGGACCACTCATGTAGCTGCTAACCCACTGAAGACTGCAGAACTTTTACAAACCAGACACAGCCAGCCTTCAGGAAGTTTGGGCACAAAAATCAATATTTGTTTGTTTTTTATTCTGGAGAATGCAATCCTTTTTAAAAGGAGGGTTTCTCAGCAATGTTCTGTTACCCATCCAGGTCTCTGTCTCCTTCAATATACTCTGGAGCTCTTCTGAACATGGATTCTCAAAAAAATGCTGGTATTTGGGGAGAAAGATATTTATCTTGGAAATCTAGGAATTCTACTGGAATTCACAGTTTTTCCAAATTTTTACTGAATAAATATATGCCTTCAGGTTCCTTACAAGGTGGAGAAAACACTTTCAATGATCTGTAATTCTGTACTGGAGGATGAATGGAGGATTCTATGATCTATGGTAAGAATCCAGTCATCCTTGTAGAGCTGTGAGGTACATGAGCATGTAGTAGACTTGAGATAGAACTGTACACCATGAATGTGAGATTGATCTCGTCTTGCTTTACTTTTGTAAAAATCTGTTTTATCTGACCTAACTTCCTAAGATTCCTTTATAGTCAATGGAGATACAGACAGTTTTGCCAACAAGGGTGTATAAAATAAGATGAACGGTACATTAATAGTAAAAAGAACCCAGACAACTACTTTTAACAATTCACATAAATTCAGGTTACTGAGGTGAAATACGTTACATGGTAACTGTAGCAATTGTCATCTTGTTTGACAATTTGTATGCTACATTACAGCATCTGTTTTCACCAAACCCACGTGCTGGTGGCTGACTCTGGGTGGCTGCCTTTTAAGCTCATTTAATGTATATTTTGTGATGCTTCTTTAGAAATAAAAGGCTGACTTCTTGTCCATAATTGATCTCTTATTAGGCTTACAGTTTGTGGGAGAAGCCATATATTGTCTCCAGACCCGTTACGTTCAATGATTACTGGAGGGAACCTGTTTGGCTGCCTGAAATCACCTACTCGTGATCTACGATTTCTCCTTCCAAATTCAACTTGATCTACAGCTGACATAAAGATGACGAATTAGTCACAGCTCTGGTTCTCCTGGTGCAGACAGACTTTGGAAAGAACCAGTTCGGCCTAGTCTGTGACCATTTTTCAATGTTTGATTATTTGAATTCAGAAAGTGTTCTCTTCCTTTCCCCACCTTGGTTTTTTTTGTTTGTTTGTTTGTTGTTTTTTTTTTTGAGGTACAGAATATCTGTGCAGATGCTGTTGCTTTCTGCTTGCTGCAGAGATGTACTCCAAAGTGGGACTTTCTGTGTTCTTCTGACTGTTCTTCAGAATTTGTCATGAATTCTTCATAGCGAGTGGCGTATTGTCCTCCCAAATCCTATACCAGATGAGAAAACTTTCTCCAATAATCTTTGGCAGAACTGTCAATTTACTTTAGAAATATATCAGGACAGATAATAAAAATAAAGTTTCATTCAAAGCAGGAAAAGTGTATGCAGAACATACCCTTTCCTTTCCACAACCTGAAAGTGAAAAAATACGTTGCTCCAAACTCTCATGCAGTGACACTGAAATTTTAGGAGTATTGAAGTTGTTGCTAGTGAACTGCATGGGGCTGTCTTGAAAGCAGTGCCCGTTCACCAAGCAGCCTGAGGGCCTTCTCCTGCTAATTTTATTCGTCTGAAGGTAGAACAAAAAACACAGTGAAAAGAGAACAAAGCTTCTGAAGGTCCCTCCACATTTTCATTTGGAAACAAAACATTTATAAACTTTTGCTTTAATTCCCTTAGATCCTAGTTACAATTTTTGACTACTTTTTAAATGCAGAAAATGTAGCTAAATTCAAAGGCACAGTGGGAAAGAGACATAAGCCTGAACCATAGGGGTTATAGTTTCTAGTAAACAGTTTTCTTCTTGCCACCAGTGTAAGACGTCCATGGTTGAATTTAACCTAGTGGCTGCTTAAAGGCAATTAAGACCTTTTGATCTCTGTAAGCTGATTCCTCAATTACTTACCATTTTGGAATTAAAGACAGGGAAACAAAACAGCTTTGTTAATTAAGTAGGAAAAATCCTTCTCTTGACCTGGGCAGGTGCTAAGATGTAGGCTTCTTCTGAACACCTGCAGGATGTCTTCAGTAGATTTATGAGTTACAAGACTGATTTTCAACTGCTAAGGAGTGCAGTTTGATTTATCAAGGTGGATGATTCTCTTACCCCAGGGAATCTCATTTTCTTACAGGTGGACTTTTCTCTTTACAGGTAATGTTTTCTTGCTAAAAGACAGATTGCTGAAGACTGTTACATATCCCAGTGGAGAGAGGCATCATCAGGGTGGGCTGAAAATAATACTAAGATTAGCCATGTCTCTGACAAACTCGGTACCGGTTCCAGTTAACAGCAAGCTTTGCGGTTGACAGCAAAATATGATTTTAATTCCCCATGAATGGAAGTTAAGTTTCTAGTTCTTATGTTCATGCATGCTGCTGGGGATTGGGTGCTCCGTGACTGGAAGACGTAAGCTCAAGAAGTGGGACTCTGGCTCAACACCAGGTTGCATTTTTGCCAGATTCATTTTTCTGAAAGAACCAGGTTGTGTGGATATACATCAGGGAGGGAAGGTTTTATTAAATGCTCTGATCCACATCCATTTGCACTATCAAAGCTGCACAAGTTTGATTTTGAGCATGGGCTCTCCTATTTCAGTGAAATAGAAGAGACCAAGTCAAATTATTAGCCACAACTTGCTGACATCTTACCTCTCCCAGGACTAATTCTCACTTGGAAAAAAAGCACTGAGCTGCTCTGATTTCTCAGTGGTTGCTCCCTATAACATAGATGCAATTCTTGCTCATTTGGGACCAGATCTGTGTGCCCTTGCAGCGAGGTAGCTTGCAGGGTCAACAACCCCAGGTCTCAAGACAAGGGAACAACATGCATCATCTTTTTCAATGCCTACACTGCCCTGTAATAATAAAGGACCTAAAGCTCTTTTCTTCCTCTGACCTATTTTGGGGGAAATTTAGATCCAAGGTGATGTGCATGGGAAAAACTCCCAACGCATTTCCAAAATCAGAGAATACAGTTGTTCTTAAATGATGTGGGGTACTTAAAATGCAGGATAAAATTATATTCAGTGCAGATGGTCTTCCTGAGGGGTTCAGTTACTCCTGTGATTGTGCTGTGGCTTTATAGCTGAGACTGTGTTTTTGTCCTGGGTGTGTGAGTGCTTACGGCATGTAACACGCATGCACCTCGCCAGCTGGGATTAACTAAAAACCTGGAATTTCCTGTGGAAAGCAATGTGGCCAGCTGAGGGCAGACTTTGTATGTGACCTAAACGTCCTCCTTCACTCACTCATGAATTTCATCTGCAAAACTCCTCCATGAGATGGGGAAGTGCTATTGCCACCTCCTCACAGATGGGGAACGGAGACACGGAGAGACTCCCTGACTTGCCTAAAATCATAATTGCGGCTTGCGGGGATCAGAGGAGGTGGCAGCTGAAGAAGGAATTGATCACAAGCTTTCTGATAGCACTCTGATGATTAGAATAGCCTGCTTTATCTGGAGATAGGTGTAATTCTACTCTTTTTACCCAGCCTTTTGTCTGTCTTGTCTTCTGAGATAGCGGGCTCTTTAGAATCGGTACCATCTGATATTTTATATAGCACTTAGCAAAATATAGTCCCAATCTCACTGGGCCTCTGAGGCATTACCATAATCAGTGCATTAGGGGTCATTTTTTTCAGACAGAGATTTGAAAATAACTTTGAGTCGTCTTTTGTAATGAAAGTTTTCACTTGCCATTCTCTGGAGAGGAGGTGGAGAAGGGGAATTTACGTTTTCTCTCTCACCCATGCAGCGCTGCATATCTATACTGAATCTAGAAGAAGATGTAAAACCCCAGCTCCCCCAGAAGAAGTGCAGCCTTCTGGGTATTTTAGAGGAGGGAAAAAAAAAAAAAAAGAAAAAAGAAAAAAAAAAAGAATTGTTTTGAAAGAGCCAAGATATTTAGCTTTGAAAATTAGCTACTCAGCAGGCCAGCATTAAAATTAATTTAATGGAGTGTAAATTAACATACTTGACACTTTTTTGATCATTTTTCATAGACAGTGCTGACCAATGGATATAAAAGCTTTCTCCCCCACAAGATTAGGACAAGAAAACTCACAAATTTACCACTCCCACCCCATGGGGTTCTTTCCTTTTCAGGAGTCAATGTAATACATCAAATTTAAGTCTTTAGACATTAAGCATTGGCATGAGCCTTTGCATATAATAAACCGACTTTTCAAAAACTGTTTCATTCACTGACACTGGAAATGTGTAAGGAATTTTCCTTTCAGATACACTGTAGAAGTTAATTAAGTTCACTCAGAGTTTATAGCAAGGATTCTCGAAAAAGTACAGAGGAATATTTATATCCTAGTCCAAAAATGCAACACGGTGAAACTTTTGATATGTTGATAAGCGATAAGAATGTCATTTGAGGTTTATTTTTTTAATAATAATTTAATTGTCATTGTAAAATGTCTCATAGTTGGGACAGATTAAATTGCCACAAAACCCATTACTGAAATTCATAACCCCCCATAAATGTAAAGTGTTTGCTGCTGTGCCATAAATAACTGCACTCGTTCCAGGAAAATGAGGTACAGGAAATAAATTAACAAAATCCAAACACATAGGACATTAGGTTGCAACAATTTGCTGTAGAGGTTGCTGACGGGAATTCAGCTGAGCCCAGAGGAGAGTCAAATTCAATGATTAATTATGGTCTCAGTAAATCATGCCCCCTCTGTGTGTTTTGCCATATTGACGTGGTTCAAAGATTATTTCAGAGTCCAGTTCAATAGCACTGGTAAAGTATGTACATTTCAGATGTCATTATACTTGAAAAGGTCTGAAGAGCACAATATTTCTCCAAAGACATGTAGGATCCACTCATGGTTAAATGAAAGGAGGTAAATCAATTCGTGTTAGTCTTATGCAAAAGGCTCTGGGTCTGATTTTCCATCATTTGCACCTTGGGTGGTCAGTTTAACTTGGTCTTGGTGGGGGTGAAAATGCAGTAACATTTCAGAACTTTCCATCAGTTTAAATGACCACACAAGGCTCAGACCTCTGGCAAATAGAGCTTTTAGCTGGAGTGTGGCATCAGCCTGGGAAAGGAATCAGGTTACAATGATGCTTGCTGGAAAGAAGATGGGAAGGCTGGGGAGGGACGTAGCGGGTGGGAAAAAGAGGTTTTAAACAACTTAATTGTCACACAGAAATGGCATCTGTAGTAAACATATTGAGCTGATAAACAATGCAGCTGCTACAGATTTCACACAGAGAAGTAAATGCCGTGGCCATATGCAATTCATTACCTGCGTTAATTAGGGAATAAAAAAAAAAAAAAAGAAAAGGAAGAAATTGTAGGAAAAGGGGACAAATTGGATCACCAGAGAGAATGTGTGTCTGCGGACTGCACATCTGTCCTATGCCAAGACCATGCACATGTTCCTCTGCTCTCTCTTCTGGCCAAGGCAAGGAAGGTGCCAGCACCTTTCCTGCCCTTGGACAATGCGCAGGGCCTGCCACTAAATTGTTAGCATCTGCAGGAGAAATAAATAAAAAGGATGGAAGACAAGAAAGTGATGGGAAATGGATTTTCAAATGCCCATTCTGGACACACTCCATTTTTCCAGCCACATTCCTCTCCACTGACCTGCAGTAAAATCCCACCAGTTTGAATCAAAATAAAGCCTCTCCTTATGCTTCTTGGCTTACTGCGCATCCACCAAAATGTGTCTGGTCCCTGGTTTTGAAGCTGGAATAGACTCCAGCACTGATTACAGGCACCGAAGGCACTTTGGAGTATGGAGTGCTCCTGGGATGGGGCATTGCTGCTTTGCAGCCAATTACCACCTGAACCCACCACCATAGGCTCCCTACCACATTTAACAAAAGCAGCAGGAGCCCACCTTGAAGAGACTTCAGATCCACTCCTGCAGACATGAAATGAAACTAAAGATTCCTTATTAGCAAGCTGGAAAGTCACAGACAGCCCCTGAAAAATAAAAAGTTACAAAAAACTCTCAGCTTTTAGGTAGGATTTCATGTTAGTATTGTAAATTAATGTAAATGTCACTTTAAAAGAGAATACTGAATAAAAACCTAATAAAGCCGCACAGCACTGCAGGGGTGGTGAGTAAATTGAGGGAATATTTGATTAGATTTCAAATGGTGCTCTTTAATTTGTATGCTCTCACTTATTTCCCCCCTAACCCTCCCCATGCTTTCCTCATCCATTATATCTGTTGGTGCACAGTGAATTTTGCAACCCTACCTAAAAGGTCTCTTGCTGCTGTACGAAGCCCACATCAGCTGGCACTCAGGTGGCGACAGCTTCCTCCAGAGCCTGCCCCACGGCAGAGGGGGAGACAGGCCGGTTCCCTTCCAGTTATGCTCTGTTTGTGCCTCTTAACCACATCAGCAACGGGATCTTTTCAACCCCATGCCCTTCACACGCTGAAAATCGGAGTGGTTGCAGCCTGCCTGCCTGCAGCCACAGGGAAGGCAGGTCAGAGGAGGATGCTCCGCACAGCTGCTGCGTCTCCCTCCATGCAGCAAAGCCCTAGTGAGATTAAGCAAGGCCATTAGCTTTCAGGGGAAAGTGCGTCAGTAAAGATCTGCAGACCTGCAGAAACAAATGAAGTGCAATCCCAAAAGAGGGATGCTTCTGGATTAAATCAAATCAAGAAATGCTGGGAAATTGAATGAAGGGACTTAGTGAAAGCTCCTGTGTGTTGGCTATCTGTGGCTCCAGCAGTGCCAGTGCCCTGTTACTGGTACCAGTGTTGTGGTCCAGGATCTGGGACAGCCCCCAGAAGCCTGATCATGTGGGCTCCGGGTTTCCTCTCCTGACCACCAAAACTTTCCAGTGATTTGGGACCCTCTGGTATTACAGTGCCAAGAAAGGAATGCAAAGACTCCGGATAGGGACGTGCTGTCCTGCCTTTAAAAGCTCTTACCCTGGCAGAGAGATCTGCTCTGGTTTAGCAACAGCAACCCTGTTGTAGAGATAATGATCTGAAATCTCTCTGGCCTTTAGCTACTTCTCTTTTGCCTCAGTGAACTGCTATTGTGGAATCACTGCCGCTGCAGACCAGGCTCCTCTGTGCCAGTCAGGCTCTTATCTTCCTTCCGTGAGCTTTGGCCAGACTTGCAGAAGAAATGTGCTTAAAGGCTCTCCTTCTGTCTCAGCCAGAGTGTTATCTTGGCATCACTGAGCCTTTGCTACTCTCTTCTCAGGTGGCGTCAGTCACGTCCTTGCAGTTTGAAGCTAGAAACTATCTCCTTCATCCCTCTACATATTATTTCTTGAGTTGAGTAAAGATTGACCTCTCCACGTCCTTTCTATTCCCCTGCTGCTTAACAGACTGGCAGGAAGTGATGGACTCTCTGCTTTTCTCTTAGAGATCTGAGGGCCAGCCACAGTGTGTCAATCAGCCTGAGCTGTCTAGCTATCTGTTCGTGCTTGCTCAGATAATAATACTAACAGCAACATGCTTGTGTTTCTCAGCCCCCTACCTCATAACATTTTCAACATTTTCAAATGCATCCCTTCCAGGAAGGCAGAAAACAGTGGGATGGTGGAGATGAGACTAGTCAAGGTGAGGTTTCTTAGCAGTATTTCATTATTCCCTACTATTTTTCTCCACCACCAGAAAGTGGTGAAGTAGCATGTAAGAGTGCCTTCAAAATCAGGCTGACAGCAGCTAAAATTGCACCCTGATGAGTGGAAAAGCAAGCAAAGATGGAGGAAACTCCCATTAGGAAAATACTCGGTCTTAATGAGCCAGCAAACTTGCTTCCCTTTCTACCAGACAGTAACTGTGTGCGCCTCAATGCCTATGTGGGATTTTAGTTTTAGTGTTTGTTTCCATTGCTGTCTTAAATGCCTAGAGACAGATAAGAATGACAAGCAACATAAATTAATGATGCATGGGCTCTGTTCTGCTTGAGTGGGAGAAGAGATGGGACCAGGGAATGGGACAGCAATTGCTACAGTGCAAAATTTGGCCATATGACACATCAGTTTTGCCTTATCAGACTGCTATAAGAGCTGTGATAAGACAGTGATTCAGCTGAGCAAAGATGAGACTGACACTTTCCTTATGCTCTTACCCACGCAAAGGAAACAACAGTTATCGGACACTACCAAGTGGTCTTATTCTGTCCAGGAACATTACCAAAATTGCTAAAATTGTAGGTATTACACCTTTTTCCCAAAAATGTTATGTGGCATTGGTGATACCAGCCATTTGGCCATGACTCACTGTTGTTTTACAGATCCTGTCCAAAAGCTAAATTTATAGCAAATCAAAAAGGGCCAGGACTTTCAGCAGAAACAGATTGAAGAGGAAACTTTTAATGAGTTTTTCTTGGAGATAATCAAATCATCAAAAGAAACCTCAGAGAAATCAACTGCAAACACAAAACCTGGCTTTCCTTTAACATTATTCTCTAAATGGGCGTTTTGAGGAGTCCCAAGACTCTCAGAGGGGAGATCATTGAGGAACAGCAGAATCCAGCTCTTCTTCCCTCACACCTCAAAGGATGGAGCCATCTTTACAGGATACCTGCACCTGTCCTTCTATTGCCCAGAGTTTTTACAGACGGTATGCTGCTTTTTCTTCTTCTTTCTCACTCCCTTCACCCTGAAAATTCATCAATCAATCCAAATTGTTGCAACAACCTGTGGGAAGCCTTTAACCTTGTTGTCATTGATTTGAATAATGCAAATATTAATGAGTAGAAAACTCATTAAAAGGAAGCAGGAGAATTCTCTCTGACAATCCACCTTTGCTGTAATACTGGGTGGGTCCTGCTACAAACAGGAAAAAAATGATCAAGCTTTTAATATTAGCTCCACTGGCATACTTATATCTGTTCCGCAGCCTAGATACTCTGTGTCATCCATGTGATCATATTTTTAAAAGACTGATTCTCTGTTTGCATGTTCTAGACAATACGTTTTGAAACTTATTAATCAGAAATTGTCCAACCTTTTTATGCTGAAGCATCAGTAAAACAATTACTTCAAGGCTAAACGAGGTCCACTGAAGAATCACTTGATTAAAGTGAGAAGTTATGATAAATAAATACTTCAAATATTTCATTATTGATGCTCCAAGGGGAAAACAGCTTTGATTAAGTCAAAGAAGGGGAAAAAATATTTCAATTTGAATAAGTATGATGGACTGGTTTCTGTGTTGGTGTAAATCAGCATAACTCCAATGAATTCACTATGTCTATGTCAGTTTGAGTGAGCTGAGTATTGGATATAGAGTATTTTTTCTCACTGGCTTCAATGGGGATATTGTCTAAAAGGGACTGGAAAGAAAATGTTTGCATGCCATTCTTAGCTCTGACATTTTTTTGTTATGTTCCTTTTTGGAGAACCCCTCTGCATCCCTCTCATTCAGGTACCCATACTTAATCTCGGACTCACAAGATTTATATGTATCACAAGGTACTTGTGAGTCTTAATGAGCAATATTCAGGAAATGTCATTTCTTGAAAGTTGATGCCCAGGTGCAATGGATCATGCAGTACAGCAGAAGTATTTTCGTTTCTTATTAACACTGTATAGAAGAGATAAGGAGTAATCATTAAATACAAACATTTATTTAAATGCAGAGTTTAGGTGCATGCTGTAAACACACAAAAGGCAGAACATTTCATAAGATGAAGGGCGAACATTTCAAAGACCGGATGTTTCAGGTCTCCAAATCCCAGTTTAGAGACCAAACACATTGTGGCTGGAGTAACACATTGTCTATGCTGAGCACCCACAGACCCCTTTTTCATTTTGCTATTGTAGTCCTTGCACGGCTTCTCACACACAGTGCAATACAGCATCTGAGAGAGGTGGGGTAGCCAAGCTACAGAGTTTAATGGTTTGCCCATGAGATGCCAAAAGACTGCAAATGAGCCACATACTACCGCTGCATCTCTTGATTGCCTTCCGACTCTTTGCCTGCTTTACCTGTACGGCATTCAAGCTCCTGGGAACAAGGACTGGGTCTTACAAGGTTTTGTTACGTGCCTGCTGGAACAGAGTCTCAGTCTTGATGGGAACCTCTTGACATAGGTCATAGCAGAAACAACAAAAATACAGACAGAAAAAATTGGGGAAATACAATTACAGGATATAACAGCACAGGAAATTGTAATGCAAGACAGTACGACATCTATAGTTTGGGAGAGCAACACTTTCCAGGGTATACTTCTGCAGCAAGTAAACTGGGGAAATAATTTTTTCACCTTTCCTGGTAGTGGAAGTACATCATTGTCCAAAAATTGTGCTATATCAAAGTGTTGGTCCTTTATACAGAGAAATACCGCATAAAAGCAGACAAATGTATCTATATCAAGTGTAGGAAAATCTGCGAGTACTCGCAGTAACTGACAAAAAACTGCACAAAACATCAGAAGAATTTTTCAATGTCTGAATAAATTCAGCTTTTTATTTCATGCACAGATAACCTTAATGTGACTTGGTAACCATATATTTATTAAGAAGGCTGTTTATTCCCCTACAAAAATAAAACTGGAAGTGCCATCTGAAAATGAAATGGTATTTTAAAGTTTCTTCTATGATTTTTCCCTTAGGAAGATGTATATGAGACAGTTTCAAGTGGAGTGGGCTGAGAATTTTCAGATAAACAGATTTTAATCCAGGAAAAAAAAAAAAAAAAAAAGGCTAGCATAAATTAGGAGTTAAACTTCTACTGAAACACTGTCCCTTGAAGTTAGGGGAATCCTGAAAGGTCACCAGGAGTTTGCAGTGATACTTTTCAGCTTGAAAAATCAAATAAAAATAATTCAATTTTCTGAATATTTAATAAATCCCAGAAAAAAAAAAAACTCTACCATATAATTTTAAATTATAATGAAGACATTTTCAAAATATTTTAACGTCTCATGTAGTAAAAGGCCTTCCGTTGCTGCTCAGAAGAATCAGCAAGACTTTTTCCTGTCTAGCAGACACACACAGTAGCAATGTCACATAGTTGGTAAATCTGACAGAGAACTGAATTGATTGGAAAATGCTTCTTTTTTTTTTTTTTTTTTTTTAAGTATTAATTAATTACTGGAACCATGGGATATGTATATACCATGGGATGTGGAGAATTGGCTGTTTTTCCCTGGCTTTAACTCCAGCATGGATGTTTGTCTTGAGAGATGGTCTTAAGGTAGTTGCAATATCTACTACCACAGTACTGATAAGATGACTAAATCCTTTTCTATCAATGGAAGTTATGAATCTTCGGTGTTCTCTGTCTCAGGCAAATAAGGGCAAGGTCTGCGGTTTGGAACATAGCATCTAATGTCGGATTCAGTGGCTTTAGATATACTGAAATATCTCACAAGGATAATGATTTTATATAGAAGAAAATTAGTTTGACATCTGAAGTAGGGCTGTCTCCGTAACGGCTCACGACCAATTATGTATTTTTTTTTCTCTATATAACCAGCAGTTACATACCATCAGTTAAAAATTTCACTAATGAAATGAAGCAGGAACAAAAAGTAGTCCGATCTCCAGTGTGTGCATGTCCCCAGTGAAATGCTTCATAAACCAGTGCCCATGCCTCCCAACCACTTATGGGTGCAATTTATAACGACCACCTTGGTGTACCCCATCCATTCCCAGTGCTAGTGGCTCACGCTGGGCCTTCCTTATCACAGCTCAAGCAACAGAAATCATGTCCTGTGGTGGGAGATTAGGATTCAGTATAGGACCGGTTCGGCCATGCTTATTCTGGCTTTATTCCAAGGACTGTCTGCCAATGCTTTCAGGGGTTCGAGGTCTCCCCTCCACCCCTTCGACTCAGCTGGGCCTTCCAGCGCTCCATGGCTGTTGCCCCCGGCTATGTTTCTATTTTATTTGTAATCCTTTGAAAGCAATAGCCAGTTCTGGCAGATGAATTATATTCTGTCGAGAAGCAGCAGGGGATGGCTGGGACCGTCTCTTTCTCCCTCTCTCCCTGAATTCTAATTTAAAGAGAGGAAACAAGATTTCATTGAATTTTAACAAATTAACCATTAATCACTTATGAAAACCTCCTGATGAGGACATAGATCGCCTGGGTTATGAATGGGAACAGCTTCATTTTGCTGTGATTGCTAGACCAAGTTAATCCCCAGCTCTCTTTCTCTACTTCCATCGCGCTCCTCACCTTGTTCCCTGTCTCCCTCATTGCTGCATGCTTGTCTCCTCTCCCCCCTCTCCCCCACCTCCACCCAACACATATACCCTGATCTCTCTTGTCCTCTTCCCTGGATGCACAGCCCCTGCTGAACTCGTCTCTGAATCATTTTTGATGTCATGCTGAATATGGAAATTAAGGAAAAAACAATGTCTTCCGCTGGCTGTGCACTGTGAATATTTATGAGGGAGCCAGCGAGGAAGCTAAATAGGAGCTGTGAGCGAGCCAGCCAGCAAGGATGGCAGCTGACAAGAGCTCATTCAGCAGCACATCCTTGGCTGGCGGCAGCATCCCGGCAGAGTGGAGGCTGAGTGACACAGAGGCAACATCCTTGCCTGGGCAACACAAAAAAAAACTAAGTTGCAGCCATTTCTCTGCTTCCTTTGTATTCCTTCCATCTCCAGCTGATCAATTTCAGCTAAAAAAAAAATAATAATAATAAAAAAAAAATCCTTGGATGGCATTCAGCTGCAGCAGACGATTAGGCCTTAAAAATCAATGTTTATGTTCAACAGGGCTATAAAAACCAATGCTTCCCTCCACTTATCAAATCAGAATTGGAATCAGAAAAGCCCCTTGGCTCGTTGTACAAGGGGTCATGGATGGTGGCACATGGTGATGAAAATCTCTCTAAGCCAAGGCTCTCCCCAGTGCTGCCTCTCCTCCTGCTGCCGTTTTCCTGTACTTGATAGCAGTCTCTCCCACAGGGAGGCATCACTCTGCTAAACACCACACAGGGGGCCTGAGCACAGATGGGTACCAGAGGCCCAGAGAAAAAAAAAGGTATGGTGAAAGTCTATCCTTTGGAGTCATCCCCAGATGGAGCTCTGAAAAATGCCGTCTTTATTTTTCCCCTTAAGGATAAGATAAAACAGATCCAGGAAGGAAACCGATCTGGAGCCAGTACTGGGCATAGACCAGATGGGTAACGACAGAAGTGCTGAAGTGAATCCTTGATCCTTTTGCTTCTCTTGAGGTCTGCAGAACCTCTGCATGGTGATTATTTTGTTACTTGGACTGTGGGAACAAGGCTGCTCCTGCTGCCAGGCATAGGATGCACGTGGAGAAAGGGGAAGAACTCCAACTCTTCAAGTCACAGTCTTCGAGATAATAAAACCTGATCCTCCCATGGAGGTGCTTGTGGTTCATATTTTACCTGGTATTTGAAATTATTAAAAAATAGATGAGCTTGTTGACTGTGGGATGTATAAATCCCAGTGATCAAGTTATGTTGCTTTTCTGAAGAACATTGCGATGTCTGTCCCTTAACTGGATGAACGTCAGTTTTAAGTGTTAAGAAGAGCAGGTTTTCCCATAAAGCATGTTTCAAATGGTTTTGAAATTAGCTGCCAAAGGAAGGGGTGAACGTGAGAATCAGTGGCCTGGATGACACTAAAGAGATTCAAACATGGGCCAGGTCTATTATATTTTTGTGTTGCTGAATCACTCAGCAACCTCCCTGCAAGTAGTGTACAGAATCGTCTTCTTCTGTAGTTACTATTCCCAGTCCAGAACCAGAATTTTTCCCTTTCAGTATCTTTCACTGATTTCTTTTCAGAGTGCTCTGAACTGACCCTTCTGGTGGCCACTTGCAAAGTGAAGCACAAGACTTCCTGTAACGATGTAGGACTGTGAGCTCCCTTCTTAATTATAATCTTTTCAGAATGATATATAGCTTTGTCTGACTCAGCTGGAATATCTTTTTACCTCCAGACACATACTGTGGCTTGTACATATGTCTGGGCTAGAAATTGCTTGGTCCATCTGGGCAATCCTGATAATTCTTCTGCTCACATGCACAACATTTCTGGCTACAGAGTTGGTGTCTGCTTCTGCTTTTCATCTTTTTTTCTTTTCCTTTTTTCCCACCAAGATTTTAAAAGAGGGCCCTAAAGCCTATGGTCAGCCATGAGCCAGTGGATGGACTTGATGGCAGAAGAGCAACCTGAAATATAGGATGAAAAGGCAAGGTGGTGAATCTAATGAGATGGATGAAACTACTGATATATGAATCCCATGGGAGAGTGTGTTGGAATATATCACTGATGCCATAAGAAAAAGTGGTTCTACTGTCTGGCACTGCAGCAAATAAGATGTCTGGAACATGCTATAAACTTATGGGAACCACATCACTGCAATATAGGAGACTTTTAAATTAAAATTGATTAGTCTATCTATCTCCATTGACAAATGGCACTGAAATCCATACAGGCAACCTAGGCAAAATCATCCAAAGGACACTCCTAAATTTTGTACCTCTGCTCATCTTTCTGTTCAGATGGACATTTATAAGAATTGTATGGGCAAAAATAAACCTGAAAAGACAAATCTCGGTTCTGTTATTTTCAGGGGCACTCAGGTATGGCCACAACATTAAATGCTTTAAAGAAACATGGATATACCTGTGTCCCCAGATGTATCACCATTTAGATATTAGTCATGATTAGTCATTTTCTCAGTTACTAAGTCACTTTAAAATCTGTCCTCAATCATAATTGGTATTAAATTTCCACTTGTTTACTCGCTGCAATCCATCAGTCATTTTGACTTTGAGAAGTTCAAAAAACTCAGTGAGAGCAGAAGGCTTTTTTCAGATTTGGCTTAAGTTAAATGAGAAAAGGTACACAAAATGTCTTAAATGACATATACAAACTCTGAGCTAGTCAAATTTTATGCTTGTTGTCCCCAGCTTTGGGCCAGAAGCACATAGTTTTATTAAATAGATTTGTTAGAGGAAGCACAGCTAATTGAGATGACCTAACTAGCTGATGTACAAAGGCACTTAAAACTTAGTATTTTACTGCATTATAGCTGATTAATAAATATGAAGACCAGCTATAGATTTAATTCCACATTGGAAAGCTCTAAGCAATGAGTAGTCACTTTCTTATTATCATTTGTGAAACTGCAGATAAATAGGCAAGTAGCTTTCCAGGTAGTTTGTAACTCACTAACATATATTAATGGCTTGCCTACATGCCTGCAGAAATGGTGTAACATCATGACAGCAACTTAGTGCTTCTGGATATCTCTGTAACAAAACAAAAACAAAACAAAACAAAAAACACCAAACACCCAAGCTCAGAAGAGGCCATTATTTAAATAGCTGTCTCATTTCATGTAATTTCAAGTTCAATGGTGCGGCAATTCTGCAGTATTAGATCTACTGAATGATTATTAAAATCATACCTATTCAAGATTAACTATGAATTAATTATGAGAGGAATTCAGAAATTCAGATACCTTCTGAGATAGGCTCAGGGGTAAGGATAGGGTAAGCGTCAAAATCTGGCACAGGCATAACCTAGTGGGAATTTTTCCAAGTGTATGCTCCTCTTTGTCTTAGCAATTATACTGGGCAGGGGATTACTTGCGGTGATTACTGGCACCCTGGATGTGCGTAAGGGACAAGTGTAAGAAGTCAGATGAGTCATGCCCGAAATGTGTTATTTCTCTCTCTTGATGATGAAGGGAGTCCAGATGATTAACTCAGAGGTGGGGAACGACACCTACATCTAGTCAGAATGAGTCCCCACTGGGGAAATCTAAAGCACTCAGTCACCAAAGGAGATAACAAGCTCAATGTGGGCTTGAGCCCTTGATGTCCCATCAAACCTGAATTTGAAGAGTAAATTGCAGAGAATTTGTTAGAGTTCAGATGTCGAATTATACTCCACAGACGCAGCAAGGCAGGGACTGGCGTTCATGGGCAATAGTATGGCTTCAGCTTCTTGATGGTGTATTGCAACCTAACTCATCCAGGCTGCCTGTGTTCCTCCTTTCCTTCATCTCTCAAGTCTGCTGGGACTTCTGTCAGTCGTACACAGGAGTCACTCAGGTGATATGACAGTAGGAAGTTTTATAGAGACATAAGATAGCTGGATAGACAGGCAAACGATGGAATAGGTCCAGATGCTTCTGTGCACAACAAAGAAGGAGAAGAAATCATTCACGTTTCTCCGTCTGCAAGAGGTCTTAAGAAGGCAGCCGCTATATGTCAGGCTGGTTCAGAGAAGGGCCCTTTGCTGGGCTCTGGCACTGTGGGGGGCATCAGTCATTTCTAATAAAGGAAAAACTCCTTGCCAGAGCTCCGTTTTGCTCTGTAGTCTGGAAAGGGAAACTCCAGATATCTGTGGTACATTGGTCACTGTTTCCTTGGCTGCTTGCAATAATTCAGCTGTACGGCTCCTAGTGGACAGTGAGCATCTCTGCTCTGTTTCCATTTTATTCCAAGTTCTCAGCGTGATGAAGCATGGAGTGTGTTTGACAAGCAAAGGTGGGGTAGCGAGCTGCTGCTGACTCCTATCAGCTGCAGATAAGTAAGCCTGGAGAGATCTAAAGTGATGGAAACCTTTTCATGTTGACTTCATCTACAAAAAGATCTTGGGGAGAGAGGGAGGGTCACATTGTTACAAAATCCCCCATGGATGGAAGTGGAGACCATTCCTTTGCCAAGAAAAGTTAGTGTGAGGTCTTAAAATCTGGGCCTGAATTTCTTCACTCTATTATGTAAGCCAGGAAAGAAAATCCAGCTTTTTCAAACAACAGAATATTTGTTTTTTAAGCCCACTGTCAGAAAGCCACAGTGAACCAACAACAGGACTGAGCAGTGCTGTGTTTAGCCAGACCCTTCTCTGCTAGAGACACAAAATGAAAACTCTCGCTGGTTGTAGAAACTTAATTCACAAGCATGGCAATCACGTGGACATGGAAGAAATGAGGGTATGGCACAGGCTCAGAGTTGTTAGTTTGCCAAACCTTCTTTTCTGCCAAGGTCTTGTCCATGTGCATCCATTCATTCACCTCTGTCTAGAGAATCAATTACTGTGGTGTCCAGCTACCACAGATATTATATAGAGCATTAGCTCGCAATGATATAGTAGATGGTCTTCAATGATATGGCTGAACCTCTCTGGAGCCAGCCATGATGTAAGGACATTACCCAGGTGGAGCACAGCTTGCTGCATGGCAGACTTTTTCCCTTGCAATAGGGCCACTATAGGATTTTCTCCAGCCCCAAACCTACTGTTCTTCACCTCTTTGCCCAAAGATGCACACAAGGGCCAAACCAGTCTGTGCCCATTAAAAAAACGTCTAACAGGTGGCAGAAATTTAGGCTTGGACCCAGGATCTCAGGCCACACCCTCACCTCCCCACTCACATGAAAGGGAACCTCAGAAAAGAGTCTATCTGTGAACAGGCTGAGTTTTAGAGTTGGGGGCCATCCTCTTATTGCTACACTGATTTTTCTCAGCCCTTTGGGAGTGTGCAGGGTTTTGAGGCAGGGCATGCATAGCAGCAAACACAGTAAGAAAAGATACTTTCACATGGCTGTTTTAAAGGAAATAGACTGTGCTGGGAGGCTGGTTGTAAGTAAAGGCCACCACTCTGGAGAAATGAATGAATTCATATCAGAATCACTATTAGTTTTTCATCATCTTTTAACTTCACTTGTGAAATGGCCCTGAAAGGAGCCCAGCTGGAGATGCGTGCACTGTATTTTCTTATTAGGGTTTGGCCGTCCCCTCTAACTCCTGCTTTCTGTTTCAAATTGTCTCCTAAGCAAAATGCGAAGCCACTAGTGTTCAGTGGGTTCAGCATTTGGCAGAATGAATTTGTTCATTGCTAATTAAAACAAAAGATTTCAGAGGCACTTTCCACTTTGGTTTATTAGCTTTCCTGTGCGATAGCAAATCGGAGCCCTTGTTACACTGTCAGCAGAACTATTATTATTATTATTTATTATTTACAGTACAACTTGTGACTCACTTCCTATGTTGGTGGATCTTTCACCATCTGTTAAAAAAATAATAGCAGTCATTTTCTGAAATATTATTCTAATCCAAATGTTAAAATAGAACCATATGAAGCCAATTAAATAGAGTGTGTGTTGTTAATCTGAGTTGCTTCAGCTCAGCTAAAGAAAAGGAAAAAAAAAAAGGATTGAGAAAGGCATAAATGTAAAGCAAAGATGCAGACTTCAGAAAACTGCGGAGATTCTGCCAACGTTTTCTTGGAATTTTAAATTTCAAGAGAAATAAATTGTAAACTAGTCATCTTTTAGGCTAAGTTTAGGAGCGGATAAGGATCCAAATCTGGATGCAAGCTTGCAACTCCAGACCAGGCTTTATGCGAATCCTTAAAAGATCAGAAAATTTCAGTTTTAATCCCTTTAATATTTAGTGCTCTTAGCTGTTTTTGTTCTTACTCTGAGTGAAAAATATACTTCATCTGGTTTGGTTGCTTCCACCTGAGAGTTTTATGCAAGCTTATGACTAATTAACATGAAGTTCCCAGGTGGTGCTTCTAAAGACATTGCCCCTGCCTGCAGAAGTCAAGGAGAGATGAAGCAAATGCATCATGAGGAAATTACAGTGGTCAAGCACTAATATGCTATCCCTATGGCATGGTGATCAATAGCAGCTTCACATCAAATGTGTGTGTGAGCAGTTCTTGGGACTTTAGATCTCTGAGTTTGGGCCAAAGAGTATTTGAAAGAGACAGATTTTTACCTGATTTCATGCTAAAGACTTTTTCTTTTTTTTTCTCTCTTTTTTTTTTCTTCTTTTTTTTTTTTTTTTTTTTGTTTGGTAGCTCTGGAGCAGGACGCCCACTGGGGGTTTTGTTTAACTGAATTTGGGCTAGACATTACAAATCCTCTGCCGGATTTTGGAAGAGGGGTGTATGAACTTGAGGGATATGAGTTTATCTTAATATGATGACCCCAAAAGTCCTATGTAGAAGTGGGGAGTCAGCCATCTCATGGTTAAATCAGCCCAATGAAATCACCTTCTGAATCACCTTCTGAATCACCTTCTGGCCATGTCATGCCTGCCTCCATCAACATCTAAAGAGAGCTCCAATGACTACAGTCTGAAATAGAGTAACTGGCCAAAGAGCCCAACAGGTAAAGACCACAAAGCATGAAAACTGAGCTCTGTTTTAAGGCTTTTTCATCAGTTTTTCATGCCAGGATGGAACAGTCCCTTGAAAAACAGTCTCCAGTGGGACACCCTTGGCATCCTAGGCTGGGGATAGAGGCAGAAAGGTTGGAGTGCAGCAAACCTCCTGCGTTTTGGGGAACGGAGCTGGCACATGGCAGGGGCTGTCCCCTCATCAGCCAGCTCCAGCCCTGCAGCAGCCACTGAGGGATGCCACTGAGCTCCCGAGGCTGAGCAGCCAAACTGCATCCCTGGCTGCAGTTATTTATATTCCCCAAACAGCGTTGTTTACACAAACTGCATGAATGCAAATCAACGTGAGGAAGTGCTGGAGTCGGTGAGGTGTGCAGCAGTAACAGGCTCCTGGGATTGGTTTTAGTAATGTAGTGTTAACACAGCTACACATGGCTACACACACTTTCGTATCCAAGTGAGGGAGAGGGAGAGGGAACACTCATTACCTGGGACACTGGCCAAGTCCTTGTACCTCGACAAGAGATAAAAAATAGAAATGGACTTCATTATCGCAAGCTGCCTGTCAATCAGCTGCCATTGCACCAAGCCTGCCTCACATTTCTCCGACTGAGAGGTTCCTGTCACTGCTGGTGAGGAAGAGACCTGGATGTATGAGAGGAACCAGAGCAGGTAACGTGACTAGCATCAGTCTGCTGGCCACTCCCGTACCCTGCAGCACACGTACATGCAAGAACAGCCTGCCAGAAGTTTTTTTTTTCTTACAATCACCCATGAAAATGAACGCGACATAGGTATCAGTGATAGGAGGCAGTGATCTTTATTTTCCTCTGAGCAAGTGATGTCCAGCGGGCAGTGCTTGGGCTACCTGCACAGACGGTGGCATCAGCCAGCTGCCCCCTAAATGTTCACCTGATTCCCAGGGCCATAGTATCCCTACACCTCTGCGTTTACCAGTTCCAGTTTGCAAAACAGAGGCAACCGTGTGAAACAAAATTCCCTGATATTTAGATATTTGACATCCCTCTGGGGATTCCAAATAATGTCACTGGAGATCTTTAGGGCTACTTCCTGCCTCTGCTTTTCTCATCAGTAAAACAGGGTTAATGATGCTTCAAAGCAGGTTTACCAAAGTGTTGCCAAGATCTCTTGAGTGCCAGTGACCTTTTATTTAACCCCTAAGCATCAAGCTGTCTTTCATTCCATCACTATAAATTCTCAGGAGACTTTGCTGGTAGTTCAGTCTTTCCTCTCTCTGCACTTACGTTTTCAGAAGTACAGTAAAACAATAATAATAAAAATCTATTAAAACAAGTTCCTTGCTAGTTTATGGTAATTAAAAGCAATAAATATTCCTGCATGCAATCCTGTAGACCTTGACTCATCGGTCGGTCAATACTGCCTTCCTGGTGAGGCTGGGTAATAAATCTTTATTCCTTTTTGAATGGAAATAAGGATGGGATTTTATTCATGAATTCTGTGACCCGTTGAAGTGACATTTTCAAAACAAACACTCCAGAAATGAGGAGTTTTCTCTGCAGAGTGGGTTAATCTGCTCTCTTCTCAGCGTGTCTCTTTCATACTGATGATTTGCCTGATGCCTTTTTAATCCCAGCAGCAACTTCTCGGCGAGTAGGAAGAAAACTAAAATAAAGCAAAATAGCTCGGAGAGACCCGAGACACAGGTGCTGCGGGGAAGCTGCAGGGAAAGGGGGCACATGGGTGGAGAGGACAGCCTAGAAGAGGTCTCTGAAGATCTGGCACTCCGGATTCAGTGTCCAGTCACGCTTCTGCTTGCTCTGAGGCTCGGGGTGGCCTTGGAGCCCTGGCTCTGCACAGCTACATTGCTCCTGCCTCCTCGGCTGTCGGCCTTCATTAGCTTCTACTACTGACGGAGGGTGTTCCTCTGAACCCAGATCAAACAGCAGCTTTTTGCGCTTGTCTGCAATTGACTTCATTTCGTTATGTAATCTAATTGGCTTGGGATGTTCTACGAGCCGGGGAACGAAGCCAGGGGTTTATAAAACAAACTTGCAACGCGAGGCATGCAAATTCCCATCAAGTCCTGCTCTTTCCGAGCACCACGCGGTGCAAGTCAAGCACCAGGATGAAGTCTCTGGGTGATTTTTCCTCTCTCAAAGAGGCTGCTCTTTCTTTGGAGGAGGCTAAACATAGCAAGAGGCCCCTTCTTCAGCAGAAAGGATTAATCGGCAGCCAAGATGCTGCTTGCCATTAATCTGTGTTCTGAAATGCTCTTGGGGTCAGGTTCGCTGGGGGCGTGAGGGGGTGTACCTGCTGTCTGCACCAAGAGGCAAAGAAAGAACTCTCCTTTTGTGGTACACATGGGTTTGTGCTGCTTCTCAGCAACTGTTTCTATCACACACTTTACTTGTGTTTTTTTTTCTGAGGTCAGCTTCCATTGCCGTCACTCTCACATCACTCAAAGACAAGCAGTTTGGTCCAGTCCGGCTATTTCACAGCCCAAAATTCAGAGCGTACTGCTTTCCTAAAGAGCTAAGTGCTGCCAGAGCATCCAGCATGTGTGGCATCTTCACAAGCTTCTTGTACACCTCTTTCTCCTCCGTCATCCCCTCCTCATATTATTCATTTGTCAATCATATTTTATACCTCCAGTATTTTTTCAGATGTGCCACAACTGTGTCACACTACAGCCAGAGAAAGGTGGGCTTCTGACAGCTGCGCTGCATCCATCAGCGTAGTTTGGGTTGGAGAAATACAGCACACCTAAAACACTGCCTACCCAAAAACGTTGAACCTTCATAAACATTACCTAAGATTTCTGGCCACAGTGCTAATAGAAATCTTCTCAACACACATCAACAAGATGGACCAAGAGGGCTCATCCCTCCTCCCTTGCCCAGGTCCACCCAGGAAGCTCACCCATGGGATGGAAGCAGCTCTGCCATCACCCACTTCCCTGGGCAGCCTTGTTCTCATTTTGAACATGACACACATTCAAGGCTTCACAGAGAGGATCCGAGAGGTGTTTTGATCTACAGCAGTTGCTGCAAGCCACTGGCAGGATGCAGATGCAGGTGCTATACTGACCAGAAAAGCAGCACTTTGGATGGGATGGAACTGTTGTCTGGTGGTCTTCATTTGAGCTGACATTTGAAACAAAAGAGTCTGGAGTAAAACAATGCTTTCCCCTTAGACTCAGAGCAGTGAAGTGGCAGGAGCACTCACCAAGATTAATTTGAGTTATTTTAATTATGATTCTTTCCCCTCTCTCTCACTTCCCTCCTCCTCTCTCATATACACTGTCTGGACAGGGAACTGCAGGTTTTCTTCCACTTAGGATTAATTAAAAAGGAAAAGTCAATAAGTTTCTCAGCAATTACTGTCTTTTCTGTTTGGTCATTTGAGACAGTAAGGGGCTCAGAAATTGAATTTCCAGAGAGAAATCATGTCTTGTGGATCCTAGCACGAGATCCTTGGAGGGAGAAATATCTACATTTTCTTTAGCCTGTCACCGTGTCGGTTTCACAGCTTCCTGCTCTTCATACCAAAGATAGTTTTGCTATTGTAATATACACTCAATCACACACAGAGAGATGGAAATAACTGTTTTTAGATTATCTGGGAGGTTTTTCTCCAGGCCAATCCTGTACATGTGAGATGTCTGAGAGAGGGCAAGTGTTAACACGGGCAGGAAACTGGAGGTGAAAATGACAAACTTTGACTGGCCAATTTTATTGCCTCTTTTTTTTTTTTTTTTCCAGATAAGGTGACTGGTTATTATCACACCCTTAATCCAAATCCCTCACAAGTCAATGGAAATCTTTCTACTGACATTGGTGATCTTTAGATCTGACTTCACTTGATATATGTGAACACAACAGATGTAATTCAGCAGCAAGGTGCAGTTGCCTTCCACACTCCTAGTGCGGATCTAGCATTTTGAGATGAACAAAGCTAGTGCAACACGTTAAAGCTTTTATTTTTTACTTCTTAGGAAAAACTGGAGCTGGAAAGGAGAAAAGGTGTTTCAGATTTAGAATGCAGGGAAAGGAAGTAAAATAATCAGAAGCTAAAAGAGAGGTATGGAGGAGGGATAAAAAGGAAAAAAAAAAGCAAGATGCCACCTCACTTGGTTTTGATTTACAGTGGGGCTACCCCGTGCTACTGCACATGGGACTAAGTGCAGATTCACTCCCTCTCGGTTTAAATTCAGCAGAAGCAGAGCTTCTGGTTTACTTTCACATTCCCATTGAGTGCTTTCTGCAAGTATTTCTTACAATGAAAGAGAAGAAGAAAAAAAAAGCAAACCTCACCAACTCTGTGCGTGCTCTTTTGCTAACCAACCTGCTTTGCCCCAGAGACCCTGCTGGGTGTATAGCAATGCTCCCTGCAGCTTTGTTTAGGAAAGTTACATTTGATTCTCCCTCAGTGAGGCTATTAACAGCCTCTTCCCAGAAGTGAGTCTCCTTTTGTTTACTGTCACCTGAAATTGCTGGGGAGCAAAATAAATCTAGAACAGAGGAGAAAATAAATAAAGAAAAAGATAAAGAAGGGGGGGGCGGGGGGGAATTGGAGAGAATTTTACTGGGAAAAAATAAAATTCCAAAGAAATAAACCCAAAACTTCAGAGCCGGGGTGCCTGATAACAGGCTCTCTGCAGCTCCTGGCCGGTTGGAGCCTGGCTCGAGCACTTTCCCAGCAAGACTGATTGCGCTGTCACCACAAACAGCATGTAAAAAATTGTGCCTCATTTTATTAGCTGGAAAACAGTGTTTAATGCAGCTGGAGCCGCAGCTCAGAGCAAACGATGAAAGTTTCCCCTTGGAAAACTGTCGGTGCTGGTAATGACATCATTTCTCCATGAGTTCGATCCAGTTAGGACCATGGCTGTCTGCATTTTCTGTCACACTTCTCTCTCTTCCCTGGCAAATGTGCCATTCTGAGGGAGCTCGAGGGATTTAAGCCTGTCCTGACACAGACAAGAAGACACAGGTGGTAGGCAGCGGACACCAGCCTTGCTTAACTTGTCTCCGAAAGGTAGGTGAGGATTTCCCTCATGCTGTGGCAAATCCATACTGAGAACTGGGATTAATTCTCATCTAATAACAGCAGCAAATGCCTTCAGATAATGTTTAAAAGCTCTCTCTGTCACTGCAAAATATGGAAGAGCCCAACCTTCCCTGACTTGGGTCTTTTTGCACAAGGATCCATCTCACAAGGAATGTGATGTGCCAGCAATGCTGGAAGCCACCTGCCACCAACTGTCCCTGTGCATATCAGCACATCCACAGGGCAGCAGCCTCAGGCTGAAGGCACAGTGAAGCCTACATTCAAAGAACAAGGACAGGATTGCCTCTTTAGCTAAGTGATTCATGGAGGGCTGTTTCTCTCACTGAAAGTTTACAAGGTGAGCCCTCTGTGTTCCCATTGGAGATGGGGTAAATCTTTGCACGTGCCAATCCGCAGCACACCATGAACACAAATTTTCTGCTGACTTCAATGGAAAATGTGACTTGTTACTTGTTTTCTGTCTATAGAGCTGGATTATTGAGCTTTCCTGACATTCAGAGCTAGACAGATATCCAGCGATTCATTAAAAAAATCCAGTCTTCCTCCCCTCCTGCAAACTGGCCACTCACAAATTGCAAAATTCCCAACTGCTATTCATTGCTAAAATGGCTATTTGCAAATATCTTCAGAGGATGGGAGTCAAGGCTGCTAAGCTGTTCACCAACAGTTGATTGAAAATATCCAACATTCAAAGTTTGAAATCCAAGCTGCATGGATAGCTACACAAGTTATGTTGTATTATTTCTGTTCTCTGATTGGGCAAGTTGTGTAACTAATCACATCAGAACCAGCATCCATTTTGAACTGCATGTTCATATGTGTAATTTGGAATACACTTTTGGAAAATATTAAGCTATTTGAGTTCCAAATTGACTTTTGATGAGTATTCACACTAGTAAAGCTCATTTGCTAGAGTATTTGTGGAAAGCAGCCATAGAAACAGACCAGGAGATTCAAAGCAAATTTGTTCAGGACTTCAAATGAATATACACAGACATCTTTCTGCAGTATTCACTCACCATTAGTCATGTTGCAGTAATACCTGCAGTACATACTTACAACTGAGTTAGACTTTCTGCTGTAAAGCTCTGTTTGTGAGATTTATTAGCTCAGCGGTTTCAGAATGGATTGGATTGAGATTTTTAATACCAAGTTCCCAGCTTGGAGGGACACTTTCTAACTCCATCCCCTTTGCCCCCTCCCCCTTCTGTCTGCAAACCATTACGATAATTTAAGCAATTGATCATTTCTATGGCTCAAAAGCCTGAGCACAGAAAAAAAGGGCAGGAAAATGGTGGTTGGGGCTGGGTCAGAGGATTTTAAACACTGAAGCGGAGAAGCCCCACGTTCCCTATAAGTCGACTTTCTCATGCTCACTGAGAATCCCCAGAAGCGTGAGTAATAAAAGAAAATGCTCTAGAGGTAAAACTTAAAGGACAATATGTGAAATCTCATTTACAAGTGGGAAGCAAATGAGGCAGAATCCAAATGCTATATAGCAAAGCCTGCTCTAAATCAACATTTATAACAGCGACTTGGCAGGTGGGTTTTACCTCTCACCAACCTGCATATGCTTTAAAGTCAACAGGCCAAAATGTGCTCTTTGTTACATTCAATCAACTCTGAACTAAATTTACTGAATTTAAGGAGTTGTGCAGTCATAACTGCAAACGGAATGTGCTCTCAGGAAGATCTGTTAGGGAACTCTCACTTCTTAGAAATCTTACAGAAACCAAAATCTTTTCAAATGTTTTCATTTGCAGAACCACCAAATCCTGTAAATCTGAATATCAAAACATCTTCCCAGTAAGATAAGGTCTAGTCGTGATGTAACTGGACTTGTGTATAAGCATTGCTCCATTGCTTTCTGTTTTCTCCCTTTCGTTCTGCTCCACATCATCCCCAAGATTTCCTCTATGCCTGTGCTTTTCCAAAGCAATTCATGCTTCTTTGGGACAAGCCGACTGGCACCAGAGCTTTGTGTCCACTTGACCATGGGGTCAGAGATTGGTGCTTCAGCTTATCACCACAATCAAAATTCAGGAGGCACAACCAGAGTCATGGGGATCTTCTAGGACTGCCATTTGTCAAGTCTATAGCAGTTAAGTCCTCAGGAGTCCCCAGGATGATGTCAGGAGACCCTAAGATGATGGTGTCCCAGCACACATGCACCCAGCCAAGCAACGCTTGGCCACTGGTGCTGTCTCTTGCCATTTGCCCTCAGCTCAGGATTTCTCCACTTCACTGCAAACTGTCAGAGTCCAAAGCCGAAGCACTCAAGCTCACAGAAGAAGAGGAGTTGTTTTTTCTGCTAGACAACTGTATCTCAGCACATTGTTTTCTACAACCACATGCTGATTGAGTCATGTAGTAACAAAACACCTGCCCTATAAACATAAAACAAGCTGTCACAGCATATCAACGCATGAAGAGGCAAAGCAATATTGGAACAGGGCACCAGAATTACATGCTGGCTTCCAGTATCATTCTGGAAAAGAGCTGTTCCTACCAAGACAAATAAAGTTTTGCACTTGCTGTTTGAAAACACTGGTGCATTTTGTAAGAGTTATTTCCAATCATTTTCTAGAATGGAGAGACAGAGGGATTAAAAAGTTAAATCACGCATTCTAAGAAGGGAACAGAGTTCACCTGAGGCGGAATTAGGACTCAAACCAAAGGCATCTAATGCATATTTTCCTCTTACCACCAGTCCATTCTGCCATACAGGAAAATAAAAATGAAAAGGGACCACCTGAGGGAGAGCCATGTCCCATTTTCCCTGATTGTAAGCAGGCATGGAGAAGAAATGTCCATACCAAATACAGAGTATTCACTAATGTCTGATTTGAAAAAATGAAATCTTTTTGCAAAAAATATGCCTCAAAAGCCAACCAACCTGCTTTTTCTTCCTGCGTGAGCCCTCCTGTCTGTTGTGGAGGGCTGGAGACAGATCAGGAGTGGCTTCCCAGTGTCCCCTCTGGCATCTCTATCCCCTGTTCTCTGCACAGCCTCTTCCATGGGCAGGTTAAGCAAGAAGACCTGGAGGCAGAGCCAGCAGGTGCCCTGTCAGGTACCCAGATGTCTAAAGGTATATATCTGATCTGAGGGGGTCACTTCTTTAGCATTTTCTGCAATTACCAATTACAACTATTTTCTATGGTACAGCTTTCTCTTTGAGCAAAGAATTCAGGCACTAAATTCTATGAGAACAAAAATACATTCCAAAATGAGACCATTCATGATACAGAGTTTTAGTGCTATTTGCTTCAGAAATATATATGCTATATGCTTCAGAAAAAGCATGCGCATTTACAACAGTTCAGCATATGTGCTTATTATATGGTCAATGCCTACAGTTATCTAGATAATGGTAAGCCTCGTTCCTGGGCCATAACGCATAACCTGCAACTCCTTGAAGCAGCTATTGTCTTTTTGTTCTGTGCTCAGACATTCCCAGCACTACGGGGTCTTGGTCCAAGGCTGAGGTCCCTTCTGTGCTGCTGGAATACAGATCAATAGCGGGAAGAAGGTTTTTAGCATTCAATTTCATGCTTCTAAGTGTCTCAGTTTTGTACATGGAAAGCAATTATCATAACATTACAAACTGTCAAATGATAGCTGTGGATAAAAATGCCCTTCTGTGGGGTGCTAGGGCTTTTCAAGTTAAAGTCCAGCATTTTTTTTTTTTTTATTATATGTATTTTTATATTTAACTTAGGTAAATGAAGAAGATCTGACCCCCACTTTTTTTTTTTTTTAATGTTAAATTAATGGCATGGATGAGTCACCAGATTGTTATTAAAATGAGAGAACTGCATGGCTGACCGTGCTAATAGTACCCCCTCCCATGCTCAGCTGTGTTTAATATGTACCTGAAATAATTTTACAGTGGCCTGCCAGTGCCTAAAGGGGGCTACAGGAAAGCTGGGGAAGGACTCTGTCAGGGAGTGCGGTTACAAAACAAGGGCTAGTGGTTTTAACTAAAAAAGGGTAGATTTATATTAGATATTAGGAAGAAATTCTTTGCTATGAGGGTGGCGAGGCCCTGGCACTGGTTGCCCAGACAAGCTGTGGATGTCCTGTCCCTGGAAGTGTTCAAGGCCAGGCTGGATGGGGCTTTGGCTGTCCTGATTCAGGGAAAGGTGTCTCTGCCCATGACAGGGGGATTGGAACTAGATGATTTTTAAGGTCCCTTCTAATCCAAACCATTCTGTGATGATTCTATGATGATCACAAAAGTATGACAGAAGAGTTTGGGTCCTGTGAGCCTGTCTTTGGTAAAGGAGGGGAAATGTCAATATGTCTGTCCTTCAGCCATCTTTCATCTCAGTCGTCTGCTCAAAATATTGGTCTGGTTCCATGCAAATCTTTCTCTTTTTGCTTTTGAACCAACTTTCACCTAGGATCTTGCTTCTTGACTGAAAAGGGGATGAAGCTGCTCTGCCCAGACATACATACATTGAGCGTGGGGCTGATGGCTCCTTCCTGCCAACTCACAGCTGTTTAAGGAAGATCTGCCTTCTCCTGCCTGCACTGACATGGGTGCCCTTTGGGTACAGCAAGGGGCTGCCTGGAATACCTTCTTGTCCCTGAATTAGAACTTTGGGCTAGGTAAAGCCTCTATCATTGCCCTTTGGAGAAAGATGTGTTTGGCTTGGGGGCGAATCTCCCAAAAGCAAAAAGGAGAACCCCATAGCACCCCTCTTCTCTACCTCCCTCTTCACCTGTTGTCTCATGGCTTTAGCTTTGCAACAGCAAAGGACTGTGGCCTCTGTAAACCTGGATGCTTAATAATCCCCAGGTTGATCATTTGCCACACAACTACTTATAACTCTTCAAGGCTCCTGTTCATGCCCCTTCCCTCCCCTGCCTCCTTTTCATTTCCTGTGTCCAGGGCCTTGAAATGCTTGGTCTTGACATGATAATTGATGGCTGCTGGCTGTACAAATGTAAAGGCCTGGAGTCTAAATAGAGCCAGATGGAGCTTGTATTGTATTGTGTGTTTTTCTTAAATAAGGGAAAGATTTATAAATTGATGAAATTTATTGTAAATACGAGAACATTGTCCCTTTATAATAGTTTATTGTAATTGAAAAACACCCATGAGTAATCTGCTCTTGGGTCACATTGATGTTTTGTTTTTCGTTTGTTGCTCTCTTGAAGAGCTCACACAGATGTTTTGTGTCTCCTGTCCCAGCTGGGCTCTGTGTGTCACATTCACTCTCACTGTTTGTTGCTGTGCTCATGGAGACTGGCATTTTGCATCCATAATTTCTGTTCTGGCTAAGTAAATGAGGCCAAGAGCCTCAGGCTAGGGAGGGTCAAAACCTGGGTTGGAAACTTTGGTAACTCTTGAAACCATCAGACTGTGCTAAACAGGTAGTTCTTCTGGTGTGGGGCTTGGGTTTCACTCCAACTACATCTTGCCCACCTTAGAGGGGCAGCCCATGGGACATGGGAAAGGCCTGCCAGACACCTGTTGCTCTTTTGCTCACTGCACGATAAAACCCACCATAAATCCTGCCCTAAAAATTCTTTATAGAGTCCACCTGTCCACAGCAAATAAATCAATTGCTCTAAATTAAATTCTGTAAAAGCTGAGTGGCATAGGGTACCGTGTCTGGATTTATTTGGGAGCCAGGAAGACTGTAATTTTCTAAGTCAACACTCTGACCCTGCTTTATTCATTTGCTGTTCGTGATAAAACTGGATCTCTCCTTATATTTTTGGCTGGTTGTTTCTTCCCTCTGTGATATCTGTAATAAGTCTGTCCCTGAGAAGGGGGAAGTGGGGAGGAGGCACAGAGGGCTGTCATCCAAAGGAGAGAATTAAATCAGGATGTATCTCCTCATGCTGGCTCCTGTTTTCTCACAGCCTTCTGCTTATATTTTCCCTGCATTAACTTCTCACAAGCAAAGCTAAAGTGCCAGGCAAAGGCCTTGTTAGACACACATCTTGGGGAACTCTGATGTGCCATTAATTAAGCTCTTTCACTGCTTCTTTCCTGCTGGTTTCAAGGACCAGCCTGTGTGCCTTAACTCTTTTATTCTCTTTCATTTCCCTCTCTCCTCAACAGCGCTCTGAAAAGAGCAGTGCAGGGCTCTTTTGCAGATGGGGCTGGGGTGGTGTAGTGCCCTCCAAGTGAACTCTCAAGTCTTCTCTAGCAGAAGGAGAGCCCTTGCCAAGTTTGTCAGACACTGACGCACAGAGCTGCTCTGTCAATGGATTTGTTGGGCAAAGTCAGGCTTTGACAAAGAAGAAGGAGATGCCAGCACATCCTGGCGTGGTAGCGTCGGTACAGCACCGTCCCCCTGCCGTTACCCTTCAGCTGATGGTGTTGGGAACCTTCCCATTAGAAGGGTTTGCACTGTCAGCTTGATTGATTCACCCTGCTAAAGATTCACACAGAAATTCACAATATTTGGCTCCTGGTGTTGCTTTTATTTCATTTTATTATTTTTCTCCCTCTGTTGTCCCTTTCAGCAAAGTTTAGGGGTAAATTAAATCCTGATGGCATGCTCTCAGAAATGCAGGATGCCCTGGCTGGCTGAGCCATTCCCCATCACCCCTACCCTTCACCTTAGAAAAGTGAATAAAAAAAGTAGAGTGCTCCCCAATCTGACCCCACAAGTAATTGCTTACTCAGAGAAGGCATGTTCTCTCTACACATGAAATAGACACTATATATATATGCTTCAATACTGCATATATCTGTGTGTTTTATGCCAAGAAATGAGCAGTCAGGACTAATCTAACTTTTGGAGGGATATTTTAATGCCTATTTATCCATTAGAAGAAAAGGAAATGTAATGCCATATATCTCTCATAGCTAAGAAGCTATGAGATGGAGATGATGCTAGTATTTTGATCTGTGTCCTCCCTTGGCAGCTCAATCTTCTTTTCATACATCTTGGAGGAAAATTGGGTGTCACTTTCTGCTGAGTCTACTGCCTGCTTGGTCCTTAATGACACACTTTGTCCCTATAACTGAAATCCCAAGTACACAAGTATTTAGCAATGGATCTTATTTTGGGTCCCTGAACAATTTCTTCCCCTGCAGCTGCCTCTGCTGCCCGTTCTTCAGCCTTCCGTCCCTGTTCCTGTGCAGAGCCTCACAGAGGCTCAGTTTGCAGGCAGGGATGCTGTTGCTGGTGAGTGTGTCAGTGCCAGCAACGAAATCCCTGTGCTGGCTCCTCCTGTCCTGCCATTTCGCAGGTACTGGGGCCAACCTCTGCTCTGCGCACAAGCCGAAGCAGAGCTCCACCGGTGGCACGGAGAAGGTGACAGCTCAGCAGGAGGACTTCTCACTCACGGCAGCTCCTCTCCACTCTCTGCCTGCTGTAATTAATATCCTTTTCCCTGCAGGCTGTGAGGCTCTGACAGGCTTTATTTTTAACTCCACTTAATGACAGAGTATTAAGACAAAATGCAACTTTTGTGAGCTCCAGGCCTCGGGGAGGCGAGGGCCTTGGAGCATTGCTGAACCTGGCAAGGAAGCGTGAGTTTGGAGGGATGTGTGTGCAGCACAGTGAGTTCAGCGTGCTGGGGATGTGAGGCCATCCAGAGCAGACTGCTGAGACCATCTGAGACACATTCAGTGGGCAGTAACTCAAGAGAATGCTCTTTGTGGGTCCAATCCTGCCCAAAAGCCAAAGAGTTTTCAGCAAAAATAAGAGCATCTCAACCAGCAGCCTCAGAAGGAAGTAGTAGGTATTTGTCCACAAGAGGCAGATGGAGGTTTGGGTTTTAACGTTTCCAGATGGGGATGAGGAAAGTGAATGATGGCGGGGAGGATGCCTTGAAGTTTCATGTGTATCTGCAAGAAGGAAGGCAAATTCAAGGAAGGTGAGGAGTGAAAACAGACAATAAATGATGCTTTCAGTTTAACCAGAAGGCAAGGCAGGACAAGTTAACAAAGCAATCATAGTCACCGCAGACTGAGCAGTGAAAGCATTGGTTCTAAACAACATGTTGGCCATAGCTTACATATCCCTTATATAGAGATCAAACAAATGAACAAACAAACAAACAAAATACCAAAGCAGCAGCACTTAGAAGCAAAGTGTGGAAAAATGCTAAAGTACATGAATACTCTTCCCAGAAATAAAAATCCTGATCATTCTTCATATAACTTTTTAGAGATTAAGATGAGATCAGAAAAAGATCAGAAAAAGAACTGCTTTATGCTTTTTCCTTCTTCTAGGTCCAAAAAAAGGACAAAGTGAAAAAAAAAGGTAATCTAAAAATTGCTAGAGATTGACAGTTATTTTCTCAAAAGTTACGCTTTGAGCATAACTTTTAGCAAACATCATAGGTTGAATTTTTCAACTGTCCCTTAGAAATGACGAAGATAATAAAGCTTATCCTTATTTCACACCAGCTGGTCTTCCCTCCACTGATGGCAACTTTTCAGGAACTGCTCTTAAGAAAAAATTTCTGATCAAACTCCAAGTTTCTAGGCTGGGAAAAGGGCAATATGGAAAATTTTGGTGCAAGCCCGGTCTCTGCTGCAGGCATATACAGTTGTGGTTGACTGAGGCATGATATGGATGCACATTTCTCAGGGTTAGCCTTATAGGGCTGAAAAAGAGATTCCCTTTTTTTGGGAAAGAAACATAGCTCATTCACTACAGAGCTGTGCACTTACCAGGCTAAGAACACTCCTTCCAAGATGAAGTTACTAACACATTCCCCAGTAAATTTTACAGGGTTTTTCTCTCTTCTCCCTTCCCTAAAGGAAGTGTGGCCAGGGTGAGTTAAAGAGGGAAATGTTTTTTTTATGAACTCTCTGAGCATTTACTTTCTGTGGTAACATAGTGTTTAGAGTGTCACCAGGCATCGTTTTAAGCAAATGACACCAAAACTTAGTGCCAATAAGAAATGTAATTAAAGGAAGCCTCAAATTTGTCTTTTATCGCAGCTTTGTTTACACTGGATCTTCAGACTGTACTGTGGAAGCATCCTGAGTCTAACACTTACTCTTCTAGGACTTCAAAATCCTTCAAAATTCAGTTAATGCATTGCTTGCCTTATTTTCAAAGTGTCGTCTCCTACAGATGCAGAACCAGGACCTCTTAATCATCCTTGTCACATCTGTAGTGGCTTTTCTTCCAGCATCTTCTCTCCTAATTTGCATCCTGTGAAAAAAAAAAATAAATCACCAGTGGACCAAGGTGAGATCAAGCACTTCCCTGATTTATTTTACCTGATATCCATCTCTCCAGTAGCAAGAGGCAGGTGTTTTCCTTCTCAGATATTAAGCTTTCCTCAAGCCCCATGTTCCCAGTGGTCTAGCTAGGTGATCTCTTTTGCACAGTAGTCCTTCCTCATAATCCTCTGTCCATCCTCCAGCAGAGGAGAAGCTCCCCTATAATTAATACCACTGGTGCTGCCGATGGATTCCAGGCCAATGCGCAGAGTAATTGCTGCTTGAGATTACTTATGACACAAATGTTGACATTCTGTTGGCATAACTTGCAATAATGTATGCAGATTGCATCCTTCTAGTGCCTTAATTATTACTTCTCCACAAGAAATAGTCAGGTTATCCTCTGCTTTGATTTGAAGGAGATAATTCCCCCTTCAGAAGCATGGTTGTTTAGAGAAAGGGGAAGGGCAGGAGGCGAGGGAAGCACGGACTGAGATGCCTTCATCACGGTTTTTCCTCCAGACGGGATGCATTTGTAGCTCAACCTTGGCTACGTCTTCCTCCTTTTTTCTGCCTCACTGTGGGAGTGGGGAGGTCTCTCTCAAGGTGAAACTTTCCCTGGAAAAACACAGAAGTGCTGCATTTAATGAGCCAAGACAGATGTCCTATTCAACACCCAGCAGCATGCATGGAAGTACTTAGTATTTAGTATCTGTAGTGTGATAGTGTCTAGAGGCCACAACCAAGGTTGAGGCCTTGTTGGGCTGGGCTGTGTGTAAAGCACCTAGTTAGATAAAATTCCTGACCTACGAAGTTTAAGCTATAAATTAAACAGGAGGCAGAGTGAGGAGAAAGGAAAAAGCAAAGCACAGATCAATGTGAAAGTCAGCGACAGAAAACCAGTAAATTTAACACCTTACCCCTACAGTTTGCATTTCTTCTCTAGCTAGAAGAGTCTTGGGAAAGCTGACAAATTATTATACAGAAACGCTGTATTCAGACAAGTTTATGTCAAGAGAACAACGCAGAGCTCTAGAAATCCAGTCAAGGAAAGGCAGCACATGGCTCAGATTCTCTAACATGTATAATATTATAATTTTATTTTTATAAACTGACTAACACCTGAAGACATTCAGAATAGAAAATGGGACAGAAGAAAATATCTTGCAAAGCATATCCTTGGAGAATACAGTTGCACAGCAACAGAGAATGTATTCCTGGAGCTCTGGAAATAAAACTGCTAAAAACTCATGTTTCAGACATGGGGGAAGGAGAATGTTCCAAGTCTTTGCAAAGCAGGGAAAAAGACATACTTGTGTCTGCAGGAGGACAAGCCACTGCTTTGATGTGCAGATAAACATATATATATATATTTTTTTTTATATTTTTTTTTCTGGACAAAGTCCTTTCAAATTTTTGAGTTATGCAAAGGTTGATCTGTCCTGTTATACCGACCTTTTATGTTGATTCATTTATTCTGGTATTCTGCACTAGTATCCAGTGGTTTGGAGAAATTATGTCAGTCAGTCCTTCACCTAGACCTGGTTCCTACATGTTAGAGAATGTATGCAGCCAGCAGTGCATAGCTCACACTGGAGAAGGAAAACACCTTTTCAGGTCTGCCCAAATTACTCAGTTAGTTTGAGCTGAGACCTCATTCTCAGGCTTACATGGCAATTGGTGTTATTGGATGGGGAAATAGCTAACTGTCTTAACCAAAAGGGAGCCTGGTGGATTCCTTGTCTTTGTAACCTCCCTGAGGCACAGAACCGTGAATGTCACCCATATTCTGGGTACATTTCCCCAAGCTGCCTTTTTGGTGTTACTAATTGCATCCATGTTCCTGCACGGTCTGATGGGAAGGGAACAGGTCTGCTCAGATTAAACCGAAAGAGCTTGTGAGAAATGAGTCTCCTGAGATAATTGGTGGAGAATAATTGACATCATTGGGAGCATTCTCTTTCTGTGAGTTCTTTTTGGTCAGAAGGGATCGATTTTTCAGGATCGAGCTAAAAATGGAGCCCCCCCCATATCACCTTCTATGATTGTCCCAGAAGCCAATTAACACAAGGAACTGTGGCCGTTCTTTCCTCCTGGGGACTAACTGACTCCAAACCTTAGACTAAAGTTAAGCAATATATCTAGATGCTCTGGTGATCAAGTTCCCCAGCAACTGTAGGCAAAATCAGTGAATAACAAATCATCCCGGTTGAGATGGCTTGAACTCTGCCTTTCCAAAGAGGAGTGAGAGATTTAGAATAGATAGATCTGCTAGATGCCATCTAGATCTAATAGATCTCATTATTTCCATTGGATGTTGCTGACACTGTCCCAAGAGCTCAGCCACAGCTGTGGTCTGGGATGCAGTGCACTCCTTAACATCAGTACTGTTGTGTGCTGGAGTGGAGTCAGCAGCTCAGCAGTAACAATGAAGATGAACAGGATCATGATGTTGGGATATTTTACCCCCTTTTTGGAACTACAGCTGACCTGGCAGGACTCTACTTCATGAATCAGTTTCATTCTGCCTTATTCAGTAACTGCCCAAACTGCTGCCCGAAGTGTGTACGTGTGTGTGTCTGTGCTTTTTATGTAGCTTTGTGCTATGTAAACCCTCCTCTACGTAGGAGCTTGGCTGAACCCTGGGCCAAGATCTCATTTGCATTTTCCAGGAATATTTTACACGTACTTTCTCACAGATTTGGGAAATTTCACACGCGAGTTTACTCCTCCCATTTTTACCCCTTAGGCCAGCTGCCCTTTCTTCTATTCTTGCCCCCTAAATGCAACCTTTTCCCCTCTCAGTTAATTGCCTTTCACACAGTTAATTTGCCTCACATCTAAGGCAGATAGGGTGAGTGGTGAGTGGGGCAGATCCTGGTCCTGCCATTTGGGGGTTTCTTGGGCTGTCCCTGCCTCATCCCTGCCTGCCCTAATTCCTGCTGCTGCCACCTGTACCTCTGATGGGGAAGCAAGACATGAGGGGTCACCCTGTAGGAAATCTGCACCCCTCCAGAACAAAAAGACAAGTGGGGAGAAAGAAGAGGATGGAGTGGGGAAAAGGGCAGGAGAAGGGTGAAGAGCCAGGGGAAGTTCAGAAAGCAGCCATGAGAGCCTCGCTGCAGCAGCCGAATCCCTCCCTGCCTCTTGGAGCAGACACCTGAGCAGTTGTTGTGGCTCTGGAGGAGGGCTGGCTCCTTCCTCTTGCTCCTGGCCCCAAACCCTTCCCTCCCAGCCAGCCCCCGGCACTGTCAGGGCCATGGGCAACAGCACTGCCCCAGCCCTGGCAGCGGGATGGGTGCTGCCCTCCTCCTGCCCCATCCCCATCCCTTCCCATCTGCGGCACTCCCTCCTCCTCCGGTGAAACTCAGCCCAGGTTTGTTTAGTCAACCCGAAGCGAAACGCAGCGCGTTGGCCAAAAAACCCTCCATGAAAATCCTGTTAATTTGTTTGATGAGCTGCCTCCAGCTGCAGCCAGACGAATAAACGCTGATTGGCTCTTTTGCTAAAACTCTCCGTAATGAAATGAGCCAGCTCCGTGCCTCGGCTGAACGTGCCAGCCGGGCTGGGCGAGAGGTGGATGCGTGGGGCTGCGTGGGGAAGGGGGGGCAGGAGGCAGGGGGAGACGAGTCTAATGGCATCATTTCCATTTCACAATAGCTAATCCTGCCTAAATCAATGAAGCCCTGGCATCCTAATGAAATTGGGTTGGAACTTGTTCAGTTTATGATGAGCTTTTTAACCTCGGCTTCTTAATTAGCCTGGTGCGGGGTTGAAATGGGAAAAAATGGAGTGTTTTTCTCCCTGGCCCATCTTTCATCCGCAGCACAGAAATGGTGAAATTCGATGCAAACATACTGGGTTTAAAAATAATCTCAGCATTTAAGTCTCTTTGGGGGTGGGGTGAAAAAAAAGAGCACGGTTTCTGTGATTATGGGGCTGGGATTTTGCTGGGATTTGCAGGTGTTTCCCGGGCAGGAGGGAATAGGGCCTCAGAGGGTCCTGCAGACCTGGGGAGCAGGGACAAGCCCCTCACATGGACTGTGGGGAGCTGGAGGGGAGGAAAAAGAAATCCTGTCCCATTTTGTGAGATCAGTTTGAACAGAAAAGTCGCCGTTTCTTCCACAGAAATGGCAGTGGTTTGGAACCAGGTGAAATATTGGGATGGGATTTTAGGCAGGTGTCCTGAAGAGCATTTTGATGCATCTCTGAGAAGGAAGAAGACTTGTGACTATCTAAGCACACAGGGACTGAACAGGTTGAAGGAAGTCGAGATGCTCCTGAGAGGAAAGGCTGAAACCTCCCCAGACAGGAGTGCTCCGGGTCACCCAATTAGCTATGTTTTCATTGGGCACAAAGCCTGTTTTCACAACAAGGATGAGAAAACCTCTCTGCAACTCCTTAGGCCCATCCTTTCAAGGGGAAGGAAGGCCAGACATCCAACTATTTCTCTTTATACTCTGGAATGCTTCTTTAACGAAGTCTTACAATACTAGAGAGAACTGGGAGGTCACTGGGAGCCATTTTGACAAACCAGCAGCTCGTCCTCCTCTGCAGCTTTTCTCCCCACAGAGAGAGGGAAGAAAGCACAACTTCTTTTCCCCATCACCCTCTCCAGCAGAATAAAATGTGACTTCTTCCCTAAATAATTCACAGCCTGTCTTCTTCCTGAAAGTTTTGGTTAGTTCAAAATGACACTTCTTACCCTTTAATGCTCTAATGAAATATCCCTCCATGCATAATTTAGGAACTGGCAGCTGGTAGTAGCAGGGCAGGTGTAGTGCTGGCGTCTGCAGGCAAATCCCCTGGCACTGGTTTGTTCCCGAGTCACGGGAGGAGGCAGCACAGGGAGAACCAAGGACAGAATCAGTGCGGAGACGTCCGTGCCAAACTTGTGTTTTCTGAAAGGGTAAAGTGCATCTGGGAAACCAGCTCTAGTGCAGCTCAGAGGGGTTATCACTACTCCAGGCAAGCAGAAAGGCTTAGGGTTATGTTCAGCAGAGGCAGATTGGGTCCTTGAATAAAGCCTGAGTCTAAGGAAAGGGAAATAAGGTCAAAGCCTTGCTCTGCTGCATGTTTCCTTTGTGGGTTAGGTCAGCGCGACAGGCTCAGATCAGCAAAAGTGCCTGTGGAATCTGTGAGCTGTGCTTCGACTCAGGCTCCCCAGCTTTCGCAGAATGGGCCTTCATGTCTTTGCGTCCACAGAAGAGGAATGACTGCTCTTGTTTTAGTGCTTTAAACAGGGAAAGAACAACTTCTGTTTTCAGAGACACATTTTGAAATACAACAGGTGTTCTATAGCTCCGGGAGCGTTATCACTGTGTTTCAAATTCAGTCTTCAAAATCTTAAAAACACTAACTGTCAGCAGCATTCAGGCTTTGTTCCACCCAAGTTCTCCTGTGCGAAATTTACCATTACATTTTGAGGATGTTAATTTTTTCTGGTCATTTTCTGCTAATCAGAGCTTCGCTTGCCCAGCACACAGGGAGAGGTGCAGATTATCCTGTCCCACACTGGCTTTTTGAACAAGGGCGATGATACAACCCCATCCCACCACTACAGTGACATGAAAGAAGCTCAGGATGGATCCAACCACTGCCATGTTGTGCCCAGCAGCAGGAGTATTTCCCACCCTCTATGGCAGATGCAAGAGAGGAAGATATCCTTCTGGGTGCAAACTACTGGTGGCACTTTTGACTTTTGTTCTTTTCCTGCTGCCCATGGCCCTGCCTGCAGGACGTAATTAGCCCTGAGCTCCTGTAGCTCCCCTGTGCAATGGCTGTGCGCTGCTGGAGTGCCTCCGGCCATGGGCTTTTCACAGATATTTCATTAACATTCAGAAATGGCACATACTCGCTAATAATCTACCAACATTTAATAAACACAGCCCAAGAGTTTTATAACCTGTTAACTTCCAAGTGGCAATAATTAAACAAAAATGATAAATAATTAAGGCCTAATTACATGGTATCCGTCATTTCATTTTCCAGCAGGCATGTTAAGCGCGTTTGCCACTGGTGACTGGGGGCCCATTCTGCAAGAGCTCAGCTCTTCCTCTGCATGCCCGGATGGAGAGTCAGGTTCCATGCAGCTTTATGGTGGAAAAGAAAGAGGAAAATGTGCTTCATTAGCCGGGTAATTGTCCCCTTCCACCACTGAAGATAATTCCCACTGAGGCAGTTGTATGGCATGAGATTGGGAAGCCAGAAAATAGAGTCATTTATGTCCCATGTTGCTGTGATAGACTGAGTTGCAGGAGGTGGGCCAGATGCAGAAGAGCCACCCAGTGCAGCACACAGAGATACCTCTTTTCACTCTCCACCACTTTGGATCTGGATCTCAAACTGAGATTTGTAAATTGGACCCTATATAATAGGATGTAACAACAACCAACGAATAGACAGATGGCAGGCAGTTGAAACAGTTGTATCAGGATTCAGATTCATCATGAGATCTACAACTGACAAAAATATGCAACACTCTACTCTAGCACCAATTTACAACAGCTGAAATTACCTGCTTCTGAACTGTTTTGGCTGGATATGGAGAACTGTCCTGAAGACAGAGCCACAGCTGGGATGTCTCTCCATAACCTATCAGCTAGAAAATGCAGGAGGACAGAGCATGCATGGAGCTGATGCAGAAAGGGGAAGGGGTGGATGGCACTGGAGCTCTGCGAGGGTTGGAGTATGCAGCAGGTGCCAGGACAGGACACCAAAGTCCTCAGTGCTTTTAATGGACAAGGATAGATGGCAAAGACTGATACAGGCTAATAAAAGGGGAGATGAGCTGACAGTACAGAAGACTGAAGCTCTCTGTCTGGACAGAGTGCAGGGATAGTGCAGGGCTGGTAAAAGGATCAGGAGGGAGAGCATGCACTAAATCCACTTAGTTATCTGCTGCCAGGGCAGCATTTGTCTGCTACAGGGAATAAATGGCCTCCATTGCTTCGAAAGCAGGGAATTGGTTTAATTGATCTCTAGTGGACCCTTAGTCAAGGAGGAGCCTTGCACATGCTTTAGTTGCTTCCCTGAAGCTGTACATTGAGCTGGTTTGCTTCAGTTAATTTTCAAATGGTCGCAGAAAGCTTCCTGGTATTCAGGCAGCAAATTCAACTCCAATTTTTTTTCAACAGGTTCCAGTTCAGCCCCTTCAGATAGGGGACAAAATTAGATTTTCCCCAAGGAATCAATTTCCTCATTACCCAGCCCTATTCTTGCAAGCTTTGTTTGTCTCTGACAGTCCATTGCAATCCCCCAAATCCCAGCTCTGTCAGCTTCAGCACTGTGGCCCTAGATTACACAAATTTCCTGCAGTGTGGTGTGGGGTGAGGTGCAAACATAGTCCTAGAAGTTTGTTATAACTCTGTGTTTCTATTTGACTTTCTTACTGTCAGAGGGTAAGGGCTAGAAGCCCTTACACTGCAGAAGAGCCTGCTAAAGTCAGAAATCATCAGTCATGCAGATAATAATTCTGAATGTCTTCCACTATTTCTAGGGGTTAAGGAAAGACTGTGATTGCTGGACTTCCCTATCCAGCTTCCAGCAGTGTAGCACCAGCTGCTTAACGAGCTTTTATATTTGGGTTCCAAGGCAGCTATGGATTTTGCTTTCCAATTTATGTTTCTTCCCCAGATAGAAGAAAAGTGAGGATCAGATACGGGTTCAGGCTGTGGCCGCCGAGTTACTGTGATAGGTCTTCTGCAGGAACTGCATGCAGTTTGAGAGCCCACTGCCAGTGCAGAGCAACATGGCTCTTTTGCTGGAGGATAAGCTGGGGTGAGTTTCCTTACATTTGCCATAGTGAAGGAGTTTGCATTGCATCACACGTGGAGCCTCAGCTGAAAAGTGGTGGCTATTAATGTGTGGTGTCTAAGTGCATATTTTCAGGTTTAATAGCTCACTCTGGGTGCTAGGAAGGAAGTCTGAACCAGCATCCCAATGTAATGTTTGTCCTTTTTGCTCTCACTAACCAACCCTACCCTAGCCATTCGCTCATCTTTCAGCTGATATTCAAAACTTTTCTGGGAAACTCAAACTGCCCAGCTAGCGAAATCTATCCTGCAAATCAAAAAGAACCTGCAACATCCACCGAGAGCTCAATATTCCCACTTCAGCATCTGGGGAGTCAATCAGGCAAGGTGTTTCTTTACCACCTGGAGCATTACATAAAGAAATGCTGAGGAAACCACCTCACATGGATAGAAAGTAAATTCTCCATGGGGGAGAATACAGTGAGAGAAGCAAGTGGAGATGCATTAGCAGAACAATGCAGATCCTCACAGAAATGGGGGCACATGTCAGCCGCATCCCACTGTGAGTGATGTGTGGTGCTGTGTTCGAGGAACTGAAGCATCGCTGAGCACACGAGATTGTGCAGAATTGCAGGACTGCTGCTAAGTAAGTGGCAACCCCAGGTTGCTGCATAAGGCTACATACCTGGCTTGATGTACCACTGGGGATGTAAGGGCTTATTCTGACCTGACCCAAATCCAGGTGTTCTCATGTTGCTGGGCTAACTTGGGGGATTTGAGGCTTGATGGTACTCACATGTGTGGCTTTTGAATCTGTGGATCTGTTAGAAGACCTCCCTTGGAAGAGGGGAAGAAAGTCCAGTGACAGCTCTCTGTGTTCCCAGCTCTTTCTGTTCTTAACATAGATTATTTGCAAAATGAGGCTGAGGGAATTATTTCTTTTTATATGACACCGTATTAGGTAATACCGTAGCCCGAGGTAGATTGCTTCATTCTGCTCCAAACCAAACTTCTTCCCAAGATGGTTTATACAAGGGTGATTTCCACACTCAAGAACTCCCTTAGCCAGAAACACTGAGCTATTTAGAAATGTCTTAAATGCTGATTTTAGGGAATCCAGTTAGAAGTGCCAATGCAGCCTGTTCTGACTTAAAAATAGATCTTGTCTACCCCAAACTGGAAGAATAACAGCATTTTCCCATTTTCCAGTTACCCTTACGTAGCTGTGTTATCTCAGCATCCATACTTAGTCCAGGTATCAAAGTGCATTAATGTGCTGGAGGATTTCACCCTGGGTTAATGGAGTGGCAAGCAAAATGGGGGCTGCTTAGCACAGCAGTAGTCCCCAGAGCCATGGCGGGGAAGGCTGGATGCTCCATCTGCAAGCAGACGAGACGTGGTATAGGAAGCGTGACCATTACAGCAGTGCAAATTCAGAGACCTGACCCATTGAAAAAAGCCCCTGTCAGGGTTGGAAAGGCAGGTTCAGAGCGGGTGATGTTAAATCTGTGAGTGTGCCTGGCCAGGTGCTTCCCAGGATGTAACCAGCCTTGCACCTGCTGTTTGGACGTGACAAATGTGCTCCTTGCCAAGAACCTGGCCCCAAGGTTGCAACTCTTTGGTGCAAGACAAAAAAGCAGAAAGTTGCTAGAAGCTATGCTAAGCTTATTTCCACTGCAGCCACTCTCCTGCATGCTCTGAAAAGAGCTTACAAGGACCCAAAACACTGTCACCGTGACAGCGTCCTTTCTTCCTGCCTTATCCCAATTTGCATTATCCGTTCCTCTCACCAGCCACTATTGTACAGGCTCAATTGCCTTGAATTGCTAGAGACCCTGGTCTGTTCTGCCATATATGTTGGTGTCTGGGCATTAAATATTCATTGAATGATTCATTATTTGGACATTAAATATTAATTCAGATGAGTGAAAGAACTGGGTAATTTGTATTTGTTTTCTGCAGATTGTCTTGGAATTGGAACTGTCTGGTTTCGAAAGGGTGGTGCTCAGGGGCAGCTGATTTTTCACTCCTGGCTTTTCTGTGGAAGTGCTTATTGCCTGTCCTTCAGACATCCTTTTCCCCACTGTAGCTGTCTGCCTGTGCTCTGAGATTAACTTCACTAATGATATGTTTGTGATTTGTTTACAAACCATACAGTTTAAGAAAACTTCCTTCTGCTCCCCCCCAGTCTCAAGTCTCTCTCTCACACATGCACACACAGAAGAGACTTCACTTAAGATGCTCAAGCTTCAATATAATTGTTTTTGTTACAGGGAGATGTCTGGTTCTGTTCTGTCTCTTTAAGTGAAGTTTATGGCCTGAAAGGTAATTGATTTGCAATGGTATTTAAGACAAGAGCTGGAGGATACTGCTGTGCTCTTCTGCAATACAGTTGCCTGGAGAAAACCATTGCTAAAGCAAAAACATTGACTTTTTTTTTGTGATGTGGTCTCTTCTGATGCACTCAGCAGGGGTGAAGTTTGCTCTGTTTTTACAGAATTGTCTGCTACTTTTACAAAAGCAGTTTGGACACTGTACAATCATGCGAGTTGTGCTGTGAATTAGGCAGTGGGTGCAGGAACGGAGAGCAGGACACTCCATGCTTTTGATTGCTGCTCACTCCTTTATCCTTTGTCTTGGATTAGGTTTTAGCTTGTTTTTTCCAAGGAAAGGCAATTTTATGAAGGAGTCAGGCAGGGCTGGGGAATCTGCTGGGGTTTAGCCACATGGTGTTTAACGGCACAATTGGAGGGATAAATACATTGGTGATTATGGATAGAGACAATGCCAAGATAATATTAGGGGGTAGGATTAGAGAAGGTAGACGGGAAGATTTTCCTAATACACCTGAGTCATTTCTACAAGAGGTCTGTCAGAAAAGAACTCTGTAAATTGAAGTTGGCTGCAGACGTGGGAGAACATAAAAGCCCCAAAGTCAATGGCAAATCTCCTTCTGCTTTCAGTAGGGCTTTAATTTCACCTACCCTCTATGGAGCAGAAACACAAAAGAAATTGTTTCTTTTTTTAGCTTAAATAAATAAATAAATAACAACAAACAAAAACAGACAGGACCAATCTCAGTAATATACGTGAGCAACCAAACTCTTCTTTCAGCTCACAGGTCTTGCTAGTATCCCGATCCCCATAACTTCAGAGCACAGTTGTTTCTCCAGATTAAAATTATGGAGGACCTGGGATTATTTGCTATTGCAGTATGAACAGTAATAGTCGAGTTGATAATTTCATGCTAAGACTTTTGCCAACAGCTAGGAGATCTTTTCAGGGAGAGACAAACTGCTGAAAATCAATGTCTATGAGCTTTCCAGAAATCCACCTACACAGCTAATCAAGTCTCCCCGGTATAGAGCCCCAGTGAGGGTAACCTTGTGGCTTCAGACTGCTGCATGCTATGAGGAATCTTGTTCTGGAATTGATGCAAGTGGCGTTGATGCATCAAAAATCAGGGCGCAACAAGGACATGGTGACAGTAAGAGTTAGACATTTTTTTAACTTCTCTGATATGTCTTGCCAAGGGAACATCTACTATGCACTTTAACTCAAGTGAGTTTTCCTTCTTATCCTATGTAACTTAAAACTAAGGGAATTTGGCAAATTATAGAAGTTCTCTGCCTCCAAAGAAAACTGAAGTCAGCTCTCTCCAGAATCATGCTTAGAAACCGAGGTACAGATGAGTAAAAACTACCTTTTTCCACTACATTGTAGGTCAAGCCCAGATTGGAAATGTTGTCAAAGATCATTACAAAATGGAAAACACACCAGTGACTTGTTCTGCCTGCCTGAAGAGGCTGAGTCCCTGTCTGACAAAGTTTGCAGGTACCATTCTGCAGAATCTGTGCAGTGCGGTGCTCTGGGGAAGCTGAAGCCCCACGGAGGGAAAGGGATGTATGGAGCCATGGTCCCTGCTTCTCACCACCTGGCCTTTGGGAAGCTTGGCATCCCCAGGACATCCAGAGCTCTTGATGCCTTTTCTTGTTTGTATGATAAAGGACACAGAAGCTTTTGCGAGCAAAGTGTCTGCAAGACCTTTGTTGGACTTTCTGCATTGTTTTCACATATGACTTATTTATAATGATTCCCTAAGCTGACATCTGCAAGTTGTCCTTTCTCCTATTACAGGGAGTGACAGATTCTCCATGCTCCCTTTCCATCTCCACTTTAAGGAGAGGCAACTCCTCCCCACCGTAATCTTTTATATACTCATTGAATAATAACCTTTTCTGGTCATTTACTCAGCAAGGATTTGTCATTCTAATATTTCATTGATCCCATAACATAAAATCCCAAAGATATGCACACAGCTGAGCAGCAGCACACAATTCCTTTGGCAGTATTCACAGCTTAAATATAACTCACACAGTGTAAAAGCAAATAAGTTCTGAAGTAAAGTGTCAAAATCACTCTCTCCCACCACTTTTGGGGACCACTGATTCTGTTAATTAAACATGGGGAGGAGATGAGGGGATTCAAGCAGATCAAAACTCCTCTGTCTCTGGGAAACCCCTAACTGAATCAGCTACAACAGCAATGATGTAAATTCAGGGAAATATAATTTATTCATGCAATTTTGGTCCGTCCTTGTGCCAGCGGCTCCACACTTATCAATGGACTGCTCTGAAAGTTGCTGGAGATGCTCTCTGCCTCCTGCACAGGGCACTGTCCCTCTTTCACATGGTTTTCTAAGGAATGTGCCCACTCTGTCAAACATGCAGGGAGCACTGCTTTTGTGGGATTATGACAGAACCTCCTGGGGAAAAGACAAATCAGGCTTTTTATCTGCTTTTCTGCTTGCCACAAGCTAGTCCCAACTTCCAACCACTAAAGGCACTTCTGCTCCTCTCTGCTCTGTCAAAGGACTTAAGATGATCAATTTATAATGTCTACAGAGTGCTAGGATGAAAAGATGTTCTGAAAATGCCTTGGATAAAAAGAAGCTGTAAAAAAATAATCTTTACCCTGATAGACTGATTACAATCTATTGTGCCACGGATTAGAGGGTGAGTATTTATTCAGCTTATTTTTTTTATTCCTATGTACAGATGCTCTGGACCACAATGACCCCTTTGAAGTCATTATTGGCTCTTGCATCCATGAGTAGCATAGAGGGCACATTAATAAGCTGTGTATAGAAAAAGACAATGAAGTCCCCAAGAAGTCATTAAGAGTCTATTGTGTCAGTCTGACTGTAGCCCACAAAAGATACTGAATCTGTAAGCTAAAAATATCCTTCGGAAAAGCTGTTGACACAGTTATTCTACGTTGGCAGCAACATCCTCCCCACACATACACATGCTACCCTTGCTAATCCTGCTCAGAGCAATCCATGTTCTGGGAATCATCTATTTTGTTTTTTTTTTTGTCTTGGGATTCAGAGAACTCCAAATGCCACTGTCTCTACTCACAGCTTTGTTAGTGAAGTGCAAGGGAAAATAGGACCATATATTTTATCCCTGTCCTATAATCCCCATTGTGCAAAGTGCTGCACAAATACTCAGCTAGAGACTGCTGTTATATCAAAGGGCTGACAGCTGTAAAGAACAGGATGGGAAAATATGGGAAGGAAACAAATACCTGCTGTGCTTCTGCCCTTTTGGACCCAGTGATGTTCTCATCTCTCAGGATCACTCTTTCCTATGCCAAAGTAAATCTTCAAAAGGCAGGCTTGATCTCACTCCAACAGCAGAGGAGCCGACCTCACATTTTTCTGGTGACACCACCCCTTCTCTGTGCTGGCTGGGACACTTGGAAGAGCTGGTCCCAAAAGCAATGAACCTTTGCCATGGATGGAGCAGCTCAGCTGACTTAGAGCTATCACTCCAAGCTCTCTGCAGGCTCAAGCAAACAGCACCATATGATCAAGGTATTCCTCACAACTACTGGGTTTAGGGGCAATGTTTCTTCTTTTAATGGAAGCTGAAATTTGGTAGTTACTGGTTGAAATCAAGACAGAGAGACCAGTGTATGTTCAGCCCTGATTCTTGTCTGAATAAATCCTAAATTAAGAGGACAGCTCACATCAGCCTTAGTGTACCTATCACTGTTGATACAACAAAATAGTGCAACTCCCTCAAATGGCCCTGTTGTATTACAAAAAAATATAAAAAAAAATATAATAAAAAAAAAAAAGAATACCAAGGCAGCAGGTTTCCCTACATGCCTATAACTGCTCTGATTCATTCCTGGAAGGGTGTTAGATTTGAAACTTGTTTCATTAGAGGGTTTGCAAAGTCCTCTAATGTGAAGCTGTCCCAACCCTACATGCTCTGATCCTGCAAGAAGGTGTTGCAGAATATAAACCGCCTCTGAAACAAGCAGAAAGAAAGGCGGGAATTGACGTAAAAGCCATGTCTGCTTTTCCCTTTCCTGCTTAAAAATGATAAGGAACAAGATTATTCCTTACCATACTGGGCTGTGGAGTCTCCAATATTGTGTCTAACTCATGCTGAGCAATGTGTATTGATTGCTTTGTTACAGGCTATATTGTTCAGTCCATCACCAATAAAAAGTTTATGTAAAACAAGCGCTGAGGAAAGCCAGGGAGAGAAAGTGAGCCGGAGAGAGTGAACGTACGCAGGGGGTAAATGCTACTTTCCTTTCCAGATATCCTATGCCCCAATTTCAGTTACAAGAATTTATTTTCAATCACCCTGTTTTAAAGCCTTTAAAAGAAAGGTGTTTTTTTTCTTTGTTTGCTTGTTTGCTTTGGTTTGGTTTTCCTACTTGTTCAAGTGTAAATTTTTTAGTTAAACAAAGTACCAAGATAAAAGGGGAAAAAAACACATATAGATACTATATTTGCATATGAAAAGTAGTGGCTGAATATTTTGCTGCATGTAAAGGAAGGGAAAAGGAAAGAATGAGGATTTACATCTGGAAGACAATTGAGCTGGCATGACAGCCTTTAGGTCTGGGTATCTCTAAACACAGTGCAGGTGATGTGGGGGGCATAACTACCGCCACTTCTCTGCTTCTGAGCAGCTTCTGGGGTGAAAACAATTTCATTTCCATGGCCAAACATCCTGCATGCAATGGTCTTCACTAGGATGACAAATGAAATGTGGCCAGCCTGTGTGAACGCTCCTCTCTGCTAGCAGCTTGACTGAGATCTACCCAATTTGCTTCCTAAACACTGGAACTACCCCCACCAGTGAGCAGGTACAGACGTAGACACAGGTGATTAACGAGGTTTGGATGATGGAACAAGGCCCCCAGGGGGCTGTTATGGGACAGTACCAACATCACATGGCTCCAGTGTCATGCTGTCCAGTGGGTGCCTGGGCTTGCACCCATCCCCTGTGCATGCCCCAGCCTGGCTCTTTGCAGAGCCCAGCCCTCCTCGCAAGCTGCCTTTGTTGCTTGGTTTCCTTGCACAGCATCACAAGGACATTTATCAGTCTCAGCTCTTGCGGTTCCATTAACTTTTCTTGGCCTCAGACAATAAAGCCATGGAGTTAATTTCATTCATTTAACCGGTGGGAAGGGGGTGGGGGTGAAAAATAGACAGAAAGCGTTTTCTTTTAATCTGATGGATACAGGATGCCATACTCTCATCCCCGATACAGCCAGCAGTGTCAGCACTCACTAGCATCTCACGCTTTGCAAATAATGACTCGCTTGGTTCAGTGGTCAAACTGAAGCAAAATCATGGAGCAAAAAAAGCGCTTCAAGGTTATTCTACAAGGTGTTTTGACCCAATACAAAAAGTTCTATTATTATTGTTGTTGTTATTATTATTATTATTATTATTAGTTTAAGGACATTTACAACTATGTCTTTTGGTTTCTTTTCTAACTAACAGTGGATAAAGAGGCCAATATAAAAAAGAAAGTGTCATTTCAGAAGCAAAAGTGGAACCCTTCTGTTAGGAAACAGAAACGTGGGAAAATGTTTTGACATCTCTTTTTGTTTTTTAATTTTAACTTTGTATTTTTACCCTAGCTAAAATTGTTCACAGGCTGAGTCTGAACTGGCAAGTAGTTCAGACGCCTTCCCTGGGTGCTGTAGAGCAGTGAATTAGACATTTGCACAAAGAATGTTGCCTTTCTCTCTTCCCATAATCCTGGTTCTTCTAAGGTGAAATGCAAACAAAAAGCATTGTAGCAGATCACAGAGAAGTGTCTCCTGGAATATCAACATATCAACACCAGTTTTTAAGAGTGGAATTAGAAGACAAGCAAACACGGAGCATGGAGCATCTCTTTTTTTTTTTTTGTTCCCCATCATGCAACTGCTCCTTCTCGAGCTCGGAGGCAGCCTGACTGGGCCTGCTTATTGGCACTGTGTTTTGTAGGCAGGATGGTCCTTCAGGCTCCAGGAAAATTGGGGAGTGTGGATCAAGAGTATAACCATGGATCACTAGAGGAGGATGCCAGACGGAAATCAGAGAACAGCGCTTAGCAGATGTGAGAGCAGTGAAAGCAAGAAACAAAGCCCCATTACCCACTATTATTACTAGCCTCCCTCCTCTTGGAATTAAAAACAGGCTATTTAGCTCATTCTAGTAGAACTTTTATTAAGAAGCTGCTGGATATTGGCATTGATAACTTGCTAGTGAACCCACACAGGGACCCTTCTGGACCAAATCCCTTTTACCCACAAAATAAAGGCATTGCTGATCTGTGCTACTACTCACCATTAACCATGCTTAGTTACAAAAGAAAATACTGTCACTGTTTCTTGTGATCCTGCTTAAAATCTTTGGGCAGGTGTCACTGCATGATTAAATCACCTGCTCCATAAAGAAGCTGTTTAATTAATTACAAGGGAAGTCAAATTCTAATATGGAAAAAAAAAAAAAGAAAGAAAAAATAAAAAAAAAGAAAGAAAAAAATTTAAAAAAGAAAGAAAAAATAAAAAAAAAAGAAAGGAATAAAGGAAGAAAATAGCCTAAGGGACACCCATGACAATAAAAAATTACTCCAGCTAAGCATGGCATTGGAAGGATGCAACTTGCTGTTGACATTACACATCCTGCGATATGCTCTGTGCTGGATGAATAGCCCTGTTGGTCATGTTTGGCTAACAAGAGCAGAAGCAGTGAAAGGGCTGCCCTGGTAGCACTTCACCACCACTGAAATGCAGCCACCTCTGGGCACTAAAGTGACAGATATCTGTAGAAAACTGTATGTGCTAAGGATAGAAAGGGAAAACAGAGGGTAAGCAAAGACTGCATCCGTTTGAAAGCAGGGTGATTCAATACAGAACTCACTCAGACTACCCTGGCAAAGAAAGTGTTTTGTGTTCAGTGGCTTCTCATCCACAAGAATTTCTTAGCCCGTGTTTGTTGCTGCTCTGGTGCAGCTCTGCGGGAGCTGCTGCGCGCAGATAGCTGTGGTCGAGCAGGTGCTTCACGCACAGCTAGCTGAGCCATAGCTGTACCGGAGAAAGGTTTCTCAATCTCGTGGAAATAGGAGCTCAAGAGCCAGATAATCCTTGCCAAAGCCTGACAACTTCCTGTGGCAGATGTCACTTTAGACACAAGCAAGGAGTTATTTTAACCCAGCTAGAGAATCCAGCTTGTGATAGTTTTAACCTGTCTTACATCCACTTGCGGCACCCTTTCTTTGACAGGTGTGGCAAATTCCTTTCATTGAATCAGGAACAAGAGGCTTTTGCTGTGTCTGAGTGAGCGAAAACGCAAATGATTCTCTTCCTAATTAGCCTAATGAGCCTTTTGGCTCTCACATGATGACAAGTAAATGAATTTGCCCTTTCCTTGACAAGTTCTTATGGGAATGATCCGAAGCCTTTTGTAACAATGCATCAGAAGTACAAAGTCATTAAAAACAGTTGTCCAACTATGAAATTAGTTATTGATTAATATTGCTTCCAGACAGCCATATTGTTCATTCAAAAAAAAAGGGGGGGGAGGAGGGGGGTAAGGGGGAGAGAGAGATGAATTCCAATGTTCATATTTCTTCATGGAAGTAAGCTATTGCAATACACAAAACATTTCAGATCCAGAGGTCATATCTGTCTTCATTCCTGTGCTCAGACACGCTTTTTCCATTTAAGATACAACGAGGGTCTTAGGCTTAGAAAAAGCACTTGATTACCATAAACATCTTGACTAAACTCAGCTTTCTATCCCAAATCCCAGGTGCAGAGATCAGCTTCTTCTAGAAGAAGCCAAACTAAAATGAGCAGAAGTAAGCTTCATGTGAGTCAGGAGCACTTTGTCATCTCCCAGGCGATGAAGCATGGTTAAAAAAAGAACAGAGGGCTCCTAAAAGTAGCTGAAAGGCCCGTGATCAGTGAATAGAGCCAGAAAATCACTGAGTCATCTCAAGAGCTATTAAGGGCCAAAAGAGTGGTATTAGAGTGAACGTAAGTGCAGAACAGGCTCTGAGAAAAGGCTCCACCTCCACAAGGGCTATTTCCATGGTCACCCAGGCAGGTCAAGAGATGTGTGTTTGCACTTTTGTACCATTCAGCCTCCATAATCTCCCAGTATTTGAATGGAGAAGAAAGAAAATGGTGGAGGAAAAACAAAAACAAAACAAAACAAAAAAAACGATACTTGGAATCACACTAACTAGAAAGCTTCTGCTTTTCTAAGATGGTGCTGGTTGACAAAGGGAAATGACTGACCTCCTACCACAGTGATATAACTTTCTATGTTTAAAGCCATAATGCATTTTGTATTCTTTTCTCTTACACAGAAGTCATGCTTGTCAGAATCTTAAAAAATTCCAAGTACGGTTCATATTTCATTTCACTCTGAGGTAATTGCCAGTCAGCGGTCATTTGTGGGCTGCACTGATCGGAAGTTTTCAAACAGAAGTAGGCTTTTCCCACTTACATACTTACCAAAAACAAAATAAAATCTCTAGGAAAAAAAAAAAAAAGTTTTCTCCTGAACTTTCAGTTCTCAGAGGAGTCTGGCCCACAAACGACACAGTCATAATGTTGCTCCTTCATTACAATTACTTCAGAATGATTACTCTTCTTCTATTTCATCCACAGCTGATTAGTCCCTAGGCTCAATTGCTTTCAAATGAAAAAAAAATCAAAAAACAACAAAAAAAACCCACTTTTTGTGTTTTCACTTCAGTGGGAAAAATTCTACTTGTGATAAAGTAAATAGATTGGTTTTATCTGTGTGGTGTTTAGTTCTGAAAAAATGTAATAATTTTGCTGGTACTGAAATTTTGATTGTTGAGTGTCTTTAATGTGACTATTGTCTTTTCTGTTGATTAGAGAAATAGTTGACATACCTGATCCAAACACTCTGGAAGGTTAAAATGAGTTCTGGAAAGCACTACAGATTTTTTTCCTGTCTTTCTCCTCTATGGAAAGCAACTGCTGAAACACCTTGCACATACCTACATACCCATCCATACCCACAAAAATGCTAGTATTTATGCTTTTTCTATCATACCTGGCAGGATCAACAATTGATCAAGAAATGCTGTACTTAAAAGATATCTCTTTTCTCTTACTCTTTTTTTTTTTTTTTTTTTTTTTTTTTTTTTAATACGAGGTATTCAGATAGTTTGGAAAAGTTTTAGATAGTTATTCAAACTGAATCTTATCAGGTTTCCTTCTCATTTCTCATCAAATCTGAAACATGCCAGGCATAATTTAGATTGATATATTTGGCATTTCACAAACCCTTGCTGCATGTCACTCACATCCAAGTGATGGGCACTTCAAAGAAAACCAGGCTGCAGTTTTGAGCACTTCTTTACAAATTTCTTTGGAGCAAAATTTTCTTACTTGGAAGCCCTCTAGTTAAGGCTTGCATTTCTGATAAATTTCTATGCATTATTAACCTAATTGGACCCAAAATATATTCTAAGATTCTCATTAATATTTTTTAACATGTTATGGCATCTTTACCCTTGAGCAGTCAATCGAGTTTTCATCTTCATAAAAATGGGTTCCTCATAATCAGACAATCCAATAATTTCCAGTCCATAAGGTAAATTTCCTCTATATTCTTTTGATTTTGCAGTTTTCTTACTTATCAGCACAATACATTTCACCCTTTGGATTATTTCTCCATAAACCTTTCCACTGTTGCTAGAAGCTACTAGCTGGAAAAGATGCCAACTTGAGCTGGAGGACATGTTGAAGAGATGGTGTCAGGCCAACAGAAAGAAGGTACAGCTCTTAGCATTTTAGCAGGATTGTTCCATTTATTCGTGTAATTTAGACCCTTCACTGGCTTAGATCATCTTCAAAATGGATGAAATACCAGTGGACCATATTGAATAGTAAGTGAACAGTACTAAAGCCCACCAATTGTTAGTCGCTTATCTGTATAACAGTAACATTTTGGAGACTAAAATCTGAATACCGCTGTCTGAGGTGATACAAAACAGAACACGAAAAGGATGACCTAAAAAAAGTACCAGTGTTTGTTAGGTGCTATGGCTGCAATAAGAACAATAATCAGCCAGAACAATTATTGGGTAAAAAAAAAGATTTTTTCATATAAATTCAGAACTCTTTTATTGTTATTATCTAAAATTGAACTATGTAGATTATTTTAAGTGGGTAGATTTTTGTTTTGTATCCATGAAATTGCTACCATATTAACAAGATTTTCCAGACATTAATGGATTGATTTCTGTATAATTGTAACTATATTAATTCATCCCAATTACCTCTAAGTAAAATTTAAATTAAGTTAAATTGGAGAAATTAAAAATGTTTGAAAACCCTGCATGGAAACCTTGAGGCATCATACGATTGTCATTTCTCATCTTTAATATCATTCATTCTGCAACTGAGAAAACAACATAAGTAATCTCAATTCTCCCAAGATTTGTAAACTGTTATTTTTCTGTATCATTCAAATCTAACTTAAAGGTCTCTCCATGAAGCTAACTTGATTTTTTTTTTTTTTTGAAAATAGTGTATCTGACTGTTGCTTCCTTTCTGTTTCTTAAGAATCTGATATACAGATGACCCATTTATAATGTGAAGACGTTCAACCATAAAGACAGATTTAAATGCATAGTGGAAGCACTGGCATTGCTCTGATGGAGAGAGAACATTCACAATAAGCATAGTGGAACTGCTGGCAAGACACCCAGGAGTGACCTCTACCTCCTGTGTTCACCATTGACCCAAAGGCAAAAACACCCTTCTTAGCAAGATCATGGCTAGGATTAGCCTTCTGCAGAGCTTGGTGACAGATCCAGGTTGAGATAGCTTTTATCTGATGCTGGAGAACACATCTCTATTCTGGCTTAGCCAAGCTCTGCATTGCTCATGATTGTACCAGAAGTATTTGAGTTGAAACTGGCTCTAAATGGCAGCTCTTCAATACAAAGTTCTCCCATCACCAGAGTGAGAGAAGCTTTGTGAAAATTTACAGGGTAAAGAGAACTGGCAGCAGAATTGTTGCATGTCAAGGGGGAATTTGAGCAGCTTGATAAAGCGTACACCCGCACACATCAAATCTACGCATGGATTTCTAAGCACAGCTGTGTTTTAGGGATCTCACCACCTGGAATCTCAAGGGGTCTTCTCATCTCCCAGCTGACTACCTCTTCCAAAAGACCCCTCCATAGTTCTCCAGATCTGATTTCTAGATACATCTGGAGCTAGGAGAGGCCTTGGGCTGCATCTCTGTGAAGGTGGTCGATAGGTTGCAAGATTTACTCATGGAGGGTGTCATGTTGCAGACTCCTGGCATTTCATGCCTTCTCTTTTTTTGCCTTTTTCCATTTGCTCTAGCATCTGTAGGCTTCAAGGCTGGCCCAGTGGTCTGCTCTGAAATATAACAGCTAACTAGAATTATCAGAAACTAGATCAAATACTCATTTTAGATCATCCGTGCTCTGAGACGCTTAGATGATGCAGGTCATGCTGAGGAGAACCGAGGAAGCTGTTCCCCTCCCTGCAGCAGAGTCACTCAAACTGAGAGAAGGATGCTCACAGGATGGAGGAGGCTTGGAGAAAGGTTGTTTCTTAATTGCATTTTGGTTCTGGACCCTCTGGTGAACAGAGACACACTGGGAACAAATGAAAGTTTCTGGTGCTAGAGAAAAAAAAAAAAAAAAAGGAGGAGGAAAAAGTTTTGCCACTTAGAGCAGGGAAATAGTTTGAGGCTATGTTTTAATTAAAATGAATATCTGCGCTATCTTAATGTTATTGCCAGTTAAGTGTAGCAGGGTGATTTAGAGTTCTATAACACAATTATACTCCGGTAATGAAGCTCCGCAGAATTATCCCAGGAATTCAGAATGCAGAAGGGAGCAGTAGCTCTCATTTGTAACCATGTTAGAACCTTTATTGTTACAGTATTTTCTGTTTTGCTCAAAGATTAACTCAGTCGTATTTAAGTCTCTGGTTACATTAAAGAGAAATTGGGAACAGGTGACAGGAACAGTTTTACTACCCCTGCAGCGGGCTTGTTCAAAATGTTCTACCAGCAGAGAGCTGACGGCTTTAACCTGTTCATGCTCTTGGTCTTTTTACGGGGGGTCAGGATGCTTGTTATTAACTATAAGTATCACAAGCAATGTGGTTTTGCACGTGAGGCCTCATATAAGTGAATATTCGAGGAGGGAAGTCTCTATTGATGATGCTTTGACACCTGGCATGAGGCCTTTCAAAGATGCTTTACCCCTTGGCAATGCAGCTGCGTCTGTTTCCTGCAGGCTCGTTTTGCAGCCATGATCTGCATGCTGAGGATGTCTCCTTTGCTTGTGGGCTCCTGATCAGGTTCTCTCCAAGTGCAAACCCCTATGGAAAAGAAGGGCTGCATGGGAACAGGCACTTCCCTGCTCTGTTCTGTCTTCTTCCATATACTTGAAAAAACTTTTATACAACTCCAACTGTTTCCAACACAGCAGAATTTGCACACTTTACAAAAAATTCTGGAGATACGCATTTACACTTACAAGCCATTGAGTTTGACCTCTGAGAAGCACCTGGGTCATGCCAGGTTTCTGTACTTTTGTGTGCTTTACCATGTGGCTGTACCCAGAAACATTCATACTGTCTGTAAAGAAAACAGAAATCCAAATGGATTCACCTATCCATGGACAAAAAAACACCGTATTTCTCCACCCCAAGGATTAACTTTGTCAGTCCAGAATGGAGCCAGAGCATGAACCCTTCATGGCCACAAGAAGTCTGAGCGAGATGCTGAATAAGAGTGAATGTGTCAGGGTAGACACACCAAAAATTCATCTCCCACAAGGAGTCCTCACCTCCATCTGAGAAAAGCATGAGGTTTTGTTTCCAGAAACAGGAAAATTGCTTGTAGAAACCAAGATGCCCCCACCATCTGCATTCTTATTTGGATACAAAACCATTTGGCATTGAGGAAAAATGAAAACTGAAACTGAGCTAACTGCACTTGAGTTTCTGACTTGCAGCAAACAGATTAAAAGCAAAAATGAATCAGTACGGTAATACGATCAATCCTCAGGAACACCTCCAAACCCCCGTGGCAGACCCCAGCAGTCTGATAAATCAAAGTGTACAGCCTGTGGATACTGTCTCCCTATCTTTGTTTTTTTTCCACACTTTTATGTCACAGACAGGGTGCAGACTGCTCAAATGAGGCATATCTTTTGGCCTTACAGGACTGTTACTGTTGAAATCTAGCATCATATTCTTACAGATACAGAGATCCTAGCTTCAACCCAGTGACGCTTTCGGGGAAAAAATATAGACTGGATAATAAAAGTATGTTTTATACATTTCTTTCTGTTTTGCTTTATGGTTCAGCTTGAAATAAATTAAGAAGAAAGAATTGCTTTAAATGTGAAATGTGTGTGCTTCTTTTTTTGACATTTTCAAAACTTAATGTTTCTATTTGCTCGCTTGAAACTAATTTTAGTTTGTCGAGTTCTTTCCAGTGGAGCCTTTTGCAATTGTCTTTCCTAGATCTCAGAAATAAGAGAAGCTCTTTCTTTCAGGTCCTGGTCTATTCACACTGAGCTGTGCTTTTCTGCCTTCAGGCCTTCTGAAATATTATCCAATGGGGCAAAATGTGGCTCAACATGTGTACAGACCTTGCCTTTCACCTTCAGGTCAGTTCTACCTCTACGGCCCCAAAAGTACAATTCTTCCATTGTTAAGTCTTACCTGAGGAGTAAAGGCTGTCACCTCACAGCTGTGTGAAAACCCACAGCTTAAGTTTCAACTCAAGGAAGAAGCGGACTGTTAGCATAAAAAATAGGTCAGTCTGTTTTCTGCAGAAAATATTTTTTTCTGTAAATCTTTGGTCCCTGTCCAATAGCTTGCTAAAAGCTCATGACCATGGAATAAAGACTAAGGTCAGATGGCCTATAGTTGTGAGACATCATCTCAGGATGCAGGTGTCCTTGGGCTCTGATTTAGGTTTCCATGTGTCTTATTGCATTTGCTTAATGATTTTCTAGGCACCTATGGCCATAGCATCTGGGCTGCTGCCACAAATTAAATGCAATCAGACATTAAATCAAACTGTCTACAGCAGACTGCAGAAACAGGCCTCCTCCTCCTGCTGCCACTGCCAGACAGAAGTAAGCCAGAAATGGTTCAAATTCATGCAGAGGCATTGCTGAAATGATGTATCTTACAGTGCTCCTGGAAAGTCGGTGGAGTCACTGTGAATTACCAGGAAATCCGTGCTCCTGAACTGGAATTCTTCCACCATAAATATCAGAGAAAATAGGGCTTGAAAGTATTTCAAAGCGTTCACATATTCTACTGCCTCACTACATAGGGAACCTGCCCTTGGTCTCCCTTTTGGGTAAAATCTTTGGCATCATTTATGCAGCACAAGACCCTGAGGTTCAGACACTAAGATTTTGGTGGTTTATGGCTTGTTATTAGAGATTTATTCTCCCAACATGAGTACTTGAATTTACAATAGCGCATGTTGAGGGAGATGCATGCCTATCACGAGCCACTACCCAGTGTGAGTGTTCGTGCTTGCACTTATATTTGATCTCATTTGAGATTTTATATTCTGTATGTTACTATTGGAGCGAGACACATACATGACCGTTATCTGCCAGAGTGCTAGCAGCTGGAATGTATAAATTGTCTGGTATAAAGAAAGAGTTACCAAGAAATATTTTCAAACTTGAAAATGTAAATTCAGTGTTTTGAAGTATGAAAAAAAGGCCCCCCTAACACTATGGCAATATGAAATTATATCTGAAACAGCAGCTCAATGATAGTTTGTTAAAATAGCCTGAATAGCCAGATATTCATTAAGTTTAATCCTCTTCATCATGAGGGAGGGAGGTAGAATTTCAGGGCAAGTAAAATCTGTCTGCATGTGCCCATCTGCTCACTATGGTTTTCTATTGCAGATTGTTTGGAAAGTATTATCAGTTCTTCACATGGGCAAGAAAGGTCACTGTCCCTGAAGGACAAATCCCGCCTCTCTGTCCAACACTCTCCAAGAGTCATTGGTCACCCTTGGATGACAGCTCTGAATTGCAGGGCAATGTTTGCTGCATTTATTTCGCAGAGTAATTCAGTGGGCGTGGATGAGGGTGTCATGCGTTTGGCTGAGTTCACGGTGTGAAAAAGGCAGTAGGCCACGGTCACCTCAAAAACGCTGAGGGATATTTACAGAACAGAAAAAATAATCAGAAGCTGTTTACTGATTAAACTTGAAGCAAGCCCAGTCCTTCCAAAAGAGCAATCATCTGCTATTCATCACAGATTTCTGCAAGTCTGGATGCAGGAGCTACTGCAAAGCTCTGAAAGTCCTTCATGATCAAAGTCACTTCCCGTTGTCAGTAATAATGATACAGCAGCCCTCAGAAAATTTGACTGAGCCTTGTTTTCTCTTCTGGATGGAGAAAAACATCATCAGTTGCAGGAGAGGCACAGAGATGGCATAATATGTCTGCTGTCAGGCAGCAAAGGGGGCACTGCTAGGAAGTGAACCTGGACTTCCACTCATGCTCAAATACCTCACCTGTGGGGCCATGCAACACCTGTGACCAGTGCTTAAACCTGAGACAACTACTTTTACAACCAGAAGTTAGGACTGAGGGTCATGAGTTGCAAAATAGCTGGAAAAATAAGAACACTCCTGGGTGAAAAAATCCAGAGTTAATTTTTAGACTGTCTCTGAATGAAAATAAGACCTTTTCCTTACTTAGTTTTAAATAGGTTTCCTAAGAAAACAGATTCATGCAACTGGACTGTCCCTCCCTGCCAATTTTGGATCCTGTTGGCCAATATTAACTGCACTTGGCAGAGTGGAACAGAGATTCCTACCAGCTTTGTGAACACAGGCAGCTGAGTGAAGAGAAAAAACTCAAGCAGTATTTTATGGCCCCAGCCAACACAATCATTGTTTGACACCCGAAATAGTGGAGTTCTCTCTTTAGTTACTCAAAAGACTACTTTTTAAAATGGCCTGTGCAGCTGCATCAAGCCAGCAGTCTCCTGGAGTGCCATGGCCTCTTCCTTGTTGCATGGCATGTGCCTCCATGGCTCTTAATTGTCTTCAGACTTGTATAACAGTTGGTGCAGTTGGACAGTAATCATAAACTATTAGTTTTGGGCTCACAGCACACTGAGCACTTCCAAATACAGCAGCACTGCCATATGAGTGGCAAGAGGGAAGAGGCAGAAAGTTTTCCCAGTGGCTACCTTGTGGTGAAGCAATCTTGCAATCTACCACCAACGTTGCAATAAATTTAAATCACTGCTAAATCAGAGTTTGTCTGAGTAATTTTGTGACACACCTTCACTCTGGTTTGAAGATCAGAGTTTTCAGTGATGCCACAGCTTGAAGAGTTCAATTTGATCTATTTACCACAACAGAAACCCAGATCGCCATGATATTTTTTCCCCTTTTAGATAGTCATCTTCCATTAGGAAAAATAAATCAATTGCCAAGAATTTTGTCTTGCTGCTAGCAGCACTGCTGTGTAGGTGGAACTGTCACATATTAAAACTGATTTCGATCATCAGCAAAACTCACAAAGCAGCAACTTTCTTCCTCTGCTTCACTCTCAGTTTGAGAACTGATTTCCTAATACAACTATAGCTTTGCCTGGGAAAATGCCTCATACCTTGAACACAAACAAGAAGGAAAAGGAAGACGAGCTTGGTTCTGTGCATATAAAGATTCTGAAAGAGAAAATGAAGCAGAAATCCTCAGGAAAGGCATCCTGGTGGAATAGACCTCATATGTTTGACCGAAGCTCACTCTGTAGTGCCGGACTAAAAAGAACATGAAGCAAGGGAGTGGATCTTGCCAGGAATGAATAATGCCACATACGGCTCCTCATCTCAGAGACATCACTGCAAATATTACCCGGGTCACGCAGTTACGCTCTGTAGCCAGGAGAGTGCTTTGGTTATTGAAACATAGAATGAGCTATCAGGGGACATGACTTTTAAACCGACTTGAACAATGACTCCCTGCACATTTTGGAGCAAGTCATTTCATCTCTCTGTGCTTCTTTCCTCTGTGTAGCGAGGACAATACTTATCATATGTACTGCGACACTGTAAAGCTTCATCTGCTGAAATTATTGTTGCTCTTTGTTACTACAAAATGTTATGGGAAGATATAATGGAAGCACAAGTGAATTTCACATTTGAGTGGTAGCCATTAAGCCTTGCAAGAGTCCTCTCACTTTGAAGACATTATATTTATTCACTCTATAGAAAGATCAGCCTGCTAGGATTCACCTTGCATATAAATCTAGAGTAGACAGGCCTAATTTTTGGTTGTATTTCCTCCAGCATTGTTATTTATTCCAGAGAAATGAGAGTATTTAAGTACTATTTGGACCTACTTCCTGGTTTGAAACATCTTCTTAAGAATATATGCTGCAAGAGAGTAAGTTTCTTCTCTCCCCTCACTTTCTATCACTGGTAGCAACATCAACATGCATTAATTACAATGTTAGTTGGCCGAAGTCAGGAATGTACATCTAAAATCTTTTTTTCGAGAGTCTGGAAACCAGGTACAGACCCATCTCTAATTATTGTTTCTTTGTGGATTCTTTGTATCTTTATTGTTGATTGTCTAGATATTCATATGTCCCTGTTGACTGTAAGATGCTCCACTTAAGAGCATCAGTGGTATAAACAGATAATATCTTACATTATAGGAAAACGTCAGTCCCGTTTACAGATGGATGAATGCAAATTAAGTGTAAGGATTGGTACAGGTCTGTGCAGGAGTTATTTGATGCACATGGATGAGCATAGGGTGTACACAAGGCGCACAGGCACAGTGAGCTCAGTGTATTGCTTATGCTTACATCATCTGTGGACCCAATCTCCTGTGCTCATGGGGCGCACAGATACCTCCTACCCACATGTTTACCTTTTCAAAACTGCAGGATGGACAGGGAAGACATGTCCCGGAAAATCTGGATAGGGCAAAGAGTACCTGGATAGAGGTACATGGGAGGTCCATGTGAGAGCCAGGAACTGAGCCCTAGTTCTCCTGATGTTCAGCCAAGAGTTCATGTATTACATCCTTCCTTCTAGCAGAGCTGACCATCCCCATTCCGAGCCACAGAACAACTTTTGTAGGTTCAGCTGGGTTGAGTTGCGGACCTTTCCTTTGAGGCACAGTTCAAGAGCTGTGGCTGGGTTAGAAGTAACAGCTTCTTGCCTTTTCAGTTTTTTGGTTAGTAGGAGGATTTTCAGGTCTAGGGTTGTCTGTCAGCCTTGTTCCAGTGTGGAAAAAAAAAGAAAAAAGAAAAAAAAAAAGAAAAAAAATACTTTGAAATGGAAAGAAGAATTTTGCAGGGAGCTAGGACTGTAAGAATTGTAACAAATGGCTTTTTTATTCATTAAAATTCAAATGCAGATAAATAACCAACAGCTCCGGTGAGGATTATGGAACTTCAGTATTTATGAGGAAGCAGAAATTTTATAAATATTGAGATTGGCTATTTTCTACCTACATACCTTTCTTTTTTTTTTTTTAAGAGTAATAACATTTGCTAGTCCGGCAATAACACTATTCATTTATGCACCAGCTTTCATCCAGAGATCTCTGAACACTTTACTAACATTGGCTGAACAGAACTCCTAGAGATGCAAATAGTGAATTATTACCCTCAGTTTACAAACAGAGAAATGTTTGCACTAAAAAATAAAGGATTTTTGTCCAGAGATGAAGGCTGAGAACACGGCATAGCTGTGGCAGAGTCTATGAGCTGTGACTACAGAAGTTGTTCTCCAGCTGAGGGACCTCACCAGTTTAAGGATGTGGTTAGAGGAACAAGAGTTACTGGACTAACTGGTGGTCCAAACTTAAAGCACGTCCATCTCCTCACACTCACTGCTTATGTGCATGTTGTAGGTTATGGCAAATGAAAGCACGTTTTTCTTACAGGTCAGCATCAATATTGTATGAATTAAATAGGATCCCAGAAGGGTAGATCAACTCAGACAGTGTTGTGTACTAAATAGCTATATTGCCTCACCTATTCAGTTAGTTTAGTTATCTCTATGTAGCATTGAATTATGCCATGTAAATGTCACTTTTATGGATAAGGTCAATTTAAAATATGTTCCCAACAGCAGCAGCAGCCACAACAATAAAAACAACCCAAAAGATGTTTTAGAGCTTGTCAAAACTTCTCCTCTACAAGGCTTTTTAATGAAATTTCCACCTGCTTTAAAAAGAATTTGGAAATAGAAATTCAGTCATAAGGAATATGTGAAGAAAAAAGTGTCAAAATCAAAGCTAAAATAAACATAGACTGAACAGAACATGTATTTACATCAACTTTTAATATTTTAAAAATATAAAAACATGAAGAAATGTAGGACTGTTGCCTATTTTCAAAAATAAATTTCTTTTAGAATATCAAAATATGGAACAGGAGACCTGGGCCTTTCCCTGTCCACATCTAGTCTTCAGAATATTCTTCATCAGAATATCCTTCACCAGGTATCATTAAGTACCTCTGACAAGGAGGATACTTCCATTCTTAGGTTCAGTTCATTTATTTTTTCTTTCTTTTTCTTTTTGTTATCTACCTGAAATGTCTTTAAATGATCCAGGTTACTGGACTGGATAATTCCAGACTCTAAGCAATTCATTGGTTCAACAGAGGTTAAGATGATTAAGAAATTTTAATGGCAGAAGGGATGATGATGATGATGATTGACTTTGTGGATTCGCAAACTTATTTTTCTTGGCACAATCACTGGCCATGGTGATATAGTAGATTCTGGCTCTAGGTTGCAATCTGAATGTGGGCAGCAGGTGGCATTAGGCTGTCCTGGAAACATTCACATACCATTTTGAAGTAGATTTCAAATCACTACTGACGCACATATTGCTGCCTGGGAACTTCTTATTTAATCTGATGTTTTGTCTCTCACCCACTAATTTATATCAATCCTTTTCTTTCCATTCACACTTTAACTCAAACACGGGTGTCTTTTTAAGGGCTTTAAGTGGCAGGGAATCCACAGCATTTAGCGTTTGTAGTGATTAATTACCACTGCTATTTAGAGTCACACCTACATCTAAGTTTGAATGTGCCTTTGAAGTTTGCATTCATCGGGTTTTGTTAGAACATTTTTGTTTTAATATAAAAGCATTTTGATAACAAACCTCTTGCCACGTAAGTACTGAATGACCATGATCAAGTCATCACTTTGTTCTTTACTGCATGTAATATAACCAACGTCTTCTGCTGGAAACTGCCATTTTAACTTCAACATTTCAACACCCAAGGAATGAAAATACAGCCCTCCATGGAGTATGGGCAACCCTCCTCTTGACATGCACAAGATCAGAGTTGTCATCTGGTGTTATTAAAGAAGGTGCTCAAAAGAGAGAGGGTTCAGAAAAATATCAGTGATATTTGCTCATTTCATTAGGATGATGCATGTCCTTGACTGCTTCTCTCCAACTTCAAATATAGCTGGGATTTATTTATTTATTTATTTATTTATCCTTCTCCAGGGATCACATCCCTAACCATGGAAAATTGCTAGGATGAAGAAGACAGGAACAGGGAGGGGAGTGCTGGAGGCTGATACAGTAACACAGCATCTGTTTGTGGCTTGATTTCCCCAGTGGTGAAGCTGTCAGTCGTTAAAATCCCCTTAAGCAATTCTCTTTGATGGCCTGAATCTACTGAACTCTCTGTCCAGATTCTCAGGCAAAGAAGAACACTTAAAGGCTTTGTTTTTTTCTTGTCCCTGGTGACCAGTACCTGATACACTGCTTTTCTACAGTTGGCCCTTGACTGATTGATCTGGCAGCACTGGAGTGGAAGGTTCATAGTCCAACGGGCTAATGACTCTTTGATTGACTTGTTGTTTGATGTGTTGTAGATATGCTCAGTCTATGTCTCCTGTGCCTTTATCTTCCCTGTGCAGTTATGTTGACAGATTCACAACTTCCCTTCTGAACTGGCTTTCAGCACAAGATGTTTCTCAGTGGGAATTTTTGCCTTTGTTTCCTCGGTTCTCCCTCACATCCATAAAGCAATCTGTCCTGTTTTAGTAAGGCAGGACCTTATGAACATGATAACCCACTTAGCAATGAAAGTGGTTAACTTGCTCTTTAAGAAAAGAAAGATTCAAATCAAAACCTCTGGTCCCAAAGCTTAAGGAGTGCAAAAAACTAAACTGCTGCTCTGAAAAAATCTGAATCCAGCCCAACTGCTGATGCCAACCCTATCTCTCCCATGCAGATTGCTCGGTGTGCTTAAACACTGACAAGTGCCACAGGAGTGGAGATGGCTTCATACCACCTGAGAGTCACGGTGAAGAAATTCTCACTCAAGGCTGCCAGCCAGAGACTATGCTTTCCACCAGTGTTTCTTATCTTGTGTGGTCCTACCAAAATGCACAGTCCAAGCTACAGCATGGTTCTGGGCTCTCTTCCCAAGCCTGTGAATGTGAGAGATGCTGGAGGTGTGAAGTGGGAAGTAGGAACTTGGGGTGCTGGAGTTCTGGCACTTCTGATGAGGACAGCAGCTGAGGTCTTGGAAGATTCAAACACAGAAAGAGAAAAAGAAAGAAGAATCTGACTTGAGCAACACTTGAAAACTAAATATATGATGGCTCTAGAGAAAAATATACTGCATTGCACAGGGGTCTCAATCCCTAGACCTTGGCAGACAGGAAGAGGTTCCCTCTAGTCCCATTGTATTCTGTTCTTTCACCTAACGTAAAGTGTAGCTCTCTTTATTCTTCTACTTAATCCTTGGAACTTTCCAGGAAAATGACAGGATTTCTTACAAGGCATACTACAACTTCAAGAAGATAGTGCTTTGTGTATCTAGGTAAAATTCCAATAAATAAAAATATTACTAGATGGAAAGGGAACTTCTAGGTTTCAAAATGACCCTGCTGAAAAATTAAAACGTCTTTTAAAACTTCTCGTCCCTTTCCCATTTGAAATGTCAATGAACAGATCTTCCAAGGTCTGAAGTGAGACTTTGTGTGTGTGTGTATGGCTAACTCAGATTTCATCCTACAGGGACTTTTTGACTCACTGAGACCATTTTTGATGCTCTGAAGGTAAGCTTCACTACCAAGAAAATGGAAGTGCATAAAATCACAGAGAATAAATTTAAAAGTAAGAGACCTCAGGAGGTCACCTAATCCATCCCTGCCCAAAGGCTCGATCAACTACATCTAAATCTTTCTTGACAGACGTTTGTTTAACCCACTTTTAAAAACCTCCAGTGGTTCCAATCTCACAACAATCTATTCGAGTCTTTAACTGTTCCTACTGCTGGATGTTCTTCCTTCATGTCTAATCTAAGGTAAACAATTATTCCGATTTTATCACCTCTTAGGATACACAAAAGGTCTACTTTCAGATGATGAGATGTCACTTTTCAACTACAAAAGTATCATTCTCCAATCAGGATGTATGGGCAACAGGATAGTCCTTTGAATTCAGATAATGCCCTATTGTATTTTATGTTTGCACATTTTTCATTACCAAGCAATAATCACCTTTCATTTTTTTGCCTCTTTCTATTGTATTTTCTCTCGCATCATGTTATATTTTTCCTTGTCCATATGTCCATCCCTCTACATCTCTAAATCTGCTCACTCTTTTTTGCCTGAATTTGCAATACCTTCTTTCTCACCTCACCACACAGTGGGTGAGAGCCCAGTTTAAGTAACTGCAGCTCCATTAGCTGATATCACTGGTAACTGGACTGGCATGTCTGATATCAAGGGTAGCTCTCCATTTTGTCCTACTGGCTCCTCTCTGAACTATTGATGTAAATAAGTGGCAAGAACGTCCCTCATGCAGGCTGTTGCTCTCAAATGAAAACATGACATGTCCATAAAATGTGATCTATGTGTAATCATCATACACATGCCTTCAGACAGGGGAGAGAAGTGACTTGCTAATTAAGTTTTACAATCCAACGGTTGTGAGAAAGATAAAAACATGTCCCCGGTCAATCCATTACAAAGAGAACAGAACATCTGACCTTTTCATCCTGCCTTCCGTTTGCACTCGCTAGATCCATAACCTTTTCCAGCTGGAACGGAAAGTTCAATTAAGTTTTGTTGGCTCAGAAAACTGCCCATGTCCTGGAGAGTAGATTAGGCACTCAGGGGCTGCAATTATCCATCTGGTGCCACTTCAGCTATAATATCTATATATTTATATACATATTGCCATCGCTTGCAAGGATAAACACTCTGCTGAGTTGCTCAGGGTCACAAGCCTTACCACTAGGGGCTCTACTGAACCCCAGGATCCAAGCCACTAAGCTCCACGCAGGATAAACCCAATGTCAATGGAGTTTCTGCCACTCAAATCTTCAGAGGGAATGTGTCCAAGTGGAAAAGATTCATCACATACCATGAAACCTCTCAGGTTTACGTCTGTGTAAATCCATTGATTTATGGATCTGCACTTCCCCGCTTTCTGGGTGAGGCATACAGAACCTTTAGAAATAATTTAATCTCTGTTGAGAAAGAAATTATATACACACACACACATATATTATATAATTAACACTTCTGAGGACAAAGTGCTTGGCCCTGGCAAATTATTCATGCAATTACATCAAAGATGAGGCACTGACAGCAACCAAGGCATCAATCCTCTGACTGATCAATAATGCCTGCAGAACACGCAATCAGACCTAATCGGACTCACATAGCCTCGGGATGAGAGAACATCTGAGACCTTCTCCACACACAGGAGGGCTGCAGCTTCAAGGGCTTGTCTGAAAGTCTGCTGAGCAGATTTTTCCCTTTGGGGCCATTTCCATCCTGTTTGCAGACCTGCAACTCTCTCTAAAAGGGGAGCAAACACGCCTTAGATCATCGCACCTAAGTTAAGTGGGCTCCTTAAGAAAGTGGATGCAGCATCCATACTTGTTCATTGCAAACCACAAAGCCCAGTGGGCAATGCAAGTTGTTACACAAGGCTCTGCCTTTACCAGAATTTTATAAAAAATCAGCATGATTTTGCCTTATCTACTGGATGCTAAGGCTAGCAAACAAGCAGGTATTTGTGTTACAAGTCAGTCTACCACGGTGCAGGCTTCTGGTGTATTTCAGATGAATACTTTTTTAACTCTGTAGCATGAGAACATAGATTGCTCTGCTCAAAATAACAGAAGACTGCCCAAAATAACAAAAGACTGCTTCACCCCATCATCCTCACCAAAGAAGAAATGCTGGGCTTCCTGCTTCAGAAGTTCCCAGATTTGGGAGATGTTTCTGAGCTCCATCAGGAGTTTTACTCCAGAGGCTGGTGAGCACAGCTTCCACAGCTCCTGCAGTTGCAGAACGTGGACACACCTGCCTCCGTCTGCCCTAGTGCTAGACGTAGGAACTCTCATCACATGTCGTGGACAGCAATCTCTTAATGACCTCTCTGTTAGCATTACAGCAACAGTTTTGCTCAAGCAGACTGGCTGCTCTGAGCACCAGCTCGCTACTGCTAAAGCAAAGTCTGTTTCTCTCCAGAGAAAATGCTGAGACAAGTTTAGGAAATGTCAGTGATTCCCCCCTACCCTTACTTGCTGGTTTGCAGTTTTCCTGGGGAAATGAAAACCATGAGAGGTCCCTCGCTTGTGGGTTTACAGTGCCTACTGAGATCCCTATGAACCTTGCTTAATCTACTCCAAAAGATGCTTCTTCCACCCAACACTCTGATGACCACCTCCACCTTGCTTCCTGCATCCCTCAATTTGTTCTCTTTTTTTTTTTTTTTTTCCACCTCACTGTTCCTATAACGTATAAAAAAAACTTATAAGCTCCATCCTGAAATAATCCAGTAGTGAGAAACTGGCTACGTTATGGACCAGGAAGGGTCAAGACAGTTGTTTTATTTCTATCTCCCAGAGCAGTGCTTGCTGCCCATTGCCCACCACCTGCTTGGTGGCACAGCTGCCACCCAGATGCACCTCCATTTCACCACGGGGCAGGGAAGGATCCCACCCTGGCCCAGCCACACCTCCCACAGCCTCACCACCACCATGGGCTGAGTCTGCAAATCTTTGGAAACCTCCTGCCTTTCCCCCACCGGTTCCTGCGCTGCGCCTCATTAGCTGCTCAGCTCCCTTCAGCTGGGAGACAGGAATCTGGCAGGAAGGTGTAAACAGCCAGTTTAATTGGGTGTTTAGAACAAAAGCAGCAGTGGCAGTGCTGTCATTTTCGAGCTAGCTTACAAACGGGCAGTTTGAAAATAATTTCCTCCCATCTGCACAGAGTTAAATCTCCCAACACTTGTGAGCAAGGCTCTCTCTGAACATGGGAGAAGCAAACAAACAAAGTGATGCCTTCTCAGAGCGTGAAGCTGTGTTTCTGTCCTGGCTTATATCCGGTCCTGTGCAAACATTTATCATCTGCCTTCAGGCTCTGCAAGTTTGGGACTACCCTTGTTTTTCTCCCTACCTGTCTGGCCCCCATGTGTGAATGAAAAAGGCACATCTTTACCTTCCATCATCTTCCTCGTTGTGACTTTATAAGCCTGAGCAGTGAACGTCATGTGCCAAAAATGTCCAGATGTGATGACAACAGACAGACCTGCAGCCACAGCATGTCATGTCTGGGAATGAAGATGCATTCTCTCTTCTTCATGAAATCTCCTACAATTATCCATTCCCAAGAAAGAAGGCTATTTGTTTAGTATTTTTCATTCTGGTGGTCTGTGCTTAAACTCTGTCTCTGAAAGGAAGGAAAAGAAGGAGGGGGAAAAAAAAAAAAACCACTAAGAACTGTCCAGAGGTGTCCTGGCTGCACCTATGAACTCAGATGTGGATTTATTTGTGTTGCTTAGAAACCTTCATCTGTGGCCTGGCTGGTCCCTTCATGTTTATTTAAAATCACATCTAATAGAAAAAGGCACAGCCATAAGGCTGGAGAGTGAAAGTTTACCAGGGTCACTGGTTCTGCACCTGAACCATTTCTCTGATCTCTCCTCCCAGGCCAAACAAATCATTTCCATACAAATGGGATCCTGATGGCCAAAACCCAGGACTGTAGCCCAGGTATCTCCCACCCAAGGTTTGACCCCTGCCCCATAAAAACAATGTGTGAATGTGATGGGAGTGGCTGACAAGCATCTTAATTACCCTAAAAATGCCCCTTTTTTTTTCCTCCCTACTTGGAAATTGTGTCCAAAGGGAAGGAAGATGCGGAAATACGCAGATTTTAATGAAGCTGGCAAATATCCTGAAGTCCTGGACAAATGGCTACAGCACGTGTGGATCAACCAGACCCGCCCTGGCCCAGGGAGCCCACGGTTCTTGGAGTGCATCAGGCTTGCTGTGTGTGCTGTCCAGGTAAATCTGTCCGTGGCTGCCTTCTCGGGCACCTTCAGAGCCTTCAGGTAGACATGTGTGGCTGAGCTGTTTCTGGCATGTTGGAGGTGCACACGTCTACACATGTTCCTTTGCTGCTGCTGTAAATTTGCACGTGACATGCACAAACTTTGTTATCACGCTCTGGGCACTATGTGATAGATGACAGAGTTTTGTAGAATGAACTCACACACTTTGTTTTTGTTTGTCCTTTGTTTTTTATTTTATTTTATTTTATTTTATTTTATTTTATTTTATTTTATTTTATTTTATTTTATTTTTTTTATTTTTATTTTTATTTTTATTTTATTTTATTCTTTTTTTTCCCCCAGTTTCTTTCTTTTTATACTGAAACCGTATTCAGTATACCAGGTATGGATCTTAGTCTAGAATAGACTGTACCCTTATTTTGGGGATTTAATCCCCTTCTAGACTAAAACTGCAAGGAGATTATTACTACTAAAATATCTCCTAGAAAAAGATCCAGGGTTTCAGTCCCATGCTGTTAACAAGGCCATGGAGCGCTGAAGTCTTGGTCCACATTTGATTTCCACCCCAGTTTGACAGTGGCATAATTTACATTTAAGCACAAAACCAGAATCCTAACTGTCCTCTTTTCTTTTGATGAAATAAAAATGATCTAGAACCAACAAACTGAAATGTAGCAAATTCTGAATGTAATGGATTCATAAATTTCAAACATAAGACAACCGTGATTTACTGCTCTGCCTCGTTGTATAACCAGGGCCATAGATTTCTTCCACTTACTGGTTTCTGCATGAACCTCAATTGAGTTACGGTTTAAGCAGGGACATGCAGTCTTTAACACCAGTCTCAGGACAAGCAATCTAACCACATTTCCTGAAAAGGGTTTTCCAGTGATTCATCACTTTCACTGGGAACCAGTTGACACCTTAATTCAGCTTTGAACTTCTCTAACTCCACTTTTGATTGAAGTTCGGATCTCTACAGAGAGGCAGACAGAAAGTGAAGAAAAGGAAATAGTGTGTTGTCTCTCTGTCTTTTTGCATATCTCATTTCCCATCAGAGGATGATAATGCAACAGCTGAAATGCTGAAATGAAAGGCTGTTTGGAGGATCTATTTAGCATAGCCAAAAGCAGAACTTACAAGGAATTTCATGAGTCTGATTCTGCTGACAGTGCCTGCCTGCATCAGAGCTCTGCAGCATCCCACTGGAAAGGAAACAAACTTTCAGTGTACTGGAACCACACCTTTGATATTTTTGAAGTTCACTGCCTATAAATAAGGCTTCTTTAACTGAAAGTCTCATCACAAATCACAGCCACGAGGGCTTAGAGCGCTGTCTAATTTTTCAGCTTCCTGCACTGGGACTTGATTGTTTTCCATGGCCTTTTGTGCTCTTAGTTTATGAAAAATCAATACTTTAATATAGAAAACGAATCCCCCAGCTCGCTATTTAGGGCAGTGTTACCTCCAGCTCTGTCGCTCCTGCTATTCTGCTCACTGCGCTCCAAGACTCTGGCACGTGTTAACCCAGCAGGATGGGATCCCCTTGCTCTGGCAGCATCGGGCATAGGACGTGCGTGGAAAGGCGCCGCGTCACCTTCAGCAAGGAGCTTGTTCCCTCCTCTGAGCTTCTGTGACATGGATTTTGAATAATAAAAAGGGTGGAATTTGCACAGACACCAACTGCTACTTAGTGCTGTGTGGGTAACTGGGAATTTTCTGATTTAATAATTTTTCCTTCCTTTACCTGACTGGGAGGCAAAGAACTGTTAAGATAAAGGGGAAAACTACTTTTTTTTTTTTTTCCTAATTTTGAAACAAACAAACAAACAAAACAAAAAAGGAAAGAGATGGCTTTCAGAAAATAAGGCTTTCTGTATTTATTTAGACATTCACAGGAGAAAAAAAACAGGTTTGAGACATTGTACATTCTTACTAAATGCAAACTCAAGATTCAAAGGAAAAGAGTTTGAAAATAACATACTACAACAGATCGATTTTATCTGTGCTTTGGGTTTGGTTCCCTGGACTTCTACAGGGAGGAGGGAGGGAAGAAAGCAGGGAAGGGTCATCCTGCAGCTGTCCGGCTGGGGCAGTGGCGCGGCCACCATCATCACACAGGGCTCTGTGCTTCCTCCTCTCACACCATTTCTAGAGGAACAGGGGCTGTGGCAAAGCCCATCACTGAGAGCTACTGGGTACCAATCCTCCAGCTGAGGACAGGAGGACCTCACGTTGGTGTAAATCAGTTTGCTTTTCCCTAGGGCATCACTAAAGCAAGTCTTTCCTTTCCTCCAACACTTCCCTTGCTTTTTCTTTTCAAACACAGGCCAACTTGGTGCTGAGAAGTGTTGTCTTTTCCTTGCTTCTCCTCCCCCACAACAAAGGGGGAAGGAGGAACACACAAGGCTCATCTAATTAAAAAAGCAGAAACATGTCATGCTGGCTTCTCCTGTCCCTCAAGCTTCAAACCCAGTGGCTGTTCACCCCCCTGCCATCCCCAGAAATCCCCCTAAAACAAAACCAAAGGAGCTGGGAATAAGTGGTCTCTGCAGGCAGGTAAGCAGCTCGGTGTGCAGGGAGTTATTTTTGGCTGGGTATGAAGCGCCACGTGACACAATCTGCACAAAATGCCAAGCAGTCAAAGCCGGAGCCGCGTGCTCCTAACCTCTTGCACTGAGGTAAAAATAAACCTTAATAAAAGGGCTGAGGAGGCTTAATGGGAAGTGGAAATGCAAAAAGAAAAAGAAAAAAAAATCTCCGTCAGGATGAGTCTCCGCAGAGATGAGGGGACACAATGGGATGTCTGTGCATTGGCTTCCACTGTGGCTGTCTTTCCATTGCAGGAGCTCAGACCCCAGGCGGGGGCTATGGCAGGTTATCTGCCTGCCCTGGGAGAATTTGGAAGCGTTTGGTACCCGCTGAACACTGAGCAGGATGAGAGTGCCCACAAAGGGCAGCCATGAAGACAAAGTGGCTCATTCCCCATTCCCAGCATTGGCGCTGGTTTTGCTAAAGACCATTAACTATTTGTTTTCCTGCCCCTTGTTCCACAGCTTCACTTCCAAGAGTATGATTTTAATGACAATGGAAAGATGTTATGCAAAAGATGGGCACGTCAACCCCTGCGGTGGTGTCCTATGTCTTCAGTGCACAAACCTCAGCCTGCAAATAATAAGCATCTCATGTTTGATGTGAGGATGCTTACAAGTTAATTCAGGCTCAGAAATCATCCTACAAAACCTGTTCGAACACTTTGAAAACCTTAGTAGGGGTTTCCATCTCTTGTTCTGCAATTTCAGACACCATATAGTTAGTCCATCATGCTGTCTTCACTTTACCATGATCTTCTCATGGGGATGTCTATCTCAAAAATCTGGAGTGGTTTATGAGACAGCTTTGCTGCCCTTCATGTTCTCGCTTCCATCTCACTCTCCATTTTCTTATATTTGGCCAGATTTATTTATTATGTTTTGTCAAAGCCTTGCACAAAATGCCTGGCTATGAAAGGAAAAACAGCTCCACCACCCAACAACCCCGAACTCCAACACCGCAGGAGGTCTCTACAGCAGAATTATCTTTAAAACAAAGGGAATACTAAACCAGTGCATCTTCCTAGCCATGACACACTTCCCCCTGTATTTATGTATACATCTGTCCCAAGGAGTGCTGAGCAGAGCTAATCAGCCAGAGGGTGGAAGTCCTCCTGGAGGGGCTGTGGATGTCTGATACGAGCAGCACTGCAGTGCTGGAGAGCACGCCGTCCTCCCGCGGTTCCCTATCAAAGCAAGATTAACTCTGCCTGCTGGCCTGGGACTGGGGCTGTTGTCAGGGGTCCTGGAGGGTCAGGCCGCTCGCATTTTCCATTTGCCTGACAAATGAGGGCTCCCGAAGGCAGTTTCTGTAGGCGGTGCTGCCAACACAGAGCAGACCCTGGCTGGCCCATGTCCCAGCTCGGGTCCTTGGCTTTCCGCTGCCACCTCCCCTGTCCAGGCACCGAGCAGCCCCAGGCTCTGAGAAGCAGCACCATGATTGATGTGTTGCAGAATGGATTTTAGAGGGGCCTCAGTAGGTAGCGTGTATAGGCTGGAGATGCTGGTGACCTGAATCAGAGCACAGCCCTCCTGCATCCTGCGGCTCTTGCTCGTACAGCAGTGATGCTTAAAGTGTGGGACCCAGGAACAAGAGACACAGCCCTGGCACCAAGATGGGGAGGAAGAAAGGCTCCATGGTTTGAGGCTGGAAACTGCTCAAAGTAAAAGATGCAAATACTCTGGATGCTGTAGGGCTCTGCAGCTCCTCCCCTGAATGGTAACTTCCTACCATGTCCAGTCAGCTACCAGACTGACCAAATGTCTCCAGGCTGGAGGGGACAGAAAGAGGCTGTGCCATGGCTCTGGGAAGCCCTGAGCTCCCCTGCCCCATGGAGAGAGAGAGGTGAGGGGGAAAGGTGAGATAAAAGTATTTTTACCCCAAGTTAAGTCTCCTCTTGGGCTGTGCAAATGTTACCAGGGAGTGCTAGTGGAAGGGGATGCAAACCTTTCCCCAGCAGGAAAATGAGGTTCGGAAATCAGTGAGCACAGGGTCCTGAGGGGTCCCGAAGTGCACATGGCTCTACCCAGGGCTGGCCCAAGAGCCCTGGGAGGAGGAAGACTTTGTTGGTGTCACGTTTTAAGGTCACAAGGGATTTATTCTGCTTTTATATCTGCAGGCAATATTTTTTAAACGAAACTAAGACAGGAAGGGAAAAATATCCAGTGAGAAATAATAATTAAAAAGTCCCAGAGCAGAGACAGAGCAGGGAGTGCAGGCAGTCTGACAGTTTCAATTTTCGCTTAGACAGGACTTCTTGGGACTGATCACCTTCTCCTTGTGCTGACAAGCATCCTTTCAGTGCTGCAAATCCCATAGCCAGCAGCTGCCACTCACCCTCCTGCTCTCACCCCAATGCCAGTGAGGCCCTACAGGGTGGGAACGGTGACAGCATGGTCCCATGCTGGGGAACACCTCAAGGTGGTGTGAGACAGGAGTGAAACAGCCAGCGTCATCTGAAGCAGAACTGATGCTTTCACATTTAGTTAACATGTCCATCTGAGCAGGGCTGGGTTGGACTGGAGTCACCAGAGGTCCCTTCCCACGGGGCTGCTTCTGAGGAAGGAAAGCCTGGAGGAGATACTGAGATGGAGGAGACATCACCAGGTCATGGTGCTTGTGCAAAATGATTAAATAGAAAAGGTGGGCCATGGTGACACAGACAAAAAGGAGGGCTTGGTATTGAAAGTGCTGGACCCAGGCATCCTCCCTGTTTCTCTCTGCACCGTTAGCATCAGGATGGATGAACGCTGAGCAGTGCCACCGCAAGGGAATCTTTAAAGATTTAACCTCTCACGTTAAGGAGTGTTGGCAATGCTATTACTGGAGTGGGAGAGAAACAGAAAAAGTGAAGAAGCTGATACCAAGCCCCAGGAACTCTAACTTCACCCTCAGCTCAAGTGCCCAATGTTTTAGCCATGGCTTTACCTCGCTTCCCCTGACGCTGCCTCCCAGTTTGTTAACATTCACAGATAAACCTGGGGGAGCTCGGGAAAAGTCAGGGATCAGAGAGGGGGCGAACTCAGAACCGGAGATGGACCTGACCCAACCCCCTGGGTCAGAGCAGGACTTCACTAAAGGACAAGTGTGTGGGGAGGGGTGGTGCTGTGAATTTTGCAGCTCAGGCCAATCTATAATTCATTATGTATCTCTGGTATTTCTAAGAAGGCTACAGCTGTGATATTTAAATGCCAGACCTTTGTGCATCTTTAGCCTCATACTTCTGTTGTTTTTGAGGAGCTGAAAGAAATTTTACTCCAGATGAAACTGCAGAGAGAGAAAGTGCTGGCAGCATCCTGGGTAGGCTTGTTTCTTGTCGTTTTAGCATCCAGGACATTTTGAATTAATAAGCCTGAAGCTCAGAGCCATCTGATGGCTGGTTCACCCTTAATTTCAAGGTGGGGCTTCACTCTTAAAGAAAACTAAGCCTGCTCCAGCCATAACCAAACTTTGTGATTTCTATGGGTTATGATTTCTACTTTTTTTTTTTTTTTCCTATGGATGAACAAACCAAAGAGGCAAGAATTGATATCCCCAACTGAGCAGACGAGACTTCTGCAATAAACAGCATGAACCGGTGTAAGGGGAAAAAACAGACGCAGAGCCAGGGCAGGTGGTGGTGGTGAGGGATAAGCTAGATGGCAAGAAGTGTTTCAAACACACGGGGATCAAGAGGCCTGCAAAGGTGTTAGCCAGGTCCCCGCGAAACAGCAAGGATGAGGCTGCTGTGGGAGAGGCTGCAAACACAGACACTGAACTACCTGCCTGCTCCGGGCTGTGTTTCCTCCTGAAACACCTCACACCCAGCAAAATTACAGCAAGAAATGCCCCTGAGATGTATCAAGAGGGTAAAGGAAAGTGTGGTTGAAGGCAAAGCAATGACTCCGGGGAACCAGGCTGAGTCTGCACCTTCCCCTTTGCTTCACAGCACAGGGCACAAGCTGCAGCGCTGCTCCTCAGCTGCTGGCAGGGGATGCAGGCAGGGCTGCTGCCTCCTGCCTTGCTCCGTGCCAGCTCCGGCCCCTGCCCAGGGCAGATTTTGTCCTTTCCCTGACTCTGTATGGCTGCACAAATAGACAACAGGCACGGAATTGCACATGCAGTCCTCAGATCCCATCTAGAAATGAAAAGTAGTCTTTTCTGCCTCTCACTCCTTGTCAGGTTTCTCATAGAAATTTGTGAGCACGCTGGGGGCTGATAATTTTTTTTATATTAAAAATATGCATATATGCAACAATTAATGGAAATTCTTCAGAGAAAAGCTTGAGCAATATATTCATTGACACTTAACCTCCTCCTCCCCCTGCAATCAAAGTCTTTTAAATAGAAATTGCATCAAATTTGATTCCGTTTTGGCAGTTGTATCTTTTGAAAGGGAAAAAAAATAATATAAGAGGGAAAAAAATTCTAAAGTAAAACAGACTGTGACAAAGCAATATGTATCTGCAGAGGCAAAGAAAAACCTTCTAAAAACCAGTCCTGTGGAGCCCTAGAATTAAGATGTCAAAGGAAAGAACACAAGGAAAGGAGTGGAAGAGGGAAAGAAAAATATCAGGAGAAATACCAATGGGGTTAAAATACAGTGATAATGTCCTTCATAATGCCCCAAGCCACAGTCCTGTTATAACCTAATTAGCATCAGGCACAGCTGACGGAGGGCTGGGGGCCGGCACAAAGCCGCGGTGCTGCGGGAGGCGAGGCGAGTGATTCAGTAATTGATGCTTTTCCTTCAGATGCAGCATTAAGCAAACAGTTGCAGCAGGGTACGAGGCAGAGACGGGCTGAACAGGGAAAGGACCTGCTTTTCAGAAGAAAAAGTGTGGCAAAAAGCTACATTCAGTCGAGACAGGGCACCTGGTTCACCTGGAGAGGGGCTGTGTTTTATTAGCCAGGGCTGCTCTGCTGAACCTTTGGGGTAATCCCCTCTTCCTTGGTACAAAAGCAGCTTGTGTGAGCAAGCACGACATCCCTGCTTTTTGTATTTTGGTTCAGACACCTGCCACAAGCCTCAGCCGAAGTCAGCACAAGCTGACTTGGAGTGCTTGCCAGGGGGCCAGAGCATGAGCATCCCTCAGCTCCTGGGCCAGGAGCCATCTCTGCCGTGCAGTGCTCCCACCACGGGACACGTGCTGCACTTCTCCGCACATACAGCAGCTTTTTGGAAGGTGCTGGGCATCTTCCCCAGCCTATCTATCTCCCTCCAGGGCCTGTAAAGCACCTTTGGGCCCCGAAGGAATGAGAAGCTCCGTGAGATGTTTTTATCATTGTTAATGGGAACACTTGTATTTAGAGGGAGATGGAGAGGAGATTTGGGAAGCGTGAGACCTGTAAGTCGTGGTTCCAGCAGCGGGGGGTTATAGATGCTGGCTCCGCTAATCAGCAACAGAAGAGGGAAGCCACCTAGGGAACTGCGATTTAATTAAAGATAGCTGCCAGGGATTCAGAAAGGAAAAAAAAAAAAAGAAAAGAAAAACAAGCCTAAAAACCATTTGAAGGAGCACACGAAAAGAAAAGATGCCAAGACCAAAGAGGAGAATGCTGTTAACTTTGGCAGGAGGAAAGCTGTGAATAGGTATCAAGATCCCTCTGCTGAGTGTGTTGTCCCAACCATTGGGATGGAAAATGGTGGCATATCTGTGCAGGGAACACAACTGGAACGAGACACCAGCTTACGTGTGAATGCAAAGTCTGGGCAAGCGCTGGCAGACACAAGGTGGGCAGGGAACCCATGTCAGCTCCCCATGCAGAGAGAAAATGGAAAAGTTTAACCAGAGCCCAGCACTAGTTTCCTCCTGACAGCACCTGTATGGGAGAAGGGCTGTTGGCACTGAAGCAGTTCTGCAGCCATCAAGCTCAGAGGTACACTGAGCATGGGCCCACTGTGGGCTGGGGATGGAAAGATGACATCTGGTTGTTTTTTCTCTTGCTGTCCAGGGAAGGCACGTCTGAGGGCAAGATTTTTTAAGTGCAGAAGGTAAAATCCATCAATGTCAGAAACAAAGGAGAGGTCAGAGTAATGCTCCGTGGAGTAGGGCTTCAAGCTATTTCTTCCAACCTTAGAAAATAAATCTAAAAGCTGAAGAAGTTATGTGCTATACACATATATTACCCGGGAAAATCCCAGGAAAGGATGAGTTCTTTCTTTGTCTGCTATAATTTTGTCTTCTTCCTTTCTTCCTTTCTTTCTCTCTCTCTCTCTCTCTCTTTCTCTCTTTCTTCTTTTTCTTTGCCACCCCTAGATATTTGCATGTGTGGTTAGGATCTAGGGAACATTTTTTCTATGTATTTGCTGTACAAACAGAACCAAAATTCCTGAAAGATATCATACCAGGCCATTAAAATTTGAAAAGGCTCTTAAAGGAATTTTCTTAACAGCTGCAAACTCCAGGCCCCTGTGAGCTGGCCAGGAGGGCTGCTCGGTGTTTTCAGGCAGGTGCCCAAACACAGAAAGCTTTTGCTTGGTTGCCAGAACAGGGACAATGTACATATTTTGGTCACCTTATTTTATAAAGAATATTAGAAAGAGCAAGACCACGCAACAAAGTGTGAAGAGCATGACATCAGCAATTGGAGAGCTCAGCTTTCTCAAAATGTGAAAGAAATGAGGTCTACCTGGAAGAAAGGAGGACATGGGCAGATCAGGCAAGGAAATAAAGAGGCAGAGTAGACACACTATTAGTATCTTTAAGTGTTCGTGTGGGAGAGGTGGCTTCACCTTGAGCTTGCTTGCTAAACCATGATTTCATTTCAGTTATGAAGATCCTTCCAGGACATTGGACTTCCCAAATGCTTGGGACCCATGGGACCTGGATTTTAGATTATTGTTCCACTAGATGTTTTTGAACATCTCTTCCCTCCCAGGACAGCATCCCTCCCCCCTCTAAACCCATCACCTATTATAAGGCTTCAGTGCTTTGAGAATCTCCAAGGGAAGCCAAAGATGTGGAGCAGTAGCTTCTTTCCTTAGCAATCATTTATGTTATCAGTCATCCCCTAAATCCCAGCAAAAACAAGCACCTACAGGGGCAGAAGCATGCACGATGCCAACGCTGCGCTCTTGGCAGGTTAGATGTACTGCTTCATTTTAATTCTGGGCTCTGGGCAATATTAATTTTTTAAAGCAAGGTTAGATCTCAAACATTTGTCAAAGGCATCACTTGTGAAGCTGAGATCCATCTCCTTCCTCTTGCCACTCCCTTTTTCTACCTTTTTTTTTTCTCTCCTGCTTCCGTTGTCTAAAATGCCTCTAGCCTGCCCCAGAAATCAGAGCTCTCCTGTTTGCCTCCCCCCTTGGCTAAACCATCAGTCACTATTGATCATCCTCTGCCATAGAGTAGGAGATGACTTTTTCAGAGTCCTGGAAATGCTTCGGTGCTGACTATTGCAGAGGCAGCTACCTCCTCACCACCAGGAGCACAGGAGCTGGTGTCAGCATCTCACACCATGTGTGAGATACCACCTGGAGTCAGCCTCTGGGGGAAGAAGCAGAGCTGGAGGGACCATAATGCATGGTCCCTGCTGGGAGAGAACCCAGGGTGCTATCTCTGGGGGATCAACCTTCAGAAGCAGACTGGTAAAAATAATTTTCATGAGCACTACCAAAAGGTTGTTGATGACTTTTTGTTTGTTTTGTTTCTGTTTTCTTTCTTTCTTTCTTTCTCTCTCTTTTTTTTTTTTTTTTCCTCTCTACCTTAAAGGGAGAATAAATTAAGAGTTTATCTGTAATTTTCTCAGCAGGACAACTGCATTGAAGTGCCAGGCAGGATCCCCCATTGTACAAATCAATGTGTTTTACCACAAGCTTGGGCCTTCTGGTAATAAACTAAACAAGAGCTGCAGCTTTCTTCATGGATGTAATCAGCAAACAGGTGAGCACAGGAGCTTTCCTCGTACTATGGGGGGAGGCAGTTAATTTGACCTGGAGTGAGGATTTAGTCTCTCCTGCAGCGGAGCTGTTTCTGCAGTTATCTCTCCAAGTCCAGCCTCTGTGGCTTTCTGTCTTATTTCCAGTCCAGACATGCTTTGGAAACCATTACCATATTCATAAAGCTACCTGGACTCACAGAGCATGCATGAAAGGGTTAGAAAGACCTATCTATTTTACCAGCTGTGCAGCTAGCAACTGTAAGTGAGAAAAGGAAGAGAAGGAGGAAGAAAAAGAGGTTATTCAGCATTTGCTCTGTAGGAAAAGTGTGCATGGGCTTTCAAATCTATCCCATCCATTAATACAAGAAAGCAGAACTACTCATCTTGGCCAGACAAATCTGCCCTTGAGGGCAGGTAGCAGGAGACCACGTGCCCCTGTGTGGTTTTACTGCAGTGCTAGGGCAAATTTCCAAGAGAATGCCTTCCATGAGCAATGTTTTCTTGCATTATAGGGCAGACAAGTGGAGAACATGGGTTACAGATAAGGAGATTTGAGATACAGGAAGCAGGAGGTATCTTTGTTGCAGGTTCTAATTCTAGGCTCAGACATGGGTTTAATACGTGATTTTAGCCAAGCAAGAGGATTGTGATGGTTATAACACAAGCACATGTTCTTTACTAGATAATAAACATTGGTAAGAGGACTTAAATCCTTGGACAGGAGATGTCCAGGATCTAAAAAGCATGATCACAGCTGATCTAAATGAAAGGTTCCTGGTATGTTATCTCTGTTATCTCTGTTATCACTCATCTAATCCTTCAGAGGTCTACTAATGCTGAAGACTATGGTAAACAGTAGTCTTGAATAAAAATGTATGAATTAAATGAAATTGTATCTTATCACTATAATGTATTATTGCAAAGAGTCCATCACTTGGCCTAGGGTTCCAAGTACTTATTATTCCGCAGCAAGGACTTTTGGGGAGTGTGTCTCATTGGGGAAGCCTGCAGGGGATTCCCACTCCTCCCAAGTTCATATGCTCAGGTTTTAACTAGATCATCTCTTTCCACTGCCGGGAATATACTGTTTCATCTCTGTCTTTGAAGAGAAGAATATAGAGTGATTATAAATGTTGTCCTTCACATTAGGTGGGAGAAGCAGCTATAGAAGCCATGGGGATGGTTTGCTGTACAAAGAGGTCATATTTACTAAGCATTTAGTGGGCCTGAGAAGTATGGGCTAAAAAAATCACTGCAAAGGTTAGGAAAAAAATCTTCAGGCTTTTTGGACTTGTCTCATGTAGTAGTACAGACACGAGGAAGATAACACTGAGAAGTGAATCGCTTGCTCCGGTGAGAGCGGATCATCAGCTACTTACACCCTATATAAGAAAAAAATTATATTGATCCAGAGTTCCCACATCTATGATCTACATCCTTGTGTTTCCCCTAAGGAAAATTTATGGCTCCCCATCAGCAATAAATCAGGAGACCAAATTTCCTGCTCCTTCTCAGACAGATACACCGTTGTACAACATGAGAGAAAGCCCCCAAAGTGTGGAGGATATGAAGGTTTAACACACAGGCAAGTCTGGATAGCGGTTCAGAACAAGCAGAAGAAAGACAGATCAGCTTCCAGTGTGATGGAAAATAGCAAGCTCTTCATTATATTTAATGCATTCGCTAACTGTATTTCTGTAGTATGCTAATGTATAAATAGATACATATTTATACTAATATTTATAAACATATGTATAAATATGTCTTTGTAAATATATATTTATTAAATGAAATAAATACATATTTATAGGGGAATATTTAATGCATTTAATAAACATACACAACTTGCTGCCATGCTGGAGGATAAAACAAGGCAAAGAGAATTTGAAGTTAACCTCAGTAAAAAATAACCTTAGATTGACACTTTCTTCCTAATGGATCCCAAAGCTCTGTTTTACTCTAATTTGCACACTGGTGAGAGATTTGGTTCTGATGTGCAGCAGCCTCTGAGATGAGATACAGTAATTGTGTAACTGGAATGGCAGCACCGCAGCTGAGTGCAGGAAGTAAAATACTTTTTTATTTTTAAAAATTAAATTTAAATTTAAATATTTAATAATTTAATAATTTATTTAATAATATTAATATTAATAATTTAATATTTAATAATTTAAAAATTTTATTAAAAATACTATTTTATTTCCAGTGAAACTTGGACAAAGTCCTCAGCTTGGGCAAAAAATATTCTTAATTTATTGTGAGGAAAGTCCTACCCGCAGTATCCAGCTGAGAGGATGTCTGTATTAAAGGTCTGTATACGGGGGATACATAAGCTTTCTAAGTTACACAACAGCAGGTTGGAGGTCGATGAGGACTACAAAGCCCCTAAAAAAAAAAAAAAAAGTAGAATAAATTTGCCCACTCTGAGCAGTGTTCTGCTAGTTTAAAGTGAGCTGGGGTATGCTTACAGCAAAACTGCCTTGTAGCCACTGCATGTTAGAGGAGTTCGGAGGGGCTGGTGTTTGGCTTTGACCTCAGGGCTAATTTAGCTGTTTTGCAAAATGAAGAAATAGGAACCCAGGTCCTCCACTCCATTGTTATCGAGTCGACTGAGTGACATGAAGGTAAAGCTGGCGTGAATGAAAACTGAGATCTCTAATGAAGAGGAACCACTAGGAGCTTTCTTATCCTCACAGGAGATGACAAGGTGATGACCGCTCAAAAGAGACTGACACAAGAGGATGGAGAGCATTGTGTCCTGAGTTTTTTTCACAGATTTGTCCTGGAAACAACAGAAGGTGATATTTACTGCAAGAATTCAGCCCTGGGATAATATCCCTTGGGACACACAGGTGTCCTGATTTCTCCTATGTGCTTCCGTGCAGAAGGATTTCTCTAAAACTTGATGACAGAGATAAGTCTGGGACCATTCCCTGTGTGATGTGCACAAGTCCCCTCCGGTGTGACACCCTCAGACACAGGCAGATAGTTCTGCATTGGTCATTTCCCACTCCTTCCCCACCAGCAGCAGGTTTCCTCCTTCCCCTTGCTGTTCCTCAGCTGCTGTCGATTCCTTTAGTCAAAACCTTGTCCGCAGCTTGGCCAGAGAGTTCAAAGCTGCTCCCAACATGAAACTGCTGCATTAACACCAGATCTTGACTTAATCTTGCCCAGGCACTTCCTCCTGGTCCCTCTCTCCATAGCGACTTCTCCTAATCCTGCTGTTATTTTTCCAGCCCTTCAGCTTGCCAGGCCTTTTTTCTCTTTCCCCAGAGGTTGCACTGAGCAGTTCGTAGCTGCAGACACAGGACTCGAGGCAAGAAGACAGACACGCACTTTACACGCCGGCCAACTCCAGAGACACAACTTTTTCTTCCTCTTTTAAAAACCTTCCTCCTTCAGAGGAGCGTCAGCTGATTTTAACACCCAGGGGACTCACGTATAATTGCCAAAGAGGGGGATGCAGCCAGCTTTGCTATTACCTTTGCCACAGGCAGGAAGCCATGCAGCCGGCTGCCTTTTGAGAGAGATCAGGTCATCTCCGCGCTGACTCAAAAGCAACCGACCCCTCTCTCATCACTTCGATTTAAATCACAGCTCCTCTCCCACTCCGAGGTCTCATTAATGCCCCCGGCCACTTGGTAGGAATAGTGGTAATGCAGTATCCTTGCCAGCCTGGGATTGTTATTTCCGTTATACTCAGCAGGAAAATGGAGCACTGCTTGGTTTAGTAACTGGATTAAAACAAACTGCAGCACAGGATTTGAACTCAGGCTCCTTACTTTTCAGCTGTGTGATTTAACCTAAGTCCATTTTCTGTCCCCGTGCAGGAGGAACATCATGGTATCAACATCTGTCTTCAGCGAGCACTGCTCTGGGCCTGTTTCGCATTCTGGATGGAGCTGTGAATGAACACTTTTCAAATGCTATAAATATTTTATGAATTTCTATCCACTTACTCTAATGGGGATTGTAAAAGCATTTAACCATATTACACCCAATCTCTCAGACATGGCGTTATTTCAACAGAGCTATTTTATTTGAAGCAACTGGCAGAGTTGCTGTAATTTTCTTTAAATATATATATATATGTATAATATATAATACATATATATCTCAAACAAGATGAAATCGGATACCAGGAAAGGGGAGGCAGCCATGGAAACACCATGTCTCAGGTCTGTCCCAATGAACTGGGAGGGTTTCATTTGATGAGTTTTGCATGACTGCGTGCAGGCTTCTTATGTGCCTCTGTTTTTATGGACTGGGCTGAGACTTGAGCCAACCTCTTCCTCCCACCTTTGCTTTGGCAGCAAGGGGGATGGATGTGCCACAGCTCCAGGACAGCTGCCCCAGCCCTCAGATCCACGTAGCTGCCTCAGGTCAGTGGTACCTCACCCAGCAGAGGATAATGATGCCTCTTTCTTCTTCTCATACCTCTTCCATCCATTGTTTGTTCCAGCATTGCCCATATTTTTTAATAGCCCACCAAATTGCTTTTGACCATGTCACTGTTGGGTAAATGAATTTATGGTCTGCCAACCTGATTTATGAATGCCCGTTCTATTTAGAACAGGAGGACTGGTGTTTTTATACCTTCAGCCATGCGGGACAGGGAGCTGTTCTGATCAAAGAGGCACTGATTTTGCTGGCATGATTGATTCAAGCCAGAATTACAGCAGGATCACACTTGCACAATACAGTAATCGCAGGTCAGAGGCATCTTCTCCGATCAGAAACATCAAGTCTGAAGCCTGGGATGCTGGAAGATTTTACCCTTACTAATACCTCCTATTATCCCCAAAATAAAGCAGCTGTTCAGCCATGTCTGAGGACTTTGAAATCCATTGATGTTAAAACTATAACATACACCTTGCTTTTGCTGGTTGCATCTCCTGGGTCTCCACTGTTCACACACCAGAAAGAGCAGCTCTGCAGAGCTGCAGATATACCAGGTACCCTGTGCAGATGGACTAAGGGATCTCACAGGACTTGTGCAATCAGGGAGTCTAACTACCTTACTGTTTGTTATCATCAGCTATTAAAATACTGAACATCTCTGTTTCCAGACATCAAACATAATTTTATATAAAATTCCATATACAGTGGTTCAAATTCGTTTTTTTAAGATCTTTCCTATCAGTTACCTGTAAATCACAAATAAAGCATCATAGAGTTTTTTGTTTGTTTGTTTGTTTGTTTGTTTTTGGGCAAATAACACCAAAAAATTGTTTTTCCTCCCATGGAGTTGTTATTATTACTATTTTTGTGTGTGTGACAAATGCTACAATTTTCAGCCAAGCATTCTTCCCCTCTATGCCAATATCCAGCCAGGTTTTTACTAAGTCTTCTCTACATTGTGACTCCTAATCAAAGTCAAAGAAGTATAAAGTATAAGAAATTCAGAATTTCTCCTTCCATCTCTCCAGAAAGGAAGGTCACAAACTACAGGAACTTCTGGACCTATTCATCAAACTCTTGGAAGTCACAACTCCCAGATTAAAAGAACAGTGATTGATGATACCTTTTCCAGGGGTTACATTGGAAAAATGTGCTCCTTATAATGGAAAGAGAGAAGAAATTAGTTCTCCTATCTCTCTTGAGTCTTGGTGAAAGTGGAAAACTGGAGATAAGAGGCTAAATCCCAAAGCCTTTCCTCCAAAACCCTGCCCACTGAGGTTGAATTCTTTAATCATCTTCCTCCCTTTACACTTTCTCTACGTGCCCCTTGCCTAAGAGGGAGTCATTATATACCCATGGGTAGTGGTACCTTATCCCAGTTATTTTAGCTACATGAAAACAGGATGCTTTTAGCATAAACTTTAATTAACCCCCTTTGAGATTGCTGGAACACTAGCCCAGGACCAACAAAACTACCGTTCAAGTTTCACAGACATCCCCTCTGACTTTTAACAAAAAATGCAGTTTCCACATGCCTTAAATTTCCCACTTCCCTGTCACGCTTTGGTGTCATGAGGTGGCCAGGCGCTGCAATGATAAAATTTAGGGAAAGCAAGGAAATATTTGCCATATGACTCATGAACACCACATACCCCTCAGCGCACCTGTGTAAAGTCACCCTGCTGGAATTCATCAATCCAGCACGAGGAGCTGAGAGAAAAAGACAGCAGCTAAAAAAGAGTGGCCTGGATAAGTTGTATGCTCCCAGATATAACGGGGAGGTTTATAGCTGTGAAGGACTCCTCATTCCCAATCCCAGTGACAGGTTTGTTTTGACAGGGCTGTTTTGACAACGCTGAGAGAAGTGAGATCAAAAGACACTGATCTGCTAAAGGACTGGACCCACAAAGAAGGAGAGGACAAAGCCGTCAGGAGGCTGACATAAAGCCGGGGGCTGCAGCAAGCGTGCCATAATGGTTCCCCAGGAGGGCAGGTGACACCGAGACAAAGCAAATGCAAAAGATAGATAGACATTGTGGGCATAGAGTTTTTATTTTAGCTTTTCCCCCAAGCACGGGGATGTTTTCAAAACAAAATATGACTTTCGTTGTCAGGAAAAGCTGCTTCTAAATTCCTGCTCGCTGTTACTTGCTGGAGGCTCTGGAAGGCGGCGTGGCAGGGTGGAGGCTGTGGCTCCCACCCGCCTCTTGATGTGCTCAGGGAACATGGCTGGGACAGATCTGATCGGGGGGCACCGAGAGATCAGCTGTCAATAGGGCAGACTGTGGGGCCCTTGCCACACGGAAGTCTTGGTCCCTTGGGAAAAGCGTGGTGGTAGGGTTTGTACCCAGGGCTAGAAGAGAATCAAACTGGCTGTCCTTCCCCTGCTTTTACAGAGATGTTGTACTCCACACTATGGAAATCCCTTCCTCTGCCTCCAGGAAAATATGTAAATAAATGTGTTCCTATTAGAGACAAATACTGAATAATGAAAAACAGAGGAATTAAAAGCACAGTTTATCGAGCATTATGGTGACAGCTACGAGCATCTGCAGAGAGCGAAACCCATCCCTGTGGCCCCAGCCAGGTCTAGGTTGGCTCATGGGGACCTGGGGCAGAACCCCACCTCTTAGTAATATTGTTGAGGCATCCCTGCTTTAGATGTACCTGCCACTCACAGAAGAAATCCCTATACTTGCCATGTGCCTACGTGAAAGCCAAGACATGTGAAATATGAAAATGATCACAGCTTAGATGAAGGATGCCAAAGCTAGTCTGAGGAGTTCTGGGTGTTAGCCAACAAGTAGCTTGCAACACATAAGATGAACAATTATCCAAAGACAAATCAGTGCCATGCAATTTCTACTAAGACGTCAGGCTGTCATTTCTGCACTGGATAAACACCACCTGTATTATTACTTCAGGATAACAATGGCTTCTCTATTTCTACCACTTTACTAGGAAATCTTTGACATCTCCTTGGGGCTGTCTAGCCATCAGTTTGGGGTCATAATGGCTAGCGCAAAGACCTTACTTTTCACCCCAGTGTTTTCCTGCTGCCACTTATCTCCAGCAGCGTGTGTACCCCTGTGCTGGCTGTCACTCAGCCCCACAGCCTGGGCATCAGCCTAGGTCACCGTCCAAAGCCTCACACCCAGGCTATGCCTCTAGAAGCCTTTTCCCTTGTAACATCTCTAAATAGATGTGACCTTTCCTCTCCTGTCTTGCAGCCAAAGCTTTCGTCCAGCCTCTCACTTCACGTCTTGTAACGACTGCAGGGACTGCCCTGGAATTAATAAATACAGCCTGGCTCTGCTCCCACATCTTTGCAGGATACGGGTGCAGAGATCCCTTCCCCAGCCCACTGCTGTCAGTGTGTCATCCTTCCGCATCCTCTCCTCCGGTGGCACCTCTTCCCTATCACTTCAAACATATGTTGCACACACTTGCTATCTCAGTCCATCTTCACCCACCCTCTGCCTCATCTGTCACTCAGCTTGGAAAGGGTGCTTCTCACCTCCAACTGGCCCCCGGTGCCAGCCTTCCCTCGCCCACTGCTTCCATCTTCAAACGCGTTATCCTTGTGTTTATCCCATACTGCTCCTCATGCTCTCTTTAACATCTCCGAGGCTATCTTGTCACACCTCCCCAAATCCCATCCTAAATCAAACTCATCATCATGATGTCTGCAAAAAACCTGGCAGTTACCGTGCTGGCTCTGGTCTCTCACTCTGACCCACTTCATCTCTTTACTTCCGTACATTCCCATCTGTCTTATGCATTTCGTGCTTTATACCTAGACAGAAAGCTCTTTGAAACCATGTCTGATTTTCATTCTTTGTGTACAACAACTAACATATACACAACTCAGTCCCAGCTAAAGATGAGTAGTGACACAGAAATGACACAAGGTAATTGTGTGTCACTTTTCCTAAGTGGAAAAATACTACTTTAAATTTCTGTGAAATTGGATTCTCATTTGCCTTCACTTCACGGTCACAATTGCACCTATATAACATCCAAGACAGAGATCCTCCAGTCCTCACCAATGGCTCTGGGATGGTACTGGGACATGCAGTATTGCATAAGTATCTCTGTATCTGTGTGAATTTTTGCAGAAACACTGTTCTTTCCTGTTTATGGCTTGTAAGAAAAAGTACAGACTTAAGTCTGCTACGCAAGAGGAAAAATCTAGAAATAGATGGCAGGGGATGTGTCAGGGGCAAGCAAGAATAAATAGTAAGAAATTACCCTTGGATACTAGAACACATCATCCCATATTCCTAACAATGAGAGCGTTTTTGCCTAGTCATATGACTGGTAGCAGCATCTGTCACTTCACCAGAATAGCAGCCGTCTCTTGGTTGAGGCAGGGAGAAAACAATTTGCAGGAGGAAGCTTGTTCTTTCGACATGCGCTCAGGACAAATCAGCCATCAGTCACTCACTTTTCCTGCTAATGCTTTTTCTGGATGCCGCAGTAACTACAACACCTCGTCCTGCGCTTCCCAGCCCCGTATGCCTTTGTCTGTAGCAAAACCAGAAAACGGGTTATCGCTGTGAATTCAGCTGCGGACCTGCAAAGCTCCCCTCCACCCCTGACCCGTTTGTGTTGGACCTTTGCAAGGGGGAGACTTTTCCCGGAGTGCTATTTCTCATTCAAGGCAGCAAACGTTTCAGCCTGTGACAGCCTCTTGTCACTCCAGCCACCTGGTGTCTTGCATCTGAAATGCTAACCCAGCCAGGGAGTCAGGCTCTGTTTCCTCTGCTCTGCCCTGAAATAACAGGTCTGGGATGTCAGGGAAGGGTAGGGGAAATAATAACCCTTCTCCTCCGTCATTTGATGGGACCCCTGCTGTTCGCATGTCCATCAGCTTCCCGGCAGGCAATCACAAGGCACTTAAAGCCTTTGGTCCAGTCTTTCACTGTAAACGGAACCTGTGTAAACCATTCCCTGAACTCCCAGAGCCTGGAGGCCCTTTAGATGGCTCCCTACGAGGATGCAGGAAAAAAGGCAACAGGCAGAGCCGAGGCAAACATCAGACCTGCTGAAAGCCCAGACCGGGAACAAGAGTGGCTGCCAAGGAAATGCGAGCGTGGATCTGACTCTGGCTCCACGCTAAGAGCAGAAAAGTGACCCAAGGGCATGAATAAAGTATGAAGCAAAACTCTAAACACACAGCACTATGCATTTGAATAATGCCTACTTAGCCTTGGAAATGATATCATTTCCCTCATCAAAATCACACCTCCACCACATTTTCCATTTGAGCTAAAGTCACTTTTAAGGTGAGTTCATGGCAGTGAGCAGAGGTGAAGTGAATCTGAAATGAAAGCGTCCACCTGCAAAATCAAAATTGCTGTGTTTTGTACCAGAACAACATTAAAATGGACTTTGCAAGAGGATTTGGGAACAGTTCATGTGTGCTTTGCCTCTCTCTTCTTGCCTGTGCTTTGGATTCCTCAGCTGGACTTCAGTTCCCATCACACACTGTGGTCCTCCCGTGGGGCAGATGACTGTCATAACAATATCTCCTCATTCACGAGGAAACTACTTTTTGAGAGACTAGGGTTTCCTAAGAGATGAAAATCCTTCTTTGAAGCAAAGCTTTATTATTTAGTCTGGACTTGTAGTTCCAAAAGGAACTGGCATAACGGTTGATTTTATGCACTGATAGCCAGGGAATATGAGAAGTCCTGGTGCATAGCTTTTATTCTGATGGTAGAATAGTGCATCTTGTTTACCTAGTATATAAATAAGATATTAACATCTCTCCAGGAAATCACTGGACGTAATGCAGTTGTAAGCAAACAGCGGAAAATAGTGAGCCAGCTCTTGTCCCTAGAAAACAAAGTTTGGGATATCTTTGCATTTCACAAGAACACACACGGTAAATTTTAAAACAGCTTTTCAGCTTTCTCATGAATTTTTGCCCTGGAGTTGTAAAGGAGCCCTGCCTTCCAACCCGCCTGATGTTTTTGTTAGCTTCTGTAACTAGATTCTGAATACATATTTCCCACTTATTTGTTTGCAGCTGTAATCCCCAACAGTATCTAAATTGGATCCCAGGAGTCCAAAACATTGTCTGTTTCAAGAAGCATGTCAAGTCTGGACAACTCTAGCAGATATACATGGGGGTACCACATATATAGTTTCTGAAGCAGTTTTTGGAAACATTTTGAATATATTTCATAGAGGAATAACGCAGCTATCTGTTTGAGAGATGGGGACATTCCCCGTAAGTACTGAGCATTCAAAAATTAATGAATGCCATTGATAGAGTTTATCCTAGTAAATTAAAGAAAATTCTTGTAATTTTAGAATAGAAAAGGTACATTTCCTCACATGTACATTACCATCTGGCATGGAGATGTATTAATATCTTGCAATATTTAGGTCATAAATCAAATCTAAGCCCTTATTGCACATCCAGAGAAAATTACTTTCTAGTGACATATGGCATAACCTTCAACTTCTATAAATTAATAAAATTCCAGCAAATCTACTTAAATTCAGATATTTTGTATCCACATTTTATTTTTATGGATGCTGTTAACCACTCGTAATGTTGGAGGTCTTAGGTCAATGCAGAGAGTTTATTGCAGAGCTAAAGGAAATCACCTTTCAGTGACACAGGGCACAAACTTTGACTCCCACCAGTCAACAAGGAGTTCTGATCTTACTGGCTGTTGATACATACAGGACACCACAATTATATGCTGGTCTTATTAACGGGCTTTTAGAAGGGACACGGTCATGGCTGGCTACAGAAAATGCTTGGCAAGGGAAGCAAGTTTGTCAAATTGTGCAGATTTAACATCTGTCTTGCCAGAACTCCCCTGTTACAATTTCTGTTCCTTCGTTTTGTGTTTAACAGACTCTTCGTGACCTTAGAATTCATCATGCAAAAATCAGAATATATGGGCAATTTGTCTTTCACTAGTAGCAGTATTTTTATACAGCTGAGTAATAAACTGCTCAGAAGGGGAAAAAAATCTTGCTTTACAGTATCTTGGTTAAGTTCTGCATTTTAAATTGGGAATTACTTGTTAATTTTTACAACAGCCATGTACACCTGATACATATTTCTCTGCTGTCATGCAAAACATCACTGAAGTTGGTGGCTTTCAAGTTGAACAATCAGGGCTTAGACCTATTAGCACAGAATTAGAAACAGAAGACACGATGTGATGTATCTAGTCTTTTCTGGCTCCTTGTCTGCTCTTGCATCTCCTTCCCCAGTCCACTCCCGATTTGCTCCCATGTTTGATCTACCTCTTCATTCTGAACCTCTCTATGCACCCAGTTTTGCACCTGAGTCCATTTTGTCGTGCATCTTCCCTTGATTTTTCTGCTGCTCTTGCAAAAACTCACTTTCTTGTTTGTGCTTTTTCTGCACCTCAGTGTCTCTTTCTCATCATCACTCTGTTACTTCCAATCCCAGTTCCCTGAAGTAAGCAAGGAAGAAATTGGTTTTGATTTCCCATCCCCCCAAAAGATCAAAAGGTTCATTAAATCCAAAAGTTCCTAATCTAAATCTCTGCCCTTCTCTGTCAGCAGTGCCCTAATAACATGCCTGCCCTGGTCATCATGTCGCATTATTGCATTTCTTTCCTGGCTCAATGGCTTGCCTCTCCCTCAGCCTGCAGTTTACAGGGAAAACATTTTATGTCAAGACTTGGCATCTCTTTCTTTAGCACACACCCACTTCTTCAGTTACTTCTAGCAGATAAAAGACCAAGATCAGGCGGCTGGAATTTGAGGTTGTCAGTGTTGATGTCGCAAATTAGAGGCTCATTTTTAACAATAAGAGCAATTAGTCATCAGAGCAGGTTCCTAAGAGGTATAGTGAGTCAGCCTCTTTTGTGAAGCTGACTAACTTTTCCAAAGGCTGTACTTTTGAATTAAAATCACAAGTTCTTGGGCTTGATGAGAGAATTACTGGGTGAGCTCCTGCCGGTTGTGTTTTGCAGTGTCAGGCTGCAATCATCCTAATGGCCTCCTTTGGCCTTAAAAAGGTACATGACTTCTGTCCTAAGTGGAATTCAAGTTCAATTTCAAGGATTTTCACAGACTTCCTCCTGCCCAACTTTATCTTACTTTTCCTCCTCTGCTCCTTCTATGTCTTACGTTTCCTCTGCTCCTCCCAAGCAATTTTCTTTGTAGATTTTTCAGTAGTTCACAGTTCAGTAGATTACTGCATGGAGATCTTTATGTCTGACTTCTTTTGATGAGAGTTTGTAACTGTCTGGGTTCACAAAATAACTCCCATTATATCCCTTTGGGCTCAAACACTGCAACTCCAGGCAGCAGATAGAGGAATGCAGGAGATTTCTGAGCTGTTCATCTCCTGATCTTCCAATGTGCCTATGACTGATCCTACCCCACTCTAATCAGAGGAATGAAAGGGGATTACAAAGACTCCCAGTCTGGGAAATGCATGTACGAAAAGAAGGAAGAAGAATTGCTTAGGATGGTCCGTGGGGAGCAGTGATGGTTCCTATGCTCTTCCCTGGCATCTATTATTAATAACTTTTAGAGACAGGATAGTGGCCTAGATGGTCTTCTCATCTGACTGATGTGGCATTTACAGCAGTATAGGAATATTTGAGGGTGCAGTAGCAAAATGATCCACAGAGAAAATCAGAGTCAATTCTAGATGATTTTAAAAGTCTCTATAAAACATATATATAAATCTAACCTGAAACTCACGTCTTAATGACAGTCCTTTTTCTAATCCAGAAAGTATTTGATGTGTTTCCTGTAGGGCTCAGGTTCCTCTAAATAATGATTCTTTTCCTTTCTTTCCCTTACAGAGGATTCTGGGCAAATACATTTTCTATAGAACCTATGGCTGCAACAGAAAGTCAGGCCTCGGGAGGAAACTTCTGCACATTTCTGTAGTTGGTTGCCAATTTATCTCATCTGGCCTCCCCTCCCCTTCCCTCTCCTCTCTCTCTAACCCCTAACTCCTGGCTTTAAGTACTTCACCCAATCAAAGCATAAAAAGTTTAAACAAAACAAAAAAAAGAAAATTTAAGTTGGATGTCAGGGAAAGATTCCTATCAGTGAGGTCTGGCAGAGCATAGAATAATCTCCTGTTGGGAGCAGTGGGAGTCCATCACTGGAATAGACTAAAACTAGATGAAACTAAAATCAAAATCAATATCATCATTAAGGGAAGCAGCCTGAAAGGCTGAGGGATGGACAGGAAAATTTGATGCCCCTAGAGTTTAAGAAAATGGCTGTGACCTGCTGTCTGGCATTTAACCAAGGTTTTGATCAGAATGATACAGAGAAGACGAAGTGTTTTTTTTGTTGTTTTTTTTTTTCCAGAGAAAATGCTTATTTTTTATTTTTTGTGAGCTTAGTTTCCAGATATTTTTCTACTTTTGTGGAGGGGGGGAGGTCTTTGTATGTAGAAAAGGCAATATTCAGTGTGGTATTTCTGAAAAATATATGAGCTGTGAGTGATACAGCAATTTGTTAACTGTGATTTCCTAAAATGAGGAAGCAGCTCAAGATCAGCACTAGCCACTAATTATGCTGTCTAATAATCCGAACAAACAAACTGTATGGGGCTGTCTGCTGCTTCTCGCAGCCAGCTGAGTGCAGCTGTGAGCAGCAGCTTGTAGGACCTGGACCTTAGTTAACTGTCAGGCTCTGTCCCTGGCATCTCTTGGCCCCAGTAAATTTATTTAAGGTCGGATTTTTAAAACCCCAATAAAAATAATAAAAATATCTTAGGAGAGATGCATAAAAACCCACTATCTTCCTGGTTTCTGAGCACAGGGGAGCCAAGGATGCCAAAGCCATAAGGCCCTGTACTGTTTCAAAATGTGCTGCTAAATACTTTTAATTAAAAAAAATCTCCAGTTACAGTAAACGTTGATCTAAAAACGTTTTATAGCAGATTTCCCTGACTGGGCTGGGGTTTCCAGTGGGAAGTAGCCATGGGGCCACAACATATCCATCTTCAAAAAGCCAAGCAAAAATCTGCTCCCTGATGGGAGTAACACAGTGGTCATCTCAAAAAAAATTAAAAATAAATAAATAAAATAAAATAAATAAAATAAAATAAAATAAAATAAAATAAAATAAAATAAAATAAAATAAAATAAAATAAAATTTTTAAAAGTACTTTTTGTCATAAAATTTTCAAACAACCAAAACCCCCTTCCACCCTGTTAGAAATGCACTTCTCCTGCAATATCCCCCTGACACAAATAATTCCCAGTCCTCCCCATCTAGCTCCATGCAGCATCCCACCTCACTTCCCCCTTGTGCACTGGCTTCTGACAGCCTTCGTAAAGGATAGCAGAGAGTGTGTGTTCGCTGAAAAATAAAGCCATGTTTTATTGCTCTGACCTCTGTAATGCCAGATGTAAATCAGCCAGTTGCCTTTATTAATGATTTGTAGACAGCACTGTTTGAACAGAATGGTTTTGTTTATCCCAGGAAAAAAAAATAATATAAATAAATAAATAAAAATAATCTCAGCTCCTGGAGATTGTTTCCCACTGTCAGGAATCATGAGGTGTTTGGTACTTATGGTGGTGTTGGGCTGTGGGCCCATGTTGGATAATCCCTCAATCCCTAAATCATTTCACTGCAAAGATAATCTTTGAGTAACAAAGTTGGTCTTGGTTATCTGCCAGCATTTTGGGATGGAGCTTGTCAAACGATTTCTCCAATTGCTTTTGGATGTAAATGGCTTGAAAGCCTGAATGCTTGGCAAAGCTGGGGATGCTGAATCAGCAGTGGAAAAGCAATAGGCACCCATCCTGCTCCAACTTCATGGAAGACACAGGTGAAATCCCCTCCTGCGGTAACACCAGCCTCCAGGGAACTTGTGCTCACCCACTGCCCAAGTCATCTTCTTCCAAGCGGCAGACAAATAATTAGCCCATGTTAATTAGAGGTTTCCTTTGGCTTGGGAACCATGGGCTGCCTTGTTATCAATGTCTTCCTCCAGGACACTGCTATGGGTCTGGACTCTTTCTGGGAGTTAAAACTCTGCTTTGCAGAGCTTTCATTTTCCCAAGCCACAGACTGCAACTCCACGGCCCTTTTTTCTGTTCCTTTCCAAAAGGCTGAACAGAGAGAGATTTCTTCCAGCACTTCTCGGGTGCAGCTTGTCTGGGACTTGCTGGGAAGGAGATGAAGCTTGCCTGCATTTGTATGGCATAGAGGGAAAGAGCTGCTCGGTATTGTACATGGCTTATGTTCAGATTTACTGTGATCTGAAAATATAACAGATCTCTTTTTGAAATATGTTTTATTACTTTTCTGTGTATCTCATACTAGTCAGGACTTGTCAAAAATATCCTTTACTTATTGGGCATTAGTGAGATTGAGATGACTAACCATGCAGCACCGAATGTCAAGAGAATGGACCATATTTTTCTCATGTGAAAGCCTCTTTTAGGGATTATACCAAAGGAGACTTTGATGCAGTACAGATTACATGTTTATGGATGGATTTATAGAGAGGTTGCTTATTTGGATACACGGAAACCAGAGGAGACCAGTCTTGCCCTGCTTGTTGAAAAATAAAGGAAAGAGAGTTGTTCAAGTACATTCAGAATTGCTTCAGTTCCTAGGGAGTACTGGCACAGGCTGCCAGCAGCCCAGTTTTCCTTTTCTCTTTGGAGAGAGCATGGAAGAATATGTAGGTGAAGGGGAAACCTCAGTTGTCTAAGAAGATAGGCTGGAAAAGAAGCCTTTGTTTAGAGTAAGTAGAAAAGCAGAGATACAACCATTAGGCCAAAAGACAGATTTCTCTAGTGAGGAGAAGGCAATACCTCCATACTTAGCACAGTATATTTTGGATGATGGCTTCTTTATGTTTTATGTGTCCAGAAGCCTGCTTGGTGTTTCTCAGACCTATTGCCTGGCCTAGAGATGGGCACCCTGACACCCTCTGTTTTGCATCCTCATATTACCATGGGCACAACGCAGCTATGACTCTCACCACCAAGTTAGTGGAAAAGACACCATCAAGGCCTCCAAAACTACCAGCTCCCTTCTTCTCGCTGCCCCTTAGCAGCACTTCATGCACAGGCTGATGGAGGTGGTTCAAGGTTGCTTGCTGCTTTTAATCTCACTGATCTAGATATCAGGCACCTTACTCTAGTTGCCTTACTTTACCAGGTCTGTGCATGCCCACTAGATTTCATGCTGATAGTTTTCTCTAGTTTCAACACTGCACTGTTTTTTGGGTCTTTACCTCCCTTGCCCTACAGAGAGGGATCACCTTCTCTCAGCCACTATATCCCAAACGAAATTCTTCTAGTCATGTTTCTGAAACTGAGTGAAGGGAAGGAGAGCCTTTCAAATGGTCTCCCTGCATCCATCCACATTGAATTTATCTTTTCTGACCCTGGGTGACCAAAGCTGTCATGCCATATTCCTGATAAAAGAGCATTAGGACTTTGCATAATGGCATTAATATCTCCCTATCTCTTTGGGGAATTCTTTGCCTCGTACATCCTAGGATATCGTTTGACATTTTCATGGACAAAACTCATTGGTGATTCACAGTCCTCCTTTGATCAGCTTGTACACCCTGATGTTTCTGCTCTCGTGACATTTGCAGAGGATGTGTTCCCAGTCCCAGCACATGTAACTGTGAATTATAGCGTCGCATGCCAGGCCCTTACCCCAGCTTTTGAGATCATCCAAATCCTCCTCTGTGCAATACCTGCCTGCTTCTGTGAAACCTTGCCTCCCAAATCCCAATTAGCAAATACTTGACCACAGCTGAAAAATTAAAGTCCAAGGTCATTTATGAATAAACCTTCATTGACTTGGAAAACCCACTCCCCTTTCAGCTTAATTTGTTCTCATCTGCCCTTTAACCGTTAGCAGAGACTAGTTTACAAGTCTGATGTTAATTCTCAGCAAAACTAATGAAACTAATATGGTTTAGTTGAAATACTACACTGAAATCAAGATTGGTTAAATACATTAGTGTTCCTTTCTCTCTCTCTCTTTCCCTCTCTGACTCAAAAAAGAAAAAAAAAATCCTTGGAGAAATGAGGCTAGTCTGGAACCATCTATCTTTGGAAATTGAGCTGATGAGAATGATTTCAGAATGTCTGGATATTTGCTGACAGGAATGGATCTATTTTAGGTATTTACGTAGTTCATATTGTTGTAGCATGTGAGTCCATCATGGCTTGCAAAGTATTTATTTCCTACAGACTCCTGAAAAAAGTGAGATGATTCCCATTTTAGTGATGGTAAGATACTCATGGCTGTGTATGATGTACGTACTGGTGACAGAACAAAATCTGAGTCTTTGCTCACAGAAGTAGCATCTTCTACAGACTGTGACCTCAGCCAAATAGTTTTAAATCATTTGCCTCATCATTTATGTCCCTTTTAGTCTTCTTTCCCTAGGTACCCTTATATTTTTAGGCTAAAGTGAGTTCACAGACAGTAAATGTTCTTTGGTTCTGAATGCTGTCAAAGACACAACACTCACTTTCCTGACACGAAGCTGGGACTTGGTGTCTCCTAGGGAAAAGAAAGGTCACTCTGACTTCTGTCCAAATGGCAAAGTCCTTATTTTTTTTTTTAATGATGCCATAATATTTTACTTTCGTGCAGCACCTTTCCTGCTGCTGGGTCCTTAAGCACTTTGCAGATATCTGTATAAGGCATTGTTTCACCTACCACTGAAATGCAGTCTCCGCTGCATGGAAAAGCAAGACATTTGCACCTAAACCACTGGGACTTTTGAGATGCAATAGGAGGAACGAGTGAAATTGCAGAATCAAAGCAGGGAAAATCAGTTCATCAGAGACCCTCACTGCTTTTCCCCTGGGAATAATACAGCACAGAAATCTGCATTTCAAGCAAGCAGCTTGGGACTATATTATACCTTGCTCAAAATCCATGTCTCTAATGTCTCCAAGACATGGTTTCTGCCACGCTGTCCTGCCACACCATCCTCTGTATTTCAGAAGAGGACAGACATGCCTATGGCTCCATCGGGGGTGAGCACAACCTAAGAGGTCAATCCAAAGCATTCAATTATGAATTTTTTGAGGTCAAACCCTCCTGGTGACTGCCCTGTGCTTGCACAGTGGCTTGGCCTACTCCTGCCGGGTGCTGCAGTGATGCTAAGGGCAAAGGCGGTTATGATCATGAACCACAGATGAATATTTTGGCCTACATGCTTTTATCAAAGCAGCTTTCAAGCACAGAAAGGCAGGCCCCGCAGTCACTAACATGACATCCCTTGGCCCTGCCAACTTCAATGGGGAAGGATTTACCATGGTGTCCAGAGGGATCTGTCAGATCCACCTGATTTATTTCTAAACCCAGCTCGTGTCAGCAGTAGCTACAACTTGCCCTGTCACAACTTCAGCCCTGACCTGGCTGGAGGCTACAAATATCCCTTGGCAAGGCTCCATTTAGGAAGGGGCTACACCTCTTTGGACACCACCACCGTGTGTTGGCAGCTCCTCGCTGATGCCCCATCCAGGTCCCTTAATGCTGCCACTAAACCACACTGATTGAATTACGCCTTTAATTGGTTTCCTCATCGCACAGGCATAAAATTCCTCTCCCTAACAGAGAGCTGAACTAATTCAGCCTGTTAAACTTCCACCAGCAGTTACAGCAACTCCCCACTGCCTGCTCCCCTCTGGGGCTGCACCCCGCAGCCTGCCCCACTGCTGGGCCCCAGCACCCCTGTTGCTGCCTCCCCCTGCTTCCTCCAGCCCCGGTTTTTGGGGAAGGTTTGGGGTCGGCTCCCTCCCTCGGGCTGCCCTCCGGTGGCCGCATGGGAAAAATGCAGCCTCAGCTCTTGCTGCAGGGTTACAGGGACATCAGAGGGGAAAATCCCCCTTTCCTCCAGCCTGTGCAGCTTCCGTAGCTGTCTCTTCCCTCTGAAAAGTAAATGTTCCTCTGTTCTGTGCAGTCTTTGGCTGCTGGTATGTGCTGGTTAGGTACAAGCACTGTAAACACACAACGTGCCTCTGTCTCACCCATCTGCTCCGGCCTATCATGGCCAGTAGAGGGGAAGGGAGATGGACAATATGACATGCTCTTGCAGGATCGGAAAGGCAGCAGAAATTATGGAGATGCCCCTCAGGATCAGGACAGCTTGGCAGCTTCCACAGATGCTTAGCTGGGAAAGGACTAAATCATGGTCACAGAGATCAGCCCAGGGGAGCTCTGAAGGCCATGGGGGGAAGTTAAATTTGCTTCCCAGACCTTCTGGGGGGAAGTTTTCCTCATCCCCATGACACAGGGATGTCTCACAGCAGCAACAGAGCAGCTCCAAGGCTGGTGGGTGCTACACTCATGCCTCCCCAACTCCTGTCCTCCTCATCCTTGCTGCCATACAACCCCAGCCAGCTCTTGGCATGGTTATTGCTCATAGCATCAGAGAGCTGCTGGCCAAGGTGCCAGCTGGGCCTCATTACTGGCACGGCCAGACCCAAGTTGTTCCTGCTGGGGCTGCTGGAAGTTTCCAGTCAGGACTTCAGATTGAGATGATGGCACGGAGCCACCATCTTGATAAGTGTCCATGGAAATAGCCGTTTCCCTTCTGGAGTCAAAGCCATCTTCCCCTCAGGCCTCTCTGTTGGAAGCAGGGCAGCCATTAACAAGTCAGCTGAGCAGCCACATGGCTCTGCACTTCTCTGACCCTCCTGAAGGTCACAGCTCTGCAGAAGGACAGGGAGAAACCTGTAAACCTCAGACTTTTTATGCACTAGAAAGCTACTTTGGATCGTTACCTGGAAGGGATGCAGGCAGAAGACCACTGGGGCTCTCCCTGCTGCTCAGAGTGATGCTTCGCATGGTGCTGTGTTAGCTCGTCACTGGAGGGAACCAAACGAGTAGTGAAGAAGCTGCTGTGGTAGGAACTGTCTTCTCCACGTGTGGATGAAGGCCAGTGTGTGAAGAGAGCCAAACTCCATGAGATGTTGCCTAAAATAGCCCTTTTCAGAAGTCAGTGCTATCCCACAGCTTGAAAGGGTTCATGATGTGCAAGCCCAGGACGTGTCAGGTTTTTCTTGTTCGGCTATTTGTAGCTTTCTTCCAGCACTTCACACTTCCATCTGCTACTGCTGGGTTGGCTGCCAAAGACTACTTCTGCATCTCTACAGCCAAAAGACCTGCTCCTGGGAGTAGCCACAGCAGACGGATGCCACCAGGCCCTGCAAAAGGCTGTGAGAGGAACCTGAACTGGTGGGGACGAGAGGAGCAATGAGCTCCCTTGCAAGGGGGAGTGAAAGACCACAAAGTTTTCATCCCTTAGAGAACACCACACCACTAGTTAAGTGTGACTGGCAAGAAAGGCAGATCTGGAGAAATCCCAGAGGAGCTCAGTCAGAAACCCAGTACTATTTTAAGACCACATTTGATGTGTCAGAGCCCAGGTAACAGGCACTGTTCTTATGGAGATGAGGCTGTGTGCTGGTGACTAAGCCCACCAGGTGTGAGGCTAAATCAGACACTGCTCAGGGCTGGTGTCCCATTTAATTACCATCTTGAAGAACAGGTTGGGCCCTTTTACAAGAAACCTGGTGGACAAGAAACGGGAGATCTGAGTCCTGCTCCCAGCTCAGCCACTGGACTAGGAGGTGAATGTGGGCAGCCCTTCTCCCCTCTGCAAAGGGACTTGGTTATTTCGGTCAGCTCTTTGGCACAGGAAATTTTAGTGCTGCATGTGTTTGTTCAGCATCCATCACCAGGCTCTGATAATGTTTGAACTGCTTTTTCTGCAATGGTAAAGTCCTCCTAAAACACCTTGGAAGTAAGTTGCTCTGAGAGCAGCATCCAATTACAGGAAAAAGAGGGATGACATCTGCCATCGATTCTCTCAGAGGAGGATGGCAGGAGGATGGCACCTACTGTCATCTCCCAGGATGCGAGGGGAGATGATCTCCCTTTCTCCCAGAGCTGCTGTTTCTGCTGCAAGGCATGGGCTGACCCTGCTGTCAGCTCCAACACTGCACAGGAGGAAGGGACATATTCTAATGGCTAGGCGGGAGTTGCCAAGGTTTCTTGGTGCTGAGCTGCCTGCCCTTCCCAGCAGGCTCAGCTTGTCGCCTTAGATTCACTGTGATGTCACTCATTTAACTGAAGTGGTTCAATTCCCCCCCAGTTCGCAGGGCTGGGAGGACAGAGCTTGCTGATGAAGCCAGCATGTCTGGTAGCAGGAAGGACAGCCAGCAATAAACCAAGGGTATCTTTGCTCAGCACCATTTCTGAAGGGCACAGCTTGGATGCATGCACAGACCAACCCAGCTGAGGATCTTTTGCACAAGAAAACTTCATTTTCCTCTGGCACATCAGGACCACATACCCAAAGAGGGGACACAGACCTGAGGATGTTCCTCTGAGCAAGCTCCAGCAGCATCTCTCTGCTTGGAGAGCTGGTTCCTGGCAAGGGGCAAAGAAGATGTACCGGCATACCTTCCCAAGAGGGTTTCAAGGCCCCATGCTTGGCTGGCCCTTGTTTCCTGTCTGTCTGTCTCCCCTTACCTTGTCTGCTGCACACTGGCATTGTGGTGACTCATTCATGCCTGCTGGCTCTCTGCAGTAATTACCAGCGGAGCTTTCTGTCGTCACAGCTCTTAAGGTGGGCTCATGCTGTGATAAATAAGCTGCTTAGCAGCATGGAAAGAAATGGTATTTAAAGTTTAATATCTTTTTTTAGCCTCTTTTCAAAGGACGCTGATTTTGTGATCTGTTTGGGAAGATGCGGTAGGTTTTGTTTCATTCTTTCTGCGGTGGGGAGAGGTACAGGCAGGGGATGGAGAAAGGTGTGTGCCTGTACGTGTTGCATGGCAGAGCCAGGCTGTCTCCCTTCCCTCTCACCTCCCTAAGCCTTACAGAATTGAGTGACACCCTCATTACACAGTTTAATTTCAGGCTGGCAGCTTAACTTGGCATTGCAGCTCTGGCCATATCAGTGCTCTGCATCCATGCCCCATCCAGTTCCTTCTCACAGAGCAGAAAAAATATATACGGCCTGGCCTGGTAGAAGTAGTCTGACATTGCTACCTGAGTTCCCAGAGGACCCTCTGTGCCCTGCTGTGGGGCTACATGGTTGGTGGGTCTTGGCTTTCCATCTTGAACATCCTGAGCTCACGCAGGAGTGCAGCAGCTCAGCTTTGTACAACTGTTGAGGTTTCTTTCCATAACCCTGCTCAAAGCTTGGAGTTTATGTTCCCAGACCTAAATCCTGCAGAAAGGGGGAAAACTAAAACAAGAAGCTCCTTTTCTCTACCATGTAATCACAAGGCTTAGCACTCCCATGACATTTTCTGTTCAGGTGCTGCAGGCAAGGATGGCAGCTCACTGTGGAGCTCAGCCAACGCTTAGATTTCTCCCAGCCTTCAGGAGAGGGATTTAAATCATTTCATGTTAAACCTCCCAGCAATTCCCCACATGCTCTGGGAAGGCTGTCCACTGCCTTCATACTTCACGGATGGGGAAGCAGAGATGTGGGAAGGGGTGGTGCAATCCTTCACCCAAAGGAGCCCCAGGTACCAGCAGAGAAGCAAAGGGACTCTTGGGCCTTCTTCAAACTTAGACATTATAACCACTAGGTAATATTGCATCTTTTGTGGTTGAGACAGGGCATCAGACATCTATTCTGAAGCAGGGTGGTTGGGGTTCAGGGTGGTAAGGAAAATTTTGAAGCCACACTACCTCGTGTTCTCCCTGTTCGGTCCCTCCAAGGCAGATGCAAGAAAGGCACCGAGGGCCAGCAGGTGCCTGGGAACAAGGATCCTGTCGTAGGGACCACTCAAAGTCACCTCTGCCTGGTGAAGTGGCAGCAAGCCTCAAGCAAAAGGACTTCCTGCTATTGCTATGACTTACGCATTCAGATTTCATACCTCCAGAAAGGCTGGCAGATTCCAAACAAGCTCTCTGAATTCAAAGCCCCATGCATCAAGTTACCAGGAACACGTGAGTGGTTCCAGAGGCTTGTACTGCTTTGAGTAACAATTTATAACAACAAAAGCCTCATTTAAGACAGGGACCCCTGTGGGAATGTTCCTATTCATTTCTCTCTTCTGTGGGTAATTGCAGGAAGATGACATTTAAGTTGTTTTACAAAAGTGGCAATGAAAAAAAAATAAAAAAGAGAGAGAGAAGGAAAAAAAAATGGAAAGATGGCACGGTTGGATAGGGTGAAGGAGAAGATAGTCTGGCTAAGATCTCCAGAGGCCAGGGAGTTTACGAATAAGTGGAGAAAGGTTTGTCCTGAATAGCAATCTCAGCTCCGAGCAGGCTGATGTCAGCTGTGCATACTCAGGACACTGGAAATGAGGCTTGGAGGAAGGAAAGCAACTGGAGGCCCAGGAGCACAGCCCATCCCTAGTGCTGATGGGCTGATATAAGGGGTAGGGGGCTCCTGATACAGCTGCCCATGGGAAGGCACTGTGCTTTGGGTGTGAACAGGAGAGCCCTGGCTTCCTGAATACCTCTGCAAGTGTCCAAAGAGGTGAAGTTGTGTGTGGTCAGTGACAGGGAACTTCAAACCTCTTCCAGCATTCTGGTAAAGAATGAAGAAGACCAAGCCCCAGAGGTTGGCAGAATCTCCCTCTCTATATACCAGAGAAATCCCTCTAGGATGAAGAACTACTTTCCCCCTGCCTTGTGTGAAGGTGACAAACCCTCTTGTATTCTGCAGCTTTTCAGAGATTTACTACTTATTAGAGCGGTTTAAATACATTCAGTGTAATTAAACCCAGGGGGAAACACAAGCCTTTAATGTCTCATGATTTCTGAAATACTAAAAAAAAAACTAAATACATCTTTCCCCTCCACTCCACAGCACTCCTGCCCGTGGTGACAGGTTTGAGGAACCCACGGCTGGGACTGGTTTAATCCACTGAGCTGAGCAGCTGCACGTGTGTGCGTGTTTTGTGTGTGCAAAATCATTTTAATGATCCACAGCGGAAGGGCAAGTGGGAGAGGAAGGGGGGGTGACAAGTGGGGCATGTTCCTGCAGTGCAGAGATAATTGGCCCTGCAGTGGTAATGCCAAGCTGGCTGTCAGCCTCTAACAAAGTGTGCGAGAGATGAAGTGACACCCTGACAGGTCCCGCCGACGTCCGGGCCTGCCCTGCCTCTGCCAAACAAATGATTACAGCCTTTCCGCTGACATTCAGGGAACTAAATTGGAGGTAATGACTCTCCTGGGGGGCTTGGAATAGGGATGGCGAGAGGGAGCCTCATAACTTTGCACCTCACCTGGGACATCCTTTCTTTTCTGCACTCTTCCCAATGAGGACACAAGCATTTCCCAGGAGAGCACACCAAAGTGCTGAAGTTCTGCCTTCCCTGCTCTCTTTCCCCATTTCAGGTCCATATCTATCCCCCCACACCAGCACTGACCACCCATACAAACCTGGGCACCGAATGGGGTAGGAGTGAAGACCCCACAACATCACCTGGCTTTGACTTCACCCCGTCTTTGGGTTTCCTTTTCTTCCTATGCTACAGCTCTAACACCCTTTCACATTCTGCTCACCTGATCTTCAAGAACTTGCAACTTTCTCTCTTACACAGAAGCAAGGGCCCTAAGTTAGGTGTTCACCAAAGGGACAACAAAACAGTGATATGTCACTTACCTTATTAAGAGCATGATACGTCGCTCCTGCTGCAGCAGCTTGGTCTTCAAGTCATCTCTAGGTCTCCTTAAAGCTGAATCTTCTATCACAAGTGGTACACTGCCATACAAGAACAAATGACAATTTCTGAAGGTATCTACCAGACTGCATTCGTGCTGAACTGGCTTAGTGCTGCTGGAGTGTTGTGCTCCTGATGGCAGTGTGCTCAAGTGTAAATCCGGATGGGTGGTTGTGCACTTCTGGGGGCTGCCATTTTGCAGAAAGGCCACACTTTAAAATCGTTATCACATTCAATGGCTCATGTCTTAAATTTGCATTGTAATGGCCATGCAAGAAATCGCACTTGCTGTGGCTGCAAGAAAGAAAGCCAGAGGGAGAGAAAAACTTGAAACTTGTTGGCTGGAAAGAGTAGAAGTGCAGACAGCTGCTCCACCTCCTCATGATATTCAAGTTTGTCATATCTAAATAAATATGCTTGGAAAATGTCCATCACAAGGGAAAACAGTCATTTCAAGGGTACTGCTGAAAGCATGTGTCAAAGGTAACACTATGGGCATGTAAATTGATTCAGAGCACTTAATTGGCACTGTTTTCTTTAGTCCGCTGATGTCATTCCAGAACAATCCCAACCCCCAGCACGCTAACAGCAGGTCATATTCTGAGCCCATTTACTTCACAAGGTTGTTGCCTTTGACTCCAATGGATTAACCACTTCTCTACTGCAGTAGAGAGGGGTCAGATCTAGATCTCTTCCACTTATATTGAATATAATTGATCTTTGTATTTGTTAAAAGAAAAAGAAAAAAGAAAAAAGGAAAGAAAACACAAAAAAACTTCTAAATAAAAGATAATGGAAAATACATTTTCATTACTGTAACCTTCCCAAGCACACTACAGAGCTCACTCAGCCAGATGCTCTACACATACTGACAGAGCACACTTCACGATTTATAGGCAAAGCACCCCAATGAGGGAACAGTTTTCACTCCCAAATGAATCAGAGAGCTATTTTACACCCCCAAAACACAGCCTTTCAGTCCCTGATTGGAAGAAACAAGCTCAGTTGCCTTCATGGATAATCCCTCATCTTTTCTAATCCTTCCTGCAGATCTCTTAACTCAATGACTAGCAGCATTTAGAAAAGCTTTCTTTTTCTTTAGATGATTGCCCTGTTTAGATACTACTGATTCACAGTCTGATAAGGTTCCTGAGACAAAAGCCTGCCTTGCTTTCCTCCCACCGCAAAGAAAGTCCATTATACGGTGACCACTCTCCTCTCAGTTCTCCCAGTTCTTACCCCAGCCTGTTTTAGCAGCTCGTTATCAGAGATCTCAAACTCACCAGACCTTTCTTGACTCCATTAACTCTCTGTATGCCAAATTTACTGCAGTCACTGCAAGGAATTTTCCCCTCTCAATTTCCATAATAAGCCTAATTCAAACTCTGTTTTCTTTGCAGTTTGGACAGCAATGTATTTATAGACTGTATGCATATGTATCTTTTTTCATGTGATCAGTCCTTAAGTGAAGTCCTTCAGCAAAGAGTCCACCACAGCAAGTTCCCTCCCCATGGGCACCAGGTGGAAGACTTGAAGCTGTGACACCTGCTAAGACCCATAACCAAGTCCCAAACTGCCTCTTTCCAGGTGTGTTTTTTTTTTTTTCCTTTCTTTCTTTCCCATCAGTGCATATGAGAGAAACTGAGCTCAGTTCTGCTCTGAGCTCTCTGTCTGAATAATATTATTTTACTGTGGCAGCTAAAGGACCCAACTGAGAGCAGGCTCCATTTTGTGCTTCGTGATGCACAAAGATAGTAAGGGCTTCTCTTATGCCCGAGAGCTAGCAGTTCTCAGCCACAATTGTTCACATCGTGTTGTGAGGCTCAATGACCTGCTCTTTCTTTCTGAAGACAGTCCAGAAATTGGTGTCACATCATCTCTAATACCAGAGAAATCATGGCTGCTTAGGTATTCACTCCATTGGCCAGTTCATATCCATGCCTTTCCAGGGGCTCTGCCTCAGAGTTGTTGCCAGGAAAAAGGTCTTTCAAGAGTTAATTTGGGGAACATTTGTTCTGTGTTGCTGCAGTAGAAAGAGATCTCTAAAGGAACATAAGTGCCCAAAGTGATGGAAGTGCTGGTATTGTGCTGAGCCCTCCAAAGCTGCAGGTCTTTCTGCTGTGTTGCCACTGTAAACAGATTTCTTTCTGGTGAAAGGACTAACAGTCTGCAGAAATAGCCATTAATAGTCAACAGACTGTTGAGGCTATTGGGAAGAACAACCAAATTAAAGCTCTGTTTTGGAGTGGGGGTTTGAAACTGTGTCTCCTACCTTTCTATCATCACCATTTCTAGGAATCAGCAACAGTTTGTGATAAGAAATTCCACCTTGCACAAAAACTTCAGCTAAATTACATATTTCATTGAAAAACCAGGGATTAAACAATCTGCCTGCTTTGAATGACTAGCAGTTTTTGCCCAGTTGCACCGACCTCTTCAAGCATCTTGAAGTTCCTTTTGTAAAGAGATTGCAGGTGGCCCATGAAGGACTTTGTACAAATGTTCCTTCATCATCATGTACATATCTCATACCTTGCAGACCCAGACAGTGGCTCAGGCGTGGGGATCTCTGCTAATTGTCTGTCTCTAATGCCTGGCTGCCAGCTGGCAGAGGCAATGGCATTTGCACTGTGACTTTTGCAGAGGAGCTCTACAAATGCCATCCGTTGTCCTCCACCTTCTTGCTTTGGTGGGATCCTCAGGAACCTGGTGGGTGATAACCAATTGTAAAGCCATTACTTTACAGCAGACATAATCTTTCTTCTTGGGTCTCATATAAGAAGAACATTTCTAAAAAATCCCCAAGAAAAGTTCTACCTGGACACCAAAGGTTTCTGTATTTGAACAGAAACAGAAAAGAAATGAAGTTTTTTGCTCTCCCACCCCTCATTGGTGATGTTGACTATTTAATCACAGCTTCACAAGGACATGAATTTCTCTTTGAATTCATCCCTGGGCTACAGTGGCAGATCCTGGCTCAGGAACAGACTTCGGGCATGTCTCTTGATTTGGACTCTTGCTTTATCCAGTCTTCGCAGCTCTTACTAACTTCCAGAAGGGTCTTCAGGTACACAAAATAAAAACTGTGGATGTGTGTGTGTGTGTGTGTCGGGGGGGGGGGGGGGGGGGGGAAGGGAGGGCAATATATATATATATTGATTTATATTCCCAGAGGCTTTATAATAATGTTTTGTAATGAATATTTCTTATTGGATCAAAAGATTAATAAAATATGAATTTTCTTCTGAACTTCAGGGAAAGCTGTATGGATTCCCTGGATGCAAAAGAATGTCATGTCCAAACATCCACAGAAGGCAGTCAGGTCTTTCTGTGAAGTGCTTCTAACAAATGAAAACCTTATGATTATGATATTTGCTTCAGAAGATTGCTTATTTCCTCTAAAATATGGATAGAACAATTCAAACCTTTGTATGATGGCTATCACCAATGGAGTCTGCATTGTCTTTGCTGACATAACCATTTCTGACAGATGGATTACTAAATACAACACCTGTATGCATGGTAAAAAGATCATACTGGAACAGGTACATCAGTTCATAAATCATGCTGATCATAACTTGTCTCTTAAAAAAAAAGTTGGTATTCATCTTTTTTAAAAAAGCAATTTATTTGGGAAAGATTATTTTAAAACAAAACAAAACAAACAAAAAAAAAACAAAAAAGTTGCTGACTGCTTGAAGTGTCTTAAAAGTATCTTAACCAAAGTAGGTTTTTTCTTTCTTTCTTTCTTTCTTTCTTTCTTTCTTTCTTTCTTTCTTTCTTTCTTTCTTTCTTTCTTTCTTTCTTTCTTTCTTTCTTTCTTTCTTTCTTTTTTCTTTCTCTTTCTTCTTCCTTCCTTCCTTCCTTCCTTCCTTCCTTCCTTCCTTCCTTCCTTCCTTCCTTCCTTCCTTCCTTCCTTCCTTCCTTCCCTCCCTCCCTCCCTCCCTCCCTCCCTCCTTTTTCTCTTTCTTTCTCGCTTTCTTTCTCGCTTTCTTTCTCTCCTTCTCTCTCTCCTTCTCTCTCTCTTTCTCCCTCTCTCTCCTTTAAAACTACATTGTCAGAATTTCAAAATAGCCAAAAATCTGTCTTAGGAAAGACTGCAAAATAGAAGTTGATTACAAGGCTCTGACTTAAAGATATTCTCAAGGGTCAGAAAACTCTGCGGGCCTCAGATCAAATCCTAAACTGGACATGCTGGACAAAGCACCTGGGGCATTTCCTCAGAAGCACCAACTCCCCCAGGGCTGCTGGATTCGTGTGTTGACTTCTCATAACAGAGCCTTCCAGCCTCTTTTTCCAGGACAAGCTGCCTGTGTAGCTGAAGAACCAGGAATTACTGTTACCAGAAACTTGGCTTCAGCGCCCCAGGGCTAAACAAGCTCAAATTTGTGTTTTACCAGTCCAAAGAGACATTTCATGAGTTTCAGCCAGCATCACAAACATGCTGAGAAGGAAACGTGATCTTGGCTGCCCCTGTTGTCAGCACAGAGCCCGAGTGCTGCACTGAAGTGGGCAAGCCTTTGAGTTATATGAGAAACAAATACAGAAATGTTTCAGCAGATTTTTGGAGGAGGGATTTTGGGGGGGGGGGGGGGGGATGCATTTTTTTTCTTACCATTCTCCCAAAGATTGAACACTGGGGTTTGGGCTCATTAAGATGTATGGAGCGAGCTGTTTGTTGTGAGAAGTGTGTTAAGAAGCCAAGCTCTGAATCAACAAGTTGCTTACCTCTTCAACTACTTAATCATATGCACAAATGAAAAAATCCTGTTGACTTCAGCATGTGCTTAATGTATTGTTGAACCAGAGCCTTAGTCCAGTTAGCAAACTTGTCATGAACTGATCCTGATTTATATGAAAGGGGTTTATTATTTGTAAGTATTCACCAAATAGGATGAACAAATAATTTTTCAACCTATCGGCTTTTACTGTTTGCTTTAGACTGTTTGCCAGTAATTCATTATTCATTATGATTGGTCAAGTGCAACACATGATGCTTGTGAACAGGAAAGGGAGGTGGGGGAGGAAAAGGATTAATGAATAATGAATAACATACTTCCTGGTTTGAATCTTTGTGCTGAAGTGGGTGAAACATGAAAAATTTGCAAACATTTTTATAAATTCTCTGTTGCTGCCTGGATACTCATTAAAAAATAATAATATGACTTTAAGAATCACTGTTCATCCAATAGAGGATTTTAATTTTCTCAGGTAGATGTTCAAAAGCAGTAAGTGCCAAAAAATGCCAATGGACACCCACTAGGACTTTCAATGGCGCCTAAGCCAGCAGAATGCCTAGGGTGCAGCGCAGGCAGATGCTCTCGTGCATCGGAAATTCCTGCATGCTACTTATCTGCATCCTTTGAAAACCTTAACCTCACCCAATGATCTCAGCATGAGGCCATGAAAGCATCTCCTGAAATCATTACTTATGAAACAAAAAGCTTAGGCACATGCCTGACGCTGAGGCACACGCTCAAATCCCGCTGGAGGTGGGAGTTCTGCTGAGGACATGTTTGTGATCCCAGTGTGGGGAGAAAAGAGCAAAGAAGCAGAGAAGCTGCTGTGATCCCTCCAGGGTTTCTCAGTGGGTTGAGGACTAAGGAATTGACTCCTCCAGGACATCAGGGGAGGAGTAGAGCTGGTGGAGGCAAAGGTTTTATTTGCTTGTGTTTCAATTGGAAGTAATGACATTTTGTTACAAAATCAAAGAACAACAAAAAAGTTGGGAACAAGTTTTTTTCACATTTTAGCTGAAAAGCTTTTGGTTTGAGCAAATTAATGATTACTATTGAAATCAATATTTTTCTGTAGAAAACAGGCAAACACCTTCAACTGAAAAAGTGATTTGTATTCACTGAAAACCCCTTTCCACTGAAACTTCTGGAGAAGGTTGGCGAGGTTTTGTTTCTAGGATTTTGCACTCAGGGTGAAAGTGAGGGCACTGTGCTTAGGGTTTAGCTTGCAAAGCACAGCTGAGTCATTGCCATTTGGAAGAAAACAACCCCCGTCCTTCTCTCTGCAGAAAGTTTCCTCCATCGCACTCACTGTGGGACATCTTCTCTCCCTTGCAGGTGAGGTTTTTGAGCAGAGCTTGGCCAGGGGTTGCATAGGGGCTGCTCTGCCCCCTTCTCATGCTTTTGTTCCAGAACTTTTCCTCCTTTTCCCAATCGAGGTCTCCCTCTCCAAGCATTCACTACATGCTGATGCCTCATCACTAATATCATCTTCTGGGTGCAGGAACCGAGCATCAGAACTGACAGATCTATGAGCTCGCCACCAGCCACAGTGCCCTGCTCATTAGAAACGATTTCCATGCTGAACATCAGCATGACAGCCCTAGCGAGGGATTTGTTTAGCTAATTTAGAGTAATGGAGAAGAGAAATTAATCACTTTAACACTGATGCTCCCTGGCATGGCAAGGCTGGTAGCCATCCCCCCCAACCTGTCAGCCAGGCACCCCCCATTCTCCCCCGATTTCTGCGCCTGTTTACCCCCTAACAGAGTTCGCAGAGATAATAACAGTGCTGGGATACCAGACCAGGAGCTGTCAGCGTGGACAAAAAAACAAGGCAGCTCCTGAGTACTAACAGCAAGGTTAAAGCAAACAGGATTATCTTTTCAAAGCAGCAGAGAGTGCTGATGCTCTCAAACCAAAGGATGGGGACAGGCGGCGAGCTGTGTTCAGCTGTCCCCCAACTTCAGCTGGGGAGAAACCTGATCCGGAGCTCAGCTCCAGGAATGATTTATGAAGGGAATAGTGCTGGGGTGGAGGAATCCTGCAGACGGTGAGCATCCCAGCTCTCCAGGTGCTTTGTCCTCCCCCAGTGCTGGGTCAGCAGGGCTGAGCTCAGGGGGCGGCAGGAGAAACTCTCCCTTAAAAAGAAGTTGGAAATCGGTTCAGCTTCAGCTCTTTTTTTCCCTTTTTAGTGTCTTTCAAATAAACCTGTTGGTCTGCATGCTTAACTCTAGAACAAATGATCTACAGTAAAATATTCTGCTAAGTTGAATAGTAAAAACATCAGAAAAAAACATCACTTTATAATTTAGCCAATGTATTTACCTTTCCCATGTACATTTAGCATACTTTAGGCAGATGCCCTTTCCAAATAAATGAAGATGTAAGTTCATGACAGCTGTGATATGAATGGAGTCCATATTGTGAACTCTTATATTATTATAATTCATTATTTGTTTGACATTTATGATCATTCTGGCACCACATGCGTGCATAGCATGACAGCATCTCCAACGCCTTTGCTTACAAGTCCAGCGTGGGTGTTGTTCCCTGGATAGACCTACCTGGCACGTTTAATTTCCACGTGCTGTTCACCAGTCCTCACACCTGGAATAGGTAGGGCTGCTTCCTTGTGGAGTCTCTCATCTCTTTTCTGTTACAGGAGTGCCCAGGAGAAAACTTTTCTGACTTCACAAGCAACCCAGAGTATGGATGCAGGTAGTTTTCCGTGGAGTCCATCTGATGTAGGACTTCTAGTCACAGAAAAGCATTAGAAACCCACATATCATCATTTATAGGTGCAATCCAAAACTCATCTCCTTTTATAGGCCCTGACTTAATAATTGTGGCTGCAGAATGGCCATCGGTATTATTCCCAGAATAAGAACTACTGAACTTAAACAAGTGTAATACAATAAGGGAGAGATGGAAGTACCAAAGCTTTTATGTACAGAAATGATGCCAGACTGTAAAAATGTGAGTGCTGTAAAATAATGTCCTTAATTATATACATAGGAAGGAGGTTTTCAGCAGCAGATGTCTAAAGATAGGCACTCAAACCACAGACGAGTCAGTGAACTTTATGGAAAAAAAAAAAAAAGAGAGAGAGACATTTAGATATGAACTGACAGGGATCATTTTGGTTTTCCTTAGAAGAATGTGTGTACATGTGTGTGTGTAAATCCAGAACATGGTGCTTAATTGAATCATTGTAATTGATAGAAAGATTTTTTTTAAAAAAAAGGTTTGGTATAATATGAGCAGAAGGGGCTACAGATGATGCGCTCTCGAGATCTGGAACTCATTGCTCTCACCTTTGAGCTGCAATTGGCATGGGAATCCCTCAGAGCCCAGAGAAGACCAAAGCCAATTCTACATCATCTGAATATGGCCCTGAGCAGAGCAGGCAAGGGCTGTTCCACCACTTGTCTGGGGTCTTTTAATAATATTTGTCCTTAGCAGGGCAGAAGTAGCAATAGTGGACAGGGACCTTAAGGCATCAGCTACAGTAGGTCTGTTATCAGGGACGTAAAGCAGTGACTAGCAGGGAACCAGTGAGGACTTTTTGATGATGAGGCGAGAACAGATAGAAGTGTCTTTAGCTAATGAATGTATCCTAATTGCCTGTCTTGAGATATATAATAAAATCCCCATGCCACGGATTGGAAAAACTGATTGTCACAGAGGCAGGTTGGTGTTGTGCCTCGAGGTCCTGAGCAGGGCAGCTCCTGGTCCTTGCTGGAGCACTCCCACGCCTCCAGCAGAACCCAGCTGAGCTGTTCATCAGTGCCTTTAAACACACCACCCACTGCAAAATTAAGAAAAACAACAAAACAAGCAACAAAACTACCAGAAAACTACATCCCTGGATGCTTTTTTCCTTGAGTTGAGAGAGATTTCTATCATACCCCAACAAAGGTATTTTTGTCCAAGGCTTTTCAGTAATTGGAGGCATGTGGGGAGTTTCACCCTGCACTTAAATCATAACAATTGCCATATTTTTAAAAGATTATCCTAATGTTGAGCTTTCTTTTTTTAATGTTTTATAATAAAGTCCCAGAAATAAAGGCTGAAGTGTAGTTGCAATAGAATTTACATTAGCATATTTCGAGAGTTTTTTGATCATTTTTGCATGCATTAGAATGAAATATTCTGTAAAAATTAAACATTATATGCAAATGAGTGCAACAAAACTACATTTTGAATAATAATTCATTATCCCTCTATAATATATGTAAGTGGCTTCTTTTTTTATTTTTTTTTAAAAAGCAAAATGCACTGTAGACATTAATTCAGCACAGCAGAAGTTTACAGAGGAGATCCACTGAAATTAGAATAGAAGAACACATTCTTCATTTGCATAAATCCCAGAATCCTACCTGCCAAAACCCTCCAGCTATTAATAGGTGATATGAATGTCACTCGATGCTCATTTATAATATTGTCGCTGTAATATAATGCATATTTAGGGCAGATTTTAAGAATCATTGTAATTAACAAAGCACACCATTACCAGCAAGTGTTTATTTGTGTTATAGGATAAAGATGTTGCATTAGGAAACAATTATAACTTGAGGTGTTGAATTACCCCCTTTGGAAGCGTTGCCTCCTTTTAGTGAGTGTAGTACATTTCCACAGGCTAGTTGCATGTAAAAAAAAATGATTTAAAGAAATGGCACGTCTCTGCATCTGCAATGATAACAATCACTCACGTCCCAGGCCATGTCTGTATGACATGCGTTTATTTTTCACCCCAGGCTGTCTGTGCTTGAAAGCTTTTTGCTCCCTTCACACGTCTGCAGTGGGAAACTGAGTTACCAGTCCATGAGACTAGGCTCTTTGAAACAGCTTAACAGCGTTAAATGCACATTCACAGGTGGAATTTCTCTGCGCTCCACTGTTTTCAATTTTTTGAGTCATGCTATCACAAGGCAGATCTGTGCAGGACGGAGCATGACTTGGTCAAGACTTTCTGGAAGCAAAATGGCTTTCTGGTAGAAATTATATAAACAGTTTGTGTTGTTCAGGTTGGTACTGAGATCCTTCCATAGTAATTCTCCAGCTGATTCCAGCAGGAATAAGATCTGCCTAAAAGCCTCAAGCCTTGGCCAAACGTAAGCTCCTTCAGATGTAGCCACCCGCACCCTGCGGCAGGGCCGTGGCAGCCAGCATCAGAGGAGCCGGGTGGCCATGAGTTTCCTGCAGTGTCTGCTGTCCCCACACACGTGTTGTTATTCCCTAGGAGCATTCCCCAGCTGCAGGGGAGTGATTTTCCCCTCCTGAGGGGGAAATGGCCATGAATCTCCACACTCATCCTTGCTGTCCGGTCTGTCTCCATACATCCAGCGGGGCTTTTACCCTCCGTTTACACACTTCTGGCCCAGCAGCTGATACCAGGATGAAGAACCCTCTGCAGGCACCAGCTTCCCCTTCCACCAGCAGCTCTGATGAAGCACCAGAAGTCCCCCATGTATCCCCCCTTGCTGCTGGATGAACTCCTCGGCTTGCACTGATGTCCTGCGTCCCACCCTGGGGACAGCCCCTGCCCCGGTGGTGCAGCGCAAGAGTAAAACCCATTGCAATAAAAGTAGAGCTGGAGGCAAAGAAGTGGTAAGATTCTCACATCTTTCATAGGAGTGGATATATTCATCCAAATTTGAATTTTTAATGCAAATCTCTTTAAATTTTCAGTTTTTCAGACATTTCTACCTCTTCCCTTCTAAAACTGGTTATATCCCACCTACAGTGCAGGATTGATTGAGGCAGATGTAGCCACAGATTTAACAATCTCCAGACTCTGTTCAGGACAGATTTCAGTTAAGATTTCAACTAACTGATACGATAGGAAAACAACGTGGCTTTTTTCCCCCCACTCCTTTTCTCTCTTTCTTTCTCTCTTCTGAAATATTTCAACAAAATTGAAAAATAATCTTACGCGCTTTCCAGAGGGAAAAAAGAATAAAAGCAACATTTTTTTTTGTTAGAAAAACCTAACCAAATTTGATAGAGATACATCTGTTTTGAGACTACAGAAGAAAAAAAAAAGAAAAAGAAAAAGAAAAAGACAAATGGAAACTCTCCCAGTGCTCGCCTGAGCACTGCTGAGAACAGAGACTTGTTGATCCTCGGGCTTTCTGGTTGCCTGAGGAAAAGAAATAATTAAAAACATTAAGTGAACAAAACAGTCTCTGAAAAAGAGAGCCAATCTTTCCAGCTGAAAACCATCTTGGTTTTTAAAGGCCTTCAAGCAGCGATCAGCTGACAGGCTCCTGCAGGCAGGCCACTGTCTGGACCCTTTCGCAGCAGCATCTTGCACCACTGCAATTATTTGGGAGCTCCTGCTTCATGCCTTACCCTCCGCTCAGGAAGAGCAGTGTATTATATGAGACCGACAGTTTGATATGATCAAATCCATCTCAGTTTATGCTCTTTCTCAGCCGAGCTTTGACAATCCTTTGTAACGGATGTTACGAGCCGCAATCATTGGAAAGTCACCCTGGGTCGCCCGTAGGTTCAGATGCGCTTTATCAGATTGATGCCCTTCCTTCGCCTTGCCACTTCCTCGAGCAGCTTTCTTGTTTTGATGCCTTCATCTGAGTTCCCCAGCAGAGCTCACCCACCCCCGGAAGGGCTGGAGGGAAGGCGTCCCTCTGCAGGAGCGATCAGAGGCAGGAGCAGAGGAGAAGCCTTTGAGCTTGCTGTGCGTTGGCAGTGAAGCGGCTTGTGAGCGGTCAGGGCTTTAGCCTTGTGCCTGCCCTGCTGTCCTGCGGGCTCTCCCCAGCTCCCAGATAGGACTTGGAGAAAAAGAAAATTAAGCCAAAAAAATAAGAATAACAGAAGAAAATAGCAAAGCAGGCTAGTCCATAGAGAATTGTGGCTGGAATTAGGCACACAGGCTGCAAGGGTCAAATGCAACTCAAATCAAGCAGCGATGTTCTACAGGTATTTTGCTACTGCAGGTATTTTGCTGCACTGGGGCAGCTTTGGCTCCTGAAAGCAGAGCCCCAAAGCTGACTGTTTCTCCCCGGGATGGCTTTACACATCCCTCGTGTCTGCAGCTCCACAGGTAAGGATCAATTCTGGGCACAAGTGGATAGCAAACCCGCAGCCACCCGCACGCACTCCCCGCTGCCTTCGTGTTCCTCTTGCACACAAACTACATGCAGCTGCCTATAAATAAACACACCAACATGGCACCAGCCTCCGTGTCAGCTCCCCTCAGCCTTTCGGTTTAAATATAGGCATTGGCTCTGCTCCAGGAGGAGGTACAAGTGGTTTCAGACTCAAACAAATTGTTATGAATCCTATTTGCAGCGTGAATACGCTTAGTGAATGTTTCTTTCTCTAATGAGACCAAAATAGCAATTAACAGGAGTCCTAATGCTGTAATTCCTGGGAAATATGCACATCTATATTTTTGTCCTTAAGATTTATTCTCATCTGTCTTCAACTGCAGGAGCCATCTAGTCTGAACTCCTATGTCACACATCACACCTGTATCTGCTCCTTTCTGTTGTGTACTTAGGCATGGCTGGGTTGAGATGTGCAGGGGAAAAATATTGCCTTTGAATCACAGCAGATCCAAGTCCTCATTGCTGGTAAATCCCAGCACTTTTTCCTCTCTTGTTGTCTGGATGATGATGTAAAAGCACAGATTTTCCTCCCAATTTCTTTGCTTGCTGCACCCAGGTTTCCCTATCTGGGTTTTCTTTTTTCTTTTTTCCCTTCTTCCCATTCTATTTTTCTTTCCCTACAGCCAACAGAGAGGCTGGTGAATACAAAATTAGCCAATTCAGACAGAGGCCGAACATCCCAAGAGGGCAGGAGAGAAAAAGAGAGGCGCGATCAGCCCTTGCCAACTGCATTCTCTTGCCTCCACAGTGCATTTCTCCCTTTCTCTGAAAATCACCTGAAACAAATGAGAATTGCAGGGAAAGCAAATTCCCTGTTGGGCTCCTGCTGCCTTCCCTGGAACACCTGCAGGCCAAAGGGCCCTTTTGGGGTTTTGGCACGGGGGACAGCCAGGCTGGGTCTGTGCGGTGCTTTTTGAGGCTCCCTGCTCTCCTCGCTGCTCATGCTGTTCCCCACTGCTGGAGAGCATTAACAGAAATCAGGGATTTTGGATCCAATTTTTAATCCTGATCCAGAGCTGGGACACATCTTGGGGATTGTGGGTGTGATGTGCACAGTGAAACCCATCTATGTGATGGAGGAAGAGTGCTTGTGCAGGCAGAGTGAGCGGGACCCTGCTTCTCTGACAGGCCAGGGAGCGCTCTGCTCTCCTTAGCATATTAATATTTGCTACATCCTATGAGGATGTAAACAATGATGACAGTCTGTGTAGTGGCAAAGAAGATGATTTTCAACATTTTGCATGCCCTTTCCCAGTTTTGCAGAGGAACTGGCAATGACTGCTGTGAATAATGGCCCCTAGAAAGCTATCGGTCAGCTGGGAAACATCAGCTCTGCTCTGGAGTACCCTTTTCTTGTGCTGCATCCCTCGAGTAGGGGGAGCAGAAAACTTTAAATAGAAGGGGAATCTTAAGGAGAACATCTTCATGGACCTTTTGCAATGACCTTTGAGGACCCCCATAGATGCCAGGACATCCAGTCCATAGGGTATGCTGTAAGGCCAAGTCAATAACGTTATCGACTTATTGACTAGTACCAAAAAAAAAAAAAAAAGAAAAGAAAAAAAAAAAAGCAGCTTCTCAGGGGTGTGGAGCTGCTGGAACTTTGGTGTAAGAAGGGGAAATAAATCCATCCTAAGCAGATATCTGCAGCAGCATGTCTAGAATAACAATAACTGCAGGAGTAGCACTTAGGTGCAAGGCTACCAGACATCACTAAAATTCATGAGGGGTTCGAGCTGAACTGGTTTCTAGTTACCTGCTCTTCAGACCCATTTTACCTTGCCAGACCCTCTGACTTTGCCCATCATCCCTTCTGTCACTTTTCTGCTCTCCCCCTCCCCAGTTCCCATCCCTGCTCTGTCTCCCAAGAATGGCTGATTTCCAAAGTGCCAGCGAGTGCCTGAGAATTGCGTAATTGCAATATAATTAATGAATTAAAAGAATGAGATGTTTTAAGTGCTTTCAATATCCCAGTCCCTATAATTATCTACAGAAAACGTGTTCATTAACAATCTCAGAGTGCAAGGCTGTGGCTCCTGGCTCTCAATGCTTCTTTCTCTGGTGGGGCTGGAGGTGGAGGTGGGAGCAGGGCAAAGGCTTTTGCAAATCTTTAGAAAGCTTTGCTTTCCTCTCTCCCTGGGTTTACAGCAAGTCAAAAGCAGAGCGAGAGCCTGCAGAATATCTGACAGTTCGCAGCAGACATAGAGGCAGCACAATTCGCTGGAGTGGGGGCTCCGGATCTGTTCTCTAAGCCTGGCTATGCCCTGTGCATGAGAAGGGGTGGATGTGTGAAATTTAGCAGCAGAACATTTATCCCCTGTCCCATCCCATGGATGGAATTTGTAGCTGCTTCTGCTAGTATTAAACAGGTTTGTGTGTGGATAATTAGGCACCATTTTGTAAAGAGATAACACAGCCAAGCACAGGGAGGAGAATGCCAAGTCTCTCTTGAACTGGTGCGGAAATATTGGGCATTACCTCTCCGGGTTTCTGAGCAGGACCGGGGAGGAAAAGCTCTCATTAGGAGGTGTATAGTGCCTTTATCTGGACATGGTGGTGTGCTTGAAGAGCTTGATTTTACTTACATGGGTGTAAATCAAGAGCAATTCCTTTGATGCCAATGGAGTGGCCGACATAAGTGAGAGGCGAACATGACCTATTGGTATTGAAAGCACTTAAAACATCTCTTGAGGGCACTCTTATGAGGGAGCTCGCTCTGTGAGGCTGATTGACAGGGTACTGCTCTGCTCAACACTCTGTCCTTCCCAGGATCCTAAATTGTAAATTAACTCAGCCGGAGATGTGACTAACACATTCTCCGTCTGGAACATTTCAGCTGCGTAGCGGGTTGCAGGCTCCGTAAATTGTTTTCTGTTAAACTTTGGGAATAAATGGCCAGTTCATTTGAAAGGGTTGAGCAAGCAGCACGCAGATATCTGCCCAGTGTCCAGCGCAGGGAAATGACAAAGGATGAATTACAGGGTTATCTCCGCCGTTTAACAAACCCCATGTTTCGATTGCAATAACCTCTTCTTGCTGAAAAGGCAATATCCTCCAGCAGACAGGGGTTAAATACCCCGCGGTTGAGGAAGAAGCTGAAAAGGCAAAAGAACTACAACGAGGGCAAGTGTTAATGAAGGAAGATCTTCACTGGGGGAAAAAAAAAGGAGCCAACAGCTGACAGGGTTGGTCCTGGAGGGCAGGAGAGCCTTGGCGTTGTCATCCAGAGGGACCCGTGTCCATTGTGTGCGCTCCTCCTCGGACGTAGCTTTCAGCATCCTTAAGCACTGCCACCAAAGGAAGAGCCACGATTTGGTGTGATTGCGCTTTTTGAGCTTAATGGGACAGAATTAACTGAAGGCATACAATTACAGCAAGAGCTGGTTCCTATTACTGTTTTCACATGGGAGCAGATGGAGAGCGACAGCCCAGCTCCCTGCGATACCAGCTGCACGTCGCAGCCTCCAAGCCTGTAGGATTTGACCTTAAAAGCCTGGGAGCTCATGGAGGCTGTTCCTGACCTGCACGTGAAGTAAAAAACAGTCATTTACTGTTAGAGAAAGTAAAACATTTCAGTGGAATAGGGAGAAAATGGTTTCCTTGCCTTGTAAACCTTTTCATTTATTTATTTATTTTTCTTTATGAAAGCCCCGTCTCATCCTCAGGCAGCACGGGAAGCCAAACTGCTGAAAATGTTCACAAAACCGAGCTCTGGAAAATATCATTTAAATGATTTTGAAATATTTTGCTTTGATTTGGGCATTTTCTAAAAAAACTACTTCAGTTTGTAACAGACAAGTCATTTTAAAGGGGAAATCTGGAAGGTTTTGTTTCAAAGCAAGAAAATGGAAATTTTGGCAATCTTAAAAGGAATAATGTTTTTGCAACGTGTAAAAAAAGTCATGGAAACTGTCTTTTTACTGAAAACATTTTCATTTTTGTCAGTTTGCTATTTTTCAACCAGAAAGTGTTATTAGAAACATCTGAAAACAAACACAGAAAGAAAAAAAACTTCTCCATGATAGAAAAGACAGGTACATTTCCACGAAATAAAATGAATTCCTTGATGTCTGCCGAGCCCAGCTCTTAGACTAAATCATGAGCACAAAAAGCATGTTTTATTGTTTTTTTAGCTTTATTTATTTATTTGTTTATTTATTTATTTACCATGTCAGGAAGCCAGGCCATACTACTGCTTGGAGCGTTTTGGTGCTACCAAAATTGAGCAAATATATCACACGTGGTAATGCATAATGTGCACAGGGGTCAATATCTAACTGCACAGACCACACAGCCCCTCCACCCCATTTCCATCTTGCAGATAAATCCAAGGCTGAGATTCAAGCCCGTCACAGCAATCCAACCACTCACCCCCTTTGCGTACGTCTTCTTCCTGACTCCCCGTCCCCGTGCCAGCATGAGTGCGGCGCTGCATCGGTGGTGCCGGCGTCGGGTCCCGGGCAGGGACGAACCATCTGCCCACCACTGTCCCTGGTGCTGGCAACAGCAGCAGCGTGGGAGGAAGCCAAATCCAGCTTTTGTGGCAGCATAAGGCAGGTGTCGGCGGGTGGCTCTCCGTTGGACACTGGCTCTTCTTAAATCTTCAGCCAGTTTGCGACTTTTCAGGGCGGTGAGCCACATCGTGAAAAGCTAAGACATCACCTGAGAGTTTCAGTGCACATCAGAGAAGAGATGTCTTTGATTTTGTTTATTTTTTTTTACATCCTGTGATGGCTGCAAGTGTTGTGTTCATGGTAAAGTCTGCAGGAAGAGCAGCTTGCAGCAAGGTGAAAATTAGAGGATAATCCAGGAGAATTTAAGGGCTGACAATGCTACAACAAAAAATATCTTCTATATCCAGTAGAGCTTTTGATTCGGGATCAGGAAAAAAAAAAAAGACAGACCAAATGGATCTATTCTTTCTTCTGACACAGTTTCAAGACATAGCTTTAAAGAAGAATTATAACCAAACCATGTCTTGGTTTCCTTATCTGAAGACTATAAATTATAACACTTTGCTTCCTGACGTAGTTCTCAGCAAGCATAATTCATTAACTTTCCTGAAGTGCTTTTAAATCTCCCATTTCAGGCACTACACAGGTATTCAAAATAGAGTTCACAGAGCTAGCTAAAAACACTTTAAATGAAATTAAAATGCCATAATTCCAGATTATGATAAATCACACTCCAAAAAGTTTTGATGAGAAGTTTATGAAGTCTTATTTGTGGGGGTTGCAGCAGTACAGGGTGATATAAAAAACAATATTTTGGACAGTCATTTGGAGCCTGAAAATTCCACCACATTTTTGGAATTTCAACTTCCAGCTCCCTGATGCATAGCTCGGAAAGGACGGAGGAAGAGCTGGAAAGGTGGAGGAAAAATAGAGCTAGCAATGTCCAACCTCTCTCCCTCTCCTGATCTCCAGCAAAAACAATGCAGGTTGGAAACTCAGTCCTCAAAACTTTCAGAGACGAGGTCTCCCTGGGCACAACAGATGAAGCTGCTTCTGCCCTGGGGACCCAGGTGGGGCCCACCAGTGCTCCATAACCAAAGCTACCAGGGGAATAAACCTGTGAGGAACAAACCCACAGTGATCTGACAGTCTGCTGGCTAATATTGAAGGGGCAGGCAAGCTGTCCTTTTAATATGTGAGCATGTCTGTCTGGCTCTCTCTGTTCTCCCTGTGTTCAATAATGTAAATAAAGTCTTTAAGAAGCCCATTACTTTCATCTGCAGTTCTGAGAGAATTGCTCAGATTCTCCCTTGGCAGTTTTGTTTGTGCATAATAATTAAGAAAACCTCTGGAAAAATAATAATAGTAAGAGCAGTAACAAAATAAAGACTGCAAGAGTCCCTTTTTTAAGTTTTGCCTTTCAAAGACATTCCCCCTGTTTGAAAGGAAAAAAAGAAAATGGAAAGACCTTACTGGTATCAAACACCTTTGTCTGAATTAAAAAGGCTGACAAAGGGCAAAATTTGTCTTTTCAGAGACCTGGGTGCAAGTGTTGTGTGGCAGCATGAGGGACACGAGGATGGGCTCTGGGTGCTGCAGGAGCAGTCCCCCAGCACATGCAGCATCCCTAGGCCAGCTGGGGCAGGCTGCTGCCTTGTCCACCTTTCACACCCATTTCAATCCGCCTTTCAAAACTTGTTCTATTTTTTTATTTTTTTTCCTGCATCTTTGGTTGAGTTGAAACCTTTTGTGTAGCCATGTTTCTCTGCTAACATTTCAGTTTGGAAAGAGAGCTTCGCGTGAGAAAAACTAAACAATGTCAAAAAGTCTCTTTCAACATTTTCACTGTAGCAATTTTTGTCAGAGTTTTTTAAAACCTTTCCACTTTGAAATGTATTATTAATGCATGTTTTTTTTTTCTTACTGACAAATTGAAGTAAAATATTTTGCAGAAATAAGATGTCCGTCCAACTTCAAATATGTTATTTGCTTGGGTGTGCTATTATTATTATTTTTAATATTTTTCCTCTGTGGCAAATTTGCAAACACTTGTTATTTTCATGCCATTTGGCCCTACGTCAAGTTAAAAAATCTAGATGGACTTTGCAGAACTAATCTACCTGCTTATTTTGGTTAATAATTAATTTTTTAATATCACAAATGGAAACTGCCAACCCTCTTTAATTATAGTAAAAAATGTCCTCCTTTACTAGATGGGCTGTGCAAGTGCTTCTCATCACAACTGCTGTCCAAACACAATCACCGAGAAATCCCCCACCGGCCTCTTAAGATCTCTCTATGCCACCTTGAGAGGACAAAACTTCTGCTCCCTCAAATGTGGTTCCTTCATTTTGATACCTGCCCCATCCTTAAAGCCCTACTTTTTCTCTGCCTAAGCATCATGTTTTTAAACGAGTCACTTTAAGGTCAATTTTGTTCTCTTTCATTTTTCATGTGAAAATTAAGCCAGTTTCATCGTGGTCCTCACCTCACTCTCTTTTCCGTTCTGCTCCTCACCTTGGTCTCTGTTCCCAGGGACAACCAGTTTCCCAGAGGAGGAACCGATAAATATTTTATTGTCCATCTTTGTAAGTCAGCCTTTGTGTTGATTGAATTTGATGACAAGTTAGGGAACAACAAGCAAATGCTGTCACCGGAGCTGCCTTTGCCAGCTGCTGGAGCCTCTCCATCCCATTTGTAGACCCCTTTAGAGTTCCATTACTCAAAAGAGCAGGATCTGCAAAACTGATTAGACACCATATTATCATTTCTGTCTTTAAGCATCTATTGGAGTCATTCAAGTTTCCAGAGAATAAAGAACAAGCTGAGCACAGAGTTCAACCTGATCTCTGCTGTCTTCTGCTGGTCCCCCGCACCTCCCCTTTCCCCTGTGCATAATCTCCAGCACAATTATTTGAGGTTTAGGAGAATAGATCTGTAATTAAAAAGAATTACTTTTTTTTTCATTGTTCTGCTGTAACAAAAGCCTAACTGTATTGAAACAAAAGCATGTCGCAGTAATGCTTCAATTTCCATCACATTTTCAGCAGAAGAAAACATAAGCACAGTTTCTTTTTCATTTTGTTGAAGTGGGACTTTTTCTTTTGGCTGTAGTTAAAATGTTCATTCTGATGACACTGTTGAAGCAATGCTCTTTAAACACATGGCTTATATTGAAACAATGAACAAATATTATTTGATGTTTCCTGTTATGTTCGCTTTTCATTATAATAGCTTGAAATTGTTGGAGTAGAAGATGTTCAAAAAAATCAAGCATCATGATGCTTCCCAATAATATTTTGACATTTTTGAGCTGAGGATAATTTTGCATTTGCATTTTGATGTATAACAAAAACAAATGTTAAAATTTCATGGAATTAGCTATATCTGTTCTGACCAAGGGGAATGAAGGATTACTCAGTGATTGTGTTTGGACAGCAGTTGTGATGAGAAGCACTTCTGCAACCCGTCTAGCAAAAGAGGAAAAATTTTACTATAACTAAAGAAGGTTGGCAGTTTTCATTTGTGATATTAAATAATTAAATATTAACACAAACAAAAACGCTTTAGAAATCCTAAATAATTTTATTTAGGAAAAAAAAAAAAAAAACTCTTTTGAGAGAAAAAAAAGAAACAACAAATTTTTTTCAGCCATTTCTTTTTGTTTAAATTTGAATGAATAGCAGGCACAGAGCTTCACATCCATAACATCCACAACTCAGCTTTCTTAAAAATACTATTTTTCCCTTTAAATAACTCCATGTTGTTTGTTAAATTAATGTATTAGAAACTGTCTCTCTGCTCATCTCTTCTTCCCTAGGCCAGGATTATGTTTTGATTTGTAATAAAATTTGACACAAATCTGACAATATTTTGACCAGGCTTTGCGTGCTGGAGATTAGAGTGAGCACCTGAGAATGGCAGTGCCTGTTGCGGTGCAGTCCCCAGCTTCTCTCCTTCCCTGCTCCTCCCACAGCCCAGCACCTCCCTGCTCTCCACCGCCTTCTCCCTCCTTGTGCCCAGGAGCATCTTCGGTCCCTTCCCTCCACTCCTGTCCCTCGTGTCACCTTGACAAGAAGAGCTTTCTCCCACTCCCTCCAGCTGCCTGGCTTCCTTCCACCGCGGTGTCCTCACGTCACGGCAGCATTGCGCAGGCACCGTCACTGTCCCTTACATCCCTCACAAATTGAATTCATCATGAACGTATGAATAAATCCCCAAGAGAATAAAAGTTCTCGGAGGTAATTGAATCACACAAGAGTGATGGGTCTTTTTTTTTTTTCTTCACTCATTCCTAGCGCGAGGTTCAATCAGCATTCATTACTCCCACCTCCCTCCATCAGAAGCGGCAGAGGAACTGGGTGAAGGAGGACTCTCAGCCTTCTGATTAAATCTTCCAAACATGATGGCCTATCAAGCCCAGTAATTTGTGAGCCGCGAAACATGAGATTTTTAATTCAACGCGGATAAAAAGGCACAACCCAAAGAACCAGCTGAGAAGAACAGAGGAGCACAGCTGTACAGTAACACGATATAAAAATTTCTTTTGAAAGGCTAGTTTGATTAAATAGTGTTTGAAAATATTTTCAAGCATAGAGCCACTTACAGTAGAAAAATACTGAAACAATTAGCAGTCAAAAGAAAATCTTTTGATTTGACTGTTCTTGCCCTCTTATTTGATTTTGCTTCAGTTTCAGGGAAATATTAGAAAAAAAATAATTGAAATAATAACAATATATCCCCACATACGTGTCACTTGATTAAACATTTAGTTTGCAGTGTTTTGACATTCTCAAAATGAAACATTTTGACATCATCAAACGGAATTTTTCAACAAGCTTGTTTTGATCTTCCTCGATCAAAAAAAAATATCTTGGAATTCTCCCTCCAAACCCTTCTGTGAGAATTCACTTCCCGGGCTGATTGGAGGGAAGGAGATTTCTGCTTTGTCAAGGCTCCAGCAGCGAGCCATGCGGATGCTGCCAGCCCGGCGGGTTGCGATGGGGAGGCAGAGCTCACCCAACAGCATCCCCAGTGCTGTCTCTGATGTGGCACCACGGGCTTGCACACAGAGACACGACTGAGTGCTTGTGCTGAAGCCTCACATGTGCCTTTACGCCGATGAAGCCGAGTCAGCCGCCAGACATCCACCGCAAAGTCTCTGCTGTCCTCAGCCGGGATCTAGCCTGTGACCTTCAGCACTAGGAACGCCAGGCTCTGTTGCCCGAGCTAGAGAAAATATTCTGCAGCTGCAAGAAAATCCCAAGCTCTGCCGTGCTTTTGCCCACTAGAGGGAAGTGCATTCACACGCACACGGGTGAGCGTACAGCCATGCACATGCAGTGCCTCTCTCCGCTCCCTGCCCACACCAGGACCGCGCTGGACCCAACAGGGAGGCTGCCGGTGCCTCTGGCCACCCACCATGATGTCTTTGCCAAAATGCTGCTGGTAGCTGGGCAGGGCAATGGGCTGCCCATCCCTTGCCGCTATCAACACGCTTGCACGGGCACTGTAGGCAAATTGCTCCTCGGTGGATAAACATACAGGGGTGAAACTGGAGCTCTGCAGGGAAAGGATTCAGCCACACGCTCACTGTGGAGCTGTGCTTGAATTGGTGGAGGAATATGGAGCGTCTGGCCCCAAGCCATTTCAGCCCTGTCTGCACTTCGCAAACTGCTATATGCACAGATGTAATCCATACAGATGGGTTTTAAACATGAGCAGCCATGGCAATGCAGTCAGGCGCACTCAGTAACAGTATGTATATGTAAGCAGTCAAACACAGGCTGTATGAAATTATATATATGTGCCCAAATACATGCTGTGCTGCCTGTCTGTCCAGCCAGCCAGGTTAGATTATCTCCTCCTCAGTAGAATGGCTTATGAAACAAAGCTTCTATGCAAATGTATGCTGATGCAATGTAAGAGAAGACCTATCCCCATGAACACAGAACCAAGGTGAGCATGTATTTATGATATGTAGATTGAAGTGAGCCACACAAACCCGTGGATGTAGGCTACCCAAATACCTGTATAAAACCCAGAATACTGGCATGTACCTACGCACAGAAGCATGCAGAGATCCTCAGTCCTTTGTGGATGCCCCAGTGAGGATGTACAGAAAGACTTTTGCATGCCTGAGTGCAGAACCTGTCTCCATTAACAGAGATGTGCTCCATGTGTGGACACATCATACACAAGGCCGCAGGCAAACCAAGTCAAATGGACCTTTGCAAACACTATCTAGGGAGATCAGGACTAAGGAAAAAATGAAGACAGAATATGGCTGGAGAGGAGAGGGTGGCAGATCACAGAAGAGGAGCAGTCTGAGATACCATGCCCTGCCTTGAGATGCTCAGCAGCAAGTCACAGCTGCCAGTGTGCACCTGTTTGGTCCAGTGGGTATGGGGATGGTAGGCACTGGGGAGTGTCCCTCACACCCCAAAAGGGGAAATCTTTTGTCCTTTCTCCCTTGGAGTCTCTGTGGCATCCCGGGGAGATGCTGGTACAGTGGATCTTCAGTCCTGCAGCATTAAGTGTGAGGTAGAAAGCCTCGATCCCTGGCTTTCATTTTAAGACACACTTTAGGACAAGAACAGACATTTTAATTACCCTGTTGATAGAAATCATTTTCCCAAACATTTAAACTTTTGTGAGTTTGCTCACAAACTTCAGCATTTTTTTTTCTGGCTGCCTGAAGGGCTGTCTCCATTCCTGGGAAAACCCATTGCTATTTCTGCTCCTCTTTTGACAGTTTTTTGTAAAAGCTGATAAAACTTGTATCTTTTCCCCGGTCCACTCCAATGGCTCTCAGGAGCAAAGTCTTTGGCCAATTTAAATTTGTGATACCCTGTGGAAAGCAATAGAGATTTAATGGAGCTACTTTGTGTTAGAGCATCTGGCCCCAAATTCTCCTGGGAAGAAGAGCATCATGTAACAGATCAAAGGGCCAGGTTGATGTGTGCTACAAGCAGGGAATGGGGAAATTTGTTGAGACAGAAAATGATTTTGCCACCTGCTGCCTCACCTTGAACAGGACCTAAACCAAAGTCCCTGGCAGGGTTCCTAAATGGAGTTATATTGCAATAATTAACAGGAATATTATTACTACTACTAGTAATTTTTGATTTACAATTAATGCTTGTCCCTAACTTCTTTCATTCTTCCACCACTGAGAGAAAGAAGAGGCAGAGTATTATGAGATGAGGCTGTCTGATGTCGTGTTTTAAATATATTTGACAGCTAGAAATATGGAAAACCCATAAAGAAATTTTGCCTGGATAGAGTGAGATTTCCAGGGTAATTTTTTCCTCATCTGGATAGACTGGTGAAAGTTAAGCTCTGATTTGGAGTGTTTTTCCACCAAGAACATCCTGAGTTTTGGTCTTATCTCATCTCAAATACCAAGTCTCTCTATTACCTAAATGTTTAATGTAAGATCACAGCAAAACTCCAGAAATGGAAGACATTTTTTATCATTATGTTAATCCCATACAATGATAGCACGAAGCAGAAATTGTACAGGACATAAGAAACAGCGCTGCATTCGGGCTCTGAATTTTCCAAATCAGACAGGCAATGGTGGCTTCCTGAGTGTTTTTTCAGGTCTGTGTTGCAAGATAGAAGAACAATATTCAACACTATGTATGAGCAACGAAACCTAAGCATGACTTAAAATGCTATGTTGTCTTAAAAAGAAATAATAATAAATCAAAAGAAGAAAAGAGAACTCATCCCTGATGATTTCTAAGTGACTTATGGTCACTGTGACTGGTAGCTCAGGAGTGGAAGAGGTTCCATCTCAATACCACCAAATGTTCTGCTATCCAAGGATCTGCACCCTGCGCAGCACCCGTCTCGCCCATCTGGAACATGGCTTATCCCATTCATCAAATCAGCTGAGCAGTTTATGATGGCCTTGGGGGAAATTTTAGTGTCATCAAGTTCCTTCTTTCTCCTTCTTCCTTTTCTGTTGTGGAAACAGTTGCCAGGTCTCCACACTCGTTCTGTAACTGGAACCCCTGAGGGGAAGAAGCCTGAAGAAGGGCCATTTTATTTCATCTGGTAATGCTGTAAACCCAGTTCAGCAGCTCTCCTCACGAGCACCACAGCCAGGTGCTGCCACGTCCATGTTGCAGAGCGTCTGTGAGTGCAATAAGGCTGCAGCAGCACACAGAGCATCCCTCATCAAGGAGCAGGGCAGATTCCCTGACATCATACGTGGGAAAGCACACCTCTGCAAAGAAGTATGTACACAGACCACCATCAGTGTATACGTAGTTCTGCATGCATGTTAATATAGACACGTACATAGTCATATATCTATCTATCAAAAGTCTACAAAAATATAAATATCAGGGATCTTTATAGAGAGAAATACATGAAGATTCCCCAGGCTGCCTTTATGACTGGAAAGGAATATTGGTTTATCTGTCTGATAAGCTATGTGCGGGAGACAGCATGACAAGAATCAGAAATGTCAAAATTAACTCCCATGCTGGGGACACATGCCACCAGTCGAGGCTGTGGAAGAGCATGAAATAATCCTGCCAAAAAGACAGGAAAGCTGCCCCTGTCATTAGCTTTTGGGGGAGATTTCTGAGTTTGCTACTGCTAGCAGAAAGATTGATCCTAGCTAGTCTCCATCCCGTGAAAACCTTGTCTGGTATCTTTGTTGTTACCAGGAAAAAGATCAGTAGAAAGCATTTTAGGATATATTTTTGATGATCTAGTATCTTGGGGTTTAATTCTGAACTGCTGTGTGCTACAGATGTTACCCAGGTCATGGCACAGTGAGTCAGTTCTACAAAAATATTGTGGCAAAACAAATAAAGCCTAGGAGGATTCACAAGGGTGCTTAGAGAAATGCAACACTTTGGGCCCATTTGTTTCCTTGTCCATCTAACTTGGGTATGTACTTGTGAAAACCCTGCCAACCATCTCTGGGACTTCATCCATCTCCTTCCTGAGGGAAATCAGTCTGAAGGGCGAAACCCAGAGATATATTAGGTGGCAAAAGCTCAAAACAACAGAACTATCAATTAGACAGGTTTAGGCAGCTTATCTGGGGCAAAAGGGAAATGTTTACACTTTTTTCTTTGAACAAATAGTATTGGATGATTTGTTATAATATTGGAGTACTGGATCCAACAATAATATTGGAGTATTGGATCTTCTTCTCCAAACTTCTAGAGTGGTCTGTCAATGTGGATGTTAGCTTTTTGTTGCACAGATATCCCCAAGTATGAAGGCAAAACACAGTTCAGGATCTACTGCAAGGTGATGTTTGCAAACTGGGATCAAACTGACACAAAGGCTGTGGTCAGGACTCAGCTCTTTCTGTGTGTACCTGAAGCTTTCTCAAACTACCAGCCCCTATTTATCTGCCAAAATGGATGGACAATATCAGGAGAGCAGCTTTTACTCCTGGCACTTTTGTCATTTTCTGCTTGCTTAAGCTTCAGGAATACTGTCAGAAGTATCTTTGCTGGTGTTTCAGGACATTTGCATCTGATTCCAGGTGGAATCAGAATGACTGGAAAACACTGAAATGGAAGAGTGAAATATTCTTTTAATGAAATGGAAGACTCCTGGGTAGGAGTCGGAGACTTATTTTATTTATTTATTTATTTATTCATTAATCTGAACCAAGATATTTCATGCCTTAGATCTCAGCCAACATCTTTATCTTAACTAGGAAACATGTCCCAGTAGATCTCTACTTTAGCTATGTTTCTTACCTAAAGCCTGCCTGAAGTGGAGGAAAAGTGAGTGCATATGCTTCGGTTTCTTTTTTTTCCCAGCCATTTTTGTTTTGTTCTTTTTGTTTACACAGGCTAATGATAAATTAATGGGATAAACCAAAGGCCTTGCTGGAACAGCTGTAAACTCAAAGCAGGAAGTCATTCAAAGCCTCCGAAACCTGGCTGTGTAATGCTGGAGGAGTTAATGATGAAGAACCAAACCCTCAGCTGGCACAAACTGGCATAGCTTGCTTGAAACACATGAATTTCACTGATTTACAGTAGTTCAGGATGTGGCCTGAAATGTCTCACTATTCCGCTTTGTTTGCATTTTAAAGTGATCTCTGCTGGTTTCTTAATGGTTTTGTCGCCTATTGATGAATTTGCGGGATGCCAGTAACCGAGCTGGTCTCCAGCAAGCGCAGATGGTAGAGCATGGAAAAGCACTAGCTCAGTTTCCTGGGAAAATCTTTTTCTAAAAATTTAGGAATAGCAGTGAGGCCCCTGCAAAGGTTTCTATGGGCAAACAGCTGGTGCAACCATAAGATCTAGTATCTGAGGTTTATCTATGCTCTCCTAAACATGAGGCAATTTAATTTTGGAGTGGCTCAAAGATGGTCTTAAATTATAGAGGATATTTAGATTAGCTTTCTAACACTATGGAGAGCGAAATGCAGAGAACGCTGTCTGGGAACAACACCAGCAGGGATGATCCTCCCATGGACAGGTAGGATTGACTCAAAATGTTGACTGTGTTCTTTTGCAGTCATACATTTGCTAACACTAAATTTAACCCTGCTTAAAGGACTGCTAAATTTACCAAGATAAAGAGTGAATAAGAAACGAGCTATACATTCACTCTGGCAGAACCAGAGCCTGATCAGGCAGCCTAACCAAGAACTAGTCTTTTTTTTCTGGTGATGATATCACCTGATGATCCCAGCATCACCTGGATCTCCAGTCTGTGAGCAAAAAAATATTGTGTTTTTTAGCAGTAGCAAAGAATCATTTCATAAGACTTGCTATAAAGTGTTTTTACTGGAAAACACATGAGCATTCAGCTCTGTGCTTGCCTGAAAATGAAGGACTTAAAAATTGGAGGAAACAAACCTTGTTGCAATTAAGTGTAGGCAAAATTGCCCGCAGTTATTTGCAGCTACAAAACTGGAGGCCACACTCTGAAAGCTGGGCTATCAGACAGAGCCGCTGCTTCCATTTATATCCTACTGGAGGGGACTCCAGCGCTGCCAAGATTCATAGAGGAAATCCATCCAGAAAAATTGTGACAAACTTCTCCCCATGGAAAAAAAAAGCTGCCTTATTGAGTCTGAACATTTCTTGGAAGTAAGCCAATTGCAAAAATATTTCCATAAGGAAGATTTATGAGATCCAAAGAGGAATTTCAAAAAGCAGGAGAGAAAGAGAGACATACAAACAAATAAATAAACAAACAGAGGACAATTTTAGAAACAGATGGTCAGCAAATAGACCTGGGGCACAGAGATCAAAGCTGAAGATCCAGCCCCAGAGAAGGAGCCTGAAGCTGGAGATCCCTTCTCCAAAACAGCTCTGGGCAATGCTGAAAGGTGTCAGTTTTACTTCAAATAAGAAGAACTTTTTTTTTTTTCAATTTATTTTCTGTTTTTGGTTTTGTTTAGATGGTAATTCAAAAAAAGGAGGGAACACAAAATTTCCAGAGTTTTAGGTTGTGCAATCTGTGACCAGAAATTGCTGTTTCTAAATTTTTTGGTTCAAAGAGAGTTTTGATCTAAAAAATTGAATTTCTGCATGAATATATTGTAAAAGCTTATACAAGGATGGTAGGAAGCAAGAAGTCAATAAGGGAAAGAAAAGAGAAATCATGGCAACAGATTGCTTTGTACAACCAGTTCTGACTTTTTCCCCAAAATTATTGGTTCACACTGCCCTTAGCATTCAGATATTCATCTAGGAAAACAATGAGAGGAAAACAACATTAGACATCTTATAAATGCTTACATAGAAATGTTTCCCATCTGCTTACAAATGCACCAAGCCTGCTTTCTGCTCTGGACCTTGCACTTCTCAATGCTTAAATGAAACTGAACCCACTCCTTTGGCAGAATGGGCAGGATCCAAGGAGGAAAAGTGAATATTTCTCGGTGCTGGTGATTCTGTTACGAAGTGCCAAGCTCTGAAAATATTCTGAAACTTCCACTGCAGGTGACTTTCTTATGGAAAGGTCCCTTCAATCAAGACCAAGAATCAAGTAATCCAAAACCATTGAGATCCCACACACTCATTTGGTTTCTGTGCATAAAAAGAATTATTATTCACATTTTTGTGAACCCATCTAATTCCATTCCTTTACCATACAACGTAAGAATGTCTTTCTTATCCTTCAGTGCCGTGGTGCTTTGCTGTACATTGTTAAGTGTGGGTTGCCTCCATCCCAGGATTGCTGCCTTCTAGCTGTAGGTAGGAAGCACCATGTTTTTTGCATTCTCCCTGACACTGAAGTTTTGCTGGGCATCTTCAGTTGGTGTTTTTGACCCACTTTGAAACACCCAGATGTGTAGGGCTTTGCTCTGCCCTCTTCTCTATAGGTAACCCCAGCCAAAATCCAGCAGTGCTATCCAAGCATTCAAAACTTGCCCAGTTCTCTGCTTGCACAAATCTCATCCGTCTCCTTCCCTTTTGATTCGGCTGCCTTCGAAAGGTTTGTGCATTTTGCAGACAGCATGGAGGCGGAGGGCGGGGGAGGCAGGGAAGATAAAGAACTTGGTGATATACTGAGTATATAGAACAGTGTATAATATACTGAGTGATGCAACAGTGAGAGAGCTAAGTGAATGCCACTGCCTTGTGATTTACTGCTTGCAAATGGCTTCTCTTCTTCTGAAATACTGTTAATTTAATAGACAAACATCCTAGGATAAAGGCTCGCCAGAGACGCAACTGATGGGATAAACATCGAGAGATTAAAGACCTGTAGGGAAAGTGTATAATTCTGTTATTAAAATCCCAAAGTGCTCCCTTAAAATTAGACACTAGCAGAGGAAGAGGAGTGGAAAACCTATGCTTAAAAGGGGGAGTTATTGTGTTGAGCACTTCAGAATCATTTGCTAAGCAAAGTTAAAAGGAATAATAGTGCCAAGCTGGGTCTTCTGCTTGTTTCCTCCTGCTGTCCGTAACTATCAAAGTGGTATAAAAGAAACCTACTTATTAGCTATGTGTTGAGAACATTTTCCAAAGGCAGTCAGAAAGCCATCAGTGACAGCATTTCTGTGACCTCCTAATTGCACCCCACACAATGTGGATGCTGTTAGGCCAGAAGACAGATGCATTTGCAAAGCGTGTCCCATGTCATTACATCCCAGCTCATGAGAGAGCTTGCCATGCCGAATGGTGACTGTTAGGGTTTATTTTTGCAATATCTAGTGATTCAAACTGAGATCAAGCTGTCAGTGGACTGACTGCTGCCCAGGCTGTGTCACAGCCTGCAGCTAAGAAAGCACAGTCTCAACGGGGACCAAAAAAAGGTGTTACCACCAAAAAAAGGACAGGCGGAGGAAGCTGAGGCACTCTGATCCATTGGATAGCCCTGCTCTGAACAAACCGGACTCTTCCTTGTGTTTATATACATCATTGACCCATTTCACTGCACATCGCCTAAACAACAGACCAAGGAGGATGGCTCAGGCTTCCTTGGTACTGAACCCCCCTCTCTGAGTGCTTCCCATGCATCCAGAGGGGTGCTGGGTGACTCTTTGCTGATGTTCAAGTCATGGACAGAGCTGGTTTGATTTCCTTGGACAAGAGAAGATCCTGATCCAAGAGGAAGGAAATGCTGAAATAATTGCAATGACAAGTAGGAGGGATTTGAGGAAGACCGCCATTTATGGAGAGCCATTTATCTCAAGAGAGATCTGCGCTCCCCTGCCAGCACTCACATGAGCTAGAGGGACATTGCTTCTGCTGGATGCCAACGAGCCCACAGATTGGCACAGGGACGTGAGCATTAGGTTGCCAAAAACACAGGCAAGGAGAGCTGTAGTACTGCTCTGCTTTCGGCCTGAGTGCCAGATGTTCTGATTGCTTGTGGTAGATGAGTACTGCTGGTGATATCCGGGTACCGTGTGTAAATGATCAATGAGGGCTTAGTAGCTCATTGCCCCAGGTAGAGCAGTTGAGTACAGGAGAGTTCTTCTGACAGGGAGTTTTTTTCTGGATATGGCTACTGATTACCTGGTCCTTTTACTCTGAAGAATTTTTTTAATACTCTGGTCAAAACATTGGAATTTCTATTTTAATGCACATTCAGACATTCAGAAGAAAATAATTTTTTACAAATCACCAACGATTCCCTGCCTACCCCTCCTCTCCCCCCAAACACACACTTTTTTTTTCTTTCTGTACACAAAAATGATAACATATCTTTAGGGGAAGGATTCTTTAACATTGAAAAAAAAAATCTGTTACCACAGACTTAACAGCTGTCTTCAAATGAAATTTTACTGAAACTAGTGTTTGTTCCTGTAGCATGTTTTGATTTTGACAAATTGATGTTTTCCAGTGGGAGAACATCCCATCAAGATGCCAGCTACTTCTGTGATCGGTGGAAATGAAGCTCGTTTTCCATGAATATGTATCCTGTGGTTGAATTCCTGGGTGTGTAGTTAATTAGGAACTCAGATGGAATTAACTTTTTCATGAAACTTGTGAGAACTTAATGTATTTGAGGTTGCTAGCTCTAAATCACATTTGACTATGACTGGTCAATTAGATCAAATGTTATTAGATGGGATGTTGTAGTGAAATAAGGAGATACAGATGTTCTCATATCTGAACATGGGGCATGATTTTGATGGGAAACCAGTCCAATAGTGCAGGTTTGAAAGTTTAATTTTATCTGTGCTTTGACTGAGGTGTGTCATGTTATCCAGCTGGACACTAGAGATATGAATGGCACTGCTCTCCACTCTAGAAATCCCCCTTAGTCCCCAGATGCTTCCAGTGAGGCTGGTGTCACTCTGGAAACCAGTACCAACCCCATACTGTGGGTCTCTCCATGAGGGGAATGCTCCACTCCTTGCTTTATACAAGGACATTATACAAGGACACCACCATAGCAAGGCTCCCTCCAGACACATCTTATGGAGCTACATTAGGAGAGAGGGGAAGAGAACCCCCAGATTAACAATTGCCAATGACAAATTGCTCTGAAATCAACTGATCGTGACAAGATGCACTTTACTATGTATTAGTCACATATCACTGATAGCAATATTAGAGTCCATAAACATGCTTTTAATGATCAAATATTATTTAATGTATGCCGAATCTCACAGTAAGTGGAAATTAAATGGACAATTTAGTGTATCATCTCTATGCATTGGCTCAGAAGCATTTCTCCAGTGGATAAACATTGACAATAAAGCTGTTGTTCAACAGAATACTACAGCTGCCAGATGTTAAAGGTTTTGGCCTTTGAAAGTGTTGTCCCACAGAAAAAGGTTGACATTTGCTGTCACACTGGCATATATTTTGTACTGAGAAGAAAAGAAATAGCAGTTCTCTTCTGCCTGCAAAAAGGGCTGGTGAGAAAAGGAGGCATCCTAAAAGAACCGAAAGATCCCTGTTTCCAGGGTGGCAGTTGGTCAATTTTGTGGCTATGTCCTGTTCATCTGATCTCCTTTTTTCACCACCCTTGTCTTCTGTGCAACAGCTTGGGCTCCTATCCATCTGATGTAAAAGCCTTGACCCCCAGACCGAGTTGCAGTAAGGAGAAGAACAATTTGTTTAACTTCCTTGGCATGATTCCGCCCATCAGCAGTCATATGAAACCCTTTGCCATCTCAGAAAAAAAAAAAGTTTCTATCAGTTTGCTGGTTCCAACTTGTATTAGTGATGCAAAGCAACACAGCAATAAAAAGTATTAAATGAATTTGGCATGCAAGATGGAGAGCACCTGTTAACTCCCTGGTACCATACTGTGTTTGCAGAGGTGGCTGTTAAGAAAACAAATTTCTTTTTTGATTTGTAGACTGAACAAATTTAAACTGGAGTCCTTGAACACAGTCAGTGAACCTCATTGTGCTTTTTGTTTAAAGACCAAAAAAGAAAGCTCTCTTCTCAAGAAAATATTTTAAATACAGTGAACTCTGCAGTTCTACAGTTCCATCAGACACAAGTATATCTCAAAAATACTGTTAAATTCACATAGTCCCGCTGTATTGCAGATTGAGGAGTCAGGTCTTGGTATACTTGTTCACTTCAAGGTAAGCCAAGGGAAAAGAAAAAAAAGATGGGGAGGGGAATGAAAAGCAGACACAGATGATGGTGCCAGGAATGTCCTGAGACACCCCATATGCACATCAGGGTTCCTTCCCCTTCAGTGGTTTGGATGGGCATTTGCATTTAAAACTAAACCAAACTAAGGACCTTCAGGTCTCCTGTATTAATGGTAATTGCAGTCCCCAATACCTTCCATGTCTGTTCTGTGATCCCAAGGTATTATCATAACTAGAGCTTCCAGTGGAATAAATATTGCAAAAATATATATATATATATTCCTGCAGATGCAGTAAGCAAGGAATTTTCCTTGGGGGTGTGTTTACAACCCCAAATCAAAACAACTGGCTTGCACCATAGAACTCCCCAAGCCCCAGCTTCACCTTCAACCCTGCAAATGTTAGAGGTGGCACACACATGCATTTCCTGCTCTACCAATTTCAGATAATCCATTTAAGATTCTTTGAATAAAAGTCCAAAGAGAGGACATGTGAGCTCCACTTAACTCCTTGTGGACTGTGATGCCACCTGCATCACAAAACAGCCTTAACCCAGTCATGATCATGAGCATCTGATTATATTCTCCTGATAAACTGCTCTGAAATAAACTCCAAAAAGCCTTCTCCTATTTGCCCAGACTCTCATACACAAATCCCCAGTTTATCCATAAAATCACAATGACGAGCTGCTGAAAAAAAAAAAAAAAAAAAAAGAGAGAGAAAGAATTTTTGTGCCTCCCATCTTAATATTTCAGTTTGTCCCTTTGCACAGACTTGTCTTCACGCAGAGGAGCCATAAATCTGGCCTGTCACTTTTATGATTATTAGTGGTTAGACCTGATGAATATTGATATGTGGCAAGCGCTCTTTCGACATTAAATACATTTGCCAATTTTCCTCCTGCAAACTCCACCCGTTAATGCTTCATCCAATATGAATCAATATTGGTTTAATAATTAACATGTTTAAACATTTTTTAATGTATATTTCATGACGAGAAGATCTATGTTTATTTTATGATGATAAAATATTTAGGGCCCAGGAAATTCTACTGTGCTGTCATCACAGCGTTAGTTGGGCCCTTTTCATTCTGCCTGAGGGGCATCTCTCTGTCTCTTCTAGGCAAAGCCAAGGCAGGAGAGGTTTCATCCACTTGCACAGAAGGGCTGTTTATGTGTATCTGAAGTTATCTGAAATATGTGGCGGGGCTGGAACGGGACTGACAGTGCGTTTGTTGCAGAGAGACAGTCCCCACTGTCAGCAGGGCAAGCTCAAAACAAGAGCAAGAAATGGACCAGGATCTGACCTGGAGAGGTACAACAGGTTCAGCTTCAAAAACAATTCAGGCTAGAAGCTCGGAGTCTTGGAAAACACACAAATGTGAGCAAGGGAAGAGAGAGACTGGCTCTGGCACTGGGGAGGTTTTAAAGAGCCCATACTGCTTGATACATAAATGGGGGTTTGTTCTTCCTCTTGAAGCCAGCAGGCTTGACTTTCCACAGCTGTTTCTGTGGATGTAGGTGCTAAGATAAGTTTTGTGGAGCAGAAAGGTTTGGTGGGAGTTGAAAACCCCATACGTAAGTGAATGGTTTTTTTCTTAGTGCCTGTGTAACAAGCAGAGGGTCTTGACAGCCAGAGAGGGGAGAAAAATCCCTGTAGGGTGGAAAAGGGTTAAGAAACACAGATTCGGTGCTCTGTGGCCTTTGCCGATCCTCAGATCCTACACGACCTCACCATCACAACACCTCACAAAGGACAGGAGCACAATCTGCAGAACCATGTAAAAGGCACTGGCCTCGTGCTGGCTTTTACATGAGGGAGAATTTTGCTCTGTCTGCCCAGGGCCAACTGAGAATCAGAGAACATGAACAAATTGGCTCTGAATTCATTGAAGCCCAGGTGAGGGCTTCCTGTGGGACTGCGATTAACGTGATAAAGATGATTATGTTTATTTCCATGCATTTGTTGAGCATTACTCAACTGGTCACAGTCCAGCAGCTCCTGATGTTCCACTTCTGGGCAGCAGGACAAATACCTCGTAGTACATCTGATCTGTCTCTAATCAGGTACCAGCACTGACAACAGCCCTCTGGGGATGGGCTGGAGGAGCACTGCGAGCTATTTTCAGTGGGGCTGCTGATTGCAGGGGAACACTTTTCTTGCAAAGCTTGTTGTGGAACATGTTTATTCCAGAAATGAAGCAAACAAATGAAACAAACAAACAAAGAAAACAAAAACTGCATATCAATTTCGTGAGGTCTCCTGAGAAGAGTATTTCTTGTCAAGGTGTGTTTGTTTGCTAGCACATCCAGAGAGGGAAACGTGGTGCGGTTTCACACTTTGCTTTCAGAACCCACGTAAACTTCTGGCATTCACAGCAAACAGAGTTCTACAGCTCATCTATGCCTTTTGTGAAGCTATTAGATCCTTCACAGAAGTAAAAATCCATCACAGGCATTAAACCCAAAGATAACACCTCTGGCTCAGGGTGTTCCTAATCTTCTGATCGCTGGAGGCTGAGAAAGAGCATGAGGGAAATACGGCTACATACTTACCATGTGCTTACCCTACTAGTGACAATTTTTGGCCACTGTTAAATATAAGATTTTGGGATAGGTGGATTTTTTCTTAGATTTGACAAAATTCTTCATTTATTCTTATGGAATGAACTGTGAAACAGAGCTGGGGAAAGGTCAGTTAGAGCTTTCCAATGAACTTTTATTATTTATTTATTTTTTGACTTGGTCATAAAAAACTCTCTAAAAATTAGGGAGGAGAAGGGGAATGCTTGCACATCCTGTTTGATATCAGAGGACTTCCTGCAACATATGCGCAGACTTAAAAAAAAGTGCAAAAAATCCCTGACAGGTTTCAAAGGTTTTATTTAACTTCATTGTGATTATTTTCTGCAGTTGTGGTTAGGAGTAGCAATTATATTAATCCTTCTCCTCCAGGTTGTTAATCCTAGTAAAGCAACCTGTAGCTTGGAAGATTGTATGTTGTTAAGGAGCACCCTGAGAACATTTATTCATGCTTGGGGAGCACGTTCCTAATACATGCACTTTTCATTTAGGCTGAAATTCACCCCTAGGAGGGGGGGGATGTGCTCAAAGCCTAGGTATCACTTAATTCCCACTTAAACCCTTCAAATCAGAGAATAAAATGAAAACCAATGGAAAACTCTACTGATGTGGTTAGGAAACCTCAGCACAGAAATCAGTGGGGCTTGGGGTGAGAAAGGGAAGATTGCTGAAATTAAAATCACTTCCTCGGAATTTGATGCATCTGGACCGGTGCGAGAGATGGGAAACAGAAAAAAAGATGCTTGCATAGTTATATGAGCTTGTATATTTATGCTCCAAACCTGAGCGCATAGTGTAAATCGGATAAGACAAGTAAATTGCACCCAACAAGCAGTGAAAGCAGGCAACCGCATTCATGTGGAATCTCAATTTACACCACAGCTGGGGTCCGGAGGAGCTTCACTGTGAAAGCAGGGGTCTGAATTGCAATCTGATTTTTTTTTTCTCTCTCTCTGTTTTTTCCCCAGTTATACGGCATAGTGGGTTTGCTTCAGTGAGACTGGCAAGACAGCACTACGAGGCTGTGAACCAGTCACCTGATGCCTGCAAAGAAGTGTCCCACATCCGAGGACGCATTCCACATACTGCTAATAGCCTAAGAAAGATTTGCATGGGCACCGTGCTCTGACATGGATTGCTGTCATTTCCATGTTAATATGCTGCTGTTCACCAGCCAGCAACCTTTGTCCTTGTAAAATGCTCCCATGGCTTTGTCACAGCAGAGTGGCTCAGGGGGCGAGCCAAGCAGCCTTGCTGCCTAATGCTAATGGTGAGATTTTCCCTGACTTTTTCTTTTAAATCCATCAGGGCAAATTCTAAATTTTGTCGCAGTGGACTCGTTTAAAATTCCTCAAAAGCTGGCTGTTTCCGAGCCCCTTGCAGCCCTTTCTATCACCTGCTTCCCATGAGATGTGCGCCCTGCTGCTGCTCCGGGGGCATCACTGCCCCTTGTGCCTTAGCCAAGGGTTGCTGAGGTTGTGGAGCCAGCAATGGTCTCAGGGGGCTGTGGGCAGATGCTGTGGGATGGCCCATCTGCATGCTAGGGCTGGGGTTCACCTCTTCTCACTTTCAGCAGCTCCAGAACAACCATCCTCAGCCAAGTGAGCTGTCTGGACTCCCCTTGTAGTTGGGAAAGAGAAATAAGCAATTCCACAGCACAATTCATCTGACTTGTTTCAGACGCCTGCCTTAGAAGGAGATGAATTGGGCCCTAGAAGTGACAGCTTCTCTGCCTTGATCGTAAAGGGAGGCTCGCCAGCCCGCAGGGATGCAGACCTGTAGGCTCCAGATGTCTGTACTCAGCCAGATAAATCCCAGCATCAACGACTCGCATCGATGTAGCCCAGGGACCCTCCGCTGTGGGGTGCCAAGGATCTCCCCTGGCTGTGCCCTCTCCTGGAAGGAGAGCTCCTCTACCCCCAAAAAAAGTGTGAGGTCCCAGATCAGAGGCTCAGTGCCTCATTTCTCTTGATCACAGTGGTTTGCTATGACAGATATTCTGATCTGTCCCTGTATAAATCTCTTCTGAAAAGCTGTCAGGCCATGTAAGGAAGAAAGATGGAGCTCCTTCTCGCAATGTGCTGACAGGGTGCTGCCATCACACTGGCACATCAGGGCACCGTGCACGAGCAGCCCACGTCTCTCATCCCCTTGCTCAGCTCCTCCAGTCCCCAGCTGAAGCACGAGAAAGGCCTTTTGCTCTTTCGTTTTTCATTCCTACAATAAAATACAATTATTATTTTTTTTCCCCTGCCAGGTTTCGTACCATATTTAAATCAGTGTTTGATTCAGTTCTGTTCTTGCCAGGTGTTTGTTTACAAAGCTACTGTTGCTCACAAATATTTCTAGGGGAGGTTTTATTCGTATGACAACAGACATCTTCCCCTGGTGTGCGCTGATCCAGACACAGAGTGACGACTGTCCTCCTGCATTTGGGAGAGTTTCAGGCCAGTTCTCTACAACCTACTGCTCTGAAGGGTCTCCAGCAAGCTCCACTCCCTGTGTCTGCTGCAGCTCTTCCCAGGATCTTTCCCTTTCTCCCCCGCTGCCCAGCATCACCCACGCTGCCCCCTTTATCCCTTGTCTGACATCTGGCACCATCCCCTGGCAGGAAGAGGCAGGAGAAGCCCAGGAAGAGAGAAGACCTTTTCAAACCTTCTTTGGTAGTGGAGCACTTTCTATGCAGAGAGGTGTGCTCACCAAGGGCACAAAGGTATAAAAGAAAAGGTGAAATTGTGGAATCACAGTGTTTGAATGCTGCTGACCTCAAGGTAATGAAAATGTTCGAGTCACCTTCCTCCCACGGGCTCCTGTGTGCACTCACTGAGAGGGGTGAAGCACATCTTTTCTCGCAGGTGCCTGTTTCTGACAGGAGGAATTGGCCAACACCAGGTATTTTTGTCAGCAGCCATACAGCTCAGCTCCTGACGGCGACCCACAGGTTGTGTGCGGTAAGCGACGGTGTGCATGCACCCAGAGAACCTCCCCTGAGCAGGCGGTCATCTGCTTTTTGCCACTCATGCTCTCTGCAGGCACATTCCCTTCAAAAACTGGCATGGTCTGTGCATGCCAGACACGTCCTGCTGTACCTGCTGCACCAACCACACAGTTCTCCAAGAAGTGTGCACACATCGAACACGCACACATAGCATGGAGGCACACAAAAATGGGGAGAGTCCTATATACACACTAGTACAGATGCAAAGAGACTCTCAGAGCAACCATACTGTATTTATTTACTGGAAAATAGTCACCTAAAGGTCTACAGTAATCCTCACCATGCAATGTCACCGTACACAGATGTGCATGCACAAACTCTTTCCCCTGGATTTTTGTGCCTCGCAGTCTCTGGGGTGGCTGAATGTGCCTGGTCTGTCTCCCAGATCTATCACATTCCAGGACTTTATCCAGACCCTTTCAATGAGGTTTCAAATGTTTCTGTGCATGTTTCAATCAGTTCGGGCATGTCAGACAAGTAAGTGCTGTGGAGGTACCTGCAAATTACACCATCTGGCTGCCTCGGTGAGCCAGATGAGAGGCAGACAGCAGGGAGAGGGAGAATCCAGACCTTCAAGGAGAGAGAGGAGAGTAAAAATAATCATTTGCAGAGGAGGGACATCTAAAAGTTACCCCAGATAATCCTGCAGTAAAGGTTTACCTCTTTCATTTTCTTAACCAGATCTGGTAGGTGTGAAAGGATTTCCTTTGGAATGAACTTAGTCCACTGCAAGATCATTTCCAAAATAACCATCCCGTTTTGAGTAATGCCAGGAAATGTCCCATACAGCAGAATCTGCAGTTCCCAGGTCTGGGCCTGTGGGGTAAGAAGTGATTCATAATGAGATGCCAGTGGGTTCAGTACAACTGTTGGCAACAGATAGCTCCATGGGTAGATAGAGCTGACAGAGCCTTTTGTTTCCAAATGAGTTTTAAAAGGCTATGTGTAAATTTTCGTGCATGAGTCTGCATGAAATCATGTCATTTCCATCTGAAGAATGGGCTGGTCAGGCTTTTTGTCCTGCATAGAGCATCTCAAGTTCTCATTAAAGACAAAACCCCTCACACCACCTTTGCAGGTGGCTTTAAATCAAAACTGTGAGGTTATTATGGGGGAGGGATATTTTCAGGGGAAATCAATTCTTTTCAGACAAAGTAGGCCTCCTCTTTCAGAAAGTTTTAAAGGAGTGTGAAAAATAAAACCTGTTTTTTACCAGAAAAAAAAAAGAAAGAAAACCAGATAAGCAGGCTTAGACCGGGTTCTCAGACTGGGATGGATGGATAACGCCGATCAGGTGTGAGTGCTCCAAGGCAGGTTTGCTTGCCCAGCTTGAGGGACAGGAACAGGGACCAACACAGCAGCCTGTACCACCAGGACACCGCCTGTACCTATTTCAGAGCTAAATCAAATGTTCTCATCTCTTGCAATGTTGATCCGGCAATTTCACTTAGAACAAACCTCCTAGCGCGAAAAACAAGAAGGAGGAATAAAAGCATTTATTTGTTGAGAGGGAAGCATGTTTTTGTTGACTCAACCTTCGTTAAATGGCTCTCATTATTGCTGCAGTGTGAGCTGTTGGCACGAGCCTCTGCTCTGTCTCCAAACCCTAATGCCATCTGGAAAAAAGAGGAGAAGCGAGGCAGGAGCAGGGAAGCCAGAGCCGTCCCCGTTCCAATGTCCCATCCCCGCGCCTGCCCCGATCCCAAGCAGAGGTGTGGGGCTGGGAGGTGCCGGGAGCCCCGTGGCAGAGCTATAAATCTCACTCAGTCCGAGAGGAAGATTTATATTCCTGACTTGGAAACGACGCCCGTAGCATGCATACACACACATGCACACACGCACATTCCCGCCTGGCAAAAAAAAAAGAAAAAAAAGCACAGCGGCATCGCCAGAAGTGAGCCTCGAGACAAGGTGCAGTCCCAGGCACAGCTAAATTGCTTTCATGACGTTCCAGCAGCGTTTGGAAGACAAATTGGGGGCTCGTGCTTTAAACGTATCCCCAATTTGCATTTTGATTGGCGAACAGGTCATGTAAATTCCCTGCTAAGGTATTGATCTGTCAAAGGCATCTGACAGTTTTCAACAATTACTGAAATGGCTTTAAAACAGACCAGTGAGAGCTGGGGAGGAAAAAAAAAAAAAAAAGTAAGTAAGAAAACTCTGCCTGATGAGTGAGTTCTTTCATCTGCTAAAAGCTCTGTAAGCCCACAAGCCTGGGGCTGACTTTAAATAGAGTCAATGGAGAAATATCTTCTAGACAGGGGAATGACGAAACTCTCCAACAGCCTCTCTCCCCTTCGGTTGCACACTTTCTCTCCCACATGTATTTACCTCTCCTCTCTCCCAAAAACTCCTATCCAGGCTGGTGCTGGGTACCCTCTGGAGGTCGGAGAGGTTTCTGCCATAAAGCATCTCATGGGGTTGAACTTCAGGATGGTCCTGCAGGGACAGGGACAGGCGATGTTCTCCAGATGGGGCTCTGAGGTACTTTTACTCTGAGGCAAAGGGATTCTTCTGTTTATGTGATCCTTAAATGAGTCACAAGAAGTTTTGCTGCTGGGCTGCCGATCAGACACAACCTGTTTCGGGATTCAACCAAGAGACAAAGCATTTCCTGAGGATATGTCATAGGGAGACATTGAAGTAACCTGAAATACAGCGTGGCGGTGTGAAATGAAGCTCTTTGCTTGCTCCTGCGGTGGTGACCACATAAACGCCTTCACCAGAGCAAAAGAGGGTTTGAGAGGCAGCTGGAAAGAGCCCGTAAGGACCTTTCACCAGTTTGTCACAATGCACTGGGGAGATTGCAGACACCAGAGAGAGCCTCACGTTGTCAAGGGTTGCACAGCTGTGCTGGGTTACCTGTCTGCAAACATTTTTGTAAGTTTGAAAAATGGTCATATCCTGAAGCAAGCTGCAAAGCCAAAACTTCAGGTCCTCTGCAAAGTCAAAATAAGTAAAATAAACATATAAACCCCATCGCCTTTAGTCAAGTGAAACATGCTCTTTTAACAGGGTACCGACCTTTCTCTTTCATTTTGTCATGTATTGACAAAACAAAAAGCCTTTTGAGCCCGTAATTTGCTAAGCTACAAAATGAGAAAAGACATTGAAAACTAAGAAACTATCATTTTCTATTTTGCACAGGAGATAGGTTTTGGAGTGTTTCCAACCCCCTCACCCCTTACCCCCCAATTTTTGAGTGAAGAAGATATTGAAACTGGCCATATCTTCATTTTAAAAAAGGGTTTTCAATGAATTTTCAGTTATGGTTGAGAGAGTCCTGAGAGAGTCATATCAAACAGATCCTGAGAAGCAGTTAGAAAAATGACGGATGCTGAAAACTGCAGTTTCAGGCCACCAGGACTCCAAACTGCTTCTGACTCTGGCGATTTACAGATCTCACCCACTCCTTTTTGGTGCAGAAAAAAACAGCTGATCTTCAGGCGCCTTTTTGTGGATCAGCTCGCTGGCTTCTGCAGGGCCCTTAGGCCATCCCTATGCACAGTGACATAATAATGATGGATAAGAATCATTTACAGCTTTTGGGGAGAGGCAGAGCAAAAACAACGTTTCCCAGGCCTGCCCCAAACCGTGGAGCCCAGCTCTGCACCGACCTGCCCCCTTTCCCAGAGCAGCGTGCAGCCTCTCAGCACATTCCTCTCCCTACCCTACAGCTCAGTGCTGATACCCCCACAGCTCGTATACTTTTGACCTCATGAGCATTGTGCAATCTGCCCATAAGCCTGTTCTTCCTTTTGCTACAGGGATGCAGCATCAGCCCAGAAGTAAACTGTGTAGAAATGACCATGCCCGCAGGCTGGAAACCCTCCGAGATACACTTGCAGGTTCCATCACCTCCTCCTTGGTCCTTTCCCCCTTCCCAGTACCTAATGTGATGCTTTCCTTCTGCACATAATCTGCTAGAAGCTGCTCTGTGTCAGAAGGCGATCAAAAAATTAATCATAATATGGTGGGATGAGGAATGAAGGTTGGCACTGAACTGGTGTGGGCTGGGAGAGATCAGGAGAGATACCTTTGTATTAGCTATGTGGAGAAAGAAAATAAGTGATGTATTTGGGGTACACATCTGTGTGTGAATTTCAGGGCTGGGGGGCAACACACCGTAGCATGGTGCAGTCCCCAGGTGCTCAGGCTGTGGGACGTATGAGGCCCTTGGGGACAATCAGTGCTCTCTCCGTGCCTGTTCCAGGTGAGATGATGCCACCAGGATGAGGAGACAACAGAGTCTGGTGGGGGGGTGCGGAGTAGGGGGATCTGCACTGAAGGGGCTCCGTCCCCAAACCGATGTCCCTGAAGCTCCTGACTTTGACCCAGCTCTGCACAATGATGTATGACTTTCCCAGCTTGCATTAGCCTTGCATTAGCAATGACTGATGAATCTCTGCATCACTTGTCTTTGCATGCTCTGGATGAGGCCTCAGCAAATTACCTCAGTCATCAGCTTCTCCACACAGCTCTGCCCGGCTGTGTCTCTGTAGTCCACTTTTCCCCTGTTCTCTGCAACATTCGCCCCTACTCTTTCCTCTCTGGCTCCCTCCTCTTGTGTTCCCTGCCTATTTAACCCAAACACATCAGTGATTTGGTCATCTATATCCTCCTTAGATAAGGCCAGTGGAGTTGTAGCCTTGAGAGAGGAAAGAGCACGCGAGGTATTTTACTCTATTTTCCCTCCTTCCCCAGGCCATGCCCTAGCCAGATTTCCCTTTGGCCTCAGCTAATCAGAAGATCCAGCTCAGAGAGCAGGGACAGCTGTCTCATGGCAAAGTTCAAGCCTTTTTCTCCTCAGCAGCTTCTTTGTGGCCATTCCCATTGAACCTTTAACAGCAGGTACTTTGTTATTAATTTCCCACCTCCATCAGGTGGATGGGGCCTGTGGGTCATTGGTTTTGCAGCTCATTGAAGTTTTCCACTTGGGAATCTGTAATGTTTTGTGGAACGCTTTTTTTTTTTTTTTTTCTTAAATGAGTTTCCCCTGGCACAGACTGGACATCTTGATGGGTCAAACAAAGACAAGGAGGAGGTTGTAAGAAAAAGATATCATGACTCCCGTGTATAACTCAGCAATTAGAACTGGGCTGCTCTTTTCTTCCCCATTCTCCCCTTGTCCCTTGTAATGGTCATTGGTAGCAATTTGTGTCACGTCATCCTGGGCTCAGAGATTCTGCAAATCCATTCATTACGGCCCCCAGGAGCAAATCCCATCAAATCACCAGTTTATAAACTGCATTTCAGATATGTTACATGAGCACTGATTGCAAATCTGAAGACATTTCCATTTTGCCTGAGGCCAAGATTTTTAATTTAGGAAAAAAAAAAAAAAAAGAACAACCTGTCAGGGTCTGTGCAAGGGCTCTTTAGATATTCCAACCAGCACAGTTTATTTAAAAATTCAATAAGGCAATTTTCATGGCAGTAAGGAAAAAGAAGTGCTGGTGTCTGCACACTCAGTAAGGAGGAAGAAGCAGCCAGGATCACATCTCCCAAACCCTCTCATGCCAGACTTTGCCACTGCCTCTTTTCAGCTCTTACCAGCATATGGCCCAAAAGCTGAGGTACCTTTTTTTATTTGTCTGTTTCACTGTCTCCAGCAGTGGAAGGAGAATTTTGGAGTTGGGAGCAGAAGTGGCCTTTTTAGAACAACCTGTTGCCCCAGGAGTCACATTATGTAACACACAGCAAGTGTAATTGCACAAACCTACTTCTGGACGTCATGAGCCTAATGACAACGGTTAAAGGAAGGGAGTGGTTAGCTTTGCACGATATAGTCATAAAAAATGATGAAAAGGTAAATAGGATGAATATTCAAAGTGGTTATTCTTTGTGTTCTATGAACCATAAGGAGCTCTGGGGGGATCAAAGAGAAAAAATGAGTTATTCTATTTAGACTAGTGGTCAATGAACAGCCATGCCTGCTCTAAACATGGAGCAAAATATTTTCTCCTAGCACATAGCCATTGCTATCCTGCTACCTATTCCTCAGCTAGGCATAAACAGCCTAGACATTCCCTACACTTTGTGTGACATCAGCACACATCTAAGCCCAGTCTTTGGAGGTTTGAGAAGTTCCTATCCCCTGAAGAAAGAAGTAGCCAGAAATTAGCACAGCTTACATAGAACAGCAGTTGAAAAGACCTCTGTCATCCCTCCCCACAAGACTTTAGCCCACGTACCCACACCACCAGAACGGAGGCACCTGTGTGACACCCCACATGATGAGCATTCAGGGCTCAGCATGCTGGTAGAGGTGCTGAAGGACTTTCTAATCTTGCTGCTAATGAGATCATTAAGATAAACAAAACGATTACGTGAACCTTTCCAGTCAGAAGGATGAGGTGGGGTTTTAATTAAGGCAATGATACTCAGTTGGAAAGGCTATTTACAAAGGCATTTAAAGCCTCTAGGAAGGTGCTATATTGGTAGTCTGGGTTTAAAGGTAGTGCTACAGATAGAGCCTGAGGCAAGGGGGAACCTACATCCCTATGGGCCACTAGACTTAAGCTACTGGCAGTGCTGGTGTTTGCTTGAGAAAGCTGATGCTATCTATGCAAGAGGAGTAGACAAAGTCTTGCAAATAGAGTTGCAGAGGATGAGTTTGTGCTGAAGTGTGCTCAATGCTGGAGAGAGCACTGCTTGCCTAGCTCAGGGGAGTTTTCAGATCATCACCACTTCTTTTCTCCAAAGGGGAAAAGGACTTTGAAGCATTCCCAGGTCAGTAATTTGCAGGGAGGGGGCAATATCTATATTAGGTCACCTGGCATTTTGTGTTTGTAGCTGAATCTTTTTTTTCTCCTTAAAACTTTTTTTTTTTCATTTTAGGGTAGTGATCTATAGTTTCTATATGAAAAGCTATTTCAGTTTGAAATTGAGAACTTGGCTTTCTGATAATTTGGAACTTCCATGAATTGCACAAGATGGGTCAGAATTGACCCTGGCCTGCAAGAACCTGAGCTTTTGACAAATCAATATTTCCCTGTGTAAGTTTCCATGGAAAACTTCTAATCAGCTCCTGTTGTGTCCACTTTAATCCTCCCTCCCTTCCCTTTTCTGACTAAAAGCTATTCACAAACCCATCACCCCTTGTTAGAGACCTGTCCTTCACTTGCTTTGTAACAGCTCTGCTGAGTGCTGGGGGTCCACGGGAAGGACATATCATTGTTTTCTTATCTGCAAGAAAGAGCAGATCAACGTGACTTACACTTCACCCTTTCCCATTCAGTGCTGCCTCTTATTTTGTTCTGCTTTTAATATAATCTTTATTGCAAGGCTGTTCTAATGCTGCCTGTTTATTTATGGCTATTACCGAGACGATGCTTTAATTGTCGGATCAGCGCCTCCAGTCCATCAGCAAAGGAGCAAGCAGTTCTTTATAAACATCGTTTTTATTTAGCTATGCCACATGCACATACAGCGTGCACACAATTAGGAACAACAATGGTGTTATTCCCAAAGAACCCTTGTGCAGGTCTTTGTAATTTTACCCCCCTCTTGAAAAGGACAGCTTTTGCGTCTGTTTACTGTTCTTTCTGCACTGAGCATTTTGCCTTGCAGATCTGGAAAAAGGAAATTTAATTAGAGTAGTATTCAGGATGTTTTTTTATATATATTTTCTACCAATTAGCATTTCATTAAGTCAGTTAAATTGCATTTGCTAGAGACAGACACAACCCATTGCAGAGTATTATTTTAAGATCTCATTTCTTTCTCATCTTGCAAGCTGAAAATGAAATCAGGTAGTGATTGATTAATTATTAATTCATTACAGTGATTGGGTTGGGTTGGAGCTGGTCAGGAGCGTGAGAGAAAGTGCTAAGACACAATCGTGTTTTACTTCTTTGGACAGCTCTGCAGGAGCTGCCTGAGATGGGCAGGCTCATCCTAAAGCCGGGCACAGATGCCAGGTGCCTTGAATGCCTGGCTCTGCATGCTTCTGAATGTTTCCTTCGTGTAGGATGGAGATGGGAGACTGTAGTAATGTTTCAGTATTATTTCTAAGGTCTCTGGGGCAAGAACAATCCCACCTCTTGGTCAACCCCTTTCTCATGAGGCAGCCCCATCAGTGGGATGATCACACTGCTGCTCTTTCTGGAGGGCTGCTGAAGCAGGATGTGTGCCCATGTGCAGCATGCTTCCTTGGCTGACACCATGTAACCACGTTGTGTCTCTGCTTTGCTCTAGAAGAGGACCAAGCTTTGCCTTCCCTCTCGCTTCTGCGTGCTCCCAAGGCTCCTCTCATCCCTCCCTCAGTTTGCAGTGCGGCTTTGTCTCTCTTCATTGCTCTCAAGGTCATCATTGATCAGATTGCGAGTGCTTTACAGCTGCAGCCTTGGATGGGCAGAAAGAGAAATTGATTGCAGTCAATTCAGCAGCAGATTGAACTGTATTGACTTGTCCCCTATTCATGCAGACGAGGAGCTTTGCTACCTTTTAATTACCACAGCTATCCCTTCTTGGCATCAGTGGGATGGTTGCACAGGAGTGGAGGAGTTTATAGGGTCTTGAGGAGATGCTTTATGGTGTGCTGGGCTTTTTTGTGATTCATCAGGACCATATGAGAGAGCCTCTGGCTGGTGAGGGAATCCCAGCGATCCAGTCTTCTTGCCTGTGTACAGTGCCTATCCCTGGAGGAGTCTGCCACTGGGAGTGACTTTTATTTTCCACTGTGGAAGCCAGCCATTTTCAAGAAAGTGGCACTCTGCTGAAGAAACAGCAGCCGCAGGTGGTATAAGGGTTATTCCTTTGAGCTGGGCACACTTGGCAGAAAAGGCAGAGGATCATTTGGCAGAAGTCACATTGAGAAATGTTGCTCCCACTCTCCCTGCCTTTGTCTCAGCACACAGAGGAGTGATGTGCAGCTGCAAGCTTTCTCTAACAGCTGGATGAACCAATCTCCTGATTAGCAAGTCCTTGGGCCAAATCATGAATTCTTGGCTTGAGGGAGAAGATCTGGTTTTGTGGCTTTTGCTTGCATCTAGGGATCAGGAGAGACTGGAATGCATTCAGCTGACCCCTGCAGAAAGCAAGATGTACATGAGTGATTTCCATGGAGCCACTTGGGCTTCTCACCCTGGGTTCTGCTTCTGGCTCTGTCCACGGGCTTGCAGGCTCTGTCGGCTCTAGCACAGTAATTTGTTGCTATCATAGAAAGTGCACTTGGCATTTCTGAAAGGTGCAGGATTGGCAGCTTCAGAAGACTGAAATCCTCTGTTCATCTGCTGAATTGATGCCAATAGCACCAGCATGAAGAATGAGAGAAGAGCAGTGATTCCAGCAGGGCTGGTGAATAACCTTTTTGTTGTTGTAAAATGCAAAAGTTTTTTTTAAAAAAAGCAGAACAACAAAATGATGTTCATCTGGGGCCAGAGAGAGTAACTTTTTTGACTGTTGAAACTAGTCTGAGTAAGACAATGACATAAAAGGAAACATCAAAAGTTATTTCAAAACAGTTAAAAATCAACATTTTAGAGAAGTGGAAAAAGTTCATTTCCACCCACACACACACTTCTGATGCTTTTTCTCCTATTCCCTTTTCCTCCAGAGCAGATCAGAATTTCTGCAAAGTGTTTTGGTGTGACCAAGTACTTTTATCTTCCTGCCCAAAATTCTTGTTTCTTCTCTAGACTCCAGGACTTCCTGGGGCTAGACCTGGCCCTTGTAAGTGTGCTCACCCCAGGCTGGGTCTGTGCACTGCATGTTTGGTCACTGGAAGCTGGGCAAGGCCAGCAACTGAACCTATGAAATGCCATCAGCTGCCTACAGGTACAAGCTACAGATTTCCCTGGAAGCCAGATGGGTGATCTGTAAGACACTTTCCTAGACCTTTCCACTTAATGTGGGATATTTTTCCTAACTGATGAGATAGACAATGGTGTAGGGACCCTGACTTAGCAGGCCCAGGGAACACACCTTTTTCAACTATCTGCCAAAAGTAACAATCTACTTCTCAGTACCTTTATCTGCTGCAAAAGTAGGCGGGATGTTCAATCTATATGTAGAATCCTTCGGTTGGAAGGGACCTTCAGGGATCATCTAGTCCAACTACCTGACTGCTTCAGGGCTAACCAAAAGTTAAAGCATATTAATGGTATTATCACATCCTGAACTCTTACATGCATGGGGCATTAGGTGTTGCTTTCCAAGTGATCTTTGTATGGAAGTTATCCATTGGCTTAATAGCAAATCCTCTGGATTAAATAAAATGAATTCAACCTTGTAATCTTGCTTCCATGCTGGTGAGGTTTGGTTGTCATCCTTAGCAGGCGAAGGATATCCATCAATTATTCTTAATCCCCACTAAAAGCTAACAGCCTGGCTTTATAGTACAAAGCCCTTCCTCTTGCCCTTGTAGAGAGACCCTTCCTCTCCTCTGTGCAGCATCCCGAAGAGGAAAAGCGAATTCCAGCAGTTTACAGCTCCCAGGGAGAGAACGTACGGTGATAATCTTCCCCAGTTCCTAGCTGTTAAAATAAATTCTTCCCATGTTAGTAAGGCTCCCCGAGGCCTCAGGAGAACAGGTGCTCACTTGACCCAAATGTCACCTCCACCTAATATATCACATCAGCCTCCGGGGGGGAAAATGCAGCCAAAGCTTCCTTCCCTGCACCCACCCGGGGAGGGCTGGCTCAGCAGGAGTGCAGATGGAGACCTGCGTGTGTGATGGGAACTGCACAGAGTGCACACCTCTCCGGAGACAGGATTTGCTTATCATGCCACTTAGCCAGCCTGCTGTCCTGCTTCCAGTGATGAATGGTTCATTGGAAGGATAGAGTTGTGTAAGGCATCGAGTTGTCTGTGGTTTTGGAGGTGAGACATAATACTAAAAATGTCCTTCTGCCAGGTGGTCATCTGCTGACGTCTCGAGGAGGGCCTTTGGATTCTCATGGGTTTGCCTTGCAGAGCTAGTACTGCTGGTCTTCATCATGAACAGCTTTCTTTGTGTTTTGGTAAATGAGCATTTTCTTGTGCCACTCTGAGAAGAGGAAAGAAGTCCTTGGGGAAAAAAAAAATTCTTCATGGAGTACATTTCTGCCTGTCATACAAAGTCCCAGGCTGTGCCGTGACAACAACTCTTCCTATGTCCTCTCCCATAGCAAACTTAAGGTTAAAATTGTTACTTGAAAGAGATTAATGATAAATCCAGAGAAAGACAACTCAGTGATGGGAATCCAGGACTGCATACGCATTTTCTCTCCCTAGAATCACAAATGCAATGGGGCATGTGCTCTGTGCTTATGGTCCTGGCCACCCACGCTAGGGTTCGGGAGGTGGATTTGAAGAACAATAAATCCTATCTCAAATCCTACCTCCTGTGAAGGTCTTGGGAACAGATGCTTTAAAAAGTTAGAGGAGATAGCCCTGTTATTAATCCAGAGAGAAGTCTTTTTATCTAACTAGCATCGAGATCCAGATTACTTCATCAGAAAAGCTATGCCAAAGCCATGCCAGCCAGGTTACGGGCTTAAAACATAGTTTGCATTCTGATCTTTTTCACTAGAACTCAAACTCAAGGAGCACACATACATGGGCTCTAATTTTTGTCCATACCTAATTGTGTGCTAATTATTTAGCAGGTTATTAATTATTTTGCTAATTACTTAGACTAGAAACTGCACATGACTGGTCACTCCAAATGATGTACAACATGGGTTAATTTCACACTTCATGCTATGTTTATGCCAAAGTCAAAAGGGCTTTTATTTTCTTCCCAATTGGAGAGCAATGTAGAGGTGACTGTGAAACTGTTGTGCAACACAAGCAAGGTTTCTGGGAACCCTAGCTGGGATTTCTACGTCTTTGAGCTCGCTTCCAGTCTACGTGAACCTGAACAGTTGTGCTTTGCTACTGCAGTGTTGTGCAAGGACTTGCAGGAACTGCATGAGCCTCTTGTTAGAAGTGTTTGGAAGCCACCTTCTAATATGAAAATAGGTTCACTAGGGCTTTGGGATTTAACTGACCAATAGCTGCATATTAACTATCAGCTTGTGAACATTTCTGAGTGGCTGTGAGAAGAGGAGGAGGAGCCTGGGTTCTGAGTACTAATTTTTCTGCTCAGCAAAGATGCTTCAGAAGATTAAAATCTGTTCATGGAATATTCTGGCAGCAGGAAGGAGTTTGTATGGCTTGTAAATTCTTCAGGCTCTAGGAATAAAAAACTGCTTGCAGGAAAAGCAAAATGAAGATGCACACATGGAGATGCAAGTAAAAAGGAATCACTACGTTTACTTAATGTGAAATGATGAGCTAATGGAAACCAAAAATACATAAATGCTCTTGAAGGACTTCAGTCGTTTTTTCCTGTGTGCCCACTGGTAATTTACTTCTTCCTCGCTTCTCATTTCTGTAATCTTGGACAATACTGATGTTCCTTCAAGGATGGGTGTTGGTCCAGGAGGATGGGATGGGAAAAGAGGAAGGACAAAGCAGGGAACATCCTCACTGTGTCATGTCCTGATGGTGCAGGCTGAGGAACTGGAGAGAAAAAGAGAATCAGCTCTGCAATATGGATTGAAAAGGCATGGGGAATCTTCTCCATGATTCTTATTTCACTGTCATTACTAAAGCACAGGAAAAATGTAGTTGTCTGTAGTGGAGCTAAAAGTCCATGTGCTTTTTCCCTCAGAGCAGACTTAGAAACTTTTCCTGAGGGCTGCTTGCAGAGTAAATCCTTCTCACTGTAGCCAGCTGGGATTCAATAGAGACAGACTGAGTATTGGTATTATTTATTTCCCTGTTTGCTGTAACCAATTAAACAAAAGCTTTGTCCATAAACAGCAATAGCCCAGGGATTGTGGGAAGGAGAGGCATTGCAAAGAGGCTTTTTGTCTTTGGCACATGCTCCTGGGACTGAAGGTCAATGCATATGCACCACACCAGGCTGATTAGTGTTGACAATCATTCACTTAGTTTTATGAAATTATCAATTGATCTGTGATTGCAGAAGCTGATCAATGCTTAGAAAATGGTGTGGGTGGAAAAGCCACTTGGACTAGATTGTCCTTCCACACCTGGCTCAGCAGGGGGGGGATCTCACCAGGAATGGCGCAAATTCCTGGGACAGGGACTAATGTCACTTCCCCCTTTGCAGCTTGGTGGGAGCACAGCCTTTGCTGTCAGCCTTCTCTTTTAGCTGTCAGGTCATCCTGTCCTTTTGTGATGTTTTAACTCTGAGGTAAGGAGCACAGATTCACTTACCTACTACTAAAATAATATAGAGTTATGGAAATATTAATATTATGAAGATATTTACTTGGATTTGGCCCTGAGTGAAAGGTTCGCATATCAAAAAAAAAGCTGTATTTGGCAACACTTTCAAGCTATTAAAAACTCTTTGGATGTTGGCAATTCCATATTACTGAGAAAGCAACGTAATACTTATCTCATGACAGTAATTCCTAGAGGAACTTCAACAAACTTTTCAGGAAAAGAAGTCGCCACCTCTGAAGTAAAGCAACCCCTGGGACAGAGCTCAGCAGTATTTGCTGGAGCCTGAGAACAGTGTCAGAAAGGAAGAGAACATCCACATGGGAAAACCTAAGAGTTTGTATTACTTGCAACAGGATGCAAGGTACAAGATTTATCAAAAGGCATCCTGACAAAAGATGAAAATAAATAAAAAGGACTTTATCTGTAACATTCACTGGTATGATTTTAATTGGATTATTGTGAATATCATAATTGCAGTTCTTCTCTGAAAGATACAGATCCTGGTGTCATATTATTATTTGGATAGTTCATCTTTTAGCAAATTGATTTAAAAATCAAGTTTCCAATCTTCACAACAGAAAATAAAAGCTAGAAAAATGTGTTTTCTGACCATTCTGAAGGGTCAGAAAATAGAAGCCAAATAAAATATCTTTTTCCATTTCCTGTTTTGTATTTTACAGGAAGTGTCTTACAGATTTAAAAAAAAAATCACAACATTTTTCTCTAAAATGCTTCAGCTTATCAGTATTGAGTAACATGGAACTGGTATCAATGCATGGATTTTTTTCGTGGAGCTTTCCAGTCTGAGGGCTAAACAGATCTGCTATATCATCATTCTGTTTCTAGTATTTTCTAGTTATCTACACTGTTTACTTACAGTAGAAATAGTATAGAAAAAATGTTGCCCTTTCAACTCCTTTGTTCTGTCACTGAAAGTGCCATGGTTAGAGAAATTACCTAGAATTTGAAATCTAGCTTTAACCATTAATTACAAGAGTAAAGGCAAAAATGTAGCTTCTACACTTCTGTATGCATTCCTGCACAGATTAGCCTTCCAATACTGGTAAGGTTGACAAGATCAGCACCCCAGGTGGGGTGATATTGATGGGTTTTGCCTGCTCTGGCAAAGCTCCAGGAGGCAGAAATAACAGCCATTAAGGAGCCTTAGCAACATTCTTGTTTCAGATAGTAACTGGCGAAATTTCTCCAATGAAAAATTGGGGAAAAATTACCATCAGCTGCAGTATGGGAACAATTCAGAGTTCTTGCAAAGATCTATGTTGTACCAGGGGATGTTCAGACACATGAGTAGAGACATACCTGGTCTGAGGACATTCATGTTTGGGTAGACAGAATAATTTTTGGAATCTAGAGTATTCCAAAATGTAGAGTCTGTTCTCCAAGGTAACAATATTGACTGAAGAATACATGACTTTAAATCAAAAATAACAGAAGAATTTGGAGAGGTGGAGTGTGCCCTCTTTTGCTGACTAAGTAAGACTTGTATTTATTTTTTCTGCTGGTGTAACGAAATATGAATGGGCTATTTCTTGTGAAATGAAGGAAGCAATTCTCATCTAGTAGAAGCAAATGTATAATAAAACCTTGACATTCTGGAGCTCCAGTGAAAGCACGAGTCATAATGATAACTTGGGCCATAATAAAATTTCTCTGAAACAACTGGAGGAAAAAAGTTTCTCAACCCCTGCTTTGCAAAAGGGAAGGTGACTGCTCAGAGGCACGCTGGGGACTGTTCAAGTGGTACAACTGTGATAATTGAAATTCGTATCTGTGATCAAACATCTGCCACTGCTGTTTTCTATCTTCACAGCTGAGCTTCTAAACCTCTCTGGTACCCTACCACCAGTTGGCAGAAAACATCTGTATCAGTTGAGTCCTACTGCTTTATTTCCAGGACCGTGGTTGTTCTCACAAGGTAGAAGAGAAATTGGAGGGGTTATCCCATGCCCTCTCCTGATCTGATTGAGGCGGTTCTGGCAAGCAAATGTATTTCCACTCTCCTTTTAACATGCTTTACAGTTTAATAAAATGGAAAATCAAATTGCAAGAGAACAAAATGATTTTCATAAACACTGTTGTGGGCAAAGGGGTCCTTCAGGTAATAGCACTTTTATCTCTGTTTTTGAGTCTTCAGGCTGCCCTAAATGCATGTAATAACAGTAAGTCATTCACAACATGTACATTCTCACAGAATTACTGTATTAAACAACTGTGTTAAACTGGTGGGAAGCCAAGGTATATCTTCTTTTATTATCTCTGCAAACAGAACAGAAGCTGATTGGTAGAAGCTGACCTTGCTGCTGTGGATAGAGAAGATCTAAGCCCATGGAGGTCAGCTCGGACAGTCATCATTTACTGCTCAAAGGTACTATGCTGTGGTCGCACCACTGCAGGTGGAGGGATGGGAATCCATGGAGACATTCAGGGAGCTGCACTGGCAGAAGGGGCTTTCTTTTATGGAAGAGGTTTATGCTTACAGGCAGCACCTCAAGCTGGAGAACTGAGGGGATGAGTTTTTCCTTTTATCCCATAAGAAATGCTAAAACAGATCCCCAGCCAACACCCTCTGCACACCCTGTATTGTTGCTAAGGTCAGTCTTTGGCTAAAACTGAATGGATTTTGTCACAGAACTGGTGAGCACTGAGCGAGCTGGTGATGATGGGGTTGTTCTGTCCCAAATTACTTCTGCAATATGCTGTCAGCAAAGGAAGTTGCTATAGATATGTATATACAGATGTATTCCAGAAGCAAAATGCAGTGCTTTCCTCAGCACCTGCCTGGGGTTTACAAAGAGAAGATAGACAGAAGTCACACAAAGTCCCACTATCTGCGTTGCACTCTGTGTCAGAGAGCACAAGGACTACTATTTCTGCTTCCCTCTCTGTGCCTCACTTGGTTACCACAACACAGAACAGGAGGTTGAGCCCAGCAGATGGGAAGGAAAACCATCACCCTGATCCACAATGCCCTTTCCTTTCTTGGAGAGGTCACGTAAGAACTAGGTGAAAACCAAGTCAGAGTCCCAGCATCTGACCTCCTGGACCTATCTGCACATCCCACATTGCCAGACTGAAAGTTTCTTTCTGTTTTTACTGGAAATACTAACCAGTGACTGAGAAGTTTTGCTGAAGCAAAAAAACTTTTCTCTGAAAAGTTTAGTGTCCAAAAGCTTGACATTTTTGAATAAAAAAAAAAAAAATACATATATCCAGCTCTGTTCTGTAGGTACTGGTCAATTTGTGTGTTTGTAACAAGTGCAGAGAAGGAACATTTCGACCCCTGTGAATACGGCCTGTTTGGAGAAATAATGTGTTTGATGGATTGCTCTCAGAGCCTTCTGTTATTAGAGATGTTTCCCCATTTGGATTCTAAGGGTTGGGAAAGGTTTCTGTTAGTAGCAGGAAGCAGATGTATCAACATGTGGTGTAGATGTGTCCCTCCATACTGAGATCTCTTTAGTGATATTTCTGTGGAAATCAATCTTCAATTTTTCTTTTTTTTTTTTTTTGCTTTTCATTTAAATTACAAACTTTTGCCAGCAGACCCTCAAAAGAAACACTGGCAGAGCTGAGGTGGTGAAAATGAGACCAACCAGTTATCCCCAGAGCCTCTAGTCTCCCTTTACCCTCATGGATTTTAAGGTACTATGGAATGAAAGCTTCCATCTGAAGAAGGTTGGTCCAAGGGTTAGGAAACAGACCTTTTATTTTGGAAGAAATTGTTAAATTTGCTGACTGGGTGTATCTTTTCTGTTACTTTAGGGATAAGACCCCTCAGTCTGTCAGATTCTCATCTATATAAATGATAAGAGTATTTCCACCTTATCCTAAATACGTTATTAAATAAATCCAGAAGATTGAGGCTTTCTGTCTCCCTGTGTGCAGATAGACATACCTACACCCCTCCTCCCTTTATGCAGAGACATTACTTCATTCTTACAGCAGATTCACAGCCTCTGGAAGGCAAAAGTGTTGGCTTGTCCCTGAACCTTCTTTCTTTGCTGTATAAACTTACATTCTAAAGATGACACACAATTCTGCCACCAAACATCAATTTCACGGTGCTCTCTGTAGCTGAGGCACTTCCTGGCTGAATGTTATTGTGAATAAGCTCATCAGAAGAGGAATTTGTCTACTGAGATCTGAATCAAGTAGTACCTAGCATAACAATGTGGGTCAAAACCCATTAACCGCTTTTCCTAGTAATACTAATGTATCACATATAAATAACACTCAAATATTAACCAAATTATGTATTATTAACTATCATTTTTATTAGTCTGAAGAACTACAATACATTTTGGGCTAAGCATAGGGGGCTTTTATTCTTCTTTTCGTTTCAACATCAGCATGCTGATGTTCTTTCTGTGTGTAGAACACAGCCTAGGATTACAGAGCTGGGATGGGAGAGCTCAGTTCTATTCCACTGACCTGCAGGGCATCTCTGATTAATGCTCTGACATACTTGTTTGAATTTCCCTACATGCAGAAGAAATATAAAAACAGTGTCTTTTAGAGTGAAGCTTAAATTCATGTTATTGAAATACCTTCAAAATAAATGTATTTGGAACTATACAAAGCAGCTAGGTGTACATCTGTGCACGTTCTGTTGTACACGTTGCCCTACCTCAGGAAAAGAGGCAGCAATAAAAAATTTTACCCTGTTGGAGGAATTGAATCTACTTCACCTTCAGCATCAGGGGCAGGATAACCTTGCATTGATCTTGTAAAGGTCTTGTGAGCATCTCGCCTTGTCACTGAAGGGAATGTCAGGGTGCTGTGGATACATCAGCAGGATACACTGTGCTTGGGGTTAGCTTGGCCATAGTGCTCCATCCACCTCTTACCAATTTGTTGGTGAGTTTTGTCCGTGGGTCTGATCAGAAACCTACCTGCAATCAATAGGATTCTTAAATTTTGGCAAGCGGGGTTTGAATGTGGTAGTTTGTAAGACTGCTTGGCCCTCACTGGGATGAAAGGCACTGTACTGAAATGTAATACAAAAAAGTTCCCTCTTCCACACATCCCTATTCACATGAATATAGGTACAGCCCCCTACTTCAGTACACTGAAATGAATATCCACTATAAGAATAAAGCTTATCAAAGCCTAAACACAGTACAATCAGCCTTCTATGTAGATGCAAAACCTTACTGAGCAGCAGCCAAAAGAATTAAACCCAACAGAGGAAGACAGACTCATTAAAAAGAGTTATAACAAATCAGTTATCAGACATTTAAAGAATAAACTTGTTAGAATAAACCTGTTAAATAAATCCTCAGCAAAGCTAATTAGGTCAGTGTTACACTGGTACAAGAGCTCCCTTCCTCCATGGAAGACTTAATGATAGCATAAGCCTGTTAAAGGAATACACTAAGTATACAATAAGCCAGCTATTTAAAGGATACCTCAGTCAGTTCATCCTCTAAATCTGACCTACCTACAAATTGTCACTAGTGAGAAATATCTCCTAGGCTCCAAAGGCCTATTGAAAACCCAGGCTTGTGCGCTGTGTCGTTTGTGAAAGAGACATCCATGGATGCACCCCTTTTTCTGAACAAAGGGGCTGATGATGGCTGTGGAAGGACTACATGATTGAGGGATTTTTGTTTTCCTCTCTCTCCATGTTGTACTCAAGGTGCGGATTAACCAACAGAACCTATTTTCAGAGCTTTAATGACAATATTGATCGACTATTGGTGAAGCAGCAAGGAGAGAAAGAGAATAAAAATAATTACTTTGCCCCTATATGGTGGCTTTTGTCACCACGTGTGTAAGGATGGATGATTTGGAGATTAGTGACATTTAACGGAGGCTTAGAATATCTGAGTTTGTTCCTAATTCTGCTTCAGGTTTTGTGCAAAACATGTTCTTTCTCATAAACAGCAGGGGGAACTATAGGGTGACTAATATCTCCTTTTGATTTCACCTGTTGTGAGATGGAAGTCTGTGAGGCAAGCCCTGCATCTCCTCTCAAATGAGGTTTTGGCAGAGTGTGTTAGGATTCCTGTGTTGACTTAGTCTTGCTGGTGTGGGTAACTGCTGGAAAGGATACATAAATGCAAACCATGATGCTTTCAGCACTGTCATTTCCCACGCTAGCTAGGTAAAGCTACCACAAATATATTAACGTGTGCTGCCACTGTGCCTGCGCTCTGTACATAGACAAAAAGCTGGGTGGGTAACTGCAGTTTGCTCAGTTCTGGCTTCTAGGTGACAGTTGTAGAAACAACAGTAATCCTGACAAGATGAGAGCATTAGATTGATGTATTGCCGCTTGTATTGCATAGATGAAAGCAAAGAAGAGTGAAGTGATCCCCTGGGATTATATGGCCATCAAGCAACAGAGCCAAAAATAGATGCCAGGTGTCCAAGCCAGTCCTGCATTCCTATGCAATAGATCGCTCCCTCCAGAGGTGAATTGGGTGATTTTCCTTAAGAAAGGTGGGAAGAGTTAAATGCTGCAAGGCTCCGAGGGAAGTGATCTAAAACTAGCAGGGAAAGAAATGTTTATTTCTGGAGAAGGTGTCACGAGCAAAAGAAAAGCTTGAAAACAAGAATTGAACACTACATAAAGAAACACTTGACAACCACAACCCTTTAAGTTGCCTTGAGTGTCTATGTGCAAAATTCATTGCCAGCAACTGAAAAGCAGTGTCGGTTCTAAAGACTGAACCGAAGGTGTGAATCTACTGTAATAGCACTGCGATGCTGGGGATGACAGCGGTCTAGGGACGAGGTCTGGGCTGGCTCAGAAGCTGCCATGGGCAAACTGGATACCAAGAGGGCAAAAGACGGGAAATAACCTGCGGAATCACCTAGATTGATCTTAATGGGCAACCTAGTACTGAAGAAATGCAGCAAAGGTGCAGTGCTTGGTGTGGAAAGCTGTACCCTGTTGGTACCTGGGCACGTCTGGATAGCAGGAGGTAGAGAATCATGTAGGCAACGTTAATTGTTAGCAATATTACCACTAGCAGAGAAAGATAGCAGCTGAATTCAGGACTGCTCAGGGAGAGGTGTGCACACAGAGTAAGTAGCAGTCTTTGCTTTGGGAAGCTTCCAAATAAAATAAACAAGGTGCAGTTTTTATACACGCTCTTTAACATGCTGCTTGGGAAACTGTGGCATAAAAGCTACATCTAAACAGTCTGGCAGCTGTGTTTCTCACTACACACCAGGATCTTGGTCCTAGACACCTGGATATGGTACACCAGGGCTTGTTCTTGGAGAACTTGGCTGTGTTTCTTGAAACAGACTCCTAAATGTTTTGATTTGTCTTCTCCTGCTCTGACCACCAACCAGAGTATCCTAAGAGGTTGTGTTTATGCAGAAAATTTTTGTAAAACATGTTAGTATACATCTTTCCACATAGTTCCTGAAAATCAATCACATCAACTTTTTCTTAACGAGATGAAAAGACACTGTTGTAAGCGAGGAATAACACTGCTCAGGGCATGTGGTTACTGTATGGTAACAACAACCCCATTTCTCAGGGTGCTGGCACACATCAGCTATCAACCTCCTGACTCACCGCATACCTGAGGCAAAGTGCATTTATCTCAGAGCAGCAGCATGCTCTGAAACGTGTCACTTCTTAGTGATTCAAATTCAGATTTTCTCCCAAATAAATAATAAAGGACACCAAGGGAGGCTCTTGTAAGGTGCTGGACAGCCTGCCTGACTGTGTTGGATCCTCAGGCTCCAGAAAACTAAATTTCCTCCCTTTGCTGTGTTCCTTGGTCATTATTTATAATCCACATAAAGGTATAAAGATGAAACAGTCTTGTAACATCCCTTCAACAAGACCAGGAAAAAAAAATGTCCACAGAGTTACAATACATCAGCATCAATGTAAGTCATGCAGTCAGATGCATATGTATGTTATGACTTGGTTTTATCCTGTGGGTGGTACTGTTATTCTATGCTAACATCTGATTGTATGACCTTATCTCAGCCCTGCTAGCTGTGCGCTGGCTTCTTCTCTTGTGTAAGTCAGAAAAGAAGTACTGACCCTCTAACTCTCACTGACCTGCTTCAGAATTAGCTTAGAAAGACTACAGATGCCAGTGGCTGTCCAATGCCTCCAGCAATCCCTGTAAATCAGGCTAAGGATTTCTTTCTCATGCCTCTTTCAAAAACTTCAGGAGATATCAGTGCCTCTTGCTTTGGTATCTCTTTGGAATGAACATTTTTGGGGCTAAGGGAGATACGAAACAGATGCAAGAACATAGATACATTGGAGCGAGGAATAAGAAAAAAAGCTCAATTGAACATTCTAGTCCCTGCATTTGACTGCATGTGGGTTTCATCTACCAACATTTTTTTTTTTTTGAGTGTTATGAAGTGCTGAGTGATTGCAGATAGAGGCAGAGCGAGGCTTGAAGCCTTCTGTGCAGTGTACAGCTCATGATGGGTTGGGAGTTACAAGTAGTTCCCTTTTAAAAGCCTTAGTCCAAGTTCTGAAGAAACTAAGCTGCAGGTGATGAATACTGATGACTTGCACTTGGTACCACACAATAGTAACAACAGTGAATATGAAAGACTGCTAATAAAGAGGATGGATTTGTGGCTACAATAGGAAAATCAGCAGATATGGGTTCATTTGCTTGCTCTCCCATGCACGTTTGCAAGCTCCACAGGAAAGGACTCAACTTTTCTGACTTCATCCCACTAAAACTTAGGAATTCAGCCTAAGCTGCTGATTTGGTTCCTTTTAGAGAGTTAATTTCAGAAGAAAATCCATCTTATATCTAAGATAGTGTCTATGATAACAAGAGGGTTGCACCTCTGGAGTTAAAACTATCTTTCTGTTGTCTGAAGAGGATATTTAGACAAACATCTGAAACCAAACACCTGTCCTGTTCAAATTACACAAGAATCCAGTGGAAGAAATCATTAATTTTGCATCACTTAGCTCTGACCAACAATTTTTGTATTAATGTGGCTTCTGAGCTGGAAAACAATCAGTTCCTACTCTTCTTTCTGCCCACTGTGTTTTCCTAGAGCTGACCTTATAGTGGTATCTGTCTTATTTTAAGTTTCAATGACAGACAAACCACTATCATATCTTTCTTCACAAGCCATCTGCTTCCTACCCAAGACCAGTAGTAAAAATACCAAGAAAGCTCATCAGAAAGCTGAATCTCAGGAGACTGAAAACCTCATTCTGCAGCCTCCGGAGGCTCACAGTGCCCAGAACAAGTATCCTGAAAGGTGAGTACCTAGGACAACTGAAGTTCGATTTTGAAGCCGTGGTATTTCTTCTTTTGCCAATTTAAAGCTGGAAAGGAATTTATCTCAGTAGATAAGTTTGGGTTATGTTAATTTAGGTGCAGTGCAATGATGGAACAACACCTACTTGGAAAATTCAGTGAGTTCAGAGTCTTTCAGGCTTCTAGAGCTGCGATGGGGATGATTCAGTTTAATGCAGAGGAGCCAGCTATCAGAAACTCCTTTCAGAAAAAAAAAACAGCTCCTAATTGTTTCTTCTCCCTGTAATGGGACCTGTCAACATTTTTGGCTAGATTTGTATGGACTTCCAGCCTTTCTCCCATTTTCTGTTCAAGCCTTGACTATAAACCTTCAATTCTGCATTGGACATGGTGGAAACAAATCTCTGCCAGCTCCTTGCCTCCTAACCCTGACCCTTGAGTCTACTCCCAGACTTTTTCCACCATCCATCAAAACAGTCTGGTATTTATCTGGCCACACAACCCTGCACATCACCCATCCTAGTCTGTTAACAGTGAGACATCCACCCACCTGTTAGGGGATACCAACAGCAAATTAATATGGCTGGTGCTCAGGAGGTGGATAGCTACACAACCAACACAAAACACAGCCTAAATAAGATCAGTACTTATTGTGGTATTGTTTGCAGGGGAGAAAGAGGAAATACGTTTCATAAGAGACTGGGAGAGCACCAGAATATCAATACAATGCTCACAAAGCAAGTTTAATCCATTTTTAGCCTGTAATAAACAATGAAGTCTGCAAAACCTTGACAAGAATACATTCTGCTTCCTCAAGGAGGGAAACACAAGAGGATCTGAGGAAAGAAAAAGTTTGCTGGTAGCACAAGAAGAACTCAGAGTAGGGTCTGATTATTTTCACCAACCCTTGGGACTCTGAAGTGAGTTTCTGCTGTAGAATCACAAATAGAAATGAAGTAGTCACCATGTATAGGTGGCACATAAAGGTTCTTTGCACTAGGAAATGACACTCAGAACACACAGAGGGAACCCACTTGGACATGGACATTTATTTCTACTTTCCAGATCTCTGTTTCATGTGACATTTTGCTAAACTTCTGACAATCCGAATTACTGTTTCTCCATCCTCACCACCATCTTTTTGTTGTTGTTTTTGGCCTAGTACTTGCAAATGGGAGGCTCTCTTTTTACACACTGTGTTATGAATTTCTGTTCTCCTTCATGATTGATTCTTCTTGATTGACTAGTTTCTATTTTCTTCATGGGAGGAATATTATAATTAAAAAAAAATCTAAACATTGTTTTGTTCAAAGAGAAAGAAAGTGAGAACTGGGCACGCTAAAATTGTTAACAACTCAGAAAAACTCTTCAGTGGCAGAAAAAAAAATAGAAAATCTTGTTCAATGGAGCCTTGCTGATCTGGGGTGAAGATCCAGGCTTTGTTCATTGCAGGGGGAAGGTGAGATGAAATATCCAAGACTAAAAAGAGGAGATGACTCAAAGAGAAAGCTACTGGAGTGAAATAATTTTGTTTTGAAAAATGCCATCCAGAAACCTTATCTTTGACACATAAGAACAGACACATAGCTAAATATGCTGTAACCTGCTTAGGTTTCCAAAGCAGCAAATTAAACCAGTGGACTATGCAGTGAGTGTCCATTCAGATGAGCAAAGCTCATTGAACACAACAATACTGTAAGAGAACATGTTGAATACTCAATGCACCAAATAATCCTCTTTTGATACAGAGACAGTAGAAGCTTTTGGGAAAGAGGCAGCAATAGTGTGTGTATGAACGGGGGGGAAAGAGAGACAACAGTCTGGGATGAGAAAATGATGAGCAAAACTTCTATATTCATTTCATTTTATATTTTTCTTATTATATTTTTATGATATTGACAGTAATTCTTGTTTCTGGGCCGGACACCCATCCCTGGCTCTGACTTTCTGGAAGATTGTGTTACTTTGTAGAGAATATTTGGGTTGTTCTTTAGGTTCAGGAGACCTTTGGGTGACTGAAGAGTATAGGCTCACTTGATTTCTCTTCTGTGCCCCTTCACAGGAATATGAAATATCATTCCAGGTCTTGCTAGACCTAATCATATGCTAGCCTTCCCAGGTGCAGCGAGGAGTGACACCCAGTATTGCTCTGTTCCTTGAGTCAGTAAATCCCACGTGACTGCAGCTGTTGTCCCTGGAGCTTTTGCTTTGATTTCAAACATCCTCATGTAAGACAGAAGGATCCCCCTTTCATTTCTGGTAAATGCCAAGAGCAACAATGAAAGAACACACTAGTGATAACCCCAGACACTATTTATTTGTTTAAACAAGTGCTTTGCAGATATATGGTCTATATAAGAACTGATCCCTCAAACCTCTCTGCCGTGGTGTACGCCATTCCTCTGTGGCCTTGTACCAGGGAGATCTGTGAGAATTGTTTCAGCCTTTTATATGAGCCAATGTGACAGAATCAGGGGTGGTTTACCATGAAGTGTGTTTTACAGCTGAACAGTTGCCTGGAAAAAAGGAAAACTCAAAAGCTTTGGGTACTCTGTAACAGATAAGCTAAGCTTCAGCCGTATCAGAGCAGCCTGGAGTTTAACCAAACAGCTTCTAATTCTGCTCAGGAAAGATTTGCTGAAGATTTAGCTTAAGACAGTGTTCTTGTAGTCACAGTGGATGTGTGAGAGAAGGACAGAACAGACTGTCCTTGCAGGCCAGAGAAGGGGGGGCAGAAAGAGGGCATGCCCCATTGTCCTCCTTGTCCCATATACCTTGCTCAAGGTGGCTGAATATTTTCCCTTCTGACAGCACAGCACAGCCAGTGATTTGTCTGAGGGGTCTAGGAGCCTCGCACAACGGCAGGGAGTGTTGGATGCTCTTCCTGCGCTGGGCTGCCTTTGCTGAGCTGCTGAGATCCTTCTGGGTGGGCGATGCCCTTGAGGCACACCCGTCTCCAACTCATTCCTCCCTCGCCTTTCTTATATATTTTTAAAGCACTCGGGTAATCCCAGAGCTCCATCCTGTTCATCTGAACCAGAGAAGAGCAGAGGAGGAGGAGACCCCATTCCCAGCCCTTCCCCGACCCCACGGTGGGATTGCAGCCGGCTGTGCCAGGCGGACCCAGATGCGGAGCCGAACCAGGAGGCTCCCGGGGTGGCTCGGCACGGCTCAGCACAGCTCAGCATGGCTCAGCACGGCTCGGCTCACCACCCCAGGCCAGCCCGGGGGGCGAGCCGGCCCCTCGGCGTCCCCCCAGCCCCGCCGCTCTCCGCGGTGCTGAACCACAGTGGGGTTTGGGGCGGGGGGATGGGGGGTCGGCCCCTGAGCCCCCTCCCCGAGAGGAGGTGGGCACCCCAGGGCGGGGTCGGGGCTGGGGGCAGCCCCCCCAAACCTCCCCCCAGCCCTCCCTGCCTCCCGCAGCCGCTTGGTCAAAGGATGGGGCCCGGCGCTGCCTGGCTCCGGTAAGGAGAAAATAGGGGAGGGAAGGGAGGGGGAGAAAAAGGGGGAAAAAAATAAAAGATTTAACGGGTGGGGGCCGCTCGGAATCTCAGCCCGCTGCTCTGCATCCCCCTCGCCACATCCGGGGGGCAGACAAGTTTCGGTCCCCCCACGGCCCCTGCCAGCGGCCCTTCCCCGTCTCAGCCTCCCTTCCCACGGCCCAGCCTCCGCCTGGCCGGAGCTGGAGTCCCTCCTTTCTGCCCCCGCCTGCCCCTCCCCCGTCCCTAATTATGTACAAAACACTTCTTAGAATAAAATGGCCAGGCTGGGGCTCCTCCCTGCTCTCCTCTTCCCCATTCATCCTCTCCAGACCGCTCCAAGCCCCTCCTCCGGTGACAAGCCCAGCCTCTCGCTTCCCTCCTGGAGCCCTTTTCATTTTTATTTCTAACCCCCTCTCCATTCTCCCTGCTGCCTCTGCTCCTTCCCCCGATGGCTACGAACTGAGCAGCAGAGGAGGGGGGGGCGCAGGAATAAGGGAAGGGGACTGAAAAGGCAAGAAAAAAAAATAGAATAAAAAAGAGAAAGCGAAAAGAGGGGAGAAAAAAAAAAAAGGATTTTTTAATTTTTTTTTTGCCTCTGCCCTTAATGCCCGCGATCTGGATCAAGGAGGGGGATTTTCTGTCTGAGCATGAAAAGGACTGCTAGACACCCAGGATTTTCACGCCTGCATTGCCAAACCAGCACCCAGTATGCAAGCTGGCCAGAGAAGCTCTCCCCCAAGTTCCTACCGAGCCGAATAAAACCCACGGGCGCCCGGATCTCCTCCAGAGAGGGACATTAGCAGCAGGTAAGGCGAGCGCTGCGCTGCGGCTGCAGGGATGCCCCGGCGCCCAGCGGGCTCCCCCCGTTGTGTAACGCCCGCGGCACCTCTCCCCCAGCCCCGCACCCTTTTGTGTCCCCCCCCTCCCGGCTCGGGGAACACGGAGTTCCCGGGGGGGGGGGGGGGACACACACCGGCTGGGAGAAGTCCTGCAGCCCGGTTAGAGATGGGGTGTGCGTGGGGATGAGCTTGGCCGGCACTGGGAGGACTGGGAGGGCTGGAGAAGGATGAGGCCCCTGGAGGATGCTGGCGGTGGGGGCTCAGCCCCGGCTGGCTGGGCTGGCGGTGAGCTGGGGGTGGGATGCAGCCAGGCTCCATCTGTATTCCGGAGTATCGAGACAGCCCGGAGGGGGGGGGGACCGTCCCCAAGGAGATGGTGTCATCTCCACTTAATCCGCCGCTCCGCTTTAGCAAGTGACAAGCAAATCGCGGAGGAAAAGGAAAGTCTGTCGCCTTGAATCCCACACTGGGCTGATTGCCTCGACTTCTGGTGGGCACGGGGAGACAGCGACAGAGCCGGGGGAGGGCAGCGATGGCGGGGGGGGGGGGGGGGGGGGGGCCGCATCCCACAGCGCAGGAGCCTGGTTTCCCCCAGCCCGGCTCTCAGCGCTGATTGCGAGGCTGCTGCCGAGCGTAACTTTGCCTTTTGCAACCCATGGGGAATAGGGGGATGTAGGGCATCTCCACGCCAATGCATCAACCCCGAGGTCCAGCACAGCCCAGGGCTAAAGACCCAGCAATGACCCAAAGAGAGGTGGGTGTAGGTGTGAGTGCGTGTTTTGGCTTCGGAGAGTGCCTCTGTGCTTCTGCTTGGGAGTGGGGAAAGGAGGAGGGGGTCACTTCTTAGATGCAGTCTTCTTTTCATGGAGAGAAACAAGCGGCGGATGAAACGCTGGCAGTCTCAACGTGTGGCTTTAGCCTTGTGAGTGACATCTGCACTAGGTAGGACAGAAGGATCCTTCGTGCTTTACTCTGGCTGTTCATCTGGGTGCATAATAATCATTTGTTAATGGCAGTTAAGCTGCTTTTCTGAGAGTTGTGGAGAAGTATTTGAGGGTTAGCAAGAGGAGGAGGCAGCAAGTAACGAGGAGACGATGCTTTTGCAAAAGAAATATAAGAGAATATAATTTTTCTGTTCCTTAAAAGGGAAAAAGATTGATCAGATCTGCTTGTGAGTGACAGACAGACAAACCCAGGCTCTCTCCCTCCCACACAGCACATAGAGAAGCAGTCGTGTTTTCCTTGCACGCATGTACACACTAAGCACATAAAGCACATGTTGCCGAACTCGTACAGCCGGCACGCTTAAACACATGCTTAAACCCCGTGCTTAAGCCTAGCAGCTCAGTCTTGCTCCCCCATGGAAGCTACACAGCCCCGCAGCTCCCCTGCGCACAGACACACAGTCCTGATCTCCACGCGAACAGGCACTGTAATGTGCAGGACTGCATTGATATTCTCATTATGTGAATCAAGGATTCAGACATTCACACGAGCGTGCACACGCTGTCTTCTTTGCAAGTCTCTTTGTAGGTGGTTTGCACCTTCGTCGTAGGCTTCTCCCTGACAGTTGGTTCCAGGCATCGATTTGGGGTTTGTCTGGCTCCAAAGCCCTTTGCCACACAGCAGAAAAGGCGTTTTGTGAGTCTGTGTTTGTTTTACTGCTCTTTGCATGTTCCCTTGAACTCTGTAATGATTTTGCTACTGGAGAGGCAGCAGCCAGGGGACCAGGGGATTGCTAGGGGAGCAGTGGCACTCCCATACCCGTCATACCCTCTCTGGTCAAGGAACAGTCTGTAAGAACGTGAAGTGCTGTGCTGGAGTCACATTTGCTTTTTCCATGTCTGAGCGTGAGTGTGAACAAAACCGCATATGCATCCATAGCTAGATATACACAGCGCAGGCTCCACTTCAGCCATACCTAGGTTCAGAGCAAAACCTTCCCATCCTTAGAGTACAAATACAAATCTGCCTTTGCAAGCTCCTCCGGTCAGAACTGGCGTAGTACACACGGGGGAGATGATGTCACTGGCATTAGAGGTATTTAACCAGCACCCCCCTCTGACCTTCTTCCCCTTCCCCTCTTTCCATCGGGCCTAGGAAGAAGGCTGTGCTATTCTCCGAGAGCAGGAATGGAATGGGGCCGACTAAAGTCCACGTTAAAACTTTGGAGGGGAGGAACATATGGTGAATTGGCTTGCTATGGGTAAAAAGGTATCCCAAAAGAGAGGTGATGGAGAGCATAGCTCTGTTCCCTCCTCACCTTCACTGTTTACTACATTGGAAGTATGCGTAAGGCTGATGCTAACCTCTACAAGGTAGCGGGTCTGCCAGCAGACCATAATTGCTGTTGTCTGTGTAACAGAAATACTTCAAAGCCAAATCCCTCTGTCTTTGCTCAGGCAGAAGTCCCGGTGCCTGCGCTGAGTGCATTGCTCAGGAAAGCGCTGCAGAAACTGGCTCCGGTTGGGAACCGGTGCGTTCGCGCTGGCTCCCTGCCCACCCCCAGAAATGGATGGATGTGGATTTCTAGAGTCTGCCCAGGGCTTGGTGTCGGCACCGTGTGAGCAGCTGACGCAGGAAGGTTCAGAAAGAAGGGAAAAAAAAAAAAAATATATATATATATATTTATCTCCAAAGCTCGAAAAAGAGGATGAAAATCCCCTAAGCTTGGAAACGAGGATGAAAATCACCTAGGCACCGAGCATCATGCCGCTTCGTGCGGAGAACTAAGCGGGGACCCCCCCCCCCCCCGGTCCCCGTCCCCCCGTGATCGGGACCCGCTCCGCAGCCGCGCAGCTCCGCGGAGCCGCCGGGCGGGCGGCGGCGCCGTGTCCCGGGAGGGGGCGCTGTGGCTCCACGCAGTCCACCCGAGCCGAGCCGAGCCGAGCCGGGGGGGAAAGCTCCCACCTCCCCCCTGCCTGCCCCGGCCCCGCGGAGAGGGAGCCAAGCGCTGATAACGCTCCGGGGACCGGGGAGGAGAGGGATAAATAAGAACAGGGCTCTTTTCTCCGAGGAGGCCAGGTGCAGCTGAATGGGTTGGGGCCGGATCCTTCCCGCTGCAAGGCGGCAGAGCCCCGCTGGTGGGTGCGGGAATCCTGCCCAGGATCTGGCCCGATGCGCGCAGGAGGCTTTGGCCCGGTGATGAAATGCAGCTACTTCTGGGACAGAGCCCAGCAGCTTTTCCGTGCCAGCAAATACTACAGGGGAAGTGAAAAATCGCTTCATGCATTGAAAGTGCAGAGATGAACTTAGCGAGGCAGAATATAAATTACCCGGAGTTAGGTAGCTGGTGCCCTGCGCTTTGATTTACACCATCCCTCTCACAAAAAGTATCACGAGATTTTAACAACCGTAAGGACCTTGGCCCATTTCCTTCCAGGCCACACAAGAGCAGCTTCTCAAAAAGGGAGAACGTCCACGCACGGAGAGACCCAGCTTCTAAATAAACCCACGGTCTGATCCTGTGCTTCTTCCTCTTGCCTGGAAGATGGCTGCCGCCCGGGGCAGGATAGGAGGCTGGCTTACCGTTGGTGCTGAGCTGAGTCAGGGCAGAGCATCTCCTCCCGGCTACGGGGGCAGCCCCGGGGTGTTTTGGGTGCCCTGGGAGGTTTTGCCGCGCTCGCTGTGCCACATCCAGGAGAGGTGCTGGGAGCGGAGCTCGGTCGGACAGGGATGTGGCTTGTAATCGGTGTGGGAAAGGGAAACGTTATCAAGCAGGGAGGCCTGGGGAAGGAAACCGGATGTATCTCCTGGGTTCCTCTGTCCAGAGAGAGCCGAGCATGGGCAGAGTTGGACTAGATGGATCGGGTGATGTTCAGCGGGGTTTGGGAGCAGGCGTAGGACAGCTGTTGCTGACACGAGGGGCTGAACAACACCATTTCATGGAAGAAAAAATGCTGGGACTAGTGGGAGGGACAGGAGAAAGAGCAGAAATCAGAGGAGCAGCTGATTTCGACTGAACTGAAAACTAGTGAAAGACTCAAATGTACTTCAGGGATGCTGGATCAGATCCTAAACGAAGGTGGCATGAACTGTCACAAGCATGTCATTTGGAAAAGTGGCTGAGGGTCAGGCCCTGGATCCATTCAGTGCTTGAGCCAGGGAGCCTTACAACACACCTGCACCTTTGCAGCCCCCTGTTCAGCGCTGCTTTCTTGCAGCCGGGAGGCAGGAAGGCCTGTAAGCAGCATCACAGGAGAGAGAGAAAGATTCTTATTTATTTTTGCTATTTGTTCTCACAACGTCATGTGCTGTAACCCATGTCATAGAGGCCCACAAGGTGCAGTTGGCAGAGTGTACATACCTACCGCAGCGCTGCTGCTATGTCCCCTGACAGGCCCGCTCAGCGCTGGCTACAAGCGGGGACCGTGGTGGCACCGAGATCCCCGCAGCTCGGCTGATGGCACGTCTTGAGGTGTTGACACAGGAGCTACAACACTTCGACTCTCACACAAATAATTCCTCTTGCCTACTTCATAAAAACAACCAGTTTCATTGCTGATGGAGCGCCCCTACCCTGGCAGTAGGGCTACGAGTAAGGCAGAGCCGCAGAAGCTGATCAGAGCAGAGAATCTAACCCAGCTCCAGATGGCCTCCAGGGGAGGACGGAGTGAATTGCTTTTGCCAGATGCATGCTGGCGTTGTGTTTGTATTGTTAATGTTGTATGCGTTGTTGTTATTACTGTTTGTGTTGGTGACAGAAAGGCTGGGTAGAGGTAGAAGTTCAGGTGCCAGGAGCACTAGTACAGCTTTCAAGGCCTCGAAAGAATATTCTGTATGCATTAGCAGTGGGCTCTGTTTAACAGAGTAATGCCATCGCAGTGATATCTTTCCTTCCCAACATTAACAAATCGCAATTGCAACAAAACCAGCTCTGCACTGATACATACCAGGCTATGACACAAACCAAGCTATACAAGCTCTCACACACAGGAGTAGCTCCAGAAAATTTGCTCCAGGGCTTTTTGTTGTAAATGAAAAAAATAAAATAAAATAAACAGGAGCAGAGGGATCTCTCACACTCCCATCCATTCCTCTGTACTAACAGGTTTCCAGCAGAGTAAGGGGGTCTGAGACCACAGAGTAGCTGGGTTCTTGCAGTCCCTTCGTGCTTGGAACCTGGCTCATGGCTCTCCTGGGAGAAAGTGTGCTTTTTCACCCAGTGCTTGTAGAAGTTAAAGCCTGGAGTCTTACGGCAGGACTTCTTACAGCGTAGACTTCTGCATCTATGCATATTAAAGCTGAATGGGTGTCGTACAGCGAGTACCTGTGAAAAGCCAAGAACTACTTGCTGTAAATCATCACAGCCCGCAGAAGCCAGGGGAGTTAAATGGCTTCATGGTGAGTGAGGATCTCTATCTTAGGGTTTGATTTAGAGCATGATTTAGAACCTGGCCTGTGCTCTAGATTCTACTGTGTCCATCACGATTTTGGATGCAGTTTTGGCTAGAAGTCCTGAGTCGGCAAAACTGCTCCCATTTAGCCATCTCTTTACCCCGCTGGAGCAGTGCATGAGGTTGTCAGATACATTGCAAACACTGGAGACCTTTGTGATAATTTATCCTTGCAGTTGTGGATGCTGACTTGCTAAGCAGGGTGGAAGACAGGGAGGATGAGCTTTAAAACCATTGCCTTGTGCAGGCTATACATTCCAGATGGGGCTGCCAGAACCAGAAGAATAAATAAAAGACGTTTGTTCAGCAGTTCAGAGCAATCGTTAGAAAAGTGCAAAGAAGCTAAAACTAACCAAGGAAGGACAAAAGGAACTGAACTGTGACCCTGGGGAGGAGGCCAAATTCAGGAGAGGCAGGAGAACCACGATGAGGAGGGGAGAAACTCTAGCTGGGCTTCTGGGACAGGTGGAATAAGCAGCAGTGAGGCTACGAGTGCTGGAACAGCCTGGCTGCTTTTGGCGTGTGACTGCTCTTCAGGCAGGTACAGATGGTGAGCGGGTAGAGAAACCCGGAGGCATATGCTGGGGTACATATGTGGCTATAAGTCCCTCCTGGCTCTGGCCACCTCCTTGCTAGAATATGAGGATGCTAGTGTTATTCCAGGCATTTCTTGTGCTGCTCTGTGCTGCAGGAGATTTTCAGTAAAAATCAAAGGTGTGTTTTGAGGGAGCAGGGAGAGCGTAGGAGAGACAAGGTGAGCCTGAAGAATGCTTGAGAAATACTGAGAAAGTAGAAAGGAGAGAGCTAACAAAGACAGCACAACGTTTGTGCTAAAATTGTGAACGGACCTAAAGCAGCAACGGGGACACGTAACGTAGCCTTAAGACCAGCAGCTATTTCTAGAATTGCTTATGTCATGTCGTCCAAATTCCAAGTTGTTTCTGCAAAACAATTCCAGGCTTCACTCTTTTATGCCCGAGAATGCTGGTAATGTTTTTATCTGCCATGACCATTCTCGTAGAGAGAGCTAGAAAGGATTTGAAAATGAAGGTGGGTTGCTGTACCGTATTTTAAGCTAGCTAGTAGATAAATCTAACCAGGCAGGTTAGATTGCCACCCATTAACATTCTGCAAGAATATTTATGTCATGTTGGCTTAAAGTAGACTATTAGCTGTAATTTGAGTTCTTGTAAATATTTGTATAAAATTATTTTTTGTGTGCATTTATAGATATACATATCAATCCTTGTATTTGCTTCTTAGGAGAGAAAAGTTAATGGCAAAAGGCAGTGATCAGATCTGGGTGTGCTGCTCTAGGTGTTTGATAGTGAAATGGAGGAGGGAGTGGTACGATTTGATGATGGAACTGGGTCAGGCCTTGTTAAAACTGGGAACAACTAAGAAGTGCTCTGACCAAAACACCAGGAAAAAGCAACATTTGTTGAAAGTGGAGGAACAGAATATCTCTGCAGAATGGCAAAAATAAATACAGGATGCTCAAAGAAGTAACAAACCATCAAAAGCCGAGAAAAGTCCCTTGATTAAGACACCAAGACAGGATGACAGGGTAAGAGCTATACCAGAACTGCCATCCTGGATGAAATGAAAGGTCCATTTAGCCTGACTCTGTGTCCCACCACGGTCAGTGGTGGACACTGAAGGGATCAGAAAAGCCTGGATGAGTGCTGCCACCCCTGGGACAACCTGCCGGCTGGCTGGGGACATGCGGAGCTGACTGATGTCTCACGGCAGCTGTGTGCAGTGTCACCAGGAGGCCTAGCTCATGTGAGCATGGCTAATTCCTTCTGGAGCACTCCTGTTTTTAGTTCTCACAACATCCTGCATCAAAGAAGTTAGGTATGGGTCATGTGCAGAGGTACTTCATTTGTTTTTTTTTAGAGCTACCACATAATTTCCTTGGGTGCCTCCAACTTTTGGTTGGACAAGAAAGAGTAGATAACTGTCTCTTGTTCTCCATTCCTGCCCTATTTGTGACTGGACAGACATCACATCATACCCATGTCTCCATGGCTTGCAGGCCCCATTCCTGCAGAGTACGTAACTGAGTGCTTAAATATTGCTCAAGGAATACTGAATGTAGGCTTGCTTTTAGACATCAAGTGTCACAGAACCAGCGTAATCATATCTGCAAAGGGCCCAATCCTGTGGTCTGAATTTCATAGATAAATTCCTTATTACAGTCCAATGGATGTAATGAAACCTGACTGCAAGATCAAAGTCTAAGCAACTGCAAATCCATACACACGCTGAATGCAGAGTGAATCATGTTTGTGATCTGCTGGAGTTCAGTTTCTTTGTTCCAAAATGCTGATCAGGAAGGCAGAAGAAACATTTCCTGGGATATTATAAAGACTAACATATCATCAGAAGGAGAATCAATGGAGATTGATGGCAAATTAGATGGATACTTGAGACATTAAAAGGAAGGACTGAAAATAGAAGTGATATTATAATTGAACTATATTAATATATTTTAAATTGCTTTACAAATATTACCAAGTTAAATAAGGAAAGAATAGTTTATTTAGTATGGGAAAGCTGGAGTAAGAAGGGACATTTGGGTTCCAGCACAAAAGTATATGAAGGTTAGAATGAAAAGTGATCAGAAACGTTTTAATGCTTTGATGATACAAGAACAAGGGGACACATCAAAATTAAAGGGCACAACTTTTAAAGTAAATTAAAAGGAAATACTCCTTTCTTCAGCCTATAGCGAAGCTACACAATTCCCCGCTGCAGAAAGTCGCTGAGATGAAAGTCTGGACGGATTTGAAGTGTAAAAGGCTACGTAACTTTGTAGCAATTAATAGCGTTTGCAGATCTGCAATCTAGGACAATGGTAATCAGATCTCATGCTTCAAAGCAAAAGCTGACCATCTTCTGGGGTCAGGAAGGACATTTTCTCTCTGCATAGTAAGAACATAATATGGTTGGCCAGGTAATATGACTGGATATGGCCGATCCTGCTAGAAGCTAAGTCAGCAAGAGATTAGCAAATTGCTTCTCTTGGTGCTGGATTAAGGTATTATAAAAGGGTTTTTGCCAATGCCAAACAGCATATCAATCCAACAATCTCTTCTTCTGTGTCAACTCCCACAAAAGTAATTTCACTGATTACAGTAGATATTGAAGCAGGACATAAAATGGGTGGTTATAAGCAGCTGCAGTGACCCTGAGCTGCACATTTCAGCTTCCTCCATCGCTGCCGTTATCTGCAGGATGGTGCGCAGCCCCGAGGAGCCTGGAGTCTCCCCGTGCTGGGTGCTGTACAGCTGCAAGCTCCCTGCCCTCAGGGGCCTCCAGTGCAGACAGAGGAGATGGAAAAGAGGCAGGGAATGCCATCACCTCTACTCTCTACGAGGGGAAGTGCAGCACAAGGCTCAGGGATCAATTCAAATCCTATTAGAGTTAGTGGAAGCATTTCAGTTTGCAGGAATAGGAGCTTGGTCTTGGCCTTAGCTGATTTTGAAGTAGTTGATGGCAAGGGAACAGAACATCTGAGAAAACAGGGCCTTAAATATTGCAGTGGGGTATGCTGAACACTTGGATAATCAGCCTTTATGGCGTTTATGAAATGTCATCTTAAAGAGTTTGCCCAAGCTGACAGAGGATGGCTGGGGCAGGGATAAAAGACCCGGTGCACCTGAAAGTTCAACCAAATTGCCCTGGTAGGAACAACACAGGGGAGAGGTAACAGTGAAGGAGCCCTTTTGTGTCCCATCTCCTCTCCCCTGTGCACCAGAGGGTCAAGATGCCCCCCACCAGATGGAGACCCGTCCTTGTGTCATGTGCCAGGCACAATCCTGCCTCCTGCCCACTGTCTTCTACCCCCAGCAGGCCCACACTGGTGGGACGAAGGAGGAACCTGCCTTTCTCCACACCCTTCCTCTCACATCAGCCATATTTCCCTGTTGCCAAAGTCAGACATTTGTGCAAAGGGTACATGGGCTGTCATATAAAGACGGGTGCTCAGCCTTGGCAGGGGACATTTTCTGAAGTGTCTGGTGGCCACAATCATCGCAAGGTGTGCAGAGACCTCTCTAACCCAGCCAGCTGCCCTAAGGCTGAGATAGGTAGTAGTAAAAATGTGTTTCCTTCAGGAAGGTGGGGAGGAAGAAACGCTGATGGCTGTGACGAGAGCACGTAATGTAGAAGGAATAAAGCTCCAGGAGATGTGTGGCTGGGGCCCGGAGGGAGGCAGAGCTGGCAGGTAGGAACACAAAGTTCACTGGCAAGGCAAGTGCGAATGCTGATACAAATTGCCACATCGAGAAAAATGATTCCTCTGCTTCCTGGCTTGCAAACAGCAGAGAGATGTGACAGGCAGGTGCAAATCTGCCAACGAGGTGTTCTGTAGGTGTGATGATTACTGTGCTTACGGGCTTGGCTGGAAAGGGGAAGGATGGACAAGGGAGTTCTCATTCTGCAAAATGCATGTGAAAGATGTATGCAGAAAAGTAGCTGTTGGGTAGGATTGCAGTTTACCTGCATTATTGGAAGATTGATTTCTAATGAAGGGAGCCGAGGAGGGAGGGGAAGGAAAATTTATAGACAGCAAGAATGGGAATCAGAGCTTTAAAATGGCAGTTGTGAGTTAGTATTCTTGAAGGGCTGGTTCAAATGTGACTGCAGAGACCAGTGCTAGGTTCTGATTTCCAACCATCTGCATTAAAAATAGAGAAAAGAGAGAGAGAGAGACTAGCAGACTGGCCTTGGTGAAATTCTGCTGGGTTTGCCCCAGGGAATGAGAATTGTCCCTGCATTTCAAGTACCTGGAAGACTTAAAACACTGCCAAGGCTGAGAGGTGAGGTGAGGGTTGAAAAGGGAGAATGGCAGGCAGGAATAAGCAGATTGTAGGCTAGGCTGGGTAACTCAGGGATCTGTAATAAAACGGCACGGTGATGGATAGTGAATAAAAGACTATGGGTATATTATGGTTTACGGAGCACAGGACAGATGTGTCTCTAAGGAGACTGCGATAAGGAGTGGAAGGCAGCAGCGGACAGGGAGCAGCGGCTGTTTTGGGATGCAACAGCACTGTGTGAATAAAGCAGCGCCGTCGCAAGATAGTTCAATCCCGATGCTGTCACCACCGTGTTATATATGACCTTGGGCAGGTCACTTAGGCTGATATCTTCCAGAAGAGCTTTTTAAATGCATGGGCAGAGGAGCTGAATTTCTTCTGTCAAAGCTGCGGTTCCAAGCCCTCCGGCTTGCACAGGGGATGTAAACCACTCGGGGAACTTGGCTCCAAGTTTGGCACAAGGAAAAATCTGGATTTTTGGAAGAGTTCAGCAACCCGTGTCCTCAGGAAATATAGCTCCCAAAGGCTGGTGTTCAGCAGTGCTGAGTCTTTTACATTTCCAGTGCTGGGCAAAAGCAGCCCCCATTTGCATTTAATTCCCCACCACCCCAGCAAAATGGCTCTGTGTTTATAAGTCTGACCTAGATTAACTTCTCCTCTCCTTGCCTAAATCCACCACTGAAATTAGCCTTTTGCTGGAACATGTAAGGGAAGAATACATTAATTTTATCTCTTCCCCTCTCCTACACACAGATATGGGGCTTTTGCTTACACAACATGCCCAAGGAAGTGTGTGCACATATGCTTGCATGCACACCCATGCACACTGTGCTTTGAGATAGCTGAATGAAGATTGTTTCAGTGCAGCATATTAGTCTTTTAACCAATTTCAGCATTTGCAGTAAATAGCAATTAATGATAAAGCTGCTTACATTAAAAAGAAGAGCAAAGGAGGCTGATAACTCCTTCCTGCCAGTGGATTCTCCTGCAGTGCTTCTCATTACTTTGTTTGTTTTGAAGTTTGAAGGCAGCCAGTGTGTTTTCCCATAGCATTTTGTTTTCTCACTGCTGCTCCTCCAAGCTGTTCACAGGGGGGAATCACCGTGTTACAAAGGACACAGCTCTGGGTTTCTCTCCCATTAATGCAACAAGCTCCAGGGGAAGGGAGGCAGCTCTTCCATAGAGCCCTGAGACCAGCACAGGGCAGTCCCCAAACCCGTCCTGTCTCAGAGACCAGGGACACTTCTCTGATGCTGGGGGCATGATCCCACCTCAGGTGTCATAATGAACATGAACGGAAGGGCTGGGGACAAACACATGCTCTGCTGAGCTTGCAGAGGATTACAGCGGATCTCTGTAAGCAAGATTTGAAATTAGAGAGTATAATAATAATAATAATAACAACAACAACAATAATAGTAATAATAATAATAATAATAGGAGAGATTAGATATACTCTAGATTTTATTTTTGTCCGTGATTTTAAAATTCCAGGCTCCTGAAAGGATGTAAGGGCTGATTTCTAGCTCAATAATGCAGTATTTTGGGAATACAATGCTGAGGATGCATACTGCATGCATCCTGTGCAGAGTGTTTGCGAGTAAAACGGCTGCTGGGACAGTGCTGAATGGCTGTGTAAGATGACAATAAGTCTTTGAAAGGTTTGTGTTTGTGCTTGCTTATATTGCCCACAACTGCTGTTAATAAAGCAAACTATACCCACAACTGTTTTTTTTTTTCTTTGGGGAAGCTTTCTTCCCCCCAGAGAAAACCTAAAAGAAAACTAGTACAAAGACAGTGTGTTTGGTAAAGAAACCTGGGAGCCAAATTCATGGACACTGTAGAAACACCCAGAGATATTTGGATGCCCAGGTCCTATATAAACACCTCATTTTCTTTAAATCTGCTGGATGCAGGAAGCTAAGCAGGGATGCTTCCCTAAATACCTCTGGGACTGAGATTGCCAGCAGGTGGCTGGGAGCAGGGTCCCATGCCTGAGCTCAGACACAGGAACGGGGATGGTAGAGGATGCCTGAGGAGCAGGGTCACAGCACATGCCGCTCCTGTCCCTGTGCATCTATGTCTCATTTAGGGTGCTCTTCTGTGGTTTGGCTCGGGGATGGTTGGTTGCAGAGAGCTATGCTTTTTTTTTTTTTTTTTTTTTTTTTTGGGGTAGTGACAGGCGCATCTGCATGGTAAACGTTTTGATTTTCTATAGGGACCTCATGCATGTTTGGTTATGTGTTAGAGAGAGATGTGCTTTAAAAAAAAAAGAGGAGAGCCAAGAGAACAGGAAAACAAGAATTCAGAGAAATAAAAGGTAAAAAGGGATACTGTAACTCTCTTGGCAATTTCTAACGGAAAAAGTAAACCCAGTCTTTCCAAGATTTTTTTCATGGGAACATTCCTCACATTTTGGAAACAAGGATTTGCTCATTTATTTTTCTGTAAATCTTACTTTAAATTCTGTTAAATATAAGTTTAGACTAGAAATGAACAAGGTACTATGAAATTCAGCAGCTCAAGAAACTCACAGAAATTCAGTCTTGCTGAGCTGTCTCATATTGTTACAAAGATTTGACAGACAGTTATCATAATTCCTGATAGAGATGAGAGATTAATATATATATTTTTTTTCTTAAAGTTTGGTTCTGAATCAAAAAAAATTAAAGGAAAAAATAATTCTAATCATGCCAACATAGCTGGGGTGGAAGAATGAAAATTTTATGTGTGACATTTAAAGGAAAGGAGAATAAAAACAATAACCTTAAGCTTTAAATTTTACAAAAATATATATTTTTTCAGAACTGGATTGTTTCACTTTTTTTTTTTTAACATTTCCTTCTAGGTCCACTTTATAAATATTTCAATATGAAACATGAGTTTAGAAATAATTCAGTCTTTTAGATTTTTCCCATCCTGTTTTTTTGACAGTAACTATCTAATGAATTCAACCTGAATTAATAAGCATTGTCAGTCGATCCCCAAGCACTTTTTTGTGCCTGATTTTAGTATGTGTTAAAAATAATGTCTCGCTTCTTCAATGCCTATGTTAGCAGTTTCCTTTGTGCTCCACAGTTAAAAACAATTCGTACTTCAAATAACATATACTCAAAGGGTATAGAGCAGGGGGACATAAAAGAGAAAATAAAAATATTAGTCTGGAGCCACAGAGTAAATCAGCAGTAGAAGCCTTTGGAGAAGTGTATGGTCTTGACTTCCACTTCCCTGCTCTCTCACTAGGCTGCAGATTAATTATAAGTCCCTTTCTCACCCATTAGATTTGTCTCATACTTCTTCTTCTTCTGCACTTTCTCATTCACACCTTCAATTCCTTGTTACTTTTCCTCTAATTCAACTTTCCTTCCTCTCCCTTTTTGCACACTTTCCTCTCTTCTCCTCCTCTGCCTCTCCCGCAGAAGACGGCTAACGAAGTGGCAAGTGTTAATGAAGTGTCCTGCCTGTGCCTGCTGCGGGGACTAGAGAAGGAGCGAGGTGGGTGAAGGAGGAGAGCAGTGAAGAGGGGGGGAAGAGGCCGATCTGAGAAGATTTTAGAGCCAGCTGAAGGCATACAGGAACGTGGGCAGGGATATGGAAACCCTGGCTGCAACAGGAGCACAGAGTCCCAGGCAAACATCTAGGGATGAGGATGTAACAGGTCTGAAAGCTGGGAGCTGTCTTCTCAAGGGCCAAAAGGACAGCAAAGACTTACAGGACCAGGAGATGTGCAGGCAAGGAGGAACCAGCAGCTTCCTCCTGCTGTGACAGGACTCAAGCCTGGCCGTCTCACACTCGATTTGTCTGGATGAGCTTGTGCACAGGGACTTCTAGCACTCGAGTAAAATCAGAGACAAGCACGCATATTTGATCAGACAGGGGTTACGGGTGCTCTCTGCGCACTGGGCATTGCACGCTGGCAGGGATTAGGCCGCCATCTGCTTGGTACAACGCACATCACAGGGTCGGTACCTGAAGCCGGGATGCTGCTGGAACCCCTGCCGATGTCCTCGAGTCCTGCAGAACAACATTTTTGTCTCTGGAGCCTCTGTTGTGTGGTTAATGGAGCGATGTGGACAGAGGGAGTGGATTTAGGGAGGAGAAGCATTTAAGGGTTAGATAGGAGAGGAGACTGAAGAATCTGCACTCTAGGCCTATAAGTACCTCTAGGTCCCCAAGGAATAGAGGCCAAGCACATAGCAGCTGGTGGGGGGAACTGTGATGATGCTGTGGGAACAAAAGATGTTATCTAACCTGCAATCCAGGCAGGAGGAGGGAGAGAACAGAGATGTAAATTAGGAGGAAGCTTCCTTGGGCTGCTTTGGGCCAAGAATATTATAGCAAGAATAAAATGTCCAAGAAGAGTTGGCTGTCTTTATAAACAGTGGCATTAGATGTGATAGATAACTTCAGGCTATGTCTTCACGAGCACAGTAGAGTTTAAATACCCTTCTTTGGAAACTCCTTCCAAACACCTTTGATTTCACAGGAATAAGCCAGCTAGCCACATTCCTGTTCTGCATTTGATTTACTGCTCATAGAAAATTATTTATCTATCTAGTTATTTATTATCTAATTCCACGGCTGCAGTCGAGGAAAAATCTCTTCATTCCTTTTCCACAGCAGTGTCTCTTTCTCCAGCAGCTCTGAGTAGCTGGTAGGTGCCCTGGGGAATGTCGAAGCAGAATTAATTAATCATGACCAGTGATGGAGGTGTTTTTCAGATTTGGATTTGGCCAGCTGACTGCACAAGGATCTTCCTGCGAGTCAAGTTGTTGGAGAAATAAATGTGATGCCTGCTCTGGATCGCTGTCAGACAGTCACTTGGGGAGGCTGCAGAGGCATGTGGGATCTATCAAGCAGTGGGGAACTCAGCTGTGTGCTTGCTGGTGGAGGGGACCAGGCTCTCCTTTTGGCAGGACACTGTGCCAATGAAACTGTAAACTGCACTTTAACATGTCCTGTCCTGTTCCCAGCCCGCAAAGGTGTGAATCTGTCAGCATTCACCAGAAAGCCTTTTGGGCAGACCCTCATTCTGAATGCCCCCTTGGAGCAGGAGGAGTTGTGATGGCACCTGACATGTGCCAAACTGGAAGTCGCTCCTCCAGCATGCCCACGAGTGGTGACAGCACTGGCCAACTGCACAGGTTGTGCTGAAGCTGTAGTGTTTGTTTTACAAATAGCTCCAAACTCTTCCAGACCCTCTTCCCTCCCCTTGCAGAGCTAAGCAGAGCATGTGCTATTCTTCCTGGTCAATGATTTCCCCCTGGCAATGGAGTAAGGTCAAGTGTCCATGCCAATTCTTTTCGATCTGTCAGCAGCCTTCAAATCCTCTGGCAATGAAAGGCTAATGATTTCCAGTGTCTGGCATGGATGGGCAATCTCTCCCTGCAGGAACATTCTTCCTCTCCAAGGAGACTCCACTGTGTGCCTTGGAATCACGAAACGTTTCCCTTGAGGACTTCTCCAGGGGGCAGTTCAGTGCTCAGTTACATGCTGTTTTCAAAGGCATGGGGCTGTGGTATTTTGGATGTGTAGGTGACAAGGGACAAGATCAACATTCAAGTTACTAAACTCTGATTTTCAAAATTCTTCATCCTCAGCCATCTTTTTCTGCCTCCAACTTGCTCCATTGCTGCCTAAAAGGGAAGCAAACGGGGGCACTTTTCTCCCCTCCCATCCCAGCGTCGAGGCCGAGCGCACAGAAACACTGGCTGGGATGGAGCCGGTTGTGGGGCAGGGAGGGGAAACATCATCCCTTGATAGACGTCTCAGACTACAGCCGTGCTTGCCGTTAGCACAGAAGCTGTAATCTGTAGTGACAGACCAGCTGGAGCAGCCGTAGACACCCGGGTGAATCTGCATGCAAAGGCGCACTCAGAGCAGCTGCGTGAGGGGATTTGGGTTTCAGACTGCGGTGCCTGGCAGGAGAGGCATGGCCCTCCAAGAGGGCGCGCAGACAGAAAGGCCTCTGCTACTTTAAATAAACCCCCAAAGGCTGGGGGTGCTTATTCACATTGCACAAAACATCTCGCCCAGGAAGCCCACGTGGCAGGCTGGGACTAAGTGCTCTGCAAGGGGTGCTGGCGGGGGGAGGGAGCAGCCCTTGCTGCCTCTTCAGATTTTCTTTTGGTGGGAAGAATGGGAAGGAGAGGGGAACAGAGGCTGCTGATGCATAGCCCTGCTCTGCCCCCTGCTCCATCCACCTCCACGCCCGGCCTTTGTGCTCCATGTGCTGTGCGCCGATGGTTGGGACAGGCTCCCCATCCCCTCGTCTTCAGCCCCACGAGCAGAGACCTCGGCACCGAGACCCGCTGCCCTCCGTCTCTTATCGAACTGCACAGAGTGCACAGGAGCCGCTGGGGACATTTTCATCCATGAAATGAAGAATCGATAGCGCTGCCTCATTACAGGCTCTGCTCTGTGCGGCCGCTCTCGCTTTTCTTTTGCTGCTCGCCTTGCCCCTCTTGCCAACCTGCTTCTGCCACTGCTCACACCTGGTGGTGGAAATTCATGGGTAGCAAACCCCTCTGCTATGCATGAAGGAGTAAAACTGTGCTCTAAAAGAGAGAAGGGAAAAAAAAAAAAGAACAGGTAGACTTCCAAGAAGGAGGTGGAATATATCTTTTAAAAGCATGTAAGTGGCTTGGAAGCCAAAGGCACCAGGAGGTCAGTGGTATTCAGATGTTTAAGTTCCTGATGCTCACAAAAACATTACATGCAGATTCTACCCTGGGAAAATTCTTTTTTCTTTTTTCTTTTCTTTTCTTTTCTTTTCTTTTCTTTTCTTTTCTTTTCTTTTCTTTTCTTTTCTTTTCTTTTCTTTTCTTTTCTTTTCTTTTCTTTTCTTTTCTTTTCTTTTCTTTTCTTTTCTTTTCTTTTCTTTTCTTTTCTTTTCTTTTCTTTTCTTTTCTTTTCTTTTCTTTTCTTTTCTTTTCTTTTCTTTTCTTTTCTTTTCTTTTCTTTTCTTTTCTTTTCTTTTCTTTTCTTTTTTTTTTTTTCTTTTCTTTTCTTTTCTTTTCTTTTCTTTTCTTTTCTTTTCTTTTCTTTTCTTTTCTTTTCTTTTCTTTTCTTTTCTTTTCTTTTCTTTTCTTTTCTTTTCTTTCCTTTCCTTTCCTTTCCTTTCCTTTCCTTTCCTTTCCTTTCCTTTCCTTTCCTTTCCTTTCCTTTCCTTTCCTTTCCTTTCCTTTCCTTTCCTTTCCTTTCCTTTCCTTTCCTTTCCTTTCCTTTCCTTTCCTTTCCTTTCCTTTCCTTTCCTTTCCTTTCCTTTCCTTTCCTTTCCTTTCCTTTCCTTTCCTTTCCTTTCCTTTCCTTTCCTTTCCTTTCCTTTCCTTTCCTTTCCTTTCCTTTCCTTTCCTTTCCTTTCCTTTCCTTTCCTTTCCTTTCCTTTCCTTTCCTTTCCTTTCCTTTCCTTTTTTATTTTTATTTGCTTTTTTAAAGCAAGCAGAGAAGTTGGTTTTGTCAAGTGCAGAGGGGACCCAAGCTGTGCTATGCAGTCACTGAGCTGACAGAGCTGCTTGGAAAACGGACATGCTATTTCCTCGGGAAATTCTCGCCTTTTGATTTGTGCTATTTGTGTTTGTGTTTTGTTTTTAAAACTCCATTTTGAATCAGGATCCTGCTCCCACAAATCTCTTATGGCCAAAAAAATTCAAAAGTAATTATTGGAGGTCATCAAGATCCTCTGCTTCTATAGCGCTAAAGTGCTATGGGAAATATTCAGCACAGTGTAAGGATAATACATATAATAACTAAAACACCACAAAATGCTTTCTGCGGTATATACTTTAAACATATTAAACATATATCAACACAATGCGGAATAAATAAAAATGTCAAAGCAAATTAATTGAAACAACATAAAAATAACATGTTTATCTCCTCAAAATGAAACATTTCAGTATAACTGAAATGAGGAGAGAAAATCAGAATGATTTGTTTTGACACTTTAAACATAAAAAAGTTTGTCAAAATTGACATGTTCCCATGCAACGTTTCGATTTCAAGAGAACTGCATTTTTCTGCGAAAAACTGTTCTGTCAAAATTTTTTGACCAGCTCTACTTACAGTCTATCTAAACAGACAAGCATCACAGCCAAGACTCTCAAACGCTCCAGGTGGTCACAAGATGGATTTAGCACAGAGCAGAACAATCTCAAAGAAGGAAATAAATAAAACTCACAGATACGGGTGGCCTGAAACTCGGGTACCAAACTGCTTTAATATTAGAGATGCTCAGCCCTGAGTGGTTTTGGAATCTAAACCTAGAGAGGAGTGAGTTCCTTCAGTTTTCGGAGAATCTGTGTCGATGCACTGATGGAAGAGGTTATTATTTGTGATGGTCAGATGCCAGTGCAGATTCTCAGTATCCTCTGGGATTTTTCAGTTCTTGGCATTGGTTGGGGTCCAGCTAGTAACAACCCTTCTGTGCTTGAAAGATTAATACTAGTAAGTATGAGATAAGTAAGTATGAGCTTGATTTTCCATGTATCCTTCCTTCTCATTGAAAATCCCAGAACTGGGGTTTATGGAATAGGCTAAACGCAGCACTGCAGGTAGGTTGGCACTGGGTTTCAAGGCTGCTGAAAACAGCTTTGGCTAGGAATTCTCCCACCTTCATGATGCACAGATTTTAAATCTTCTCATTATATAAATGCAGTTTCAGGTTAATTTGAGCTTCTAATTTAATACGCTGTTCCAAATTAAGAGTTAATATGATATTTGATTATCTTTTTGCAATGAGATCCAACCCAAGGCTCATTGACTTCAATAGACCTTCCAGCAGAACCTGCTACTGCTGGGCGCTGCATGGATGCATGCCTGGTGCAGGAGACCAGCATTCAAGATTTCTGGCTTCTATTTCAGAAGCTGCCAATTTTTATTTATTTATTTATTTATTTATTGTTATTTGGGGCTATTACACATTTTAGCTCACATTTAGAGTCTGAATTTAAGCTCCTGTGCACAAATGTGCATACATCTTCCCCTATATGGGGAGGCAGGACAGTAGAAGGAGCTGAACCAGCCTCAGACCAGGGCTCTATGGACTAAAGAATTCTTCCTAAATCCTTAAATCAATGTGAGATTCATGCAGAACACCTCTCAGTCACTGGACAGCATCCATCACATCACTGCAGTAGCCAGTTAGCGTAATGCTGGTTCCAGTTCCAGCTCTGTTCCTCCACAAAGCCCAAGCCGTGCCAGCCTCGTGAGGTCTCAGCCTGGCAGGACTGCTGCACAACAGGCTCAGGCAGTGGCTGCAGGAGCTGGTGTGGCTAAATTCATGGAGATTTTACAGCCACAGCAAATTCTTCATTCACCCCGTGTGATATGAGAGGTGGATCTGCTCAAGGCCAGAATTTGCAGCCAACAACTCGGGGTCCTTTTTCCCTCCCATTTTCAGCTGCCCCTGGTTCCACTGGCATCATCCAGCAAGAACGGTGGCAGAACCTGGTGCCCATAGGAAGCTCCGAGTTAAATGGGGCTTTTCATCCTGGCAGGCAGGGCTGTCATTATCCAAGCAGCAGGAGCTGTACCAGGAGAAGCAGTGGCTTGAGGATTTTAACCCCTTGTGCTCCTCCAGCCAGAGCTGAGAAATGCAAAAGACCTCAGTCAAGAACTAAGCGCCTTTCTGAGGGGAAGAAAAACAGGAAGACACATAAGTTGCAAGGATCATTAGGTACCCTCAGATTGCTGGCATAACAAAATAAGCAGTATCTGCTTGCATTTCCCAGGGATCACTCCATGTGGCTGTGGTGGCATAGTGCCTGCCCAGGAGTGAACTTCAGAAGAATAAAAATAATGCAGAGAACATCAGGTGTGGGATAACAGTTGATCTTTTGGATTTAACATTAAATTATTGCTGTTCAGGGCAGATTTGGCACTGGTATTTTTCCTTCTAGTTCTCTGCTTACAGGTCCAAATTGTTGCAATGGAATATATTAGAAAGGCAAGGCTGGCACACAGAGTGGAGTAGGCATGAAAGCAAGAACCAGGGTTTCTGGACTCTGACCCAGACCTCTTTGAATTCAGTTTTCAGATTACTGCCTGTTTCAGTTTTCCAGTAGAAATGGCAGGGAATAGTAAGATTTTTATTCAGTTGTTCAGTTTATTGTGCAGAGTTTGCAGGTGTTTCTACAAATCCTTATTCCAACATGCAACAGAAGTATTAAATGAATTTGGACATTTTCTTTGTGCATAAATTACAAAATTTATTTTGGTTCAGTCAAAACATACTGTTTAAGAAAACACTTCATTTTGATTTTTAACGTATATTACTCAACATGTAATGAAAAACAAAACACAATCTTGAACCAATCCTTTCCAAATAGAAAACTCAACACATTCTGTTCCAAAGAAAAGCTGACTTTATCAAAATGCTTTTTTTCCCTTAAATCAACAAATTTCTACAAAGTGTTTTGCCTTTGATGAATTGGCATTTTTCTGACATGAAAATGAGCAATCCAAAAAAAAAAATTCTAAGCAGCTCTGTGGCAAGTCTTAGCTAATTCTGGAACAGTAGCATGAAGGTGCGTAGGAAGGGTACTGCAAGGAGATGTAACATTGAGCTGAGACTTAAGAGATTTGGGTTGAATTCCTGAAGCACTTAAGAAATGATCTGGGGCAAGCCATTAATCTACCCCGTGTCTCAATTCCCATTCTGCAGAATGGGAAAAACAGCATTTCCCGATCTCCTAAAGCTACTGCAAGGATAAAAACCTATTAACACTTATGAGATTACTGGACTTTGATATAAGGTGTATAAATACTGAGGAAGACAGAAAGCAGAGCTGCATTTTTGTGTAACTTAGAATGAAATTATGGGGAAGTGGACCGGCTTGGACAATAATTTAATAATAGTAGGAATAATTTCAAGTTCAGGGGCAGTGTTTAATAGAAATTACTGCTCACCACCCACCATATTTTTTCTTAATAAGCAGCTCAGAAATGTGCAATTTATCATTATTATTACCATCTATATTCATTCTATCTCTGCCACTTCACAAATGAGAGGAGTTCCTCACAAACATCTACGAAGCTAGCTCATTATCCAGCCTCCCTATTTATAACTCTCATTTATGACAATAGCTATCAAAATCTTGCCAACGGTAGGGCTGCTGGTGTGCTGACACCACTGCTCCGCAGCCCGCTGAGCGGTATTATCTCACTGTTCCCTCGTGTTCCCCCATCTGTCCCTGACCATCTGGTGTCCTTGGTCTTCTAATTAGATTGTAAGCTTTTTGGGGCATGGACTGCCTTCCTGGTTTTACAGCACCTAGCACGATACCGTTACAGTCCCGGATTCAGCAGGACTGTCTTCAAAATATCATTCTTCATCCCATATCAGCACACATGTGCAGAAGATACTTTTAACTCAGTTACTGATCTACCAAGCACTGTTAAATGGATCCTCTTTCTAAGTAGAGTCCTGAACCAAGCCTCTATGGGTCCTGGATTTCAGAGCAGTGTCTTTGGCATCTTGGCTAGTCGATTCATGGTGAGGTCTAATGAAGTTTAATTCCCTCTGTTAACACTATCCAGCACCACCTGATGTTATGACTTGGTGGAGATTGCATCCCTGCCACACTTCTTCATTTTCAAGCTGCCTCTGATCCTCATCACAAGAACATCAGTAGTTTATAATTAGCTGGAGTGTGGGGACAAATGAGCTGAAATAAGGCACCTAGTTGTTACCAGTGTGATTCTCACCTCGCTATAGGCAGGGAGCAATTAAGAGTTTTTGCACAAAAATGGCTTCCTTTAGGCTGCTGGTTGAACTGCATTAATAACAAAGGATACATAGGCTGTTTTTGGTTCACTGAATATTCTGACAAGTTGTAAGCAAAGTGTTGACAAACTGCAAAGAAAAAGGCCTTATTTCCTCCGAGTCATTTAGGGTCAAAAGAAATATTTTTATCACTGTGCTGTCTTAAGAGGCTAGAAGGACGAATGAAAAGGGGGAAAAATACCCCTAGCAGTTTCAAAGGGAAATTTGGAAATGTGTCCCCTTGGTACTCTTAAAACTAAAACATTCACATCACCCAATCATTATTTCTTTTATTTCTTTCAGCATGAACAATTTGGAAAAGTTGAAGTACATTTTTAAACTGTACCACTATTTTAGGAGAGGAATTTCTCATCCCCCTTCCTTGCCTTTTCTCACCCAAAAATGTCTCAGCTGATGAATATCCCTCAGGTCTAAGTCATACTTTGTATGACTTAACAAACCCTGACAGGTTGGCTTCCCCATCCCTTTCCATCCACATTCCCTGTTCCCCTGACACACAAGAGAAGTTCTCAGCTTGGATGGATTGTTGGCCAGCATTTCAAGAGAACAGCTAAACCTGCTCCATGGGCAGGAGCTACCTTCCAGCAATTCCCCCTCTGAATCAAGTGCAAGACATAAATATTGTTGCTCCAGCTGCAACCAGTGACCTACCAAGAGTGCAACCCTAAAGGTGCCGGGCAGTAGTTACCTGTCTAGCAGAAATGTGAGTGTACTTAAAGCAGGGGATGTTGAATAAAATCTAGGAGAAGGTAAAAACACTTAAAATTAAGCATGCACTTAAGCTGTTTGCTGAAATGAGGTCAGACGTTCGTCACTTTGCAGGGTCGAGCTCTAAACTAACATGAACTGTTTCATCTCTCCCTTGACACTTCAGTCTTTTACTAATTTATCAGCATCCTAAAGCAGCATGTGAAGTTGCTGCAGAACAGAAGCGTTTCAGATACAAATAGCAATTGTTAGCCTCTTCCCTCTGTTAAATGGCAGCAGGCAGAAACCTCTCTCAACCTGCCAAGAACCAAATGTGGGACACAAGAAAGAATTATTGGTGCATGAAGCTTGAAGAGATAGGGGACTTATTTCTTTACTAAAAATAATGTGTTCGGTAATTTCTCTTTCCCAAGTCTACATTTCTGATGGAAATAGTTTACAACAATGAGCGTGAGAAAACAGAAGGGATGTGTGCAAGATCAATTTGACTCTAATAGAAGGGATAAATGAAAGGTACAGAGGTTAGAAGAAAGGTGGAAAATCCCAGGAGGCAGAGGCAAAGCGTAGTGTTCAGAGCAAGCAACAGAGAGCCAACTCCTGCACTCTGCCTTCCCATTTACAGCGGTGATCTGGGGCTACGCAGCCTCCCCAACAAGAATCTGATCTCACGGTATCGTTTTCTGTAAAATCTACCATTCTGAGCTACCCAGCTGTATAAAAATTACCTTTTAAGTGGCTAAGTAGACACCCAGCTTTATTCCTTTCTTCTTATTTCAAGAAACAATGGGAGTAACAGCACTTGCCTGCCTTACTAGAGTGCTGAGAGCTTTAATTAATGTCTCTAATTCAATTTGAACTCCTTGGATAAAAGGCACTGCCTTGTGACAGCAAAGGTATTGCCCAAAATAGAATATAATTAACACACAGATATCAATCACAATGAAATTAAGTGTACATTCAAATACAACTTGCTCTTTACAGAAAGCACCTGCCTATTTTTCCTCCAAGAATCCTGAAGACTTATAAGACAAGGAACATTTAATGTTCCAGGCTGAATTCTGATTAGAATAAGGCCTTTTTAAACTGCCTCCCTAAAAGGGGTTGCGACAGAAATCTCCATTTACCATGACAGATGTGCCTTCGTGATGGACAATACTGGAAACTGATTGTTATGTGCCTCAGAATCAGTACTTCTCACATCTTCTTATCTCAGCACTTATTTACTGTGAACTTGAACCTATGTCCTGGCTCACCAGTTGATCATGTTTATTAACAGATACGATAATTGCATCATCTTACTTTTTGAGATGAACCAGAAGGACCCAGATCACTACAGCACTCTGTAATGCTCCAGAGTGGGCATAAGCTTTGTAGCTTTTTTTTTTTCTTTTTTTTTTTTTTTCTAACTGCTGCATTGCAAAGCTTTCTGACACCTTGAGGTGGTTGTCTTTCATCGCTTTTAGGACACGAACACCTAATGAGCCATGTGGCCGGCAGGGCTGCATTTTGCTAAGTGCTATCCTCAGACAGTGGCTTCTCCAACAAGATTGCAAATCAGTCTGACAAATGCTATTGTACACTCAAGCTGATAATAGGAAAGTGAGGGGGAAAAATAATACATTTAAGGGCATTGCCCATGATCACTGGGTGCATCTTGTGCAGAATTGAGCAGAACGTTGGCTTCCTGGATCAAAAGCCAGTGTCCTCCTCTACCAAGTCTGTCCTTTAATGCAGAGATTGCTTCTGTGACAGATTTAGCTTTTAGTTTGTCTTGGGTCTCCTACCCAAAGGCTATATACATGCAGACATCCCCCCTTCCTCTTCTTCCCCCATCCGCCTTGAATCCACAGAACATAACTTACATCAGTGAAGCCCCATAATGCCACATAACAAATTAATTTCAGATGCAAACTTGTTAGCAGTTAGATTGAATAGACCTCACGTTATTGCCTTAGACACAAAATAGTCCCACTTTAGTAAGCTTTATAGCTTCCATGGGGACCAGCCCCGTGGTGTGTATTAATATTTAATGCGAAACAACATCTCTATAGAAGCTACAGGGGGGAAAAAGATACTACTAAAAAATTAAAGGTGGTTGTGTGCTAGTCATCTAGACCCAGTTGTGCTCTACTACCCTCACTGCCTCAGGCACCAATCCTTGCTCTCAGCACTGATACCTCCAGTATCCAGCTTCCAGGTGGGAGATGTGGCCACTTCTTGTGGTCTCAAGGCATGTTCTCGACATGTCTTAACCCCTGGTTAAGAGTCATTGCATTTCTATTCATCCTGATTCTAACTTCGACCTAGCAGGAAAGGAAGGGAGGACGAAGATGTGTGTGGGGGGAATTAGTGAATTTCTCCTCTCTGTTATAAACTGAAATCTCCCCAGTGTATGCTGCTCAGATATGGAGGGACACAGTGGGATTTCTCTGAAGCCCACTTCATTTAGTTGTTCTCATATTTCTGTTTATGCTTGCACTGAGCTGGGAGCTGGAGGTGAGCTATCGCTCCACTTTGGTATGTAAGAGCTCCCTTCCTCTCTGCAATAGAAATTCAATAGGAAGTGAAATGTTTAAAGGAAAACTGATCCAGGCTGGCTGATGAAGGAAGTAGTTATGGAAGAGCTTAATGAACAGAAAACCAAGAGGGTGAGGAGGATGTGCACAGATCATTTTCAGCAGCAAACCTACGTACCTGTCTAGCAGTGAATATGCTGAGCTTGCAGCCTTGTGCCTGTGATGGCAGAGTGCTGTGGGCATGCAATGAGCAGTGGGGCAGAGAAGCAGCCTGAACAGAGAAGCAGGAGAAAAAAATCTCCTGAACTGGAATATGGAAATGCTCACAGTGGGATGTAGCTGAGAGCATTTCCAAGTAACACCTCTGGTTCATGATCACTGTGAGTGGAAGCAGACCTGTACCATACCCCACTCAGAATATGCTGTGTGCCCCTCGATGTGGGGCAAGAATCCCCAAACCCTGTTTTTTTAAGGTAAAGTAGTACTGCTCTTTTCTTAGAGGTGAGGGACTAAAGCACTGAGATCTGTCCTGTTTATGGCAGAAATGGGAGTCAGTGAAGGCTAATATTAAAAATGTCCCCAGAATAGGAACAACCTCCTCAGTCAGGAGCTACAGGTGCCATTAGGTTTAATAGCAGTAATATTCTATCTGCAATTAGAAAGAAGTTTATATGTGCCCAACAGAAAAAAGCGAACATTCGTTGGCTTTCCCATACTTAATTTTTTTTTCATTTCTTCATGCAATGCAACAGCTGACTGTCGTTTTTAACTAGACTTTACACAATTCTGTTTTGTCAAGCGCTGCTGAGCTCGCCGCAGCTCCACAGGCACATGCTGTGCACACGTGCGGCCTCCCACGCGCCCCGCCGTGCGCGCACACTTGGCTCTTGTGCTCCCCGTCGCACTCCCAGATCCGATACACCCGCGCAGAAGATGTGCACTCGCTGCCACGGGCTGCATCTTTGCTTTGTTCCCAGAGAAAGCTCCTGGAGTCAAGGAGATGGCCACGCCAGCCATGATGCTGATGCCCTCTGCACCGTACCACGGTGCTTGCAGCAGGCAGACTCTCACCTCCACATGCAATGCTGCAAATGTACATGGGGCCTCTAGCACACCAGTGCAACCTCTTCTTAGCAAGATCTTTTCCCTCTAGGAACTGCAGACTTTCAGAGTGCTTGTGGTGGACTCAGACTCCCAATGAGCAGGGTTGTTGGAGATGTACAAATACGCCTGACACCAAAACTCTCAGTTGTAAGCTCTGTGTAGCCTGATTTTTCCTGCTTTTAAAGAGTAGCTCCAGGCTCTTTGAGCTATATTAATGCAGAAACGTGTGGGTATCAGCTGTCCTGAGGACAACTTTTGGCTAGGTTTGTACTCCCAGAGTGAGGGCCATGGCCTCAAGGCTGCTCTGCCTGGGCATCCCCACCATGCTGGCACATCCCCACAAAACTCAGCAAGGCAGCCAGATGGACAGGAGGTGGGCAGGAGGAGGAACATGTCCTGTGTGGGGAGAGGGCTTTTTCAAAGCTGCGTCAGCAGCTCCCAGCAATGAGGATGTTCAGTTCTGATGAGTGGGGAGCACAACCCAGCACGCTGGGCTGCTGCTGCTGCTGTGTTCCCCTCAGAGTCCCGGTTAGCAAGCCGAAGGGAATGGGGTTGGTGTTGGGCACGGGTGCTGACAAACCGAGCTGCTCCCCTTCCACCGGTGGAGCACATGGCTCCATTCGGAGAGGGGCACCGTGCCAGCAGCATGACTGCGGAGGCGGATGATCTAACGGCTGAAACGCTGGAAATGGGAGTCAGAAGACGAGGGCTCTCTTCCAGCTGTATCCATGGCTTGCTGCGTAACCTTTGGCAAGGCGTTTCACCCCTCTGTTTCCCTTCCCACTCATCATATGTCTTGTCTGTTCAGACACCGAACACATCGGGGAGAGGAGCTGGCTCGTAGCAGGGCTGCCCGCAGCCATGCTTTGCACGTGATGGACGGCGTGCCCTGCACCAGGTGCTGGGGAGCACCCCCGTAAGCCTCCTAGTAAATCTCCCACTGCTCAATATGCATGCTCAGCATGAACTTCAATCTTGGGAAGAGCCCCGAGGTCCTACTGTGATCCCAATAGCAACAGACCCCGTCCCCCCCTCCAAACACATGACTCCCAAGCACCCCATCAGGGAAGCAGGTTGGGGTGATTTTTATCTTTCAGCGTTTGGCAGGATTTCAGAGTCACGTGTGGCTGTGTGTGTGTGTGTGTGTGTGTCTCTGCGTCCGCATGCACTCGTCGCTGAAACCTGGGTAATTATTTTGTTTTATTTCTTTTTTGGCAACACTTTAAAGCAAGAGCTGGGTCTTTATAGATTGCTCAGGTTGCATGGAGTATGGATTACAGATCGTCAGTGAGACATGAAAGGAGAAGACACGTTTCTCTGGCACAGCATTAAAGGGACGATAAATGGGTAATTGTAGCCTAGGGTGCGGCCACCTTCTGCACCCAGCCCTCGCTCGTCTTTGCGGCACTGCGGAGAACTTCATGAGGGAAATGATGGAAAAGCTGGGGTGAGGATGGCTCAGGTCGGGACCTGGTTATTTCAAAGGTGGTATGTGCTCAGGAGGTTAAAGGCACCACTTAGGTGTGAATAAAACACTGCCAGATACTCCAAGCAGTAATGCAGGCAGACTGAAGGCTTTTAAAATGTGTTTTTTTCATGTCTCTTTTACCCTGAGAGACAGTTGTCAAAGGATCAAAGCAATTCCCATTTCTAAACTCTCCCTTTCTCTCCCTTCTCCCTCCCCTCCCTCCATTTCTTTCTCTCTGTTTCCTTCCCCCTCTTCCCTCTCTTTTTCAACAGGACTCCACAGAATGGAGCAAGAATGAGAGGAAAAAGGCAGACAGAAAAGCATGAACTGGAGGCTTGTTGAGTTCCTCTACCTCCTGTTTATATGGGACCATATACTAGTACAGCCCTCCCACCAGGACCCCGCTGCCACCAACCAACATGTCTCCAAGGAGTTTGATTGGCTTATTTCAGACAGGGGGCCCTTCCACCACTCGCGGAGCTACTTATCCTTTGTGGAAAGACATCGTCAAGGATTTACAACCAGATATAAAATATACAGGTACGTTGGTTTCCTGTGGCTCCCGTAGCTTGGGTAAGCTGTGAGGTGGTGGGAACTTGGCCAGCTCCCTTGAGCTCGTGGCCTAGTCGATGAGGGGGGATGTGCCACTGCACCCGTTCCATGTGGAGATGTTTCTCTGGTTCCCCACAGCCCTCAGCTGGCAATGCAGATTGCTTCACAGGCTCGGGTGTAGTGCTCTGATCATGAGATGAAGGCACCGCAGTGCCCTGGCAGTGTGCACAATGTAGACTGAGAAGAAAAAGGACTAAGGGTGTGGATGCACTTTGTGGGACAGACCAAAAATTCAAAGTCAGTTTCACAAGCAAGTTTCTCAAATCTGTCCCAATGGGCAGACCAAGCATCTGTATCAAATTCACATATGTGCTCTGCCAGCAGTTTAAGGTTCACATGGCAAGAACAGACATAAATACAAGGCACATGTCGGGACGGCAGTTCTCACGCTGCCGTGCATGCGCCCTAGCTGTGTGCCGCTTACCGCAGGCCTCTGCAGATGATCTCCGAGTATGAGTCAGACTTGCCTCCAGAACTGTGAGCTCGGTTTGAAAGTCATTCAATTAAAAAACTACAGAAAATAGGCAGAATTTGGATTTTCCTTTGCCTTCTAGGTTTTTCAAGCCTTTGTTGTTGCCTGTTTCAAGTGCTTTTTGGCAGCTGTGATATCCAGAAACATACTTATCTTTTTGTTATTTGAATATGAAAAGCTGGGGTGCTCATGTGAGCCTCCTATTGCAGCAGCAGGCACTTTGGAAGGAAGGGGAATAAGCCAGCAAGAATCATGAGATTTGGGCTAAAACCCAAAGACCAAACTCTCATAGACATGTGCACATTTCCATAATTATATATCCCCGTCGTGCTTCAGAAAGACACTTGCAAACGTAGCTACGCAAACTAGTAGGTAGGAAAGTGCTAGTGAATTGCCTACTGGCAACACGCATGCAGAGACGCACACGTGTTTGCTGGGGGTCAGGGGGGGCTGAAAACCACTTGTGTGCAGGCAGCCTTCTCCCATGGGCAGAAAGCCAAAAGCACTTGCGGGGTAGCAGCAACATGTGAAATATTGACGTGTGGGGAAGAAAAATGAGTTTTGCCTGTCCCATCACGGCCTGCGGGGAGCGCAGCATCCCCTCCCCTCACACCAGCCTGCGGAGCAGGGGCAGGTTAGCATGGGTTGAAGACGTTGTCCTGGCTTGTCCTCCTCGTTCCAAACAGCCTGGGGGACAACAGCCGCAAAAAGCAGAAATAGTGCTGCCACACTTCCTCTGGGGATAGCTCACAGGCTTTGCTCGCACAGAGGAGCAGAGAAAAGATGTCTTTTTAAGAAAGACTTCCCTGCTGGTTGTGGATAAGCCTGGCTCCCCCCTGCCCTGCTGGATTGGGGTTGTGCTCCTCTGCCCCACACAGTGCCCTGGCAGTGGCTCTGCCCTTTGCTAAAGAACTCTTCAGCCCCAAACGCTGCCCTGGCAGGCTCCAGGAGCTGCAGTGGGAGGGAAATGCATGCAATGGATGTATTCAGACACCTCCAAGAGCTGTCAGGGTAGGTCAGGGCAGAGATCTATCAAGCCAGGGATCCTGTCTCTGAGAATCAGGGAGAAAAAGGGCTGGAAGGACCTTGGGAGGTCATTTAATCCATGCCACTTCCCCTAGGCGGGCTCAGCCTGTACCTGTGATGCATCTGACAGGTTTGTGAGCAACCTCTCGTGAAAGGTTTCCTGCGACGGAGAATTCACACCTGGAGCAGACAGGCTGCACTATGGCTTTGCTCTCCCCATCCTAGTAAAGGAGCTAAAATTTTGCTCTAATGTGAAGCCTGTGATTTTTAGTTTTATCTGCTATGGGGTGAGGAGCAAATTCCCCTTTGGTCTGTAGGAGACTGCTAAGAATTTGAAAGTTTATCTCAGTTCAGGGTGAACTTTATACATGGGAAGTGGAAAAGGATCTGTATTTCTCCATCTCTGCTGGACATTGCCAAAGTATTTATCAGAGAGACTTCTACCATAGGGAGAACACAGTGTGCGACCTCTGTGCACATGGGAGGCACGGACAGCAGCATCTGCACATGTGGGAGGCTGGGGACATGGGGAAGGGTCTGACAAGGGTCTTGCAAACAGTCACAAGCAGAGGCAGTGCTGGAGAAGTCATTATTCACGGAAATATTCGGAGGTGAGACAGCCCAATGGAAGTAGTTAGGCACAGGGTCCAGAGGGAGGTGGAAAGACTGCAAAGGGCACGTAGGGAGGCATCTCTTGGCCGTACATCACGGTCTGGTATCTGGGAGGTGAGTGGAAATGCTCCAGGACTGGCTTTAGGTCCCACTGCAGCCAGCAGAGGAGAGGGGGAGCCCTCGACTCCTTCAGCAGAGCATATGGGGCCATTAGGTATGGGGCTGGCCAGACTCGGAGGGTTATTTCCTTCTAATATTTGGCCCCGTTTGCAGGACTGGTAACTTGAAAACTGGGCCCATGCATTTTTAAAGCAGTGCCCAAATCAGCCTCACTGTGGCGAATTAGCGGAGCTCCCAGCGGCTAAGGCTGGACTTGGAGCCACCCCCCCCCTCCAGAACCTGTCATTTTACCGAAAGCCACGAGGGGAAAATCTCATTTTGCGGGCTCCTTAAATTGACTTCAAAATCTTTAAAGCTGTTGGGATTTTGTCAACTGCTTAATTCCGGCATAGAAGCCTCTTTCCTCCCAAATGATGTCTTTCAATTGCTCTTTGCACTAGACTGGCCCAAGGGCAGCACGTATCCTGCAGTAAGGGTGACTCTCCTTTCCTCCGGAAAGCAGCCCACTTAGAGCACGGGAATTTCTGCACTCTTTTCTCTTTCAGTGCTCCTTTTCTCCCAGATTTCTTTTTTTTTTTTTTTTAGTTGGCTGGTTTGTCCCTCAGTCAGTTCCTTTTGGCACCTGAATTTTTTCTGGACAAGGTTTGCCCCAAGCGCCGCTCCTCTCCTAAGGCCAACAGCAGCAGGTCTCAACCCAGCCACAGTGCCCGAGGTTTTGGAGTGGATGTGAAAACATGCGAGAGGACCTCACCCGTCCCTAATCGAAACGCTGTCGCCAGTTTAGTGGTGATTTCCCCAGTGTCTTGCAGTGCAGGAGTGTGGACACAGCACATTAGGAGCGTGTCATTTACACTGAAAACCCACTGAGAGGAAGCCGCTCTCAATGTTACGCAGCAGCGTAAGGCAACACGCAGCACTTTCTAATCTTCACAGGCAACGTTAAAAAAGAAGCAGCATCAGATTAAAAAATGCAAACCTTCTTCCATCACAGGTGAAGTCCAAATATCTGTCAGCAGCAAGCAAGAGCCTGTTTTTGGGTAGCACGGCTATTAATACACCGCACGGGCAGAGCTGCTGTACAGCAGCGTAGCTGTCGATATCTTTTCATAGGATGCCTGGAAACATCCTGGCACAAAAAGGCAGCTCGTGTCACAGTGTCCAAAGACTCATTCCTTCCTTCTGTGTTTTGCATTTTAGCAGACTTTAGGACTCCTTCTTGCAAGATTTGGTCCAAACTGATTTTACTGGTGCTCTCAGTCAAGGTTTGCACCATGCATGGGATATCGGGAGGAAGGCAAGCAAAGTGGGGGCTGTTTTATACTGAATCATGGGCAGTAGGGGTAGGTACAACTGCATTAAGGAGGTACATTAATCAGCATCGATTCACACTAATAAGGCTGGTTTAGGGGGGCCTCTGGCAGGAAAATGTTGCTTTGATCATTATCTGTGCACTCAGATGCTAATGCAGATAGGATGGCAGATGCTGTGAGTGGTTTGTGGGATGTCTGAATATTCATTATCACCGTCCCTGTTGTTGTTCCTAGTCTTGAGAGCCTGGGGTGTGAGATGCTGCACAAGGGCTGGAAAATGGATGAAGCTCAGCTTGGCTTGACTTTGGGACTAGGGCACTGCTCAGACCAGTAACCTTTCCTGTTACCACCACACAGTATTTAATAGCTTCAACCAACTTCTTGGAGCTATGCTGTTGGAGCTATGCACCCCTTTTTTCTTGCCATGGTGCCATGAAATGAACTCATTCCTTCGTGCCTCAGTTTCCTCAGCTTAGAAGGGGAGATGACAGGCCATAGCTGGGAAGACAATTAAGTTTCCTCCACATTGCTGGGGAAGTAATTAAATGCTGCAAGATGTATGTGCCCATGGACCAGCCAGTCCTGTCCTGTCCCCCCACCCACAGAAAAACGGGACAAAACCAAGTACTTACATACGCCAGTTACAGTAAGGTCCCTGGATATATAAAAAGAAAATACAGTTCCCAAGACAGGACAGATCGTGAGTAACTGGCTGCACAAGTGAGCCATAAATTGCTTGGGATGGTGCCCAGGGAGAAGAAAACTTATTTTTTATCCCCAGGACATTGTTTTACCAGTGGTGCAGAGCTGGGACAGGAGAGGTGGGGGGTTCTCCACCCTTGGTGGTGCTCATGAGCTGGCGATAGCTCTGCTTCAAGTGGGAGGTTGGATGAGGGACCCCCAGGGTCCCGTCTCACCAACAGATCTGTGGTTTTCCTGGTTCTCTGATTCAGAGTGGACACTAAACTGGGAGCTCATAAAGAGATTTGCACTACTAAAGGCAGCCTGGCCACACTAGAGATTTTTATTTAGTCCTAGAAAACCCACAAATCTGAGCAGCTACGTGCTCTCTAAATGTGTCATTCCCTCAGCAAATAGGAATAGAATTACCATGACACGAGATGCTTTTCTGCTGCTTAGATTTTTCTTTGGAAGAAAGAAAAAAAGAGGGAAAAAAAAAAAAAAGAAAGAAATTTGGTATCACAAAATTCTCACAAAACTTTCAAAGTTTTACGGCACCACAAATTAAAACAATGAGCCAGATTCTCTGTGACATAAATACATGAAGCTGTTGACTTCAAGGGGAAGTCACCAATTTACCTGCCGGGGAGTCTGCTGTAGTGATTGCAACACTGCCCCGGCCCTGCACAGCAGCAGGGTTGGTGAGGCTGCATGTCTGGGTGTCCAGCTGCATGCGTTACAAGATTTTGTTATTTCTAAGTGAGGGGAGAATTCATTTCGTATTTCAGGCACTGGACTTGCACAATCTAGCTAATGAACATGAGCTTTGATGCCTGTTTCTGGCACAGAAGTTTTGCCTTTCTTGACCAGACCAGGCAGGTTTCTTTCAAACCTGTGATTTTCACAACTGAGGAACTGATCCGGCAGAAAACTAAGCTGGCAGGAGAAAAAAAAAAAATAAAAAAAATTAATTTTCACCAGATCACTTTTCCAGTCTCATTGATTGTTTACTTGGCTGCTAGTGAAGGGACAGGGCTGCATGGTTGGAGGCAGCAAGGAAACAGGAGACTGCTGTTTTCAGAAGCAACGTGGGTTAGAGTTGTATTTAAGCATTTGTGAAGCTGCATGCTAAGTTTGGGCAGAGACAAGCTCTATTATGGCTGCTTTCACCATTTTTTTCAGTTCAATTTTTTTTTCTCCCATCTCTCCACTCCTCATTGACTCCTTTTGCTGTTTCGCTATTGCATTGAATTTAATCTACTGGTCACTAGAGCTGCACAAATAATTGATTTTGTGGTTCACTGGTTGTACAGAAGAAAAATAACATTAAAAATGGGTTGATCTGAAACTGATGTTTGTTCAACTTTTCAGTAAAATGAAAAAATCAAAACATTTCATTTTAGGCTCAGTGGTATGTTTAAGCTTGGCTGTTTGTTTTCATTTTTTTTAATCCAGTGAAAACTAATATTTTTTTTTCCAATTTTTAAAGCATAAAATTTCACCTCGAAACACAAAGCCAACTAATGCCACTTAAAAGTGTCAAAAGGGAAACACTTTGATTTGGAGTGTATTTGGTTCAGCTGTTTGCTTTTCAACTTGCTCATTCCATTTGTGTTGAATTTGCAAATAGTTTGCAAATAGTTTTTATGTCCTTGAAACTATCAAGGAGTCAAAAAAAAAAAAAAAAAAAAAAAAGCCGGGCTCTCCTTAGACTTTGAAATCTAACTGTTTCCCAGGGTTAAGATTTGTCATCCCTTGGGTTCAGATTTTAGCACCCTAGGATAAAATATGTTATATATAGGATGCTAGGATATATATATATGTGTGTGTGTGTCCCACCAGCACTGCTGGGCAAGGGAGGCACAGCCAGGACAGGCGGTGGGGTGGCAGCTTTGCTGTGGGAAGGCTTAAGCTTATCCAAAACTCAGTTGGATGCTGAGACTCAGGTGCTACTGGCTGAGATAAACCATCCAGCATGCCTGTAGTACTTGCTCCTCTCTCGCACAAATATCCTGGCAAGCTTTCAGTCCTGTTCTGGTTGCTTTTGGATGCCTGAAGCATCCCAAAAAGCTCCGTGAAGGTTCTTCTCAAACAGCAGTAATGCGATGCTCTGCGCTGGTACAATCTGATAGGCACCGTTAGGCTTTTTAATTTTTGCTTTGGCTTTTCTAGTCATGCTGAAGTTCTGCTGACAAGGTTTTCCTATTAGGTTTTTATGCTATCTGTTTAAAGGGGACATCAACTTTTATGTGTTCCAGTCAGAGGCAAGGCTCTTTTCGGGGAGGCAAGGCAGCAATTGAAGGACAGAGGGAGCCGAGATGAAAGGAGGCTCTTGCCTCTGAGTGGAATGAGCAATGGGAATCTGTACGGCACTGCATGGCAAAAAAATACAAAATCTCCATAGTTTACATTATGCATGTAAACGAGTGATGTACATTGGTTTGTAATCAGTAAATGCCTTGTAAATAAATGTGTGTAAACCAAAAACATTTAAATCTATTTCCATAGTGCTTGCAAACAATGAAGCCTTCCAGTGTTGTCCTCAATGTAAATGTTAATCTAAAAATGACATTACTACAAGTTTATGCAACTTTACAAGGGAGCCACGATTTGCATTCCTGCTTCACCAGCCCTAACAGAGCCGCTTGGCAAGCTCGAGCCCTTCAGATATGGGTGGAAAGCAGCCCACCCCATCACGCAGCCTCTCCTTCAGCCACTGCCTTCATTCTTCATGCAGTTCAGGGCCCGGCCTCGTTACGTTCCTTGCATGTAATGCTGCCCTGCCTACGGAAAGCTTTTTGTATGAGAGGAGGAGAGGCAGGAGGGATGGCAGGGAATGGCTGGGGCTGAGCTGTGCAGCGCTGAGCTCTGGGAGCTGCTGGGCTGAGCGGACGAGGAACTTGGCCCTCGTCGGGGCTGGAGGAGCAGCTGCGCTGGCTGCGTTTGGATTCAGATGGCGAGGGCTCGTGAGCAGCCCTGGCAGCTGCAGGAGTCGACAGAAGGACACACCTCTCCTTCTCTTTGATATTCTTGAGAATAGAGGACAAGCGGAAGGATAAGTGGCACCAGGCTTTGATAGGCTCAGAGCTGCTAACAGCTGGGCAAGCTTTGGGGAAGGGCAGCCCCTCATCTCCACTTGGCAGCGCATGCCCACGCCATGGGGAACGCTGCTGAAGCGATGTTAGTTGGTAAGTTTGTGTCCTGGCAGGGTACTTGTGGCTAGGACAGGCCAGCTCCTCTGCAGAAAAGCATGCACAGGAGCTGCCCGCCCAGCAAGGCACAGCACTAACTGGTTGCCCTGCCTGCTGACCCAGGTAAACCGGTCACCGGATCAGCTGAGCTTAGCACAGCTCTACAGAGCTGCAGGCCCAAGCACAAAAATCCCCTTTCTCAGCCCAAAGTGAAATATTCCAACCATCCTCCCAACAAAGCCCAGAAGAAGCACAGACAAATGTTTTTGAGTCACTGCCCCTTTCCCAAGAGCTCTGCACCCTGCTGGGCTGGGAGGGAGCCCCTTGGAGACCTTGGTGGGGGTTCTGCTCCCCTCTGCAGGAAGAGGAGAACTTTCCCCAGCTCACCTCCCAAGGCTGCTCCGAGCTTGCTGCCACAGCAATGACTCTGCGTGCTCCTCTCTGATTTCTTCAGACCAGCAGACCATGGTCCAGTGGCTTGGGAGCATATTTTAAAGGCTAACAAGCCAAGGAGAAGCCTTCACTTTTTTTTTTTCTTTTTTTTTTTTTTTGTGAGTAGATTATCAATTCTGCTTTTAAGTCAAGCAGATGCTTATATCAGCAGAGAAGCTGTTACATTAAAAAAAAAAAAAGTCAGCCCGGAATAATTTTGTTCTGGCACCAGTAGCACTGGGAGATGGCATGACTGTACCTATTATAGGGGTTTTTCTATTTCTGGATCCCTCTAATGTTTCCCTTGGGTTCCAGAAAGTATGTATTTTTTTTTTTCCTTTTTCCTTTCTTTTTTGCTGATTGCCACCCACCAGCCTCTGTAAATGGAACAAGACACGTCCCACTGGGGCAGTCAGAGCCATCCAGGCTGGCATCCCATGCTGACTGTTAAATGCAGGTACAGAACCAAGGACACCTCCAAACAGAAATCCAGGAATCAGCTTTACCTGGAGCAGGGGGGAAGAAGGGCTTGGGCCAGCCCGTTGGGTAAGGATTTCCTCCTATCATCAGCATGAAATCAAACCCATGCAGGGCCGAAGCTCCATGCCTGGGGCGATCAGACCCGATTTCCCACCCATGGCACCTCACAGGCTTCCACCCCGATGATCCCCACATTGTGCCCGAGGCAAAACCTCCAGCCTGCCCTAGAGGCCAGCCCTCAGCTCTGGCTCTGTCTGCGGTGCAGCGAGGGGATGGGATTCTCCCAAGTATTTTCTCTGCTTCTAAATCAAAGTCCTGCTGACAGCACCAAGCGCTAAGTGCCTGCCTGGGGCCCTGCTCCTGCAGTCCTGTGACGACATCAGAATTTAAGCTTTAATTAAGGAACGAGTGTGGGGAGGGAGGGAAGCATCTCCAGCCCTCATGACTGCGAAGGGAAGCTTGGAAACATGACCTGAGTGCAAGCAACATCTGCTTTAATGCACAGCCAGCTCTCAGCAGAAGGGAAAGCAGCCGGGAGGGGAAGCCACTGCATCAAACTCCCATCCAGGCCAGGCCTGCTTGTGCTTCTGCTTGCAATGAGAGATGAGAGTTTCCACAAGAGCTCGGCTATGTCACAGTTTCAGCGGGGTGCCCTCACTTGCTGTACATGGCTCTCACGCAGCTTGGCTGGGCCAAATTCCCCACTAACATGGCCTCTGCTCGTGCACAGCCCTAGTCCAGAGGTGGCACGAACCAGCTGACTGCTCTGGGCTCCTGCAGGCTCTGCCGTGCCGATGGGGAGCAGCACTTTTTAAGCAGCAAGATGGAAATTCTCTGTTCCGGGGTTACAGCAGGTGAAGTTTTGCCTCTCAGAGCTCTTTAGCCCAGCTATTAGGGGTGAATTGTTTGTTATGCCTATGGCATGCCACCTTTCTACACTTGCTGGCCCAAAACCCCATGCTGCCTTTGCTGTGCTCTCTCCTGCCATCAGTTTCAGCAGGGAGCAAACAGACATTTTAGAGACAAGTTAAGGAGCAGCCTCGGGATTCGCTCCATCTCCCAGGGATGCACCTTTGGCAAGGTTTGTTGAAGAAAAACTTTATTTGATGGCTACGCTCTCAGCCAGCACACCAGGGACTGGGGACTCCAATGTGCTCGATACTGCAACAACCTTTCATTCCCAGGAATGAGCACCATGAAAAGGCAGAGAAAAGCTGCTCCCCTATAACTTATAGCTGGGGCCTGTTTGACTTAGTCATAGCTCTGACAAGCATCCTGACACTGACCGCCGTGCTGACGTGGCTAGAGATCTTGTCATTTCTGTAATAAAAGTGTCTCTTTGTAAGCTGAAAACAGGATTCATGGGCTGGTAGCTTCTGGCAGCTCCCTCCCATTCAGCCTAGATGAGAACACAAACACAGACCAGGGGTGGATACTGCCTCCCCACAGCTACTCAGAGGTGGAAGAAGGACGAGGTGAAACCCAGCATTATGTGTCAGGAGGGCAAAGGTGTTTTTGTTGTGCGCGTCCCCGCCTGACCTCATTTTGCTTTTGCTCTCCTTTCTTCCACACCGGTTCTTTCCCTCTCAGCAAAGGAAAAGCTGTCTATGGCATATTCAGCATTAAATATTTTAGTGTTAGCTTCCAGCTCTTGAGCAGGAAAACAGAAAGAACAGTACTTTTTACTCCCCTCCAAATATCTGGGGCTTTCCCTGGGGAGTGCAGCTGTGCAGCCCGGCTAACACTAATGAGAGAGCTTGGTACACAGGGCAAACTGTCTGTTGCATGATTAAGAGAATAAGAAAATGAGAAAATAAGAAGAAAAGAAGGTTGCTACCTTCATCTCTGGTTAGAGCTCAATGATTAATCCCTACCAGACTAAGTTTTTCTCCTTGCACTTCACCTCCTTTCCTCCCTGACTTCCTCCTACCTGCAATACACAAGCAGACTGTGAAAGTCTCAGACTTTCCCCCTCCTGCCCAAAAAGACTCCCAGCTGTTTCAGGGGAGTATTTGATATTTGAAATCTGTGCCATTCCAATTCAGCAGCTGAGTGGTGCTGAGTCACATGGTGAAGACATATCTCAAATTATTTAGCGTCTCTTCAAAGCCCACACTTTTAGAGTCCTGTGATTATGTAAGAGTCTCAACTCAATTTTTAAAGTAAGTTTATGGCCCTCATAATTGCTGAGGAAAACTTGATAATATGACTCCTACATACTCAGAAAGCAGAAGCCAAAAAAAAAAAAAAAAAAAAGAACCCTGAAGTTTATCAGATTTTAAAGTCTCATGAATTTTAAAACCAATCTCTTAATTCTTTTTTGGAGCCTGACTCATGATTTTCAAACAGTTAGCAATATGGCTGTAGGGATTGTAAGGCTGGTTTGTTATCTTATTAGATAACTTACATAAAATATCCAAACCCATGGAGACTCAGAGATTGAGTACTGCACTTCAGGACACAGCTGGAGAGAACAGTGCCTTGTCTTCTGTATGGATGCTGAGGATCTCCTCTTAATCCCGGTCTCTAGTCACTACTGCAGCATGAATATTTCCCAGAATGATATTAGCGCTAATCATATGAATGAGAGTAGCCATAATATTGATCTTCATAATACTTAGGTTATTAAATTTGAGTTTGAAGGTAGTTTTGTGGGGTTATTCATAATGGTAAATCTCGTCAGGCTGCATAAGCAGGGAAAACAAGTCACAGAGCAATAGCATTGCAAATATATTTCGGAGTCTTCCACCCTACCACAAGATTGCACACTGAACAGACACTTGTGAAGGCTGGCAATACCAGAACTGATGTTCTGTTAATCGTGTGATAATCTCAGATGAACCTAATTAATTGGGTGTTGCAACAACTTGCCCTATTGTTTCTGTGAAGCACATGCATCACTCGGGGGCACTTAACTCCTGGAGTATTTGCACACAGACATACCAAGACAGGGGTGCTTCTATGACAAGATGAAAGGATTGCCACCGTCACCATTAAGTGGTGGGCTTGCCTTCCCCAGACAAATTTACCCATGCCCACTGAAGAGGTAGGGAAGTAGCTGAGCACACCCCATGCTTGTGGATGTTCCCAGAGCCTCACACATCTCTGTGTTGAACATTGATGTTTGAGGTGCACTCAGCTACTGGGGTGATGGGAGCATTGTATGGCCCTGTGTGAAATAGTACGGGACAGGAGACGTCCTACCCGCTCTTCTGGCATATAACAAGGAGTAATCATGAGTGTGGAAGGGGCTGAAAGCTACTATATAGAATAAGCTTACAGAATAATTGCCAGCTGTATTTGGGCTGATTTTTCTTCCGCAGAAAAGGCATAAAAGCAAGTTTATTGTTTTCACTCCTGGGGTCTGAGATATTTTCACCATGCTTTTTAAAAAAAAACACCGTGCTTTATCTCCCCACTTGAGCGTATCAGCTCCATTGGTGACTGTCTCCTGCACGGCTGTGGGTCAGCATCATAGGCAGAGCTGCTGTAAGCACAGCTGCTGCCTGCTGTCGGGTGTGGAAGCTGCTTGGCTCTCTGTCAGAGTCTTGCAAGTGTCTGTGCCACTGGGGTGGGATTATTTCTCATAGTGATAGGGACTGCACACTGAAAGGGAGGGGACCTGGGTGCTTCCAGACGGATGGGGGAAGGCAAAGGGCAGGACGGCACAGCCTTTGTGATTTAGGTGTAATAACATTGTCTCTGGGGAGTAGAAAATATTTTCCTCAAAGAAAGGTTTTGCCAACGTGTTTTCTTTTGTTGGCAATGAAGTGCTTAAGGCTGATGAATTGGCTTCAACACATTTTTGAAGTCCCAAACTCTCAGGTCACTAGTGACTACGGCAAAAGAGAGAGATCTAAGAAATGAGCTATTTTGACAAAATTTTGTCTAGTGAAAACATTGCAAGCTGTTCCAGATCCTTCCAGCATGGAGCAATGCCAGATCTCGCAGCCCCGGCAGTAGCTGCAAAAAGGCATAATCTCCTGGATGGCTTCAGCCACAACTGCAGTCGGAGCTCTCCCAAACGAGAGCTATTTCAGCTTTGTCTGGAGACGCAGAGCTGGAGTCCGTACCGGTTACAAATGAGTTACCATCAGGTGCCACGGGGAAAGCGCACAGGGACCGAGTAGTAAAGGATTAGCCAGTGCACACAGAAATATCGAACAACTCGCTACTACCTCCTATTGTGCTCGTGCCAGTGAAATCCTTCTTAGAACAGCATATTTTATTCAATTTTAAAGAGCTCTCAATTTTTCATTTAGGAAGGGAAGTTGGAGCAGCGTCCAATCTGTAATCAATCAGTCCGCCTTTGCAGAGCAGCTCTGAGGAAGTGCTCTTGCTCTTTGGTCCTTTATCTTCTCTGTGAACTCACAGAAATTATATTTCTGAATGGGATTAAGAGTGAGGGAGAGGAAGAACTACAGCCAGGGCAATGCTCAATAAACCTTACAGACCACTGTCATGCAGTAACTAGCCCTCCTGAAGCTATGCCCCACCACAGCACTTCTGTCTTCAGACAGAAGAATCAGATGAAGTCCCATAGAAGCTTGGCCAAGACTTTGAAAGGCATTTAAACACTTTTTAATGGTACTTAACTGTCTAAGTGCCAAATTCCTGTAGATTTTATTGGGAATTATAAAATCTGGAGCTTCTGACCAGGATGTCACTACCTTAAATGAGGCCGTCCATAACATAAGCCATGGATTTATTATCCCTGGTAATAAATCACTAGAAATACACAATGATAAAGGGTGTAATAGCAGACACAGATCATCCAGGGATCTCAAAGCTCTTTGCAGCCATTACTTAGGGTTCTCTTTGATAGCAGAGGAAAAGACTGGGTTTTGTTTGTTTGTTTCAAATGAATAAATTAATCATTAGTAAAATATTATGCAGTTCATCAAATATATTATTCGCTAGCTATTTGTCAAAATAGCAGCTCAGTCATATATTATCAGAGCTAAACATTTATAATGTGTGTATATCTAGTCATCAGATGATTTATTCAGGCTTTTGTGGAATGAGTTAGTTATTGACCAGCTTAAATCACGGCTCCCTTGGGAGGCAGAGACAAATTAGGTTGTGAGCTCTTGGAGAACCCGGAGCATCTTTTTGTTGCATTATTGTTGAGCACCTGGCACCACAAGCAGAGTCCCGTGGCTGGGTTTCCTTTTGACACTACATCAATATGAATAATTATAATTCTGTTTATCTGTAGCCAAGGCCAGATCTGTCTTGGGAAGGAAAAATTCAGCCACTAATTCAAGATCAAAACTCGATCTGGGTTCACCATGTTCTTATAGGACCACTGCTTGAAACCAACACCAAGGTCCTTATCCCTTCTTAGATATCCCCACTCTCCACCCAGTTGCAGGAAAAGAGGGTTTAGGAATCCCTGTGCCCTGCTCCCTGTGCCAGATCACACAATTTTTGTGCTGCTAGGAAGGAACAGAGGAGCCCTTTACCAGGTCCCTCCCAGCTCCCTCACCCATGCCAGTGAGCTGGCCCCCTTCCAGCAGTGCCTCCTCAGCAGAGCGGAGCTACGTGACCGACACTTGCTGGCTCCTGTTGGCATTCGTGACTGGCATCCCAGAGGGCTGCAGCTTCTTCCATGCCTTTATTGGTGTCAAACATCACAGCCGCTCCCTTGGGTTTTATTAGGGAAGCTGATGCCAAATCACCCAGCTTCCTCCTACTCGATAAAAAATGTTTATAACCCAGTAAATTCTAACATATCAGCAGCTTGTTATGAAGGGAAAAGGTCACTGGGAGAGAAAGAAAAAAAAAAAAGGGTGCCCTTCCATTGGAAATTCTGACTGTGTATATACGAGTCAGCACCAGGAAAATATCTTTTGATATGAAAAAGTCTCATAATAGAAAATGTTGCAGCAATACAGGCCTCGTTTCTTCAGATAAATATTTAATATAGATCACTAAAGATTAATCGAGTACAGAAAAGAGTCTCTCCTATAGTTGGTGTGAAGAAAACATCTTCTCGTTAATTTATTATGGAGCCTGAAATGAGAAAAATCCTATAGAGAAATGCAGGGTACGGTTTCCATAGAGAAGCAGTGCACCGCACCAGAATTTATTTAGTGTGTGGGCAGAGGCCTTCCTAGAACCAGCTGCAGCGTGGCGTTCGCATGATAAAAAGTCCCGGTGTAGGAAGAAGCCTCACAGACTCATCGTGTTTTGCTGGGAGCCGTCTGACTCCTGCAGATCCTGGGGTTTCCAGAAAGGATGAGGTGGTGGGGCCCACGAGCATTTCAAAACACATTCCACCCTGGACGAAGACCATCTGGGCAGACAGAAATGGCATGTGCAATGTCCCAGGCTTCTCCTTCTGGAGAGGACACTTAGTCTTTTTGGAGTAAGATGATGCCCAAAGCTCACTGCAAGGAGAGGAGCCCCCAGTCTGAACTTGAAGGCTGCTCGCTTTATCCACAAGTCCTCCTAAGCATCTCCCTGACAGTTTCTCCAAGGAATTGTGGCCCTCTCACACTGTGCTTCTGACTGTGCTCCTGGCTTTGGGGCAGCAAAGTAAGAATGCAGGACACCGTTGTGTGATTTCCATCTCTCATGATGCCAGATAGTGTTTTGTCAGCCCCACTGTGATCAGTAAATGACAGGACCCCACTGTTTTCTACACCGTCTTCCACGGAAACCATGTCCCCAACCCTTCTGCAGCATTAAATAGGACAGTTACAGAGAATAAATCATAAATAGCAGCAGAGAGAAAATGAGGAAGAAAATAAGAGAGTCACAGGCAAGGGAGGAGAGAAAAGAGAAATGATCTCAGCTGGGACTGAAAGGGAACAAAGAGTAAATGAGGCAGGGAGATGCACGGAGGCTGCTCCAGATGGCCAGCCCCACTGACGTCAGGCCTCTTGCACCAGCACATCGGCGAGGTGTGAGCGAGGGGAGATCGCCTGCGCTGAGGTGGGGACTGAGAGGAGGTGGGAGAAGCTGGCAGCTCTGCCTGTGCCCAGGGACGGGGGAAGTGGAGGAGCCCCCTCCTGAAATGCAGGATTTAGGGACCAGAAACAGTTCTGGAGAGGAGGAGGCTGTAACACGTCGCCCTTTCCAATGGGCCACGTCTAGTGGTTTCTGTAGGGCTGGTGCTTTCTCTCTTTTCCTACTTGAGCTTTTCACATGGGAACCTTTGCTGTTTCGGGAGTGTTTGTGCCAAGCAGCTGGCAAAACACCAGTCCCCAAGGGAGACTGAGTGCCACTAACCAGACCCTGGGCACACCGCTCTGTGCGTTGCCGGGGGCCTTCAGGAGATGAAGGCAGGAGGAAGACAGAAGAAGCCTGGTTGGAAAATGGTTGTCTCTGTTTCTGTGGCATACCAACTCAGTGTCTCCTCTGCTGCCATCTCACAGAACATCATTTTTCTGCCTCATGTGGAAGGACAGAGGCACTTTAGCATCCTGCTGTCAGAACCCGAGAAACACAGGACAAAAAGGACCCTCCAAGGTCCCAGCATCCCACCTCCTGCTCTGCTGGGCATGATGTTTTGCAGTTTGAAGAATTCCCATCCTAAATCTCTAGGACTGTAAGGACAGTCTCTTTGCAGACTGCACCTCCCAGCCTTTGGCTGCTCCCAGAACCCGAGTAATGTAGAAAAACCTAAATAATAATTCTCTTTAGTTCTACCACAGGCTATTGGACTTGATACAGGTGTGAGTGAATGGCAGGCTCTAGCCTGGGGCTGTGCAGGGGAAAAACTAACTGATTTTTAACGGCAGCAGGGACTCTTGCAGTCATCTAATGTAAAACCGATCTGCATTTAGAACATTTATTTGTGGCCTGTGGATCTAGTCAGATGTGCAACAGCTAAGCTACTCCTAGGATAACCTGGGGCTGCTCAAGAGGCTCCTGCTTTCATCTCCACAAACACCGTGCCTGGCCTGCAGCTTGGCCCCTGTCACCTTGGTGGGTATTCATCAGCCGTGCCCCTCCATCGCGCTTCAGCCTGCCACTGCAGCGAGCCACAGATATCAGCTAAATAATACAAACGTGGTTTTGTAATAAGTTTTCTATGCAGCTGGGATAAAATGCCAAACAGCATCAGAAAACAATCAGTCAGAGAAACTTGGCGCTGCTGATGAACTCACGGTTTATAATGGTTCATTGCCCAGGAAGATTGGGGCTCTAAATACAGCCTCCACCTGCACTGCCAGGCACAGGGACAAGAGGGGCAAGGAGCTGGGCAAGCAGGGATGAGGTCCGAGAGGTGGGGTACCCAGTGCATCTCCTGCTGGGACTCAGTGGATGTTTCCAGCCTGGTATCAGGGTTGGAAAAAGATACCTCTGATCCTTCTATCTGGAGATCAGCAAATGCACCAGCAGTTGGGCTTGGTGAGTAACAGCACAAATAGGTCTGCTGCAGAGGCAATGTTTGGGTGAGATAAACACGCACTTAGCGTGGAGGCCTCTGGGTGATGCTCTTGCTCAGGGCCCTTTATCTGCTTCCTCCCACTGCAGGCAGACTTGGGATGCCTCTCTCCCCCCAGAAGGCTTGTGACAGCTGCTCCCCTGAGCAAGTTCAAGTTTAACCCAAGCCCACGGCAAGGAGATGGTGTTTGACCTATCCCCCTTCTTCCTGGCACTTGCTCAGGCATTGGGACGTTTCCAGCTGACCGCAGGAAACAATGGGACCTGTTCCCTGCCAGATCTCACAGATTTTCTTTTCTTTTTTTTCCATTATTTGTAATACTGGAGGGGGGAGGAGGGGATTCCAATCAGCTTTTCCCCCCTCTTCTTTAAGCACTCCAGGTTTGAGTCACATAATTGTGTAACTCACAGCTTCCATTGCTTCCATTTAAAAAAAAATAAGAATAGGCTGTCTTTTAGGATTGCAAACAAAACCTAGAAAAGATGAGTCTTTAAGTCTCAAAACCCAGAAGCCAACTAAAAAGCATTGCAGATATTGTTGTTTTGTTCAGTAGGTAAATATATACATACGCCTCAGAATCCTGGGGTCTGGTTTGTTACTTCCGAGCAGAGGCTCAGGGGTGCAATAGCACAGAATCCCTTATTCAGCCATGGGTATGGCTTTAGCTGACAGGCAGGCTAGGAGCTGCTGCTTTTTCTTCATCCAGTCCTCACCCCCTGAAGTAGCCGTGAGGGGAGGTTTTCTCCTTAGCTTTCCTGCAGCATCTGATCTCCCCAGACTAGGTTTCCAGTGCCTTGTCTCAAAGAGATCCTGATGTTAACTTTGCTGAGAAAACCTGCCATGAAAGTGAAAGGTGTGGGAAAGAAGGAAAAAACTGACCTCATGGAAACTCCCACACAGACTCAGCAAAGGATCCCCTAGCCACGATGAAGGCATGAAGCAAAAACCTGCCAATCCAAAATGAAAATCTGAAGCATAAGAGCCTTTACTGAAAAACAACCCCTTTACCCTCTATTTCACTCCCTACTAACCTGAACAAAACAAAACAAAACAAAAATAGAAAACTCCCCACACAGCTGACTTCTATTTCCTCCTTATATACCTCAAATGGCTGCCTTACAGGGGACAGCCCCTTATTCAGGGACTTTTCTTAGCAACAGGGCTCAGCTCCGGCCTTCTGCCCCAAACCCCAAACCCCAAATTCAGATGCTGCAGAGCCACTCTGCTTGCAGTGCAGAGCCCTGCTGGACCTTCAGGCTGCTTTTGCACGCAGGGCTGGCTGCTGGCTGTGCTGAAGTCAAGGAAATTTTGTTCTTATGTTCCCCAGGACCTGAATTTCACATCTGGACCTTTGCATGCACGCAACTTTGCAGATGAATTAAGTGATTCATGCAGGTAGGCACTTACACAGCTCGTTGCGTGTTGCAGGGCAGCCAGCAGTTTGCATTCCTGCCCTTCCAATGAACTCCCTCCATCCCCACAGTTTTTATGCCTACAGAATGGGTAGAACAAGCCCTTTTAGCTATTTTGGGGGTGCTTGAGGTTCAGTTGGCTAAGGAAACACTCTGGTGCTCCTTTTTACACTAAACCAGCCTCCTGTATCTTATGGCTATGATAGAGTCATAAAAAGAGAGGAATTGAGACAGCCTCAACTTGAAGTGGTATGGATTAGCTAGAGGCCTTAGAGATCTACAGCCTCCTCTCCCAGACCATCCTGCACGTTCTTCTTTGCTGATTTGAACACAACAGAGCTGGCAATCAACATAACCTTCCCAAAGGAAGTGGTTTGCATTTCATTAGATTGATTTCGTAACTGTTGGAGTCCTGTAACCACACAGAAGATGAATGTCACGGGTGTGCATTTGATCCCTCACCGTTACTATAAATAAGTCCAACACCTTCCTCTTGGCAGGACATCATACATTTCCGCTGCTTATACATAGCTCTTGAGTCCTCCCCAAAGGGCTGGGATTTAGGAATCTATGTGCAGTGGTGTTTTCTAAAGATATTTACTCCTTGCCCTGGTTCTGTTCTCCATTTGCGTGTTGCTACCCTCAGCCCTGTGGAATCCAATGCAAGAAGCAAACTACTGAAGTGAGCTGAGCAGGTAGCAAGGACCCTGGAGGGGCGACTGTTTCATGGCACCAGCAAAATGGACGGGTGCCTGGGACATGAGTTTGGCCATGCCCCCCCCTTCTACTTTAGTCCTTGCTGGGGAAATGCTTCGTCTGGCTCCAGATCTGGGGTAATTCTGTTCATGGCAGTGTTGGTTGCCTGTTAGATCTCTTCCTTGGAAAAGCTGTCCCTCTCTTGGTTTCTCTGTCTACGGTGACACATTTGTTTAAAATGCTTTAAGATCCATGTATCAAAGTCATAGGTAACAGTTAAAGGAAACATGACTCAAGATTGGGAAATTGCTAAGCACATGCCTGAATAACCAAGTTCTTCAGAGCATCACAAAGAGATCCCAGAAAACAAAGGTATTTGCATTCACTCATTCCTGTTCCCTGGATAGAACATGACAAAAAATAAAGCTTTTCCTTTATGAAATGTTGCACAAAAGGCATAGTTGTCTTTTTATTGCAGGCCACTTTGCAGCATGCAAAAAGATTGCCTTTCTTCAAGAGTTTGTGAATTTTTATTTTATTGTAGTCTTTTTATTTCCTCCATCAAAACATGTCTGAGTTTGAAATGGCATGACTAGGAATGAAAATTAAATACATCAAAACCAATTTTTGTTGAAATGAGGTTTTGGAGCGATCAGGGAATGTTCAAGGCTTTCTCACTGCTTGTGTTCAGTATTTTTGCTAAAGAGGGATGTAGTCTGAGGAAATGGGTCACCTTTTTCCTGGAGAAAATTTCTTCAATTTTACTGTAATTCTGAAATGTCACAGGCTTTTTGGGACAAGCTGTTTTTTTTTTTGTTGGCTTTTTTTTTTTTCATTTTGTAATCTTGAACAAAACACAAACATCTTTGACTATGGATGGTTTGAATTTTGCTGCAGCTGTTCTCTGCAGCCTAATTTTTCAGCCCTTCACCTCTCACCTTATGCCCTTTGCTAATAATTTCAGGCCCAGTTACCACCTGAATTCTATGCTGAGAGGGGACAGTCTCTGTATATAGCCACTGTATATATCCTGCCTTGCTGGATGTCGCTGTTAAAACTGGAAGCCTTGGCAATCAGCCTGTGTGTAACAGCACAGCTTGGAAACCAAAGGGATATTGAGCTGCAGAGCTTGGGGTGAAAGACCAGAAATGGGCGTCCTGAGGAACTGTGAGGAGGATTCACTATTTTCTCCTAAGCCAAGTAAGAGGAAATACTATTATGGCACTATCAGAATAAAGCGTTAAGGATCGATGAGGGAGAGGAAGGTGGTTTTATTTTACAATGACAGAACAGATTTTATTCACTTGTTTTCTTATACCCCACATCCTCATGAGTGCTTTCTGCAAGATGCCTTGCAATGGCAGGGGTATTGAGGGATGCTCAGAAAGAGTGATCGGGCATTGGGACAGGTCACCCAGGGAGGTGGTGGAGTCACCGTCCCTGGGGGTGTTCAAGGAAATGTTGGATGTGGTGCTTGGGGGCATGGTTTAGTGGGTGATAGTGGTGTTTGGGGACGGTTGGACAAGATGATCTTGGAGGTCTTTTCCAACCTTAATGATTCTACGAGTCTATGATTCTATGCCAGCCATTGAGTGCTCACATCTCCTGAGTTATTCCGACTGGTGACCATGTGCTGGATCTGTGTATGCCTTTGGGTGCAGGCAGTGACCAGTCCCTCCACCCTATTGCATCTCTGCAAGTCATGATTTCCCTACAAGCTCTCTACACACAGCCCAAGGAGACCCCCCTGAGAGGAACGCCCAGGAGCCCTCTCTTCCACCTGAAGGATATTCCCCAACAGAGAAGGGTATATGGAGCTTCTTCACTTCACTCAACCTGGACAAAACCCCTCAACCAGCCTGCGACACAAGGTCCATGATGTAAGCAGGTGGCTTTGCCAACTGGCTGTCTTTAGCCATCCAAGTCACCCACCAGCACCCACGGCACATGGCTGGCAGTGCCTCCATCAGCTGAGGATGACTCAGGGCCGAGGGGGTGGGCAAGAGGGGACGGCTTTGCCATTGCTGCCTGCACGGGTACTGCTCTCGCTGAGCCCACGGGCACGGTCATGGTGCCCAGATGGCTCTGCCAGGACGGCCGCGGGGGCACAGCTGGGTGTAGGAGGCAGGAGGGGCTTGGTATTTAAACAGCAATTTTTTTCCTCCTGAATTTGAACCTTTGCCAAGAGAGTAGCACAACTGACCGGAGGGGGTGATGGCTCCATTTTCTAACAACAGCTCAAATTTTGAAACATGGTTGCACGCTGCGTTGGGGAAAATTTTGTGCTTTTTGAGAAAAAGGGCAATCAAGGCTAAATTTCTGATACTTGCTTTCCCAGTGCTGACAAATGTTGTACTTAAGTAGCCAGTAGTGCAGTAGTCAGGTACCTAAGCCTATTACGTGAGAAATTAAAGTTCAAGCACACATATATCACACTTTTTTCATCTGAGTTTACTATGAACCAGGACAAGTAAAGAACAAAGCTTGGGGCTGTGGTGTCAAGATTACCAGCTTGCTATAGCTAAAATTAGGGGAAAAAGCTCCAGTAGTCCATACACCTATATCTTCAGGAAACGAAGCAAGTGCAATTTAATGAAATGAGTTGTTCCAGACTATGTTCTTGCTACAGCCTTTGGTTCATACTGCTACATTCCTTTGAACATTGGTAGGCAATGGTGACCTAGTCTAGATGGTGAATTTTGGGGCAGGGCATCCCTGGCTTGATAAGAGGCTAAAAGGGGTAGAGAGTGCTCTCCATGGCATGATGTAGACCAATATTCCCCTGGGGGATAAACTATCTGCTCTATAAATTAGAATGTGTCTGCCTGTCTTCCATTTGAAACTTGCTTTCCAGAAATAATAGATCTAAATACTTTCAAGTATTAGCCAGGACTTCATGAAGAGTTCAGTCCTCTGACCTACTGCAGTCCTTCAACATGAAGAATTATCTATTAATTGTTATTATTATTTTCTTACCTGAAAGAACAATTTGGGGTCTATTCCTTTTTCTGTCCCATACTCCTGTACAGACTTAGTTAAGTCTCTCACCATCCTATGTCTTAGCTTCCTTCCAACCTGTTGTGTCTGACTGACTGATGTGTTGAGCGTAAGAACACACAAAAATAAGAAGGGAATTGGAAGAAGTGTGGAAAAGCTAAAATTGTACTTATTATCCCAGCTTTCCTCAAGACCATGCAAAATGCTATCAATGACTCAGATGTTTCCATCTGTTGCTTCAAACTGCTGGTCTTTGACAGCATGTTTGTGACAGCTCCTTGACTTCCCAGGATCTGCTTTCTCCTGAATTCTGGGTCATACTAGAGAAACATAAATCCAGGAGAATATGCTATGAAAAAAATATTATCAGCGTCATTGTAGTCGTAACCGTAGAAGTCAAAATGCCTGTTTCATAGACAAGTTTCTCTAGGCTACCTCAGATATTTTACTGGAGAATTGCTCTGGCTACCTTTCTTGTGATTTTTATCATAATTCACAGTGAAGGAATGGGTGTCTCTACACTGTCCTTTTCAGTGCTTGGAGCACAAGACCTGGCAGCCTATTAGAGTAGCTTCCTCGGTAGCTTAATAAACCATGTCTGGTTTAGGCAAGTTTTTAGGAGGAAAACAGCAACAGAACAGAACACTTCCTATTGTTGCTAATGTTTGTTAAGCTGCAGCCGTGCTAACAATGCTGGAAGCTCTTGTGAAGATGTCACTCTGGCTTCTAGCAGCCAGTATCAACCACTACGTAAATTGTAGTGGCTCAAAAGAAGCGCCGTCAGCCCAATACTGAAAACAGCTGAAATGGTGTTAACAGTAATGGGAATTACTTACAAGTGAGTCTCCAGGGTGGAGAAGGCTTAAGCAGGCTGGTGTTGGAAAGGGCATCTCTAATGCCCGAGGTGTGTGCTGTGTGCAGTGAAACCTGCACAAAGGATATCGTGGGGAAAGCTGACTGGGATAAACACCCCACAGGCAGCTTGTGCTGTAACCTGGTGGGCGTGATGGGAGGGAATTGGACCAACTGACTCAGGTGAAATATGGGAGTGGATCAGTAGATGACAGATGAAGGTAACTGGTGAGCTTACTCCATGCTGAAGTGTTTAGGGGTTACTATGTGTTAGCTGAGGGTGCAGAAACATCTAACTTAGAAGCAACCTCATTCAGCAGAGGGGGTAAGTGACCTACTCTACTGTGCTTGTTTGTGATTGTCTGATTGCAATGGTAGCTATGTTTGGATATTAAGTCAGAGCTAGGAATCACAGCCACATATTGGATATGACAAAATTTAATAGTGAGCAAAATTAATTATGACCAAATTTAATGTCCCATCTTTTAACTTGTATTTACCTATGCTGAAACACTCTGCTTTGACTTTCTAGTAATACATTTATTCCAGTTTCATCTTCTTTTAAACAAATCGATCTTGCCAGCACCCAACAATTACTTGCTGCCTCCTAAGAGACCCAAGTGTAGTCACATCCTAACAGAGAACACAGGACTCAGAGTCATGTTTGTCTGATTGGTTTTTAATTCAGTGCTGGAACAATCTGCTTACCCAGATACTTTCAAGGTCGCATGAAATCCACTTAACTTTGAAGTCATTTTCTTTCTTATTGTTTCTTGCAAACTTTGTGTCATTCTGGACTTATTATTCATTTCCCTTTCCTTATACAAAAAAAAACCCTCAAAATTTTCAGCCCTGGAATGTTTTTATTTTTACTTATTTTTTTAATATCAGAGAGACAAAAGGCAAATCTCTGTAACAGGAGAATCAAACAGGCTGAAATGATCACCTAAAATAGGGGGAGTTGTTGGGGTTTCAGACACCCTATCCAAGACCAAACATATGGTCAAAGTATACACCGAGGAAAAAGCAGCAGAAGATTCTTCCTCTGTCCTGAGGAGATCAGCGAAGGTGTTAGTAGTTGAAAAGCATTATTATATTTTTGCTATATGATTATCTTGAGTGACCCAGACAGTGACAGTCTTTCCCTTGGGTTCAGTTCTATCCAGGTGAATGTTCCTAAAGGAATAAAACTGGTATGGAAAGCACAGCATTAATCGAAAAATCAATAGTCAATTTATTTATCTTATTTACCTGCCAGCTGTCATATCTTAGCCTGCCTGTTTGTCTGGTTGTTATGCAAAATGCTGTCAGATTTTCAGCTTAAGTGATTTCTTTTTCATTCTTCTCTAGAATTAGATTTTTATTTCTCTCTCTCTCTCTCTCTTTTTATGGCAGAGCTTCATCCTCTGTCTAATTTGGAACTAGTTTGAATCTATGGAGTGGACTTTTCTTAAATAGATTAGGGGGTATGAGTGCCAAACCCTCACAGGAAACTAATTCTTGTGGTCCTTTGAAAAGCTCAGCTTTGAAGGCTGACTTCTTCATGCTGGCCTAGATAGAGAAGGGGCCAGGCTGCAGAGAAAACTGCTCAGAGAATATTGCAGTGCTCAGCCTGGGGCTGTCTGGCATTTTGAGGGCACAGACAAGAAATTAAACATCACCAAGCCCACCATGACCACAGACAGCCAGTACAGACTCACATTAAGCCAGATCTGGCAGTAAAAGATAAGCATTATAGTGCTGTGGTTGTGCTCACATCCTGTCCACATGGCATTGTTTGCAGAGTCAAGGGCTCACAGCAACCTGGAAGAGCTGTCACCCTGAGCACTGAAGATAACTACTACTTTGTGCAGCCCCTGACTGGGACAATTAGACTGAGAAAAGGAAATACAAATCAAAGCAAACAAACAAAATTCCCAGCTTTGTTGTTGGAGCATCCAGGAGGATTCCAGAGGACTTTGGGCTCAGTTCCTGATGCTAACAAAAAGCTTATGTGTTACCTTGGCAAGGTCTAAAAGCTGTCTGTATTCTAGATCACACTCATGCTAACAACTAATAATACTTCTCTTCAACGTAGGCGCGCCCCAAAACGTTAGTCTTAATGACTGGAGGTGCTTGGACTAAAACAAGGGACAGACACATGTCTAGGCAGACTTACACCAAAGCCCAAGAGAACAAGAAGTCTCTAGGAGCTCTCTGTCTCTGGCCCGGCATCCTACAGACATCACCAAGTCAATAACGTGTGCAATAGGGCAGGCAGAGGACATGAAGTAGTGTTTTAACCTTGCTATTACTGACAAGAGTGCTGCCCTGTTTGGAAAGGCTCTGTGTGCTCATCACCTACGTGGGCAGCTGATAGCTTTTGAGCTGTGATCTATAAAAAAGGATGGAGAACCGAGGAGCAGAAAGGAGCTGGGGCCCTCTCCCTGCCCACTGCCTACGGAGTGGTGGGGCTGGGCCAGTCTGCTGAGTGTGCACTGAGTGGGATGCACTAACTGCCCTGCAAACCCTGCAGTTAACACAGGCAGCATCCCAGGAGCGGGAGGTGTTGGGATGTTCTACTTAGTGCGATTGTTATGGACTTAGTTCAGTGTCTTTCTGCTCTGTTTTTTTCTTTCTTTTTTTTCCTTTCTTTTTTTTTCTTTTCTTTTCCCAAACAGACTCTGTCTTGCTCATTGTTTAATACATTTAATTTCTTTTTGGTTTGAAGCTACAATCCCTGAGGTCTGTACTGAACTTGTTTCTTTACTTACATCCTTTGGTCGCCTTCGCTGTTTGAAGATGGGGAATTTAATTTGCTCCGACGGCCTCTCTCTTTCAGACTTCTCTCCCAGGGTAAAGTTGCTCATGCCCTTGGATTCTCCTAGCCTTGCTGCTGCTGCATGGGTCTGGATGATGTACCCATTTCAGGCTTTTGACTTTTCTTCTCTCTTCAACATTTTGCCCCTTTTTTGTGTTGTTTCCCTGGAGGGGTCATAGTGCTAATGAGTGCGGAGGCATCCTTAGTGACTCCCTCTGTCTGACATGCATGGCCTTGATGGCTAGCTCATTAACGCAAACTCTGAAGGGGCAAATATTTTCTCAGACATAGCCATATACAAGGAAAACGTGTGACAACGAGGAAGGACTGAAATATGCATATTTGTCTCCCTGAGGCTACTGCATGTACTTCATCCTTCTATTTCCTCTCCTCTTCTTTAGGCATTAGCAGCAAGACGCTTCCTACCCCTTGCAGCCATTAAAAGAGCAGACTCTATTCAGTGCTTTCACCAGATATTAGAGAGCAGACTCCCCTTGCTGACCTGGCAGACATTTTCCTGTGTACTCTCCCCATTAGCATGGTCTGTCTACGCTGGCGAGACATTAGAGCATAAACAAGTGCCTCTCCTCCTCTACTCAGACGTTAGGTCATAGTTTCTCCTTATCCCGTCTCTGCATCAGGGATACAGATTCTTCCTCCTCCTCGTTAAGAGGTTTATCTCCTCTGTGAAGCCTGTAAAAGCTTCCCCCCCTGGCAGATGTTCAGGTGCATGCCAGGGATTTCCCCCGAGGGTCACAAGGCTCTGTATTAATCCCAACTGTATCGGGAGGTACCATCGTAATCCTGGTCAGCTCTTTGCGACTCCTTCACCTGGAAAACCGTCAAACAAGAGGGTTTGTTTATTTATTTATTTATATTCTCTTTTATAAAGTGCCTTGAGACCTGGGGAGGGCTCACCTGTGCTTACCAGGCAGTGGCATTAAGACGGTGGTGACGCTGAGGCTTCTGAGAAGCAATGGTCAGTGAAATGGCATCTGAGAAGGGTTTCTGGGAGGAAGAATTTCAGTGCCCCTTTGTACACATCATCCATAAATCCGAGGCCTGGATGGATCCTCCAAGGATTCCTAGATTCAAGGATCCAGTGGTGACAAGAAGGCAAGAGTGTGCTTACCTAGCCTGGTGCCATGGATTCTGTTTTGGCCAATAACAGCTGCTTCTGCAGAAAATGCAATTAAGTCTGACATTGAAAGTTAATAGAAAACCTGTTCTTGAAGGTGTTTTCTTCACAGATTTCAGGAGTTACTGGTTGGTTCATCCCCTAAGGCAAGAGGTGTACAGTTTCCTGCAAAACTCCTTTTATATTTTATTTTTTAGGCACTTCAATAATTCTAAGCTATTTCACTGGTCATATTCATTAATGTCAAGTCTGTTTTCCAAAATTGTACCATAATCTTGTCCTCGGGTGCATCCTACAGCACAGAGCTCTATAGCTTCCACTGAAGATTGCTGGTATTCAGAGGGTTGCTTTGAATATGAAATATGCTGGTACTGAACCAGTCAAGTTTAAAATGTGGTCAGGTACTTGTGGTCATTAATGAGGAAGCTAAACAATACTATATCATCTGCTTGACCAGTCCCAACCAAGCAACAATACACAGGCAGGTAAAACAGCCAAATACTCCAAATACTATGCTATAAACTAAAAAAAAAAAAAAAAAAAAAAAAAAAACAAAAAAAAAACTTGAAGAATGTCACTAAGTAAATTCAAATAATGCATAAATTAGAGGGAATTGCAACTGGCTCATAGATATTCTATGAGCAGAAGATAAACATCTAAGTTAGTTGCATAAATTATTCATCATAACATATTTGCTCAGCTTTTCTCATCAGCTCTGAAAACCACACATCTAGACATTTGGAGAGGATAATAGAACTGGGCTTTCACCTCTATGAAATGCCCTAGGAGCAGGAAGCTCCGGGGAGGGACTGCATGCAAAAGAACCCCGTGGAAAAAACTCTTCTTCAGTATGATGTGTTAGATGTGGATGCTGCTAAGGAGTTTTCTACTATATGAACGGGGACTGAAATTGTTCCTTGGTAGCAGGCGAGGTTGAAGATATAGTGACTTCTTTTAAACTCCTCCTTTTGCCTCTTGGTAGTGGTGGCAAGAGATTATTTTGGACCTGATGTAAAAAAATTAATTAATTAATTAATTAAAGTAAAATAAAAAAATCCACAACCTATTTTTCCCTTGAAAAAAACTATTTACCAAGTTATCATTTTCTCCTTCAGTCTTCTCCCACCTCTTCTGCCACTGCTTTCCATTACAGGGCCCTGACTGTAACTCTTTGCCCTGCCTGCCTCCACCCTCTGGAGACATTCCTTGGGTTTGGGTGTTGATATATCAATAAAGCCCTACTAGAACAGCTGCATGTTTCAACTCCACTGTTTTTGCTTTGGAATAGATATTTTGACAGTGACAAAAGCAAACTTTTCTATGCTCTGTCTGGTAACGTGAAGCATTCCCATGGCTTTTTCTGAAAACATGCTGGCTCTAGAGGGTTTATCTCCCCTAACTATTGATAACACTTCCAGGAAGCAGCAATCTGAAAGCAGAAGTGCACTTGATTTTATGGGAACTAAAAATTGTCCCTTTGGAGAGGAAGCACAGGCAACATTTTTCCTACACTTATGATCTTTATGGTAGGAATTTCAATTTACTATAAGACCTTGCCTGTCTTTTAGCATCCAAATTTGCATCTTCCCGTGCAGTGTAACTGCTCTGTCATGAAAGGACCATTCCTTCTTCATGCAAAGGGGATTTTCTTCTAGAGCCAGGTTTGAGATCATGAATGATGACAGCAACCTGTCTCTGGAGTGTCAGAGATTAGCTATTTTTCTTCACTTTTAAGGTTCTACCTATCATCAAAAGCTATTGTGGGTCCCCCAAACATATCTCTCCCAGAGATACTAAGTAATGGATTTTTACACTATTTTGGGAATGCAGAGGCAACAGCTTCATACAGTAAATTCATGGATGTTGCTAACAGACTGTTGGCTCCAAATCTGTCTGTGGATAACAAGTACATGTTTTTTCCACTCATGAAGTTAAGATCCTGGTGTTCCTTCCGTCCGTCCGTCCCTCCTTCCTTCCTTCCTTTCTTTCTTTTCTTTCTTTCTGTAGAGATTTTTCTGGAAAAGACCTATGCTCTGCAGATTTTATGCTTTGACATTGCTGACTTTTAGGATGCAATCAGCAGGGTGTTCTGCTTTGAGATTTTTCCTTGGCTTGGGAAAGCCTAGGAGCTACAGAAGGGGCATTATCTCAGATGTAAGGAGACATTTTGAAAGAAAAAGCTGTCACTTTGTTGTTTTAATGAATGCACTGCTGTTAGGCAGCCTGGGTTGTTGTGATGGTATGCAATCAAAATAAATACATGCATAATTGCATTAAATAAAATAACCTAACACACATAAAATGGACTGGGTGTAGAGTCAGTCTGGGAACAAAAAACTCTGCCTTGTGATCCTGGCTCTGCAGCTGACTTATGGCATCTCATATCTGCTTGCTTGTCAGGTTCTTCACCAGCAATGTGGGATTGCTGGTGCTGGTTGACACACATTGAGAGAAAGTGCCATGTCAGTGCCAGGTATTGTCATTCCTATTATTTAAATGAAATTTCTGTCTTAAATCTTATTTAAAAGGAATAAGTGAATGAAAAGGGACAGAGAAGTCTGTGACTTGATTATCTGGGAGATGGGTTAAGATAGTGCAGAAGTGTCATAAGAGAGTGGTTATAAATAATATCCTTTCCTTTCAAGAAGGCCGTGCTCAATAGTTTTCAAAGGACATTAAGAGGTTTCTCATCTTTTAGGTGCTCAGCTGGTGATGTATTTCAGAGGCCTGGTTTTTAGTTTGCACGTGGGCAAGTTTTTCTCCAGACATTTCCCTTTGTGTTGTTTCAGAATGGATACTTTTAATAAAGAGCTGCTTTTGCAAACATTATTTTTTTCCAGTTGTTATCAGTTTTAAAGAAGGGATTTGAAAATCACTTTATAGGTTTAAGAAAGAAAGAAAGAAAGAAAAAAAAAAGAAAAAAGAAAGAAAGAGAAAGAAAGAAAAAGAAAGAAAGAAAGAAAAATGAAAGGAATAGAGAAAAAACCTCCATTTTCATCCTATTCTCTGTTTATATTTGAATCGATCCTTCTGGATAGTTTATCAAGTAAATTGTTTTTCAAGCTGATTTTTTGCTGGACTTCCTAGAGCTGAAAGATTAAGATGTTGGCATGAAGTGTTATTCCTTCAGCCTGTTTTACAAAAGCAGTAGCTTTGAATACCAAGGGGGCTTGCGAACACAGGGGCAGAAAGATGTAGCAATGATCAGACCAGTCTGCATGTCAAGTATGCCTAATTGACTGGTTGTTTGGTGATGGAAGCCAGAATTTGCTGCTTTAGGGAGAGGTGTAAGACCCCAAAGTGTGTGAGGGTGAAAGAACCAGCCTGCTTTCTTTGTAGAGAAACGCAGCCCTCTGCCAGACATCTCTGGAGACTCTGAGGCTGCCTCCTCGGCATCCCAGACCCTGATGCTCAAAGTGCATTGTGGCTGTGCAGTAATGTCTTACTTCTCTTCTCCTTCCCCTCCCTTTCTGTCCAGCCTTGCAGCCTCACGTGTGTATCCATGCAGGGGTGTCCAGCAGGATCGTTCCCTTCACCATCCTCCTTCCCTGCCCTCAGAGGCTCTCCCTGCCCCTCTAGATTGAGAGCCTCACCCCTCTTGTGTTCCTGTCTTGTCATGTAGGGAGTTTGCCCGTTGGAAGGTGAGGAACACAGCCATCGAGCGGAGGGACCTGCTCCACAATCCACTGCCCCTGATGCCTGAGTTCCAGAGAAGCATCCGCCTCCTGGGCAGGAGACCCACCACGCAGCAGTTCATTGATACCATCATCAAAAAGTACGGCACCCACATCCTCATCTCTGCCACCCTGGGAGGTAGGTGGACAACCTGGACCCTTTCACACTGGTGTCGGTGGTGGGGTGGAGAAGGCACCGGGCAGCACCTGCAGACCTTTGGCTGTGCCATGTAGGGGCTGGCTGGTAGCGCAGAGCCAGGTTCCAGCTCCCCCAGCCTCATCCCATCTCATCGTTAGGTTTGAAAGTCTCCAGAGTACAAACAGCCTTAGCAAATGAATTCACAGTGCGACGGGTACATGTTCAGCATCTGTGATACGTGTGCACCTGCACTCCTCTGACACTGGCATGTGTGTACTGGTGTGCATCAAAATAAAAGTGCTTCATTTAGCTGGGGAGCCTGTCTGCTGTTCCCCTGCCCCGGCCTTAATTCGGCAATAGAGTGTGTTGATCTCTCTTTTCTTCAGTATGAAACCAAATGCAGGGGGAAATCATCCTTTCTGGATGGAAGTGGAGGAATTTTAAAGAGCTCCAGGAAAAGGGGAGCTCAAGGAGCTGGGCAGGGTGTGTGTGCAGCACAGGGAGGTCTGTGCTGAATGCGGGAGTGAAAGCAGTAACAGGGGCCCAACCACTGAAATAACACAGCTGAGTAAAATTCCACGTGTATAGAGAAGGACTGTAGAGAAGTTTGCCCATGCAGGCAAAATATGTCAGTGGTGCCAGAAGACAGAGAACTGTAGGGCCATTAACCAATATGCAAGCACTGCCATCGGTCCTGCATAAACATTTCAAGTACTGAGTATTGAAAACAGGAGGGTTGAAAATCAGCAACTTTCCTGTTGATTTTTTTCACTTGTATTATTTTTATCATTCATTATCCCTTTGGGATGTGCATTTAAATGCCTTTGCTTTGAGAACAGGTATCCATAAGAAGGATGCTGCACTGGTAAAGGGTCTTAGTTTTAGTACAGAGTTTGTTGCTGTTGCTTCTTACAGTGTATCTGACCTGCAGCCTCGCCACGTTGTGAAGTTTGTAGTGAACTTTGAGGAATTTCTGGCCATCTGTCTGCTCCCAAAGCATTCTGCAGACACTCAGATGAGATGCAGATGAGATCAGATGTGTGCATATGATTCATGCACAAATGAGGTGGTAGGTAAATTGATGCAGTTCCACTGAAATCGAATGACCTCTCATGCAGCAACTGTCCTTCAAAGAACCTCGAGCTGCTCTTCCAGCCCAGCGACTCGAACCGGCCACTCCACCAGCAAGATGTGTGAGAGAGGGAAGGTCTCCGTGCACTGAAGTGTGCGAGTAACTGCCTGCATCAGGCCTTACAGAAATCGCTTTAAAGATAATCTCCTCTTTATTGAGGAAACAGTTTTCAGGACCGTATTACAGAGCCCAAAACAGACAAGTAAAAAACCATTAAGGAAAAAGAGATTTCTGTTTGGGTTCACTTTTCTTTCCATTGACATGCCTTTTTTTCCTCCTCCCTGTTCACATCCCTGGAAATTTGAAATAAGAAAGACCTTTGATGTTGAAATATATTTTTAATTTTGCCTGGGTGAGGTTTTGAATTATTCACAGTGGCTTGTTTCTTCTCCTGATTTTACAACACAACAATTTTAAATATGCAGAGACTTGTAACGAGAACTGGTGTTGGAGAAGAGCGCTAAATGCTCGATCAGCCCAGAGCATGGTGAGGAACGGTGGGGGGAAAAAAGAAGGATTTGTCTTGGCAATGGCAGTCCTACAGAAGATGCAGATGAGGCTGAGCATGCATTATGCAAGGAGGACACACTCTAAAGCACAATCTGTGGGCTAAACAAGACCGCTGGGACATAAAACCAGACATGTCCTGGCAATCCCAAGAACCCTGGTCTCCTCAAAAAAAGTTACAGACATCCTGTTTTGGATTACAGTGCTTTGTAATTTAGCCTGATGCCTTATTAGGTTGCAAATGAGTGACAAATGCAGAGGACATTTTTTTGCTCTTAAATGCCATCTGTTGCAGGGACCCCAGGAGGCTGGGTGATGGCTGAGGCCAGCCCAGGCTGAATACAGCAGCTATTTTCACACCTGGCCACATGAGGAACGCTTCTGATGCCTTTCAACCTGCAGAGCAGCTGGGTCCCCCCGGAGCCTAATAAAAACCCAGCTCTGCTCCAGTTTAATTCTGACAAAGGGACTGGTGAGGGGTCATTTTGAGGGCATCCATGCCCTGGGATGGAGCGCACAGAGCTGAGAGCCAATTTGCAGGGAAAGCCCTGAAGGAAAGACAACTTTGAACATAGCATCCGCTTAATAAATGAGAAATTAAGTCTTAATAATGCAGCAAAAGTCTATTAACCTCTCTTGATCTAAGGGTTGCTTGCTCACATACACTCTCCATGGGGATGCAGTGCTTTTCCTGGTCTGCACACGTGTGCACAGCATAGGTTTCCAGCAATGTTATCTCTGCTCAGCACCCTTCCCTCCTACGGACAGCATTTGTCCTTCAGGAAAAGCATCAGATCTCATGGGCTTTACCTTCCTCTCCTTTCTTCCTCCCAGTGGAGGGGTCCAGATGCCTCAGGGAGGAAAAGTGATGGCTTTTGTTAGGAAATCTTTGATCTCCACCGCCCCAGAGCACAGGGTTCTCTCGTCTGATGTCTGGGATCTGTCTCAGTGGCTCATTGCCTGCTTCATGTTGTTTGGGGACCCAGAGCTAACGGTGGAACTCCTGCTGATCTGAAACCTGTGTCACTACCAGATGCAATTCAAGCCAGGCTTCCCAGTTGCTGTCTGTCCAAGGCACCTCTGACCCCAGCGTTCCTCTCACTACAGTCTGCACTGAAAGGGTCTTGAGTTTTATGCCTTGGCTATTAGAAGGAAACATGATTTTTTTTTCCCCAAAAAAGCTGTTTTTTCCACTTCTGGTATAATTGCAGAACTGATGATATCTGAATCCCACGGGTTCCTCTAAGGTGCAGCTCAGGCAAATTACTCCAGGCCTTCCTTCTTCATTCACAGCCTCATGAAATGGAGGCATTCTGGCCCCATTTACATCAGCTGCATCTCCACGCAGCTAAATACTTACGTTCCCTGAGCAACACAACACTTTGGGCTCAAAGTACACCACTTTCACGCCGATCCAACCTCCGCTCCCCCAAACCTCTCCCACGAGGCTGGCCTTTCAGTGGCAAACAAGTCGCCTCATGAAAATTCACGAAGTTTGACCTTCCTTCAAATCCCCCTGGAAAGCTCACCTCAGCGATGAAACCTGAAAATGCATTGACAGCGGCCAGGCATCTGGTGTGCTGTAGCTGCTGCTTCTCACGCTAATCACTGCCGTCTTATTACCTCGTGCTTTCCTGGTGTTTGTTGTATACACCTGTAGTGTCTCGTCAGATACTTGGATTTTAAATCCTCCGGGAGAGGAACCATCTTCCTGCTGTGTGTGTGGATGTGACAGAGCCTTGATCCTTGCCAAGGACTCTGTATGCCGCCGCTCAGTGCATAATAATGTTAAAAGTAAGAAAGGAAATCAGAGCTGGGCATTTTCCAAGAAAAACGTTTTTTTTGTGGAAAGTAATAGTGATGACGCTGTTTCTGCTACAACTTTGGTTGTGGTCCGAGGATAATACATTGTTTCTTACAAAAGATTAAAGACAGAAAGTTTTCCATGCCAGGCTTCTCCACTTAGCTCCTATGAAGCCAATTAAAAGATTTCAACTGATCAATTCTTTTGATGAAAGGTGTCTTCTTTGCACCCAAAATTTCCATTTTTCATCTCAAAGCCAAAGGCACAATCCTCAACGTACCAATTGCTTGAATAAACTGAAATACAATACAAATATTTTGATTTTTAATCAGAATATTTTTGGTTTGTTTTCAGACATTTGGCTTCTAGATAAAAGCTGAAACATTTCCAGGGAAAGGAAGGGGGAGGGATTACAGGCTTGTGTGGGGATTTTCTAGAGTTGTTTTGCTTTATTGTTTTGTTTTGTTTTTCTTGTTTTGTTTTCATATAGGCAATAAAAAAATTGGACAAATCAAATTACTTCAGCTAATTAGAATTTCTAAGAAAAGTAAGTGCTTGTTCACTAAAAAAAAAATAATGCTGAGGAGCAAAATATTTCCTGGCCTAAAAACTGGTGATGCATTTTTTTGACCACAATATCACTGTCAGAGGCAGTGTATTCATCAGTGGTTCATCTATCAAACCAGAACGAATCATTCTTCTCATTAAGAAGGCTATGTAGAAATGGCATATTCCTACCTTCGGTGTCTATTCTCTTCATTTATTAAAATCAGAGCTTCACATGTTAAGGATGCAGGAGGGTGTTCTCCATTTTTACTCTTTTAATGCCAGCCTCACGTTAAGAATGAACCAGATTTTAATCTAGATCACATAGCACAAATTGAACTTTTAAGTAAATATTACTTCTAAGCTTTGTGTCCTTTTCATATATCTCTTGTTAGACTCAGGTTTCTGCTAATATTCAGGATGTCTGCTGCTAACAGATCCCAACTGCTTCACTCTCAGACTCTGTGCTTACTGGCTCAAATTCACTTACCGTTCCTTATCTGGAACAACGTTTTTCACTCCCCACTTAGATTCACTAAATGAGACTCTAGGAAAGGAAACCAAGCAGAGAAGGGGCTTGGTTTAACTTTTCTTATTTGCTCCCCTTCACTCACCCTTCACCCTTTTGCATAGCTGCTGGAAGCTAAAGAGGTACAAGTAGCATTTTTTTGTCTTCTGTACCCACCTATGTACCTATGTCCTGATTGCAACTTAAATCATCATTTATTCCTTCTAGAAATCAGGGTGGAGACTTGCATAAGAGTGACATCTGCTCCTGCCAGGTGTGCATCGTTCTAAATGTACTGCTCACGAAGAAGAGCGTTCCTCAAGTGGGCTGAATTGTCTGAATCCTTCCCAGCAGCTGGGGTGAAGCTGTACTAACTAATAATGTCCAAAACGTCATCTACTGACTTGAGTGGAGCTGCTCTATAAGTGTGGTGGATCTAGCCTTACTGGTTGAAAAGAGAAGGAGGCTCATATATTCTAGCTCCTTAGTACTGATGAGGAAGGGTAGATTCATCTGAGAGTGTTGGATTTTTCTTTCTTTCAGTGCAAAATAAAATACCATGCATTCCCGTTGAGGTGACCCTACACGGCAAACTCCTGGGCCCCACTGACAGCTCCTTTTCTTTTTGCTGCAGGAGAGGAGGCCTTGACCATGTACATGGACAAAAGCCGCCTCGACAGGAAGTCAGGAAACGCCACCCAGAGCGTGGAAGCCTTGCACCAGCTTGCTTCCTCCTACTTCGTAGACCGTGATGGCACCATGAGGAGACTCCACGAGATCCAGATCTCTACCGGAGCAATCAAGGTACCATGTCTTGCTCCAGGAAGCAAGAGGATCATATTCCCATGCCAATAATGTAGGGACTTGGGGCAGGGCTTCGCCAGTCCAGTGTAATATCTTTCTTGACGACAAGTTGTTCTGTTCCCACACTGATTTCCCTAGGGTGAGTTGTTCTGGTAGGGACCTTACAGAAGAACTGATCTCCCCAGGGCCAGTAATGTCTGGAAAGGTGTGGGAATTCATTGTGATGGTTTTGTAGGGTAGGTGACAGAATACCATTGTGTGTGGTAGCGACCTCTGGAAGGGAGAGAAGGAACAAATGACCCAGATCAGTAATGGAAATTGGAGGGGAAAGGCAGGTCTGTGAACTTGGCAACCCCATGCACCCCAGAAGTATTTTCATCTTGTAGCTCTAAGTCAGCTAAACATCTCTCAGGTGAATTCACTACAAGAAAAGGTGAAAAAATGAGTGTGGCATTACCAAGGCATCTGGAATGAAATGGACTGAGAGACAGCTTGGGGGTTGGAGCAGAAAGGAGGGGGAGCTGCTCAGAGCATACGAAATAGGGAAAATGGCTCTGCAGACAAAGGCTGCCTTCTCTGAAAGCAATCATCTTATACTGGGGAGGGATTTTATTGTTGCAGAGTTCACTCCAGGGAAGGCAATGTGGATGGAGTCGTCATTGTTAGCCATTTCTGAAAGGTTTCAGCTCTTGTTATTGTTCTGTGGTGTCTCATGGCTGAGTCTGTTCCCTCCTGGATGGGAAATCGGATTGAGATATTGAAACAGTGACAGCAGATAATCGTCCTTTGTGAATTCAGGAAGGGCAGCTCTCCTCCATGGTTGGAAACCAACAGCAACAACCACAGCAGCAGTGCTGCAGGTCGTCTGTGCCTCCATCTATCCTTAGCACAAGGATGGTGTGCACATATGCTGTGGGAGCACTAGGTGCCATAGCAGGCTGGCAATCTATCTCTGCAGCTTGCTGCCCGGTAAGAGAAGCCAGAGAATAATTCTTCCACTGGCTTCTGGTGCTCTCCATTGGAGATCCTCTATGAAAAACATCAGTCTGTAGGACCCCGTTTCCAAGCCCAGAATAACATGTTGAACCATGACGAAAGCAGGCAAAATTCACTGTATTTTTCCCAGCTTGTGAGTGCACCAAGCATTAGCCATGTCTGTCCAGTGAGGGGCATTTTTCCCCAATTACATAAGATGTATTTTGGGTTGCATCAGATGGGTCCGAACTTGGCTGGGGAAGACGTGATGCTTTAACCAATGGGAACACTCCTCTCTCTCTTTTCAACATCCTCTGCAGGTAACAGAAACTCGGACCGGCCCCCTGGGCTGTAACAGCTACGACAATCTGGACTCTGTGAGTTCTGTCCTTCTGCAAAGTACTGAGAGCAAACTCCACCTGCAAGGTAGGGCCCGGGGGGAGGCAGACGGTAACAGAGGGCATGGAGCGGGGGGATGAGACGAGAGATGGGTGGCCCTTTTCTAACCTTTTCCCCTCTCATTTGCTTGGATTGTCATCTGCCTTGTAAGTTCCCTGAAGGAGGACCAGTGGCTTCTGGTGGCTTCACATGATGCTCAGCACAGCAGGGTTAGGGCTCGTCAGGGCATAGCTAGAGGCACAAGGAGCTGCAGACTGGACTCGAGTGAAGAATCTGGGTTCCCTCCCACCCCTGCACTGAATTGTGGTGGATTTCTGTGTATTATACATTCACCGATATAAATAAATGTGACCTTTTCCATTAATATTGAAGGGACATACTGCCCACATCTCTCTTTGTCCCTCCCAAATTGCTGATTTGCGTAAGAAGTTTGCAGATCAGCTTTTGGGACTCTCTAATGAACATAATCTTCGAGAAAAGTCACAGAGGTTTTATTTGGAGGCTAGAAGCCATGGCTTCGGTCCCAGCTGGGGAGCTAGTCCAGAAGTCAACAGATAAGAGGTCATGACTGAATTAATAAGTAAATACATGCTGGTTAGCAAGAAGTCAACTTCAGTAGAATGAGAAAATTCACTGGGCATGTAATTTACTAAGGTTATTCCCAAGTTTTTGAAAAAATAAGGAAATGTGGGATTTAATTGCTCATTTGCCCAGATGGTTTTATTTCTGGAATCCTTGTACTTGCACAAATTTTAATTTTTCAGATGAATAGGCTACATTACATCTTCCGCTTTGAGTATAATTTGGCAAGTGCCGTTTTAATCTTGGTTTCACAGAAACTGGGTTTCATTTACTGAGTCATGTTGCGGATATATTATTATTGTTTTTGTTATTTGCCTTTAAAAATAATAGGCAGGTTGCTTTCACTATTCCGGTGATTGTCTAAATCACTGAATTCTGGTACTTACCTAATTAACAATAAGCATTTTGAGACTTTTTATATACTGTGATGTTGGCTGCTGGTAATGAAATCCTAAGGATGACACATCAGATAAGTAGGTAAAGAGCTAAATAGACAGACTGCTTGACTTACAGGCAGACAAACTGGTAAGTAAGTAAATCAGTAGATCTCTATTGGGTATCTGGTCCTAAAAGGGAAGAGAAAAAGCAAGATAGCTGGGAGGGGGAAGGAGAGGGAGGAAGCGGGGGATTTTAGAAGAGAGGGGACATGGAAATGGATGAGGCTGTGATTTCTGATAGCAGCAGACAGAGGGCTGCTGCTGCAGGACCTCATGGGTCAAACCAGACGGCGGTTTCATGGACTTCCATGGCATAACCCAGAGCAGAAAGGGGCTAGATCCAATCCAAGGCAGATGGTGTTGTAAGGAAGGAAGGTAAGAGCTCTTCCTAATAGAACAAAGTGACCTTTAAAGCTACACCTGGGTGTTTTCTTTCAAATCCGGAGTGCGGTTCTTGGGATAATTACCCGGGATCCTTCTTCTGCTCTGAGAGGCCTCATTAGGAATTAGTCACAGGGCTGTGGGTAATGGATTGTGACCGAGTCTCCTCTGATCTGATTAGCAGCCAAGCATGAGCTGCTGACAGAAATCCATGTTACTACCTTCATGTCACTCTGGCTCCGAGGCCGGCTCAATAAAAGAGCAGCATCTTCGTGACAAGGAGAATTTCTATTTCTGAACTTGCTTGTTGCAGCCCAGTCCTGAGAGTCATGTTTTCAAAGACCTGCCCTTTAGGAGATGTGGTGGCTGGACCCAAAGCCAAGCCAGGCTTGCAAGCAGGGTTCAGAAAGGTCAGCCAGCCTGGAGATGTAGGGGTGGACCTGGAAGTGCAAGGTTCAACGCCTGTGGTTACATGGACAAAGCAGCATCACTAATTCATAAACCAGCATCCTTGTGGGCCCAGCATGCATGTACACCTCTATCAGACCTCTGCATTATGGTCTATATACATGTCTATTTGTCACAGAGCTCAGGTTTCCCATCTTCCTAGCACTGCCTGGAGGCAGCTCCCCTGCCTTGTGCATGGGGCGGGCTGTGCAGTGATGCATCCTGCTGTGGGCCAGGGTCTCAGTGGTGACTGCACACGCTGACACCTCCATATCCTCCTATCCCTGACACCAGCACAAAGTTGTCCCTTCATCTGTATCCCCCTTGGCTGGGGCTGCCTGGGCAGGGAGTAAATCAGAGCCTGGGGAGGGGGGGATGCTAAAAACTCTACAGCAGCCTGTGGGAAACAGGGATTTCTGGTTCCTGGCAAACACTCCTGGGCTGAAATTAGAAAATATGAGTGAAAAAACAAAACAAAACAAAACAAAAAAACAACCCACAACCTTCTGAAAAGTTCCGGGGAATTAAAATTCCAGAGACGCATCCTCTTGGGCAGTCTGACCATTTACATCTATATTGCAACATGGCACTATTTCAATAAGGTAACGTCCTTCTGTGCTATTCTAAACATCGCAACATTAATCAAGAAATGTTGCGTATCGGTAGTTTGTTACATCAAGTATGGTAATAGAATATTAAAATTCACATCACAATTAATATTAAAGTCTTCACCAAGATGGGCAGAGCAGTAATGACAACACAAAACATTTCAGCTTTTCAGCGAAACAAAATGAGGAAGTATGAAAAATACATTTAGACCTTTCCCTGTCAAAAGTGCTTTAGAAGTCAACATGTTCTCACAGAATGCTTCAATGAAACTGCATTTTCAACAGAGAACTCTTCTATGGAAAATGTTTTAAATAGCTCTAATTTAGAGCTGGGGAAATTTACCACTTTTAATGCAGGAAGCCTTTTATATACAGTCCAAAGCCAAACATCTCTCTCTAATAGTTTTTCTAGTTGAGTTAAGGACATGTACCCTTGTTAGATATTCTGCTTGCAGGTTGCTAAGCCAAACCTGGCACTTCTTTTTTTAAAGAGGACCTTTACACTTCAGAGTGGCCGAATTCTCCCTTCGATCAGTAAGTTACCTTCAAAAGTAAGATATTCTCCCTAACACTGGTCACCAGCACACGTCTTTCTCGTGTACTGTCAGCTCTGGAGGCTACTGTGGAGGAAGGAGCCAATTCCTTTTGCACCCTGGCTGGGATTGTGGTGTTCACCCCATGATTTTGAACCACTGTCACAGACTTTAAGGCCATGTCACCTCCCTGCTTGGCTGCTGGGATGAGGTCTGTCCGTAGACAATGTTGAAGGATTAAATAGGAACTTCTTTTTATGTTTGTAATAGTGAAAGAAAATTCTTAGAGAATGAAACAGCTCCACGGGGTGTTTTATTAGGGCAGCAAGGCTTCCTGGCTAGCATGGCTGGCTACAAGCTGCTCTGCAGGCTGTGATAGTCCTTTGGACAGCAGCTTTCCTGCTTCACAGGTGGCAACAGAAGCACCCAGAACTGTGGTTTCCAACAGTACAGCCTTCTTACTACTTCATGTTTCTAAAGCTTATGTTAAAAATGACTGTACCTGACACACAGGTACTTTGCTGACAGCTGAAATCAACTCAATGTCAGCAATATTTCTGTGCATGGTGCAGAATGACATGAAAATGATCGAGGAGAGTACAAGGACTGGGTGAGATGCTACTGTCCCAGTACTTGTAAAGTATCTTGCTAGGATTTGGTCGCAAGGGTGCTCAATACAAAAACATTGATATAAGTCTGCCTGTGTCTGGAGATGGTGATAGATGTGTGGGTATTTATGTATGTGTCAATGTACAAATGTGAAAATGCACGGCTGTATTTCAGTAACCTAACACTGATTTCTTCTGCAAGGAAAATTTTGGCTGGAGGATCTCTGAATAACGTGCAATACCTACAGCACATTTTCAGATTTAAAATTAGGGTTCTCTGTTGGGTGTAGGCACATGCATATTTTGACGAGTAGCTGGATTTGCATGTCACTTGTGTTCCTGGTCTCAGCACATATTTGAATATGTGCTGCTTGTTAAATGCTAAAATTAACTGCACAGATTTCAGTAGAACTGCTTACCTGATTAAAGTTAAGTATTTATATAAGTGTTGTTGAATTGGTACTAAGTGTACAGGGGGTCTGATTGTCTCTTAAATGAAGGGTCATTTATGCTGTCATGTGAACGTGAAATTATTTCTTATTACAGAAGGTTATCTTGGAAAAGTATTTTAGAAACCATGAGTTTCATGGACAAAAACAAAAACACAAAACAAGCATCCAATTGAGACACTCCGCAGTGTACAATAGGACCATGTTTTGTTTTGGAGATTACAGGGTATTCATATTTCTGCATGTGCTGGAGCACACAGCATGCACCCTTTCCAATGGAAGTGCTTTTCCTGTGTCTTTAGTTGCTTTTTTACCCCTTTCCACTCAAATAAAATTAAACAAAATAAATCCAAAGCCAGTGCCATTTGTGGCTGGGACCAGGCAGCATGTAGGTGCTGTCATCCAAGTTAAAATTCAAAGAAGAAAACACGGTGAGCTGAAGAGCCTCTGGGCATTTGGGCTTCATATTCAAAGGCTGGGGCCAGGGCAGGTTGCTCCTCCATGAAGCAGAGAGCAGAAAGATTTATTCATGGGACTTGGACCATGAATAAACCGGGTCAGTGCACAGCAAGGAGGCCAGCCCCGTCTTCAGTGATTGTGTTGAGCTCAGGGAGTACCGCAGCCTTCAGGCACCCCAGGCTCTGTCTGTAGGTGTCGGTTCCCCATCAGCTCGGCACTTTCTTCACATCCTCCAGGCCTGGGCCCTGAAGGTAGGCCTATCCTCAATGTCTTTTTCTTTGAAAAGAAACCACATCCATCTGTGCTTTTAGCTTCAGATAAAGCCCTAGAAAACTCTGAGTTTCACTCCGTCCTGAAGGCAAGAGACAGAAAGAAGAAAGGTATGGTACTTACAGAGAAACATCTCAGGAAAGGCCAAAGGGACCTCAGAATGCTGCTGTTGCCCTGTTCCTTCTCAGACTAGTTCTGCCATATATGCAGGGATGCCCAGCCCTCCCTTTCCCACAACAGCACCACAGAAATCAGGAACTACACAGCCTCAGTGCCTCCAGCCATCAGGCCTGAAAATCCCTCCTTGTGCAAGTGTCCCAAGTGCCTTCTCCAGCTGAACCCTGCACTCATCCTGCTTGGTGGCAGACACTGCTCTGTTCTTGGCTGCAAATTAGGTCAGAGAAGGGGGCTGCTCGCTGCCACCGGGCACGGTGCTCCCGGAGCAGGAGGGGAGAGGAGAGGGAAGCCCCTGAGCCTTCACCACCCTCTGATCCCCTCAGGCCTGGCCTTCCGGAGGGACCTCATCAAGGCCAAGGTTTTTCTCCGAAATAAAAAGCGAAGGGGAAGCGGGGTCCCCTGGGGCACTGCTCTTGCCTGAGGTGAACGTGCCCCACCAGGGAAATGGGCCTGAACTCCTGAAAGGCACCACGGCACCTCCTGCCCTTTCTGCATGCTCTCGTCCTCTGAATTATTGTCTTATTTTCATTCCACTCCAATGAGCTGTCAGCAACGGATCCTGTAATTCAGTGCCGCAGAAACACAAACAGATGGGTAATTGACCCGCGCGCCTTCATTGCACTGGAGTTCAGCGCTGCTGTTCAAGCCATAAACTCCTCTCTCTGCCTCTCCAAAATCCCCGGGCCGTTTACGAGGGAGGTGAACGGGCCAGGCTTGCTGCGGCGGGTTGGCTCGTCGTGGTCGTTGTCTCTGCCTTGTGCACTGCAGACGCTGACCGAGGCTGACAAGCGGAGCGTCCCCGCTGCAAGGAAACAGCTGCACGTCCCCAAGGGCCCACGGCTGTCTGTAGGGGGGCCGGAGACGGAGGCTGGAGGAGGAGAGGATGGGAAAACATGTACATTATGCACAGGGCAAACAGGGAAACGGTTATGTCCTCGGGTACCTGAGCAGGCATCCACCTACACTTGTGCCTGCACAGATGGATGGATACACAAACACTCGCTATGGAGAAAGAGACCTGGGGATTGATCTCTCAGCTAATGTAAACCTTCAGAGCACCACTGAAATCGTTGGCACTAAATCCATTTGCACTTTTATAGGATTTGGCAAGTAGCCCTCCTAGTAGGGAGTGAGCTGGAAAGACTCAGGTACCCAGCTCCTGTATTTATGCTGTGGGAGCTGAGCACTTAACTCTGCAAGGGTCTTTTAGAAATCCCTCCCCATATTATTCTCCTTTCTTCTGTATTCCATTCTTTTCTTTTTCAGTGCATAGTTTTCTTGTTTCTGTGCTACCAAACCTATTTAGTCTCTCCTAAAACAGCTCAGAACAGTGTACTGTGCATCATTTCTGAGCTAACACTTGGTTGTATGAAAAAAACCAACACCTGGCAGTAAGGGAGGCTTTGCACTCAGATGCTTTGTACTGTACCGGGATCCAGGACTGGGAAGAAGGGGTAAAACTGGGTATCTGATCCCAGCTAATCACTGCTTGCACCTGAGGCATATATTTTCTACACTATTTTCCTTACCCGTGACAGCTCTGAGAGAAGTCTCCCAACAGCTTTTAATTCCTTAGCATCACTTTCCTAAGCTGTTAATGAAACAGGTTCTGAACAGAAGAACGGATACCTGAAATGACCTCTTTACTTTTTCTTTCTACATCCCTGCCTCTCGCTTCTCTGCCAGGTCTCCAGATCATCTTCCCCCAGTACCTACAGGAGAAGTTTGTCCAGTCTGCCTTGAGTTACATCATGTGCAATGGCGAGGGGGAGTACATCTGCCGGAACAGCCAGTGCGGCTGCCAGTGTGCGGAGGAATTCCCGCAGTGCAACTGCCCCATCACCGACATCCAGATCATGGAGTACACACTAGCGAACATGGCCAAGTCCTGGACAGAAGCCTATAAAGATCTGGAGAATTCAGGTAACCAAGCTAAACTCACTCTCCAATTGATTTCTTTCAAACACAACTTGTCGGTCTATACCAGTTGAGAATCCTTTCCTTCCCTAGTATAATGTTACAGTTTGGATAAAAAATGGATGATGTTAAGCCCAAAAGTATGATCTTGATCTTGAGGGGTTGTTATACACATACACGTACAGACAAAATCACACACATCATGCATATGCATAAGGGGATATTTTCCGTGGATTTTTTTTTTTTTTTTTGATTAAAAATCTGATTTTTCAGACCAAACCAGCTCAGAATCTCTCTTTAATAGTCCTACAGAGAAACTTCCACAATATGAATGATGCAGAAATTGCTTTTCAGATTTGCATGAATGATTTATTCTGCTTTGGTGAAAGGCAATTCACAGAGAGAGCACAGGCCAGATGACACCTCATCTGAGATAGCGAGAAGGGAAAATGACTTCTCTCTCCTACAGTGCCGATGGCCGTTGGTGTGAACATTTCTCTTCTTCCTCCGCTTTCTCCCAGTGTAACACTGGGGGTGTTAGTGGAGTTTGTTCTACTTTGATGCTGGTAACACTCATTGTAGGTGTGCTACTTTGACCACGCAGCAAACTCGGAAGGGTCTGAGACAAGAAAGCACCAGCATCAGTGCAGCCATATCATTTCCGTTATGGTAGTCAGTGGTCTGCCTACCCAGAAGACACAGTGACGCTGAGCAAAACTTGATCAGGAACTGATCCTCACACTGACGCTCACCTCTGGTGTTAGCCAGTTAATCCCCAACACCTATTCTTTAATGTTTATTGCCATAACTGTCCAGGTCTTCGTGTTAGGAAAGACGTCTGTGAGGAAGGGACCATCTCACTCCAAGGTACTGAGGAACGTTTCTTCAGAACTCTTCCCAGCAGCAATTTCTTTCCTCATGTTGAAGGTCACCTTAAGCTCTGTAGTTGGTAGAACTAAGGCGGCCTGTGCTATTTCCTCAGTGGGCTGCTGAGGGCTGCTCTGTATTTCAAGGTGTGGGCCCTGCTGGCATGTCTGCCATTGCACAGGCTCTCACATCCAACCCACACTGTTAGCCTGGTGCTTGGACGAGCACGGTCAGAGCAGCACCCCATGGTCCAAGCTCTTGATGAGAGCTGCAAGTCACAAACTGGGGGGAGTCACGGAGCTGGGGCAGTTCCAGCAGCAGCCCACTAGCTGAAGAAGTCAGTGGTTTTCTGAGGGGTTCTATAAATTTATGGGCAGGGTGGGAACACCAGGCCAAACCAGAAACTGAGCATCTGCTAGTGCAGTGCTGCACAAATCAGACTTACCGGCAGCGCCTGTCAGCATGGCTCTGCCACTGGTTACTTGTTGCTAGCTCTGGTGTGGGAATTTCACACAAGCTGCTCAAGAGCCACTTGTTGGCCACCACTCATCAAACCCCTTTACATTTCCAGGGGATGTAACCCAGACACTTCGAAGGTGAGAGCCCTATGGAGGGAGAAAAATTACAGTCCCACAGTGATTGTTTTATTGTTACACTGGGCACTTGTTGCACTTGATCTAAGCAAAGTCCACGGTAGATAATTATATTCAGTCCCCCTTGCCTTGAGATTTCAACAGGGGAGGGTGTTTCTCATTTGCTGTGTTGAAGTGACACATTGCAGTGCAGTTCTCTGCTGCGCTGTGGCCATATTCCACCCAGGGCTGGAGGCTTTTCAGAGCTAGATGGAGTGATTATCTTTATGTTTAAAGCTGCTGCATCTCATTCATCACTTTGTTGCACCATGTGCAAACTTATCCTTTGAGATGAAAGTTGCTATCACAAAAGACTGTAGTATTAGTGTTTTGCTTCTTTGTTTTAATAAAATTTCCCAATAACTGGAGGATTTTCTTCATAATGAACAAGAGAAGAAAAATCTCTAGTGACATCTGAAGGCTTTTCCAGTAAAGAGGGATGAAAGGCACATGAGTGCTCTGAAAGCAAATATCATTTGTGCAGGAAGTGGCTGATAGCCTAAAAGATCTATATTTTGTTTCTGATCTGTGTGGGGTTCCTACGTCAATTTGAAAAAATCTTGCAGGGACCAATAAAGGGTTGGTGTTATTTGGGATAGCATCTTCGAAGTCAAGGAGGCTGCAGTGAACTGATGCTGCTTTAAATCAGCTCTGGAGCTTCTCCCAGCCCTGTGCTTCATTGCTCATGTATAAATTGAGAACAATAACATCGTCTTTTTCTGTCTTGGCATTTTAGTATGGCTGGCCAAAAAAATCTACATGAAAACCATGACTCTGGATTTTTAAACAGCTTTTTGATTAAGAGTCATTTGTTTGGGGCTTTTTGTTGTTTGTTTGTATTTGCAGTACTATTTTTGTCTGATGAAAATGTCATTTTTTAACTGAAAAGCACTGAAAAAAAGCAAGTTTCATCTCCAAAACATGTTCTGCGGTGATGCCACCAGTCTTCTCCAGAGGCAGGAGCTCTGCCCCGCACCACCTGCGATGATGAGTCATTGCCCTGGGACTGCCTGGAGTGACTCAGCAAAAAGAAGGGCCATGGTGCATTCTGGGAGATGTAGTCCTAGCCATCGGCCACATTTTCTGTGCAGAGAAAATAAAATAACAACAAATGCAAACAGCCTTATTAGTTAATTGGAAATGCCATGGGTTAAGAATGAACTATTCCCAGAAAAGTACAAGGCTTAGCACAATGCGGTCTTGGTTAGGGCCTCCAGGGATAGTTATAATATAAATAAAATATGAAGAAATACTTTTTTGGAAAGTCTTTTCTTTCCTTTTTTTTTTTTCCCTTCCCTTTTTTAAAAACAACTCCATTCAGCTGTTATTTTGCCGGATTTCTTTGCTCATTTGTTTTTCCCCCAACGTTGCACTGCAGTATCAAAATGTGCACACTGCACTGAAATTTCTCCCTTACCCGTCTCTATGAAAAATGTAGCACATTCATCATCAGAGGGAAAAAAAAGCTTGGTCTTTTGCACAAACAGGCTTTTGAGGAAATTGATTTATAAGGGGCGGGAAGCAAATGCAAGGCTTTTACTGCTGAAAGGTACCAGGAGTAATCAGCATGGTCAACAGAAGCAATTATACATGATGATAGTTTCAGAGGACCACTGCACAGGAGAGAATCATTTTTGGGGAGGAGAAGGGCACTGAAAGCAGCATTACTGATAGAGTGAAAACCTGAGATGATTAAAAAAACATCTCCCAGTTATCTTTGGGGAAGAAAGGAGACAAGCAGATGTCCTGTGGATCTTGATAGTGCAATGATGATGATTATTTTTATTAGGTGCTCAGCTTCACTGTGTGATGAGTAAGATATGAACATCCATTTACCATCTATATAACGATCCTACCAACTAATGCATAGATATTCTTTGTTAAGCAGTTAAGTATGAACTGCAGATTGTTGAATAATAAGAAATCTGTTATGCAAATATATATAGTCATGAATTCAGGTATATGAGGTTTGTACGATAGGTTCTAAATTATCTGCTTTGATTTTCTCCAATAATTCTATGGAATATTTTTCCTTTTTAGAAGATGACTGCCTTTTCAAGCTTTCTTTTTTGCCTTTTTTATTTTTTCTCTTTTTCTTCTGAAAATGAGATGAAGGGAAAACAAATTTAAATGAGGAAAGAAAGAAAAATAGTATTTATAACTTGCAGGAAAAGAAGGCTGCATTTCTCTTTGAGTACATTGTGGGTCTGGGGGGGCTCTGGTCCAGCTTCCTTCTAGAAGCAGGATCATCACCAGCACCAGGTCAGGTCAGCTGTGGTTTTGTCTAGCAGTCTAAAATGATGGATTCTTCAACAACACTTGGGCAGCCTGTCCCAGTGCTGCATTACCTCCAAGTGAAGAAGTTTTCCAGCAAATAATCCGAACCTCTCAAGCTGCAGCCCGTGTCTATTACTCCTTGTTATATCATCTGTCTCTAATAAGAAGACTCTCTCTTTCATGTTTGTAAGTACCTTCTGAGCAGTTGTAGGCTGTAATTAGATTGCCCCTTGGCTTCTCCTTCACCAGATTAAACAAGTGCAGATCCCTCCACCTGACCTCAGGGGACTTGTTCCCCAGACCCCTGACCATCTCTGTAGCCCTCAGCTGTGCCCTTCCCAGTTTCTCAACAGGCCTCTTTAATTGGGTGTCCCTAAAGCTGGGCAGAGAAACGCAGGTGCAGCCTCAGTAGTGCCAAGACATAGGGAATATTAACACCCTTCGATCTGGAGTTAGCCCAGGATGCAGTTTTCTGTTTTGGCAGTGAGAACATAGCGTTGACCCACCTTCAGCATGGTGTCCCCCCATAACCCTGAGGCCCTTCAAGCTCCGCTGGCTGCTTCCAAGCTTGTGCTGATGTGTGGGATTGTTCTGCCCTGGTGCAGAGCTCTCTGGTTTTCTTTATTGCAGTTTATGAGGTTTGTGTTGGCCCACTCCTCGAGTTTCTCAAGGTCCCAGTGTGTCAAACACAGTTTTCTGGTATCGAAAATTGGGTTAGTTTCTATTGAGAAAGTTGGAACCATCTGTCTGTTCTACATGAGGATGTCCCAGCCTGGTAATCAGAGCCTAAGCAAACTATTCTTCTCAGTTAGAAAGAAAGGGATGGTCATAAACAGAAACAGCATCAGATTTTCTGTTCTGTGATGGGAAGAAAAAACCCAAACCCTACATAAAGGCTTTATTGTTATTATTTTCAAGCAAAATAAAATAGAAATAAAGTGATCACAAAATAACATTTAACAACATTTTTTGGATCCATTAGATTTTTTTCCCTTGGCTAAAATTGTCACATTTTTTTTCTGACTAGCCCCACAAACTATTTTATTTTGTTTTCTTTGTTACATAAAGCAACTCATTTAACTTCAAATGAAAAATCAGAAGGCTCTTTTTAAAAAATGACAAAGCGGGACATTTTCACACAATCCAAACCCTTCCTGTGGGGATTTTCTTAAGCTTTCTTCCCCTCTTTTTTATTAACGACACAGCCAAAGTGATTTGACTTCAACAACAAATGGCATTTTAGAAGCAGCTGAAAAACTATTTAAATGAGAACTCTTTAGCTGACAATGATTACAGCTCCCTGCTTTTTGTTTGTAACCCCTAGACTGTAATCCCATGCTCCAGGGAGCTTGCTCTCTTTTATTCTCCACCCTGTAGACATTAACTGTTTGGTTTCACCCTGATGCTCCCGGGGTTTCATCTCCCCGCAGTAACAGCCATGGAGGCAGTGGGTTTCCTGGGGCAGAACGACAGAGCAGGGAGCTGATGGACATCAGATTCCTCCTGCAGAGCACCTCAAACCTCACACCTCACCGCTGCTTCTCCATCCTGCTAATGCAAATCCTTGTAACTTCATCACGGTTCAGATCCCTCTGTAGTTCTCCACGTTCTCATGTCTTCCAGATGAGTTTAAATCCTTCATGAAAAGGCTACCTAGCAACCACTTCCTGACCATTGGGAGCATCCACCAGCACTGGGGGAACGACTGGGACCTGCAGAACCGCTACAAGCTGCTGCAGAGCTCCCTGGAAGCCCAGCGCCAAAAGATCCAGCGCACTGCCCGCAAACTCTTTGGCCTCAGTGTCCGGTGTCGGCACAACCCTAACCACCAGCTGCCTCGAGAAAGGTAACCCTCCTCCTTTGGGATGGGTGCGGTGTGGTGGGCTGAGCCTGGGCATGAACCTAAACCCTACAGCTGAAGGGATTTGATATAGGGTGTGTTATAAGGTGTGCTATAAGGGATTTGATATAAGGTGGAGGGGTGGAAAATGCTAAACTCTGGGAATGGGTTGAAATTTCTGAAGGTGTAAGTAACCTTTATCACATCCCTAAGCATATCCACATCCCTTCTGTGTGGTCTTACCTACCCAGTTGACAGGCACACACTTGTTCTGTAGCGTTCAGCTAGAATATGATTATACAAGTCTATAATTCTATGATAAAATGACATCAAACGGCCAACTAGATCCTTTTTAAAAGGCCAAGCTCCTTTTTAGGCATCACATACCACAGACAAATTTTAAGCCTTGATTTGTTGTTTAAGTGGACATATGGAGCACAAGATGCTTCAGATCATTTTCGGGTTGTGCTCCTTAGTGAATATAACTGGAGTGAAGGAGAAACCTTAGTTTCACTTGGAACAAATCACACAGCTTCTACAAAATGCAGGGTGAACCTGCAAACCTGCATTGACCAGAAGCCTAGCAATGTTATTGCACATGGAGGGAACAGATTTTCCATTACAGCTACAGCAGCTATTGATATCCAATAGTCACCTCCTGCTGGCTCCTCTCAGCCCTGCACTAGGGCTGAGTTTATATTTGCTTCTGAACATTTTTCCAGACCTGCATCTGCGGATTTTAATAAACATTGCTTGCTGTTTTTTTTTTTCTTTTCTTTTTTTTTCTACATTTTCTGGATTGAGGTAACACTTAAAATCTTGGGGAAAAAAAAAAAAAGGAGTTCAAGTGCCTTTTCTTCCACACTTCTCTGGAAAAGGTCATGCCAGCTTAGTATTTGAGAAGAAATCTTTTTTAGCTCCTTTATTACATAAATGTTCGCTCTTAAGAGAAAATTAGCTGATTGTTGTGTCCTATTATCATCCTGCCCACTGGCTGCTAAGCATGCTGAGTCTTCATTTCACCACTGTGCAGCTCAGGAAACTCTTCCAAAGCTTAAGGTCTCTCTAATTACCAAGAATTCTCATGTCTCTGGACAAAGACTCAATCGTGTTACTAGGGATGAGGAGAAATATCTATTAAGTTTAAGAGATTATGAAAAAAAGTCTTTGGAGAACTTCCTAAAATTGTCCCATTCCTGCCAATTGTCGAACTTTCTTCAAACAAGCACACGGGTGGAGGAGTCACAAGCACAACCAGGCATTATTGTGAGCTGTGCCACAACAGCAGCAACGTGAAGCAGCAGCAAGCAGAGATCCAGTGAAGCATTCGGATAAACGTGTCTTTAGCATTTCTTCTCTATTTTAAAAAGTCAGCCAGGCAGAAAGGGAGCCTCCAACTAATACTATAAAATCTGGAGAAAGGAGGACAAAATGGATGATGGCAGCTGGGTTTTTAACTGACTGATGTGCTTGATTTGTTTAAGTCAATACCACCAGGCATAGTATAATTTCTTTTCTTATTTGTCATTCTGCATTTGTAGCTAGTCAGAGGAGGGGCTCAGCAGACAGATAGGTAGTGGAAGAGGTATGCATTTCATCCTTCTTTTCACTGGGCTTGGAAATACTCTAATTTTCTAATTGTTACCGTACAGAACGACAGACACTTATCAAGCATGCCAGTGGCTTTGAAAGGATGGAAAGCTTCTATTAAGAGCAAGCCTCTCTCTCTAATACACATAATAGTAAGCCTATATTATATATTCAAAAGCACCGTAAAAAAAAAGAAATAGGGCTGCTGTTGATTGCCCTCAGGGAAAGGAAGAGGTGGTGTTTCCAAAAGAAAGAGAGAGTAGGGATTTTTTGCAATTAGGATGATTTTCCATGACCTTTTGTAACAGCTAAAAAGGAAATACAAATATATATATGTATTTACTCTGCACCGCTTTTGCTTAAAAGCACCTCTTTGCAGCCAAGTTTGTTGGTTTAAAAAAGAAACCACTCCTCAGTTGTTAAAGCTTCAGCGCTGAATGAGCACCTATAGTTGTATTTTGAAATTTGGGATATAAAATATAAATAACACCCAAAGGAGGGGGACTGATACATGTTCTGGGCTCCAGCCATATTGTCATTAGTTAACAATACATCTCCCAGCTGCTGAGAATGAAAATAGCAATGTTTACTTCACTGCTCCACACAGAAAGCCCAAAAGTATCTCCACAGGAGCTAGTGCTGGCTGGAAAAGGAAAGGTGAGTTTGCAAAGGAAAACCTATTAAATTCCTACCTTTGTTCTTTCAATTAAAAAAGAAAAAGGGGGAAAAAAAAGGTGTTTTTTTGTTGTTTTTTTTTTTTTAGTTGGTTGGTTGATTTGGTTGGTTTGCTTTTCTAATCAGCTCAGACCTCTCTACAGCAAAGCTGCATCTTTCTCTAAAGGGACACCCATCAACCTCTTTCCCTCCTCAGACCTGATTAATCCTGAAGAATGACAAGTCAGAAAGAAATAAAAATATTCATCACCTTCTGTATAACCTGACCTCCACTTCTGATCAGAAAGCCCCAAACTAGCCTGCAAATACTTTTTTTTTTTTGGGTCACAGGAGATAGGTCTTAAATGGTGAAACATCTCTGCAGGATTACCTGGCTCCCAGTTCCCAGCATTGAGTGACTCCAGTGAGCAACAGCAGGAAACCATTGCAATGTAACACTCACTCACAGCTCTGCCTGGATGTCATTTTATTTCATTCTAGTTTGGAATATCAGATATTAAAGTTGAATGTGAAATTGCTTACCAGTGACCTCTGAAGACACAGTTTTCCTTTTTTAATTGCACATGCTCTATTACTTTATACTTTGAACTAGCAGAGGAAGCAAACATTAAGCAAAATATCTCTTGCAATGGTGTTAAGGAGGAGAAAGAGAAACTAATGACTCCTTAATGAAAGAGAGAATAATAAAAATAAAGATCAATGGCTATTCTGCTACTGGTATTCAGCTTTTAAACAGGGGCTCTTTTCAGCGTCCCTCTGCCCTGACTTCTCTTGGTTATATTCACATGAGCCTGAGCCACCAAGGGCATGTGTTTTAAGAAGTTTCCTCCTGTCAGCCAAAGGGCTGTGACTGGTCCTGTGTATATTCTTATCCTGTCCCAGTTGCAAGATAAAACGGAGTAATTTTTACCGCTTTTCCTCTCAGTCTATCACACTTCCCTTTGTCATGTTTGTAGCCAATGCCCAGGTCTGCCCTGGATTCTGCATTTTCATTTAATTACATCCTTTATTGCTGCCATCAGCAGATGGTGGGTAGTTCTTTTTTTCATTTTTGTCCTACTTGTGTCTTTGCTGAATGCTAAGACATGCACACACACAAAACACTTCCTTCTCCAGATCTCCTTCCATCCTTCCTCCAGTAAGTTGATCTAAGGAACAGAAAAAATGACTGGTTTCAATTGCCAGATATATGCTGAGAATCCTTTCTTGTTTTGCTCTACCAGCAGTTAATATAAGACAAGGATTCTTTCCTTTCCTGAGACAGAACACACCAGCTGAACTAGGATGTGGTCATCTTACTCCAATTTTTATAGTGTCCCATGCTGTACAGCCTGGCAGTCCTTGTCCCATGTCCCATGAACTCAATGGCATTATCAAGATATAAAACCTGTGTCAGAAAGCTTCAAACCAGCACTGTTGAAAGATGTTGGGAATCCTGAGCATGAGCAGCAGTATAAGGAAATCAGGAGAGTTGCATTCACTTGCACAGAGCTGAAATTGTGATGTGTTCAGTTGTTGTCACCAAGCCCAACCATGGCAAGAGCAGCAGGCAGGCACCTTGTGCTTCCCTTGAGCAGTTCCCACAACCACAGCAAGCCCAGGCAGCCAGCGTGCATACACTGGGGACCTGCTTTGGTTTTAGTTCATCCTCCACTTGCGCATCATCCCTCAGTTTCGCGCTTATATTAGTGGTTAGAAGCAAAGAGCGAAGCATTCACATGCACAGGGGAACCAAGGTGGGGTCACAGGAGAGAACTCAGGGAGAACAAAGCCTGGGATCTGCACACCTTGCTAAATTCAAGAACATTTGGCTGGGTTTCTAAACAAGAGCTGATAGGCTTCAGATAGGATAAAATAATACATATATACATATATATATATTGCAGAAAAAGTGACGAAAAATTCACCTATGAGCAGAAAGCAAACTCAGTCCCCAGGAAATAGTCTTGAGAGTGCTCGTTGCTGTCAGCAGCACATTTTGCAGTCACTCTGTGCTGTCCCCTGCCCCTCCCTCCAAAGCAGAGCTGTCCTAAAAACCATCTGTCCCCTGCCCATTGCTGGGGACCAGGCGGGGCTGTCACCACCTCCCACTACAGCAGACACTTGTGGAGGTCGCTGCCTTGCTTGCAAGCCCCCTGCCTGCCTTTTCTTTTCCACTGCGGGCAGAGCTCCTGCTAGTTGTGAATATAGGATAGCGACCCTGGCAGCCCTGTACTGCAGGAGAAACATGAAAATTGCCCCTTCCCATACGCAAGGCTTCAGTGTTTTTGTGATAAATTCACTTCTTTTTTTTTTCCTCTCTATGCTTTTCCCAGTTTTCTGCTTTTTTTTTTTCTTCATTTTTTGCCATTTCTCTGTCTTTCCCTTATTGCTATTGTTCCAGTTTTCACCTTTTTTCATCCCTAAGCCTCCTGCCTACTGCATTTTTCACTCATTTTTCCTTTTACCTGCACATTTTTCCCCCTTTCTTCCCCTACCCTTTTTGCTTCTGCTCCTTGATTATTTTTTTCCTTCCAGTGCTTTCCTCTGTTTTATACTTTCATCCCTCCACTCCCTCCCTCCCCCTAATCATCTTGCTGTTCGTTGCTGCTGTATCATTTAATGCCTTCTTTGATACAGCCTACAGCTTAATGATTATTCGGAGGTCAGGCGATGCAGGTGCCATGAATTTCACTAATCCAGCTCTGAGAGCCTCTGTCCATAATCACTCCTCCCGTTCTACAGGGACTGAATCCTAATTTGTCATTAGCCAGTCCTCTCACTGCAGCGCTACCAAGAACTTTTTGCCCAGAGGAGACAATGAAGTATTCATTAGCTGGGGGGGAGGCAGAGGGGAGGGAGCGGGCGGCTGAACGAGGGGTTCTGCTGGAGGCTGCGGAGAAAGGAGTCGCTGTGCTGAGATCCCCCGGGGAGGGGGGAAGAGGGGGCAGCAAGGCAACCTTGCAAGGCGGTTGTACGAAAAGAGAGCGTGGGTTATGGTGTCGTTCCTTCGGCGCCGTTCCAGGGCCACGGGACGTAGAGGTGAGGGTGCTGGTAGAGCAATTATGGGAGTGGTGGGGCCTGGGAATGAGCAAGTGTGGCTGCTTGTTAAGGGGAGAGGCTGTAAGAGGAGGTTAATTAGCAGCAGGTTTTTTAAAGGAGAAGCTGTTTGAGCAGCTTTGTCACTGTGCATCCTGACTTCCATGCTCTTTGCTGATGTTTTCGCACTCTGCACCATGAGCAGAGGTTGCCTTATCCCATTACAGTCTGTTTTGGGAAGTGGGGGGTAATTATCTGGGGTATGGAGAGGGGTTGTTGCCTACCACCAGCCTAGGAGTTATGCTGACCTGCAATACCTGAACACACCTCAGCCTCTGACACAGCTTGATCAGCTCCCCTCCCATGGCTGAATTTTCTCACCACCATGCTGATGAGAGCCTCGTCAGGAGGCTGAGCCAGTCTCAGCTCTTAGAGCAACGTCGAGAGAAAGAAATGATCAGTCCTAACTTATGGCTGTTTCTTAGAGGGCTTCTCTTCTCCATGGAAGGAGTAAGCGGCAGATATAAGACTGAGCCTGGGATGACTCCCAAATGCCACAGCAGGGCTTCAGGGTTCTGGGAGCTCCAACTCAGATATATCCCTAAAGGCGCTGTGGACTTAGAAAGATGCCAACCCCGTAGGCTCTGTGAGGCTCTACGGTGCTAATCCTTTCTTCTTCCCACCTGCAGGACAATACAGGAATGGCTTACCCGGGTCCAGTCCCTGCTGTACTGCAATGAGAATGGGTTCTGGGGGACCTTTTTGGAAAGCCAACGGAGCTGCGTTTGCCACGGTGGTACCAGCCTGTGCCAGCGCCCCATCCCCTGCATCATTGGGGGCAACAACAGCTGTGCCATGTGCAGCCTTGCCAACATCTCTCTGTGTGGCTCATGCAACAAGGGCTATAAGCTTTACCGGGGTCGCTGCGAGCCTCAGAACGTAGACTCGGAGCGGAGCGAGCAGTTCATCAGCTTTGAGACGGACTTGGACTTCCAGGACCTGGAGCTGAAGTACCTGCTACAGAAAATGGACTCTCGCCTGTACGTGCACACCACCTTCATCAGCAACGAGATCCGCCTGGACACCTTCTTTGACCCCAGGTGGCGCAAGCGCATGTCCCTCACCTTGAAGAGCAACAAGAACCGGATGGACTTCATCCATATGGTGATTGGGATCTCCATGCGAATCTGCCAGATGCGCAACAGCAGCCTGGACCCTATGTTCTTTGTCTACGTCAACCCGTTCAGCGGGAGTCACTCCGAGGGCTGGAACATGCCCTTTGGGGAGTACGGCTACCCACGCTGGGAGAAAATCCGCCTCCAAAACAGCCAGTGCTACAACTGGACCCTGCTACTGGGCAACCGGTGGAAAACCTTTTTCGAGACCGTCCACATCTACCTACGCAGCCGGACTCGGCTGCCCTCCCTGCTGCGTAACGAGACTGGCCAAGGGCCCGTGGACCTTTCCGACCCCACCAAGCGCCAGTTCTACATCAAGATCTCGGATGTGCAGGTGTACGGCTACAGCCTGCGCTTTAATGCCGACCTCCTGCGCAGTGCCGTGCAGCAGGTCAACCAGTCGTACACGCAAGGTGGGCAGTTCTACTCGTCCTCCTCCGTCATGCTCTTGCTGCTGGATATTCGGGACCGAATCAATAGACTGGCGCCTCCCGTGGCCCCAGGGAAGCCCCAGCTGGATCTGTTCTCTTGTATGCTCAAGCACCGCCTGAAGCTCACCAACAGCGAGATCATCCGCGTGAACCACGCTCTAGACCTGTACAACACCGAGATCCTCAAACAGTCGGACCAGATGACAGCCAAACTCTGCTAACCCGGACTTTTCAGTGGACATGTTGGTGACTGATCCTTTTGCTGTAAAAAAATAAAAGAGGAAAAAAAAAAGAGAAAAAAGTAAAAAAGGAAGAAAGAAAAAGGGGGGGAAAGTAAAGAAGGGGGAAGAACAAAATTTGTAAAATGTAATTAATATACAAAAGAGAAAAAAAAGAGGAAATTCTTCATTTGTTGAAAACTAAACCCGTTCTAGCAGCTGTATAAAACTGTCAGGCATGTTTGTTATTTCTATAATCCGTCATAAAAGGGTAACACCTTACTCTCTCTTGACCTTGGGGGTGTTGCTTGCTAGTCCTCAGAGGCAGTGGAGTAAATAAAGGGAGGAGCAGAGAGAGGGGCAAATTTCTGTAATGAACTGTAAAGATTTCTGCTATGCAGGTGCCACGACAAAGAGACAAAAAAAAATATCAAAGTAAACAAACAAAAAAGAGTTATATGTAAATGTAAAAGAACTGCCATTATTCCTAGTGGGAGTAAATGGTTAAAGATAAAAGATATTTCTTCTGTTGAGATTTATGCCAGCTTTATGTTGAGTTATTCACCCAGCCTGTGCTGAGCTTTGCTGGAGGACAGAAAGTGATGGCAGTCCTTTGAGAGTAAAACAAGTGCCTCATCGGTGAGAAGACACACGAGGTGGAGGGTGGATGCAGATCTGAGGTGTCTTCGCTTTGGCATTTCCACCTCAGAAGACTTTTCACCAGAGGTAGTGTCAGCTCTTGCCAAAGAGAGGAGCAGGGCAGGGCTCTGCAGTGCCTCTGGCTCCAGCCCATGCCTGGCACCAGGCTGCTGCTGCCTTCAGTCCAGCCTGTGCACAACCCCTGTAAACCTTCCTGAGTCATTCCTCTTCATGGTGTCTCTACAGAGTCCCTCAAACTGAGAAAGTTAAAATTATGTTCTGTTTCGGAAAATCTAGAGTTAAAGGCAAACCTGAGTTTGGCTTTTAACCCATGTCCTGGGATTTCTAATAACACTGACAAACCTTCATCACCACAAAAAACAAAGCACAATGTAAGAAAACACATTGCCAAGGAAACCTGGAGATGCTGAAGAGTACACCAGTTATTTTAGTTCTTTGGGGACAGAAAAATCCTTTTAATTCTCCTTTGTTTCTGTGGCTATGAAGAATATCCTTGTTTCAATACAGTTTATTTATCCACAAAAACAGGCAAACAAACAGAGAGTAGATGAGAAAATTTTATTTCAATATCTCGAGAACTCACAAAAAGAGGGTGGGACACAATAACCAAATCTATTCTGAATTTGCAAGGACAAAGCCAAATTAAAATGGGTTATCAAAAAAAAAAAAAAAAAAAGGAAAGAAATACCTAAAAGCTGGGTAAAATTTAACAGTGTCTGTGTGCGTGTGTTCGGATTTTATTTTTTGTTTAATGCAAAATGTAGTGTATGAATGTAAGATGAGCTGAGCTAGTGACTAAGCCCTATCACAGTGGGAGGAGAATAGTGGGGTGTTTCTCTTGATTTCACTGTTAGTTGAATTTTTTATTTTATTTTTTTTGTGAAAACTGCCAGTGAGAGACCAGAAGTTCTGCCCTTTAGAAGGGAGCAACAAGTCTCCTATCCTACCCACTTCTAGAGCTGGAGGAGTGTCCTGTGGAAAAGCAGGGCTGAGCAGGAGGAACAGTCTTGATCCAAAACCCAAGATTCAGATCTGGTTCAAGACTTAACATGTTGGTTCAAGCAAGTTCAAAATAGTCTTGTATGTGTTTTGACCTTCTTTGTAGATTCTTAGAATAACATCAGTTCTCCTGGAAAGAGCTTAACGCACTGTGGTGTTATTCATGTGACTCCAGGGACTTAGACAATTAAGTCTGGCTTCAGGTTTTGTTTAATTTGAGAGGTTTTGGTTGATGCAAATCAAAGCTGAGAATGAGTTAGATAGCTTGAGGAAAATAAACATTCACTGAACTCTCCTGCTGAACTAATAATTGAGAGCATAAGAGAAACTATCTGCCTAGTTAGTGAGAAAACAAAAAGGAGTCCTCGTCACAAAGCACACATCAGTCCTTGTCTGTCCCCCCAGAGGAGGGCACGTGCACAAGCCTGAAGAAGATCTGGGTAAATTAAACAAAGATGTTTCTAGGGACATTCATCCATTTCAGTTGGTAGTAACTTTGTGTTTTCCCTAACTTGCACTGAGATCTCTTTCTGTCTTTACTGGTCACTCCCTGCAAGAGGTTGCAAGGTTGCCTACTTAGTTTGTTCATTTTTTACTTTTTGTCATTGTTTGATTGGCTCTTTGTCTGCATAGTAGAGGTTCGTGCTTACAGACCCCACCATTCAAACAAGTTACTTTCTAGTTGTGACATTTCTGTGTCAGCTTTCCAATAAGAGAAAATTTACTGGCAATGGTATGCATGGAAGCTAGTTTTAAGCAAATAGTTGAGAGTATTCATGGGAAATGAATGTCAGATTTGTAATTATGAGTGAAAATAATGTTCCTGACAGTTTCATCCATCCAAGAATGGAATAGAAATATACTGTTTAATTTACATGTATGACCCAAAGAGCTGACACTGAAAAGAACTATAGTTATTGCTCTAAAAATACTGAATACTGCTTATGAACAACCTATAGCCTGAGATGCAGTCTGTATTCGATGATGGGATCTGTTCGTGGCTGGAAATAGTGAATGTGCTAACACAAAGTGAAATGAATTTGATAAATTACTTCCCTACAAGATAAGCATCCAACTCTAGTGAGTAGCAGCCAGAGAAGTTGCCATTAAATCTCAGATCTTGTGGGTAACTAACAACACATTAGCTAAATCTTGTCCTGTGTTTGGGACTAGCAGAGATCAAAACAATCACTCTCATGTATTTTTAATGATGCCTTGGGATGATCAGCCCCAAGCTATACTGGGCTTCAGCAAGGAGTGCAACACCAGGGAGTTTACACAAGACATCGGGAGCCAGCAGAACTTTAAACCACCACTGTCCAGTCCAGACCAAAGCAGTGGTAGAGAGCAGAGGGGTGAGAGATGCATTGTCCTGATGTCACGACATGCCACTAGGGTACGATGGCACATCACAACAGTGATGTGTTGCTTCCATGCAGCAAAGTTGTTGCAGTGTGGCTGAATGACATTTTGGGGATGGAATGAAGACAAAATGTCATGGATCAATTCTCTTGTCCTTCAGGGTAGAGCAAAGTGTAGCTATCTGGCAGTCCAGACAGCTTTTTGGGCTCAAAATTTATGTCAAAGAGAAAAAAAGGAAAAATAAAACCAAACAACCCAATCAACTGTGTCTTGGACCGCACTACACTCTGCTTCTGAGGCTGGAAAAGAGATGTCAGGGTCCAGACACAGAGTGAGAAAATCACTTTGCGAGAAAATTACACAGTGAGAAAATTTTCGTGCCCTACCTTTCAAACGTGAAATGTTCACAATACCACCAACAGGGCACCCAGTCTCTGCTCAGTCCCATAAGCACTTCTCCTGGTTTCTTACCAGTGACAGCCAGGTCCAGAACGAGGTCACACGGGTTTGTTTTATGTTATTTGTTCTGTTGGAGGTAGAAGAAGACCTCAAATATTTTTGGCTGTGATAAGGCAAAGTAGCTCACGTCTCACCCTAGAGAGACCACCAAGTGCTGCAGCGGTGTTAATGGGTTTCTGAGGGAATTATGTCCAAGTCCTCCACTTGTCCAGAAAAAGGTTTTAGAAGACAATGCAAGAATGGAGGGTAATTAATAGGGGAGATTTAGCTGGAACCCAAAGAGCACTTTCACACATAAAACTAGAATCGCTAAGCTGTATGGTGGGTAGGTAGTGCTATGTAGTTCAGTGTTAAAAGGGATCTTCAGACTTTGAGGTGTGAGCAGCCATTGTCTGACTGTACGAGAATGAACCTCAGCTCCCTTCACCTGTGTGACAGGGAGCTGGGGAGCAATCTCTAAGAGCATCCAGCCCACCTAACACGGAGATGGTCCTACTGAGACGTGACAGATGCTCGCCCCTTGCTGCAGTTAAGTTAGGGAGACTCTATGAAAGCTGAAGCTTCTGAGTAAATCAGAGAAAGAAAGAAAAGCCAGATGTCAGGTGTCCCAACGGCTAAGCAAGGCAAAGACCAGCAGGTAGAGCAGACTCCCTGTTCCCTGCCTCCAAATGCAGAAGACTTCTGGGATCAGTTGCTTCAAGCCACATGAGAGAATGCACTAGGAGCTTGTTAAGAAATGCGCTTTTCTACACTTATTTAGAGCTACCAGCCGATGTGGCAGAAAGCAAAGGACGTCAGCAAGTCTTATTAATATGCTGATGCTCCGGCTTCACAAGTGTGCAGAATGCCCATTTGGATCAGGGCTAAGAGCACAGCGTGGCGTCGCCATGGAAACACGGGGAGGCCATTAATTAGCCATCACATGAAATGATCGGGAGGAATCTGGACCACGGCAGCCTTGCCCTCGGAGGAGGAGGCCAAGGGCGCAGCCCTGGTGACCTCGTGGCCTCCCCTCCGCAGCTTCAGCCACCGCCACGTCCCGGAGTGGCAACTTCGTGCGGGAGGTGGGTGGGCACAGACGAGTGAGGGGGCACAAGGTAGGGAAGTAAACAAAGGATGCTGTTCCCCCTCTGATTTTCCCCTTTGCACAAAGCCTGTTGTGTAAAAGACCATGAGATCTCCTGCTTTTGGGGCCAACGGGGCTCAGGCCTGTGACCTTGAAGAAGTCAAGACTGGCCACAAGGCCCTGGGGAGCTCAGTCAGTAGCGTTGGTGTCTGCCAGGGCGAGCTGTGCCTGTCAATGCCAGCATTCCCTGGTGCCATCCTGTTCCCCTGGGCCATCTCAGGCCATGCTAAGCCAGGATCTCCTTTCCCCAAAAGGAAGCATCAGCAAGTAAGGGAGGTTTATTGGCCACCTGCCCAGCTTCCCTCCCGAGCCAGCATCCACCTCCAGCCCAGGCTGCATGCGTATGTTCCTGTGACAGCTGTGATGGACTTCAGCTACCGTGCACAGGATGTTCTTTTTAGCCCCCTTGCTAAAACACCACTCGGGGACATTTGGCAGATGGCATCTCCTGCACCGGGGGTAACAGGATCCCCAGCCCGGCTGCTCAGCTCCCAGTGCTGGAGGAGAAGTGCTGAGTGGCAACCCAAACAGTGGGCTCCTGTCGCCGGCTAAAGTGCTTTCCTTGATGAGTCTACTCTGGTATGTGCTGAAAGGAAAAAACAAATGGCACAAGGATTAGGTGTTGCCGTTTCTTGTCTGAGAGCAGAGGCAGAGGACGGTGGAGACGGTGCTGTGTGTTATGGGAGACGCACAAGGGAGACAGATGAGGGCATAAGGAGGTTAGGAGGGAGACATTTCCAACTTCCTTCTAACCTGGAGAGTTTGCAATGGCACATGAGACCTGCTGGGCCCAGTCAGATTATGGTCCTTGTCCCAGATCCCTTTTCAATACCATATATGAATTAACAGCCCCTCACGTTTTCTCTGCAACTTCTCCAAGAAATCTTTCTTTCCATAGTCTAAGACTGCCTTATCTTAATGTCATCAGGATTATTATTCTTCTGTAAATTAAATAAATATGAAAAACAATGTGCACTATAAGCTTTCTAAAAAAAAAATCAAAACAAAAAATAATAATCAGCCCTTCCTCTTGAATTTTCAACCTGTGGCTTTTCCTGATGGAAGATGCTTGGTACAAGTCCATTGGTCAAGCAAAGATGACTTTCTTTTTCTGTAACAAGAAAGAAAAAAACTCAAGTGTAATCTGTGCTCCTTGGCTATGCAAAACAAACCTTCTCACGTGCAGGACTGCCAATATTAATCCAGACCACCAGAAAGAGGGGAGTGATGGTCTTCCCCAGTCTGCCCAGTCTGCAGCCTCTCATCCTTCTGTGGCTACACTAACAGCTGTAGCACCAGGCACTGCATGGAAGGGTCTCACAATACAGGTATCTTTCTAGCCTGGGCTGGATGAAGTTTAGCAGGACATCCAAGGTGGGATGTAGCTAGCTGAACATCCTAGTGGTGCCTAATGCCATTAAAGACATCTCCCAGGGGCTGGCAGGGATGGGGTGAGACCTGTAACAAAGCTGCCCTGCTGGCGCAGCAGCTGGAGTGCAGCTGGGATATAGGCTCAGGCACCTTGCACACCATGGGATGCCCTCTTTTAGCCAAATAAATCCTTCCCATGGTACCTGGGAAATGGCAATGGGAAAGCAGCTGGCCTCTTAGCTCTTCTTCAGCATTTTCAGACACTCACTTTAGTACTCAACAGCCTCCTCCTTACACCTCTTAATTGGTACAGCAGAAAGTGCCTGGGAATGTGCAACGTGACTGAGGCGGGCAGCAGAGTGCTGTCCTAGTGACACCACTGCAGCGGAGCCAAGACTCAAGTGCTGCTGCGCAGGAATGGCCCCAGCCACACCGTTTTGTGCCCTCATTATTCGTGTTTAGCTGCAGAGCCGTGCAATCTCTGGGTGGTTCCCGTTGGCCTCCAGTGCTTGCTTTTCTCCGCATGCAGACGGGAAGGAAATCTGACCTTGTGGAGAGACCTAGAAAAAACAGGCCATGGGTCCCTCCCCAGGAGAACTACGAAAGGTATTGCTGGAAAAAATAATCACTGCAGTAGAGCCTGCAGAGGAAAAAGATCTGGTTAGGTGACCCTGAAGAGATAGAGGTAGGCACAAAAGAAATTGGATTACTGACCTCACTGCTCAGGGAGGACTCCTTCTACTCCCCAAACCCATCCTGTCTCTCACCCTTCCCTCTTATCAGCTTTGGCTCAATAATGAACAAAAACAGTCCTATAGCTATTATATGTAACATACATCATGTAAGTACAGCTTAAAATAATACTTTAATGACATGAAAAAAAATAAAATTAATTGAACAAAGAAGCAAAATGAAATGGGGAAAATCACAAACACTTGTTCTGCCTATTAGGGATTTCTTTGCCAGTGATGCTTTGCTGTGAGATACGTTGGGCTTTAACGGCACAACAACATCCAGTTGACAATGGCCAACTGAGTTATTTTGACTGGGATTTTATAGGACGTCTAGAAACATAAGCAATCTAAATTCAAGATGTTCTGATTGAAACAGGTGGGGTAAGTGCTAGTTTTCAAGTATTTGAGCTACCCTGTTTTTTAATACCTCCATCTGTCATTCAGCTTGTCTAGAACATAGGTTTGCCTGAATAGGAAAACAGAGCTCATTCATGAGGATTTGGCAAAGTGCTCACAAATTTGCAACAGGGTGTGCCATGGAGAGCCGAAGGTCAAGAGTTCTCAAATATGCTGCTAGGAGAAGAGGAAAGAGCCCCTGGATTCTGGTGCTGCTCAATTCAAGGGAGGAAGACAGGAGACTTCTCTGATACCTTGAAGACAGAAACACAACATATGCATGTCATTTCTAGACACACATATATTTTTAGTTAGTTTTTAGTATATTATATATAAGCTATACGTTAATTTATCTATTAATCTGTATCTTGAGGTCTTGATTACAGTCCATGTCTGAGTGTGTTTGGTGCTGGGCATGCACACAGTTAGCACGAGACTGTCATTTATATAGAAATGAACAGTCCAGGGCTACCCTTTTTTTATAGGTGTGAAAGGGAAGCCCAAGACAGACAGAGACTTGCCTGCTATTGCAAAATCTGCACAGAACTGGGACCTGTGTCTGTCTGAAGCCTCAGCCATAAGCTTGACCACTGTATTAACAAGAGGAGAGACAACAGGGCAGGAACTGTTATTCCAGGTATGCGTTTATTTTCCCTGACAGTTCTGGTGTCTGAGTGTCCCACTCTCACATGCACTGCCAGTGACCTTGAGAAAGATGCACAGTGATGTGCTACCATGATGCAGATCTTGTTTCAGTCTTGTGACATCCCAAATGCTCAGGTCAAGCCTGAAAGAATTGCCTTTGCCTCAGTTTGGTGGAAAGAGAAGCCAATAACAGAAATATTCTAGAGGTGAAACAATCCATCTTTCAGCCTGTTTTCTGGGGCAGCTTCTCGACAGCATGCTGCATCTCTCTCTGAGTTGGGTTGTGGTGTAATTTAGGACTGAATCTTGTTCTACAACGTGATGACAGGATTATGTTATACAAATGTCATGCATCTAACTACTGAGATATGTTTTTCAAACTTCCCTAAGACATTTAAACTCAGGGTTCTGTGAAGATTCATTCCAGGATGAGAAAGCAAAAACTGGGTTGGAATTAGGCTGGTCTGGAATTAGCCACTAATACTGATGTTTCTGTTTTTATATGCTATCCAATGAAGGGATTTTACTCCTGACTTACTCCTGGATACTTGGGAGCTATCTCCATGCTTTCAGTCTCTCCTTATATAAAAATCTAATCATGTTCATTGCCCAAAATCAACTCTGATGAAGACTAATGCAAAAGGCTCAGCCTAAGCAAGCAGCTTGCTCAGAAAATGCAGATAAGAAACCCTCGTGGTTTGCTTTGAAAGTCAATAGACTTGGGTTTAGAAGGATTAGTGAGGGGCTCAGTCCTGCAAGGTGCTGAGCACTGTGGATTGCAATACTGCGTGCATGTGTGTTGGCAGATGCATGAAAGTCAAAGGGATTGTTCAAAACCATGTGGGTTAAGATCATGATCATATATTTTTCTGGCTCAAATTCAGAGCTCTCAATAACTGGTAGAATGTGCTGAGCTCTAGGGGAATCCCAGATCTCATGGATGTAAAGGCCCAGGAGCTATGAGATCAAAAAGCAAGCTGCTAGCCTGAATTACTTCTTTAATTTCAGTGCTTGGGTTGGGTTCAGTGAGCCTAGGCAGCAGTCATGGAGCATGCACAGTGCCTTTTAGACTGAGATGAACGCTTACATTGCACCCTGGAGCAGCCAGTGAAGTGCACAGCGTGTGTCCAAATGAACACAAATTGCATCACTTCTTAATTAGAATTAATATCTCTGATGTGGCACTGGGGGACCTCAGTCGTGCACCAAGACACCAGAGTGGCTGGCATTTTACTGAGACATAACAAAGAGGAGCCCTGGTTTTGACAAACTTCTTAGGAGGGCCACTAATTAAGAAGCAAACGCATGTGACACCATTTGAAGTTCCCAACCATCTTTCAAGGGTCAGTCCCATAAAGCTGGACCAGTCCGTCATCGGTTTTTAAGGGTACCTGTTTGCTGCCCTCTCTTCCCAGGAAGTGTCAAACAGAAGTGATTGCTTTTGCATTCTTCCCATTTGCCTTTTTTACTTCTCTGATACTCCTAATGGGGTGAGCAGTGTTTCTTTCAGGCCAGTATAACTTATGCATGTATTATAGGCTTCAGTTAATGAAAATCAAGACCAGAAAACTTAGAAAAAAAATCAATAAAAAAAACCCAACTGGATGACATGGGCATGAGAAACTCATGCTCCAAAAAGTGTTCATTTCAGACAAGAAGGAAGGCAGAAGCAGACGTTGAAAGAGTTGGCTGTGGTCACACAGTCAGTGGCAGAGCCAAAGAAGAAACGAATTGGTCTCCTGTGGCACTGCTTTGCTCATATCCACCGCCCCATGTCAGCCCTCTCCAAAGTCTGTACCTACAGAGGACTCAGCTGGGATGTTCAGGGTTTGTTGCCAGTGTGGAGGGAGCTAAGGAGCCAAAAACATGTGTCTACTGCATGGCTACTTCAGTCATCAGCTGTAAAATAGCTCAAATAGCTCTGAAATATCAGGTACTGGCCAGAGGCAAAGTATTTAATTCCAGGGTAGCCAGTTGTTCTGATGGACCTGACATATCCTACCTTTCTGCGCTCTCCTGTAAAACAGGAATGCCATTTCTCCCATCATTATGCATCACACATCAATCTGGCTGCTCATTAACAGCTTTGACCTGAATCTGTCACTTTACAACAAACTCCTGTAGGATTCCAGGTTTACTGCCATATAACTGCTTTATTATACATGGAAGGCTGCAATAAGCTGATTAAAAAACCTTTCTTTTTTTTTTTAAGACTTAATATGTTCTTTTCTGACATCAGATAAGTACAAAATAAACCTGAAACTTCACCCAAAATGCATATGCAAAGAAATCTGTCACTATAAAAATCACACGGGGCTCCCTGCGCCGGCTCCTCTCCTCATTGCCTTGGCTACATAAGAGGGAGTCCTGCTGTGGCAACTGTTAATTTTTTAAAAGCCTCAAGTCCAACCCTCCTTCCTATGATTCAGCTGGAACAAGGCACCTGTCCTCCCTAGTAATGCAGCTGTCTAGAGCAATGTTTTCATTTTCTGGGGGAAAGTTCGAAAGCTAAATGAAAAGCGTCGTTCTCAAAGTTTAGGGTGAAAGGCAACATCCCATCATATTTCAGCCCAGGAATCTCAGGACAGCCTTCTTGATGGGAAACTGTGGTAAATGATTGAAAGAGGCTATTCCAGAGAGGGCTTCTCTGCTGGATCTTGATTACTTCATGCCAGATGAGACAGAACTGGCCAAATGCTAGAATGGAAGTGAAGTGTTTCAATAATTTCCCATAAAAAAATGTCAACAAAAAAAATACATTTTGCTGAATTTGCATTTCTTTAAGTGAAAACTGTTCAGCTGGGGAAAAAAACTGGTCAGCTCTATCAGCAGAGCTGGCTGTGGGAAGCGAGGTTCATCACATCTGGGCTAATGGGGTGTGAAAAGCTGGCCTTGCTGAGCGCACGTAGGCCTCTTACTGCTCCTGAGAGGCCTGAGGAGCTGCCAGGAGGAAGCAGCGATCCCTGATTGCTCTGTCTCCTGTCTGCACAGCTATAATGTGCTGATCCAGAGAGGGCTGGGGGGTGTGAAGCTCGGGGGTTTGCTCCATGTGCTTGCAACCCACACCCTGGCCTTCAGCCCCCTCTGCAAACGCTGGTGTCCCTCACACCTCCCATGGCTGAGCCTGTGAGGCTTCACATGGCACCCAGCTTGGCTCTTGCCCTTGCGTGGCCTCCTACTACACCAGGAAATTCTTTTTTATGGATATGTTTTCAGCAAAAAGTGCCGGAGGTGGCAGGGAGCTGTGCCACAGCCCACAGGAGTGATGCTCTGCACAGGGGACGTGTAAGGGGGTGCGTGCTGGTGATGCGAGGAAGCAAAGCCTGGTCTGATGGTGGTAAAAAGCTGCCCTGGACAGAGAGAACCGAGGCTGATACACGTGTGGACGTCTAATACAGACCCATGAGCAGAATAGTCTGTAAGCCCCTCTGGTACTCAACTTGCAGGGAACAAGGTGATGGCTCCAAAAGGAGTCGGCTATCGCGTGGGATGGGATTGCCCTGGGTACAAGACCTCGGAGCAGAACCGTGGCACATACAGCCAAGGAGAACAGTGTTGTTGTGAAAAAGAAGGCAGATTTATGAAAATCATCTGCAATATTTTACAGCAGGACTTTGCAAGTTAGAGCCCAACTTTAAAGGGAGAGATGGTATTTTAAGTCTTACATCTAAGCCATTGATAGTGGCAGGGTTTTGCAGCGTGTGCTGTACAATCAGCGAACAAAAGCCCCAGATATTTCTATTAATCAAAGCCTGTCTTTTAAATCAGTTATTGGGTTTTTCCTCTTGTTGCAATCATGGACCAGCACAAGCTGAATTACAGTGTTCTTTATTAACTGGCACGGCTTGCTCCACCTTAATTAGTGCAGACCAGTGGAGTTAAGGTGAATGAGGTGAACATTAGATGCAATTTTATCGTTGATGTTGAAAAGGCAACCAGACCTCAACTTTTCTCTCTGTAAGTACATGCCTTCCTTTTGTGAGATGATCAATAGCACTTCCACTGGAGGAGGTGGGCAAAGCACCTTTCAGAACTGATAATTGTGCAGGATCCAAATCTTTTCTAATAAAATCTTTCAAAACCTTTACAAAGTTTCTACTGAAGCCCAGCTTTCCTAGGAGACCTATAATTATTGAGAGCAAAAGAGAAAAGAGATGAGAGTTATCAACCTGTTTCAGATAAATAGGACCAATTCAAACAAGGGATCTGAAAGTCAGGGGTATGGAGAATGAAACAAGCAAAAAATAATTGTAATAATAATAATAATAATAAAAGAACAAGGATCAATATCTCTAAAAAAAAACAACCAAACAAAAAAAACCTGAACATTTAATTTTATACAAACCATAAAGTGTACACACATTCTGTGATTTCCCAGAGGTCTTCTGGCTGATTCTATTTTCCTGTAAAACTTGCATCTTTACACACTGCGTCCACAATTCCTGTCTTAGCATGAAAAGTACATTCAGACCGCAGGACATCCCAAGCGATTTATTTCCTTGATGCTGCTCTTGCTCTTCTTTTTCATCGTCAAAAGTCATATATTTATCAATTGGCATCTTCTACGTTTTGCTGTGATCCTTGAAAGAAAAATCCCTTCTCATTGTCCTCACTTTGGAAAACCACAAAGGCAAAGGCAGCACCACCTTCAAGTGGAGTGGCTGGAGAAGATGCAGCAAAATGTTCAACTGAAGATTGCAGATAATGCAGGATAGGAAAATGGCTCTAAAACTGATCTTTTCCCCAAACTGGCAATATGTCAACATCCTGAATTGCTCAGAAGCCTGGCAACCTCAAATTCAGGTTGAAGGAGACATTCAGACGTCTTTCCTTACCTATGAAAGCATCTATGCCAAATTCCCAGCTTACCATTATGGCACAGCATGATTCAGGCTGAATCACCTTGAGGATTTGGCCCTTTCTAAGAAGACTAGAGATCAAAAACTGTTCTCTACACAGCAAGGTCAGTGCATCCCATGGTCTTGTCTGCTACATCAGTGGGGAATGGCTGCGGGAGGCAACTTCTAAGGTTAGATACATCTAAAGGCATTTGCCTTCGCCTAAATTTGACTATGAAAAATAAAGGTGATGGTCCTGTCTCCTTGCTGATGAAGTAGATAATTGGTGAAACAGTGTGGGATAGTATCCAAAAAGGCCAAAAGTGCAAATAAAAATCCATCACAAACACACACAATCCCCAGCCAGCGCTACCTGTGTCTGCTGCCTCCAGCACAGGGACCTGTAGGATAGGACTCTGATGGGGCAGTGCTGCTCTGGCAGCACCCTTGCCCCGTGCACAGCACCCTTCCCCACCGCTGGCTCAGCCGGAGGGCTGCTCCTCTGGCAGAAAAGCACGCGCCAGTCCCCAGGTCCCCCGGTCCCTTTGGAAGGCAACTTCTGGCTCCTTTTCCCACCTGCCTGCCTGTGGAGGCTTGGCTTTTCATCTCTTCCACTTAACACAGAGGTGAGAGGAGGGCAGTCTAAAGAAAAGGATGAAAAACAAACCAGAGAAGGGGAAAAATGCCCACTTAGCAGCAACTGAAATCCCCCTCGATGACCAGAGGCAGGCTCTGTGAGGTTCCCTCAGTGACAGCCGTAAGGACAGGAGGTAGGAGACAAGGGGACAGAAATCATTACGCTGAAAACTCACTTGAAATAAGCAGGGGAACACGGGTCTGCGCCAGGCTGCAGCTCCCATTACTGCTGCTGTGTTGAGTGGTGCTTATCATCCTGTGTAGTTCAGGGAGCTTTCAGGTGATTGCTCTAAAAATACCTTATCTGCAATGGTTAAAAATAATTTCCTTCTTTCTATTTATTGACCTCCTTCTTTACCTGTATGACCTCCCATTCCCAAACATCTCTCAAGGATTTAAAAATAACAATCAGTCTTTTCTTCCTTGCCAACCTAATTTGATTAGTTCATGCAGCTCTGTTTAATTGGGTGCAAGCAGAAAACGAGGACCTAACAGAGGAGCTTTTCATTCGCTATTTGCCATGACACTCAGACTGATTTCTCCTCACAGGAGCGAACCAAACTCCTCGCACGCTGTCCCCAGATACATTTTGGGTGGTGCAAACATTAACTGCAAGCTCTTCTGAGCTCCTGCTTTGTTGCCCTGGAGGTCCACAGTCCCAGGAAGAAGTACGGACAGGGCAAGAGAGGGGAAAATAGAGGCAGAGAGTAAACTGCAATGACTTGCACTGTGCATAGATTAACGGCTGCATCTTTTTCTAGTTGCAGCTTTTCCTTGCTGTGCCTTCTCTCGTACAGTTACAGGCAAGGACGAGCCAGTGCCTGGCCAGTGTGGCTGGGTCTGTGCTTCGAGGACGTTGTTTAATTGTTGCCTCTCGCAGACTCAAGTGGGAATGTATTTCTTCATTGCTGGTCTTCTGACAGCAACGGGAAGCAACCTTGAACCTCAGCAAGGAGAACTAACTCCATAACACTGCCACTTCATACTGAATTGTTTCTTTAAGCCAACAGATTTTTATTTCTTATTTTTTAAACATTAGCTTATGTAAGGGAGAAGGCTGTGTTTGTGGGAGCCCGCAGGGGTAGGCATGGAGAGATGGGCAGGATGCCTGTCCTCTTTTGATTTAGAGGGAAGATTTAGAATTATACCATTCAACCTTTGCTGGAGATAGGGTATTATTTAGCAAGCAATGGTATCAAATGCAGGGAAAAAAAAAGTCCAGCAGAACAGATACAGATGCACTTCATTTAATTTAGTACTTTCATGCTCCTCACTTCATGATTGGGGACGCAGAGAACAGCAGCCACTCTGTGCTGCAAGCACAGCTTTTTATAAGGACTTTGCAGTACCTTTAGCCCTATTAACACTTGCTGTATTCTACTCCCAGGCTTAATTATTCATCTTATACCCAAAAGTGCAGCTATGATTAAACTGAAGAGCAGTTAGGCATTTTCAAATGGAAGTGACGCTGCAGCAGTGGAGAGAGGCGTATTTCAAGGGTATGAGCTTGTCCCTCTCCCCCGCCCGGATCTGCTCTCCACCGAGCTTTGCATTGCCTCTGTGTTCTTCTGCTGCTCAATCTTTAAAGATGAGCCATGATGTTTCCCTCTCTCCCCCCTCATGATTACATCTTTTAGCTCTCTTGTGCCATTACCTTTCCCCTCCGTTGATTTGCCTCTGCAACAGAATTTCTGTATTGCTCTCTCCGCAGGCTTGGATGAAAGCCCATTGAAGACAACTGGAATTTTCTTACTGACTGCTGGAAGACATTATTGAAAGGAGGAAACATTAAGGATAACAAAACTTAACTGAAGCTTTCTGCCTGGGGTTTGGGGATGGGTTAAATGACTTCTCTTTGTGCTCCCAATAGGCTTTAGTTTCTCTGACTCTATGAAACTTAAGGAAACCATTTGAGCACCATTCTGAAGGACAAAGATCTGCAGATCCCAGGAGGAAGCACAAAATGGTCCTTTGAAGGGGTTTTCTACTGAGGAGTAAACTTTCTCACCTAGCTCTGAATTTTCAAAGTAACTTGAGACAAACGTAGGTAAGAGTGAAGTTGGCTAATTTCTGCCAAAAAGTCAGGCTTCTGGTTGGAAATAGTCATTTAAGCCATAGAAAGGGAGGCTGTTACCTTCGGAGGATGAGTCATCCCACCCACTTCAGACACCGCACATTAGAAGAGGTGACTCATGCTCTGGAAATGCCTCCCTTTCTCTTCGCAGCCTGTAGATGAAGCCTACATCACTGGCTTAGACATGTAAATTTTACTCGGCTAAAACTAGTTAAAAGTAATCTTTGCTTTGCTGAAGAAGACACAAATATTACTGTGCCTCACAGTACTGCAAAGTTTGATGATGGACATCAAGCCACTGCTGTACGATCCGGCAAGTGGAGCTGCATGATGGACCATTGGCCCTAAACAGGACTGAATTTAGTACTTGCTGCACATGGATCAGTTGTCCCAGCCTTAGACTGTAGTCTCATCTGAACTCTCTTGGGAGACAGCAGCAATTCTTTCCGTGCTTCCTGCTATTGGGTAGAGGGCGAGCACTCAGAGCCCAGGTTGTCTTCAAAACCCCCTTCCTCCTCCTCTGCCATGCCACTTGGCCATCACGATGCGTTCTTCCCACCGAGCTCCTCATCCTTAGTCCAATGTCTCTGGAAGGCTTGGCTCGGTGTCTCTGACACCACCAGGACATCCCGAGACCCTGTGGGCTGATGAGAGCTGAGCACAGGACCCCATTTCATTCCCCAACCACAGCCACAGCTCGGCTGGCTGGGGCTGCCCTCGCCTTGTCGGGCTGGACGTACCCAGCCCAGCACTCCACAGCATTTCTGGAGCACGGCCAATTCTCTGGTGAGAGAGCCTGAGAGCAGTGTTCACATTTTTCATTTCCAGAAAGCCACATGACAGAAAAGAAGTTAGGACTTGTTCTCGCTCTCTCTTGCTCATAGTTTCTCCCTCGCATTTTGTTGAGGGCTGCGTCAGTACATTCATTTATAAAACTGACCCGAAGACAAATGCGCACAAGCTTTCTTGCCTTCCCACTGCTATCTTGGAGGCAAGGCTCCAGTTTTTAACCATATGACACAGTGAGATAAGCCTTACAATAAAAAGCAAACAATGCAAGGCCAGCCCCGGGCCTCCAAGCCGCGATCTCCGTTTGTTCAGCATTTTCCCAGGAGGTTGCTGGAGATACCTGTGGGTAAGGCTGAATGCAGAGAGTCAACTTTGCCGAAGCAAAGAGCACAGCATTCTGGGTTATTAAACCATTTGTCTTGCAGCCCTGGGGAAAAGAAGTTTGCTACAGAAAGTCACAAATGGACTGAGTTTCCTCGTCTCAAGCTTCCTTCTCTCCGCTTCACAGCATCCCCAGCTTGGCACCATTGTAGCATGAGCACCAACGTCTGGTGAGAAGAGAGCAGAGACCGACAAATGCAAAAAAGGGATGTGTTGGAAAAGCTATTTTTGAAACTGTCTCTGGCTCTTGACTGCATTATCTCCACATCTCCCCCCAACAGTATTTTTTTCGTTGTTCATGGTAGGCTGAGGGTGTTTTTCAGCATGGTGTTATAAGGACATTCATCAAGAATTTTCCTTAAAAAATTAACAAAACCAAAACAAAAACAGAGCTGAGATTGTCAAAAAATTCATTCTAAGAGTAAACTATATTCTCTGTGGCATGGTAATACAATATGCTGTTAAATTCTTTCACTCAGGAGGGAATAAAGGATATTTGAGCGTAAATGCATTATCCACAATCCACAATAGCACAGCCTATCCCCCTGTGGATAATGCTATTAGTGCTACATTTCAAATTAAAAAGCATATGCTCTTCTTCGTTCAAAAACAAGGGAGTGCTGCCCACTTCCTTCACTTGACTAAAAACAAAAGCTTTTAAAGTGATAAAACAGCATTCATTTGATAAAAACAACCATCTGCACCTGATTTAGCTAAGTGTTTGCATTTAAAGACAAATTGCTGGTTGGGGAAAAATTAAATACAAGCATGAAGGTTGACTTGATTTGACCACAAACTGGTATCTACTATCCCCACCAGTACTAACCTTAATTCTGATGCCAAATCGTGACCTTAAACAGCAAGTCTCAATCAAGGGCTCTTCAAATCATTTTACTTACAACCCCCCAAACAATCAGGTTCCCAAGCTCACCTCCTCCCTTCTCAGCCTATTAGTCTGTATTAGTTTAAGTGGGTTGCTTATTAAGTTTTTTATATCTTCAGAATAATTTGGAAAGACACCAAGGTCTTAATGTACCAGATTTCCATAACGCAACGTGATATTAACAAACATCAAACTCCATCAATGATCTGTGCAGCAGGCATCCTTAAAGCATGTAATTAAGATAACAGAAGATAACATCAGCCACAAAAAAGAAAGCGGAGGAGGGAACACAACAGCAGATTTATGAGGAGGATGCATTGAGATCACCCCTTTGAGGTTGGGACATAGCTGCAACATGGGAACAGTGAAAATGTTATTCTGAGGGCGCACTAAACTGAGATGAACAGTTTTTGGCATGGATCATCCTCAGAACAACAGCAGCTAGCCCAGCCAGAACGGAAGATGGATGGTCAAGTACAAAGGTGTCCCTCCAGAAATGGCTATTCAGACTCTTATAGAGAAGAACTCAAATGTTATAACCTTTCCCTAGAGTTTTTAAATCAATGAGGAATATAGTAAAGGCAGCAACAACAGCTAGCTGTCAGAGAGTGCTCTTCCTTAGTAGATCTCAAAGGCTTTGCAGAGGTCAGAACTGAGTTCCACACGCATTGACTCTCTCGGTGTAGTTCCTGTGCCGTTCTGCCAGGAATCCCCCACAGATATGGATGTGCCACGGCAGGGACAGGAGGGGTGCTAACAAAACAGGCTGTAGCGAAGCCAAAATCATCACTATTATCTCTTTGCACTTTCAAGCATCAACCAGAGTCCTCCATCAACTGGGCTGTTTGCACTCAGTTTAGGAGTGAAGCGAGGAAAGTACTTTCTTTCCAAAATGTTCCCGTAGGTTTGGGAAGTGTTTGTGGCTGAGCACACCACACCGCCTAATCTCTTTTCACTGGTAGATGGCTCGATATTTTTGTGCTGGAAAGTGTGGTTGTGGATGTGTCTGCTGTTCCTGTTTCTAGCATAGCTGAGTACATCCATACACAACTGAACATGTATATTTAGACATTAAAAAAAAAAAAAATCTCAGCATATCATGATAGCAAGTTTATTTCCCACCAGAAGGTTCCATCCGTTTGGGCAAAACTCTCTTCATTCCTAGACCGTAATAGAGAAACCCAAATATATACTTTAAATAACAGCAGAGAAGGGAGATTACAAAGCCCATTTTAGACGCATAAGTAACTCTGGGCTGATAAAACCCCCTCTCCCTACTCACACCCCCCAGTGTCAGGCAGAAAAGTAAGCCAATTTGTCACTGCTGCTGCCTAGTGCCAGTATAAAAGTGTGTGCTGTTCCTGTTCCTTTGCCAGAGGTCAGTGGATGCAATGTCTCAAAGACTGAAGGAAAACAAACGAGTGCAAACATAATAAATTGCAAAGAAGAAGCTCTGTCGTGACTGGTGTGAAGGTGGGGGGGGGATGATTTCTACTGGGGAGGGCAGGAAAAAAAAGAAGAAAGAAAAAAAGATGCGCATGGTTCATCCAGCACACGACTACTTTAATCTCTTTGCGAGGGGATGGCTGGTTTCAAGGACAAATGGATAATACATGTTTCGCTGGGGCCGATAGCGAGATAGTGAGTATCTTTGAATGCACTGATACAGCAATTAAGTGAACCAGTGTCCTTGGGCAGCTGCTGAGGTTTAGGAAAAGTGGAGTTTTAGACAGCACTTCAAGTTTTTCTTCACTAGCAGTGGGGATGCACAGAGAACACGCTACTGTGAGTGCTGGCAAGAGGAGGATGCCTGCCTGGGGACTCCACTCCCTCCTCCAATGCCACACTTTGCAGCTGTGGAGTCCTGCTGCTGACCTGTTATAGCTCCCTGTCCTAACCTGTCCCTTCACAGGGGCAGATGGAGGGACACCTTGCTGCCATTCCCATGCCAAACATAGAGGTGCTCCTCAGCGATGCAGGGCAATAGGAGAAACAACAACCTTTAGTACCCTTGAGTTGCTGCACATAGCAACAATTGAGCCAAAAAAAAAAAAAAAAAAGTGCAACTGGGTTTGCTTTTCTGTGCAGCTTGGACAAGTTTATTTTATGGGGTGATAAAATGAGATCCTGCTTTTGGTATCCTCAAGTGCATAGGGATGGGTCCAGCACTGCCAGTGTAGACCAGCAGCGCATGCACAGCAGATCCCTAAAGACCTCTAGAGAAACAAGAGCAGAACAGATGCCATTTTGGCTGACCACAGAAACTGGGAAAAAAGCCCTACTAAGCTGGAAGTCATACAAAGCTTAACAGCTAGATCTACAAACGCGGTGTCCGTCTCCTACCAGGAACGGGCTGGGCACACACAGAGACATCTGTTAGCTGATGAGCAATGGGTTGCAAGAGTTTCACAACGGAGTGAAATAAACCCTTAATTCCCACTTTCCTCCCAGCTCTGCCACATTCAGAGTGGTACATCCACGCTGCATCACTCTCCATGCTCAGGGTCACCCACAGGGAAGTTACATCGCACCTGTGCGCTGCAGTGATTAACTTCTAGCCAAAGGTTTATTAGGCTAATTTTGCTGCTTTCTAATTTATTAGACTCATTTCGCTTTCCTGTGAATTATCTTCCCACAACTGAGATCATTAATTCGTTGGATTTCTTTGCCAAATATTTTTTTTCCTGGAATTATTTTTCTGTGTCTTAACTTACTTGAATTGTAAGCTTCTACAGGTTGTCCTTTTTTTTTTTTTTTTTTTTTTTTTTTTTTGTTCTGTTTGTAGTCCATCTAGCACTTTGATTGGGGGCACACTGTCCCTCTGTGAGATATATATGTATATAATAGGCAGTGCATTGTTAGTACTCTGAATCCCATGTTCACGTTGCGCTGGTTAGTTCTGACACAACCCAGAGTTCACATGCTGTGTATCTGTCCCCCTGATTTCATATACATTTCTCTATCAAAGCAGGTTGTTAGGACTGAAGCTCAGAAACAAAGCTGAGTCCCCTCTCATATTCCCCTGTAGTCATTCCCAAGCATTGGAAAAGGAGGTTCAGCCACGGAGCAAACAACAGCTGTATTAATTAGGCTGTTATTTCTGGAAAGTGTTTTGAGGTATTTTCTCACTGTTATTTTGCTCCCTTTTGTGGAACGCCTGTGCCTCGTGACCCCACCTGACACTCTCACCACCATCCTTGCTCTTTCAAGGTATCTTTTATTGCCCGGACAAAGGGAAAAAATATATATTTGAATGTGACCACCAGATAGGCCATTGCTGACATCTCTACAATAGAAAAAGACATTGTGGAATAAAGACATCATTGGTATTATCAGGAAACCAGGTGTGGGTAAAGAGGGCCGAGGTGTTATCACACATTACAAGGATTAAAGGTTGCCAGCCTTGACTTTGGCCATGCTAGGGCAGATTCTCAGCTGGTGTAAGCTGAAGTAGCTTGAACAACAACAACAACAAAAAAGAGCTGTGTCTATTATATTCTGTGACTTCATTGCAGTCGAAGAACACATGACGGAAAGAGATCTCGAAGGTCATTACATCCAGTCCCCTGCTATCTCAGGCAACTGCACCACACAATCCCACTCATAAACTGATCAAGCTTCATCATAAAACCAGTCAGGCTGCTGCTTGCCACCCACTCCTCCTGCTGGAAGGCTGTTCAAGAGCTTCCCTCCTCTGCTGGCTGCAAAACTCTTTCCAGCTTTCAAAGAGAATTTATTAAACAGAATCCATTTCAGCTTGCTTTCTGAATGCACAATTTTAATCCAGATGGGGGAGGAAGCACAGGATGGAGGGAGTTCTGTGCATTCTTTTATTTCACAAATCTGGGAAAACCTTCCTCAGATGTAGGAAGCCCACTGCAAGCATGAAAGGTAGGGATCAGCTTTTCACCCATACCTTTCCTTCTCTTTGGGCATGGCATGCAGGTGATGTCCCTGCAGCTGCTGAGCTTTCTGCCATTTTACTTTAGTATTTTCTTCAAAGATTGTTTTCTCCCAGGCAGAGCTTTTACCTCATGGTAAAATACCCAAGGACAATTAACAGCAAGAAGAAAGCATCTTTATAAATTGTGTGTCCAAAATCTCAGAGGAAGCATAAGAAATCTACAGGCAGTTCACTCAGAAGGAGTGCACAGGATCACCAGGCCAAGCTTGAACATCATTAAATGCTGAGAACTCCACAGCAAGCAGCAAAATGGGTTAATTCTGCCCTCTGGACCCTGAATGTGTTATGACAGTTTAACATGGAGAATAATTTAGACTGTATCCATTTATCCATTCATCTAACTAAGATACTTCATAGTGGGTGAGGTCTGCTGATGACACCCAGTTTTCCTTACATTGTGACCAGCTTGGAACAGGGGCATCTGACTGATGCCAATGTGCGTATGGATGAATCAGTAGAGATACGGAAACCTGAGTCTGGCCTTATTCTGGACACAGCACTGGTGACAGACAAAAGCCCTCTTCATCTTAGCCCAAGCTGATAGAGGGTGACATCCCGGGCTATCAAACCATGTCCTGGGCTTGGGTCTCTGTGAGCATGCTGCAGGTATATTTAGCCAAGAAGGTTTCAAAGCCTGGCACACACGATATTTTTCTCCCTCTCCTCTAAAACATTCTTGACTAACATTTTCACCTTGCTGAATATGAAAAAAAATATCAGAGGAAAGAAAAATGCTTTATAAAAAAAAAAACACATATATATATATATATGTACATAATCATCTCAGCAACCAAGATTTCTCAAGAGGAATGTGATGCAATGAAAGGAGAAGGAGTTCACTTCTGAACTTCCATTTGTCTGAAAAAAAAGCATACTGCTGTTTTGGCTCTTTTTTTCTTTATTTTTTTTTCAGGACCAAAATGACAGTGATTAAGAGATTCATTCAGTGAGCTTATGAGCTTATGGTCCTTCCTTCCCAGTGCACTCTCCCTGGAGGAGTTAAATTGGAAATCCAAGGAGGTTTGTGACAGTGGGGAGCTTGGAGGAGTGGGGGAGAGCTTATTTCAGCAGGTACCGTGGGTGGCTGCAACTCCAAGCAAAGCAGCAAAAGGTTGTTCTCTCTGCCCAGATTCATCTGGCTTAGAGCTCTCCAGGCCCAGGAATGGGTGTATTCACAGACCCAAGTCTGTTAAAAGACAGTTAAATAGATTGATGTACTTTCCTTGGAAGCCTCCTTGGAGATCTGTGTTTCAGTCATAGAGTAATAATGGCAGAATTTCACTAAAAATTTGTACAGACTCTCCCTCCATCCCTGCTGCCTCATTGACTGCATTTTTGTTGCGTGTGTGACAACCACAGCATCTGTAACATACAAACCCCTGCTGTAAGCTAGAACCTGAAAACATAAGCTGTTGGTAGGGCTGGATGGCGTGTGGTAGCCTGTTCAGGGCCTGCTCAGCTGCGAGCGCCCTGCCAGGGGCCTTGCCTTGAACGGCGCCATGTGGGCCTGTGGTGGGCAAGGCTGGGCCTGGGCAGGATGAACCAGCCAGCAAGGCCTGAAGCTGAAGCTGGGTGTTCGCACCGAGGCCGGAGAGTTGCTGTCAGTGTAGAAAAGCCTAAGATGGCTTTCCTGAACTCAGAGCCACCTCCTGACTTGCCCTGAAAACAAGGAGCCCTCTCTCAGAGTAAATGCTCTTCTCCAGTGAGGAACACTGCAGCTGATGTAGTGTCCTCCAACCAGACCATCAGCAGCAGGGAGAGCCCTAAAGTCTGTGTATGGAGTGAGAAAAGCCTCCAGAGGCAGTTCCAGAATGCTTATCTGCATACCAAACCCTGCAGCTCCAGTACGAGCTATTTCTGTTACACATTTCCTTCTTCCTTTGTCTTCCTCAGACTCATTTTTTCTTTCTTTTTTGATTTTCTTTTCCTCTCACAAATTTTTACGCTTTCTGGCTCCATCACTCTCTCTTTACGTTAGCCCCATCTTAGTCTCCTGTTCTTCCATCCTGTTTTTCCGTCCTGATCTATCAGAGCAGATCACCTCTTACCTTATATCCTAGGTTGGATATTAGGAAGAACTTCGTTACCGAAAGGGTTGTTAGGCATTGGAATGGGCTGCCCAGGGAAGTGGTTGAGTCACCATCTCTGGAGGTCTCTAAAAGATGTTTAGATGTAGAGCTTAGTGATATGGTTTAGTGGAGGACTTGTTAGTGTTAGGTCAGAGGTTGGTCTAGGTGATCTTGGAGGTCTCTTCCAACCTAGATGATTCTGTGATTCTGTGATCTTATTTTCCTTCCTTTTTCTCGGTCTATCCCGGTCCTTCCCCCTCATCCCTGCCACTGCCTGTCCCCAAGGCTGCCCACCGGTGGGCTCTGGGGACAAGGTGTGCTGCAGCTGGTGCCATAAGCTGGAGCCAAGAAGATGCCTCTCGGTTGTGCTCTTTGGGAGCACTGTGGACATTTAGCATGGACATTTAGGTAGGACACGGGAGCACACCTGTCCCTAACAGGCTTTGCAAATCGACTTCAGAAGTGCGAAATGGGTCAGTAAAAACAGGAAATTAAATTGATGTCAGAAGCTGTATATAGATGACAATAAATAGCTTCATAGGCTTAAAATTCCCCCTCACCTGGGATCTCTGGCTCTTGGCTGAGTAAATAGGTGCTGCAGCATATAGATCTGAGCAGAGCAGGGGACAAGAGCAGCTGTAGAACTCAGCAGGGACACCAGCTGCTTAGACCTTATGGAGAACCCTACCTAAGGTGTCCATTGTTAAGCAAGGCAGAGAGGTAATAACATATTTGTATTTTTTTTTTTTTTACTGAGTGGCAGTATTTTGGATTATAAAATAATGTCAGAGCTGGAGGTGTACATAATAACTTGCAATAAAAAGTAAAACTGCAGGAAGAGTTTCCCTTATAGGCTTATTTTGTCAAGTATTGTTCCACATTTACTTTTTTCCCTCTTAAACTAAGAAATAGATCCTCCCCCTGCATTGTGAGAAGCACCTTTTGAAGACAAGAAAAAAAGAATTGCAATAAAATAGTAAAATATAAAATATAAAATAAACCTTGGAGCCCACGGCTCTACTCCCAGGTGAAAGGAGATTTCAAAGGGAAGCATCTGTAATTCAGATTTCTGAACAGCAGTGAAGAGGAGCCCTACTACTGACTCGTTCCCACTGAAGAGGCTGAGGCCGTATTCTGACTTGCGAATAAGCCACATGGGCCATTTGCATCTCACTCCTTGGTGTGGTCAAGGACACAGGCAAGTTAAATTTACCTGGGTACTGACAGCTGAGGATGCTCATGGGAGAAAGGATGAAGATGTTGAAAACATCAGCCTGTGTGTGTGCGTGTACATCGTGTGTATGATTTGAAAGGCTGGGCAAGTGAAACGTGGGAAATCTCTGTCACGGATAGCAGAGCTGGGAGAAAAACCAACAAGAAGAAAACAACCCTCCGAGTGCCTTCAGCTGCTTAGTCAAATGAATTCTGCAAGTCACTCAAATGACTCAGATCAGGGCTTTACCACCCGGCTTCCTCCCACCTTCTCCTTGCATTGCCTGGAGAGGCCGGATCCTGCCGCAGTGGGGAAACTGCCTTCAGCTGCTGTTGTCCACCGAAAGGGACCTGTGCCTGGGGCAGACAGCTGGGTGCTATCGCTGCTTCTCGTACAGCACACCCGAGGGGGCCCAGCGGAACCTGGGAGCAGCCCAGGCCTCAGGGGAGGTATGCTGCCAGGAGAGACACGGTTTGACCAACATTTCAGTTATCCAGCCAAGCTGTGGCACTCAGGTGGCCTTGCCTATTGCCAACTGACTTAGGACTAGCAGGTTTTTTCCTGCTTTAGCCTTCTCCAGATGTAGATGGCACTCGCTACATCACATCCTCACAAGCCTGCAGTCTGAAGGCAGTCCCATTGCTTCCCAAGCTTGACTATTGACTTTGGTGGGAACAGGAGGGGGGTAATTTGTGCTTTAATTCTGCAATCAGTGATCCTCTATCTTCTCAGGTAGCGAGTCTCTAGTGTCCACCTCCCATATTTGTCCCTGCCAAGGACCACTGGTCTTACTCTGCTCCAGCAAAAGCGCTCAGTCAGCGCCAGCAAATTGAACCAAATGTGCTGATTTTAATTTGGATGAGAAATGAACTGTAATAAGCTTCCCATCACCACCAGCAGCCCCCTATGGCTCCAATATTTGAGCAAGAGCTGCACTGAGCAAGGGGAAAGTATAATAACAGGGGCTGTGCTGGATGCTCTCCACCTCTTCGCCCCACAACCATTTATTAAAAGTGAATTCCTGAGGGTGTTTGGAATCTACCTCTGAGTAGCAGAGATAATAACATTGAAAGCTTCGATGAGAACAGCCTGAGCTTCCAAATTTCTGAATCTATATGAGATTTTGAACTCCTGAGGGGTTAATATAGCCAGGTGAGAGAGTGGACAGCTAACCTGTATCAACCGGCCAGACGGGCATAGTTGGAGCTACAGGAGATGTTGTGGGTCACAGGAAACCCCTCTCACACTCCTCAGGCTGCTTCCAGCCCCCTCTGCATGCCTGCAGCCTCACTTGCAGGGTGAAATGGCAGCAGCAGAGCTGGGGGTGCTCTGGCAGGGCTGCCCTCCTCTGACATCTCCTCCTGCCCCCAGGGTGCTTCTCTCGTTGTGTCCTTGCTACAGCAGTGTCCAGCCCTCAGCATTTTGGTGTCCAGCTGCTTTCTGCAACATTAGGGGAGGGCTTTCACCCACAGAATCACTGGCAAGTTTAAAGACACCTTGGCTGACACCAAGAACCATTGGACATGAATTTGTCTCACTAGAGGACAGTCCTATGGCTGTTTTCTTCTCAATCAGAGGCCACGCTCATCCAAAACTCTTCTTAATGCAAGGTATTACTATACCCATTTTTCCTGGATTTCTTCAGGCAGATTTCCGCTCATTTTGCTAGGATAGCAAACTGGCAGGACTTCTGCTAACTTCCCTTGTGAAGGAGACGTGCTGTCACAAGGCTTGTCATTTTTGTTCGAGAACAGCACTTCCAGACTAGATTTTGTTCTCAGGTGGGGAAATGCAATCCTTTGCTCTTATACAATAAGATCCAGGCTGTATTCAAAGTCTTCAGCAAACTTTATTTAATTTTTTTTAAATCCCAAGAGTTATGTCTGAAAACAGCTGTGTAGACATTTTCTGAAAGTGAGCCCTCCTGTAACTAATGCACCACTGCTTAACAAATATAACCTCTCCTCAGTTAGAGGGAGTAACAAAAGTTCTGTGCCTTAAACTTCTGAATTGTTTCCCCCCATGGCTCTAGCAATTCCAACCCTTTAAAAGGCAAAAACACTTAACTATATACAATGTGGAGGATCTAGGTTTGTAGCAGCCATATCTGAAATTATTTTCTTCCTTGTTTTCCTTTGGTCAGCTTGTATGGTTTGAGATGAAATTGTTTCACAGCTCAGTTTAAAACTGGGGAGTGGCACAACCAGAAGCAGAATGAGAACTGGTGCCCGGACACACAAAGAGAGGAACGAAGAAGAGAGGTCAGGACCAGCTGACTGGCATCCAGCTCCATGGACCTCCTGGGTCTGACTTGGGTCACCTTTGTGGCAAAGAGTCAGTTAACAAATCCCTCCCAGTCCTGGCACTTTTAAATCCCGAGAAGAACACAACCGACCCAGCGCATGCAGAGGGACAGAAGGATGGAACTTGCCAGCTGTTCCCAACACAAGCCTCGTGTAATTAACAGGCACCGTAAATGAAGCAAAGCCAACATGACAGTCACAGCTGCATTGTCTTCTTTGCTGAGCTTTGTCTCCTCCCGACCAAGTGCAGACATCAGCATCCCTTGCTTCTCTGGGTGCCAGATGCATCCCTGAATCCCCCCCGATGACTTGGGCCTGGCCCACTGTGTGTGCTGAGCAGCCTTTTGCAAAACAGACGTCTCTGCCCGTTTGCGGTGACCTTTGCTGAGCCACCCTGGCACTGGCAGCCAAAGGCTTCTGCTGACCTTGGGTGACCGCCTCTCCTTTCCAATCCTGTTATCGCTCTCTACTGGATTGCCTGCTGCAGCAGAGCTTCCTTAATGTCAAGCAGAAAAAAATGGATTGGGCTGAAATGCAGGGAAATGAATTCACAGGCTGTTATAATGAAAATAGTTTAGCTTCAGCCAACTTTATCATTAAGCCCATAACAGAAGGCCATGGTGTGTAGAGTGCCTCCTTCCTGCTCTGCACAGAGACACGGCACTGAGGAACTCTGCACACCCTCTGCTCACACAGCCGGGTGAGTGGGAAAGCCAAATTTTGAGTGCTGCGTTCTCCTTTCAGGATGTACGCAGGGTGTTAACAACCCTTTCATCTCCCCCTTCACCCTACCCCTTCTCCAAACCCCTTCCTCTGTCCCCAGACCCTTCCATGTCTCTTCATGTGCCACGCATTCCTGATTTCATCTCACCTGTACGCAGCTTTCTGTTCCCTGCCAAACTTCTCTTCTCTTGTACAGGACCTTCAAACCATTCTCTGTATGAAACCAGTCCAACTAAAAGGTCTCCTGTCTGCAAAGACAAACCGGTCTCTGGATGTCAACAGTTCTTTTCAACATCTTTATTCCTCCATCCCCCCCTGCTGCTGTTTGGTGTCTGGTGGCTCTCCTTCCCTCTGTTGAAGCTGATGGTGTCTGATGTGGTCTCTGGGCAGCGGAGGGATGATACGTGGGGCTGAATATGTCCTGTAGCTGAGAATAAAGCTTCACAGAGACGCACTGAATGCACAGCCATGGAGAGGTGGAGGGAATGCAGTAAACCAATGTGAAATACTGCAGTTGGGACAACTACAGGAATTGTTGAGAGGTAACTAATGACAGCAATAATTGAAGCTTCAGCTCTTTGGTACAGTTCCCATTTGTGCTGATTTCTTCCCTTCATTTCCATGCTTTCCTGCCTCACCCTTAATCTATCCTATAAAGTCAGCATGTGTGCGAGTGTGTCCTGCTTGCCAGCCCGACAGCCCCTGATGATGGGTTGCTGATCCCGTGAATCAGAGAGCTCTTAAGCCCTTTCTCATCTCCTCCAAACACATCCCTTCACTCTGGATGAAGCAGTGAGCTTCTTACATATCTCTCAGTTGCCTGGTTACCAGGTTAACATTGATGACAAATGCTGGGTGACAGTTTGTTTAACACCGCTTCCTCCGTGATCTGGGCTCCAGACTTCCCTATTCCTTACCTCCTGCGGTGTCGTCTTCAGATGCCCTTGTTCACGGTGTCTCTTTCCAGTAAGCAGCTGCTTGCATCTTCTGCTCAGTCTAGTCTATCCTATAATCTCCATGTCCTCTGATTCAATTTCCTTGTCACATTGTCACAGACCAGATTCGCCACGATCCCTCAAAAAGTTTCTGTGATTTAATACTTCCAACCTCAAGAAGGCTGTTGCAGGAAATGCCAATGCATTTCCTCTCCACCTGCAATGGAAATAAGATATCCACATCATTGATCCCTGCCTTATAAGCTCTCAGTCCTGAGGAGACATGTCTGTCTTTATCTGTGTTCACATATGACCCCATATAACAGGATAGAGTCTTATTGTTGAAGCTGTAATATAAAGGAATTATATTAGTAATAACGCATGTGACTGCAGAACCTCTCCTTCCATCACTCATATGCAGATGATGCCCTTTAAAACACAGGCCACCTCTCTTCTATATATTTATAGCGTCGAGCACAATGCAGCTCCTACGTGTTCCCGTAATACAAATAAAAGATATCTTTAAACCCACATTTATTGCATATGGAAAATGAGGAAGGGCTTTCATATTCCTTAGTTTTAGCTTCTCCCTAAGGACTTTTTGTCCTTAACAGCATCAGCGGCACTGTTGAGTGTATGCATCTGATTTTGCAGTCCCAGAACTTCTCAGAGAAGACAACTCTAACCATTAAAATCTCTGCTAGCCTGGCTCAGTGTGATCCTAGTGTACCTCTAATATTTCAGAGCATCTTCCTCCTATAAGCTAAAGCGTGACCTCAGTCATCTCATGGCCAAAAGCACTCTACAACTGAATGGCCATTTGGAGAAAGGTGTCTCAGAGGCTGCACGAGAGGCATGGGTCCAGCTGGCAAGTGGACTGATCAAAATATATTTTATTCTTCCAGTGCTGGAGCCCAGAGCTTTTGGATGAATATGTGCTTAACTATTTATAATTGACCTTTGCACAAAAGAACATGAAATTTTTATAGCCTAAAGCCTCATTTATTAACTTTACTGGAGTGTAAAATATTGCTGTTTGCTATAAATTTGTACCAGGACAAACAATATATATGCTAATTAGTGGCTGTGCAGCCATTCGGGGGCGTATGTGCTCACCAGTCATTTCCAACAGGCAACAGAGAAGAATGGAATAGACAAATGACAATTGAGTAGTTTGATACTCTCTGTTCAAACAGTGAAGTCTGAAGAGGTGAATTAATGGTGTTCATTATAACAAGTCCATTTCCTTTTCATTTCCTTTATAAATTAGTCCAGGTAACATGCTGTGTCCCTGAGAGAGCCGATCAGAGGCAACCTGCTGAGATGCACCTGCAGAACCGATCACTCTGGAGTTCTTTCATCCCTCCTTACTCAGCTTTTCCCTTCCTTTGCCTTCCTCCAGCCCACCCATTCATCTCCTTTCTCTCTTCCATCTACCCTTTTGCCTTTTGGCCTTTCCCCTATTTTTGATTTTACATTGTTTTTTTTTTTCCCCTTCTGCTCTTGTCACTCTTTTCTTCTCATTATTCCTTTTTCCTTTCTACCTTTTCTTTATATTTTCCCTTGCTTCTTTTTCCCCTTGGTACCTTCCTCTCACCACATATTATCCTATCAGTACTTTGGGGATCTCGTTGTTATTTTACAACCTTTGCCTCATATAAGGACAGATACCTAAAGCTCATCAAAACTCAGTCTGAAATACAAGTAATGGGGAAAAAAAAAGGGGAGTGAGGTGTGTTTAATTCCATGTGGCTGAATCAGCCGTGTCATGGTTGGTTGGGAGTGAAGAAGAAAGATTGTAGGGATAATAGAAGGAGCTTGTTGGAAACATCAGTAATGGTCCAGGATCTGCAGCTGCATCTTCACATATCCTGTTCCTGTGAGCATGTGTTTGTCACAGTTATATCAGTACTTACAGGCTGAAAGGATACGTGGCAGAGTGCTGGCAGGGAATGTGACAGCTCTCACTTGTCTAAGGGTAGGGAAGGAGGTGACAAGTGCCATTCTTAGGCTGGATGGACACCCAACCTGAACTGATGCTCCTCGGAAGGTTCCCTCCTGTCTCCTCTCCCTGAACCCCTCCAGGACACCATCCACAGGACAAAATTAAGCTGCCAAGATACGAATGGGGAGCAGCCAAAATGACACTTGTGTTCAATCAGTCACCTGTGGGAACCACACAAATGGGAGGCAACGCAGGGCCACAACCGAGGACGATACAAACAGAATAAGAACACTACGAAATGCAAAGATTTCCCTTGGGCACAGGTGCAAGCAGGCTGCCCAGAGAAGCTGTGGATGCCCCATCCCTGAAGGTGTTCAAGGCCATGCTGGATGAGGCTCTGGGCAAGCTCACCTAGTGGATGGCATCTCTGCCACGGCAGGGGGCTGGGACTGGGTGGCCTTTAGGGTCCCTTCCAACCCCAGCCGTTCTGTGGTTCCGTGATTCTCTGATTTTGTGACTTAAGGAATCCAATTGAGTTCATTGAATTGTGGGAGATTGTTAGGGATTTTCCATCAAAATATTTGCAAAGAAGTATTCAGTTTCTATCAAAATAAATAAAAAAAAAAATCAGCTGAAAAATATCGATGTTGCAGAAATTGCTTCCAATTTTCCTTTGGTGTAGACAGGTATAAGCCCTACTCTGAAGCCCGTGGGAGAGAATAATGTGCCCCAAAATATCATTATCATGAAATGAATTGCCATATCTGGAGGATCTTGAGTTAAAATAAAATTTGGAGCATTTTCACACTATCCTTCAATTATTTTGCAACAAAATTGAGTTTGTATTTAACTTTTCATGCTATCAATCCTATTGATCTATTGAAATATCATACTGGAACAAAATGCTGCAAGTGAATCAGATCTGCATTCTGTTTTAAATGTTAAATAAAAGCATTTCCCTAAAACCACAAACTTCCTGCTTGCTGGGGAATAACATAAAGCCTGCGGTGAAGCTGTCCTTGGGTATTTGTAAAGGTAAATAAGCAACAAAATATTTCATTAACAAAACGGTTGTGTAGAAAAAATATCAGTACATCAATCTCTTTGAGTTTATACATACTAAAAGAAAAAGCTTCCCATAATGATTTTTGTTTTCTTATACTTTCCCATTAATTTTAACAGTTTTTAAATGAATGCAGTAATGTACCAAAAGCTCCGGGCTTTTTGGTTCTAACAGAAACACTTTGCTGAAACCACAGAGTTTGCTCGCTTCTCATTTAAGGACAGACTTTTGGTTAAAGCCTAAGACTGGTGTTTAGAAGACAATTACTTGAATGGGCAAGATATATGGTTTGGGGCTCACATCTCTAACCCTATTATAGATCAGTTTTTAGTTTGTTTGCCAAAACAGATGTCACCTTTGAGCCTCAGTTTCCCCATAGCAGAAGGGAGGGCATGGCACTGCTGTTACACAGCTGAAGCAGAGGCAACTTTGGGTAGATTTTATTCCTTGTGGGTTTGGAAAAGTGAGAGGACAGGGATTTATTCGTGTTGTAGTCCAGTTTCAGCCAAGTCAAGCAGAAGTGTGGTCAGGGTGCTTTGACAAGGCTCCAGGCTGCAATATTGCTGGGGCTTCGAGCAGCACCAGGCTGGGTTCAGGAGCAGTAAGGGAAAGCATCAGCATGAACAGAGATAACAGCGTTCAAACACCCACTGCCTTCAGAGATTATTTTTTAAATCGCTGATCATGAGGAAAAATTATGGACCAAATTGTCTGCTTATGTAGCTCGTCTCAACTCCAACAGAGTTATCGTAGGAGATACTCCGACTGCAGCCAGAGCGCGCCCAGCTTTACATGTTCAAACAGCATGAGAATAGCTGAAAAAAATGCATGAGGTTTTTATAAATACATTCTGAGTTCTTGTTTATGTGTCTTCTCTCTTTTACATCTTCAGGCTATGCTGGGGTATTTTTTTCAGCTTCACCTACAGAAAAAAAAACACTGCATGTTTTCTTACACAAAAATGACTCTCCCTTAACTCACATTTCTAAGAAATAGGGATTCACCCGAAAGACCAAAGAAAGCTGGTACTGTTGGATAGCGGGGAGAAGGAAGAGATAGTTGGGATTTTTCATAGGGGCAGTGATATGCAAGTACATTCCTATTAATCCTCAGCATCCTCATCCATCAGCTTTCCTCAGCTGCCTCTCACTGGCACTCCATTGTAAATGAATGCGAGTTGGAGATCTCTGTGATCCTATTGGCACTTTTCTTTCTCACAGTCTCAGGAGGGAGATGGATATTTAATGACTGAAATTCTCACTTTCATCAGCTGTAGGACCAGCCCAAATCAGAGACGTGGGCCTGGCAACCCCAGCCCCTCCATCATGCCATTGATTTGGTATTGTCCCACCACATTAAATTCATCAATAAAGAATTCAAAAGACCTTCCTCCCTTCCTTTTTATTGTCATATAGGAACTGCATTATTCACATGTCCATATGTTTAAGCATAAACTGAACTTTATGATCACTTTATATCCTTTTTTTTTTTTTTTTAGTCAAGCAGTGTATCAATGAAGGCCATCATCATAAAAATATTGACCCAATTTGTACCTGGCATAAAATGCCATTGATTCAGTCGTGTTGTGGAATTTAGCTCACCACTATAAACATTTCCCATGAAGTCCTGTTCAACAAGTGCCTGGAAAACCTCCTTCCTCACATCTTACACAACGGTGGGGTAGGGCAAAGCCATTAGGACATTCTCCTTTACCATTTTCCTCTTGTTTTGAAGATGCTCAGCACAGCCCCTGTCATCCTGCTCACTCGCTCCGCACACCAGGGGTGGCTGAACATAACGCCAAGTGCTTCACCACATGCGAAGGCTGCAGAAAGTGGCTTTCTGTGTAGTTTTATCCCCAGTCACATTAATAATGACTAAGACTGGAGCTGCTCAGCCAACTCCAGAGCTGGACGGCTTTTCTGGATCGCGTTCAGCGCCTAACATGCCTGGCAACAGCATCCAGGTTTTAACTGTTGCGAGTGGAGGGGCTGCTTGCCTCGACTACTCCCGCACAATGGTTTTGCTGCCACTGCTAATATTTGAACAATGTGTTTGCCAATTACGTTAATACAAACAAGTCCCCTGGATCCCAAGGAAAAGGCTGTGCAAACCCAAAGAGAAAGAGCTGCTGGCGGCCTGGCCGCTCTGCAGAGATCCGTGCCACGAGGCAGGCAGAGGCAAGACAAGACAGAGAGCCGAGCCCCCTGCCAGCGGGGACAGGCTGGAGCTGCAGTGTGGCTTAGCTTGGCTAAGTGATGGGTGACTCCCAGAATTAACACTGGGATGCAGACGGATGGGATATCAGAGATGGCTGGCTTGCAAAGTGCCCCCAGGAGTCAAACACTGACTGCATTCCTTTGGTTTCTCCAGATATGTCCTTTCTTGAATAAATTTTGTCCAGGTGAAGAAGGAAGATATTTTGCATTTATTTGCCATCTCTAAGTGATCTGCTCTAGCTCTGAAGGTTGATGTCTTTTTGCTCTGCTTCAGCAGGTAAACTCCCCGGTGTGACTGAAAACACTGACATGGAGGCTCAGATCACATACTACATATATATATGCAAGAGGATGGAGGTCTCCAGCATCTTATTTATTGTCTGTATTCTTCAGCATCCACCTGGAAATTGTAGCTAAATACACATGCTCGCCTTTCTGCTGACTTGCCCTGGGATACAGGAAGCCGAGCACCTCCCGTGGTGAGATAACTGCTAGGACACAGCCCCGACCTTCCACTGCCACCTCAGCCCTAGCAGTCTCCACTTAATAACCTCATCATTAGTGCACTGCAGCCCTTCCAGCACTGGCACACACACAGGCGTACTCACATGCAGGTCCTCACACTGGAAATTGGAGTGGACCTGGTCTTGTGAAACAGAAAACACCGCACAGCTGGTTTAAGAGCCTCTAAAAGTCCCATTTGGAGCTCTTCAGGAGCTAAGCCTCATCACCGCAGCGCACAGATCTGCTCATAAAGCTGTCACCGTGAATTGCTATCCCCTGCCCAGGTTATGATGATGATGAGGAGGAGGGCAGCCTTCCCCTGGGCAGCTGGGGCTGCTGCTAGCACCCCTTCCACCCCCAGCCAGCACTGCCAGCTGCCCTGCAGCAGCACAAAACCCTCCTGCTGCCCCAAAGTCCGTGGTTCTCCCGCTCTTGTTTCAGCTCCAAATGCCCATCTGTCTCCAGCCATTTCCTAAACGATGCCCGAGCAGCCTCCATTTGTTTCCTTCTGAACCTGCTCCAGTGTTGTGGGTTTGAAAGCTCACTCCAGCCTGGCCATTATTGGCTTTGCCTTCCACTTAGGAGCAACTGTGAAAAACAGGAGCAGGGAGAGGCGAGCGAGAGTCCTGAGAAAGAATAAACAAATTAAATGCCAGCTGAGCTCTGAAAGGCATTTTCTAGACCAAATAGAAAACACAGCTTGCCCTTTCATTTTAGATCAGAAATAGGTGGCTGTTGCTTTTCTTTGGCTTTTTTTTTTTTCCTTGTTGTTATTTTAATGAGTCATCCTTAAAGAACTCAGAAAGGTGGCTGCGGAAGGAATGGATGGAGGTGAAATCCGAGCAAAGTGCCAAAGTGACAGGAAGAGAGCACCAAGGCCTGGCTGCTGTCCCTGCCCATGGCATTGCTCCCCCCTCATGGGAATTCTTCATGCCAGGGTTTCCCCTTGGCTGGCCGCTCCTCGCTCTGTAAATCAATCCCGCATCCCAGAGCTGCAGTCCTACATCCCTTACCCTTCTTCTCTGCCTCAGGCCACTGCTTCTGCCTCTCTCTGGCATTTCTGTGCAGCTTTTCCTCCTTCTGAACCCCCGGTGCCAACCCTTCTCTGAGCCCCTGTGGTGCCCTATTCCCTACCCACCCCTTTTCTGTTTACCAGCCACGGGTTAGGCGGTTTTGCCTTTGCAGCCAGGCCCCTCAGACATTTCCTCTGATTCCTCCTTTAATGCCCAAACTCTCTTTTCTCTCCTTGTAATGGTTTCATCCCTACTGATGTCTCACACGGCAGCCCTTCACCTTCAGCCCATCTCCTCCCTTTGCTGGAGCTTTCCCCTTTTAGCCGTTCAACTGCAGACTTTGCTATACTCAGGAGTAACAGCAGCTCGGAGACACTCTCCTGCTTCAGGTTCCCCGGGGTTTGCTGGCATTACATGCACCATCACACCCAGCTTCTCCCTCCAGATCTCAGTGAAGGCACCTCCTGGGCGACCTGTGGCCAGCTTTGCTCTCCCAGGCACCACCCAGGCTGTGCCCTGTGGCCCCGGCACATGAAGAAGGGAATTTCTTCCTTCAGCCAGCTCCTGAAGCACAAGATTAGAGGAGGTGGAAGCTCTAAAAACTCACCTGCAGGAGAACTGCAGGCAAAAGCCAGCCCAGGTCAGGAGATGCCTGGCACGCACCAGCTGCAGGGGCAGGAGTCAGACAAGTGTCCGTGGGAGGATGGCGAAGAAATGCACTGACGGGTGGGTAGGCAGCTAGATATGGATACACAGACACATCAATAGATTCAGATAAATAAAAATGATTTGCAGATTCTCTTCCTTTCTCCCACATTTTGCGTCAATACTTTTTTTTTTTGTGTGTGTGTGTGTGTGTATGGGGGGTGGGAAGGGCTGTGCATCTGCAGTCAGAGCTACAGCAACATCTCAGCAGCCTGTGCCAGAGCTCTCCGAAGGCTCACAAGCCCACCTGTGCTTCAGGACCTTCATCTCCACTCTCCTTTCCTACGGATCTCTAACCCCCTGAGTGCAATAGGCTGCTATACAGAAGGGTGTTTCGATAGACCTTGCTCATTAGGAATATATTGAATGCCACTAATAAGACCTCTATGAAAGTCTATAGTGAGAGCAATTAATTCACACCAATATAAAATCAGTAGCAGCTTGCTTGAGAGCAGAGTACATGGAAGAGGATCAGGGTTTCCTGTAGATTTAATTAGGAATTCTCCTGATTAAAATCTGATTTATATTTCTCCAACGGGGCGTTTCCTCAAGGGGTAAATAACCTGCCATGATTTCCTTACTTTGTGTTTCCCCATAACCCCTGGTACTGGGAGGGGAAGGGAAGGAGGTGTCCGCTTTCACCCTTAAGGATTGAGAACGGGAAAAGAGAGTAAACAGTAAAGAAAATAAAGACATGGTGAAGAAATCTGTGAAATGAGCTGATTCCTGTGTCCTGCCTGCAACTACAGGACACCTTGTGCTCTCTTGCTGCTGGTAGGAGACCAGCCAGGCACCGCTGTGATTTAGCAGGACTCGTTTCTGCATCCTTAACATTCAGAGCCTTGTGGATGGCTGCAAAGCTCCTCGAGAGCCCAGTGGAACATTTAAAAGAGGAGTCGCGGCATTTTCTTTTTAAAGAGCTGTTCTGTCTCCAGCTAAAGTGCTGTTGTAGCTCACTTCTGGGAGGCAGAAGCCTTCTCTGGCTGCGCGACTCCGCTACTTCAGACTGGAGTCCTTGGGGAACCATCACAAACACGCTGTTGAGACAGCCTAATAACCCAGGCAGCCTCTCGGCAGCCCTCGTGCTGCCTGGCAAGGGGATGGGACAGGCACTGCCAGGATGAAACACACCGTGTCCCACTGCCACTGCCCTGGGGTGGTCTCTTCTTGTCCTCCCCTCCGGGAAATCTCCGAACTGGACACCAGCAGAAAGTTATTTCTCCTGCCCCCCGGCACAAATTAGTGAGCCCTTGAGCAGAGCCACCTTGCAGACATTTTGCATTCAAGCAGCAGGCAAGGGAGCTTCCCTGCCCCGTGCTGCCATTAGGTTTGGTGGCATCTGGGGAAGCTCCTTGGCTTGTCATTGATTCCCCGCAGCCCCCTGGCCAGATCCTGCACCGCGCGCGACGACTCTGCCAGGTCTCAGCAGCAGCAGCGCATCAGACCGGGTGTCTCTCTAGAGATCTGAGATGCTTTCCATGAAAAACACCCACACATTAAATTTCGCTGTGGGTTTATTATCTGCTGCGTGACGTTTTGTGACAGTCGGCTTCCACAGCCCATTTCTGACCTCCTTCAAGTCGCTAACCAAAACAGATGGCCTTCTTACGGGGACTGCAGTCCCGGGCTTCCCTTTGCAGGAACACTAGCACATAGAATGGGGGGAAGAAAAAAGTATATATACATAAAAAAAAAATCCTCAAGACTTTCACTCTACTAACCATAGCAACAGCATGATCTTAACACTGTAATCTTTGTCCTCCTCCCTTCGCTTCTTCTGCTGGGGAACAGATCCCTCGCGGTGCTGTGTGCGAGCTCAGGACCACTCGTGTGCCAGCTCACTATGGCTGCTTCCAACTTTGGAGGGACTTTCATGGCATTGCTTGGTATTCTGAAAAAACCCAGCCCTTGCAGTCACGATAGTTTGTACAGATCAAATCGATTTTTCTCTTCTAAATATATTAATATTTCATTTCTTGTAAACATGATTCTTGGGGGCCTGCAATTTGAAAACAAAAATTAGTAAGGAAATTTAAACAGTCAAGGAGACAAAGCAGAAATGCACACAAACACCCATTCATTACTCATCTTTCCCATAAAATATCATCATCCTTACAATGAGCTCTTGATTTTGGTGAATCTGCCACCTGATTATTGGGGCTGGCAGTGCAACTACCTATTGTGAACAGTTGAGCTTACTCACAACAGTAAATGCTAGATGTGATTTATTAATTAATTAAGATTAATTGGCAGCATGGTGTCACAGCCCAAACAATGGGCTTGTCCAAGACACCTCCCAGAGCCTCTCGAACTCCGTGGGCCTGGCAGTGAACACGAGGGCCAGGAGATCTTCAGGCAGGGCACCAGCAGGAAGGGGTCAGCATCTCACGAGCATCATCTTCTCATGGGGCTGGCAGAATTAAGGCATGGCAGTGTCAGGAGCCAGCAACCCTGGAGAAAGCAAGGTAGACATCATGATATCAAGCCACCTTTTACCCTCTGGTAATAATTAATTAGTCACTCAAAACTAGGTTTCATCTCTTGGCTTTCTGTCCGTAGGAAGCCTCTATGTTAGCCCCATTTCTGTACTCATAATCACTCTCTAATCCTAAATAAACATGCAGGTAAATGCTAACATCCATCAAATGACCACACAATGTGAAAATCCATTGCAGGGTGTGTGTTTTTTTAACAGAGCCATTGGATAAATTAAACAGGTAGCGGAGCAGTAACCTTGAGATAAATGATTAGGTGGCTTTATTTTTTATTTGGAAAAAAAAAAAAAAAGATGACACAGTTTTATCATATTTATAATAAAAGTCATTGACATAATAAAACACTCCCATCACATCAGTATTCATTTCTGCAAATAGAGCGCTGACGTTTTATAATATTAACATGTGTTATAAATGTCACTGATATATTAAGATTTTCAGTCTCTCTAACCAAAAATATAGAGAGATGAGTGAGGAAGAGATGACTAATTCTAAGAGATTAAAGAGAACATTTTCTCATGCAATTAAATCATCTTCTGGTGATTGTGAGCCGAGGGAAACATAGAAAAGTCCAGCTCTGTGACTGCAGATTTTACCACCAGCGCGGTGATGACCTGGGGCACCGAGTAATTGGCGCGTTAGGAAAACTTCGGTATGTTGGGAAACGCTGGAGCTGGCGAGCTGCTGGGCTGCCCACGTGCTGCGTGGTACCACAGGTACCTCTGCTGGGGCAGCTTAGACTGCCCCAAAACTCGATGGGTGTCTTTGGGAGACTGGGTCCAGGCACACAGGGCTTGGAGCAGGAGATCTTCCTCCCATCTGCTGGTGTGCAGAGCCAACGTTCAAGGGGAGGATGCAAACAGCCGCTGGGGCTGAGTGGTCAACGGGATGTCTCCTGCTCCTGGGAGAGCGACTCTCTGACCAAGCTCTTCCTCCAGCTTTGTGGAAGAGTTCAGCTCACAAATAGCAACATGAAAAGACATATGGCAGGGAGATGCAGGGCCAGGATAAGGTCTGCACTGCAACAAAACCCCAAGGGACAAGTTGTCAACAGGGCTAGATCCAGGAATGTGAGCTGGTAATGACTAAGTGATAAACAATTTACGTACAGTTAAACAAGCAAGGAATGAAAGAGTCCCTTGACACCATGACTAATTCTTTCTAATAAAAACCTCTCTGAATTTCCAGGGTCCCATCAAGCTTATAGATCCTATCAGGCACTGGGCTTACAGCGGAGCTCTGTGCAAGCCAACACTTCCGTTTAGCTGCTGTTCAGCTCAAAACCAGCAGCCTCCAGGAGGAAATCCAGAATGAAAGATACCAAAGAGCCCCTTGCTCTTCAGGTTTGAACCTCCTGCATTACCCAATCTGAGAATTTCATCCCATGATTTTTGTATTACATCCATAACTTCTGGCTTCCTCACCATTTTTACCAGAAGGAGCTGTCTGTCTTCTGTGCACGGTCAACCCAGAACCGGTACGCCAGCAGTCTGTGAGTCAGCTGTGGGGACTTTTTGTCTTTTAATGAACAGTTGAAGCAGTGCAGCACCTGAAACGCATTCCCTCCCAGCTGTTTAAATGACACATCGATATTAATTATTTTCCCTCCTACATGGAGATAACATATTTATACAATAGGTCATTTCCCTAAGAAGCTTGCAATCTCATCAGACAAAAGGTGAAAAAAGAAATAAAAAGCCAGGAGCAAGCGGCCAAGGGGCTGCCCCAGCATCACACAGGCTGTCATCACGAGGGGGGCTGCAAATGGGTCTGCTGAGGATTTCTGAATTTCTTTCTGAATTTCAGGTCTTCCTGAATTTCAGGATAACTGTTCCTTCGGCTGTCAAGATCTGGTTGCATCAATGCACCGCATTTCTCCCTCCAAACAAAAAGGCACTGACTGCAAAGGGTTAGGAGAAAGGAAGCAAATCTATACCTCATTTTTCTATAGCTCTATCTGTTGATATATCCATACGTCCATACCTAGCTGCCTATCAATAGCATACCTTCCTCTTCTCCACTGAGATGTACACATCTTCGGGATGTTTTCATCAGCTCCCCAAACAAGTGCCACAGAGATTGCCAAATTTCAATTCACAGGGGAGAAAATGTGTGTACTTTATACTATTCATTTATATTCTGGGAAACGGCACTTGTGTAATTATGCCTGAATAGCTACAGGGGTAGGGAAGGCCTAAATAAATGCATTCGTAGACAATTGGAGTAACAAGTTTTAATTAGGTTTTTACCTTCTTCCAGCTCCATTTTGCCAGTGTTGCAACTCATGGGCTGGGAAATAAACCTGGTAAACACGGTCTATAAACACCTGGCTGACCTTCAGCAGTTGCCTCCTCAGTTACTGCAGAAGCATTTGTTTAAGGGTAATTCGATCATGGGAACCCTCCTGAGGTTACTGCTGCTACAGGTCTGCAGAGGGGTCTGGCAGGGTTTATTTGTGTCACTTGTCAGGGTTTCCTCTCCTGGGAGCCCCAATTACCGCGGCGTCGGGGAGGTATAAATTTAAATCTCCAGGCTCCGCGCGTCTCTGCGGATGAACTCATCGGTGCCTACGAGAACCGTTTCCCTTATAAAACATCATGTAAAACGACAGAGACCTTGGGCCGCTGAGAGCAGGAAAAAACAATAAACATCCCGCAGAGAGGAAATGAATCTCCCTCCCTTTTGGAGGGGGATTTTTGGAACCTTTCCTTTTGGCTCCGTCGCATGCTCACGGCGAGGGTTTGGATTGCAGGGGCTGCCTGGGCCAGGGGTGGGAGAGGGAGGGAGAAGCAAAGGCAGCAGAAATGGAGATTTTGTACTTACTAAAGCAAGTTATTTTTCAGCCTGCGCTCAGCTCTAAAGTTCACCACTGAATTATTAAGCGTGGCAGTCTTAGAATCTGCTTCAGCAAATAACAGCTATATTTCTTTGGGAGAGCACGGGAGCCCAAACCTCAGGGCTGGGTGGAAAGCACAGCAACTCCACCAACAACGACTGGGGCCAGCCACTTTAACACCACCACGGGAGGTGGTCTGTGGTCCCGAGTTCTGCACTTTGTCCCTGTCCTTCCCCACGGAGGGCTGCTCGCTTCTTGTCTCAGCCTGGCTGCCCCACAGCAGTGGGGAAAATGCTGTGCTCTTGTAGCAGGCAGAAGAGATGAGAGGGTCTGCACCCCTCCTTCTCTAAAGCAAAGATCAGGATAAATGCACTGATGCAAAAAAAAAAGAAAAAAGCGATGCAGGTAATCTCACACTTACCTAGGTGTTGCCAAAAATTCCTAGTTTGTAAATACTTAGAAAACAACCAAACGTGCACGCTCCTGTGCAAGTGATGGAGGGGCAAAAGTCATCTTCCCGCTCTTACCCACAACTTGCACCCAGGTTAAACAAGTCACTGCTTACGATGGACCCCCAGGGATCTCTACAGTCATCCCTCTATGGATTCTTTGACTGCAAGTGGAATACGTACCATTGCTGACCTGCAAGAGTACGAGCCCAAGGTTGCAGCATGGCTCCACCACCGAAATGAGGGCAGGGCCCAGAGCTGCTATTCCAGACCAGCTGCAGACTCAGGCCAGCATCACTGAGACGGTGTTTGTCCCGCGCTGGGAAGATTCCTCTTTTTACTGAAGACTTTATTATGTTTTTAGATGATAGCTTAGATTCGGGAGCGCAAGCTGTATTGTACAAACAGAGAAGCTGACTCAATGAGACACCCCAGACAGCCCAGCCCAGCCCCTTCAAATGCACCGCGCAGATGATCACTTTTCCTACAAGATTAAAAACTGCAGCAACATGAAGGGTTAGTATGTTTCACAACGAATTCTGATTTATCAAACATGATTAGTGGATTATGAATATGGATGTGACTTCTAAAAACAAAAGAAAGTTCATGCGGTTCATCTTTCTTTAAAAGATTAATTTAAACTCAAGGAGCATTAGCAACAACACAAATATATCGTGTGTAAGATCGGGAAATACAAAAAGGAAGGAACTGAGACTGAGGGAAGAGAAAAACAGGAAAAATCAGGAGGATTTTTCTCAAACTCAAGTAGGATAGAGTATGTCCAGGGATTTATTGTAGCCTTGCATAGTAAATGCAGTTTTAGGATGCAAAAGAGTTGTCTAGAATATATTATGACTTCTGTTATTAACCTTTCTGCTTCAAGTCACTCCCAGAAACCTGGTGCTCCAGAGAGAGATCCCGAAAGCTGAGGATGTCGGGGATTTTGCTCTATCCCAGCCATACTATTTGTCTTTCTCCTGTTTTCCCCAGACACAGCCCTCAAGGTTTGGCATCAGTTCCCAGCTGCAGGAACCGTTCCGGAGGTTCTTTATCACAGCAGGCTTCCCAGAGGCCAGCAATCTTCCCCCAGCTGGTTAAGCCGGCTTTATAGCCATGTTACGTTGGAAGAAGTGCGTAAAGGAGTAATTAGGGGCCAAGAGAAGGCCCAGTGCAGGTCTAGCAGGACTGCCTGGAGAGAAGAAAACTTTTCAGAGCGTGGAGCTGAATGCAAAGCACAAGGTTGTACGATGAGGTCTGGTGACAGCGATGAACACATCTCAGAGCTGGCTGCAAACTCATCAAGGCATGCTTGGACATCTAAGATCCTGCGTGTTGTAGAGGTGACCTCCAGCTGCACCCAAAGCCCACATCCCAGGTCTTCTGCCTGAAAGGACCATGACTCTTGTCTTCAGGACAACTTTCGGGTGCTCCTCATAAAGAGCCCAAAGAGCCAGTGATGGGGTTTCCATGCTGCGGACCAGAGGGAAGAGCTACTCCTCTGCTGTGAGGGCCTTCTACCTCCAAGCCATGCAATATTTATGGAGACAGCACTCTGTCTAAGCATACAAGGTCTCCTATGCTCATCACCATGGTATCTGAGAGTCTCATTTATTATAGAAACAAACAACTCACTTCAGAAACGAGTTAAGGTTGCTAAGTGACAACAATGTACTTACTTATCACATCATTTGCAAAACCCTCACACTTAAAAGCAAGGAAATGAATGATTAAGGACTCCTGAAACCCTATACTGCCCACATAATAAAAATTTATTTTTAAGTTGAGTACAAAGAAGTGCACTTTTTATTTTGGCAAAACAACTGTATGCTTAACCTGTGAATTATTTCCTTTTTTTTTCCTCCTCTTTTATTTGATATTTTTATTGTGTTAAACTTGATGTACAAACATCTTAATTTAAGGAATATTCATAAGTAGAAAATATGATTAGTTAGTTAAAGTAATTCCAAGTACCATTACTATGGGGTAATACCGCATTTGTGATAGGCAAATACGTGTAAATTTTTACAGAAAATAATAAATTTCCATAATACTATTCTTTTGTTAATCAACATTACTTTCATATGTGTATTCCTTTTTTTAAATTATTTTTAGAAAAGCTTTGGTTTCTGTTAAATTCTAGAAATACTCATCTCTCTTGGGTCACTGTTAAGATTAGTGAGGTGTCTTATGACACATTTCACTGTATTTGTCAAAACAATTTAGGTAAAATCCAAATTAATCTAAAGTCGAGGAGAATTTTGACATTGTCTTCAGATGGGCCAGGTTTTCACCTTTTATATGTTTTCTATAGGCAATAAAAGATGTATGATGCTTTTAATTATTAATCTCCTGGCTTTTAAGCACTTGGGCTTGGTACCTAATGCAACGGGGGCAAGTGGTGCTGAGGGAGCAGTGCTGTTACTTAATTGTGATTTGTTTGAGAAACAAAACCGCTGCTTGTTTCAGGTTTTCCTAGATCACTCGAATGTTTATTTTCTGTGTTTTAATCTTTAATTTTAGCGTGGATAAATTGGGGTGCAGGGCTTCCTTCACTTGCAGTACACCAGGGCTATGTAGCAAAGAAAGACGTGAATCTACATCACTGGAGGCACCTGCCAGGTACTGGGATATCTCCACGGGGGACACGTCCCAAGTCCAGACCCTCGGTGGTGACAGATCTGGGGGCTGCTCTCTGAGCTATGCAGTCGCCCATATTACAAAGAAGCCAGCATGTAGAAGATAGGGTGTTTTTTCCAAAGCACTCTCCATCCCTTGTCCGTGCCCTGCGGTACACGCATGGAGAGTTTCTAAAGGACTCGGGGCTCATCGAGCTGTGCTCTCTTGAAAAATGTGGCCACTCACATCGGGGCCTAAATGGGAGCTGGGTAATGTTGCTTCGGTTGCTGGAAGAATTAGTCAATGACAAAAGAGCAGTCACAGCAGCTCTTCTCCATTAGCTTCCTTTTTCCTTCAACAATATCAATTATGGAAGCTGTAGCCCAAGGTTCCAAATAATAGCTATTTTTCTACAATGTTACTATTTTTGCACATAAAAATGCCTTTTGCATGAACCACTGTCAAGGTCTAATCTAATCTATTTATCTGTATTTACAAGGCACTTATCTACTGTAGTATCTAAGTGCTCCACATAGATAAACAGACAACACTGTCATCCAAATACAGCATTGTTTCAGTACTTCGCATCCCTCTGAAAAATCTCGTGGGCTAAAATCTTGCCTCTTGGATCCCAGGGAGAATGGCACGCATGATGAGGACCATGGTCTTGTTGATGTCAGCGGATAGGAAGCCAGCAGATTTTAAGCTGGGTAACGAGTTGGGCTGGTACAGCAGAGGTCTGTGCTCAGTACCACTGTTTACAACACCTGTATGAATATGGCCTGGCCTCCCCTTGCTGTCACCTTCTCAGCACAGGTAGTGTCCCCGTGCTGTCCCCTCTGGGTGCATGCACACTTACAGGACAGCCGTTTCTTGAGAGAGGTCCTGGGCTCCTCCAGCAGGGGTTTGCTCCAGTGGGGAAAGAAATCCCGGCTGCCTATCTGCCCTACAGCTGCCCTACAGCTCCCTGCAGCTGCGTAGTGCTCATGGTGCAAACCAGTCGAATGAAACCTTCCCTGAAAAGAGAAAGGGCTTTCTCAGCTGCTAGGTCATGAAGAAATATTCCTTGAGGAAGGCGTGAACTTTTCATTGCATCTTGGACGGGCAACAGAAAAGGGAGATGAGGAAGAGGGCAACAGATCCCCATCCCTCTGCTCAGGGAGTGCACAAGCAGCAGGCTCTGAGTCGCTGCCTCTTGAAGAGGTTCTCCAGGGCTCTGCATGGAGCACTTCAGGGTTTGCCTCTGCTTTGCTTAGCCCTGCTGTAATTCAACAGACTCAGTATCCAAACAAACAAGGATTTAGCTAAATCATAAACAAATCCAGAACCCGCAAACTCCCCTTTCTCCTTCCAAAGGATTTGCCTGGTTTGTATTTTCAGGATTAGATCTGCCTCTGTTGAGTAGCTATGGAATAAAATGGAGAGCGACGTGTCTCGTTCGTCAGCATCTCCCTCCTGTCCTATGCACTCCCCTACCACAGCCAGCAGTTTCAAGCCAGACTATGTGATATGGTTGGACAAGAGAGAGGGAAGAGAAAAGTGGAGAGAAAATATCAGCCCCTAACACAGCAGTAGATAGATATATTGTTAACACTAAACCAGAATAAATTTCTAGTTCTCCCTTTCCTTCATCCTTAATTTCCCTAAATGAGACACTTTCTGTGATGAATGCTCCCCAGGCAATATAAAACCAGATTTTCCTCTGATTTTGGCTGGCTGGGTCAGGCCAAAACTGCCTGCGAAAGCCCATACATCACAGGGCAGGGAGAGGTGATGGAGGAGCTGGACAGCACAGCGGGAAAATGAAACCCTGCATACAGAAAAGAGGAAACGAATGGGTTTTGGTAGAGGAGAGATAAGGATAATTCCACCGCCAAATTTCTCATGAGAGGTGGCGTTGTGTGGGAGAGAGGAAGAATTGCTTAGCGAGGGGTGGAGGAAAAAGAGGTTATTAAAAACAAACACGGGGAGCCTCGTCCTCGAAATGCAGGTACCCAGACCCAGCTGAAAGCGGAGGTAGGTTTCTCTGCCGTGAGAGAGGGCTCTGTTCGGAGCAGCTGTCACTGCGATCTCCTAATTGGAAATAATTGGGATTAGTCTCAAACCACAAAGCCCTGAATTAGCCGCCGCAGCCTCCACCAGGAAGCATCTGTCGCCATCTCCAATGGCAACAGTTCAGCCCCCACCGCCTCCAGCCGGTGGTGCCTGCTCCACCCCAAGCACCCCATGGCTGCGGGACCACGGGTGGCCTGGAGAGCCGAGGCCACCCTTGGGTGCTGGGGACAAGCCAGGGGATGCAGGGGACGGAGGGAGGACGGGGGAGAGGCGGCTCGTTGAGGCAGCATCACGCCACGGAGGGCCCTGGGAAAACTTGATGGAATTAGGGCTTTTTGCTGCTTACGCTAACGGCTCCTTTGTGCTGCTCGTGTGCTGGTGTATAATTAAGATGGGATTTATTTATTTGTTTTTGTTTTTACGTTACAAGGGAGAATGGGGGGAATTGCGGCAATAGGAAAAACAGATTATGAGATGGTTGGAGCTGTTTTGGATGGGTTTGCTTGGTTGGTTGGCTGATTTGGGGTGGCGGGGGGCACCAGGAACAAACAATTGAGGAAGTCAATTGAAAATACTTGGAGCTGAAAAGGCAAGATTACATAGACATCACTCTGGGGAGAAGTGTGAGAAGACTATCAGATTAATTGATTACTGCAAAATGTCTTAGGCTACGTGTAGTGCTATGCGCTGTCTTCCCTTCTGCCTGTTCCAGGCTTCCTTCTGTCCATCCACCAAGGTACTGAAGCCCTAAAACTGGTGATTGCAGACAGTGCATAAAATAATTTTTATTGCTGGAAAGAGATACAGAGTTAACAGATGCTTTTAAAGCACATTCATCCTAACCTAGGTGCCTTGGAGCCATTTTCGTTCTAGTATTGCACTTAGAGGTTTTTTCATCCTGGAACGTGGGAGACTGAAGAGACCACGGGGAAGTCTGATGCATCTTGATTACAAATTGGACCAAATTGTCTGGGTACTCTGCGCCTGGGGCAAGTGCTGCAATGAAGCTGGAAAACACTGGGAAAAACTGCTTCCCCTCTCTGAGATCTGCATGATGCTGGGCTGTGAGATGGAGTGAAGGGAGCTTTTTTCTCTAGATATCATCCTTTGCTGACGTTTCGTAATTAATAACTAGGTTATTCTACTTTTCCTAGCGAAGTTTTGCTTGCACCCATTTTGCTTCTTACCTTGGATGTTAACTAGGCAAGCAGGCTCTTGTATTTGCCTGCCTATTTCATAGCATGAAGTTCAGCGCTTAGCAAACACTAAGGCTTCCAAGCCTCTTAGGAACACAACTCACTCCTTGCCCAGCTTCAGATGAGGAGAGGGAGGGAGCACCTTTCTTTCCTTACTGGTATTATATTAGCACCCTTATGCCTCTCGAGATCAAGGCATCTTTGTGCTTAGCACTGTGAACCTGTGACCTAAGAAACGGTCCCTGTCCTAAAATGCTGACAGTCTCAGCAGGGAAAAGCAACAGAGGAACGGTTTACCTAAAGTCATCGAGGCTGCCATCACAAGGGGGCTGAAAATAAGTCTCCCAAGGCACATGCTGTTTTTTAATCCCCCAGTGGTCTCTGCACTGGTTTTGGGGCTGTCGAGGTCTGCTCCTATCAATGTACCATGGGCTTCCCCTGCCAGAAAGGGGTACTGGCTGCAAAAGGGTGGGAGAAAGGAAGAGCATCTGCAAATCATTTTACAATGTTTTATGTATACATATATATGAAGCTCCCTTTTTCCACTGAGAACATTTGCAAAATGTTCTCATCAGCTCCCCAAGTAAATATCAAACAAATTGCTAAATTTTGGTTCTTAGGGGAGAAAATTCGTGACTAGCCCAGATGCGCTCCCTCCACCCTCACAGGGCACCTCTGGGAGAAAGCTGCTATGGGTTGTGTTCCAGATCAGCGAAACAGGCACCCTGAGGCCATTTGGGGCTAATTTATGAAAGCAGAGGGGAAGCAGGTTATAGCTCTGTACCTGAGCCTTCTCTCCATCTATCTGGTCTCAACTTGGCAGCATGAGGTTGTGTATTTATGCTCATGAGAATGAAGTGCAAAGCAGCATAAGCCCAGCTAGAGCAGCTCTTGAGAGAACTCTTCTTTTTCTGACTGCAGTAGAATTCAGACCAATTTATGTCTTTCCTTTCACCTAGGTTACCTATATTTCTGTTTTTTTTTTTTTTTTTTCCTTTTTTTTTTCTTTCCCTAAATCCTAATCCAGTCTTCGGTTCATGAAGTGCAGGGCACTGCTTTCTATCCTCATCCTCTATTCTATAGATCACACTAATTCCAACTATAAATTAGTTCACTTACAGAACATCAAGCACAAAGCAAATAGCATGATTGTGTCTTTACCTGGCCATAATCCTGAATCAATATCGTTTCGTTCTTATGTCTAAATCAGCAGTGATGATCTGTGCTACCATTTAATGTGCTAATGGTCCTCCTGTTATGTACATTAAAGATGGGATCTTGATGTGGGATTTGGGCATCTTTCTGCTTGTATGTGCGATATTATCCACACATCAGCAGCCCACCCAGTAGGGTCCAGTATGTTACAGACATTGTGAAGCCATACTGTGGCCTGAAAGTCCACTTAGTCTGCACGTTGAGGTTTTCAGTCCTTGCTAATAAAAGCTTAAGAGGGAAAGATGCTTAAGAAAAGCCTGGAACAGAGCTTGATAACTATAGCTGGGTATAAAGTTACAGGTCAATTATTTTTTTTTGTTCACTGAAAAAGTAATTTCAGAGCACATAAAGCTTTTCACAAATTTGTTTTGGCTCCCTCAAATAACTAATCTGAAAACAAGAGCAAATAAGAAAGATAATATCCCACTTTGGCATTTTCGAAATGAAGACTCTTTTCAAAAGAAAACAGGGTTTTCTGTTAACCAAATTATATTTGTCTTAAGCATAAAGATTCCCAAAGATGGAAAGAATTTTTATGTTTACTGGAAAACAAAACTTTTCAGTTCAGCCTAAGAGAAATTCTCCTTTTCTTTTATTTTCACGAGGAAAGGCAAAGGGGGAAAAATACATAATCCATACTGGGTTGGGGTAATTCTGACATTTGCTCTACCCCATTGGTCTGCCCAGGGAAGCAATCAGAAAAGATCTGTAGCCTTGCAAAGACAAGGATCTCCTACTGCAAGGAATGATATTGAGTTTTGAGGCAGGAAGCTCCAATTTTTTCTGCTTTATCCCTGCACAAGCACACTGAAAACAAGCTTTATAAATCAATCAGATGCCAAGGACAAAATTGTTTACCGAGATACACATGCTTCATCCTTAGGGACAAGGCCTCAGTGTTCGTGATTCTGGTTGGGTGGGACTCGTACCCAGAAGGGATGTGGCAGAGAAATCACTTTCCATTTGTTAAGACACTTACTTAACTCCAGTAGACAGGAGTGTGAGGACAGAGCTGGAGGCCTTGAGCCACTTGTTAGTCAAAGAAGACTCCAAAACGTTTCAGTGTTATGAGCATCAGCCGCGGCAGCAGAGAAGTGGCAAGTCCTGGAGGGAGCGCAGCAGCCCAGGCAAGGCCCCCCCAGGAGGTCTGCTCTTCAGATACTTTCCGAGGAGGAAGATTGCCAAGTGGGAAGACAGATTTCTATGCAGGTGAAATATTTGCTTCCTCCCCGTGTCTGGTCTTGTTCCATATCAAAATGAAGCGTACCGTGAGAAATAGGAGTTTGCTTTTAAGGAGGTCCTGTGATCAGTTATGCAAAATTAAAAGCGATATCAACTTGCTTGCATTTGTTTGCGTTATCTCTAACAATTTCCCTTTGCTACAAATCAAACAGTAAGGCCTCCCTTAACAACAACAATAATAATAATAAACAATGATATGAGTGCTCTTCATCACAGCCTGCCACCAGCGCCTCCCTGCTAATTTTAAGAAGTGCCAGAGCAGGAAGAGATAATGTAACACTGACTTATATGCACTGTCCTGGGCTGAGGACTTAGGAACAACACAAGACATTTTTCTTCTTATAAAAAGCTTCTTAAGCTAATGTACCTGTCCAAAAATTCCTGCAAAGCCTCCAACATCCTCAGCACAATTTCCTGCAACATTCCCCACCTGCTTGTAGACACAGATGGGCTCCATCTGCCAGCAGAAAATCTGAGACTCCATACCCAGGGAGCAAATTGGTGAAAAGATAAAGAACAGCCAGGAAGAAGCTGACCTGCAAATCCATGCTGAGCCATGCTGTGAACCCAAGCATGTCATTTGGTCTTCTTGTGTCTATTGACCCACTTGGAAATAGGTGAGCCTGTGGGAAATTGCAGTAGTTGCCTTGAAGCGGAGACCTCCCGAGCAGCAATAAGTACACAGCTGGGATGGAGTCCAACACTGAGCCACGATGGGCTGCAGAAAACTCTGACAGCATCACTGCTGAGCAATGGGCATACCAGTGCAGTTCAGGGCAGCAAAGGCACCTTGGTTTCATGTCCACCACCTCTGCTGGAGGCAGTCCTCAGGCTGCTCTCAAGGCACTCTGGCTCTGCAGGCACCAAGCCCAGAAGACGGCCAAGGGGTTGGTGCGCTGCCAGAAACACCCAGGCAGATCATCTGCCAGGAGGCAGAGCGCTGTGCCACGGCTCCTTCGGTGCAGTGCAGAAACAGCCTGGTTTATATTCTCTGTCCTATACTTGTGTAAATTTCTCCCATGCTCCTGGATATCCTCTGGATGCACTCTTGTAGCACACAGTCCTCAAGCTGTGGCATGTGCTAAGCCTCCTATCTAACCTGGCCCTGCTTCCTTCGCATCACAAACTTGCACCAAACTTCCCCATGAAGAAGTGAACAAGAGGGTGCCGTCGATGTGTGCCCAGAGGTGTGTGAAAGGAAAATCCCAGCCACCCAGCATCCTGGCAGAGTTCCTCAGCTGCGGTGCTTCAGGGGTCAGACATGGGTAACAGTATCCTGGCATGCTATCCCCTGCTTTGTTCCCCCTCTGCTTCAGGCTCAGGGATACCCCCCACTTCAGTGCTACCCTAGAAACTGGTCTCCTGGATATCTGGAGATGCTTTCAGGATTCCCCTCCTTGAAAAGGTTCTCACGTTGAAGGCAGAGATGTGGGAAGGAACACAAAGGGCTCTGACTCTATTCAGCCGTTATCCACCCTGATTAATTTTACAGCTAATGACTCTCCAGACATGGTGATGTATGGGGCTCTGTCAGTGACAAAAAAAATTGAACTTTTACTAATTAAGTAGAACATCTTCATAGGGTGAAAGGTTTTGCTAACGAAAGTAACTCACAAAGAATTATGTTGACTAGAGACTGCTGCCGAGATCAGAGAGAGTAAGGAGAGAGAGAGAGGTATAAAATATTCACCGCAGCTACCGGTCCAAGATTTCGCTCCCAGGTTGTCTCTTCACAGAGCCTTCTCACGGCTGCGTTCCTGGGCTGCAGCCCACCTCTGTCTCAGGAGAACAAGGCTGCCACTCTGTGCACGCACCCTGTCTGCATGATGAACGCCGTTTAATGACGCAGCCTTGGCTCAGCACCAGGAATGTGTGCTAGTTGTTGCAACGGCCGTGTGAGGACACACAGGGTGGTCTGAGGTCCGTAGCAATGTTTTCTGGCTTCTCTTCCAATGGGTGTCACCAAGATCCTACACTGGGTGCGCTGTACCACTCTTCTGTGCAAGAGAACAACCCCAAATGTAGATCAAGATGAGTGAGAGCACGGCCTTCATGAACGCGCCACATGAAGGACTTAATGTGCGAGTGAACATGAATAATCCATCGGTACTAACAACTGCACGGAGAGAAGCAGCAGGAGCAGAGACCTGAAGAGGCGGTGGAGCTGCGCAGGCCTACCAGCACCCCACCATATATCGAGAGCACAGAGTCACCACCACGGGCTGCACAGCAGGTCCTGTAGGGCTGTCACCACATGCCCGTGGCAGCGTGGGGACCCTTGTCCCTGGGGAGTTGGCAAGCTGAACCATGAGCTGCGGCTGCACCACCGAGCCTCTGACCAACAGCCAGGGCCCTGATGCGGCCTACACAAAGCAACACAGCCCGGCTGGGGCTCCGAGGAGGAAAACTCAGCTGTGCTTTTACCCACAGGACTGGTGAAGGGCAGAGCAGCAGACTGGCTGGGGCTTTCTTCCCCAGGAAGCTCTGGAAAGCAGCATTTGAAGCGAGTCAGGGATCCGGCAGCAATGTGCCCCTGGGTTCTGCAGCATTGCCTCATTTCTGGCCCTCTCCCTTCTAGCCCGCTTCCCAGTTGCTGCAGTGCTCATTACTTTAGTAATTCTATTGTCTCCCTTTCATGGAGAGATTTGTGATGCTTTAACCAAGAAACCTACATTAAAATATTGAAATAGGTCATTAAATATTTATTTTCTTCAGCTACTTGTAAAGACAGAAGGAAATTGGGAAAAAAACCTGTCAGAAAGGAGCATAATATTCACATTTTTTGAAGAGACTGTTTACGGTTATGTTGCCTGAGGGACCTGCAAAGATGGAATCACAGAGGCCATGGCGTTAACTTTTCCTCCTTGCACTCTGTCTCCCTCTCCAGTGGCCTTTTTCTATTCTAGGATTCAGCTTGTTGTGCTCACTTCTCCCCTCTCCTCCACCAGGATAAATCAAGGTTAGCGCCACGCAGGTCAGTCAGCGTGGCAGCCAACACACAGATCCTCCGCAGGATGGAAATACGGGCATTGCCCCCTACCTGCGTGCCCCCACAAGGTCTCCTGTCACAATCCTGTGCGTGCTGATGGAAACCTCCACCAGCAGCACACAAAATCTGTGACACCTGTGTTGAGCCCAAGGTCTGCACTTCCAGCTTCTGCACAGACTGCTCGTGCCTTTTCCATCTGCACGTGGAGGAAACACACACACAGATTTACACACAGATTTCTCTAGGTTGGAAGAGACCTCAAGATCATCGAGTCCAACCTCCGACCTAACACTAAGTACTCCACTAAACCATATCCCTAAGCTCTACATCTAAACGTCTTTTAAAGACCTCCAGGGATGGTGACTCCACCACCTCCCTGGGCAGCCTGTTCCAATGCTTAATAACCCTTTCGGTAAAGAAGTACTTCCTAACATCCAACCTAAAACTCCCCTGTCGCAACTTTAGCCCATTCCCCCTCGTCCTGTCACTAGGCACGTGGGAGAATAGACCAACCCCCACCTCTCTACAGCCTCCTTTCAGGTAACTGTAGAGAGCGATGAGGTCGCCCCTGAGCCTCCTCTTCTCCAGGCTGAACAAGCCCAGCTCCCTCAGCCGCTCCTCGTAAGACTTGTTCTCCAGACCCCTCACAAGCTTGGTCGCCCTTCTCTGGACTCGCTCGAGCACGTCCATGTCCTTCCTGTAGCGAGGGGCCCAAAACTGAACACAGTACTCGAGGTGCGGCCTCACCAGAGCCGAGTACAGGGGCACAATCACTTCCCTAGACCTGCTGGCCACACTGCTTCTTATACAGGCCAGGATGCCGTTGGCCTTCTTGGCCACCTGAGCACACTGCTGGCTCATATTCAGCCGACTATCCACCAATACTCCCAGGTCCTTCTCGGCCAGGCAGCTTTCCAGCCACTCATCTCCCAGCCTGTAGCTCTGCTTGGGGTTGTTGCAGCCCAGGTGCAGGACCCGGCACTTGGCCTTGTTGAACTTCATACAGTTGACCTCAGCCCATCAGTCCAGCCTATCCAGATCCTCCTGCAGAGCCTTCCTGCCCTCGAGCAGATCGACACACGCACTTAGCTTGGTGTCATCTGCAAACTTACTGAGGGTGCACTGGACGCCCTCATCCAGATCATCGATAAAGATATTAAAGAGGACCGGCCCCAGTACCGAGCCCTGGGGGACTCCACTAGTGACCGGCCTCCAACCAGATTTGACTCCATTCACCACAACTCTCTGGGCCCGGCCATCCAGCCAGTTTCTAACCCAGCGAAGCGTACGCCAGTCCAAGCCACGAGCAGCCAGTTTCTTGAGGAGAATGTTGTGGGGAACGGTGTCAAAAGCCTTACTTAGGTCAAGGTAGACCACGTCCACAGCCTTTCCCTCATCCACCAAGCGCGTCACTTGGTCATAGAAGGAGATCAGGTTCGTCAAGCAGGACCTGCCTTTCATAAACCCATGCTGACTGGGCCTGATCGCCTGCTTGCCCTGCAAGTGCCGCGTGATGACCCTCAAGATAATCTGCTCCATGAGCTTCCCCGGCACTGAGGTCAACACGGAGTTGGGGAAAGATAGCAGGAATCACCTTTGGGGTATCACCTCCCTTACCATAGCTTTAAGGATTTGCCCTGCAATTATGAATTCTTATATCCAGAATAACAATTTTCATCTTGCACGGACAAGGCTGAGACCTGCAGTCAAATTGCCTATTTTAGCCCAATAATTCCTCCTCGAGCATCGCATGTGATGGCACAGAGCATGCAGCTGAGACAGAATCAGTGTGTCTTGAGCCCTGGCCACTGAAAAATCAAATTTCAACCTTCAAGGGGATGTGGTCTCCAGTTATAAAAAAAATACATTTTCCTGTGTTTCTCCACTTCCCTCACAAACACGCTCCCTCTCTCCAGTGTCAAGCACTCCATTTCTAGGGTGCTTAACAATTTACTTACAGCAGCCTGCTTTGCTCTGTGCTCCCACCTTCCACCCCCCGATTCCTGGACACGCTGGGTTATTGTCACCTGACTTTCAAGGCTTTTCATTTTCATCTGCAAGTGACAGATAGCACCAAGGGAGCCAAATGATTATGGCAACAAAACTAAAATAGCCCAACCATTTGTGAAGCAGCTGGTCAGCACAAGCAGTAAACAGAAATCCGCTGGAGCTTGTTCTGCATGGGTTCCCTGGGCAGCCTGGCTTGTGGGTTACAGGGCAGGTGAGGAGGAGCCCCTGCTTGGTTCACCTGCCTCAACAAATCTAGGCATGAAGGTCAGGGGAATTTTCTGGGCAGAGAGCTGGGGCACAAAGCAGCAGCACCGACATCAGGCACATTGTGCTCAGCGCCCCAAGATCCAGGATGAGAGAAGCCACTCACAGAGGCCTGTGCAGAGGAAGGGAGGGCACACTACATTTAGGATGCTGTTTATTGCAGAGACTGTTGCAGATTCTGCCTGCAATCTTTTTTTCTGCATTACCCAGTGAAAACACATCCCTCCTTTTGATAACATACCAAATGGTGCTTATGTATGTTGACTATGCATCAGGTAAGAAACTGAAAGAGACGCAAAAAGCTGCAGGGGACTTAAAAGGATCCAGGGAAGCCCAGTCCATAGCGGTGATGCTACATAGGCATGCGAGCAGCCTGTAGTAGAAGTGCCACAGTGCAGTATGGACGTGGGGAAAGCACTCCACAAAACACAGCACAAATGGGAATATTTGGATTTTCCACACCATTACACCAAGTGCCCTTCCACTTCTTCATCACTCCCTAGAAGTGCTTAAAATACATAATTTGCCTTTAGAAAATCAATCATAATCTCCTAGTCATTTTGTTCATTGAATCTCCACTCCTTTCTGACTGTAGTTCTGGTGCACAGAAATTAAACATGTCACCACCAAGTCCTTGGTTGCAATATAACTTTTCTTTCTTTCTTTTCTCTTTGGGACATTTTCTCACTCTTCTGTTTTTGGACAAAACACAGGAGCGCAGAAACTATGGTACAAAGTTGGCACTCCCTACATTTTGTAATAATAATTAAATGAATTGTTTTGAATGCTCTGCGCTTTGCTGGGTTTCAGGTGCTTTTTTCCTTGTCTGTCTGGGAAACGCAGGAAACTCTGCCAGGTGTTGGCCCAGGTACATGGGAATAGAAAAAGGAAGGTTTCTTTGAGACACAAATAAGATCCGCATTATGCATGACTCAGTACCTCATGTTGAAATTTGGCCCATATCAAAAGGAACACAAAAGGCTGATCACAATGAACAATAATCCAAAAATATGCTGGCGAGAGGAGCGCACTGTGGATTTCAGAGTGGGGCATGACAATTAGAGCTGTTCAGGATAGTCACAGGAACGAAAATAGATCCAATTCCAAGTGGAAGGTGCCTTTGAAATTCGGGATTTGCATTTTCTTGTGTGTATGCTTTCAACTCAAAAATAGCAACTTGGTTACATAGAAAAGGCAAAGTGTGAGGATAAGAATAAATATTACTTTATTTTAACAATAATATATCTAAATCTGGAAGAAACCCAGAAGTACTTCTTGTGCAAGATTTAACACAAAGGATTGCGCTTTGTTTTGTTTTGCTTTAACAAATCCATTTCTAATTCTAATCTCTGTAAGAGAAAGACCCCAGCTCCTTTCCATTCACCAGTCAGAGAAAATGGATCTTAAAGAGGATGCCCAGTGACATCAGGAACCCAGTTCCCGTTCTTATCTTCCTTTGACTTCTGGGGCAACCAAATAGTCTCAGCTCTTTATGGGTAGTTAGGCACCTAGCGGGACTCTCAGATGTACTTCAGAGCCTGACAGGCACACTCACACTTCTTTGCATGTATTTCTCCCTCTGCATCACCGGTCCTTATCTGTACAACGGGGATGGCAGGATTTCCACAGCTCCCATGGAAAAAGGGCCAGTGAAATGCTTAGATAGGGAACTGATGGAAATCAGAGAAGCTTTAAAGCTGGTGCACCAGCTTTGAAGAAGCTTGGGAACAGAAACAAACAAAAAAAAACCCACAAAACCAAACAACCAACCCTGCAGCCAAGTCTTCTCTCCACTCTTCACCCACAACAGTCCAGGCTTTTGACTTTGTCTCCCTGACACTCATTGCAGGGAGGGAGATGGGTGCATCTTGGGGCAGGGTGGCCATCCACAGTAATTCAGAGACCTTATTTGCAATCCTCATGATTAGTATTTGAGACTGGATTTTGAAGACTCCCCTCGTAGCTACTATTTTGACTCTTTCGGCCCTATTCTGAAGAATGCAGAGCTCTTCTGAATGAGCTAGCTTTTGCTGTGCTGTGACAGTCCCACAGGTCATCACGTTCATCAGTCTGCTTTCTATCACTGTAAGGACAGGAAATTTCCTTCCCACCTTCTCTTAAGAAGTGGCCTGGATGTGAGCACAAGTTCCCGTCCTGGATGCTGCAATCCTTATCCAGATCCCTTTTCCAACCCTCTAGCTCTTTGCAGACAGGTTCTACCTCAGGTACAAATGGCTTCATGCTTCTCCTGTATTTATTCTGCTACTTGCTTCTAACAACATTTTCCAAGGTATATTAGGTTGTTAATACACCATTAGGACATGCAGCTGATGCTCAAATTTCTAACATTTTCCACATTTTGTGAAACAGCTCATTACAAGAAGGGTGCTCATATGCTGGCGTTTCTCTTGTAACTTTGCCTCTTTCTTACACTTTTGTCCCAGACCTCCAGATGCATCTCAATACCTTTTTGGTGCTTTAATATCTCTCACTTCTGGTTCTTCTTCCACATGGAGAGGATAAAACAGTTGAATTTGCTCATAACCTGAAAGGGGTCTTGTGTTTATTATTCCTGAGACCATCCCACCCTAATTTTTAGATGGACTTGCTCAGCTCAATGATCTATCCAGTCTTGCACACAATCAAATACAAAAGTCCTTAAAACAAGTCCCAGGACAGCAGCAAGGAAAATCACATAGGCAAATCTGAAAGCTGATGACATTCATCAGTTTACCAGCTTTCCAGTAAGAGAGATGAGAACTGAACACCACATTTTCCATCAACTTTCATTGAAAAAGAAAATCCTGCTCTTATCAGAGTCTTGATTTGATTTCATTTGTTGGACTGGGTGGGGAGGCTGGGTCTGATCCTGATTAAGACAAACAGCTCCTCTCTCTCCTCTCTCCTCTCTTGGCTCTCTTGCACTCTGACATTTATTTGGAGAAATTAGGTCATTCTGGGGTATTTTGGAATAAGGTAGCTGGCACATTTCATAGCTGAATGGAGACCATGGCCAGGGCCATCTCCAGTTATATGGATTTTCACGGAGACCCAAGGTCATTACTGAAAATTTGGCCACATACGCCAAGGTCAGACTATGAAAGCTTACTGTGACGAACAAACCAGACCTGAGTGTTATTTGATGTGACCAGCAAAACAGTCCCCCTTCTAAAATAGCTGTTTTCTGGCCCACCAAGTGATGGTGCTGCCAACCTGCAAAGCCTGCCCGGCTCATTGCAGCACTGCCTGCCTTGCCAGCCGTATTAATGCCCTCAGAGCTTTGGACAGTGATGAGAGAGTGGAGAGAAAGGGTTGAACAGAGCCTATGAAAGCATCACCGACCAGCCTAGAGCTGTCTCTTGCCCTCATCCTCTCCTCCCCATGTTCCAAGGAATGTGAAAAAGGCTCAAAAGCACTGGGTTGACCACCCTGGGGTGGACAATGGAGAGTATTCCCAAACTACCTCCTGTGAGGATTCTTGTGTTTAAACGCCTAAGGGATTGGATATCCCACCCATTGCCTCACAAATGCTGAAGACAAGCACTAATCCATCCCTTCTACAATGCAATTGCCGTGCAGGGAGCTGCTTTGGGCAGCTTTTCTCCCAGGGATGCAGAAATCTCTAGACACTTGCTCTCTGTGAGGACCTCCAATGACAATTTCTATCAGATGCCTCTGATCTGAGCAGCCACTGACCACGACACCACACAAATCTTCTCTTCTGCCTCTCCATATTGCATCAACTGAAAGGCGCTTTAGTTATTTTTATTTAACACCTTTTTTCCATCTTTCTGGAGTGACAAATTGCATGAGACATACAGAGGAAGGGTGTGGTGCTTAGAGTTCAAATCTGAGACAAGAGAAATGTCAGTGGCTATTTTTACCTCTGCCTTAGACAAAACACATGCCTCGGAGTGGCCATTCACACTTTTTCTTACTTTTTTTTTTTTCCCCTTCAGCTGTGTTCGTAGCACTTTGGAAACATAGGTAAAAAGGTGAATTGTCATCACTTTCAACACTCATCTCTGGGAAACAGGACCAGTTGGACATGTGGAAGTTTGCTTTTCAATTACCATTCCTATGTGACACCCAGAAGTTACAAATATCAGGAAGCCTAGATACTCCAGCCAGGCTTTGTAACTCTGACTTGAATTTCACTGTTCATACTGAGAAACTGTCCTAGATGGGCTCCAGTATTTCAACGATCAGAATCTCCCTCTAAGCCAAAAAACAGTGGGAAGTCCCCAAATCTTTGTATGTTCTAGAAACACGATGGGAATTGTATGCCATTGTTCAAAAGCAATAAAGATTCCCATTGGTATAATGAAAGGTAGAACTGGAGCTAATCTCAGTTAACCTTGAATTGAGTTTTCTAGGAGAATAAACCCAGAAGTAACACTGTCCTTGCTGTCTGTGAGCCACCATTATTTTTCCCCCTCTTCCCTTCTGCCTCCCAAACAGGCACGAACAGAATGGCAGATAAAAAGTTCAGGAAAAAACAAGCCACCACTACTGCTACCAAAACCCTCCACAGCAAAAGCCAGCCCTGAAAGTTTGTTGCAATGTCAGCAGGAAAAGCAATATCGGTCTCTGAAAAATTAATACGATGCTCACTTGCTGTCTAGTTCCTCCTCTGCTTGTCAATAATTCTGTTCATTCCTCGAATATTAAACCTGTTTGCCAGAGCCCTTAATGTGACAAGAAGCTGATGCCTGAAAGCACGATTACTTTCAACTGCAAATCATATTTAATTTATTACATAACCTGGTGTTATTGCTTCTATTGATGAACTGTACAGTGTGAAATGATTATTTGTTAAAGATTTCACTATAGTAAAATAAAAAAAGAAGAAAAAGAAAAAGAGAAAAATCTTTACTGTTCCAAGAAAAGCTACTTGTAAACGTCTTTTTTCTGAAAAGATTCAGAAATGGAAATGCTATTATTTCCTGATTTGGGGCTTTACATATTCTTAGCGCTGCAGAACAGATCCACCTTTCTCCATGACTTAAATTCAATCTCCTTCCTGAAACAGGAATAAGCAGCAGAGGAGGAAGGTGAAGCTCATCCTGATGGGATGATGTATATGTAATTCTTCCATGCTCTGCATCATTAAATCAAGGTGGTTTGTTTGGGCAGGACTGAAATTTGCATCTAAGCTGAAGCTCCATCTTTTCTTTTGTATTACTGTAATATGATAAGAGCTCATTGGTATCGGTCATTTATACCGAGAGAGAGTCTTTTGGGCCCAGCTATGATGAAAATGTGTTAAGATGCTGCACATTGGCAAAATGAAAGATGAGATTTCTGCCTTGAAAGAGCATATACTCTGATTAGAAAAGGTAGTAAAAAAGGAAGATTGCTTTCTGCATATGAGGAACCACGAATCAGGGACACATTAGAATTAGTGCTCATATTGTGACAATTTCAATAAAGGTATTATTTCTTCGGCTTCCAAATTGTACACTGGAGGGGCCAGTCTTTTCACCGACTGCAAGGGATGGGGCTATTTTAGATGACTACTTTGAGTGAGGGTGGTTGAGCCATTGGATAACCTGTCCCTGTCCATTTCCCATTTTTAGGTACCTAGTTCAGAGGCGTGAATGGCAACCCTGAAAAAATGTATGGTCTCCTTTGGGCACGTCAGTACCGAGAGGCTGTGGTCCTCCTCTTGACCCTAGCTCAGCTCCCAAGGACACCGACTTGCAGCTCTACAAAACTGATCACAGCTGGAGACTGCAGAGGAGCCAGGAAATCCCCAGTGGAGTGTCCCAGCAGAGTACTTTAGTCCTAATGCCATCCTCCAGACGTAACCAATTTCCATTTGTTAACTGGGGGGAGGAAGGGTGTAGTTCCGTTTATAAGAAAATGGGTAAAAAAATCTAAATGCAAAGAAAATGCATTACTCAGTTCCAAGTTTTAGAAGTGCATTATCTGCCTATTCCTGAAACCATGACATCAGCTGGAGTTTAATCTCAGGTTTCAGTCAGGTAAGAACACAGCATTTTGCACAGAAGAAATTTTCCAGCCTGCCGCCTAAGTAGAGATGTCCCTCCTGATTAAAAGGTGTACTGCATTTCCATAACACACTGAGAGAAATGCAGCCTCAGAAGAATTCTTGGGATGGTTTAGTACTGAATCAGATGCAGTGAAGAATTCAGCCTGCTGCTGAGAGCCATTATTCTTGTTAATTGGTTATACATAATATTACTGATGGCATCAATATATGAAACAAGAATTAAGAAATAAGGACGCCTGTTTTTTGATGCATTTGTGTCTCATGGCTGATTGCAAATACCAGTTGAATGGCTGGCTGATGGGGCTTTTCTAAAATAGCTCTTTCCCTGTAGAGTTTTTCTTCTCTGAAAGTCCTGGACCTCACACTGCAGCTTCCCTTTTCAGAAGGATCTTCACAGTCTCTTGATTCTATCCAGCTGCCTGACTCCAGAAAAACTAAGCAAACTGTGATCATTTTCTTTTCAGAGACTTGACCTAAGCTCTATTTCCCTAGGTGAAAAGAAATTTGGGGGCTAAAAAAACAGAAAGACAAACGCAAATGGTCTGCATTTCCTAGAAATACTTAAATAATAGCAATGATTCAACTTGCTGCTTCATCACCTTCATGACCCCCACCACTTTCTGCCCTCCAGATACCAACAAGACCTTAACTGGGATTCTGGGAAACACAAGATATCTATGGCCTCTGATCATATTAAAAGAATGGAATAAGAAATAGAGATTAAGAAATAAGGAGAAATCAAGATAGACTAAAACAGATGAGCAAAAAAAAAGAAGAGCTGCAGAGCTGGTAAGATTTCTAGATTGCCCAGGGAGTTTCATTCAGACCCAAGACAGTGGTGTTTATCTGAACACGGATCTTCCTGCTCTGTCATACAAGAGCACCGTTTTTCCTCCCTTCCTTTTCTTGGCTCCATTTCCTCTTTCTCTCTTCCCTTCCAAAAGACATTTTGAAGCAATGCCTTCAAAATGAGGTCTCCTGCCCTCCAGAAGGGCTACTGAGTCATGCAGGCCACTGGGGGTGAAAGGGAGATCCAGTGGTTCGAGACCAACATTGCCAATCAGGCTGTGGACTGTGATGAGTTTTCCCCAGAACGTGCTGCTCCTGCTGGCACCCCAGCCAGTCCCTCTGTGGCCCTCCCACACGCCTGCTGATGCACAAATCCGCTCTGTGAGCCATTCTTATTCTGAAGGACTTGTAAGAAGCCTCACAGTTACCTGTTTTCCTCCGCTTACATACCTATCGCTGATTCTAGCCATCCAACCTGAACTCTTGGGTAATTAAAAGGAAAGCAGATATGGGAGTTATGGGCTTCGGTTTTGTTTTTTTAAACTCCTGCTCATCTCTGAGGAATTCAGCAGACTTTATTTCTCAATTGCTTTTTTGATTTCTTCTCTGACGGCTTGCTCTGTGCCAGGGATGTGGCATTGACCTCCAGCAGCGGAACTTCGCTTTGTTCCCTACACTGTCCCAAAGCGCTATGCAACTCATTGAAAATCCATTAATTCTCTGTCTGCGCCCTATCAGATTAAAACTTCTCTTCAAATAACATTTCAAATATCAGTTGCTTCGCCTTAATATCTTTCTTCCATAACATTTCTCACAGCTCCGCACACACACTTCACTCCCCTGGGTAATTCCCTTTTCTATGCGTATTGTTGATTCTTTAAGAGCACACAGTCTCCGCTCCCCATTTTTGCTGATCTTCTCTATTGCATCTTGCACTCTCCTACATCTTCTCTCTTTCTCTGTTTCTTATACAATCAGAGGTGGAAGGTCTTCCCTATCCTTCCTAGAGTCCCAAATTATGGCCACAGTAGAGACCTGCAGTTACCAGAAACTTCCTATTTGGCCAGCCTGCAAAACTTACTCATCCACATGTTCGGCAAAAGAGCAGACACTGAATTTGTTGGGCCATGTATGTGGACACAGCAAAATGTATTTCTGAGTAATCCTGGAAGACTGTCCCCAGTGAGCTCCCTGCCAACCAGCCAAGATGTCCCCACTCCCATCGGACTGACTTCCAACCCCTCATGGCCAAACTGCATTTCCAAGGAATGAGGAGGCTGTGGAGTGTTTCACAGCCCACCAGCCTCACAGACAGGCCTGGGCTGTGACTCCATAGCATCCGCCACATGGCTTTTGTGGGTGGTAGCTGTTTTTTGGCTCCATCACGGAGCTCCAGAAGTTACGGATGCAGCATGGGGCACCTGACTCAGTACATCCTCCCCTTGATCAGCCAACACCTTCCAGATTTGGAACAGCAAAGCTTGGATGTAGGTTCAATGTCGGTAGACATGGGCATGTGTAGGAGAGAGGCAAAAAGAGATGACAAATACTTGATGCCATTAGAAACTCTCCTGACGTCATTGAGGACCTTCCAGACTCTGCCCTGAGGCTGAAATTATCTCAGGCCCACAGTTACTTGTGATGGTTTCTCCTTCCCATGTCAACACTTGTCAAAATACTTGTCATAACTTCGTCACACCCTTCATCCTCCCTCCTGCTGCTTGGCCGGTGGGGATCGGGGTGGCAGCGGGCTGGGGCAGGGCTGGCAGGCCCTCAGGCTTCGCCCCAGGCAAAAATACCTCAGCAGTCAGTGAGAGGAGGCAGCGTGGGCAGCAGGGCTCTCTGCAGAAGTGGTGGCATCCCATAATAATCACCTCCCATACAGGCATTAAGTGTGCTAACCCAGGGGGTTCGAGGCACTGAATGAGTGCCCCGGGATGGTGGGAGGCGAGGCTGGGCCTGGGTGCCACTGTCATGTCTCACAGCTCCCGACCCCAGCGGGGACCCAGCCGGGCACCCTCGTCCTTGTGAGGAAGGCTGGGTGGGACATGGCCACCTCCAGTCAGCCTGGGAGCAGGTTTTGGGGGACCTCTTTTCCCAGGCTATGTCAAACATCAGAGCCCCCACAGCTGGTGCTGACCAGGCCCTCCTCCACTCTGCTTCCTTCCTCAGTCTTCGACTTCTGCTAAGGCGACAGCCGTGACCCTAGGGCCGGACAGAAGCACCAGTCCTTTTGCCTGGTTTCTGTGCTTGAAATCCTTTTATTCCCATGAGGACTGAGGCTCAGCTAACCTCTGTGCTGTTTTCCAACCAACACCTGACCCATAACTCAAAATTCCACAGCTTCCAATCCCTGCTGCTTCTACAGTACTTTAGGATATGGTGCATTCAAGCATTAACACAGCCCATTATTTTTCTCCTGGATTGCTAAAGCAAGGGAGTTTTGTGGGGCAGAATTATCTAACGTGGCCTGAAATATTCAAGAGAAATAGACATAAATGTCTGCATATATTGCGTTTAGTGTATTTGGGATGAGGCTGCCCACAGAGAGAAGGAAACTCCACATGGATGGGAACCTGTGCAAGGTGGAATGGACTCTGCTCAGTGAGTATTCTACAGTGCATTATTTATCAGAGGAATTCGTCTTCTATTTTTGCTTATGGAATTCCTCAGATCATGATTCTTTCTTACAGTACTTCATTATGCAAGCATAGTTGGGGATTTTTGTGTATGTGTATGTATACATAAAATCTCCAAGGATTTCTCAGAAGAGCTTTTAGTTGGTCTCAGTGCTTCAGTTGCAATGGGCTCGTTGACTTACATGCCCCTGGTCTTATTATCGATAATAGTAGGAAGTTGCAATCACCACTGTATAGCTGTGCACATTAATTTTGAAATTCATATTTGTCAGGAAAAAAAAATCTGTGGTGCAAATGTTTATTGCTGTTGTTGTTATTATTGTTTATTTTATAATAGCAGGAGGAGCCCCATTGTCCCTGGCCTCCTGGTGGACACAGAGGGGTGCGAGACAACTGAAGGAACTTCATTATATGTTTGGAGGATGTATTAATACCAACAGCACCGTTACATTCATTCTGACTGATATTTTTTTCCTGAACTGAATACTTAATTCTTCTTCAAGGACCAGATTTAGCATATGCAGGGCCCTGTGTGAAATCAACACAGCATACTCATAGAGGAAAATTATATGGAGGGGACTATTGGAGGCTGGAATTATGAAAGCTATTAGAAAAAAAAAAAGGACCCATGCTGACTCTTTTCTGCTTCTAGGCATATAACAGGAGACCTGGTTTAGTCGCACAAACAAAGAGAGAATTATATGGATCTGCTTCATTACAAAGTAATCTTAATAGATTTTGTTTTGATATTTTCCAATCATTCCATCGTTAGCACTTCAGTCAGTAGTCACATTGTGCAATCTGCTTCCACGTGGTTTTGAAATGTGAAACAGGTAAAAACTCTTTCATAATAAAACTGCTCCCAAATACTGATGATGCCCTAAAGTGGAAGCTCTTGTAGGAGGACAGATAGCTTGTCTCATCCCTCACCATGCAGCATATTGCGACATACGAAAATATTTCTCCCTGCTTTTCCTAAAGCCGAGTTCCCCAGTTTTCACCCTTTCTGGACTAAGGACCAAAACACTGGCCCCATTCAAAGCAATGGCAAAACTCAGATATCTCAATCCTTTCATGATATCTACAGTTTCAAAAGCAAAACAAACAAATAAAAAGGAGTCAACACTTCTTTTTCTTAAATTTCTGGGTGTGGGAACAGCTGGACTTCCTGCAATGACCAAAAATAAAGCAGCTGGAAATCAAGCCCTCTTTGAACAAAAGATTTTGGGATCCCCAAAATCTAAGGCATACTTCTTAATTAGGCTCTTCCATGAAACACAGGCAACAAATGTTATCTTAAGGCAGATCTTGGGTTTTATTTGCTTGCTTGCTTGCTTGTCTGTTTGTTTCTGAGCAGCCAAAGCAAACTTCTCCAGGGACCTGTTTGATTCCTCTCTGCAGCCTGGGCTGGAATATCGATCCTGGAGAGGAGATGCGTGCTTTGTGTGTGTGGGGATGCGAGGACGCGAGAGCCTGTAGGAATGCAGAGGAGATGAGACCTGCATGGCCTTCACCCAGCAGCCCCGTCCCTCCCCGCAGCACATTTCCTCCTCCCCTCTCTGACTCCATTCTCAGAGAAATTCGTGTATCGCCATTGCTTTCAAACCCAGCTATAATTTTCTGGCTAATGGAAGACGTATTGACAAAAGTTGACATTAAGTGGAACTAATTACACTGTAACTGCTAAATAACTAAGAAATAACTACCCTGTAATTTATGGTGCAGCACGGACTCTGTGTAGCAACTTTTAGAGCCGTTATATGTGCACGGAGCTCACCCAGGCGTGTGCTGCAGAACTTTTCCCCTGCCAGTAGGATCCAGCCGATACGAAATCGCCAGCTCTGCAAACACATTGCCCTGATTAGAGCATAAAGCCAGCCGGGCTTCCCACTGGCCCTGCTCCACAGCAATAGGATAAATGACTAAGATGCTCTTCCCACATCATTAATTTTATTTCTGGTTTTCATTTTAAGTCCTAATTCCAGATGGGATGTCCTCCTTCCCTTCAAGGTGCATGCAGCAGTCTCTGCCACCTCCTGCACCCCGTGGCGATGGCTTTCCATGGGGATGCTGGGACTGGGGGACATACATCGGCTGCTGTCTGGTTCGGAGCCATGGCACAACCAGCCTCCTTCCTCTACCGCAATCATTTCTCAAACGAGGAGTTAAGCGGGCAGCTGGGAGCAGAAGGCATGATTCACGTTTTCACAGGGAGGATGGGGTATGCTGAGGGACAGGGAAACCTCTTCCATACATCACTGTCACACTGCAATATCAGCATGCAATTCCGAAGACGCGTTCGAATGTGCCTTGTTCTGTCTGATCAAACCCAGGTTTTCTTAGGGCTCATCATTAAAGTTGATGAGAAAACAGGCATTCTGTCTCCAGAGAAATCTAGCAACTAAACATTTCTTTATGTCTCAGACAGGACCAAGTCAGAAAATGCGGTTTTGAAGTATGTCTCTTCAGAAGTTATGCCACCACCTACTGAAATGCTTCATTTTGATATTATTGAGGCTCAGTTTAGTACTGCAATACTGGATGGTATATAGATATGCAACAGAATAGAATTAAGATTCTAATATAGAAGTGAAAACAAGTGGGAAATGGAGCAGGAAGCAGCCAAAATAATAAAAAATTTAAAATCCATTTTGATTTCAAATTGATTCAATATTTTGCCTTTGAAATGTCATTGGAATTAGAGTACTCCAATGAAGCGTTCACATTTTACCTATTACCCAAAGAACAGCCTTTTCCCGGGGGGAAAATGTTCCCACAGACCAATTTGCAGCCAAATGCAAACCGCAAAATTTTTAGGCTGGAAACCTTTTGCTGCAGAAGCCAGTACTTTGTGCTTCGGTTGTACAGCACCGAGCACAGCAGGGCAGGAGCCCAGCCACCACCTCAACAGACAGCCCAAATAATAGAGCTGTCGGTCGCAGCTTTTGCTGATGAGTCCCAGAGGCTCTTATATTGTGCATAAGAAAAATGGAGAATTTGTAGGTAATGAGAGAAGGGAGAGAGAAAAGTCAGCCTGTGTTGGAGACGGGAAGACAGACAGAGAAAAGAGAGTGAGATTGCAAAGACAGACGGGTGGGGAGAAATAGAGAGAGGTGCCATTCGGCACCTGTTTCTGCCTGATTTGTTCCACCTCCATTATCATGCACCAGAACGACTCATTCTTCTTTTTTCCAGAAAGCGTAATAATGTTCCACAGGTGAAGGAGTTATCTTGGCTTTTCTCTTTTTCAGCAAAGCTAACACTCACTACATGAAATAAAGGTTATCTTGAAAAATAGACGCTGCAACTCGCATACAAAGGAGCCCCTTCCTGTGACAGGGAGTCTTTTCTGAAGGGGTCTGCTAGGTTTTGTGCTCGGAAGAAGAAGGAGAAGAAAATGGAATTGACTGCTTGGTCTCCCTGCCAGGTTTCCAAATTGGCTTTTGAGGAGGACCTGGAGGGTCTCTGCCACGCGATGTAGAGCAAGGGAGATGGCAAGGATGGGGACAGAGAGGAAGGCATCGCTGCTGGCCACCCCGGGGGATCAGAACCCAATTCACCTCCACTTCTCTCCCAAACCAACAGGGCCAGGGATACTTAGGGGGTAGCAACCCCAGGCGATCACTGAGTCCCAATAACATGGTAAGGGGAAGAAAAAGACAAATTTTGTGTGTTCCTGTGTGTCAGGATGCTGGTGCATGCAAAGCAGCAAGATTTTCTTGCCTATTGCTGCTCCCTGTTCCTGGCATCCAACACGACAGGGCCATGACTGCAGCGGTGTCTTCTACCTGCTGCTGTTCCTGAAATAACAACCTAATGTGTGTTTTGATCCGTTTGCTTTGCAGCTGAATCTGGGCAGTTTTTAAAACAAACCTTAAAAGAATCTCTGAAGAGAAGCAGCCCATTTAAATGACTAAATAAAAGGTCTGGCTGTAGTTTTTAATGAAAGACCCGTGTGAACTAACACACTTTGCATTGTGCCCTGAAGCTCATTAAATAACGCGCTAAGCCATGCAAAGTGATCTACAGAACACTGCACTGTGATTTTTCTTTTTAAGTGTCATTGTGCTGATCAGAAGTAAAGAGGGCAGCTTCTGGGCAGCATCATCAGGGATCTCAGGTGTTTATTTAGTATGCAGCTGGAATAGATCTGGGCTTGTTCGCACCTAATTTCCTCGCAACAACTGCCTGTCACTTTTATGTTCTTGGATAGCTACGAAAAACTTACAGAAAGGATGTATTTATTTTACTAGCAGTTCCTGTCAGTGTGATCAGTGCTTGGGTGAAATATGAATTTTTAGTTTCATTGAATTTTATTTCTATAAAACTAAAAATAATTCTACAAAGCTCCAGAAGTTTGTCTTTATGTCAAATTATTGGAAGTTTCTGAAAAGCTCTAATGCTTCCTAAAACTCCAAGTGTTGACATAGCCCAGAGAGATATCGCACACCGTTGGCTCAGTCATGCAGCTTTTCCAGTCTAAAATTTTCATGTTTTGAAGGCACTGGACACCAGTGTGGATGGTAGTGAAATGCTGCCATTTCTGGAGTAGAAAACGGGGCTCTTTCAAAGTCCTTTCCTCACCTCCGAGGCTCCCTTCCCATTGTCTGCAGTGAGCTGCAGTTCAAAGACTGTCAGAGCACATAAACATGACACAGTAACTGAGAACATCAAAGAGCATTATGTTTTCCATACATGAAGAGTGACAAGCCGCCTAACTCCTGCCATTAAAAATTCAGACAAAAAACAATTCAAGAAAAATCAAAGCAAAGTCTCCAAGAGAGAAGCAGATGTCACACGATTCTGTTACATGCTCTTATCTTTTCTCACCTTGCAAAGTGGCCTCTAAACTCTGCTCCTAAAAATATATACAAAACCTGATTTACAGTGGTTACGTTGCTGTCTCAAGAAGAAAGATTTATATGAAGCGTAATATTTGGAGGCGCAGCTTCTGGACTGGGGACCTCTTTGCCAGAGGAAATCCTGAGAGCAGCAAAGTCCACCACCACATCCAACATCCATGACCAAGTCGCTTAAAGCTGGATCCAAGGACTTAGTTCTGGTGCCAAAAGTAGGTGATCAGGCACCATGGGGAGAAAAAAACAAAAACAAAAACAACAGAATGGGGCATGTAAGGAGGGAAGACAGAGGAACCTCCATTTGGCAAAATATGTGAACACGTGGTATACAGAAAGAAGGGGTAACCGAACAAGAAAACCTGTTGGTGGAAGGTGCATGTGTGCTAAAAGTGCAGAGGCAGAGCATAGCCCATCACTGCTATAGAAAGCCTTGACATGAGCTGGGCACACTTTGAAAAATGATGAAAACATTAATGGAAACATTTTGTTTCAATGAACTAAAGTTCCGTGTGAATTGGGATCAAATTTGGTGAGGAGTTTTGGACCAAAAAAGGGGAGCTGAAGGGATTTTGAAAGTCTTTAAGCATTTCAGAACTTTTGTTAAAAGCTTTTTCAGAAGTTTTTTTATACTAAGCTTTTCTTTGTTTCATATTGAGCATATTAATTTTAAAAATCAGCTTAAGGGAAAAATAGGTGAAGAGGTTAAATACTTTTGAGAAGAGACCTTCATTTCTTAAGCAAATGTAATGCTCCAGATTAAACATGGGCTTGGAGTTTTCTTTCAATTGTTTCTTTTCTTTTCATTCGCCTTTCAAATATATTTTCAAACTCTAAATTATTTGATTTGAAATGGGTTTTGACCTGTAACACTTTTTTTAGCTTTTTTTTCAATCTAAAAAGAAACATTCTTAACTCAGCACTAACCACTGATAGCTCCTGGAAAAATATACGGCGCTAACCATTGTTTGTACACGACTTGAAAAAGCTGAGACGCCATTAACAAAATGGCCAAAGGGCCTGGGTAAGGCTGAGGGACGAACTCTTACGTGAGCTTCCACCCGAGCATTGCAACCGGTCCGCAGCAGACCTCAATTCTCGACCTTGTCTGCACATCCCGCCTCCCGATCTCCCAAACACCAACGCAGATTTAAAGGCAGATTTAAATACCACCCCCTGCCGCTTTAGGAAGGAAACGAAGCCTCAGGTAGCACTTCTGTGCAAGAAACACCAGGTGATGGCCTCAAGCTCTCCCCTCAACAGCTTGGCCTCCCCTTTCCGAAGGCAGCTGTGATGCTCTCGGAGGTCCCCGCGTTTGCTCCATCCTTCGTGCCCCTGCGCTGCACCAAGCAAACCAAGGGCTTGGGACACTCGCACGGGACCGACCGAGGCTTGTGCACGGAATAAAACCAGCTAATCTGAACCAGAGGCAACCGGCCTGTGATTTGACTTGATTTGATTACTATTATTTTTTTTGTTTTGTTTTTCCGTGGGTGGTGTTCTATCTGCTCCTACTTACAAGCTGGGGGTTATTTGAAGTGGGTTATTCATTTATTTATGCACTTCTATTATCACAAGAACCAAATGGCAACCTTCAAGAAAAAGTGTTTGCGAAGCTGGGGGCGGGGGGGAAGACAGCAAATTGAAGTCAGAGAAAGGGGGTTACATCTTTATCAAAAGACAACATCAAATTAATTTCTCTCTGGTCTCAGGAACTCATGTAAAATTTATAGGCTGTTTGCTAATTTTCCCCTAGCGCCGGCAGCACGGGTGTGCGCGATTCGGAGGCAAGGGATAGGAAGGGAGGATGAGAGGGGGGCATGTGGACAACGGCACAGCCCTGGCTGGAGACCTGGGCCCCCCCACACTGCACCCATGTGCAGAGCAGTAGTATGTGGGGGCTCGGCTGGGTGCCCCCTCCTGCCTCTCACCGGCCGCTCAGCATTCACGCCGCATTCCCAGCATGCCGGGCAAGGCTGCCCTTTTGGCACCGGCACGGTGATTTCCCTTATGTAACACAACAAGCAATTCAGCGGGTTCACAAGCTAAAATGGAAGGAGAATTAGTTTTGTGTCAGCGCACCCTCTTTCCACCCCCCCCTCTGCCATCCCCTTTATGTTTTGCTGGGCCACCGGAGCATCCTGCCTCTTTGTGCCTTGCAGGGCTGGGCAGGGCACGGGGCCTTAATCAAGGTGAGAGAATGCTTTCTGCTTTACAAAGACAGCGTCGCTTTTATCAGTGTTCTCAAAAGCCTCTGCTAGAATTAGGGATCTGCAGTCTTTGGGAGTTTCTCTGCCTTTGGCGTAGCCCTGATTTCTGCTGGAGCCACCGGGTGCCCCCCGGAGCAGCAGAGCTGGGTGCAGGACCACGGAGCGGGGAGAACTGGGATCTCCCAGTGTCTGCACCCTTCCTGCATCCCAGTGCCAGGCAGAAACACTCCCAGAAACATGGAGGGATTTTAAAAGATCGCAGAATAATAAAATATGCCTCTCAGCAAAGGTTATGGCTTTCCCAAGCAATGCCTGCAACAAGCTGACAACAACGCAACATTGGCAGCACAAAACAAACAAGCGAGGTAAAAAACAAGCCAGCTGCGGGAACCATGTGGATTTCGGTTTCATCCCAAACTTACCAGCTCTCACAGAAACTTAAAGCATTTAGTTCTTCATTTTAAAGACACAAGCTGGCAATACTGCAAAAATTCCCAGATGAATGAGAACACATCTTTTTAAAAAGGCCTCTAGACTTCATTTAAAAGCTTCAGCATCCCACCACTTCCCTTCTTAGCCAGCCTAATGTTTTAAGAGCCCCGCTAACCAAGCATGTGACTTGCTTTTTCTTTTCATTTCTTTTCCTTTTTTTTCCCCTCTCCTTCCCAGTTTCAGTGTGGGTAAGTGCAGCTGCCAGCCCAGGACGCCCACCTGCAGATGAATGCTCCCGGACTCAGATTCCGATCCCCAGCCACCCGTTTCCCTGCCAGCTACAAAACAAGGGTAAAAAACCCACTCTGAAGACACACTGGAAATGATGAAGCCGACAGAAGACAGAGGTTGGATTAGATTAGATTAATAGAAATCATCCATCCTTTCCCCCTTGCCTGCTAATTTTACACCTGCTCCTATCAAGCCAGAATATTGTCGGGAAGAAGGAACATCCCTGCCTGGGAGGCAGGGCAGCCCGCGGAGGGGAGGAAGCGTGTGCCTGCCAGCCAGGGGCCATTTCTTTCCTCCACGGCTACAGAGAGGAACGCTGTGCTTCATAAACACACTTCAAAGATGCCACACTATTAAAAATACATGGACATCATGTGGATCTAAGCTAAATACATATGGCCTTTGATTGCTTGGCATTTCCAATTCATACAGGAACATTACTGCGATGCATTATTGATGCTCAGTAGCATTTCACAGTCTCAAACTAAGGACACCTATCCCCTTTCTCCCTTCCTTGTATGCAGCACCCTTCGCGCAGTCTGAACAGTCTAATTAAGCCGTGATTAGCTGTATATGCAATTCTGACTGGCACTGATTTGGTTGTGCAAACACCGTGGCTGCGAGCTCGTGGTGTTTGCTGGGGCGCATCTGCCTGGCCACTGCACATCTGTCCAGCTGGTTCTTGCTGGGACACATCTGTCTGGGCAGCTCGGGTGCCACTGCACAGCTGGATGGATGTGCCCAGCTGGTGCTCCACAGGAGAGAGCAGGGATGAGGCAGGCGGCAAGCGGAGAGCAGAGAAAGGGAGGCATTTCTTCAGCTTCAAAGGGCTTGAGGCTGCAGGGAGAGGAGGTGAGCAGGGCCACCGGCTGCTGGCTTAGCTGTTGATGGGAAAAACGTTCCCCAGCTCAGCCCATTGGTTTGGGTCAGTGCTGACCCCATCACGAACTTCCCCGCTTGCAGCCCTAGGGGCACATCACACTCCTTGGGAGCTGTGCATGCCAGCACTTGGTTGGCCTCATCCCCCAAGGACCTTCCGTTTTCCTGGGCAAACTCACGTTCCTCTTCTCTACTTCTATATTCTACTTTGGAAAGCCCAGACACCTCCTCTGTTCTCTCCTTGGACGTTTCAGGCATTCATTGCTTCCCTCCTTCCCAGCCAAAAGCAGAGGTTGACCCTGCGTGGTGTGTGCCCTGTGCCCCCTGCACGCCTGCTGTGTCACACCCCTGCCTAGATGCTGCCCCCACGTGCATCCCCGGCTGCGGCGGGGAGATTCCACAGGGAAATGCTGGTGTCTCTCCAGCTGTCAGCTTGGCAGTGATACCTCACTACAAGTCTTCCCTCTCCCTTTTATTTTATTTTTTTAAAGGAATTCTCCAGAAACAAGATTTTAGGAGGAGAAGATTTGGAAAGAGAAAAGCAGAATCATTACGGCTGAGAAACAGCTCTTGAAACTTATTAGCTCATGACTCATCTCTCTGAAAGGAGCTAATACCTTAATTTCATATTTCTCTGCTCAAATGGAGACCAAAGCATAAACTGAAATGAAACTTTACACTAATGGCTTCTTAATTACACCCATCTAAAAGCAATTACCTGAGGTTTAACAGATACAAAGTTAGGGTTGAGGCGGCCACTGGAAGGGAATTGTTGGCTGGGAAGGGGTGGGCTGCTGGGAGGTGGCACAGCATGGCCTGGCCTGGCATGGCACGTCATGGCACGGCACAGAAAGGCACAGCATGGCACGGCACAACGTCCAGGCTGCTTCAGCTCACTCATCTCGGCACCCTGACACTGCAGAGCAGCTCAGCTCCTGCAGCCTCTCTATGAGCACCTGCCTAACCCTGGCCCTGTGTGCGCAAGGAGCAAGATTCCTTTGGAATCCACAAGCTTTTACCATATTGGAATACACGTTCCTATAACGAAAAGCCAGGCAAAGCCACTACACTAGCAAATGTGGTGCTAGCAAAGGATGGAAGATGGACAACGGAAAGGGCAAGTGCCAAGGAAACCACCAGGCGTCCTGCCTCCTAACTCCTGCCCTACACCCGTTTCGCTGTGTCAGTACATGGTGTGAGGAGCCCTGCTAGCTGGGAAGTAGTAACCAGCATGGAGGTGGATTTGAAATCCCAAGCCTCTCCAGAGCTTTAGCCTGAGCTGCAAGGAAACACCTTCCTCCCTTCGTGGTTTGGAGGCTTTAGGGGCTTTCCTTCCTCCGAGAACAGCCCGGGGAGGGTCCTTCCTTTTGTTCAGAGCATTGCAAGGGGAGGCCTAGGTGGTGTACCCCGCCTCAAAGGGGCGCATGTATTTTGTTCACAAGTGTTTTATATTAAAAGGAAAAATAAAACCCTGTAGCCAGCTGCATCTCGCTTCCCACAGGTTCAACCACACCACAGCCTCGCACTCTGTGTCCCTCTTCTGCTACTGCCGTGCTGCTGCTGAACCCAGTCTCAGCAAGACCTGCAGAAACTGGTGCCACGGGGCCCTGAAGGCAGCCAGTGAACTGCTCCCCTCTTTCTTTCCCTGCAGATGCAAAAAAACCTTCTCCTTGCTGCTATTCCTTGGTAGGACGTTATCCTGGGAGGTGAAGGAGACTCATCTGACTTCCCACAGGAAAAGCAATAACTGAACCCGGTCTTCTGTGTAACAGAAGATGCTGTAATTATTGAACTATTGGCTAAAAGGGTCGGGGTGAAGCTGTTTTCTTCCTTGGCCACAATTTTAGTTACAGCATAAAATATATCTGGAGCGGGCCTGATGCTTTTTTTTTTTTTTTTTTAATCAATCTCAGAAGAGATCTGCCCACTTCACCAGCACCAGAAGAGCTTGGTGCCAGGCAGGAGCTGGGTCCCAGCATGGCCAGGGCTGGGCAAGCTCAGGATATGGCAGAGTGCGAGCAGCAGCAGCAGCGAGGTTCTGAAGGTCCTTATTTTTCTATGGATACACAAGGTGGGGCGACACAGCGGCTCTTGAATTGTCTCCTGCTCCTGTCGCTATCAATGTAGAGGAACGACCCTCAAGACACCAAATAAAACATTCATAGCAAGGGCAGGTTACAGGCAGCTTTATGGTCCACATAAAAGCTGATGGCTTTGGGATGGAAGAATGAATTTTGGGAGGAATGTACACTGCTCGCTGCCTTGTTCCTGTGATACAAAGGGATCCCCATGCCTGCTCAACCCTGGTGGGCCACATGGAAACCCACTGGCAGGCGTAGGCAGCAGGGTGCTTGCTGCAGACTCAAAGCACCCACATCATTTTGTGGGCCTTGTGCCGTGTCGCACCACTGAATAAGATAATACAATTATTGGATAATTAGAGTCATCAGAAAACGTTCTGCAATGGCAGCCTTTTAATTGACTTCCCCATTAACAGATAATGATCAGGCTCCGGCTTCTGCCAGGATGACCCCCTGCTTCTCTTCCCCCTGGGAACAAGCAGTTGACCTGAAAGGCAAACAGCACAGCTGTCCTGAGCTCGCTCATGGCGAACGTATCCTTCCACTCTGGTCAGGGGAGCGACAAACTGAGACTAATGGACAGGAAAGAGACGGTTTCTCAAGCTGCCTGTGAGGGTGGAGGGAGAGCCCATCCAGAGCACGCTCTGCTTTTGCAGTAGGATGAGGCTCACGGATTCTTCCATACAGGGCAGCCCCAGCAACAGGGCTGGCACAGCAAAACGTGCAGCAAGCAATGCAGCTCCTCTGCCCCTTCCTTCTCCCACCAGCTCACATCTCTCCCCAGTGCCAGCCCGGGGTCCTGCTCGCTTTCCCCTCTGCTCTGCAAAGAAGTCCAGAGAATACGGACACAATTTCACAGCTTTGTTCAGGATGCCAAACACCTGGTGTTTCTTTGCACTGGAACTAAAGCTAAACGTTTCCATCGTATTTCATGACATGGAACAAGGCTGAAAGCCCTTGTTTTTGAAGAAAAGGGTTGAATTCCCTTCTTAAGTTGTTTTTTCTCCATCTAGGAGTGATTTGCTACCCTTACAAAAACCCTGAGCTGCCCCTCGGCTGGAAACTTTCTCAGAACGACACACGCTGTGATGCCTCGGTGTCATGGGATCTTCTCATGAGAAAGATTTCACCCACACGCAGAGCTCTCATTTGGGTACTGAGCACTTGGGAAAAAGGCAGAAGCTTTCGTATCTGAGCACAAATCTTGGTCAGGATTTTAAGTGCCTTTGTGATCTACCCAGTAAATCCATTTTTTCCAGCAGCACTGGGAAGAAAGCCAAGTCTCCTTTTCTTCCCGCAGCCCGGTAACCCAGGCTCCCCCCCACCTACTCCAAATTACCCCAGGTCCTGGTGACTTTTCAGCACTGACAGGGCTGAAAGTTTATTACTAAACGGCAGCCAGACTGAGCTGGTAACTGCTGAAGTGACACGTCAGCCCAGAGCAGCACTAGTGTCAGGTTCTTCCCACTGCCAGCTTCACAAGACAGGCTGGAGTTTTATAACTCTTTCCTCTCCTACTGTGTAAAACGTGGTTGAAACTGCCTAATTTATATAAAAGTTCCTTGGGAAGGACTGACAGACGAAGAGACAGAGAACATGACTGTGGAAACTTGGTTTCCTTAGGAACTGGTTTAAAAATAAACCAACTTTCTGCCAGGGACGTGATGCCATCCTGAAGAGTCCGGTGCTTTCTCCTTCTGTAATTGCAGCCTTTCCCTTGATGTGGGGAAGATGTCTTGTCCCCACATGGTTTAAAAACAGTAATAATCCAAAGGAGAGGAGTTGCTAATATGAAACAGCTGAGATGCTCTCCGAGTAGATCAACTAATAAAACTTGGTGCTGAAACTTGCAGTGCCCGACTGAGACCAGCTGAAGACGTGGCCTGCCTTGCTTCTGGAGCAAGAGCAGGCAGCAAACAAATTTCTTCTGGTGCACTGATTCACCTTCAGAGCATTAGCTGGTAAGTGGAACTCGTTTCAGACTGCTGTAAATGCAAATTTGAAACTGAAACCAAAAGGTTGTGCGGGAAGCTGCCGCTTACTGCGAGTCCCTGAAGCGTGCCCGTGCTGAGGGCCAGCCAGGGCGGCGGCGACGCGGGCGCACAGCCAGCTCTCCACACCAGCAACTGGGGGCTCGAGACATCCTCAGACTGCCTAATTAGTATACCTGTAAAGTGTGTGTATCGGTGCCACGCTGATCATAGGGCGTTACAGGAGCACAAAGAGACTTAAGCGATGCTGGCAAAGAAACTTGGAGGTGCCTCATGGATGCACAGCATACTGAGGCCTACACGTGTGTAGGCCTGTGGTCACTGCCACGGCCTCTTTTTGTTGAGGGCTCACCTAACGCACCCAGGGGGGCCTGGAGTGTCCCTCAGTCTTGCACAAGAAGCATGTTGGGAACTGCCAGGATCTATTTTTCATTCCTTTTTCCAGCCAGGTGGCTAAAGGCAAATAATCCTGAGCTCTGCCCCTCCTAAACGCTGCTCAGCAGAGAGGGCGAGCGACCAGCAAAAACGAAAGAGCCCCAGTTCAGCAATAAAGAAGCAGGGAAGCAGTGACCAAACTGTGTTTCTCTGGCACATTATTTTACTGTCTAGACTGCCTGTCAGATGTTGTTTTGTTGCTCTGCATGCCTAGAGGCCATACCAAAGCTGGGATCCCCATGTACAGGCTGCTTTGTTTAATGAGAGACAATCCTTGCCCCCAGGGATCTGTAATCAAAATAGGCAGGACAAACAAATGGAATAAAGTCGCTGTGTTCATCCCCCGTGTGTACCTATGGAAACAAGACCCCAAAGAGATTAAGTGGCCTGCCTGAGGCCACCCAGAAAACTTGCGGCAATGCCAAGGAAAAAACAAACACGTCCTCTGAATCCTAATGCCCAGATTTGTCTCCAGGACTGAAATGTTTCCCTATTTCCAGAAGCATCCAGAGAGATCCCAGCTAAAAAGACACTGCTGCTGCTCTACAGTTGCGTTTCTTCCTGGAGAAATCCAGCACATCAGCTTTCTCCTTCGCCAAGGAACCTACCGATGCTTTATTTCCTCCCCAGAGTGGGCGAGAGAGCCTTCCCTGAAGGCACGGGGAGGAGACAGTTGAAAGGGGTGGGGGGAAGAAAAGTCGCCAGCCTTTCTGACGCTGGAATGTAAATAGTGTTTTGCAAAAGAGCCATTTATCAGTGAAATTATAGAATCTGTTTGAAGATTCCCCTGGAGGATGCACTAAAAAGATGGCTTGTATGGAACTTAACGAGAGGTTTCCTGCAACACGCCTGGGCTTCGTGTAGGCAGGAGCACTTTGCTGAGAATTAAATCCGCGTTGGAAATGTTAATAAATGCAGACACATGTTCTTGTTTGTAGGACGCGCTGTGCCTCCTTTATTTATTTCCTTCATTTTATTCTTCTGGATGTAGCTATGGTGCCAGCCCCTTTCCCCGACACATCCCTGGGGAAGAAGTTGCCATCTCATCGCTCTCCCTTGGGCTGCTGTGTGCTGCTCTCCACCTGTCCTGCTGCTGCCTCTAGCCAGGGAGCACCAAGGTACCAGCAAGAAAGGGATGCTTCAGTTTCTGGGCAGATATCAGCTTTCACTGAGGACTGGAAAAAAGAATGAGGGGTACAGGCTCGGGACTAGCTGAGATGAAGCTTTCCTTTGACTCGAGGCCATGGAAAGGATTCCCTGCCTGCTCTGCTAGCAGAGGGCTGGAAGGGGACCAGGACGGGTTTCCAAGCAGAAATCTCTACCCAGACTCACCCTCTGCCATGGCTGGAGCCCCAGGTGCACCCCGTACAGAGGGGCTGATCAGGCATTCCTGCTGCCTGGAGCAAACACAGGATGCCCTCCAGCATAGAAACCATTGGAAAAAAAAAAAAAAGTTATTTTTTCTTCGTCCCTAGAATAACAACAAACCTAGCCAGAGGCCTCAGCTTTTCACAGCCCTGGTCCTTGTTGTGACTCAGACTAGTACCTCGGCTCACCGTTACCTTCAGAGAAACTTCACGAGCAGCCCAAGGGGCTGAGCTCAGTGCTGGAAGCTCTGTCCATGAGCTGGACATGCCCCAGTGAATTCAGTCCAATGTCATCCATTTGTTGCTTCCTCTTTCCATTCTGGCAGCCCCAATAGGAAAGAGTTTAGCCTGATTTCTAGAGCATGCTAGGTGCTAAAAGCTCTGCAGATCTCAGCTGAGGTTCTCAGCTTCCTCGAAAATCAGATATTTCTATTAGACATCCCAAATCCCTCTGCCAGTAGCATTCATAGGAGTCCCTTTGTTCTGCAGAGAAATTCAAATCCAGCTGAATCTAACATACATTTAAAAGAAATAAGGTAGAGCTTCAAGGAATCCATCAAATTATGCTTCGATGTCTACACAGGGGGCTGCCAGGCCCCCTTTCCCCTCCCTGTGCAGCAGTGGATACCACAAGAGGCTACCGAAGGCTGACCCTGGCCCCTCCATACAGAGCTTCCACCATCTGCCTCCTCCTCTATAAACACATTTGGGAAATCTTCCTTCACATCAGCCCCTTCCCTATCAATTCCATGCTAATCACCTTGTCTAGATGTCAAACTTTCTCCCTTTCCTCCCACCTAGCCCAGGATGAAGCCTGCAGCCTCCCCCCCAGCCCAGCTTTCCTGGGGTTCTCCAGGCAGGCTCCTTGCAGACCCCTACAGCCCGTGCCTGCTGAAATTGCTCCCCTGCTCTCTCTGGCCTCAGCCTGCAGCAGATTTCATTCCCCCCTCGCTCTCACTGTTTTTCTGCTCCTCTTTGTTGGCCCTATTCATTATAGAAGAAGGGAGAGATTAATTAGCCAGGCCCCATGTCTGTCTGAGGGCAGCTCAGCCCGACTCGCAGGCCCAGCACAATCCAGGAAAGCCAATGATTGAAACTCAGCCTTGGAACTAATCTTTTTTTCAGTTCATATTATTCTCCCTTTCTATAATTTAATTTACAACATAATTTCATATTCCCGCTCTAAAGCAGAAGAACCTCTCTCTTGATATGTACATATATTTTTATCCTGCCAGGTTGGGTTTGCGTCTGATTTTATTTTGTTAAACAAAGAAGCTGAAGTCACTTTGTTTCCTTGAATAGAGCAGGAGGATAAATCTTTGCTGGAGAAGTGCTGAGGCATCTTTCCAAACCGTGGATCTTAAGAAGGGATGGAAGAAAGTGCTTTAATCAGACATTTTGGCACCTGAGCCTGAACGAGGAATTGGCCTTTGAATGTTTGGCATATTATATCCATTGAAGTATATTACACTGCTTTAACAAGTGTTGTTTTTGCTGTTCCTTCTGGAGATGGGAGAAGTATTTACAAGCGTATGAAGCTGCTGAAGAGGTCAGAGACCTATATTATTTTGTTAACTGGTTCTTTTCTAAAGAGGCTCTGGTTCACAACTGGGAATCAAAGTCCACAGCAAAGTACAAAACCAACAACAGCAGAGACCACAAGCCAGTGGCAAGCAGATGCTGAAGCATGGGCTGCGTGACCCTTCCCAAACGGTGTTTCACTGCACTTTCCACATCTTGCACAACCTCAGTAACATTTTTCAAGGGGAAAAAAAAAACAACAACAAAAAAAACAACTTAAAATAGTTGGTGTGCTGTGGAAGAACAGCAGGAGAAAAAAGAAAAAAGATGTTCCCTCATCCTTTTTTTTTTTTCCTCCTTTATTCAACATTATGCCAGGTCCTGAACTCGGGGCACAACCACCCCATGCAGCAATACAGGCTGGAAAGGTGCCTGTTGGAAACGGACCTGGGGGTGTTTGTCGATGCTCGCCTGAACACGAACCGCCGGTGTGCCCAGGTGGTCAAGGAGGCCAACGACAACCTGGCTCGTATCAGGAATAGTGCAGCCAGCATGAGCAGGGAGGTGATCGTCCCCCTGTACTCTGCTCTGGTGAGGCCGCACCTCAGGTGCTGTGTTCAGCTTTGGGCCCCTCACTACAAGAAGGACATCGAGGCCCTGGAGCGTGTCCAGAGAAGGGCTACGAAGCTGGTGAAGGGCCTGGAACACGAGTCTTACAAGAAGCGGCTGAGGGCACTGGGGGTGTTTGGTCTGGAGAAGAGGATGTTCAGGGAAGAACTCATCGCACTCTCCAATTACCTTATTGGAGGCTATGTTGAGGTAGGGATCGGGCTCTTCTCCCAAGCACCAAGTGATAAGACAAGAAGAAATGACCTTAAGTTGCACCAGGGAAGTTTAGGTTAGATACTTGGAGAAACTTCTTCACTAAAAGGGTTGTGAAGAATTGGAACAGGCTGCCCAGGGAAGTGGTTGAGTCACCCTCCCTAGAGGTCTTCAAAAAACATGCAGATAAAGTACTTAGTGACATGGCCTCGTGGTGGACTTGGCAGTGCTAGGGTACAGTTGGACCAGATGATCTTAGAGGGCTTTTCCAACCTACAGGGTTCTATGGTACCAGGCAAACAAGCCTTCAGCTGAAGGCAAAACCCACTTCCATCATGTACCATCACATATCTTGTGCCCACAGTTTTGGGATACTGTTCCTTGTTCAAAATTAGCAGGTCAGTTGTGATATTAAGGCATGGGAGTCTCCCTAAGCACCAGTGGTGCAATTCAGGTATTTGTACTTAAGAAATCAAAGCTCTTCTTTTCACTTCTCAGTTGCACTTGATGCATGTAATAATCATGCCTACTGACAGAAGCTATGCATTTATAAATACTTTTCCCACAACGCTGTTTTCTTGCATTTTTCGGAAGGTATTACTAAAACCTTTTCCAAGATGGTTCCATTTACCACCAGAAAAAAGAACCAAGATCACTTTTGTGTCAGTACCAAAGTGTCTCCTGTAGTGGACATTTCATATCTTTGAGGTCAGTAGGATTTTCTCTCTTCTAGTGGCCTACAGATTTCTTTGATGAGACATGCACTACAAATTGGGTTGAGAGTTTCAAGCACTTGAAATTTTGCCCAACTTTTCTTTGTAAGCAAATTCACTTTCCACTTGCTCACATCTTAACTGCTATAATCACTCTCAAAATATCAAGCAAAATATCTTACCACGATGGTCAAAGGAAGAGCAGGCTCTACCTTCAAGGTCTGATCCATATCTCAAAAACAAGATTGTCTGATGTGCATCCTTTTGCCTGGCCACAATAACGCAACTCCATTTCTGTTATCACGTCGCTTCCAACAACATCTCTTTGCGAGATGTCTCCAAAATCAGTTTTCTCATCTGACTCTATTTGATGGACCCCGCTTTAGGTTCTTGCATTAAACTCAAAATGGGAGTTAATACCATGCCAAATGGCTTCCATCTCTACTCCACCACCTCGACAATTGATTCATCTCAGGCCAAGCCAGCGTGACAGGTATATCCATCCAGACAAGGACATCTCCCAGGTAGGATGGGCTGCTAAATGAACGCAACAGATTGCAGCTGACACCCGTAATGCTGATTTTCCCCTCTTCTTATAATCATAATGGGATCTCAGCAATAGAGATGGATTTGCTAATTTTTATCTCCTCTCACTTTCTCCTTTAATCACTGTCAGGCATAAATTAATTTCTGTTTAAAGAGCTTTCAGGGAGAGATTCTGTCATTGCGTAGAGCACTTAAAGGTCGTAAGTCAGGATAATCCCAGTACATTTCCCACCCAATCTGAGGTTTCAGAGCTACAAATGTCATTTAATTTTGTTATCTCTACGTTTTTGCACCAAGCCACCTGGGGACAGTGTCCTACTGTACTGATTGCTACTTTACACCGGGATGCAGGTATGACATATTTTACACTATGTGAGAAGTAGCTAATTGGCTGCCCCCTCAGACACTAATGCAAATTGGCCTGAGTACTAGGGACACACAAATAAGTGCAGAGCAGCATGAGATCAGGCAAATCCAATCCTCTGCTAAAGGAGGAGCACTCTCATGCCCTGGACTGATGCTCCTGGTGAAACTGAAGTGTTGTTAATGCCTGATGGCTCAAAAGCAGACCAGCAGCACTCTGAAGGCTAATTATTGACCATATTGCCAACCTGGATGCCCAACAGATGTACTGTTACAGTCCTCCCTTGTCCTCCTCTGGCCTACAGAAAGCAGGTATTGCATGTATTTATTGCACATAAATATGAGCCACCCAAGCAACCTCACAGATATTTTATTTGGGGCAGGGGAGAGAAGAAAAAGTTGAACTCAGTGTGGGACTTTCAAAGGCAAGGAGAAAACTATGCTACAGGGTCACTTGAGTGCTGCTTCTTAACCCCGCCCCCCCCCCCAGACCTGCATTTCTCCCACCTCTATCAAACAGATCTATGAGTACAATATTGCGTCTGTGTCCATCAAAACGGAGCCAGCAGGCTGTCAGGACAGCTCAGCCCTTGAAGATCTAAATTGCCACCTAGAGGACCATGCCTTTCTTCATTGCCTCTCTGATGCTGATCGTGCTTCACAAATAAGGTGATTTAAAAGTGTTTAAACATAGGCACAGTGCGTCTGAACTCCTGCATGTTGCACTGAAAATATAGGCTGGGGAAAGCAGAAAGCTAACTAAACTAGAAGGAGTAAAATCATTAAGAAAAGACATCATTTTATCTAAAAAAAAAAGCTACTGAATAAATTATCATTCCTGCTCATTAAAAATTCAGTGGAGATGAAACTGTGTGTGGTGATAATGAGCAAATGTTTATATTTGCAGAGAAGTGTAACTGCATAGATGGAAAATTATTGATTTATCCAAAGCCTTAACACATTTGTGCAGTTACTTGGATGGATGTCTGTCCAACTGGCTGCACAGCCAGCAAAGGAAGTGTTGTCCTGAAAAATGGGTACACCTCATTAGAAATGAGGAAACAAACTATTTTTACAGTATCTTATATAATTTATATAGAGTTTTTAAGAGAGGCAAAACTGAAGACAACATCTATGTTATTTTCTCCTATTCCCAAGTTCCCAAAATAGAAAAAACCCAAACACTAACACACAAGCTCTTCTTCCTAATGTTTTAGTTTTAAATTTACTTTTCATCATCAAAACCATTAGCCAATTAAAAATAGCTTTTTAATTTGAGTGTATCCAGTTTTGTCCACTCTCAGCCTAGACCAGGCTACTTCCTCCTTTGCACCAGCACCCATTTCCTAGCAGGAGGTTGTGGGAACACAGAAACGCCCAAGATGACTTTTTCCCTCTACACTTTCACACTGGCACCCCACGTGCCGCTTCTTCACAAAGCCGGTTTTGTGCAGCCCAGGTGACCTTGGTTTGCCAGCCCTGGATTTCCATCCCTTCCCTTTCCACAGTCCTTCATCTTCCCCCACCCCTTCTCCACCAGCACCTCCACGCACGGAGCTTCCCATGGCCCAGGAAGCCCTCACCTTGCAGGCACAAGGACAGAGCCTCTCCCCCAGAGGTGGCCTTCAGCAGCGTCCCCTCCCTTCCCCGCAGCATCATCTCGAAGCGTTCCCGGGCTCCCCGGCAGCCAGTTGGCACCTTTTCAAATGAGCCCACTGAATGGCAAACGCGCAGATACACTGGGAGAAAATGAGCTCTTCTTATTGATTTTCCAAACCAATATGGCACTGACGCTGCCTCTTTGTGCCATTTCCCTCCTCTGCCAGGAGGCATTCACACCCCTTCCATCATTTTAATTAGACATTACACCTGACACAAATGCCGAGTTGATTAACCTTAAAGGAGCTGAATAGGTTCTCTGATCGTTAACACGGGGCCCCTGACATACTATAACTCATGCTAACATGTGCTGTTGCACAAACTCACAGCTTCTTCAGCTCACTCTCCAAAGCCACAATGCAATGTAATAACATCTACAGAGAGCTTTTTATGAGACTGTCTCACATAATAATGCTATAAAAGCGAGATTTAAAAGATGGATTGCCCTGGACTCCGCAGACTTCACTTTTTAATGTTTACATAAATGCACCTTTTCCGGGGTGTTTGCAGATAACGGGCCTTCCCAAGTCGTGGCAGAGGAGGCAGCCATCAGCCTGCCTTCCCCTGCTGCGGCTCTCAGCAGGCAGCAGAGCTCTGCTGGGACCCTTCTGCTGTTCCCCAGCTCCTCCTCTCCTCTGACGGCAACGGGAGGCATGGAGCAGCACGCAAAGACTCATTTGTCACATCCAGAGCCCTCCTGCGAACACTTCGTTCAAAGGAAAAGTTTAGGATGTCAACAGAACCCATCCAGCCTTAATATGCCTTTGTTACAGCGCACTAAAGACAAAAGGAGAGACATTAAGCTGTGATGTTTAAGAGCCTGTTGCCAAAGGAACAGTTTTGCTGCTCAGACGTGACTCCCTGCTCTGCACAGATACATGCCTTAATTTGTCTGTGCCTGGGATAAGCCCAGATCAGGCACCGGCTGACACAGACCAAGTACAACTGAATCAACGCAGCCTGGAAAGAGAAGCTGTTTTTTGCATGAAGTCTATTTATGCCCAACGACCTCAGAAGAGGAAAGTAGCCCAAGCTGCACCATTGCTAGACTTCTTGGTTCAGCTATGCCATTCGGTGGCATCTGAAGGCCGGATCTCAGCACGGGTGTGACATTATTTAGGGTTTCCTTGCCCTTACATCTATCAAATCAGATTCCACTTCTGTGAGCAGCAAGGGGAGAGCTGATTCCTTCTTCATCAGCAAGAGAAGGAAGGGGGACAAGAGACTGCAACCGCATCTACCTACCTGTGTCACGGGGCGGGGGAATAAACTGTAAATGAATAAATAAATACGTTCTGTGATTTGGTGTGGCTTAATTGAGCTGGGCTGAGGAAAGACTCCTCATTCAGCAGGCAGAGCTCCACCGAGACTGAGAAATTGCGGGAGATGTACGAGTTCTGAAGAGATCCCCCGTTAGTTAATCGACAGCACTGATTTGGCTGTGCCTTCATCTCACTTGTTTGTTTGTCTTTGCCCTGCATTAAAACCTGTCAAGCCTGCAAACAACCCAATGTTTTTTTTGATTAGGCTGCTCATCTGACAGTGAGCCGGGGCTGGGAGAATTCCCCACCCCCAGCAAAGCAGAAACAAGGGGTGTGATCCTATTAGGATACGGCTAAGGTGGCTAGGAGAGGAACTTTCTGGATTGCTTGAAGGTCAACACCGCCTTGAGCTTCTTCTCCAGGCCACACTCTCCCACCATTCCAACAGTTGTTGACGTAGGCTGTGCTAGGAAGAGCTCTGCAGAAGACGTAGCTGCCTCCTTGTTAAATGGAGAGTACACAAGCCATGGATCTTGTGCTCGCCCTAACTTCCCACCACACAAACTGGCATGCACAGAAAAGTCCCAAGGCAGCAAGGACTTCGTGTTATTGTTTTGCTGTTTGTTTATCAGCATTTTGGGAACAGAGTGGCTTTGTCCATTCCAAACACAAAACAAGTAGTCCACCACACACAAACTGCTGAGTTTACATTAGCAGGCAAAGTATGCTTCTGCTATGAAGCCAGGCATGTATTAGGATAAGACAGAGCTGCCGCATGACCAGAACCTCGTAACATTTTCTCTCCTTACTCTTCCCAGCATCAAAGCTGTCTGACTGGGCCCTTCTGCACACAACTCCACCAGCTAAGCAGTGGGGAGATGGAGAGAAGACGACAAGAACTCTTCTGCTGCTTTCACATCACCGACTTCAAGGTCTGATCAGTTCCCCCTCCCAGGCAAGGAGGCCAAGGATCACACATTTTGAATTTGAAAGAGCCTGCTGCAGGCTTGCGTGGCAGTCCAGCAGAACAGAGGGAGAGGGTAGCCACAGCTGGTTGCTGAGCAGCTTTCCTTTGAAATCCTGCTCTGCACCAGGCAGACAGATGTCTTGCCAAGCTGATTGAGAGCAAGTGGAAAACAGTGAACACAAACACATCTGTGGTGGTGTCAGACACAGAAAAGGTTGGCATTGTAAGATGACAACATTGCTCAACCCTCTTCCTACTGAAAGCAATGGAGCTACGTTCTCCAGGAATCAGCAGTGGGAGAAAGAAAGATTGCCACGCAGCGTGGGGATGGCTCAGGCTGGTGGATACCAGGAGGGCTCTGCTGTACACAGCGGGCTCCATACTGCACCTACATGCCCTACCACCAAGTTAGGACCCCTCTAGGCAAACGGGGAAGCTGAGGGATGTCCTTGAGTATATTGCAACGCTGGTGTTGCACAGGGGCAGCGATACAGATCTGGGAAGTGTAAAGGACAGAAGGGGCTGAGGAACAACCAGAGTTTGCTTTCATTTGCCTGAACTTCCTTGTGTTGGTTCCATGGGTGTGTAACACAAGATGATAGCCCAACTAATCAGGAATCACTCATCCTGAAGGGCTCCTGCAGCTTCTGGACAGAAAGAACCCACCCTAAATGATCAGTTCCCCTCTGTGCTTGCCAGGTTTCTTTCTCTTGGTAAAGAACAGCTCCATTTTTCCCTTCTCTCCTCTATTCAGGCAGCCCGCTGCAGAAAGCCTCCTTCTTTCTCCTATTTGCATAAGTGATGATGCAGCCATCCTAATTATCATGGGAATCCACTGCTCCCCCTCCCAGCACCTCCCCGCTAGCTGCTGCTCTTTCCCTGCTACGGGTTTTGCTGGCAGATGGGACTGGAGCCTCCTCAGCCCACTGGCTCTTCCTTGAAGAAGAAGAAAGTGACAGCCCTGCAGGCAGCTGAGAGCGGCCGAAGCGCGGCAGCGTGACTAATCCGTCAGGCAGCAGCATCCCAAAGGCCAGGACCGAGGTTGTGCTCACACAGCCAGCTCCGCCAGGGGAAAAGGGGATGCTGGGCGCAAGCAGGGGGCTGCATCTGGTACATCTCCCCCCACTGCTGAGCTGTGAGGATGCCTCTTAAGTTCTTTCTATTGTAGCGGGGTCTAGGGTTTGGGGCGAGTCAGCAATGAAGCGTACCGTCGGGGGGTAGCTCGACAGTAGGGATATAAGCTCATACATATGGAAGGATGACCTTACCAGCTCCGCTCAGTGTTCACTCTGCAAATCAGATCCGATTTGCAATCAGCCATGGCCACACTTTTCTCCATTTCACCCTCAAGTTCTGCCCTTACAGCATTACTTACATATGGTTTTGCCCACGTTTTTTTGGTTTATCTGTCCTACTTCTATCCCTATAACCCATTACCTCAGCAAATTAGCAGTTACTTGCAACGACCGCTCTGCCAGACATCTCTCGCTTTGTTTGTTTTAGGGTTGGGCCTTTCACGCAGGGAAAGATGGGGTTTGTGGAGCTATTTATCTGCCTGTAATGAGGTTCCTAGCGAAGTCCAGACACCAATAACTGCACCCATAGCAAGGACTGTTTAGCACAGCCCAGCCTGCACATAGCTTTTTATGTACATACATCAGATGGCCTACACACGTGATCATCTTTTTGTATACGCCTGGAAAGGCTCCAAAGAACTGATGAACCAATTGGGATTATAGACAGGAGTGAGTTTAGTTACAGTCCCTGGGGGAAAACGAGGCCTGTGTGGAAGGAAGTAGGACAGGAGAGATGAAAATAGTCTATCAGGAAAGCAAGCCAAAAACCTGCCAGAACACCCAGCAAAATGCAAGACAGCCTTCTCCCTTACTCCAACCCCACGGGCTCCAGCATCCCACCAGCCATCAGCTGAGCTGTCAGCACAGTCAGCAGCTCCAGGACACCCAACTCAAGCCCCAGAGCTGCAAAGCACAAGAACCAAACCTGGGAGCATGGAAGGGGACGGGGAGACCACGTCCATGTCAGATGGTGCCAGGGCAGTCCTAGCACCTCCACCTCTGTCCTGTGTTGGAGTCCCACTTCTCACATCAACCATCTGCTTATGGACTTTATGGGACATTGACCCAGGGCCAAGCTGAACCCATTTAATGTTTCAAGGCCATACAGAGCTTGCACCCACTTGAATCTTGAGGCCTGGCCCCCAGAGCAGTGCCCAGAGACCACCCTCAGCCCTCCCCCGTTAGATCCTTTTCGTCCTTTTCCATTTGCTCACTTCCTTCTCCCAGCTAGCATCTCAGTTGGCTCTGCCGTGCCCCACCTGCAAATATCCCGATCCAGCCTCTCCCAAGCGGAGATGTAAACACACACAGCTTCAGCCACGGAGGAGGTAAAATCCCTCCTGCAGGCGGATTCCACGAGAGCCTTCCACCGGGCCCTTGTGCCACGAACACCAGCCAGATGGCCTCGCCACACGGTGTCCCACCACGTTTTGTAAGCAGCAAAGGTGCCAATTATCTCTTCCTTCCCTGTTTTGAAATCCTCGCTCTCCCCACAACACATACACTCTTTTACTTGTCCTGCTTTCCACGTTCCAGGTTGGCAATTAGAATTTGCAACCTCTGAGCTTCTCTGCAAACTGATGAGCTGCTAAAAATACAGCCCCTGCAGGCACCCATTCAACTTCTATTTCTGTATTTTTTATTATTTATTTTTTTACTTTTACTTTTTTTTTTTTTTTAAACCAATTTGAGATGAACAAAGCACTTCAACAAAGAGAAGGAAAAAATGCTGTGATTGTGAAGATGGATTGCTGCCATTTACTTTGTTCATTTTAATTACACAAAGTCATCACTTAGTGGGGAGCCTCAGGAAAGGAAGAGGAAAAGAGAAGGAAAAGGAGCCTCTCTACCCCCACCTTTTTATTTCACTGTGCTCCATTTTAAAGCTTCCTCTGGCATCCTGGACAACAACATCAGAACTAGCACTGCTCTACTCCTGTCACATTTATGCTCATAAATACTGCCATATTTAATAGCTAACTCACCTGCTGTCTTCAAACCACAAGGGTCCCAGCCCTCCTCCTCAAACAGCACCAAGCAGGCTCCTTGCTCCTCCCCCAGCACAGCACCATCCTGCCTAGCCCCCTGCAAGGTGGTGGAGAGCTCATTTATAACCTTCTCCCACCCAGCCCCCTCCTGCCACCTCCCAGCTGACAGCTATTGAGAAGCTTCAGGACCATTAAGAAGTTCAAGACAGAAAAGTCCAAGCTGGTGCCTAGAGAAGGCCAGGATCTGGGACCGGCTCCCTTTCTGTCTGATATTAACTCATTCTGCCGCCTGGGGCAAATAACGTTCCCATTCCTAATTCCTTCCTGACAGACTCATCAGCAGCTGTTTCCCCTTACCCCGACCCGCATCCGTGGCGTGGCCATGGCAGCTCTTTGCTGAAGCTATTCAACTGAAGCATCTGAACCCCAATCTGGGGTGTCTGCCCCAAAACCAGCTGTTCAGGTTTGGTTTGGAGGGTCAAGGCGGCTCCTGGCCCCCTTTTGGAATGATTGTGCAGTGAGCCATCACTTCTGGTGGGATTTCTCCTCATATCAGGGTTTCCAAGTCCTTGAGCTCTCTTCTGTTCTCTTTAGGGCTGCAGCAGGCCGCCTGGTTTGGGGGGGCAGAGGGGAATTGAGTGATTTCTGCTTTCCAGCCCTGCTGTTCCTCAGGACTGAACCCGGCTCCCAGGGCCCTCGATACAAAATGGCCTCCCTCAAGTAAATTACCTCGCTGTGCTCCCCGTGGCTGCCGGAGACATTTCTCATAGCCCAAAACAGCTTCACCATCTTTATCCGGGATTTCGGCCCCATCTTTGTTCTAAAAGTTTCAGCTTTCCTCAGAGGTCTGTCTGATTTGGTTTCATCCTTGCAGGCTCCCCTAAATTCCCCTCCCAGGCTACCAGCACAGTCTGCAGCCTTTTTATTGAGTGGTTTGGGTTTTCACGGAGGAATTTCTCTGCTCATTTCTCTGAGTGCTTGAGGTCCTGTGTTTAGATATTCTCTCCTCTCACACCAATTGCCACCTTGTTCTTTGTTTGACACAGACTTTCTGCTTTGTAGTTTTATCTTCAGTAAGCTGTTGCCTTTCTTGTTTAACTACAGGGCTTACAGGCATTAGCCATGTGTCCTACCCCTCTAATGCCTGTAGCCTCTATTTCCATTTGCTCTGTGCTTCTGGCATCACTTTAAGCTTTTTCCCAGCCAGCACCGGGTCCCTGTATGTTTTTTTTTGCACTTTATAATATTTGATTTTAATACACTCCACTATTTTTTGGTAATTAGTACCATTGTCTAACCTGCAAAACTTCCAGGCTTCAACTTTTAATTCGAAGTTTATTCCCACACTCCCCTACCCTTTCTTGTTGGATGGTGTTCAATAGATAAGACTTTCACAGACAACATGCTGCTACTGTTGTTGGGGTTGTTGCTATTTATCTTCAAATATTTACAGCATTTCTTCCAAGCTTTCTTTCCATTCCTCCTCTATCTCACTTGGTAAAGATGTTGCATTAACCTTCATGAAGAAAATTGTGGGCTTTTTTGTTTTATTTATTTATTTTTGTTTATTATCCAGGCACAGGTAGAATCAGATTTGGATAAGAGTCAGAATTTCTCTAAGAGAGCTCTTAAAATTTTGTTTTAAAGAAAATATGATTTCTGAAGAAATGCCAAATTTTTGAAACTCTTCACAAAATGACTTCACTAAAGCATGTTTTTAAACAAATGACAGTGGTTTTTTTTTGGGAAAATATTTAAAATAAATTGACCTTGGAGGTGGATTGAAACATAAAGATTGTCACTAGCATTAAAGCTGATCCTCTTGGTCACCAAAAATAAGGATACTGCTCTGAAGTTTAAAATAATGCTGTTAAGAAAGAAGGCTGGAGGTGAATGTGACGGGATGCAACAAGACATGACAGCAGGAAGATGTGGATCTTTTTCTCTGCCTTGATCCCCAACATCTTTACCCACTGCTTTATCCTGTCCTTGGCACGGTGTTAGCTCCTGTAAGGGTCTCACAGCTGCAGCACTGCTGACAGCTGTGCCATCCCCTCTCTCTGAAAATGTCTGCTCGGGTGTCCCCACTTTTCTTACAAATGTTCCCTCTGAACCTCTCCTGGTTCCAAGTGATCATGCACTAGGGAGCAGTGGAAGGAAATTCTCTGTAAATGAGACCGAAGCCTGTTTCTACCCAGGGGGCAGGATAGCCTAGCGAAAACAAGGTTGCCTCTCTCTGAAAGTCCAATGTGCCATGGCATTCATTAGGGGTCCTGCATCGTTACCTCTGTAATTGCTGAAATGAAATCTCCTTGAATAGATCAGATAAGATACTGGGCACCTTTACTGGGGAAAACAAATAAACAGACCTGAAGAGCTGTAGAACTGGAAAAGCATATCACACATATATCAAGCATATATTTCACGTAGCAGATGTGGGAAAAGCTCTTTTTATGGAAAGCAACCAAAAATGACTGAAAGGAGACCATCAGGACCATTCATCCCGATGCCCTGTATGACGGACCAGAAATATCCCACCTTTCCAAAAACAAGTGGCTATGCATCCAGTAACGCCCCTGCTTATTTCTGCCTTGCCCCTGGCCCTGCTCCTGTGCCCAGTGCCTGATCCCACAGCGACCCTAGCAGCTGGGGCCATTTCCCAGGACCTTCACATGGCGTTGCCTGAGGTTGTGCACAACGTGGGTTTGGGTCTTCCCCCGCTGTTTCTTACAGTTTGCAGCAATGGTTTGTGCTGATTCGCATTGCTCAGTGCTGTTATTGACACATGCACTGTGTCCACATGCACCTCTGTGATAATCAGACAAAAAAATGCTACCAGCACAGACGCAGCTTTTGCAGAATACATTCGGAGTGAAGCCAGTGCCAGAGAGTGGTTGTTTTGGGATCTAGCAAATATACCTCAGATCAGAATTAGAAAAAGCCAGACAGGATTTTTGCAGCACATAAGTTGAACGGGGAAAGGTGAGAGAGAGGAGAGCTGGATGCATGGACCGAGCCTTTTCCCATATGAAGCAGATGTGCTCCCTCGTGCCCAAATGCCCCGCAGCAGCAGCAGCAGCCCGGCTGGCCCGGCTCTGGCTCGGGCCAGGTACTCAGAGCCGTCGGCGTGCTGTCGCTGCGAGCAGCCTGCTGTCACAGGCACTGCCTGCTTTGCTCGCACCTAGGGCCAGCTCTGCTGGGAAATTACAGCTGAACGGAGCTACGACCTCGCTGTGACTCCCAGAGCCGCCCCTGACTTTTAGCAATTCTGACAGCTTTGGCTTTGCCTCGCTGACCTCTCCAGTTCAGGGGCAGGTGGTCAAGCCTCGTGCGCAGGAGGGCTGAGGCTCGGAGCTGGTGCTGCACCGCGGTTTGCAGTGCATCCCACCTGGGGAGGAATAACGGGGGGGGAAAATGCAGATAGGGACTGTGGATGTCCCCGTTGTCCTACGGGCACCCACCAGGGCCGTGTGGCCGTGGTATGAAGCGGGCAGGCTGGACGCTGGCTGAACGCTCCCTGCTCCCTCGTGCACCTGCAGCTGCATCCTGCCCTGCACATACTGCCCAGCCAGGATCTCGTGGGCCAGCATCCTTGAAAGGGAGGTTATGCGGAGGAAAATGACATCTCTAAGTGAAGAGCAGCACTTCATTGCTTCTCAATCCTTCTGCTGACGCCAGTTCGCTGCTTGCAGCGGACTCCAGAATACACCTAAAAATAAAACAACACCTGGGCCCTCCGCTGCTGGAGAGAACAGCCAGTTTGCAATCAGCAGCGGTGGAGAAAACGCTCCAAGCACCAGGGGGCGGGCGGAGGGTCAGCCCGAGGCCCTCCGGTTGTGATGCTGATTGCAAACATGGGCAATATCTCCTACGGAGCACGTCTCCCTGCTGCTCTACTCGACACATTGTCATTCCGGTGCGGATCTTTGCTTCGATCGTAATCACACACAGCCACACAAGAGCAGTGCGCCGGTAATGCACTGAGCCCACCGGCACGGAAAACTTGCCTGGGAAAATGAGGTCTTCTCTTAAAGAGCGTGGCATTTTTGGTGTCTTCGGGATATGGCTTCTCTGAAAGTGTCACAATGCACAGCATAACAGTGGCAGACACTACACGGGTACGCAGACAGGATGGGATACGTCCCTGATCCCCAGGGAGAGGGGGTGCCGGGTAAATGTGTTACGGGTTCGGTACCTTGCTCTAGTGACTCCTACACTTGGGGTCACGATGCTCATGGTTGCTCTAAGGGAGACTGGGTGACGGGAGGACTTTCTGTGCCATGCTCCATTTGGTACATATCACAGCTCAGAGGCAAGAAGCAGACTGAAAACCACTTTGAGTAAAACCATCAGAATTAGCAAGGATTAAATATTTGTGGGGATGAGAGACAGAAAGAGAGATCACAGAGGCTTGTTCTTTACAGCTACACAACTCCATTGCAGCTGGGGTGAACATAATGTTCTCAAATGAAAGAAAAGATGCAAACATTCAGCTAAATTCAACTACTCATGAACAGTAGCTTGCCCCATTGCTCACTGGTTGCCAGACCTGTGCCACAGTCGGGTACCAACGGGTGGGAGGAAGGCAATGGGATGGTGCTGGTGCCAAGCTCTCCCTCCTTGACCCACCCACGGAACATCACCCTGTCTCAGGAGGGTTTGAGAGACTTCATGTTTCCAGAACAGTTTGGGTTACAACTTCAGAAGAAAAAGCCAATAGGATTTTTGTGTTTTTTTCCCCCCTTTTTTCTTCCCCAACTCCAGTGGGGGTCTGTATATGCCAAAATGCAACAAATTGTCTGGATGAAATTTGTACCGGGGAAACCAACTTCTTGGTACCCAAGCGTCACCCAAGCCATGATGTACCAGGCTGACAGCTACCCAGAAACCGGCAGACACAGAGTCTGTTTGAGGCTACATTTTCACGAGCGAGTGTGAAATCAAATTTCTAAGACCTCTGAAATATTGTTTGCAAACATTTCCATGTGAAAGGGAATAAAATATTTTATCTGGAAAGATCACAGGGTAATGGCAAGAAGAGAAGTAAAAAGGTTGTCTGATCTGCTACTGCAATTCTGATAAAAAATTCACTACCGGGTGATTCAGAAGAAGGTTTAACATACCTGCTCATCAGATCAGATCTAACACATTTAATTGTGCATTTCTTCCCGTGGGAGGTCATTTTTGCCTAACCTTGTCTGATAATTAGATTATGTTGCAGAGATTTAGTCATTATAAATTTCAACCTGTATCATGTTTTTTTGGACATAGCTCACGCTGAGGTTGCAAACTCTTTGATTCCTCCTGAATTATTCGTTTCATTAATATCCTGTGACAACAATCTCCACAGATTCGGTTTATCGTTTACGTGGAGGGCTTTCCCACCCTGTCTGTGTTATCTGTGTCATGTCACCCTCATTTCTTTCTCCCGTGTGAGGCTGCCAGCTCTCCAGGGCTGGCTTTCTCCGAAGGAGTGTTTTTACGGGCTGAGCTCATCCCCTTGTCTGTAGCACCTCCCGTCACTGCAGGCTTCACATGAACCAGCACTACCAGGGCTGTAGGACATGCTCAGGCTTCAGCATTTACGGGACGAGGTTCTTCATCCTTGGAGACAGAAATGTGTCCTGCAGTGTTAGGCAGCTGGAACCATGGGCAGATACCGATGCAGGAGCAACAGTACAGGTTGGGGTGCTTTGGAGACTATTTCGGGATAAGTTCTTTGCAAAGCCTTACCCTGTTCTGCCTGTACAGCCTAGGCTGTGTCTGGGCACATCCTTCCTGGGGTAAGTCCTACTGTATCAAGGCAGGTTTTCTTCCAGCAACATGTGTACATCCACACTTGTTTTTTTTTTCCTCTTCCAAGCTTCCCTTTCAGGAGAAATGGAAGCAATACCATTGAGCAAGGGAAACAGGGACTGTTACTCTTCCTTTACACCTGTTTCCGCGGGTTTTCAGCTCAGGTGCTGAGCTGCACAAAGCATCATCCAGCCCTTTGATGACTTCCATCTTTCTCCTGAGGATTACTGTTGAAAAATGCAGAGCAAACATCCCAGGGAGAAGACTCCAAGGAGTTCTTTCTCTGTATGCACCAGGTAGGAAATATGTTGTTCATCTCACCTGGGAAAGAGGTGGGAAAAACAGGGGTGGAGAAGCTCAAATCCAGGGTAGAATATGATGGCACTCTGCAAGCCAGGGCAGAAGGATGGATCTCATCTGCTCAGGTACACTGAAAAACTTGTCAGTCACACAGTGGTTTACAAGGCAGTGTTTAACTTAATTTCAGCTAATATGCAGAAATGTTTCTAATAATAAGCTGTCAAAAGAGCACGGGAACAGACAGGGAAACAGACAGGAGGCAGAGAGAGGAGGAGGAGAGGGGAAGGAGGCGTGAGAAGAAATCTCAGCCTCTCTCCATCCCGCACTCCAGGTTCAAGTGCTTCATCTGTGCCCGTGCTTGCCCTCTGCCCCTGGGCAGGTGGCTCTGGAGCTCAGCCGTGCCACTCCAGCTCTGCTTCCCGAAACCTCTCCCAGCTCCAGCAGCACAGCTCCAGCCTCCCTCCCTCCTGCCACTGGCCCTTCCAGGTAAATCCAGTCTCCACTCCCCGACTTGTCCCTCCCAAATCCCCGCTCTGGAAAAGACGGCGACTGCTTTCACCCTTAGCTACCTCTTTGCTCCACGCTTTCCTCTCCTCTTCATTTCCTCCTCCCCTCGGGATATTGATGCAGGCTGGAGTTTCCCATTAAAGCAGCCACTCTTGTAGAAAGGGGAGCTGACATGATTAATGCCATTCAGTGGGGAAGGCGCGAGCGCAGCCGGGGAGCGAGGAGACGGGCACGTCCCCATCAGCTGCTCATTAGTATCTGCCCGGGGAGGCAGCAGACACCCGATGGACACAATTCTCCCCGCTCTGCCTGCTGCTGGGTGCAAACTTTAGAGGCCCAAGAGGCAGGGGAAGCTGCTCTCTCTTTTCCCCTGTTTATTCTTTAATCGGATCTGTGCCCAAACTGAGCCTTAGATGGGGCGGGTCGCCTTCTCCCAACACTGCACTACCATCACCTGGCAGGCTCAGGAGCCCAGCCCAGGGAAAAGAAGGAAAAGGACACGGACAGAAAGCCTGCAGACACAGCCAGCCACCTGCCTGCATTTCCCTGGAGAGAAGGCAAAATGCTCGGAGCAGGGCTGGGGGCAGCGCGCTCTGACAGCAGCTCAGGCGCTGAGCTCGACCAGAGGGCACCTGCCAGGGGACGAGGGGTGCTGTCCACTAACACTCAGCTGAGTGAAGCCCCCTTACACTCAGAGGACAGGGAACCAAGATCCCCCTGCAACATCATTAAAGGCAGCAGGTTGGCTTACACAAGCCGGAGGAGGCTGGTTCCTCCCACTGACGAGCGGAGGAGGCGATGGTGATTAACTTCTGGCCTCTGCAAACTTTCCAGCATCACCACAACGTGATCAGGATCCCACATCTTCCGCATAATTGTTTGGTCTAATGGCTAATCACCCTCACTACTTAAATAAGCAAATCAAGGAATGAGCGACTGGAAGAACCCAACGAGATCTCCGTTTTTAAATTGAATTTGTTGCCTTCAGCTTGCAGACATTGGTTCTCTGCATGCCTTTTCCAGACTGAGGAGTCTTTTAGCACCTTGTGCCTCCTCGTGCATGTCCCCATAAAGAGCTCCAATCATTTCCAAGTCACATCCCCAGTTTGTGCTGTTAGAAAATTTACAAATCATTCAAGAAAAAGCATTGAAAAACAGCAGCCCTGACACTGATCTCTGTGTAACATCTTAGACATAGTCTTGTGCTTTTTTTCTTGTTTGTTTTATGTCTTATGTTTTGCTTGTTTGTTTTTTTCCGCAGGTTATCCAATGCCCTTGGACACCAGCAGCTATCCAGTTTCAGATGTGTGAGGGCTCTTCATCTATAATGAAATTAGCACAATAAAGTAGCAGAGGGCTGGGAATTACTTAAACAAAAGTCAATCCATTATGTGTATACACACTTCTATGAACCGACACTGCAGTCTCAGAGAATAAAACCAATTCTGTTTGAAAATATCCTTTTTTCTACAAAATCATGTTGGAAAACCTTGATTTTCTTTCTCCCCTTTGATTTGTCATTGATTGGCATCAGCTTATGCAGTCCCAATATTTTGCCTAAGACCGATACCGTGCTCCCCATCACACAGCAACAACCTCCCAGACTTTTTTAGAGTAACACGACTGAGCATTACAGAGGAAATTTCCATGGTGCCAGGTTTATTAGAAGCTCAAGTCAGCAGACCAAAGGAAAGTTCAGCTAATTCTTCAGTGAGCCCTTGTGCAAGCTTCCTGTGTCTGCTGAGTTTAAGCTGTTACTGCCGTCTGGGTACCTGCCTTGTTTTCCGAAGCACTGTAAAGCTCTTCATCATCATGTAATATAAATGTCCAGCTGCTTCTTTCTCAGCACTTGAATTGCTTCTTCACGTGTGAATGTATCTGTTTTTTCATTTCATTATTGATAATTTTGCTGTTTCCATCCAGGAGTGCTTGGCTGGGATTTCTTTTGTTTCTCTCATCCCTCGCTAATTTCCTTTGCCCTTCCAATCACGATTTTCTTTTTCTCTCAAGTTTTTTGCCTTCCTTATCAACATTCTGCACTTCCTAATTTCTCACTTGCAGTAATCCTTTCCCATTTCCCATCTTGAATCCTCACTGGAATTTTTTTAATGTATGGATATAGATTTCTCTTGCTGCCTTCCTTTGTAACAGAGCAAGGCTTGGACTCCAGCCAAAGTTGTCTTCTTACTTCATATGAAATTATTGTGTTTTGGCTATCTAATAAACTCCTCTTCCAGAATCCCCAATTTGCAATCAGCATTTTCTCTGACTGCAGTTTCTCTGCTAATCAATTTCATTTGTAATTTTTCTCAACTTTTGAAAATTAATGCTTTTGAGACAGCAAATGTACTTATTACTGGTTATGACTATCCTCTGTTTGCCCATATTAAATCTTTCTCAACTATGCAAACAGCTGGGAAATAAAGAATAGAGAAAATTGTCCAGAAAGTTCTTAGAACATGTTAACAAACAAACAAAAAACAGCAAGAGGTAAAGAAGCAATTCCTTAGTAAAGGGATTTGAAATTATAATGGTAGAGGATTTGAAATTGAGTCAATGATTTTGTACTTTTGGAATAAAGCAGAACTGGAACAGTTCACTTCCATGGCACATACCATGGTTCCTCTGCTCAACTCATTCTAGTGCTTTGGCTTCAATGCTGTGCATGGCTTTGGCTATCACCTTACGAAACCGTAGGGTTGTAGAAACACCTAGGTCAGAAGGGACCTCACGAGCTCATTTAATCCACCCTCCTGCTCCAGGCAAAGTGAACGCTGAACTCAGACAAGGCTGCTCAGGACCCTACCCAGTCAGGTCTCAGAAACCTCCAAAGTCCAAACCTCAAAGACTCCCAAAGGGCTGGCAGAGTCCGACGGTAGTGCAGGAGTACAGAAGTGTGGTGAGGCTGAGAGAAGTGAGTTGGTTTCCACCACCTGCAGAGGGACGATGTCACTGCCTTGGGAATGACGTAGAAAGGAGGTCCAGCCTTGGGGCACAGACGTAACTAGGCTCTCGAGGTCCTTGGCGATCCTTTTCCTATGACTCAATGAATGCTGCTTAAGCAACAACCAGCTTCCAGGCTAGCAAGCAATTTATCTTTATCCCACATAACGGTTCCTTTTGCAATAGAGTTACAAGAAGTGCCACGTGTGACTGAAACCACTGGAAAACTGCATTTTTTTATAGTTATTCTACCATTTACACAGGATTTTCAGGAGACAGGCTTCATACAGGAAGACCTCTCGTGCCTCCCCCCCATACCAAGGCAGTTCAGGCTGCATGTGAGCAGTACTTACGGAGAAAACCTTCCTGCTTCTGTGACTGAGGCTTGCTTGCTTCCCTCCCATGCTTCATCTGGACGCAGTGACTACCTGAGGGGCAGTGACAACTCCACCAAAATGTATGTGCTCATTTTGCTCCCTTAGTTAAAAGCTCGTCTGTCCTGGCTCCCCTTGTAGGCAATGGAGAGACGTTGACTTGCCTATGTGTAGTTCCAGGGGAGACTAATTGCTTTAATTAGACTTTTTATTAGTATCTGAAGTTAGGCAGCTTGAATGCCTCTCCCTTGATCTATGTGCATGCCAGAAGCCTGGTTTCTGTGTTATCAATTACACCAAAGCCTCCATCTTTCCATTTCCACCTTCCCAACTTTTACCTATGTTTTTTCCTCTACACCACGAGATACAGCCCCTGGATTTCAGGCACGCCCGTTAAAAACCGGTAATACAAATTCTGTGAGAAAAGAGAACGGTTATTAGCCAGCATGGGGACTTAATTCCTTAACTTTTGCTCATTACTCCAGACTGAAACACTGGCACGGTGAAGCCCATCTGAGTGCTTCCCCACCAATTTGAGCTGGAGCACCAGCTCTCGTCTCTCACCCTTTCCTCCCCTTTCTGCTCCTCCACTTTCTTCTTCCTTTAAGCACCCTTTGAGTTGACACTCAGTCTACTTCGGTACGAAGTTCCCTCAGCTGTGAAGAATGAGACACAGTGACCATCCGTGTTCCTCCTTTCTCATGCAAATCACCTCGCAGGGCTCAGGAAGTGGCCTGACATACGCAAATCAGACACACGGATGAAAAGTTCGTTATCAAATCTATGCTCCTGACTTAGATAAATAAGCATTGGATATGATTCTCCACTCATTAAAAGTGTCTTCCTCAGGAGATGGCTGACAGTTCATTAAATAAGATGAAATATTATTATTTAAACTCAAGACTGATCAGACTGGGTGGAAACTTAGTCTACTGTATTCATAATTTCCTGCACTGACAAGCAAGTTCTTGAAAACACTCCTCTGAAGTGGCTGACCCTCACAGAAACTGAGATCCTGCTGTAATTGCCAACTAACCGAGTAAGTCCTGCCGTTTAGATGGCAGAGCTCCGTGCTCATCAGGCGGGACTCGCAGATTTAGCCCCGCTACCAAAGGCGATGGCACCGCAGCTCCCAGCTCAGCTCGTGCACCGAGCTCTTCACCCCATGTGCTTACAGCAAGGTGGCCCAGACCCAAGTCCCGAGCCCCAGCTCCGCCGTTTTCCATTTTTTCCATCCAAACAACCATTTGAGCCACTTTTCCACCAAAGCCTGCTGCCAGTTGGCAGCATGGTGAGCTGCCGGCAAAGCGGGACTCGAGAGGATCTGGCAGCACCATAAACTGCCAACCCCAACTGGCCGTCCTTATTTATGCCATTTCATTTTATGCCCCAAATTCAGCTTATTAAACTTCCTCTCCAAGGCGGCCCTGCATCCAATACAGGGTCATTCATCTTCAGGACAAGTGTCTATTGATCAGCTGTTATCCAATTTACAATAGCCGTGTAATACAACCTGAACTCAGTGGGCTCAGGAGGGAATTCAGAGTGAGACCAAGGAAAGCACCTTCTATAAACTCTTCAGTGAAAACATAAAGTGCATTAATAGATGCTGAAGCTTTACAGCACAAACCCCAGCCTCCAGCACGGGGACGATGTAAGAGCAACAGCAACAGTGCCAGAAAATAACCCCTCCATGCCATCGCCACCTGCAGGGAGGAGAGAACATTTCTGACCACTTTGTGACAGCAGTAAGAGAGGAATTCATGCCCAAGAAACTTTACAGAAAGAGTCCATTAATGCCTCCTAAACCCTCAGTAATATGCCAGGGTTGTACTTTTTTTCCCCCCCTGAACGCAAAGAGCAAATACCTACTTTCATGAAGAGTGACCTTTACAGTGCACCGGGAGAATGAAAGAACAAGGCGAGAAGAGAGGCAGCTCTTTGTGAACGGGGCTCCGCACAATGCGGGCATCGACTCTCAAGGTTGGCGCTGGACTGAGCCCAGGGAGGGTCCTTGTCTCTGCCGGCAGCAGAGCTCTTCACAGACGCTGTGCTGCTGCCTGGAGAACAGAGGTGCGCTGACAACGCGGCTCCGTGGCGGCAGAAGAGCTGCCTGGGTACTTCTCAATACGCCTGTTTTTCTTTGCAAAAGTCCAGTTCTTTGAAATCACAACTGTTTGCAGGAAAGGGTCAGTTTAAATAAACCCTTTTTTTTTTTTTTTCCTCCCCCCCTTTCCTTTTTTCCTTTTTTAAAGAGAAGGTGCTGTCATTTTTATTTATTTATTTTATTGGGGGGGGGGGGAGTATTTTTGTTTATTTTTTCCCCCCGATTGAAATGTGTTTTCTTACAACATTTCAACTAAGGAAAAACTAAGCCAAAACACCAACATGACCAGAAAGACCACAAAATAAGAATATTGAAAAGAAATGCTTCTTTATGCTTCTTCTGCAAAAAAACCCTTCAGACTTCTAAATTTTCACCTAGATTTGATATGGGAAAAAAAAAAAAGAAAAAGAAAAAAAAAAGGAAGGCAAAACTTGATATTTTCCCTGGGACAAGAAGCCCCGTTTAATGCAGCTCTGTATCTCGCTTTTCTTGTAGTAATTTTGCAGGACATGAATGCTGATGTTACAGGTAAAGTAACTCTATTTTGCACCTTCCTCTGATTTCTTTTTTTCCTCTTTGATGTTCACCTCCTACTAGAACATTTTCACTGATATCATTCTCAGGCTGAATACGACCTGATTCACATCTCATGCCAATTACCCTGACATTGTCAGAACGAAGCTAGTTTACACTAGCTGAGGAATATGATTACTTTGCAGTAATGTCAGCCCTCTGCCTCCCCACTTGAGATTTCTGGCCTGGGTGAAGGCTTTGAATGAAACCTAACTCCTTCCCTCCCACTCCCCAAAAAGAGGGGGGATTAACTCCAGTATTTGTTAAAAAAAATAATAAAAAAGAGATGAGAACATAGCTGGAAAAAGTGGATTCCTTTATGTTATTCATGATGCTGAAGAAGCGAACCTGTATCCCTCCCAGGCTACACTCTCCTTTATATTAGAAATGCAGAACAGAGAGGATGATGTACAGCTTGGCAAACCCCATTCTTCATAGGCCAGGTCCCAAAAGTCACAGTGGCAAACAGAATTAATTGACTACATCGGTGGCAACCTCTCTCAAACCTGCTTACGACTAGCAGTGATCAGGGCTGAGCAAGAGGAAGAGGAAAAAGCAGAAGTGGGGAGCTCAGAGCACCATGGGGCACCCAGGTCCACAGGGGTGGGTCATATAGGGAGAGAACCTGTATCGGGGAGTGTAGGGATAGGACAAGAGGTAACGGCTTTAAACTAAAAAAGGGTACATTTAGATTAGATATAAGGAATACATTTTTCTTAATGAGGGTGGGGAGGCACTGGCCCAGGCACCAGCCCCTGTGTTACGTGTCTGCTTCTGGGTTTCCCCCTCGCTTTTCCCATCTCCAGCCCCTGACAGCGAAGCTGCAGCGTGGCCCCATCTCCGAGGGCCACCCATGGAGAACCCGCACCCTTAGTCCAGCTCTGAGCTCACCTGGCTGCTCTGGGTGCCACCTAGAGCCCCCTCTTCCCTTCCCAGAACGCTGCCCCGAGGTTTTCCTACCACCTGCCAGCAACCTTTTCATTCTCCCCACGCTCCCACCCATCTCCAGCACTCATCCCCCAGCTGCCCCCAGCCGTGGCCAGGGCTGCCTGGGTGCGGACGAGCACAGCTCCAGCTCAGCACATCCAACCACATCGTAATTTCTCAGGGGAAAGCCAATTTAGCCGAGTTTCCCACCCCGGCTGTGCTTTCCCACTCTGCAACTCAATTTACCGCTCCAGATACACGGAGGCAACTGCCTGAGGGCGGTACTGACACCAGGCCACATTTAAGAATAAATCTTTTAGAATTGATCCACTTGAGCCCGTACACAGAGTTGCACGGATGTATCCGAGGGAAGGCAGCTTGCAGCACGGGGAAGGGAAGAATTGGCTGGAGAAGGGCAGGATCCTCCTAAGCCGCCTTCGCTGCCAGGGAAATTGTAATGCAGGGCCATCCTTTGCCTCGCGTTTCGTCTGTCTTGTTTACCTTTGGGCAAGGACTGTGTTTATGAAAAAGCAAGTAATTGGCATATGTTAGACACACATCCAACAAAAATGACAATTAGGGAGAATGAGAAAGTGGATTACAAGTTTGTACCCAGGTCTGAACTCATTCCAGATGCAGGGCTGGACTCCGGGCTCTAGCTGCGGTTTTGTTTGTGCGTTTGTTTGCTCACCTTTTTCTGTGTTTTGTTTCGTTTGAGCTAATAAACACAGACCCAGATATGAGTGATATGAATCTTCCCAAATTTCAGGATATAACTTTAGCCTTTTGATCCAGGGCCCGTCTGAACTCGAACCCAAGTAAATGGATTTTCTCCTTGCAATAACTATGTAAAAAAAAAGTCAAACTAATAGTGCTCCCCTTCTACCTTTTTAAAGTACGGGGTTGTAAACACATCTGATTTGAGGCCTAACATGTGACGAGATTCACAAACAGTGATAATATCTTCTATTAAAGCAACGGATATTGTTAGAAAGAACTTTAGCAAAACTCATTTTCTTTGGTCCTCGCATCATTATAACTGCAACATGTTTGGCATATACACAAACTCAGGGGCTCTCAGCCCCCGGCGGGTCCTGCAGACACAAATCCATTATCACAATATCCAAACACAGGAAAAAAAATTGATGGGGGTAGCAGGGAGGGAGGTTTTTATTTGTCTTTCTGTTATGGCCTTCAAATTGAATCTGACACACAATATCCAGATTATCTGCTCAGCATGAAAACAAAGGAAGGTTTTTTTTTTTCTTCTTTTTTATGAAAGCGGAGGTGTGCGCTAATGTCTTGAGGGCTGAGAGTGTTTCAAACACCTATTACCATAAATTACCCCTAAAATATTGGAAGCTGCCAGCCGTGCAATTATCTGATCTCCCGTCCCCAGGTTACAAACCAGGTGAGGATGTGCCCTGGCGTGGATGCGTCGTGCTCCCCAGCGGGTCATTTTGTTCTGTCGCGGAAGCAGAATTGAAACCTGACGTTTGGATCCAAATATTTGAAGTGCGAGGTATGGAGACATGGGGGAGCAGGGAAGCGGAGGGGAGGAAAAATCCCCATCTGAAACCTGAACCCTTTCATTCGAAGGCATCCGCCTTTCTCTGCGGATTTCAGCCATGTGCCGTGTGACAACTGAGAAATTTCAGACAGATCCTTTTGAGCAGACACCTTCTTTTAGAAGCCTGCAGGGCTTTCAGGCGATCCGTTAAACCCGTCTGTGTCCCGTTTTCTCCAGCAGAGGACAGCCACAGGCACGCACGCAGCCAAAACCAGCGAGCCAAAGGAGAACCTGACTGCAAAGCCGCTTCGGGGCAGGGAAACGCAGGCTCATCCCCGTAATGCTTCGTGGAAAGGGTGGCTCTTTGACGGGCCGGTATGTCTCCTTGAATCCTTCATCCTGACCATGTTTTGTTTTTAGTTGGAAGGAGGCTTGGCAGCAAGCTGGAGGTGCCGCTGTGCAAACGTGGGATGCTTCTGCACAGCGGTGCAGAAATTGGGTGGCGTGGCTGCACTTTGCACCCCCGTAATGCTCACTTTGCACCCGTGTAAATGCCTTCACAGAGGGCAGGGCAAGCTGTTGTTTCTGGCAGTCCTGAGCAAAGCCTGTAAATGTGTGTGTACAGGCAGGACAGCCCTCACATCATCAGCAAACCTGCATTAAAAATACACGCCACCTTCTCCTCCACCTGGGTACACGCAGAGCTCTCTAATCCCCGTCACCCACCAGGATGTGTTATATTCATACTAACTAATTTCTTAGCCAGCAAATTACAGACATACCCTGCGTATCTTCATCTCATTAGAGAAGGTTAATTTAAGCAGACAATCAACAAAAATATGGGAAACTAGTTTGGAAAGAGGATTTTGCTGTGTCTCTGGCAGACAATGGATTCACAACCCCAACATCTGCCACCATGAGAGAGAAGATGCTGGAGGAAAGAAAAAAAAGAAAGAAAAAAGAGAGAAAGAAAGAAACACATTGCTATTTCCTCTGATGAATGGTGAATTTCCAATTAGCATTTTAATTACTCAAGCCAGCCTTTCAGCTGGTTTGAGGATCACAAGAAACTCTGTAAGCAACAAGTCTTGTTGGTTTGAGGACATGGGCTGGGGTAAGGCTTAGCGCCATTGCTGGGGCTGATTGGGAAATGTTGCTTCTCTCCTGGAGAAATCCTATGGCATTAATTACCCCCAGGTTTTTATCTTTGGGTTTATATATCTTTGGATGCACCCTTGTCCCACCTAAGCAACTCCTGTTGTACCTGAAGCTTTGGGAAGAGTCACTTCTCATAAAAGATACTCCGACAGGCTCCATTTCACTTCATCATCAGGCCAATCCGACTCCAAATCCATCACTAGGACCCTACACACGTGAACCGTTATCACTTGCCCAAGCAAATCCTGCAGCCGATCCATCCCAGAGCATTACAGGCACGTTCCCTGCGTCCTTCACCTGAGATAATCCTCCAGCAAACCTGTCCCGGGGGACTGATGGATGGGCCCCGCTGCGCAGGAGGCCTCGCAGTGATAACTCGGCCATGCTGGTGTTGATACGACAGAGAAAGGACAGGGCATTATCTGAAGTACCCGTGCAGCATTAGAAAATACCGTGTCCTCTGGGGAAGGGAGCACGTAGGGTTGTGGTGATCCTTGCAGATGAGGCTCGTGGCTTTGACAGTCCTGATATTTTCACCCTGTTTCGGCACTGCAGTCACTGTGCTTGGGCTTTGCACGGACAGGCTCCTAGCACGAGCTGGGATTTCAAAAAGCTGCTTCATCAGTGTTGCTGTTACAGACCAGAAAGGTCCCGGTGGATTCCTGCGGTGGACTCGAGAATGAAATTGCTGCTTGTGAGCTTGGTCAAAGCCCAGAAGAGGGACTGATTACAGGCACGGGTCGGCAGGTGGTGATGGTGCAAAGGGGGACTGGGACATGCGCTGCCCGCAGTGAGATATCTAAGCAAGGACCTTGCAATTTAAAGAGGCTCTCTGGCTTTACAGCAGAGTGGGAGCTCTTTTTAAGCTTGCAAGAAGCTGCAGCCTTTGCATCCATATAATTTGCAACACTAATAGAGACTGCTCCTATATTCCCAGGCACTGGCTTAACCCCCTCTTGGTTGGCCTGGAGGAGAAAAGCCAGTTGGTGGAAAGACGCGCTCAGCTTTGAACCCACAGCTCTGTGCTGAGGATACAAAAATATTTTGGTGAATGGGGAACCGACATAAACAAAGGTCAACCAGAAGTTTCAAATCTCTCAGAAAAGTCTGAGATTTGGCTTGAAGACTCCAAGTGTCTGATCTGGGAGTTGGGTTATTCAAACCCCTTAAATTTGGACACCTCTTGAAATGGGCCGTGCACCAAGCTGAGGACCAGGCTCCTGAGGACCACCTCTCTTCACTTTGACTGACGGCCCACTTCCAGGATTTTTTTCTCCCATTTTTGTTTGCTGTTTTTCTCCTGGGAAAACCATCTTCTCTCAATTTTTTACGTAATTCTCAGCCTTACGAAGTCATCAGATGTCCACTCTACAGCAGCCTTATGTGGTGTAAAGCTACCAGCTCATCATGGATGTATATACATCATCTACGGAAATCCAACCCTTTCTCCCTGGTCGTAGTAACAAAACACCAGAACCAAATCTGTTCACTTGAGAAAAAAATTACCTATTGGACAATCATTTATCCAGAAGGAAGAAAAAGAAGCACACAACCCTAGTAATACCGATTTCATTAAATGAACAAAAGGTGTTTTTTTTCGAGTTCTTGGCAGCCTCATGAATAAAGATAAGGGCCCTGCCCTGTCAGAAGGTCCCTTCAGATGGAGTTGCAAAGCAAACAGAAGGAAAAGCTGGGGAAGAAAAGCAGGGTTGTTACAGAATAAGCAGGTCTGAGTGGGAGCTCCAGTTTCTGTTACACACGGAGCATGTAATGATGCCAGGAGTGTACACAAACACTCACGGAGGCTGGTCCTCTGGACTTGACTGAATTTCTTTTTTCTTTTTCTTTTTTTAAGCGATCCTGTGAAACAAATCCTTCACTGCAAGTGAATCAATCTTTTTTCTTTCCGCATCCCACTCCTGTGTTCCCCTCCTTTTGACCTGAATGAGGATGCCCAGACCTGCTCCCTTCTTGCAGTTTATCAACCTTTTCCTCGAAGGTCTGGGTGTGGACAGTGTTCGGCCACTTGGAGAAGCTCCTGCACGATGTACAACGCACCAGGAGCAATAAAGCAACAGCAGAGCCGTGTAAATCCCCCGGGGAAGCAAATGATGCCCAGCAAACTGAGAAACCAGCTGATGGAAAGGTCCTCAAACTCCCCTGTTCCCCTTTCTGCCCCTGCACCCCCTTCCCCTTCCTCCTGCACACCATCCTTCCCTCCGATCCCATCCCTCCCTCCATCCCCTCCTTCCCGCAGCGCCCGGCAGGGCTTCCCCAGAGCAGCGAGGGGAGCGCTTCACTTCCCATCCCTGAAAGAGGCCAGGGCACGGAGGAGTTTATTGTATCGTAAATTAGAACATGAAAAGCTAATACATTTTATACATTTGTCAGAGAGAGAGAGAGAGAGGGGAAAAAATTCTTTGATGCCAGGTTCCTCATAGCAAATTTGTCACGTTCGAGAGAGGCTGCTGAAATGGAAGTATTTACAGACAGATCCAGCCCTGGCGCTGAATAGCAAAGCTTGCTGCTGGCCGCTTCAGGGCTGTAACGAGAGCCAAGATTGAGTTCTCAAGCAAAACAGCACACAGGCCCACCGTAAGCCACCTTAGCTCTTCTTTTGTGGGGCTAAAATGATATAAAGCAGAGAGCTGTGGCAGAGCTGCCTTGTGCAGAGGATGAGAAGACAAGCTGAGATGCTGCTCGGCCACGAGGGCTGTCTGAGGACCTGGACACCCGTGCAAAGGAGAATAATGCCGAGAGCCCAGTGGGTGATGGTGGGGCGAAGCTGTCTGTGACCACCAGGGGCTTCTCCAAGAGCACCTCCAGGGACCTGGGGGGCTCTGCTGGTGTTTGCATCACGAGTCTGGATTTGTCTGGTGTGGCTTTACCAGGGAAAAAAAATCAGATCCCGGATAGGACAGGACAGGACAAGACGGGCAGGACGGGATGGGACAGGATGGGGCAGTTTTCTTAGACATCTGCTCTAGTTGCCAGGCACCCAGCCCCTTGGCTTTCTTGCTGTGTGCTCCTTCCAGGGGTCTGGTCCCACTGCAGCCCTCCCCAGCCCCGCTGCATACCCCGTCCCTGCTGCAATCTGTGCGGCCCCAAGGCCCGAGCTGCCTGGCACATCCAGTGGTGACGGCTTCCGTATCTCCCTGCACAATTCAGAGCTCGGGTCAGGAAGGCCTTTCCCAGACATAATCTCCCTTGAAATAGTCAGCAAGTCAGACTGAATTAAGATAAAGAACAGCAAAAAGCAACCATAATTAAAACGCAGAGTTGCCTGCACGGATGACAAAGCGAAGGAGCAAGGTGTTGGAAGGGGTGCCTTGTCTGGCGCTGGCTGTCACCCACAGACAAGGTTTTTATCCAGAAGGATGTAACACACAGGTTGGCAGTGGTGGGTCTTGATAACAGCTGAGCTGAAATTGCAGGCAAGTGGCCTGATCCCATACTGGCCCCAGTACTGGCCCCAGCCTGACCAGCCCCCTGTGCACTGGTTAGGGGCAGCTGTAGCTGCAGGCGTGCTGGTTTCTGCCTTAGCCCTGGCCTCCTGGACACAGCTGGAAGCAGATGTGAGGCTGTCGCCTTTGGGAACATTTCTCTCTGTAGGGGTAGAAGTGTCCCTGAAGACAGCACAGGCAGAAGGAGAGTGGTCACACATCTCACCTGCAGCCCAGCCCTGACACCAGCCAGCAGCGCCCCCTCCCAGCCCCTTTGTTCCATGTGGCAGAATGGATGTTTGTGGCTCCAGAGGGGGTCAGACACCAAAACACACAGCAGTGGAGAGCAGCCAGATGTCTGAGCCCTGCTCACCACGGATCGGATCCATCTACCTCCAGAGCTTTGCTCAACTCCAACGTTTTGGCCCGTGCTCCAAGCCAGGGCGGTTTGTTCAGGCGCTCATGGAAGCTGCCAGACAAAACACTCCAGATTAATTCCACTCTCTTCCTCTCTCTCTTTTTAGAAACTTTTAATTAGTCCCCAACACAGCACCATTATTAGTATTTGTTATTAAGTATTAAAATCGCTCACCCCCAGCTCCCTCTCCCCCTGCTTCCCTCTTCCAGCCCTTTGTTTTAATTGTTATATTTTTTCATCAGTGATCAGCCAAGCTTCCCTAATGATCTAGACTCATTTAAAGGGTTTATAACTCCGGCACAAAACTCCAATAAAAAAGCGGCAGACTTGCTGGGAACCTCCTGGGGCTATTCAGCAGCCGGGAACACAAACTCATTTACTACTTGCCTGTTCCCCCCTTTCCCTAGCCACCATCACCCAGTTTGTCAAAATCTCCTCCTCTCCACACGCAGAAAGCCCTCGCTTGTCCTTTCCTTCATCTCCTGCCCCCTCTCAATTCTTTTTTTCCCTGAGGATCAAGACAGGAGAATGGGAAAAAGCCTTGATGAGGCACCTGGTGACGTTATCAGCCAGCAGACCAAACCCGCTGCTTCCCCAGCCTTCCCCCTGCCAAAGCCAGCATTGCCTTCTCCTCTCAAGAGGAAAAATGCAAAGCACCACAGTGAGACCGAGGAGAGAAATGATCAGGCTGTATTTCTCCTTGAGTATATTTAGCAGTTGCAAGTTACCCCACTAGAGATCTTAAAAAGCCTTTTTTATAAATCTGCAAGTCAGCACCGTCTTCTCCTTATAGCTCTCCACGCTTTGCAATAGGTGCAGATTCACACCCCGGCCAAAGGACTGCTTGGCAAACTCGCAGCACCTTGGCCCAGCTCCCCACTAATGCAGATGTTGCTTCCAGACCTGTCCCTAGCCTTGTGCAGGGCCAGCAGGAAATCCATGGGGATCCACCAAGGAGAGGAGCGCGAGCTACTCCCCGTGGCCACAGGCGCAGTGGTGCTAGGAGGACCCACCGGGCCTCCTGCCTTGGGTGCTGGGTAATGAGCCAAGTTTAGGGACAAGCCAAGAGGGTACGGCTGTCCTCCTCGTAGCAAGCTTTTTGAGGGAAATCTCACAAAAACCATTCCTTCTACATGTACACGCAAAACCTGTCTGAAATGGAAAGGAAGGAAGGGAGCGAGGGTGGCAGAGGGGAAATCCAAAAGCCAGGCACCTGTGGAGGACGGTGTCTCACCCAGGGTGGCTTTATGTCACCTGCAGACACCCACCTGGCTGATGATCCCATTGAGCTTGTCACCCCGGGCTGCTCACTGAATATGCAGTGGGGCCAGTAAGCACCCTGCTCATCCTGCTGCTGTAACCCAGCAGCTTCGACCCTTTTACCCCGAGCCAGTTCTTCCAGCTGATAACATTTGCCAGAAGCCTCCATTTCAAAATTAAGGAGCAGAGGGTGGCAATAAATGGTCTTGCTCTGAAGGCCCTGCTCCTCCCAGCTCCGTGCCTGAACCCCTTACATCTGCAGCGGCCATCTGAGCCACCACTGCCCCGATCCAACCTGCAAGGAGCCTTCTGTGCTCACATGAAAGGGGCTCAGCTGAAAGGCACATCAATGCGTTCAGTCATCTTCAAAACCCAGAGTCATTTGGAGGGAATAAACAGTCGGAGCTCCTCGTTTAGTCCCCTGAAAAGGACAGATTCCCAAGGAACCCGAGCGCTCTCCTCCCTGGTGTGCCTGCTGGATCCTCTGAGAGGATTTCTGGAGCTGCTGGGACACAAATCTCTCACCAGCAGCTTGACTTTTGGGGAGAGAGAGACATTGCAAAACAAAACAAACCAGAGCAATATTTCACGAAAAGGTGGAAAAAATCATCATGTTTTGGGGTGTTTAAGCAATACTGATGGGTTTTAAACTTGGACTGAAAGTGCAGTACACCGAGTAGGGTCTATGGAGGACGCCTGCAATTAGAGAACTGGTTGGTGATACAAAACTGTCTTCTTCTTGTTTCCAGCTGCTACATTTAATTAAAAGGAAGCTAAACAATCCATTACATTAAATTACTTTCTGAACGTTCCTTTTCCACACAGGCAATTGCAGTGGTTGCCACAGGGATGTTATCTGACCACAGATTGGAAAGGAGATAACCGTCCTCGGAATTATTCCGTTCTTGCTTTGAAATACGACCCAGACACCCTGGTCAGGAGTCACCGTGCTCTGGGGGAGGAACTACAGGAGCTGGTGGGGATTTACCACGCACGTGAGGGAATTAATGAACTATAAACCCAACCTCGTCCTATTTGCTCCTGCATTGCATCGTACGATGCTGAAGGTGCCAAATAACCACAATGTCCAGGTAACCGGAGTGGTTTTCTTTCTTTCTTTCCTCTCTGCCCTCCATCACCCTCACCACTGAAGCTGCCGGTAATAAAATCATACAGTAAGATCCTGCCTCAGTTGCTTCCCGATAGTTTCTAATAAGCACCGAGCAGTCACTACAGCTTATTTCAGTCCCTTAACCTGAATAAATAATTCACTGATATTAGAAGCCAAATATGACACAGCTATCTTGAAATATCAGATGGAAACAGAACTTGTAGAACATTGCCTTGTGTTGTGGTCACTTCATTTCCATTTCATTTCTTGTTTGGGGAAGGACGAAATGATTGGACTCATCCCCACTTCCTCAGCACGGACGTGTCAGCAGCCCCCAACACACAGGGCACGGGGCTGACCTTGCCTCCTGGCTGTGGTTCCTCCAGGAACCGGAGCGGTGTCCGGACTCTGGCAGGGAAGGAGACGGGTGCTAACGTCCTCTGAGTGCTGCTGGGCACCGCAGGGAGGTCACCACGCAACTCTTGGACATTTTTCAAACGTTTGGGTCTCGAATAAACTATCGAAACTTTATTGGCTTGTGGCAAAACCAGTCTGGGCTGGCTCAGGAACAGAACCGAATTAAACCAAGAGCCTGGCTCACCTCTGATACAGCTCTGCCCCCTTTTTTCTGCGCTCTGCACCATTTCTCCTCTGAGAACATGATGGCCGGGTGGCCATTTTGAACACGGTTCAGTGCAGATTGCTACAGGAGAGGCCAGCTTCTGCTCCTGACTTGCTTTGTTTTTGCTTTATTCCCCATCTCAGACAAAAACATTCAGAGGGTAAGTATCTGTTTACTGTTTGTGCACAGTGCATTATGGTATGAAATTGCCTTTTCTTCCTTCATTTACAGCACTTGTGCCTCATCCCGTGATGACCTCACAGCAGCAACCCAGACCTCTCTGACCACGGAGCTCCATTCCTATCATTCTCTCCCTTAGCTGGCCTTCCCGAAGTGCAATGGCATTGACTTTGGTTTGTTCGGTACACAGCGGGAAACGTGCTCGCTGGTTGGAACCACGGTGATTGTTTCGCTCCGTCTCACATTTCCCCTATTTGCTGCCTTTCCGCTGCTGGACTGGATTTCGAGTTATCCATAACCTCCCAACCCAAGCAGCATTATCTAAGTTGCTCAGTGGTCCTGTTAAGGCAAGTGACTTACTCGGACACCTTGTGAAGCATCCCGTTCACTATGAATTTGGAGGCACACGGAGCACAGGACGGGAATCACAGGTTATGCCGATCGGGGTATTATCAGAGCAGGAGCAAGGAAGCTTGGGTTGCATCTCCACCTTATCATGGCCAGAGCAAACACCAAGCTTTCCATTTTTACAAGAAAAACATCACCAAGTAATCCACCCACATGAATAGTATTCAGCCTCCCCTAGCTCACATCTCCATATGAAGAAATAAATCCTACAGCCTGATAGAAACAAGAAAACCACATCTAACGTTGTTGCTACAGCTGTTGACAGGGACTACTTCTTTAGAAAAAAAAAACAGAAGCCCGTCCAAAATACAGTAAATCAACCACATTAATATCTAGCTTTTTTTTTTTTCCTCTCCCTGTCTTTAAATCCACTCCAGCTATTCCTCCTCAAAGCTTTCAGCCTCTTCTGAAATTTCAGTGGCTATCCTACTTGGCCGTATTCGTACCTGTAGCTCCCCAATAGCACAAGGCAAAGACAGAGTGAAAAATGACGTTTTTTAAGTCCTACAGTCAGGTCCTCAATGTTCCCAGCATCTGACTCCAGCCTGCAGAGGTGTGAATCAAAGTCTGGTTTCCCATGTGGTCATGCCAGATGGTTGGCTCCAGCCCCATCATTTCTTTACAGCAAAACTCACTAGACACAGACAATAACCATAAGATATATTGGAAGCTTGAATCCTGTATAATTTAGACTGCCAACACCCATGCAAAAGATACTTCGCCCTACAACTTATGCCAGCTCTTCAAGGATAGTTTCTTTGCTGAACATGTCCTGAAACATTTCAAGGCAATGATAAAAATAAATGCTTACAGTTAGCCTGTACCTTCTCATTCTAAAAGATATTGTTGTTGCTTCTGAACTTTGATTGTCAAACTACATTCAAGGATCATTTCACATGCCCTAAAAGGCAGTCCTGCTTCCAAGGAATGCTTGAAAAAAGCTATGCAGAGCAACAGATCATACAGTAATATTATTTCGTTGTCGATGGCTGTATTGCAGGGTGCTCTGGCATTTGTCAGGGGGTGGAGAACTCCAACTGTGTCACATTGTACCTTCCACAAAAGAACTGAGAACACTGAGTAAGTTTTTGCTCTGGTGAAATTGTGAAGAGGGCTCTGGAGATAACATTATTCAGTAAAGCAAATCAACATTTAGGAAGGAGACAGTGTGTTGAAAACAATCATATGCTTGGAAAATCTGGCACTATATATTTAGTGACCACAAGAGGTCAGGACATCAGTTTTCCATTGCATCTTAAAAGCAGCCTCTCTGCGAGCCTGGAGCCAGAATACTATTTTAGGTTTGATTCCTCAGTTAGGCAACTTCATCTTTACACATTCCTTAACAGCTTCTGTACACATTTCCTCCGTGGCAGGGGTTACTGCCGGAGTGACAGTCCTCTGCACTTGCTAATATACATCTGTCAGGTTTGTCCTCTGTCACGTTCCAGGTCTGGCTCCTCAGTTTCAAGGTATACAACAGCATCGTATTTTTTGCTAAAAGCTACAATCAACACTTCCACTTCCCTGGCACAATGAGACTCCGTTCATTAAGAATAACCATGCTGGTGACAGAGCTGTCTCAAGCGTGAGCCAACGTCCTAGTGTCTCCTACAGCAACTGGTGAGCATCGCAGGCCTCCAAGTGCCAAATGCACTTCTCCAGCATGAATAGAAGTCAGTACACGAGATAACAAACAGATTATTTCAACCACATAGATATATTATATATCTGTAGAGATATATTTCAACCACAAAATAAGACGTTTCTGTTCAAATACAGTTCTTTCCTTATGAAGGGTCTAGGTTAGTAAGACAGGGGAAAAAGGAACTATATGAAAACCTACAGGAACTATATAAAATCCTACACACCTACCCTCTGAGAACCGTTTTCTGCAGCACCCCTTTTTATTAATTTACTTTTACTGCACTGTGTCCTGCTCAGGCACTGCCTGGGCTTGCCCCAGTTAAAATGTATAAAACCAGAGGAGACCACTGCCTGCGACCTCAGCTGATGGATTTTTGATATTCAGACTCGTTTCACTGGAAGGCCCAGCCTTGGTCCCCATCTCTAGCTGCAGCTCATCCCCTTCAGCAGGTCCTGCTCTGTGAAATTCCTTTTCTTTGTTTACTTTGAATGGTGCTAAAAATGCCTTTGCCTTTTTTTTTTTTTAAAGTGAAAGTTATTAAGCTACTTCTAGTATAATACCTCTAAATGCCGACTCCGTGAGAGGGAATTTTAACTTTGTTAATCTGACACAAATGAAAAACTGTTCAAGGCTTGAGATGACTGCAAAGTTTAGTGTCATGGCTTTTTCCGGAGAAAAAAATGGCTCTCAGCAAAATTTCATTTGAACTCTAGAAGTTATTTATTTCCTTTAAAGTAAGGTGTTGGACACATTTTAAAGAAACAGTAGCTAGATTTCTTTTTAAATTGGACTCTGTCTGAAACAACCAGCAGCAGTGAGGAGTCCTGCTCAGTGTTAAGGGGTACCTGGGGCAGAGAGAAGAGCAGGCAGGATGGATGGAGAGTGCTCTCCGCAGTGCAGCAGGGGGTAGCTCTTCCCACTGTGCAAGACAGATCCTGTACGCTTGCTCCTGGCTGAAATGGAAATGTCGTTTTCTTAAAAACTAAATTGCAATTGAAAAGGCTGCTATCATTTCTCTGACTATTACCTGCAAAGGAAAATGGGAAGGGGAAGATGACTGTGATACAGAGACCTAAGCTTTCTGAGATCATTCCTTTGGTTGTCTGAAACCATTATGTCTGAATTAAAGGCATCTGGGGGATGCTCCTCATCTTAAAACTCTCCTCCATTTTTGATTTGCATGTCTGGAGGCAAAAGGGAGCCAGAGCTAAGGCTCCTCCGCACTCAGAGGGGTGGCCCCAGAAGAGCATTAGCCCGGGGGCAGCTCCCGGGCAGGTCTAAGGGCTGTGTTTGGAAGGATGGGGAGGTCTGGTCGAGTCTCTACACCTTTTTCTCCTTGAAGGGAGGGCGTGTGTGCATTTATGTTGTTTTCACTTCTCGGCACCAGCTGGGATAAATGGGCTGAGGCTTCTCTCTACGTTTTGCTCCAACAGCCATGTATCAGGTTTTCCACAACTGAACTGAAACCCATGATTCATAATCAGTTTCGTTTGCGAAATGTTCTTCTAATTGATCAGACTGAGACCAATTTCAGTGTGGGAAACTGAACCCTGAGAAAATTAATTACCCGCCAGGCTAAACCCATTTCCTTTGGCCCAAGTACAGCTTATTGCATGTTACTGAGAGATGACCTAGCTGTCGAGAGAAAGGCAATGCTATAATTCTTTCTAGGACACACTACACTGGTAGCAGATAAAGTGCTGCTGGCTGAGGGCACTGGCTTTGCAGAGTGGGGAGCTAGCATAGGAAAGAGGGTGAAGGGACAGAAAATACGTGGCAAAAGGCTCGGAGAGAGCAGAGAGAACAGAAAGCAACAAATATACCAACCTCAAAACCCGGAAGCCCCCCAGAGGTTAGTCACTACAGAGTTTGCCTTTGGCAATGAGGGTTTTTAACATTTGCTGTGCATGTTTGGTACTCACTGTACACCTGTGTGATACAGAGGAGCATCACAGACCCTGGGCAAGAGGCAAAGACGGGGAGAGCTTTCTGCTGCGGTGCCCTGCTGACAGGGCTGGTGCACTTGGCAAGGCCACACCGCCTCGGGGTGGGACAGCTCGGGGTGAATGCCCTAATAAATGCCATAACGGAGCACAAAGAGATGGGGGTAAAAGTGAACTATTTCCTCCTTTAGGCTGAAGACACACTGAAGATTCAGGGACTCACACCTGGCTGCAAATGAATGCGAATGAGAGCAGCGCGCTAATGCGGCATAGCCCATCGAGCCTCAGCGCGCGGAAATTGCTGCTCTTACGGCTGAATGCCATCGCCCTCGGTTACAAGGGCCCCTGACACTCGGATACCAAACTCAGAGCTCTCAAAGACAGGAGGTGTTGCAGATTTTTTAATTAAAGCCAATTGGGTAATGAAAGTAGCGGGAGTACGTTCCCTCTCTCTGAATGGATAAATGAAGGCTCACAGCAAAGACGCCGGGCACGGCGGCTGTGCAGAGAGCAGATTTTAGACTAAAATTCTAATGACTGCCATCTTTAGGTTAATGACAGTCTGCCCACACGTCTCTGCCAGCTTCCAAGCTAGCAAAATAACCACAGAAAGAACATGGATTTCCTTCAGTTATTTTGGGTCTGTGAGAGAAAAAAAGCATTAGTGTTTCAGGACGCTCAGGCCTGCAAGCTCAAGACACCAAGAGCAAGCTACTCCCCAGCTGCTCCAGGTTAATAGAAATACTTCCTTGGCCAGATCACAGCACAGAACAAAATGGGATTTATAGCCAGAGTAAAGCTAATCAAAGGAAAAGGACAAAGGTTTATCGGCAGCCAGAACTTCTCAGGAGCAAAGAAGTTAGTGATGTCTGGGTCAACAACGTCCTCTTGCTTCAGAGAGCCTTCGATGCAGATTGCTTGGGGAGCACGTTGCCTTGATGAAAAGCTTTAACCCTCTGACTTACGAAAGGACAGGATTTAGATTCAGGTGTATTTATTTGAAAACCTCAGATCCAAACAAAATAATCTCTCTGTTGCTGCTAGCCTTTTATCAGCATCTGTGCGGATGTGCCCTGGATCTCTGTGGAGCTCCGGGTAAATACGCTGTACTTGGGAAACAAAGGTGGGGTAGAATGACCTCTTCAAATGCAGATGTTAGGCTTCGTTAAAGCCTTGGGGTACAAGGATCACAAAGCTGGCTTAAGCCTCCTAGCCTCCTTTCCTCCTCCTCTGTACACCTTTCTTTTGCTATGAGTGAAAGGATGGTATAACTGAGAATCATGTGTCAAAGGAAAATATAATTCTACAGCAATTCCTAATGGTGCACCGTGGAACCTTCTCCTTAAGACGGGATGTTCCTTTCCACATACATTCACATTCACATACCTCAGAGATCTCTGTTTCTGAAAATTCAAATGCTTCAGGCCTCCATCCCCCTGGCAGGTAAGCTGGGAGCAGGTGTTAAACCGCTATGGAGAGGGAAGGGAACCTGTCTGTGAGTAGTGAAGAGATATGGAAATAAACACATAACAGAAAATTGGAAAAAAGTTCCCACCAAATTAATAATATGTCAATAATAGCCATTCTATTTAGTACCTCTTATTTTAGCTGTGACACAGCCAAAGTGTAACATAACTGGAAATCAAAATGCATGGAAGCTGGTCCATTGATGTTTATAGCTACTGTTAGTTTCTCATAGATCCTGATAGTCTGCTAAGTAAACACCACAGTTCTACCTCTCAAAGCAGATTTCACAGCTACTTGAATCTCTTGCAGCCACAATCCTTTTCTTTTCTAACCCTGCTAATGCACTTGAGTTGACTCTTCTTCTGTGGGCACAAGAACACTGCAGCAGTCAGAGCCTTCTGAACTGAAGTATCAGATCTGACGGGGACAAATCCCATTTTCATCACGGCTGTGCATCCATTCTTCTTTTACAGACAACTTGGTGTCTGTTTAAGTACAGAAACACCCAAGTGAATGTTGGCAAGTTATGTCCCGTTAGCACGCTGCTACCCGTCATCTGAGCTGCTATAGCACTTTGCGTGCACACTTAGCCCTTAGTCCCTGGATAAATTGCAAAGCAACACTGGCTTCAGCTCTCATTTTCTATGCTTCTCTGTCCATCACCCTTCTATTTTTCAGTAGGAGAAGAAAACTTAGAACAAAATTTTTTAAAGTAAATTGTCTCCAAAAAGATAAAAGCTGTTTTCTAAGTTCTCATTAATTTCCACCTCCGGAAAAGACCACTGAAAGATCAACATACACCTACTGAAAAGAAACTCAGGAAAGCAGTTTGAGGTGAACAGCGACTTCTGGAGAGCATTGCTGGTCCAAGTGCAGCTCACCTGGCCATCCATCCAGTGCCCATTGAGGGGGAAAGGAGATGAGATATTACTCCATTATAATCTGGAATTTATAATTCATACAATGCCAATGAAATAATGATAAACGATTGAATTGTTCACAAAGGCCATTCTTCATATGTTAGCCCGTTTTTAAAAATCTCTCTTTTTTTTTTTTAAACTTTCTCACTTTCTCTTAATGAATCTTCTCATTGCCCTAGCTTCCCTTGCAGCAGTTTGGCAAGGTGCTCTAAAGGAGCAGAAAACAGCTGCGTGAGAAGCCTAAATCTCTCTCTCTGCCCACATGGATGTCCCACTGTGAATCTAACTGTGCATACATATTCCTCTGCTTTCTGAGCTGTGCAAGATACCATACGGTCATGGTCTTCTCATGGTACTTATCTGCACTTTAGTTTCTCCTCTGTTCAGTGTACAAGAGGAGTAGTAGTAAGGCAGAAGTGTAGGATTTTACAAATCCACTCTTGGCTTGTTTGGTCAGTTCTTTGGTCTATGTTAAACGACCAGTGTACGTGAGAAACATGAGGATCTTGCCTATGCACTGCTCTGTTGAATCCACAGAAACAAACTGCTGTGCCGTGCATGCTCGGGCGGGAGGCAGAAAGCTTTGCAGCTCCTGGAAATTTACCTGCTGCTAATTCACCCAGCCCTACATGGGCAACCCTTGTTCTGTATCCCTGGAGAAGGCAAGCAGCAGATGATCAACTACTAAAAAGAAGAGCAGGAGAAGAAATCATGCCTTATAGAGCCACGGTTCTGTTCGTAGATTGATCGTGAGCAGCAGAAGTATCAGTCATCCCTTGCTCTGAGCTGTTGCACAAGGGTAACCTACTCCTGAATAAAAACTTGTAAAGATCATAGCACACAGATAGATTGCTAGATGGCTAGATACATCATAAACAAAAATAATAGTTTAAAATTACACTTCTGCTTGTGACCTCATTTTCAAAAGTCCTGAGTGTTCATTTCAGCGGAACATGCTGGGGGAGCAGTCTTTTGGGGAATTGATCTAGATGCAGGTGTCTGCACTTAGAGACCTATTTTTGCAGATCTTAGTTATGTATATTTGGAAAGGTGAGAAAGCACCAGCCAAGGATGATTTCTAAAGGTCGAACCTTTCTTTTTGCTGGAGCTGTCCCCCCTCCACTTGCTTTTATTTCCAGGTACTCCCTAAGGACGGATTGAAACTCCAATGCTCTGAGCACATCCTTTGTCCTGCCTAATCATTGTCAGCAACCCAAAAGATGAGATAATGGAGACCCATCTTGGGGACTCCAACATCCTGATTGTTCAGAAAGGTCAAAGAAAAACTAGTTTTCTAATCTTTGCAAAAGAAGAGATTAGCAGGCAGCCTTGCAGAGATGTGCAGAGAAAAAAAGAAAAAAAAAAAAGGAAAAAGAAGAAAGGTGATATAAGGCTATTTGGATTTGGCTTTGATACATGGAGCTAGGAGCCATGAAACAAAGCCACGACACTGAAAAGAAAGCAAGAAAAATATTCCTCTGCAGAATACACTACTGAATACACCAGCAGCAAGAGGAACGACTGGGAAGATAAATGAGAAGACACTAGCTATGGGGCAAGAATATTCTGGGATGAAACCAGTCAGGGTCCTCTTTATTTCTCCAACATTTAAGGTTGCTAGCCTCAGGTTCACCTCTGATTCCTTTGAGAGACTGGTATTGCAGCTGTCATGGCTGAAAATAGGAATAGGGCAGACGGAAAGAATGGCTAGAATTTCGCTCCCATTAGTTCAGACACCTTAAAGCTGATTGACAACACCTGGCTGGTTGTACGGGCTTCCTCTGTGGTCCATAGAGAAATCAGCACCCATGAAAGGCGATTCCGCCGTTCCTAAAACAGGTGACTACTGCAGAGGGAAGAGATGAATCAACTCCGGAGGTGCTCACCTGTCCTGTCCTCCCTGAAGAAACCCAGGTGATGCGTTCAGACCAGCAGGTTAATCCCTCCTCACCTGAGAGAGAAAAATCCCATCCCAGAGCCTCCGTGGAGCCTTTCTAGCTGGGGTTGATGCTGGAAGCACAAAGGCTCCTGCCCCACGGTCTCATCCCATGCCACCAGGGCACAGGGGGACCAGAAAGTGTTAACAGCAGAGATCCGAGGTGCAGGGCTGTCACACGCACCCTGCCCACCTCTATTTTGGGTCCCCAACACCCAGATGACAAAGGAATATGTTGGGGATTGTGATCCCTGCCCCAGTTTTGCAGACGTTCTGGTAGCAGATGAGGGAAGCATTTGGGGCCAAAGACTAAAAAAAAAAAAAAGAAATTCATGCCCAGATTTTCAATCATTTGAGGCTTTAAGATATTTTATGCTGGAAGTTTGGCTTGGCCACATCTTTAGTAGTTGCTAGAATCAAACAGAATCTCCAAACCTTTTGGAAGTATTCCTAGTGCAAGAAATTACCAATTTCCATATTTTTGTTGCTCTTGATGTTTTTGACACTCAGGAACAAACTGTCTTCATTTAAATGAGATGAGAAAAGTATCTCCTGCAAATTATGCCATTTCTTTTCTCCATTATGTTTTTCTGCATCTTCTGGCAGCGCTGTTACAAAACCCACAGCAAACGGTCAAGTGGAACAGCAAAGACAATAACTTTAATGGAAAGAAATTGGGAACTGGAAGATGACACAGATTGCATTAGGAAAAAAAAAAAAGTGAAATAATATTTAATTTCCCTGGTCATAAATAATCTGTCCGCCCACGTTACAAGCACATCAAAGATGACAGGAAAAATAGTCAGTGACATGAGAAAATATCATTATTTCCTCATTAAATGTTTTTATATTTTTATAAGGGGAAAAAAATTAAAAAGCACCCTGACAAGCAAAAATATAACAGCTGAAGGGCCATTGAAGAAATGAATTAGGACTACATAAGCGTGTAGATGCGTAAATCAAAAGAAAATCTGACATCAACAAAACTTTGCCGACTGGTAGAACCAAGTTCCGTTTCAGACAGGGAGTGGGACGGCTGCCGGCACGCTGCAGACGCCGTTCAGCAATCAGTGGGCACCGTATGCTTGCATCAGGGCTGCTTTTATGGGCAAAGACGGGGGATTTGGTCTGTTCAGTACTTCTGCGTAGCAGCTGCTGGGCAAAGAGGATTCCTGCATAGCCACCGCTGTGCCGCGATACATCTGCCCTGCGGAGTATGAGGCCAGACCCAGAGCAAGAGGCGTTGGGCTGCTTCTGTTGTTGCTGCAGGGAACGCCTGGAAATTTGGGAAGGTCAGGGAGGCTGTGGAAGCAACCTGGCAATTAGGGCTCGGGCCCTGCAGATGAATGCTGGGGGCGTTGCGGGTGCTCCTGAGCTGTCTTCTTTGCAGAAGGGTTTTGCACAAGGCTGTACGTGTTGTGCATGCTACTGATCATCTCAGTAGAGTTCGTATCTTACGCGCACTATTGCTCACTTCTACGGAGCCCACAAGTGCCAAGTCAGTGAGGGCAAAGAAGGCCCCAGATGAAGGATGATCTTTAGGGGAAGGGGGTACACACTCCTGCATCGTTTTCCGTGTGTTTTCTCCCTGTACTTGGGGACAGCACCTCTGCAAGAACCCGGTGCGGAGATGCTGCTTGTTTCTGTCTCTCTAATGATCCATCCCCTGCATCCCTATCCAGCCCCGGTGACCAGAACACATCTATTCAGAGCACCATTACCACCGTCATTTCTGCTCCAAGACACATAACATCGCTCATCGACAAGAAGTCAAGGTCATGACACCCCCAAACGCACAGCGCACAGCCTCATCTCGTCTGGTCTCGGTGCTGCTGAGCACCTCCCTCCTCACGCGCGCGCTAATGGCACCATTACCGCTCCCCTCCAGATTGTTTAACAGATGCTCTTGATAAATACCGAAGCAGCTGAAATTCTGCAGGAAATGAAGCGCGGCCGCCCGACTGCCACGGTTGCTAGTGAAGGATAGGAGACACTCGCAAGGTCTTTGGGGCGGGATTGCACAAGCAGAGGTATTTGGCCCTTCCACCGGCCCCGGAAGGTCTGCAGGCAGGGAACGAAACGGGCTTGAGCTGTGCCAAGTCTCACCGGCTCCCAGGTACCAGCCAGGGTAAGTTCTCCTAGAGGACTATGAGCAGTGCCAGGCTATGGGGCTCCCAGCTGCATCTGTGTATGCAGGGAATTCACTGGGAGCTAACAAACACAGAAGCTACAGCTTAAATAAATATATATATTAATATAAATGTACATTGTGTATGGGTATGTTTGCTTATATTCCAATTCTACTGTTCTCAAATAACCATCTACAGTATTTGTGAAGACAAAGCCAAAACAAGCCTGGAGAAGTTTTCCAGGTGTTCTTTCCACTGACATTTAACAATCCTGAGTGACAGACAGATTGCAGCGTTTTAAGATTTTTTTGCCCCTTCTTTTGACGTGCAAAAGTCAGGCGACCTCGCCACCTTACAGCTTCCTTTTTCTCTCCACCTGCCCTCCTTCCCTTCTGGTGCTCTCATGTCCCACTTCAGCTCATTCCCTGGTTTGGGAGACAGGATCGTGGGGATAAGTAGTGGGAACAGAACAAGGATATCCTGGACAGAAATCGATGTTTTATATATAAATACACAAGCATACATACACACGTGTGTGTATATACATGTAGGGACCAAGGGGATAGGAGGAGCTTATTCCACTGGAAGGAAATCTAGCCCTGGTGTGCCTGCAGACCTGTTCCCTCCCCTCCGGCTGCACCATGGTTTATTTCTGCACCTTTGCTCTTCCCTTGGGTACAGGAGATTTTCACTTAGTATACTGAGAACAGGAGGTGAAAAAAAGAATGAGGAAGGAGTGGTAAAGACAGAGGGAAGAAGGGTGGTTAATAATTGGAGAAGGTGAAGGATGAGTTGCTGGGAGTAACTAGTAGCTGAGGTTGGAAAAGTAAACTTCAATTTTTACAGGGAATTCCTCTTCCAAATTGGAGGCAACAGCCTAGGTTCTCAAACCTTCTTACAGATGAGAAAATGTGTAAAAAAAAATCATATGGAGACATCAAAATGATATAATATGAATCATTCTGCTATTACAAACTATTTAAAATTAATGCTTTAATGTAATATAAAATCCATCCAAATTAGGCTGGGGAAAAAAATGTGGAAACCAGGAGTTTTTCAGTGCTCAAAACAAAACATTTTGTCATTACCAAAATGAAATAGGAAGTCAAAACAATTCATTTTAACTATTCTCCATCAAACGTTTTATTGTAGTTGACCGGTTGCTGTGAAACCTTGCAACAAAACCTTTAGCTTCCAGTAGCAAACTGCTCAGGTTAAAAACAGCTAAAAAAAATGGGAGAAAAAAATAATTAAAAAAAAAAAACGTGGTTATCCAAATCAAGGGGAATAGGGACTGCAATTCCCTTGGGCCGGACTGGGTCCTTGATAATTGCTTTTGTATCGGAGACTCTGAAATCCACGGATCGACGTGGCCTCACCTGTGTCAGGGATACCTCTGAGTAACATCCCAGCCCGTAAACTACTCCTGCTGATCCTCTTCAGCTCAGCCCCATTCCTCCTGCTTTTGTGAAAGCCTGCATTGGGATTACTGCTACTTGGTGCTGCCCACGGACACGTGGCGAGCACAGAGCCTCGTCCCTGGCCTCTCACGTGGCTGCCTCCGCGTGGGACCCCACCGTCCGCATGCCAGGAGCTGGCTGCTGCTTCACCACGGGGTAGTTAACAGCCAGGAGCCCTGACTGCAAAGGGTAAGAGCCAACGAGTTCACCCACCCACGTGTCCGCCTCTTGTCTAAATTAAATTAGCAAAGCCACCGGGAAACTTATCTTAAAATACTTTGTATTAAAATGTGCAAAAACAAACTAAAGGCCACAATCGTGCGCTAGAGCAAGTCTTTTGGGTCCAAGGGCTGCGCTCCCCTGGGAATCAGGCCATTAAGTACGGATTTACGCGCTTTGCTGTAGGCACTCAGCTTTAATTTGTTTTTGTTGTGCAATTTACCGTGGCACTCCCTATGTTCAGGCCGCTGCCCAGGAGAAGGCTGCGTGTCCCAGCCTCCGCGCTCCTCACAGCCAACCCTTTTGCAGCAGCTCCACTCTCATTTTTGTGGACACCACGGCCACGGGCGATGAGGTTTCACCAGAGATGAGCGGTGCCTTGGCTGCCGCCTGCACCCCGGGAACCCCCAGCCCCATGGCTGGGCAGCCAGGGCCACTGCCAGCCAAGAAGGCCATTCCTGGGTTTAATAAAGAAGTTATGCACCAAATTCAACTTGTTTCACTGTGTTCGCTGCACCACACAGCTCACATTTTAATCCGTTGCAGGGCATCTTCTGCAGGCAGGAATGGATGACAGAGAAGGAAGATATGCTCTCCTTCAAACATTGCCTGGCAGTGCTGGGAGGCAGGATGCAGCTGACCCTGGGCACTGGTGTGTCCCCGGGATAATTTGCTTTTCCCTCCCCGGGGGCTGCAAGGAGCGGCAGGGCAGGGCAGGAGCTGTGTGATGAGCAGAGGCAATGCTGCACCGCTGGACAAAACCTCCCTGCTCCCCCCATCCACGCTGCTGCGGGCAGCAGTTCTCTCTACAGATGCTCTGTTTGCCTCTGCCTCGGGGAATCACAGCCCAGCTTTGTAATAGGTTTTTGGTTGCAATCCATGAGGCTTGCCGGAGCATCAAAGCTCCCTGGATGCAGCACTAACCCCTCAGATCCCATCATGTTCAGTGCTCACACCTGCTTCATGTACTCACTTCTGAGAGAAGCTCCTCACTTCTTTCCCAAGACCCAGACTAGCCCAGAATTTTAAAAATCTCTCGTAATGTCTTCTTTTGGTCACTTTGCAAGTGTGAAGACGTTTATTGATCTCACTGTTGTTTCTTACTGCAGAAGCCTGGGAAAATCCATAAGGATTTTATTGCAAGATGCGTTACACACAGTGAGTTTGGTCTTCAGGACAGAAAAAGGCTCCCCCTTGACTGGACAAGCCTGTCAAGTGCTCGGTTTTGTGACACAGGAACCTGGTACACCTCTGATTTCCCCCGATTAGGTGGATTCACTAAGGACAGAGGCAGGCTTCCCCATTGCGCCCCTGAGAGCACAGGGCTGGGGAAGTGACCCCGCGATGATAAAAGCTCCCACGAGGGCTGGGGAGGCCCAGTACGCATGGAGGTCTGGGCTCTCACACAATTTTGTCCCCAGAGGTCACTTCATGAGCTCTTGGCTGGGAAGCCTCAGGTGACTCAATCCAGATCAGTGTGACAACGAAGGGGCAGAGATTAACACCAACTCCCACCTGTAGAGCAGCTGCAGGTTTTGGCAGCTTCAGGATCTGCATGTATCAAGGAGCTGGGCTCTGCCTAGAGACTCCACAGCATCACTGCCACGGGACAGAAACTCGTGGTTATGGAGCCAAATCCTCAACCACTGGAAATGGACAGCGCTCTCTGGAAGTTAACAGACCACACACACGGGTGGTGTAAAGCAGCCTGGCTCCACTCACGTCAGCAAACTGGGTCCTCGGTGCCAATCCCCCACTGGTTATTAACAGACCAATGCCCATTTACCCCACAGTTGGGCTCTTGCTCCCCACCACCTACTGCATTTCTGCTTCTTTCTTTGTCTCTGCCTTTTCTCCCGTTCCTCCCCACGCTCACCATTCTGCTTGCTGTTTCCCACTCTCTCTCTCTCTCTTCCCTGCCTTTCCAGCTTCAATCCCCCCAGTTCTTTGTTCTCCATTTGCCCATCTCCTCTTCCCTGCAATGATTTCTCTCGCGCACACACCTCCCTCAGTTTCTCCTGTTTCTCCATTTCATTTCCTCCTTTCCTTTACATCTTTCCCAGGTCCCAATTCCCTCTCTTTCGACTCCCCTCCTCTCCTTCCCCTATCGGCTCTTTCCTCCCCACCCAGGGACGGACGGCGGATATACCCCTGTCGATAGCTGTGATTTCTGCTAACTGCTTGGCCAGGGTCAAGGAGTTTTCTTCATTATCTTTTTATTGCAAACAGCCTCTGCATACAAGAAGCTCCATTAGTAAATATCGATGCACAGCAGGCTGGGTGCACATAGATTACCACGACACGTCAAACAGCAGAAATGACAAATAGGCAGCTGAGCGCAGGCAGTAAGAAGAGCTGTGTTAACGTAAGCAAGAAAACAGAGCGAATGCAACGGGGAAATAATTAAAAACAAATACATCGGCAGCTTCCCACCACTGGAGAGGCAGTGGGGAGATGGAGGCTTCCAGCTCAGGAGTGGAATCCCCCACCAAGAGACTGCTGAAGTTCTGAGTGCACCTTCCCGGCTCCTGCAGCTGCTTCGTGCACGTGGCAGAGCCTTGTGGAGAAGGCCTCGCAAACAGATTTCCAGGCACAATTTGCTCCCGAACACAACACAATTACAGGAACTTCAGTGCTCTCATATAGGGTTTGGAGAGGGGCTGCGCTCAAGCTGCAATCTTTCTAATGGCTTTGACCATCGTCTTTGGCAGGTTTGATTTTCAGGCCATGATCTGCTCTCAGAACGACCATACACATGCTTTGGTTGAAGAAACTACTAGGTGCACAGCAATGAGAAGAGAGCTAAACGGAAGAGAAAAGAAATATATGGTACAGAAAAAAAGGAAAGGAAGACGAGGAAAAGAGGGTAAAGCACTGTGGGGGGACAGAAAGAGATGTTAAGGAGAAAGATGGAAAAAAAATCAACAAAGGGTTGAATACAGACAGCAAGACCCAAGTTTCTCATTGTACAGCTCCATCAAAACCTCCCGATTTATGTCACCTGAGAGTCCCATCCACCAGCTCCCATGGAGCTTTGTGGTTTGACACCACCTCCGCATCAGGTTCACGTGCTGCAGGCTGTAGTCCAGATCAGGATACATAGCACAGCTCCTTGCTAGGGCCCAATCTCTTTATTGCTCCCAATTCCCTGGATTATTAGCTCAATATAACTGGCAGAGACACCTGTCACTGTCAGCAGTTCTCCCATCACCTCTCCAGACCATGCCCTGGGTCAAGCACCATACCCAGTGCTTCAAAGTGTGTCCTCAAAGGGCAGATTCCCTCACCTCTACTTATTCTGCTTTAGAGCAATCTAAGTCATATTCTAACCTATTCTGCAGAGCCCACTTCTACTAGCTCTGCCTTACACCTCTCGGGTCTGTCTGAGTCCTTAAGAAATAAATTCAGGAAAAGTCCTGTTGCTTCTCACAGAGACACATTTTCATTGAGAAACGGGTGAATAGAACTGTAGTAGAGCCACTTATGAAAATAAAATTGAGAGGGTCAAACCCTCTTTTTTGATTAGTACAGCTCGTCATTTGATCCATGCAACAAATATACTTCATGCCTTTAACGCCATCAGTTAACTGTGTATTGATCTCAAGAAGTACCCTAAAACGGAGTAAAATCTTGCAGGAGATGGAGCAGGGAGTGTAAGAACAAGTATTAAGTCAGTAAGGAAAGCCTGCTCTCTAAAGTATCTTTCCTGCACTGTGTTGGTTTTTGAGGCCTCATGAATAGCATCCCTTTTCTCTGTACGCAGTTCTCTAACTTCAGAGTTTTCCATGACTCATTGCCCCAAGCAGCAATGAATTGTCTCTGCCAGGTTGCTAGTTCTGGAGTATTAACAGAATATTGAGAATCTCATTTCTGATCTCCCTTAAAACCTCTCGGTAAATGGATCTGGCTCCGAGAAAGGGCAAAAATAATGTGTGCAATAAAAAGGCCCAAAAAAAGGAGGAGAAAAAAAGAGAAATGAAAGAAAAATATGGGATTTCCAGAGAGTCCTGACTGATCTCCACTTCATTATTGAAAGATTGGACTATTAAAGGGACACAGTAGGCCTGAAGGAATTGTGTGATCATTTGTGCAAATGGTAATTTCAGTGTTCAGTCTATCATATCCATAAACATAATGTGGCTGGGACTGACATGAGTTATAGCAAATCCCTTTCCCAGGAGGCTCCATGCCACTTTGATGCAATGCCTGAGAACGCAGAGAGCTGGAAAGTAAGAGCCGCTTCCTCCTCCCGTGCTCACTCGCTCTCAGCTGAGCTGATGGGTGAAGCCACTCTGATTACAGCAGATTTGTGGAATTAAATGGAGGAGCCGTAGTGCTGACAAAGAAACTGTTCCAATTGCAGAGAAGCTCATCTCTGTCTTGTACTTACTCACACAACCGAACATGCAAAATCTGTTCGGTAAATAAAGACGTGTTACTCTGGCTCAACACGCTGCTTTACTGAAGTGCTAATCCCAAGGGGAGCGCACGCCAAATACTTCCCCTGCTTTACAGATGTGCTGCTTGACTATGTGTGTCCTCACATGCTTGTAGGTGGGGAAATGCATGTCCTAACATTGAGACATCACTCTTCTCCTCTTTGTGAACTCAGCAGCCAATAGTGCAAAAAGGGATTTTCAGCCGTGCCAAGTAAAGCTGAACACCCTAATCTGATTGACCTTAATCTCAATCTCTTCATAAGAATTGAGTAGCCTCAGCCTGTTGAGACCTCATAAGCAATATTGTGAATTCACCTTATTGCACTGAAACACCAGTTACAAAAGCCCAGTCCCAGACAGGTATAGCCTTGACCTTAGAAAACAATCTTGCTCGGTTTCTGACCGATGCAAATGAAGCTTTCACACAGTTTCTACACTGAGATAAATATACACAAGCTCCCCCAGCTTTCCAGAGGCAAAGGGCAGAAATTTAAGCTTTATATTCATTGGCTCTGGAAAGCCAGGGGAAAAAAAAAAAAGATTTTTAAATGTCACAATACTGTGTATTTATTCATATAGAATCCAAGGAATTGGATTCTTATTTGTGCAGAATTTCTGAGTAACTTCTTTTCGAAGAAGAAGGCCAACGTTGTGTCAAATCCTGTGGCACATGCTGCATTTGGAGCCAGGGTGTACTTGATGAGAAACAGCGTCCGGATTGCACAAAGATGGGCTTTGCTGGGGAATGTCTTTGAGCTGAGACCCCCAACAACGTTCTTGCTCATTGATGCATCACAGTCCTGCAGTCCTGCTACCACCTGACTACCCCACATGCAAGTTTCACATTTTACCTCCAACTTATATTAAGATCACGAACAGTATCTAAAATATCATCCACTTCTCTGGATGCATTGCCCTTGATTTTTCCAGCAGCTCAGTTTGAAACCTTGCTTTTTGTTGTTGTTTAGGTTTTGTTTGTTTGTTTCGCTTTGGATGTTACCGTTCAGAAGTTAAGAAACAGCAGCCAATTAAAAGGAGACATTTTCTTTGCTCAGGGGAATTTGACTGCAGCAGCTAAGGGAGAGATTTGCAAATAGATCAGCCTGCTTCTCATGTCCAAGGCTCGCACAGCATTGGTGGGTTTGGAGACCTTCACCTCTGTACCTGCCTGAAATTCTTCCTTGCAATAACCTCTTTGGAAGGTTTCTGACTTGCAGAGACAACTCTGTATGTCCTGTAATGTGGCTTAGAAGTCGCACCCATTAAAAAGTAACAAACTGCCTTTCCGCATGTGGTGTTCCTAATGAGGGTCCGGCTTTTAGAGCAACCAGAAACCAATTCTCAGCCCACGGAGAGCGGCCAGCGGAAGGCGAGACACGATGGTACCTGTGCCATGGCACGGACCGCGTCTCTGAGCTGGCCCGTGGACGACCACAGCTTGTTGGCTGCTGTGAGCAGCAGCAGGTGGCTCCTCCAGAGAGCAGCTACCACAGAGCTACGCTGGGATTTGGATGGGAGACTGGCGTGGGGAGAGCTCGCAGGATAAGCTGCTTCTGCACGGCCTCCCGAGAGCTCCAGCCAAAGCAAATCCAGGAGCAGACACGAACGAGGGACCCAGCACTGAGTCTGATCCAAATACGAGGACTTTCCGGGGGCCAGATCTCCTGCAGCCTGTGACAAGGACTGCCAGCAATCCCTATCAGCCATGAAACTGGAGAAACAGCTTGGGCAGAGAAAGCTGCAGATCATTAGTCTGCTTTGCCTGATTGCGTGGAGTTTCTCCCTTGGCTCAGCAAAGCCAGCTCAATTCCTTTCCCTGTTAGACATTGGCCCAAATTACAGAGTTTACATCCAAACTTTACAAAGCATTAATATTTAGATGGTGGGTTATGTTTCCATCTATAATGCCTTTAATTTTACGGGAAAATAACATACATTCGAGTTTAAATGTCCTAGTTTTCAACTGCTTGGCTGGTTTCTCATCTGATTTCCTGCTGGTTTTATTCCACCAGTGTAATTTCCTGACTTGGTGGAGCAGCACCTGATCTTCGTCAGACTAAGGAGACCAGAACCAGGCCTCTTTTCAGCTGGACGCTGTGCTGGCTTTAAGAGCCAAGGACACAACAAAACTGAGCCTGGTGCCTCCCGGGACCCATCTTCTGTTCCAAGAAGAAAACTGAGACATTTCCTATGTTTGCAGGCCAAACTCTACCTTTAGCTGACTCCCGTGCACACAGGAAACCAGGCAGGTTTTTTTCTGTTTTGTTTTTTAAATGCTCAATGGATGAAAACAAAGCTGTTCTGCAAGATGAATTTCAGCTCCCAGAGACAAATTCTGCCACCTTTGCATAACACCATGAAAACAAGGGTTGGGAACAGGGAATGTTGCTATAAACTACAGAGTCATTAACGGGCGACTCTGTAATAATCAGGTGTATTTATAAATCAGGAACAACTTTCCCAGCAAGACTACTTTCCATCACCTCCCACTGCATTATTGTTCCCTGCCAAATCTGTCAGCTCACACTTGCATTGTTAATTAAGTGAACCACTCAAGGCAGGTGAACAGTGAGGAAACAACCCGTAATTTTCCCCGTGATCATTTCTCTCTTTGGGTCTCTGCACTTGGCCGCCTTCTTTCCACATGACCTGCTTTCTCCCCAGCACAGAGGCAAGCCCGTGAAATGCACCTGTGGGGAGAAAGAGGAAGCAAACGGGGGAGAGAGAAAAGACAAAATTTGCCAAAAGCCTCATCTGGAGCTTTCAGCATCTCCAGCAAAACCTATTACTGCCTTCAGAGGGAGGGGGGTGGAAACGCTCCAAGAAAAAGGATCAACAGAAAAAACAACACTTCTCTCCACTTCCCTCCTTCATTGCCTCTTCAACATTCCCCCCGCGCTCATTCCTCCTTTTGCTTGCTTAGGAAATTGCAGCACCACCAAAATCCACAGGCAGCTTCAGCTCCTTCCCCTCTCTCTTGACCTTTTCACAGTTCTAAGGGTTATTTAATGAGCTTAGAAAAATAATGCAGTTAATGGCAGAATCCCTGGAAGGGCAGCGTTATCGAGCTTCCCTCTCCTCCTCCTCTCCCTCACTGGAGGCCGTGTCACCTTCAAACCTCCACTTCCAGCTTTCTTTCTTGAGTACTTTAAAATGTCTTCAAATTACCACCACTTCATGAAATGGAGAAAAAGATTAGCGAGAGGCCTGGAAAGAGGCATTTAAATGTTGCACTTTGAAAAACATAGTCGCAGAGGTTTGATCTTCATATGCTAGTGAGAATAAAGAGTAATTTCTTTACAATCCAGATATAACAACTAGCGTACAACAGAAGACCTGCTAATGTATTCACCCTACTATATCTCATAGAGAAAGTCACAATACACTGTAAAATAGTGAGGGGATGGGATAACAATCCCCAAAGATCCTGACAGCTTCACGCATGCTAGTAAAGAACGCATCGATTTACCCAAAATTAAGTACATTTGTGGCACTAAATCTCAACTTGATTTCAAAGGGCTGGAAGTTGGTAATCCTGCCTCTTCTCCAGCAGAGACAAAACCTACTGCCCACAGGCAGTAGGCACAACTCATCTTTCTTCCCAGAACTCAACTTCCCACCTGAGACCATGTTATAATTCGACGCAGAATCCAGAGTCTGTACGTGATTCTGAAGAAAATAAAGTATAGCGTGAATAATAAAGAAATAGTAAAGAATAACCCACCTTTTGAATTATTTTGGGGCCTTAAATGCAAGTAAAAGTAGGCTGTAAGGGTATCCAAAATGATATCTGTATGTAGGAACTTTGAAATATCAGAGTGGTCTAAATTATAACTGGGTTTTCCAAGCTTTGTCTTTGCTCTGGCAGGTTTCATTCCATATGATCTCTTAATCATTCTTCATCTAACAACTAATTGGTCCTTTCCACTTGGAGATCCACCCATCATATTTTAGGGACTTAACCCAGGTTTCAGCAGTAGGTACTAGTTACCTTGGACCTCGGGTCAATGCAAGGGAAACATCTCCGAGGTGATTCAATGCACCTAAATCTGAGTCACAGTCTGGAGGAGGCTCTTTACATTAATTATAGGGGAGTCTAGTATGACTAAAACCCTAAGGTAAGTACCTTCATCAAGTGTCTAAAGTTAGGTGGGATGAATCTCAAGTTTCCTCCACCCTTGAGAGGCTTTGCAGAAGAGCTCTCCCTTCTGACTTGGAGAAGTCAGAATGTCTGCATTTTTCAGCTTAAATTTAATCATGGCTAGTTGACATTCCTTTGTTCTTGTGTCAGTGCTACCCTTGAGCTTAACAAATTGTCTCCTTCCCCGGCACTATGAATCCTTCTATTCCTCTTATCCTCCACAAACCCCTCACTCATTTAGCAACAGCAATTATTTATTTCTCTTAAAAATCCAAGCCTTTGACTCCCCGTCCACTTGATTATCCTATCACTCCTTCCCAGAACCTGCTCTTCTCTGAAATACTCTGCATCGGACAAGGGTGTCTAGAACTGCACTTAGCATTACAGCTGAAGGTATACCAGGTACTTATACAGAAATATTTGCTTTCTCTTGCTTTATTAGAGATACAAGGCATGAGGTATCTTAGAACTTGCCTTTTCAGCAGTTCCATCACATGCTGATGCCTCAGTGGTCTTTTCTAAGGTCATCTAACTTATCCAGATATTTCTCCGTCTCATAAACACTGGTCTCCTACACAGATTTCTCAGTTCACTTGTCCAGTGCTTACCAGTACCCTAGCACAAGCAAATTCCACTGAGTTTACACCAGCTCTATCCAACATCACTTGTCACTGGTATTTTGTGACAAATTCCATTATTAATGAAAATATGAAATTGCATCTGACAGGACTGGCCCTTGAACACTTTTATTACCAACCACCCCCACTGAAATACTTCCTTTCTCGAAGAACTCATCTCTTTTGGTAGCACTCTTCTTATCTGACTTCATTTCACCTACTAATGTCTCAATGAGTATTTTTCATATTGCATGTATCAAGTGTTTCTAGCTTATTTGGATTCAGATCTAAAGTACAACAACCAGCTGGAAAATAGCTACCTTCTCAAAGCAAGATACCACATCATTCTTTTGCAGCCTTTTCTTGGAGAAAGAGTTGTGATCCACCTTACGCTGTTCTAATTAATTTTGTCTTTCAAAGGTGTTTTTGCATACTACAGAGGTCACACTAATAGACTTACAAATGCCTTGATCATTTTTTTTCCTCTAAAATACACATGCCATGCTTACAATTCTTCCATTATATAGTATCAACCTGCTACTGAACCAATATTCTGTAAAACAGGCCTTTCAGATATCAGAAGTAAAAGCAATTTGTTCCTCTCATTATCATTATATCAAGCAGTTTGAATTTTACTTCTACCTCAGCTATAATAATTTAAATGTCCATACACTTCTTTCCATTCGTGTCCCACCTTTATGCCATGGTTATTATCAACATCCTTATTGAAATTGAAAGAAAATTATTCATTTTGTTTTGAGGACAAACAAAGATTACTTTTAAACTTGGGGCCATTCTTCCTGCATGGCGTCAGTATTTCTTCTCTCATTACATTCTCCTTATTTCTATGGGCAAGGAATTTCTACTGTTTGTTTTAATTTCCTCTGCAAAGAATTTCCTTTGCAAGGAAATTAAAACCTTGACATTTTGCAATTCTCACTTTATCCCCACAGCTCATCTGAGATGTTGTTCTCATTGCTGATCAGTCCCTTTCTTTATAGGTCTACTCATAACCTAAGTGGGTATCTGGAAACCTTTGATTCTTCCTTTGTCACAAGACATTTATCCTTCTGACTTTCAGAATCCACATAGTTGTCTGATGGCTTTAATACAGAGAATTACACAATAGATAGCCTTTATCCTAGAACCTCAAGCCAATTCACTTGTGTTAATGTAGTCAGTCACAATAAAAAAAAAAAAAGAGTTATTTCTAGGATTAGGAGAATGATCTTATGCCTCAGAACTTCCAGAAAAGGAAAAAATAAAAATAAAAAAGGTTACTCACTACAATTAGAAGTCCACGTGCTGCCCAGGGTGCTGAAGAGAGCTGGAGTGATTTCTGCAGTATACCCAAAGGATGGATGATGTAACGTGGGCCAAGTTTATCTGGAAAACATATTGTTGAATACTGAGGTCAGATTCATTCCTGTAAAGGGAAGCCATCAGAAAGAATTTATCCACGAGTTATATAAGTTTACCCAAAATACATTTTGAGCATGTAAAGCAGAGAATGGCTTTTTTTTTTCCCCTAGTGTTCTGCACAAAGATAGCTTTTACTTTAGTAGATAAAGCCATTTCTTGTCTCATGATCTTAAACTGAAATGCACATACAAAAATCTAGATTTAACTGGTGTTATCAGTGGGGAAAAATCTGTGATCTACATTCGATTTTAATTCAGGCCTTATGGATCTGAATTCCCATTTGCTTTTATACGTTGAAGGTGAGTACCTTTTAATGTCAGACCATGCAGCGGTCAGCCAGCTTGCTGCATGGATAAGCCATTTCACTTTACTCTCCAGTACCTCCATCAAACCCACTAATTTAGCATGGAGCATTTTAGAATACACAATACAATTGAGCAGAGACATCACCCTTCAGCCCCTTTCATTTTTGTGTTTCCTGAATTCCTCTGTTGAATACTTTTATTGGATATTTAGAATATGCATTGTCACTCATTCTGGACAATTTCCTTTCTATTAAATGTACTAATGCACAGCATCTGCTAGCATACACATAGCTGATCCACAAAGACTGGGGAGTTTAAGGACTGCCGGATGACTGGAGCCGAATTACCTAGGGGTTCCTTCTCCTTGAATTATTCTACTATGAAATTCTCATCTGCAGGCTGCAAAGGGGAAACGACAGAGAGAAAAGAAACAGCTTCTCCCTGTCTAAACTTTCTGAGGAGCCTGTCGTGCTAAGTACTGGCCTGTCTCCTCTCGTTTGCGTTAACAGTGTCTAAATCACTCTTTCAACTTGCTGCCTTCCACAGGAGGAGCTGAGGCAGCAGCACAAATGGATCCTTAAGTACAAGGGGCTGGAGTGAGCTATTTCCATATGTACTTGGAGATGAAAAAAAAAAAAAAAAGAGTACTTTTAGCTTTAGGTTTCTATCTCTTCCTTCCGTTAATGCAAGCCTAGGAATCACTTAGCTTTTTATTTTCATATTAAAAACATCTTAAAATAACTTAAAAATGGGTCTGAATGTTAATATCAAATAATCACAACCTGGGGATGAGCTTAGTTTCCATCAGTGGTGACCCCCTGAAATATCAGCTCTGCAGCCTCCCACATCCCTTGCACCAGGCTCAGAGACAGCCAGGCTGCAGGCACAGGTAAGCAGCCCAGGGCCTGAGCAAGGCAGGATGTCAGCTGGCCCCTAAAATGTTAGCTCCGGGAATAAGGTGCACCGGTGAGAGGCTGCTATTGCCTTTACCTTTGGTGCAAGTGGTGGATGAGTGTGAAGACCAAAAGCTGTGTCCTCCATGGCTGACAGCTCCAAATTCTTTCACCTACTTGCCATTAGTAGGGCAGAAGAAAGCCATGAATGGGTGTGCAGCAGATGCAGGGGCTTTAATCTGGCCAATAAATTGATCCAGCTGGACTCAAACAATAGTGAGGCAAAGCAAAGCCACAGCTCTGTCTGTGTGTGCCCATTGCTGCTGGAAGCTCTATCTTTGGAGTGTTACAATCACCAAAAAGGAGACTAAGGCCGCCTACGGGCTCTCTTGCTAAAATTGCTTTCATTTAGAACTATTTATCAGCGTTTTCACACCATTTTTCAACCACTCTCCTCAGCAGCCCTGTGCAATGCAAATACCTCCAAGTCATCACTGCAAGCCGAAAGAGCCCAGCCTGATAAAATATAACACACAAGGCAGGGAAATTCAATTACAACAGACTGGCTGTGCTAGCCCCAGCTTTTTGCTGTGCTTCAAAGGGGAGGGATAACAGGTAGACAGATTTCCTAGACATGTGTGTGCAATCGCTCTTGCTGCTGATCTCTCAGAGGCAAAGTGATAGGCAGGTTCACTCAAGACTGGGAGAATTTAATTTGTGTAATGTGACCCACTGCTGAAGCTGAAACTTCATTGAAACCTCCTAAACTGGGTTTTGAGGATGTACATTAGGCAAATTTCACCCCTAAATCCAGCTCAGAGTGTTCACAGATTAAGTTTGAAACATTTCTTTGATTTGAGGGCGGAATGATTTAAAATATCTTCAGCCATAGCACCAGGGCAACTAGGGAAATTTGCACATCTGCCTTATCAGCCCTTACACCCAGGTATAGCAGAAGCCGCAGATTCCCTGCACATAGTTCTCTGCATAGGTGAAATTAATCCCAGCAAGTTGAAGACCAGATAGAAGAACTATTCAATATTACATGTGCAACATTCATTTACAGGATCTGATCAGCCCTCTGACCATATACTGTTCCCTCACAAGCCTGCAGGAGGCTTGCTCCATCACCATTGCATCCCAGTATACGCAAGACAGTTTAAATAAATTCTAGGGCAGAGTTGTGATTCTGGTGTAATTTCCAAAATTCAAAGACTCTCTCATGGTACTTTCCTCATACAGGACCCTCACTGTGCCTCGAGAACAGAACAGTTACCATATTAACATCTCCCTTTAAAACACAGTGCAGTCCTGTGGTGCACTTCAGAAACATTTTCTCAATATACACATACATATATGCATTTTTTTCCATCTCTTGAGTAATTATTTTTGTTCCAACCGAATCAGAACAAGCAGAGCAGCCACAAATATCTCAGAAGCTTTTAGAGAGCAGGCAGCAGCCCACACACCAAGCTGCTCAACAGGATAAAACCTGACACGACAAAATTCAGAGGCAGCAGCCTGGCAGAGGAGCGTGGCCTGGGCCTGGGCCTGGGCCTGGGCCTGGGCCTGGGCAGCAGTGGGGTGAAGCCCACCCCGAGCCCCTGAACTCGAGCAGTGAATATGGGGAAGGGGAGCCAGTGGGAAAATAGCATTTAGCTTGAAGGAGGTGGAGAGAAGGAGCTGGCAGCAGTCGCTGCAGAAGCGTGTGTTCAGGATAACACTGAGAGCAAGGATTACGTCTGCTGCTGTGGGACCAAGCAGTCAGCAGCCTCTAGCCTAGAGATATATAAGCCCAAGTTCCTGTGATGTTTCAGCAGCACATCTAAAAAGCTGTAGCAAAAAGCAGGAAACCCTCTGGCACTAATACACATCCGTAACAGCCCATGTTCCAGGACCCAGGAACCTCCTCTGCTGGGCCATGCACCCCTTACCTCTGCTTTATCGCTAAACACAGCCAAGAACCTCCCACTTAAAAAAAGCTGTGAGTAACCCATGTTTACCTGGAGCTCCCGCAGCCAAGGCACACTTCCAGTTTGTTAATTCTGAGCGTCCCTTCCTGAAGTGCAAAGTCTTATTACTACTATCCATTACCTTGGGTAAATATTGGAACAACGGCATTCAGAACACAATGCATCTGGATGCAAATACATTCAGCCTCGAGCCCTAAGGATCCTACCGAATCGTTACGCTGCCAAACTCCTCTTGGAGTCTGTGGTGATGCAAGGAATTAACGTGGCCTTGCCTGCAGAGATTGAAGGACACTGAGATGTGGCTGCATTGCCTACACGTGATTGGGCTTAAGCGTCTGCTTAATTTTAGGTTGGTGCTTAAAGCCCACAAAGTTTGCACAAAAGTGCTTTTTTATAAGGGCTCTTTTCCTGTCCTGAATGCCAATGCAATTGTAGCTACATAAAAGCAGTATCAGTGAGAGGAGGGAATCCTCTATGCAGAGAGAAGTCTTGGAAAAGCAGATTTATATCCAAGATCCATTGCTTTACACTAATATTCCACGCTGGAAAGCAAGGATTTGAATATGGGAAAGCAGTTATTTGAATAGATGTGTGTGAGGGAAGACACACAAACTCTCACACACAGGCTATTGATTCAAACTGTATTTATGATTCTTCAGACCTCTAAGAAATTGATTTTATACCATTCTCTCTTTCTGTCTCTCTCCAGCTGAAAATCAAAGCTCAGTGTAGGATCCCTTAAAGAATTTTTCTGATAGGAAAAAAAATTCTAAAGTTTATCTGGAAAAAAAAAAAAAGAAAGCCCAAGAATCCTGTGGATTTGGTGTTCAATATTCTGTCAACTGTCTTTTCAAAGAAACAGAAAACTTAGAAATAGCATTTAAAAATAAACAAGCAAACAAGCACAGCTCGACTTCTTTGTTTCCTTTTCAAGGAATGGATTATACTTATTTTCAGTAAGTTCAGATAACAACTTGAGTTTGCAATTCTTCATTCTCTCTCGGAATTTTTTTCCCCTGTATTTCAGTATTCTCATTAAGGATTTGATTGATTGATTGATTGATTGATTTACATATTTTTTAAGGGACTTACGGAAACCTGAAGTCACAAAATAGCCCCTGTGCCAGCCATCTGCACTGGCATGTATCTGCTAAAGAGGATTCAGACTGAAATTCAGGCTTTGGACCTAAACAAACCCACCTACATTAAGCAAAATGCTTAAGAGTTTGCTCATCTTTAAGCCCAGGCCTAAAATACAGACTCTGCTGAGTTTTACATGTTACGATGAGACAATGCACAAAGCAACCGCTTGTGCTTTGAAGAAGCTTGGCCTATCAGCTAGTGTCATAACTCCCAGAGGCTCCAGCAAGACCTGCGTTGATGCCAAGTCACCACAAGCTCAGTCTCCAGCGTTTGACCACAAGGAAGTCTGACTTGAGCATGGAAAGACATACAACATGAAAACGTTTTCTCAGGTATGGACCTCTGATTTCTTTTAGCTCCAACCATCATCTTCCTCATTTTTATTAGCCCCTGTGCTTTCTGGCCAAATCAGTGTCTTACCCACCAAGGGGATCCACTTCATTTCATTCTAAGCACCATGCACCAGCTAATTATAAACCAAACACAAATTAAACCCATCTTCCCATCCTCCTCTCTGAAACCCCTAATTGCCCATTACCCTGTATTGTGCTCTGACACAAAAGTAATTCTACTAAGTGGGGAGTTTTGTTGTTGTTTTTTCTTTCATAAAAACTGTTAATTTGCTATTAAATCTCTTGTTGAAAGACTAATAGCTTAATGAATGCATTAAACATGTGCAAATTAGTTTTTTTAAACTGCATTACTTAGTTGAAGATTGAAAGGGTATGATACATCATCGTTGGCTCAGTAGGATTTAATGAGGCATTAGACCATCTTCTGTCTTGGAGGCCAGACTTATGAATGATCCCCAGAATTGCACAGGCAACACTTGTCCCAGGTCCCTCTCCTGCAAGCGACATATATTTTCCCCTTGCCTGTTTCTTCCCCCGTCGCCGCTGATGTACATGAAATAAAAATGTAGTTTCCAGATCAGTTTTATAATGAAAAGTAGCCCATTGCTGATGACAAATGTTGTTTACAGTCACTAGAAAAGAGGGTGGAATGGTGAGTGAATATATTAGAGGAGGAGAGGATAGCTTTTATATTCATTATACTGCCATTTTGGGCCTGCGAAGACACATAACCTTTCTCTTTCTCCCTCCATCATACAGTCACTTTCAGATGTCTACATTAAAATAAAAAGCTGCAGGCGGTGTGTTTTGCATTAGCTACTATCAATGAAGAAGACATTTTCCACCAGTCAAACAGAGCTCGTTGCAGGAATACCATCCCTCTAAACACACTTACTGAGGTTTTCCTGGGTGCCTTCCCTTCTACACCCCTCCCCAGGCTCCCCCTGCTTCACACAAAATAAATTCTGCATTAGATAATCAAGAAAAATCATTGCAAGGTTCTGATCGTACCAGTCATAAAGGAGAGCAGTGCCCCATCAGGGCGACGCAGGACAGCAGCAGCCATTGGTGCCTACCTGAGGAGCAGGCAACCTCTTGTGAGAGGATTATTCTGGAAGATTTTACACCTACGGGGCCTGAAGCGAAAGCCACAGACAACAGAGCTGCAGGCAGAAAGCAGGTAGCCAAAACTGCACCACAAATTGCATTTGAGCTGTGCAAATTCTGTTGGATGGCCTCAGGTGGACACGGCCTACAGAAGCTTGAAGGCTTCCAGCATGGGCTCGAGAAGATGCTGTTCCCAGAGAGGAAGATTTTGAGTGTGGAGATTGTAGATACGAACCAATTTGGAGGAAAATTTCTCCTGTGAGGCCTGAGAGACTTCTGCTGCTCAGAGAGAAGGGCAGTGGGATGGGGTTTGTGGAAGAAAGAGTTTTATCTTGGCAAAGACGAAATAGGAAATCTTTATTTTTAGAAAATTAGATAAATTAAACTTCAACAGAGGGATGCACAGTTTTAATACTTGTAGGGTTGTGCCTATCAATTAAAGGAGGAAGAGGCCTGTGGAGAGGCGGCTGCAGGACACCATGAGCTGACATGTTCTGGAACAAACCCAGAGTCAGACAGGCTGGCACTGATCCCACCTTCACATCTCCACTCCATGCCATGATCAAAAGGCTGTCAGATACTAATAAAGTCTTAATGCATCATTTCTTATTCACACTGACTCATGTGAGACATCTTGGGCATCCAAGTTTAGTGGGTCATGTTCCTAGGCTCCTTCTGCAGTGATTAGCTCTTCCAGATTCAGAAGAGCTAAGTTAGGATCCTGCCTGGCACGAATTACCATCTTTTCAAATCCTTCTCCACTGATTTTACAAGGAGCTTTAGGGGGTTCTAGCCATTTATCTCTAACACCCAAGTCAGATGTCTGAAATTAGACACTGAGTATCTTTATAGGATCTTATTCATCTCTGCACGCCTATGTATGTGCAAAGCAGCAGGGCTGCACTGCTGCCATTAATGGCTTGTGGTGAGACATCGCCTAGGGGCCGAGAAGAGCCAGAGGGCACAGAGCTAGTGCTGGATCTGTACGATTTCATCTGAGCCGGTGCCCTCCACTGGCCTGATGGGAATCTCACGGAAGGAGCACCAAAGGAAACATCAGGGACATTCTAAAAATAGGAAATAAAGGAGTAAGGACTAAGTTCTTCCACAATATCATGTAACGGTCCTTGGTTGGGCAGTGGCAGGTCCTTTATTCCCTTACTGGAACATACTTCAATTCTTTGTGGTGTTAAAACTGTAAGAACTTTGTGGTGTTAGAACTGTAAGAAATTCAGGCCTATTCTCTTCATACCTTATACTTACTTACCTGATAAGTAAGACCCGAAATGTCTTATGCTTACACCATACGTCTTAGGGCACAGTATCTGTGACTATATTTCCTCTGGGTAAGAATGAAAAGGTGGTTCTAATTGTGCTGAAATCAGCCACGGTATCATCTCTGGTACTTTCCTTCCACGTTTATATCAGGCGGAACCCCCTGTGGTCTGCACTGAAGCCAGAGCAGAGTGAAATTGTCAGGCAGTTCCCTTCTGAGGAGCCTGGCTTTTAGGGGAATGTAGAAGGACAGGAACTGATGTCTGTTCAGGAAACATTCCTGTTCTACTGAGTACTAAGGACTTGCCTCGTGTAGCCCCAGTCCACTGACACACTCATTAATTTGTTAATTAATCGGAGTACAGCTTCTGAGCTACATTTAGCCAGCTACAAGTTAGGGGCTTAGTCTCGCCGTCCCCTGAAGGTGCACCCCGAGGGTGACTGGCATCTGCAGGAGACAGATTATTCCTTCCATCCATCTGGATATCAGCATTAGTATGAGACTAGTCATTCCCTGAGATGTCTAACACTGTGCAGAGGCTTCAGAAAGATCCTGAACAACCAGCCTAGACAAGATATCTAACTCTCAGGTGGTTAACGAAATGAGGTGGATCCCATCCCACTGAGATGGGAGAACAGCTCCATTAGCGCGCTCTATTAATACGCTGACAGCACAGAATAATACCATCGTAACTTCAGCTAATCTTTTTGCACCTCATAAGTTATGAAAATGTTTTACAGGTTATCAACAGAACTCACTTCACCCATAATTAGAAACATTAGCTTTAAAAGCCTGCATGGATGCTGATTGTTACCCTTCAGAAATAAAACTGTTTCTGGGGGGAGAGAAGGAAGACCACGGACTGTTGTTAGTGGAAGCACATATACCCATACACGAAGAGGAGTGGGAGCTTGTGGTTCTGAAATATTTTAAGCCCAAATATTCATACATGGCAAGTTACAAACAACCATTTTTTTTTTCAGGACAGTCAGAAATCAGAGGTATTCATTCAAACCTTAAAAACTGTGAATAATTGTACCTTATACACAGGCAAAGATTGGCACATGCGCTATGGAGGAAGTCTCTGCTATTCAAACAAACATTTCTGTGTTCGCATTGCCTATAGTCTGCGCTTGTATTGTTAGCTGCACACAGCACAACGCACAAGGTCAGCGGTAGACTGCACTCCCATGGTTAGTGTTTGAAGAGGGAACATTTTATCCTTCACAACAAATCTACATATAGGCTATTGAATGAAATACAATAGCCTCACTACATTACTTCATCCATTAGCTAGATGCCTGTAAGAAAAATAAAACTGTATTTTTTTAGGATCCATTATGGATTGTGAGGTAAACAACTTGCATTCAGGCAGAAAAGTGCTATCTACTCCCAAAGCAGCCAAATTTTCAGTTTATGTCATTCAAATGGAGGTAGGGGACCTGTTTTAGCACTATTTAGTAGCACTTTTGGGGGCCAAGGTGATTTCACGTATGAGTGCTGCATATACACGACCAGGGAGACATACCTCACAGCCCTTCTGTGAGCAGGAGCAATGTGGGGAATGGTACCCAGTGAGCATCACCTCCAGCATTAGTCCAAGAAGCAATCAATGCACTGCTACTGGTGCACTACCAGGTCCTGAGGTTTATGTCATGGTTTCTCCACCTCACTTCAACTCAGAACAGGTAGTGATAACGCTTCCTGCTCTTTATTCTGATCTGGTGGCTCCCAAGCACTTCTCACAACATTAGCAATTGCACACCGTTAGGTAATCGGGTAAGAGCCTGGCTGTTGAATGGAAGGAGAAGGGAAGACAAAGGGACAGATATTTTCTATACTCTCTCTCATTTCTTCCCCTCTCAGGACTGTACTGAGGAAGCTTTTCTTTTCTTCCCCAGTATACCTGATCTCCCTCCAAGCTCAGGACTCAGCTGCCACGCTCAAAAACTTGATGTGCAGGTGACACTTCAAGGATGTAATCAGCAAACATTGTGGGGGGTGGAGGAGCAAGAGATGCTGACACAAAAATGAGAATCTGTTTTAAGAAGGCCAAGCACACACCTACTCCAGGCCTTCGAATTAGGAGGGCTGCCTGCTCCGTGGGCCATGAATCATGCCTATCTGTCTGGGGAAGCGGGATTTCTTCCCCAACCTTTGCAATGATGTGCTGAAAAGGGGGCACCGAGTAGGGTTAGGACAGCCAGGTCTGTTTGATAGCTCAGGGCTGGAGCAGCGAGAGGACTCAGTATCACTGGGAGCTGTGGCACAGATTATGGGATGTATCAGGCAAGTGGAGGGCAACATGTGCATCTCTTGAAGATGTCAATGAAGTGGCAGTACCTGGCTAAGAGCTCCTCCTAGGGCAGCAGGGGTGTGAGGGAAGAGGGGTAGAGGTGGGACCACGGAAACCTTTGAGGAGAGGAAGGACTGACGCGCTGCTGGCACAGGCCTTTCCTTGTGGCTAAACTGGCATCCTCCTGTCCTTTCCCACCAGTAATGTGGGCTTTCTCCAGTGAAGAAGGACACCTCTGAGAAAGAACCACTGCACAGACCAAAGAGAGCCGGAGCTGGGCATTTGTAGGTGGGCAGAGATCGCACCAGCCCAGAGATGGCATGAAAACAGGAGTTGGAACTGGAGGAAAAGCTCCCTGTGGCCTGGCAATGCATGCTGTCCTTACCTTAGCCTTCAGAGCGAGCAATCCTGTAGGATTGTGTCATCACTTGTTTTTCTCCTTTATCCAGGATTCAGGAAGCGTAGCAATGAGAAGGTGGTTGAGTTTGCAGACATTGTGCTCAAGTGCCTCTTCATTGTGGAGGTAGTCAGGTCTGTGCCCAGGCCGAGTGCCACAACTCTGGCTCAAGAAGCAGGGCAAATGGCTTGCTTCATGGTGCTCCTGTGTTGTATCACCCATCTTGTATTGGTCCCTCCTGGTTTTGAGGAACCAATTCTAATTCCTAGGGAAAAAAAAAAAGAAAAAAAAAAAAAGAGATGTTCTTGAAAGAATCATAGAATCATAGGAAGGAAGGATGGAAGAGGTGGCAACCTGGGTTATCATTGGCATTGTAATTACACACACGCTCTGGCAAGGAACATTTAAAAAAAAAGGAAGGAAACCAGAATTATAACAACAGAGCTTGCTTTGAGGCCCCCAGAATGTGTGATTGCTTTTCTTACATACAGGAGACTGAAAGCGAACCGAATGTCACCAACTCTGAGGCAGAAAACATCTGAATGACATGCCCCATACTGAGACACAAATTCCTGTGAATCAGGTATATTACACATTGCTGAGACAGCTCAGCCCTTCTGCGTGTTTTTGAGCCTGAACCAATTAAAACAGAAAGCAGGTGAACGCGGGAGGCAAACCCATTGTTTGTTTATCAGACGTAAAGGACACGTACAGACTTCAGATCACAGCGCGGCGCTGCGAGGGCTCCCGCCGCCCGGGCCCCGCTGTAATAGCAGCCTGTCCTAATAACAGCCTGTTAGGAAACAATGCAGCAGAGAGGACGGGCAAAGACGCATCCAGGTCACAAGGCAGGAGGCAGGGATCCCACAGGCTAATCTTGGCTTTGAAGCTAATGAATGCAGTAAACAGAGAGTCACTAGAGCGTGAAAAGCACGCCTTCTAGCTGCTGCTGAATTAACTTTTCTCCTACTGCCCGTGAGTCAAGCAAAGCCTGCCTGATGGCACCTGAGTTGGCTGACCATCTGCAGAACCTCTCGCTGACCACAAAAATGCGTCCGTCCCTCAGAGCTGGGGACCCAGATGAACCTCGCTGCCAACAGAACTCCCCTCATCCCCCAAACTCGTACGTGCATCAGCATGGAGCAGCCGTACCGTCACAGCCACCAGCTCCCATACCTGGTTTCTGGTTCGTTAAGCGTTGCTTTTCAGCCAGCTTCCCTCCAAAACCCTTCCACAGCTCTGCTAAGCCGCTCACTGGAAACGTCCCCTAAAACAACATTGCCTGGTGCCTCTGATTTAAGCCGTTGTTCAAAACTCCTCTCTAAATTAAACCCAAGTTTTCTGACCCGCCTTAGAGACTTGTTCTGGTCTACAGCTCATTTCACCGCTCTCAGTCTCTCTCTGGTTTCCGTGAATCAAAGCAACTTTCGTGCCTTCATATTCCCCGGAGGCAACTCGTCTCCTCAAAGCTTTTTCCATTGCCCCAGCATGATCTCTCTTTCTGTCCGTCCAGATCTATTTCTTCTGCTGCAAATTCAATTAAAGCCTCTCCGGGAGCCTCACGATCAAGTCAATACAGTGACCAATGGTAGGACGGGTTAAACCGAGGTTTCAAGTGAGTAGGTATGCGAGGAGCTGAAAGGAAGGCAGACTTTGTTATTAAGGAACTGGAGAGGAGGATTCATCACTCCTCACTTAGGTAGGCACAGATTGGGGCTACTTGAAGCAGGTATCGGTGCTCCCGCTGCAGTCATTACAGATCCAAACCTCTCTCATCCTCGGATCCGCTGACTGTACGGACAGATCTTCACCAGCAACAGTGGGACCCGATCAGGGGAATCGGGGGGCAACATCTCATAGCCCATCCGGTCAGGTGTGTGATTCTGGCCATACGAAATAAGCTCATCTGTATGGTCTGTACAGTCTTCTCTCTCAGTTACCCTGCAGCTGTATCTGTTCCAAAAATAACAGCTAGCTCCTTTGCATTTTGTGATTGTGCCATCATAATTAAAATAAACACCAGTCTCCGAACAGCTTTGATAGGAGCCCATCAATTTTATGGGGGGGGAATGGAAAAATGCTTTTTTCCAAATCGTTTTTACTCCAGCATACCTGGTTTCAGAACTGCCTTTGATTCAGTTGGGTTGCTGCGGAAACAGCCATGACATCAGACTCGGGAGTCGTGACATCGTCGAGTGAATAATCAGACGCTGGAGAAAGCAGCAGGAAAAATGAAGTAAACAAATGTGTTTATCCACAAATGCTCCTACCATGAGGAACTGGAATCTCCAGTGGTAATTTACCACACGTTGCTAATGTGTTTGTTATAATATATTTCTTAATTCTTTTTCCTTTTATTTTGGCTGAATATGAAAGTTCATCAGGGCTGGAACAAACAGGGGAAGCATATTGAAATGAGCATTACAGATCTGTCGTGCTCTAGTTTATGGTCTTTTCTCAGTGATACACAGTAAGTAAAACAAGCACTGATTGAGTCAGCTGCCTCCTGGGTGTTCATTTGCTGTAGTGTGAGGAATATTAATGCTAAGTACATCCGCGTGCATCAGGAAAGGCAGGAGGAGGCAAGCAGATTACCCCGGCTTAGGGGTATTATACACGCGTCTGCAACTTCCAAAGACACAGAGAGGAAACATTTCTGTGGGTTTTTGTCTCTTATCTTCTTACAGTCTTATAGATTTTGGAGATGCATTGCCCTGGAGTTTTAATACTCTGAGTTTTCAGGGGGGATTGTGACTTTTTTTTAAATCCTCCTTTTTACAGGAAAAAAAAAAGGAAAAAAGCAAGCACTGAATTTCACCAGGATAAAGAAAAAGCAGATTCCAAGAGAAGAAAGAACAGATGAAAAAGAAAAGTTTGATTAAAATCCCCTCTTGTTCCATGTGTTTGATGCAAATATCTTCACACCTTTCTCTTCCTTTGCAACCTCAGCAGAGGGTTCAGCCCGTCACCAGGGGATTGAGTTCCAAGCTTAGGGCTTTGTAGTTGCTGCTGCTCTTGCTGCTGTTGTCTAAAGGGATTATAAGCCTTTGTAAAGCTTGTGTTAATACCCTGGAGGGGAAAAAAATGAGTTTCCAAATAACCATTTTTGTGTATCTCCTGTCTAAGGTACCCTAGCAATGGAAAAATTAGGAAGTGTTTTGGCTTCAAGAGCGGGTCACTTCTAGTTCACAGCCACGTCTGCAGCCTTCCTGACCCAGTGCCTCCAGTGCCGAGGTGCCCCTTGCCGTGCTGCTGACACCAGGACCCTTGTGGAACAGCAGTGCGTTTCTCTGCACACCAGTTCAGTCTCAGACTGGGTTTTTAAAAAGCTCCCGAAGGACTGAATTAGGTGCTCAGCTCCCATCACATCCTTCAGTAACGCCTGGGCACCTTGTATTCTACACATTCTTTGGAAAATCCCAGCTCAGGATCCAACTCCACAGCTTCAGACTGACTCTCTGCGTCTTTTCAACCCCTTTTTTCTTTTCTGCAGAAGGATTGGTTTCGAGCCACGTCACACCACTTCCCTCCAGATGCAGTTGCGAAGGTGCAGAGCTGCTTGGTATTCAGGGAGCATCGGTGGCTCCGGGTCACTCAATATTCCAGGGCGAGGAGTGAATTGCTCGGTATTCCAGGGATGTGCCATCGCTCGGTGTCTGCCGGTACCCCAGCCTGTACTGCTGAGGATCTCTCGGTATTCCTGCGGTGTGCTTCAGGTGCTTAAAAGCTGTCACGGAGCGCTTGGGTGCTTGCCAGGACGAGAGCCTTCAGCATTCACATGTGCCTCCCCTGCGAGGGGTGAGGCACGTGGCCAGCCACTCGGTTCGCCGCTCTGCCGGCTTTTGAGAATAGAAGCGAACATGATGGTCAAAGGGAAAATGACAATGGAGAGGAGAGCAAAAGAGAAGTGGTGAAAGAAGGGAGAGATATGAAAGGACGGTTCTTTAGAAAATGAGACCTTTGAGCCCCTCACACAGGTGCTTTCCAATAGCCCTGGTTTAGGTTCAGATGAAAAGGGTGAAGGCAATGCATCCCATCTTTGTGAGACTGACACCAGCACCCGAGGCAGAGCTGATCAGATCCATTCATTCTCACGCTTTTTGCTACCGGTCAGTGTTATGTGATAAAAGGCTCATCCCCACAACACAAAGGAGCACAACAGGAGGCAGAAGAACTGCAAGGAGTGAATCAGGAACACGGGACCTGACCGGGCTTCTCGCAGGGCTGCCCCAGGAGGCCGTCACCCCATCCCCTGCAGATGAAACCCATCACGATCAGTCAACGGGAGAGACTCTTCAGAGCACCTTTCGCACAGGGATGGGTCACTGCAGGGCATGGCCCTCGCAGTGAGACACAGGGAAGAGCCTTTGGGGATCAGACAAAGCTTTGTACAAATCTGTTTCTAAAATTTTCTTAAATAACGTCTTTCAGAAATTTTGCCATGTCATTTGAGAAAAGCACAACCCCCTCACTATTCTTTTGTCTGCAATTATGACAATTCCATAATGATATTGAAACATAATAAAAATGATTAGCATAAAACTTCTTGATTGACTGAATCTTTTTTTTTTTTTTTCTTACAAATTGTCCACTACCAATTTTGGCTTCTTACAACAACAGTCAAATTTGGAATGGAAAAAAAAAGAAACTGAGTTTTTGGATAAGAGGAATTGTTTCCAGCACAGTCCTTTTTATAAGACCATCTGCTTTTGTGCTACCAGGTATGAGTTTGTAGAGCTGGATGCCAGTTACTACACATGACAAGCCAGCACTGTGTACAGGTGGTTTTGAGGATGCCTAGCACAGGTCTGACCGACTAGGCTGTCCATGGAAGCAGAAGAAATGGTTCTGTTTTGCAAAACCAAAAACGCAAAAGGAATCTAACATGTGCTTTAGGGGATGTTATATTGCAATGAGAGTGGAAGTGGCCAGTGGCTAGCGTGGGCACCAGTGCAAGCTCACCCCAACTTCCTAAGGTATTGGTCTTTCTGGGGTGGATAACAGTGGCTCAGGGACAAAAACATATTTCCTCGTTGTTAGTATTGAGTTTTGCATTTTTATACAATTAACATAAACATTAAAAATTCTCCAAATCTGTCTTCTGGAAAGGTGTGTATTTATGGAACGGCTTCTGAGTCTTCTTCCCTTTTTTCTGGGTATGCCCACTGATTTGGAAGGCTTAGCATGTATCTTTTTTTTTTTTTTTTTCTCCATCAACCCTTGGCCTTAAAGCATTAAATCAGAGTTCTCTGGATCTGCTACACCATGAAAATATTTAGTGGATATAATGTTTATTTGTGATTCTTGATTCACTCAACCCATTCTCTAAGGGAATCTCTCCCAACATGCCCCCCAGTACTTAGCTGTGAAAATTACATTCCCTTCCCCATGACTTTGTCAGTGCAGGGAACATCACAGCCTGCTTCAAAATGCTGCACTGCACTTCTCAATGGTATTTTATGACACATTTTTCAAATCAAATTTAAAAGCATAACTGAGTGGAATTAAATTAATGCCGTCTGGTAATGTCAGCAGCACCGGAGCTGTGCATGGCTGGCTTAGCTTCTAAACCTCTGGCAGCTTCCTGGGACTTACTTCTGACTTCAGGGAAATAGCGAATGCGGTGATGTGAATTTTTTAAAAACTATATCTACAGAAGAGAGCGTGTGGGAGTAAATATATGGTAGCTGAGGACTTAGGGCTTTGCTAGGGAAGCTCTGTAAGGGTGGTTCCTGCATACAGCTGGGGGAAGGAGGATATATGAGTTCAGAATAGTTATCTATGGGAGTTTAGGATGATGGATGTACATCTAGGAGGTCTGAGAACATCCCTAACATTACCCATGCAGACCTTATTGCATCTGTTTTTTTCTTTCTCACTCCTGCTACGATTGTAGTTTGATTAGCTATTCTGTCCCAGAAATGAGCATGCCACAGTACGGATTCTGATAATGAAGACGATCAAGATTTCGAATAGCAAAATGTTGTATCTTCAGCCCACTGAGCAGAATGCACAGTTTGTGCTCGGGTATATTTTTGTCTGTGCATAGTCAGGGGAGACTGCTCATAGCTTTTGGGCTGGAAAACTGTTAATACAACAGGAGCTCTACAGGAAGAGAGCTGGGGGAGTAACAGACGTATGCAGGTGCATGTACAATAGGTTCTTACATTTTGTGCCTGTAGATGTCTTTATGCTTATTCTGCTAACACAGAGTCCATATATATCTATCTGAAATGGTGTACGTATAGACACAATCTCATTTGTGTACAGCCAACATTTTCCTTTTTCTCTATCTCTGTTTTAAATGCAATAATTCCATCATTTTTTTCTCATTTTGAAAAAATCCCATTAGAATTTTAGCTAAAATTAATCCAAGAACGCATAGCACAGGATGTAGTCCATAAGTGCCTAATGATACTTTTGCATTCTTCAGTGACTACATTCACTCATCCAATTCCAAGAGGCGTACGTGAAGGCATCGGCTGCCTGGAACTCTCTGCCTTCCCATGCAGGCAATACTCAGATCGTTCCCTCCACAGAAGTGGGACAAAATTTCTGCTGGTAATGCTACACGAGAATTGCACAGACATGCACTGGGTCCAAACAAGCTCTGTAACCCACCTGAGGTGAAAAAATCTCCTCTTGTCCCCGCTGAACATGGCAATTGCCTGTAAAGACGGGTTCTCACTGTGGATGGAGAGGGAACTGCACTTATTCTGGGTTACATTAGTGAAGGTACCAATTGCCACTCATCCCAGAGGGCAAGCCCAGAGCTTGTAACATGCCATGAAATGCACGTAAAATCACCATCTGTACTTTTTGGGGAGTTATTCTGTTTGCTTGTTCTTCACCTTTATGGTAAACACCTTTTCTGTAAGGCTACAAAATATATATTTCCCCCTTTATGGAAAACATCGCATGAACACAAAAGCCCTCTCCCATTAAGCACAACCTGTTTATAGAGGTAACCTCATCACTTGAATGCCATGGTGACTTGTCCTCATCCCTGCACTAGGGGTGTTGGTGTCTTCTGGATGCTTTTGTGACAAGAACACTTTGAGGTCAGGTAATGCGTTTGTACTGGTGTACAGAGCACTAGAGATATTTATGCTTTTCTATAAATAATAAGCTGTCTTGGATTTACTTGGAGATGTAGGAGCGCAGAAATGGGGAGTGTAATAAGGAGAGGAAATAAATAAAAAATAAAAAATAAATAAAAAAAGAAGAAAAACAACTCAATGAGAACTCATCCGAAGCCTACCTAAGCATAATAGATAATGATGAAGCCAGAGGAATTTTCTATGTGAATGAGAGACCTGAGATTCAGAAGTGGGTGGGGGGTAGGGACAAGACTGCAAAGCTGCATTGCTGATCTTCCAACCTATGAAGAACTATTTCAGAAAGATTTTTTTTGGGGTGCCTTGTCCAAATCTAGCTTGAGGATGGAAATTTCCTGGGACTTCCAGAGGAGCCTGTAGGAGCTGGGATTACCCCAGAATTTCACAATTGCATTTCAGTTCTGATACTTTTAAACGCTGAAGTCAAATGGCTCCAAAAATGTGCTTTTCCCCCCTTTATTTCTCAAAGCTTGAACACAATCGGTGCAACACAAGGTTGAAATAAAGTTTTATAAGCTGTTCTTAATGCACAGGGATTTCATCAGCTTGGCTAAACTGCGGAAATTTTGTATGCTAGGCAGGGTAAGACTCATTTCCTTAATTTAAGCATCTAGGTGTTCAACATCTAATTCCGAGCCAGTCACGCCAGGCTTCCTTTACAGACAGCAGGGAGAAGCAGGCTCCCACTGAAGACGTCTCATTTCATTCTCAAGAACAGCCTCTAATCTGGGTCAGACGAATTGCCTATGGAGGTACCCGCAGCCCCAGCCTGGAGAGAGATCGGGGTGATTATCTCGGACCTCTCACTGTTAGACATCTAAAGAGGAGGGAGATGAATCCCGGTCTCAGCAGCTGTTACATTGCTGTGGGTTAGGGTGCTTAAAAATGTCTCTTCTTTGCTAGCTTGAAAGACTCCATCGCTCTCACTGAGAGACAATTTCATGCTCTTAAACAAAGTACTAAGGCATGAAGTACAATCCAGGTCTGTTCCTTCTGTAGGGCTGCGTAGGGCTGGTTAAGGAAAAGGGCCATATGATGTGCTTTGCATTGAACTGAGGAGCTGACATTGGTATCTGGGAAACGTTCCAGTAGACTGAGGAAGAGGGCTGTGCTCTGTGCCGGCATAAAAAGACACAATTTTCATGGAGATACATCCATTTACACCTGGTCTGCATTTGGCATGGGGAGAAGAGAAATCGCCCCTTGATCAGGGCATACTTGACACATTGAGTTATCTCTCTGGTGAGTAATGGAGTGAAGATGAGTACACGTTTGATATGTTAGAGTGGCTTCCTATAAATATTAAAGCATGAGGAAACTTCACAGGCTAATGGGACGGAAGCACCTGCAATTCATCCACACGGCCCATACCGAGCTGGAGGTGACTGCCAGCAGCGGGCTTCCCGGAGGGGTCATTAATAGCTCTCGCCGGGCTTTTCTGCTCTTCCAGGATCTTCATGGCTGGAAGGAAAACTTTGCATCGCTCTGCCTCAAATTTCAAGGAAGCTGCGCTCACGGAGCTCCTTTTACTGCGTCTAGGGAGAACATGAAATCCTCATCACTGGAGGTTTTTAAAAACAGATTAGACAAACTTGTGTCTTGAAAAGCATTGATCTTCTCGACCCCACTGGAAAGCAAAAGGGTTGACTGGAGGTCAGTCAATAATTTCTCCACTTCTGTTTACCATACATATTCTCAAACAGTAGGATCTCTAAAGAACGATTTGCCAGTCTGTGGTTTGCAAACCATCTGAATACATTGCTTTTTGCAGTCGTTTCATGCAATTGAACTAAGGAATTAAAGGTTACTTCCACATGCTATAAACAAGCAAAATGACAGGAAAACAATTAATGAATGAATACTCAGAAGTTTAGCCTCATTTTTGTGTGACAATAGTGATGGAATTTTCCTATTTTTGTTCCGCTTTCCAAAGAAGTGCCCATTCTCCATGGAAAAATAGAGAAACACTGTTCTAGAGGGCAGCCAGCTGGATTTACCCCAGCAGCCCGAGAGGCAGCCAGCCCCACAGCAAGCTCAGCGAACTCCCTGATGTTGGTCACCAACATGGGCTGAGCACCGCAGCATCCCCCGGCCTCTTCTTTCCATGCTTTTCCTCAGGAAGTCTTCCTGCCGCAGACCACAGGGCAATGCATGTAAGGACCCCACCAGAGCAGGATGGATCGCAGCAGGTTTGCTGGTGTCGCCTTAACTCATCACAGTCTTCCTGGACACCGCCTTCTCTCTAGATTGTTTGCACTCCAAAGATTCCTGCTGCACCCCTTAAGAAAGGAGCCGTAATTGCTGATCCAGCTGTTCGACGTTCCCCTCAGTACAATCTGGAAGCCGGTAAACAACCAGATAATGTTTATCGTTGCGGTGCAGAGGAACTGAGTGGTGCTGCCTGCCTGATTCCGCCCTGGAAGGGACCGGAGGGAGCCCCGCGCACCTGTGTGCTCCGCTCTCTGCTGGCTCAGCGTTTCCTTCCAAGTGCATTTCAAAGTCAGAGGCTGGGGTTTTCAAAGGCACTTGCTGAAGGGAGCGACGTTCTGGCAGCCACAGGGTTGTTAGCTGAAAGGCAGTTGTTGTAAAGCTGGGAAAATGTTTCCTGTTGCTAGGAACAATACATGTCTCTTGATTTCCCTGGATGGTTTTGCACTGCTACCTGTCCTGAGGCACGGAGTTAGCTAAAATTTGCAAAGAGGTCACTAAAGAGCTGCAGAAGAAAAGTAACATAAGAAGTATAACTTCACCCCAGTGGAGCTAACTTCTAAATAGTTGGATCAGCAGTGACTCCAATTGCATCTCTTACTTTGTGCGTGTGTGGCTGGATTTTATTATTATTATTATTGTGTTGCTGTGAAGAGTAGCTCGAAGAAAAGAGTGGGAGAAGTCAGCCAGCCAGCTGCATGCATCAGGGAAAATGTGTCAGGTTAGGACACACCACCAGAGAGGGATGCTCATGAAAGCCGTGAAAGGCTTCCTCCTACTCCAATGGGTAATTCACCACACCTTTCAATCTGAATTTAGCAAAAAGAAACATGTTTGTGGGTTTTCCTTCCTACGACTTTCTTCCACAAGCTATGCACTTTGTCCAGCCTGGGTGAGAGCAAAAAAGGTAAGTGCCAGAAGCTGATCTGGGATCCAAGGATCCTTGAAAGGACTCCTGCAAGGCTCCACATCTGCCTGCCCTGGGCACGGGGGCGGTGAGCTGCAGAATTACACCACAAAAGAGGTAAAAGTTGTGAGGAAGATGGGACTGAAACCAAGCTAAGAGTTAAACCCTGCAGAGACTGGCAGGCACGCTAATCCAGTAATACCAGGACACCAGGGGTGGGACAGCGAAGGATTTCCACCTGCAGCTTCCTAGGAGTCGACTCAGTGGGTGAAACATATCAAGGATGCAGACAGGAGAACCTCACCCATATGGTGACCTTTTTTTCTGCCACCGGCTTTGCAGTACCAGCTTTCCCTTCGCTATATCAGCCAAGGTTGGATATGAAGGACCCAGCCCAACCAGTCCTTCCTCCAGTTCCAGCCAGCACAACGCCAAGGGTGCTGCTCTTCCACCAGGGAGCACAGAGTGACACAGGCAGCCTCCTTGACTGCACAGCGGCTTGCAGACATCCATACCACCTCTCAATAGCATCTACACCTCACCACGAGCACGTACCCCAGAGCTAAACTGCACTCCTGGACCATCATCACATTTCAGATGCTTCTGCCAGCGGTAGCACCCGTGCAGAAAGCCACGAGAGCTGTGACCCTGCTCGGGCACGCAGCCTTCTTCGAGGCACAAGCACTTCCCCCCCAACAAGTTTCCATCTTTCAGTCTTGTTCCCGCCTCAGTAAAATTATAGGTGCTCTTTATTAGCATCATGTGTATCGTCAGACCCCAGCTTGTGTCAGCTGCCACTATCTGAAAATGGCACTTGAAGAACCGGCAAGAACCAGCTCAAACTCTGCCTCTGTTTAGACCAGCTACAAAGCCTGAGAAACCCCATTTCTTTCCACACTCTCGTTCCAGATTTTCCCGAGTAATAAAGAAACAAGCTAATTTTCTTCATAAATGAAGTGATTTCAGGTTTCAGTGCGAGACCTGAATGCAGTGGACAGATTCTTGGCTGCTCGAAGTCACCGTGTCATTTCACACCCAGCTCAGGTGCCAGTGTTTTGTTAAATCAAACCTCTGCATTTGATAAGATAAAATAGTTCTTTATGAAATTAAAATTAGGTTTTAACATCTGTAGCAAACAGAGGGTACATTCACATGTCACATCTGCACCTGTGCAAATGCCAATTAACCCAGCATAATTAGTCACAATTTTTGCTAATTACCACTAAGATCAGAATCAGGATTTACTTCCTCATTTTTTATTCTTCTTTCTCTTCCAGATCCTGATCTTTCTACAGCGAACTGGGGGGGGGGGGGGGGGGGGGGGTTATGCAGATGGCCACGTGGGGCCAGTCTTTAAAAGCAAAGCCTCAGAACCAAATTCCCAAGAGCTCAGCACCCGATATGCAAACACGGTTCTCAGAACAGCGTGGCTCTTATTTAACCACCTAAAAGAAGGGGTAAATCTTTGGTCATTCCCTGCCTCTAGCAGTTTTTCAATGGTGCATACCATCAGAAGAAATCAATACACAGTAAATGGAGCATTTTTGAGAAAAGTTGGCTCCTGCTGTGAGCCCTGAACCTTTCTGAAAGCGGTGACAGAATGGCGCTCCCTCATCACCCCCGGTCTCTCCCCATTCCCTGCCTCAGATTCCATCACAAAGACATGACCTATGACGAGCAGTGGTGCTGCCCACCCAGCCCCGCCATTAGTCATCACTATTCATCAATCACAGCTCAGCAATCAGCGACATTATTTGTTATTGTTACTCCTGACTTTCTGGATTAATAATAAATATAATAGGGGCTGCTGTTGTGAACAGCTGAGGGAAGGACATGGCATTTCAGAAGGTCTTTCACATCTGAAATACTGGATGCCCACAAACTATTTATAAGGAAGAAGTGTGCTGTGGATATGAAGAGCAGGAAGAATATCGTAGTAACTATGGTTAAGCGAGGGAAGGCTCGTGAGAACTATTACTTCTTATTATCCCAAATGATATAATTGAAGAGGATAAAAAAGTCAGAAAAGCCTTCAGGCAGTGAATTCCTCTTCAAAGTTGAAACAGGAGCAGCAACATTTGCTTTTGGATGCTATTATTTTATCATTAGATTGAATGGAATGGGTTAGCATCAACATCCTTGTATGTGCTCACAACTCACCTGAGCACTAAATATTATATATATATATATATATGTTATCTATTTCAGTATTATCTGGAGTTGCATTGATTTTGATGGAGTTCCTGGCAGAGAGATTTATCTCCAGGATGGATTTCTGATCACTTCCAAAGACAGAGTTTGTGATCCCAATTGAAATGGCAGCGGCTCCTGAGCTTAAGGAAATGTAAGATCCCTGACCTAGATGTCCAACAACAGAAAATACGTTAAAGCATTTTTAAAAGCACCTGATAAAGTTCATGGCTGTCCTTGCTAGTTGATTCAAGAGCTAACATTTCTTCATCTGGAGCACAGATCTTCCTTCAGCTGGAAATTAGACCTAGTACTCGCCATCTCATGTCCTCAGAGAGCAACTGATCCTCTGCTAAGATGTCCTTCAGCATATTAGGAGGCTGCACTGTGTCCTCTTTCAGTCTTTTCCTATTAAGGCTCAACTCCTTCAACTTTTCTCACAGGTCTTGTTTTCTGAAACTTTTGTCCTCCTTGCTGGTATCTCTTTGAAGCTCCCCAATTTGTCCACATTATCACACATAATACCCAAAGACCTCATACTCCAGCTGAGGTCTCCTTAGTGCCCAGCTAAGCAGAATATACGATCTACCCGGTGTTACTTTCCAGAGCAAGATTTGTTTCTTCTCAGTGTTAATTCATATTCATCTTGTGCAGTATTATAACCCCTTGATCCTTTTCCACTGTACTCCCATTAAGGCAGTTATTCTCCCTTTCGTGGACATAGCCATGATTTCTCCTTCCTAAGGAGTCATTTGCACCATTGTCCTATTGAATTTCATCTTGTTGATTTCCTACTGCTCTGCCAAAGTATCAGAATCATTTTAAATTCTAATCCTGTCTCCCAAACTGCTCGCAGTCCCTTCCAGCATACTGTCATTTGTAAGTTTTATAGATGAGCACCTTAGTACATCATCCACATGGATAATGAAAATATTGAAGAGGTGTGGGACTCCAATTCGAGTGTCCTTCCCATTTAAAGGAGAACTATTCATGTGTGACTTCTCTGCCAATTGTGGACCCGTCTTGTGAGGACTTCCTCTAGATCACGTTTTCCTCATTTGCTTATAAAAAATCAAAGTGGGATCATATTAAAAGCTAGACAGATCATAACTACTGCATCCTCCTAAACCACTGTGGCAGGTGGCTCTGTTAAGAAAATTAGATTGATTTGACAAGATTTGTTCTTTGCAATCCCATGTTGACTGCACCTTTCATCACTTTATTATCCTCCAGATGCTCATAAATTGATTGTTTAATGATTTATTCTATTATTTTTCTGGGTTAAGATGACTAGTCTGTAATTCCCTGGGTCCACCTTACCCCCTCTTCAAGTGTAGGAGCTATGTTTGTCCTTCTTTGGTCCTCTGGGCCCTCTCCAGTGTCAGCAGGTAGCTGAAGACAACTGCTAATCATGCAGGGACTGCAGTGGCAGGTTCCTTGAGAACTTTTTGTCAGGTGAGACTGACTCACATGCAATAGTTATCTGCGTGCTCTTTAAACCATTTGTCTCCTGCTGTGGAAGATTGTTGTGCTTTACCATAACACTTTTTTTTCTTGTTGCTCCTTCCTTACCTGCCTGCATTGCTCCCTTTACAACCCTTTGAAAGTCTTTCATCTGGAGGCTGAACTTCGAGTCTCTCCTTCCCTGTTTGCACTGTTCCATTCTATCCATCCCAATCTTACACCGTGGCATTCACATTTGATTAATACTTCATTTTAACTTGTCAATTCTTTAAAGATATTTCTATGTAGCTATATTGCTCTCTTGCTTTTCTTTCTGGGCAGAGCAACTTTACTGCTGTGCCTTTAACTTGCCATTTTAGCAACTGCCTGGTATCTGTTCCCCACGGAGACCCTTGTGAAGTTCATCCACCAGCTTCCTGCACTTGCTCTGTCTGCTCTCCCTGTTTTGCTGCTTCTCCCTTTGAATTCCGAATCCATTAAGTTTGCGGTCACCATTTTCATAGAGGTTTATTTCCACCATCTAATTCTGACCAAGTACTTCAGGTTAGGACTCTATTAAATAGTCATTTGTAAACCACAAAAACAACCCCAAGGGAAGACACCAGCACTGTAACTCTCTCTGCCCAAATGAGTCCTACCAACCATTATGCTCTGTCAGAGCTTGACGACCTGACTTCAGCGAGATGTGCCATAAAAACTGGGACTTGGGGGATTAGGTCCTTCAAGTCTGGCACATGAAAAACAAATGCATAGGAAAGCTGAATTAATCTGTTATGGTTCAATCCATCTATGTGTGCAGCAGTATGGACTACCAGTTGCCATTCCCCATGCAGGGCCATTACTTTATGGAGCTTTAAGAATCACATAAATCACATTAAGGACAAAAAAAAACAAAACAAACACACAAAAAACAAAACAACAACAACAAAACTTTGCAAAAACAATCCACACTCACATAGGCAGCCATTTTAGGGACTCTTAAAGCCCTTCCCTACTATTCCTCAATTAACACACTCAGGAAAATAATTATTAAAAAAAAAAAAAAAAAAAAAAGCAAAAAAAAAAGCAAAATACAACCAGTTCAATAAAAAGAGGCTGCAGGAGCACACCAGGGACTCGAGCAGCAGGTTTGGGAGCACCAAGACTGCCACACACGGCTATGGGGGAGCTTTCCCTGTTCTGCCAGCACATATCCACACAAGCACAGATCACAGAATGGCCGAGGTTGGAAGGGACCTCTGGAAATCATCTGGTCCAACCCCCTGCCGAGCAGGATCACCTAGAGCACATTGTGCAGGATGGGATCCAGGTGGGATTTGGATATCTCCAGAGGAGACTCCACAACCTCTCTGGGCAACCTGTCCCAGTGCTCTGTCACCCTCACAATAAAGAAGTGCCCCTTCAATATTCAGCCAGAGCCTCCTGCGCTTCAGTTCGTGCCCGTTGCCTCTCGTCCTGTTGCTGGGCACAACTGAGAAGAGACCGGCTCCATCCTCTCGACACCCTCCCCTCAGGTATCTGTACACATCGGTGAGGTCTCCCTCCCCTCAGACCTCTCTTTTACAGGCTTACACAGGCCTAGTTCTCTCACCTGTCCTCGTACGACAGGTGCTGCAGCCCCCTGTTCATCTTCGTAGCCCTCCTCTGAACACTTCAGTAGCTCTATATCCCTCAAATATTCTCGGTGCTGACCCACTGTTTCACCCAGAAGTTAAATTACACGCAAGTAAAACATTTTTGAAGCTCCTCTACCACATGTTTGACACTAACCGGCACTGTTTGCTTCCAAAGAACTCAGTTTGCCAAGCGAGGCCGGTTTCTCGTTGCTGCCTGGGCATCGATGAGAACTGGCGACCGGACAACCAGGCCGTGAGGCAGGCAGGACATCCCCGGCACAGCACACGTCGCTCCTTCGTGGGTGCCCAGGTGCTGTGAGGGGCCTGGCCAGCGTCAGCTCATCGCCGCACACCTGAGGGCATCTCACATCCGCGGCATGAAGCCTGAAGTGTGACTTACGGCGGCAAAGCGGAAAGGGAAACACGGGAGCGCAGAAGTTTATCTGCCTCCAGAGCAGTGTCTGGATGACAGCTGAGGCAGCCGGAGCTGAACGGCACCCGAGACGCGCAGCAGATGGTGAGCTGACAGCAGAGCTCCCCGCCACTGGCTGTCCTCGCGTCACTGTCAGCAGCTGGAAGGAAGCGGGTGGGCATGGGGTTTCCTACACACGGATGAGAAAAACGTAAGGAACTTTTGTGGTAGCTTGTGATTGTTCACTCTCTTCTCCCTCTGCTGATCTAACGTCTCCTTTAGCCGCGTGCTCATCTTTTATTTCTTTTTTTTCTTATTTTTCCCTCTCACCCATGTAGGATGTAGGTACACCATTATGCATGTTCAAAAAACCCCACAGCTTGGCATAATGTCTCTGAAAAACATTCTGGAAATCAGCAGAAGTACACTTTCCTTCAGGACAAATATTTAGGCCTTAGATATTTTGGTTTCCTCACGATATCATTGAACTCCTATTTAGATGACTAACTCCCATTTTAATCAGTAAAAGCTAGATACTTAAATAGCTTTGAAGAGCCGGTCCCCAGTGTCTTCCAGCTCCAGGATCCAATCATTGGTTCATCAATCTCTGGATCCAATCACCAGTGATTGATTTAATGATGTCAATATTCCTTCCCATTCCTCCACAATTTCCTGTCCCTGCCCTTTACGACTTACTATAGGAAGCAACCCATTATGATAATTCAGTGTTCCTACAGCAGATAACCATGCTGAAATGAAAAATAAAATTCTATGCAGACCCAAGAAACATCCACAGCTGCAGAATTAGCGTCCAGGCCACTATTTATTGAATTGTTTATCTATAATGCAATGCCACACTTTAAAAAATTAAATTAGACTAATTATCCTATTTAAGGAGATAACTCTCCTGGTGCTACCACTCCCATAATTTTCTGCATTTCCATCTCCTTTAAGACTTCTAGGCTTTTTTCCACCGCGTATATATCTGGAAAAAATATCCTTCAAGGTATAATTAACTTTTTCATTCAGAATCCTAATTTCCTCTCTCAGACATTTTCTGCTGTGTTTAAACTATTTATTATGCAAACTTAGAGAAGTCAAACTATGAATTATGTACAAATCTACGTACAGGAGTTCTCAGCTAATCACTGCATCTCTGTGTCTCGTGGTTCAAGGTAAACAAAGTACACAGAGCGGAAAATATCAGAGTCCAGCATCCAGCACGGGATTTTTTTTCCTCACATTAAAGACATCTTTTCCCTCAAACCAAAAACCTTAATGTCAGCTTTTTAATGATTTATTTTCTATTCTTTTTTAGGGTGATTTCTTACCGCCTACCCCTATGTTTGCCTTCCTTCCCACCATGCTTTCTTTGTCTCTTCCACAGAGCTCTCGCTAAGCTGCAGTCAGACATGGGGAGATTTGCAATGACTTCATGTGACTGGTGAATGACTTTATGCTCGGCGTTAGGCTTTTCTCTTTTCCCCAGTTTTGGTTCATTTGCTTGTTCTTTCTCCTTGCCCTTCTTGGATTTTACATAGTCATTTTGAGGGTGGGAATTGCCTTGTTTCCATATTTTTGGAGTGTCCAAAACTATTCAGCTTTACATGTAATTCAAGCTTTGGCATCATCATAAAAGTTACTGTTGTTGATGTTATTGATGATTACTGTTAATAAAGTTAAATAGGGCTCTGAGCCTAGACTAAGGCCTCAAAGACATCAAAGAAAAAGATATTTGTGGTCCCAAGGATTTTTCAATCTATGATTACTCTTTCTGCTAATTAATAGCACATCAGTGGCTATCTATCTGTCCTGTCAGCATGAAGATGTTAAAAAACCCCTCTAGCTCTTCAGTGGCATATTTTCTTGCATATTTATTTTAATCAAAATGGAATTATATAGCTTGGAGAAACCTTTTGGAGAAACTTTTTCTTCCCCAGTGCATGCAATTTGAAGAAAATGAAAGGGAAAAAATATGCTTTTATTTGTTTTTCCATATGGAATTGTTATGATTCATTAGCACAGAAGGTGGATAAGCACTTTGGGGTTATATCCAATGAGACAATTGTAAAATAAGTGAATTGTTAGGGCTGGATCTTCTGATTGTATAAGGCAGCAATGCTTCATTGAAGTCTGTTCTGTGGGGTTGAAAGCTGGATTTTCTGAAATACATAGAGTTCTCAAAGGGCTTTGTCCAAGAAAATGGGACTTACTTCCCCTAACTTTAGCAGCCAAAAGGTCAGGCGTTCAGTCTAGCCTACCAGACCAAATTCAGTCATCCCAGCCTAAATAGTTATCAGAATAGATAGGGTAAAATGTCATCTTGGGATGCTTCTGTATGTTGTATATATATAAAAAAGTGAGCACGGACTAGACATCAGAAAACAGAGGAATTGTATTTTGTCAGGACAACCTTTATGTATAGAGGTAATAGCTGGAGAGAAAGAGAAACACAGTCCTGATTCAGAGAAATAAAATCCCTTCTCCAGGAAAATTCTTTGGCTAGGCTTTAATTTATCAGGGCCTTAAGGCCAGATGAAGTCAGTGCCTTTTAAGCACAATAAATGAATGTGTTGCTGAAGCTGTTTCCACATCCGAGACCAAGACAAAGATGTATATGCTTCTGGAATTAAGCTTGACTAGTAGAGAAATACCATTAAATGTGTGCAGGAGAAGGAAAGCTCCAGGTTGTTTTCTGGGAAGACTCTTTTCACCATGACTTTGATCTTTGTGCTTTAGCTCCCATCTGCAGTCCTGGGGAATGTTCGTGTTTTATTCCACGCCTCCATACACCAGCCCAATGGACATAAGAAAAAGCAGGTAGGTACAATTCACCAGGAAACACAAGAGGGGAACTTGTGAATGTGCAAACCAAAATCCTAAGGTTTTCTCTGTGAAGTCAAAGATTTGTATGGGCTTTGGGATTTTATTGTGGGGGGTCATAGAGCTTTCTCCAGATATTCTTCTAGAAGCTAGGAAACAGACCAAGCCTATCTTTGTTATGGCTCCGTCTGTCTCAGTGTTACTTTACGATGAGGATGGGTCTTTCAACCTCCCAAAAGGAGAAGAAAACATATTGCTAAAGACTTTTATAGGAGCCCCTCCATTTCCTTCTAATCAGCTTTACCTCATTACTAAAGCACCCCGACATACTCCTTTCTTGTGTGTGCATGAGGCGGAGGAACTTCAGATTGGATTTTGGATTTTGTTTGGATTTTTGTTTCCTTTTCCACCCTTCAGAGCTCAATAACTCCAAAAAAGAAGGATGTTTGCAGCAGCCTAGCTGTAACCCCAGAGAGCTTAATTTAACTCCTGAGTCAGGTCTGCTGGGATTCAAATCTGCAGTTTCAGAGAAGCTGGTAGGAACTGCAGACCTTGTGGTTTGGTCCCTTATGCCATCCCTTTAGTCTTGAAAGTTCACGAAGGCGTGCACCAGGGGGAGAAATAATTGCAGGAGAACTCCCAGGCTGGGGCATTGGAAGGAGAAGGAAAAAAAAAATCAAAGTAAGTTAAAAATATCCTCTGCAAAGACAAGTACAGGCCAGTAGTTCTGGAAAGCTGAATTCCTCATAAGGGATTCGCACCATCATTTTTATTTATTGCTTTTGACACCTGGTCCATCATGTCAGGAATTCTTGTGGCTCTTCAGCCTCCTGACGGATGCAGTGTGCACCAAATGCCTGCTCAATGCATCTGCCTCTGTCCTAGCAACAGGCTCAGGATGCAGTCAAATCCCACTGTGATCAGGGATGGACAAGTTAAGGGATGGATACGATGGATGCAGTGATGGCTGCTGAGAGGATGAGGCTGAAACCTGTGCCTAGGAGACTGAAAAGCTGGCTGCAGCAAAAAAATATGCACAACAAGCTGATCAGATAATGTCAGTTCAAATCTTATTTATCTCATCAGTAGCAGCTCTGTGAGTTTGCTGCTTTCACTTTTTCTACTATTATTTTTTTGTGTAAGTGTCTCATTAACCTGCTTTTCTCTGGATTTGTTTGTGCCTCACTTTGGCAGCTGGCCAGTAGAAAACAGGGCTTTAATTCCACAGACTGTAGATTGTGTCCCAGTTATTAAACCATATTTATTTCTCTGTTTCCAGAGTTTTGTTTTAAGCTCGATTTTTTTTCTCCTCTCTCTAGCTCTGCTTAGTTTTTTTCTTATTTTTTTTCTTTTAATTTCCATTTTATTTTGCATCTCTCTTTTCCAACATGGAAAAAAGTGGAAAGAGTTTAACTCTCGGGCTGCCAGAAACCAAACTGATTTTCCACATGGACTGGGGGCCAACCTCAGGCTCTGATTCGAGGGCCAGATGCTGCTCTGGAAAGGGTCCTGGGCGAAGCAGTGCTGGGGGCTGCAGGCAGCTGTGTGGTGACATGGGATCGGAGCATGCCACCGATGTGCTGGCAGCGCGCTAGCTGTGGTGTGATGCATGTCTGCCCACGTGGTGAGTGGTACTTGGACAATGACATGTCCTTAGGGTCCTTTATCAGGCTATAGGTGAAGATTTAAGACATGGGCAGGAGTGCTGAACCTTAGCTCTCTAACCTGGAGTGGCTGGGGGGTGTTCAGCCTGTATAGGCGGTAGGGTCAGTGAGGAAAGAGCCTCCCCAGGAGGCAGCTCCAAGAGGAGACATGAAGCCCCCCTGCACAAGCCTCCCTTTGGACCTCTCAAGGAGTAGCTCAAAGATAAGCTATCTACAGATCAGGGTTGTAAATCTCCCCCTCCCCGTCCTACAAAGAAGCCATTTTTGCAAACACAGACTCACAGTTCTGCATCTTGGAGTTTGAAAGAGGGTTTAGGCATCTGTGTCCTTATTTTAAATAGCCCTTGTGCCTGCTGGAGCATGGGCCCGCAGACAGGAGCAGCAGAGCTGAATAATCCACAGCCAAAGTTGGGCTCGGGCCAAGTTACCGCTGTGAAAACTCTGCTTGCACAGCTCAGGCAGAACATTTAAGCAGTGCTTGGGAAAGGGGTTTTCATTTCGTGAGCTTCATCAGTACCTGGTGGTGCCCTTCCCCACCCGGAGCTTCATACAGGACAGGTCTGAACAAAAAGGCAACACGTGACGAAGACTAATAGTCCTGTCTTCCTCATAACAAGGCTCTCATGGAAATGTAAGGAGACATATTTTGTCAGGGAATATCATCAGAAATCTTTTTGAAATTGTCCGTCTCTTCACTGAATGTCATCCAAATTCTGCAGTTATACCCGATCTGAAAATTGTGAAAAACAACTCTCTTCTGTTACTAGCAAAAAAATCCCGTATCAATCCATCGTGTTTCACCCAGTGACGTCTCTTTTCTCCATGGAGGTGCTAAGATGGCTCATTCAGTCAAGAGATATTACTCAGAGGCTCACAATCCATCAACCTGGCATAGAGAAGATGGATGGCAGATTCTTTTTAAAGACATGTTAGTTACACAAGTACTCTGAGAACTGTATTTCAGATCAACCCATTCAAAAAAAAAAGACAGGAATTGTAAGGGACAAAAGTACCCCTCCAATTTTCCCTACCACAAATTGTAGCTAACATTTCCAATATAGCTGCTATCCTAATTAAAGCCTAGCATGTTTTAATGCACAGGAAGAAAATGGTACATTGTATGATGCTTCTAGTCTCCACTATAAAGTCTCCACTATAAAGTCTCCATGAAACACTTCCCAGTCCTAGGAGAAAGAAGTGGCCAAAACACAGAGCTTTGGGCCCAGACATTAAATGTATTTAGGCTCTTAAGTCTCCAGTGAAATGGTTTCAGGAAGGCTCCAGGACGGAGGAAATCAGAAGCTCCAGAAATGTCATTCATGACCCCAGACGAAGGTTTCAGACCCAGGCCTGTCTCCACCTCCCAGGATCTCCCTCCGGGATTTAGGCAATGGCTGTGTTTGCTCACCCTTTCACCTCCCGTTCATTCAGAGGTTCACTCCTAAGCCGAGGAACTGCTGGTGTCCCCTCAGCAGAGTGGATGTGGGAACCAGATGGTGCACTGCTCTTGGGCTGGTACAGCATGCGAAGCTGAACTTCAATGTCAGTGAGCAGCTGAACGACTGAGGGCTCATCCGCACACACGGTTTGTTCACTGGTCTGAAGACATCCAAACCAAAGCGTCACAAGCAGTGCAGCACTGCAACGGTGGCTGCAAGACAGCCGCACATTTAGCACTCACACTAACTGCATGTTTGCTACATCATGTTTGGTGTAGCTGGCTACCAGTTATCCTTTAAACATCAGGCCGGGCTTTCTTTTAAAATGTCCTTAAAAAAATAATCTTTTTTTCCCTTCCTAGTGCTAATAGTATTATTGGGGCACATACCATGTTCTCATAGAGTTCCTAGTTATTTACTTTATTTCCTTTAAATCCATTTACCAAAATGATTGAGTTCATAACAGCTTTCATCTCCATGAAACCAGCCCTGTGTACCCGCGTATCTGTGTGGCTTGGATGTTATTCCATTTGCATGTAGCAAGTGTAATCAAGTCTGTGTCACTTGCATCTAAACAATTATTTGACTTTTAATTTTGAGACTGAATCCTCTTTATCTGTCAAGAATACGAGGTCTAGCACCATCTTCCCTTCTGTTGGATAAAACACTTTTAAAGTTCGGAAATTGTCATCTTCAACTTAAAAAAAAATAAATCAAGGATGTTTTACTTTTGACAGCATGAGATCTCCTTTGTATGTCATTCAGATTAAAGTCTTTTCCTTCCTACCTATAGCAGAAAGGTGTTTAAAGAGCCAGACGAGAAATCAAGTAATTCTCTGGCCTGCAATGGATAGCAGCCAGGACCTGATTTGGTCTTTATTTACGAGAACGTTCGTTCAGATCTTTTACTTCCAAGCTGTCAGATTCAGAAACATGTAATGCCGTTTTTGACATAAGAATATAGCACTCCTGCTCATTTTTGCCCAGTTTTGCTTCCTAAATAGATTGTAACCAGTGCTTTTAACATTCCAGTCATGCAAATCTTCCCATCAGGTTTCAGTAACACCAAAGTAGGTCGAATTTATGCTCGTATGCGAGCAATTCCTATTCCTCCTTCACTACCCAGAATCTTCACATCGGCGTATAGGCAATTAAAGATTTTCTATTCCTTCAAGTCTCTCGGTACCTCAATTAATCTGGTTCTCAACATCTTGATTTTGTGCTAAATTAGTGCTCCCTGTCCCTTCTTTTCATCCACCCCTTTGCTACTGCCGTAACGCACCCTGCCTGCTCTGCACAGCCCCTCCTGCTACACTGGCTTCTCTGCTACCGAAATAGATTTTCTCCAAATGGCACAGCCTCGTGTTCACACAGGACAACCACTACTCCACAAAAATAACATATTCTAGCTTACACAAATCCACGATAATTTCACTTCCAGAACTCTCTGATTTCTGCTGCCTTCTCTTTAAAGTTCAGAAGGGTGTCTGAGAAGGTTACGTGGGCATCCCTGTTCTTCGGCAGCCTCTTGAGACCTAAGTGTGTCCAGACTTGGGTGAAGCAAGTCAGGTTTTACATAAAGCTGAGTTACAAATAATAATACATATTGGTTTTACCAAATACTTGCCTACCAGGTTCAAGAATCTTAAGCGATCTTGTCTCCTTTTATTTTTGTTGTTTAAGACTGATCAAATCACCTCGTCAGCCCTTGGAAAGTATCCCTCTCATTTCTTGAGAGAGAATACGAGAATATGAGAATATTCTCTTTGGCTGTTGGCTTTTCCTTTTTTAATAGACACACACAATTTTCTTTTAATCTATGCTATCAGGACATTCTCAGTCCCACGTAGATCTCTACTCCCTTCCGCTAATTGGATCATCAGAGATAATTTCCTCTATAACAGCCTAAGAGACTAGAAACAACTGAACATTTCCAGATAAATGAAAATTATTCTGTTTTTCTCCTGTTCGGGGCTCTCATTCTCATATGACTCTGGTCAAGTAGGAGGTCACCAAGTCCCTTTTGTGCTGGTGCTTACAGAAGGTCTGATGGGGCACTACTGATCTCAGCTCTTCTGCTAAGCCCAAGGGAGCTCATGGAATGTTACCGCGGCTCACATCGGTGTTTCACAGCAGAGCACCTGCCTCCCCACACCACCCCAAGCGCTGCGCACATGCTGCAGAGAAAGGAAACCGTTCCTGATGCTTGCCAGGCACTGGGGCTCTGCCTTCTCAGGGTGTTCATGGAAGCACCACCAAATCATTCCCCTACTTAAAGCGGTCACTGTGTTCCCTGTGAGATGAGCACACTGCCTTCATCCACACAGGGGCAGGCCACCAACCCAGTGTCCCAGCGAGGTCCAGCCCATCACAAGGTGCCCACTCGCCCAAGGCTTTCCAGTGACACATGCTTTCCTTAAAAACCAGTTCTTTTAAAAGCAGATGAATAATGAACTTCCAGGCACATTTCTGCAGCTCAATGGTGACATCCAGTGACTGGCTCGGTTATTCCCAGGTGTGCGTTCTGCAGGGCCAGCCGGCCCTGTTCTTGGCTCAGAGAGTGGCTCACATGTCTCCTGCAATCACATCATGTTCGTGCTGGAAAATACTTTAAAACAAAATCCTTGTTTGGATTTGCATAATTACTTAATTGCAGTGCCTCACATCTCTTTTCCTCCCGTTGAGCAGCTCTGTGCGGCAAGCGGTGCGCCCATAAGCTCAGCTCACAGCCCTAATATACCTGGAAAGGGTTTAGCTCCATTGACGAAGGAATTCCAGTTTTTTAGCCTGAATTTCATGAATTTACCACTGTTTACCTTCCTGTGACCCAAAGCGATCTGAAATCTGTTATAACCCAAGTCTGGAAGTTGAATTTCTGCAGTGATGCCATGTGTGCCCAAAGGAGCAGGGCTCAGGCTGCAGGCAGAGAGGTCGTGGGGCAAATGGCAGAGGAAAAGGGGTACGTGATGGAAAGCAGGAGGAAATACAGGAAAAGGAACAGAATCATAGACAACCCAAAAATATGGAGATTAAAAAAGGGAAGAAAACTTATGGAGGGAAAGCAAGAAAACTTATGGAGGGAACGCAAAAAGAAACAAAAGGAAGCTGGAGGGAGGCGCGGAGATGAGGCTGGAGAGGAGCTGTCCTGGCCTCAGCGAGCAACGATGCCATTCAGGGATCTCCGTACGGCGGAGATGGCGTGTATTGAACAGACTGTCAGCGCGGCAGCACCCGGCTCTCCGCAGTGATAAATGTCACATGCCTTTGCTGACACTTGATAAAGGTTCTGTCCATCAGCGGTGCCAGCCGCGGGGGCCAGCTGGCTCAGTCGTAACCTTCATCGCCGCTCCTCCGCAGAGAAGTCCCAGAATTTCCTCTCTTTCGCTGCTCCCTCTGCTGAGATGCTTTCCCCCTTCCCAGCCCGCCTGCCCTGCTCACCTCAGTGCTTTCTGGCGCTCCAAAAAGACCCCGAGCAGCAGAAGTGAAGCTGTCTGACTCAGCCAGCCAAGGAGGAACAGTCTGGGCCTGGACTCGGCCAAGCGAGGCTCTCAGTAGGACAGAAGACATGAAAAAAAAAAACAACACATGGGAATGGTAAAACATTAAAAGAAAAAGGGACAAAACAATCTCTCCCTTCAAACTAGGCCTGCAGCTCAGGAGTTCTGGTGCCAGACAGATTCTCAGCAAGTGTGAAAAGACGAGCCATGAGGACAGGCGCGTTGTGCCAAAGGCACCGAAAGGCTGGATCAGTGGAAATGTTGTCATACATTTACATATACTTCTATATTTACATAATACTTCGGATTTGCCCCCAAGAGCCCTGGAAGAACCTAGCGGTGTAACGCTTCTCCGGGGAAGGCCACAGCGTCCTTTAAAAATGCAAACAGATTATAAGACTTGTAGCCGTAACTGGAAAATGCTGGCTCGCCACATTGTTAGCTTCGTTTTAGAGGTTAAACCAAAAAGGGAAAGCAATTTGTCTAAGGTGAAAAATCAGCCAGCTGCCCTCATGCGAAAATAGTAAGCAGCTGGTTAACCTGGAATAAACAGGCAGTAAGCAGCTCAGGTGCCCAACAAAATGAATGAACAAAACCCACCTAAAGTCCATTCCTTAGCTCCCTATTTGGGAAGTGAATTATTCAGAAAGACCGAAGGATAAGAATAAATCACATATTAGCCCATCAGGTTAATACGGCAGCAATAACAGGAGAACAGGGTTATTTAGTATATATATAAATTCTTGTCAAGAGAGGTCATTTTTTTCTCCCTCTGGACTCAATGAGACAAACATTCAGTCAGTTCTGAGTATCTCAGCATCAACAACATATTGACAACTTGGAGGGAATTCAAAGAACATCTTCGGTGATGACAGAGGGACTGGAAGGATTGATTTACAAGGAAAGGTTTTATGATCTCAGTGGGACAGATTCGTTTCTACTATAATTCCATTGATGTCAAAGGGCCAAATTTTGCCCTCAATTACAACAGTGTACATGTGGTGAAACTTCACTGGAGTAAAAATATAAGGTCGTCATTAGGAAAAAGACTGAATCAAAAAGGAGTATCTATTGGACTCGGGACATATCTCTGAGGAGAACTGGTTGAAACTCCAGTGCTTATGACATTTAAAATTAGTCTAGATAAAAGCACTGAATAATATTATACAGAGAACACTTCTGCAGTGACAAGGGAAAGAAAAATACATAAGTGGGATTTCCCCGTATTTTTATTATTATTATGATAACTGTTTTATGAAAGGAGGAATCCATATTGAAAATTAACTTCCTATAGGCCAATTTAAACAGAATACATTTTAATACAGCCAAAAAAACATCAGGGAAAAATCCATCTTCAGCAGAGCCAAAGAAAATAAAGAGAGTTTTTAAGGTATGTTAGGGATAAAGGAAAACCTAACAATAATATCAGCCTATTATAACATGCTACGGCTGGTGATGATAAAGCAGAGATGACAAACTGTTCATAATGATGGAAAAAAGGCAATTCTATTCAATAACAGTTTATATACTGCAGTGTAAAGAGATGGCTCTGAGGAAAGATTTTAGAGGATGACTGAAGTAAGCTTCGGGTTGATTTGTAATTTGAAGTGTGAGGATGATATAGTTCTCACTCCTGGAATCACAGAATTTTACCAAGAGGTCGTGTGCTGTAGTAGAGAAGAACTATTGCCCCTTCACTTTTATCTCCAAGACAAAAATAATGTCCGTAACAGAAAAAGCCGGTGATTTTGGCAGAAGGGAGAGGACCTGAACAGGTTTCAGAGATGTTTATGTCTAGGCTTAGAAATAAATCAAGACAGTTATTGCTGAACAAAGTGTGCGGAGGAAGTCGGGCACAAGGAAAACAGCCATGTCCATCACAGCACAGGTCTGAAAGACCTCGGGTCAAAATGTAAGAGAAAAGCACAGGGCTTTAAAGCAGCTCTGTAGCTGAGTATCGCATCTGACTGCAAGGACAAGACCTCTTCTGGAGAGAGAAGCCTGAAGAACTCAATGCAGTCCCGTAAATGTACACAGCTGGGCTTCTTGGCTGCCCCTCCAAATTCTCCAGGCTGTAAAAGAGGGAAATGAGGGACTACAGGGAGGCCCTGCCCTGGCAAGGGGCTGATGAAGAGGACTGAGACAAAGAAGGTCTGAAGAAAATGCATCAAAACTGAAGAAGACAATCTTATAGGGAAAAGTGGAATGAAAAAGGAGGGGAAGGGTGAAAAGACCATGGTTACAAGGCATGGAGATGTGAACAGAGGGAGAATAAATGGGCTACGAAACTAGCATAAACAACAAAGGAAGGCGTTCATTTTGTTGTGAGCCCAACCTTTGAACTGAAGACTGTTGATGGCAAGGAAGACGAAGAGGTCATTTGAACTTACTGATCACTACCAAATTTGTTGAACAAGTGGTATTGACCAATCTGGATACTCTACTTCAAGAAATGCTTCAGAATCACAGTCATTAAGGTTGGAAAAGACCTCCAAGACCTTCTGGTCCAACCATCACCCTACCACCAATATCATCTACTAAACCATGTCCCTAAGCACCACATCCAACCTCTCCTGTCCCACAAATACTAGCATTAGTTGTAAATAAGAAGAGAGTTCCAGGTAACAGGATGCTCTTGATAGCAATGTCACATTCAAAAATACAATACGGGGTGACTGGTTACCCTGGATTGATAATTTATACTTACTTAAATACAGTGAAAATAATGGAAAAGCTAATACAAGAACCAATTAATAAAGCATTAAGGGATAGGAATAGAATTAATGACTGTCAACATGATTTTATGGAAAATAGGTTTTATCAAATAAACCTGATTTAATTATTTGGGGAGATTCCAAGTTGGACTGATAATCACAATGATGGACTTGGCTTTAGTAAAGCCTTTGACATAGTATCACGCAATGTTTTGATTTTAAAAGTTACAGCTACACTGATACAAAACACACTAAACAGATTAAAAATTGGCTAACTTGGTGAGTTCAGCAAGTAGTAATTAATGGGGTTTTATCACGAGCATTTTTACCTTGGGGAATCCCAACAGATGAATGTTTCTACAGTCAGTACTATGCAACACTTCTGGCAAAGAACCCCAAATTATTTCATGACACACAATTGCTATTGCTAAAACGCATCAGCGCAACAAAGCTTGATGAATTGGTAAATGAAAGCACTTCTGGGTACTCCTCATCACCCCCTGACAACCCGGTCTGTGCAAGAAAGCCGCCAGCCATGCGGGGGCTGCGCACAAAGCATCTAGCACCATGTCGGCATGGTGCCCACATGCGGGGCTCAGCTCACCTTGGCCAGCCCATGAGGAGCTGCCAAAGGGGAAATGCCCAGTCCCAGACACAGGAGATCGCCTTTTCTTCTTTTCCTCGGATCCCATGAAATGTCCCATGTGCCAGCCACATCCACACCTCACACCCCTCCAGCGCAGGGCTGCCCTCGTGCCCCCAGCTGCACTGCCACTTTCAGCTCTCATCCCAAACAACTCCCCCCACTCAAACAACTGAATCAGGCTGCTATTTTCCTGAACTCAAACAATCAAGGGCCTTTGCGAGGGTGGTTTTTTCCTCCCCCCCTTTGTCATCCTGATAGATCTCTGTCAGATCGCGTAATAAATGAAATCCCAAAGAAAAACAAGCACTTACATTTCTCCCCCTCCTCGCCGCTTCCCCGCCCACAAATAAGCGGTATGCTTTTAGTGCACTTAGCGTTCGCGGATTATGTTAAAATATACCAAACATATACTGCTCTCCTCTTTCATGAAAACTTTAAATTGCTATTTCTGGGCTCAATTCAAGCCTTGCCTCATTCTGTGATAAAAGGACTTAAAAGCGCTGTTCTAGAATAGAATAGGGTTTGGATTTTATACAGAGTCTTTCATGTGCACAGTATCCCAAGGGCTTTACAAAGCCCCGATGCAGACACTGAAGTACAGTAAGCGCGGGCACACGCAGCATCCATTAGGTGCTCAGCGCTGCCTCGCACTCAGCACCCAGCTTTACGTAACAGCAACGGGTCTGAGGAAGGAACAGAGCTGTATCTGGGTGCCAGCATTACTGCAATGGGCCACGGGGTATCCAGGAGTCCCAAACAGTCCAGGGAGAGAAGCAGGGGAAAAGGGAAAGCCCAGTGTGCGTGTGTGCGGTGGGGAAAAATGCAGGTGTATTGCCAGAAGCTGTGCAAGCAGGCGATGGCATGGATTTGCTTGGGGAAATTGCACCTCCTGTTGGTTCTGGGGAAAGGTGGAGATGGGTGGCTGTCATGGGTGGAGAAGGTGGCAGCTCTGGGTGGGAATCAGCCAAGGAGCGTGCAGGACAGTGCGGTGACGGGAGCGAGCGGCGTGCCCAGGTCCAGGCTGGAGTAAGGGCAGAGAAGTGGCAGAGAACACGATGGAAAGATGGCACATGGTGCATGGCTGAGGAGGGAGACGGCGTGCAAAACCAGCAGGAAGGGTGTGATGCATGCTCACGACTCAACTGCATGGAAGTTATCTGTGTATCTGAGGAAGAGGAGGGAGAAACTGCCCATACTTGGTGCCTGTGAGCACAGCAAAGGATGAATACACACAGATATTTAGCTATTCTTCAGACAAAAAAACTTCTAAGGGAAAAAAACAAACTGAGACATGGTGGAAGGGTAGAGGTGTGCTGGGAAATGACTTTGACAGGAAGAGGATGTGAGATTTGGGGGAGGTACAAACATCAGGCGGCAGTGGGACACCCCGGGGGGGATGTCTGCCCCTGCCCGCACACATTCTGCAGAGCAAGGCAAAACAACGCGGAGTGCGTGGTGTGAAATGGAAAGGTTTTGTTTGAAATTGTCCATGGGAATTCTTGATTTTTGGGTCGGAATGATTCAAAAAGAACACGCATCACTTTAATTCCTTTCAGTTATACATTCCTTTCAAAACCTGTCTTTTTAGGGACATTAAAAATAAATGAGAATTTCTTGCTAAGGAATGATTTTTTTTTTATATATATCACAAGGCATGCATTCAAATGTAGAATATTTTTAGTGATGTAAACACCTAAAGGAAGTTATACACTTGATAGAAGTGGACTTCTGGCGCAAGTTTTCCCACTACAAAAGGAGATGAAGGCAAACTGGAGGGGGGGGAGACACCTCTACAGCCTCTCCTTAAGCAAAACCACAACAGAATACCTTTAGCAGACACTCCCGCTGCTCTCCCTTTCCCGAAGAACTATGATCCAAGTGATGCTCTGAGGTGATGAGGACTGACAAGGCTCAAGTGGGAGACTCCAAGCGGCCGCAGTGCAGGGACGGGCAGGTGGGCTTGTCAGTTGCCAAGGGCCAGAGACCACCGTAAGGGTTTTATTCCCCCATGAGATCCTATCTGAGACAAAGCTACACAGGCTCTTACATTACAGCACAGTATAATTCTTTGGAGACAACTGGTAAAATTTTCCTGTGTTGACAGACATTAGCAATGCCTACCGCATAGATGCTGTAGAAAATGCCGTGCCGCATTTCTGTCACACACCAATGTAACTCCCTTCTCACTCCCCACCAGGCCTCGCCTTTGGTCAAAACGCAGTGGTAGCCATTCCTGCCTGCGAGACTGGCAGGGCTTGCACTCGTTCTCACACGTGTAAGCATCCAGATGCCAATCTGCCACTCCTGCACGGGGCTACACATTGCAGTTTCGTTCCCCTGGCTCGCCTCACACGCTCCGAACCGTGCGCTGCAGGCCAGGGAGCGGCAGCGCTCAGCCCCATACAGCAGGGAAGGGGAAAAAGCAACGACACGTGTCAGAAGGCAACGTCTGCAGGACACCTTTTCCAACCCAGAATGGTACAACACTCAGTAAGGGAGACCTGAGAGATGTCAGCACATAAACACACCGACGCTTCAGGCCTTCGCACCGGCCGAGAACGGCGCCAAGGCCTGCGCCGGTCGCCTTCCCTGCATCGCTTTCCTTCGCTCTCGGGTGACCACCACAGCCCTTCCTCCAGCGAGCAGCCGGGCTGATCATGCCTTCCATGTCTATGGGACGACAGCACGAGATTAAACAGTAGGGGAACAGTCATGTTTCGACCTCAGAGAAGTGGTGGATGGGAAGCAGATGAGCCATAAAAGCAGAGCAGCGTCTCCAGACTAAAGTAAATGGTAAGCTCTAAAAATCTACCTCGGAGATTATGTAGGTGGAACTGTACAAAAGAAATCTCTGGGGTTTACCCCAGTGTGAGCCATTGCTTTAAATCATTTGCCAGGCACTTGAGAATTTAATACCAGCTTTTGATACAGTATTTTTCTAAAGTGATTTTGGAGATTACATGGAGGGAAACAGTAAAAATAAACCTGAATGGGAGGGTTTTGTTGCAATACCAGTCAAAGCTTGACGGAGAAGTCATGAATGTCTTGTTTAAGAACGAAGCCCTGGCAGTACAGGATATCATTTCTTAGCTTGAAAGCACACTGCGAAGTTTTCAGTGAACTGTCTAAAAATACCAACGCACCGATATAGAGACAGGCAGATGGAAAGCAGCCGATAAGCCATAGACAAAGGAAATATCTTTAAGTATCCTTTCAAAGAGGTATCATTTTAATGGATGAAGCATAGAGATGGGCTTGGATCAAAGAACTGAACCAAATATCCACTGGCAAATACAAAAGGTGGGTTTCACAAACAGTTTGATGAAGATGTTGGCATTTTGTTTGAATTTCCTAAAAAACAATACATGACAACTGTACAGAGCAGAAAGAGAGGAAAAAAGCATGACAAAAACCAATTCCAAGAGTGTCAGTAGCTGACTGAGATCTAATAACCAGGCTTTCCTGAAGGAGTGGCAGAAAGGGGAAGATCTCATCTTTCCCCTCACTTCTAGAACCAAGAACAACACACCATAATTGACAGTTTTCTCCCCAAATGTTTAATGAATCGGTCTCCTCACAAAAAGTGAACAAAACCTTCAACACAGTCTTGAGAATTTATGGACCTCCTGCAACAGAGCTCATTCTGGAGCTGTTTTTCTGAGTGGCAGAAATGAGTTTTCTCTTTTACTTGGGTAAACACGAGCCCTATAGATTTCGTGGAAATACTCTAGTTCAACTGCTCAGGCTAAGCAATACTCTTAACTCTGCAGGAAACTATGGTGAAAGGAAGTGTGGCAGAACCTATAATCTCCATACAGAGAAGATGTTCATTCCCAAAAGCAGGCATAATTCTCTCCTGTGCCCTCTCTGCCTGTTCAGTGCTCTACCAGCTGCCCCTCAAAATAAAGTAATAAAAATTCAAATGAGTTTTCAGAAAAAAAAATACCTGTGAAGGGGAGACATCTTCTGTCACTTTAATAACATACCAGGTTAATAATATTAAATCACCAGAGGCCAAGGAAATGTCAGTGGAAATATTTAAGGCTCCCCACCTGAAAATGCTGAGACTTTCAAGCAGCTGGGAAAGAATCAGAATGGACTGGTGGGACCGATCCCAGTCCTGATGGAAAAGCCAGTCTGCAGGGTTTGGTTTCTCTTCTAAAAAATGTGTGATACACTAACAAAATAAAAGTATGTCTAATCCTGGAAGCAAAACTAATGCTGCTGAAAAGGAGCAGGACAGCTCTGCAGAGTGTAGTCCCCAGTTTATCCAACGAGTAGGCGACAGTGGGGACAGTTTCCAGCTCTGCCAAGACACCAGGTCCTCAGCCGGTGTCAGAAGTGAGAATTTTGCTGAATTAACTTAATCACGTCCATTTGCACTGGCCATTACTTCTGCTTGGGTTTTGGTCTGGCCTTGATCCACCTGGGCATTTTACTGAGACAACCAGCCTCGGTAAAAAATAATAATAATAATCTGAAACCAGCATCTGTGACGTGTGCCTCTCTTCAGTACCTTGACCAAAGTCACCCTGCTGGTGAGGAGGTGCACGGTGTAGCAGCCCGAAGATAAATGCTGCCTGGCCTCACTGAAGGCAGTGAGACCTCCGGACACGCAGGGACACACAACTGAACTCTGCTCTTCATGTCTCCTCTTCCCTGGGTGAGCAACATGCGCTGACTTACCTCGCCAGGACACCCACCGGTATTTCTGCACGTACCTGCAGACAGGATGCAGCGCAGGATGCTGACAGATTACAATTTCCTACAGTTCCCCAAGCTGCTGGTTGCTCACACTTACCAGTAGCCACTGCAGGACTATTGACCTGCTGCCAGGCACAGCCTTTGTGTGAGCTGTGGATTTAGGCCGGGGGGGTGAGAGGAGTTTTGCATTCAGCGGGACGTTTGATGTCAGGCGGGCAGGCAAGTTACGTCAGGGAGCTTCCAGCAGGGCACTGGAGCCTTTCTCACTATTGCACTGAAAGAAATAGCATTGCCTTCAGCAGGTTTTGAACTAGAGATGAGGTGCTCCAGCCTGTATAAACCAGTGTACGTGAGTAAGCTTTCCCCTCTTTCTTTGCCTGGTAAATAAATAAATAAATAAATGCTTTCCGAAACCCAGCCAGGCAGCGTGAGCTCAAGGCTTTTTGACAGAGCTGTGGGATGTGTCACTTAAACAAAACAAAACTCATTTTGAAATTGTGTCAACCCCGAGATATAAGTGGATTCCGTGAAAGTGGCCAGATCCGTAGCTCAAAAAATCTGCTGTAGAGCCGTTCTGATTTATACCAGCTCGAGGTAAGATCCCACTCAACTGAGGGATAATCCAAATTGGCTTGGTTCTTGATTTTGCTGGACAAACGACTCAGGGAGAAGAGGGAGTGAAGTGGTCCTGTGATTTGAAGGACCCTTACACCTGCTGCTGCTCACAGCTCTGTTTCCCTTTCCATCAGAAGGAAGACTCAAGTACAAATATTACTTGTTCAGACTCTTAAGTTGTCAGGCAAAACACAGGGCAGGCAAAACCTTATCCTTAAAAAACACACAATCTCTCCATTTGCTCATATCTCTGCAAATGCAATTTCTTCTGCCTGATGCAGTGACAAAGCCCCGCATATGGATCATGAAGGTATTCACTGCCCTCCCCATAACCTAAAGACGAGGTTGAAGAGCAAGTAGATCATGACAAACGTGAGGTTTCAGGATCTCAAAGAGCACACAGGCAGGTCGATCCTTCCTTGGGCAGCAGTGACACGGGGGCAAGGAGCGTGCCGGATGGTGCTGAGCTCGGTGGGAAGCCGTCTGTGTGCAGGAGGGACGGGGGGAAAATACAACTCCAGCATTAGCCAGAGCTCTGAGGAGCTGATGCCACACTCCGGATCAACAGGTCTGATTGCTGCACCAGGCAAATTAGTCAAATTAGTAGAAACTAACACAAACAGAATTAGTGAGCACATGGACACAGAGTTCATTGAGAAGAGTCAATACAGCTGATGTAGAGGGAAGTCATGCCTCACAAATCATTCAGGGGTCTTCTAAGTAATTAAGAAATATATCAATAAGGATTATGCGGTCAATTATGGTGCTCATGAATTTAAAAACAAAAACAGATAAATAAAAGGAAAAACACCTCTCATGGTACCATCCAACGCTGACAGTTCTGAAAGAAGCTATGACCTAATAACATGAAAAGTTTTCTTGTTCACTGCTCAAAAGGACGGGAAGCAAACACATTCAACGTATTCATAAATGGGCTGGACATTGGGATTCATAGCAAGACGAGGAAATTAGCAGCAGACACAAAATCTCTGAGCACAGTCTGATCTAAAGCTGACTGTGGAGAATCGCAGAAGACTCGTGTGATGCAGTACGACTGAGTGATAAAATGACAGATGAAATTCAACGCTGATACGTGCTGAGTAATGTACGTGGGGAAAATAAGCCTAGCTATATATACACACAGGACGATGGGGTTTAAATGGGCTATTACCAGTCAGGAAAGGGATCATGGAGCCATTGTAGACAGTTCTATAAAAATGTTAGCTTAGTGCTCAGAAACACTCAAAAAGACAAATAGAATAGCGGGAAGTTCAGAGAAGAAAACAAGAAGCAACGTTGTGCCGCTGTATAAATCTCCAGTCCCCCAAATCTGCAGCAGTACATGTAATTCTAGTTCCTTCCATCTTAAAAAAAAAAAAACAAAAACCAAACAACTAAAAATGGAAAAGGTGCAGAGGAAAGAAACAAGCGTCAAAGATACGTGATGGTGTTCAGGGAAAGTTTCACTAACCAAGGGCTCAGAAAAGAAAATTTGAGGAGTTAGAAGAGAGGTCTATAAAGGTCAGGATGGAAAAAGAGGATGCAGAATAAGGCCCCAGAGCATCCCATACCACAATAACCACTGGGCTCCCAATATACTCATTGTGCTAGCGGTTTCATTAATAGAAAAAACCCCTCTTCAAATAGCAGATTTGTCTCAGGATGCTGCGGGAGCTCGCGTAGCTTCAAAACGGGAGCAAGCAAAACCAGCGAGGGTGTGCACAGCTGCGGCAGTGGGATTTTGTCTGTTTAAACTACAAAGTGCTCAGGAAGCCCTCTGAGCACCTGCTGCCAGAACATGGGACAAGACACCAGGAGACAGGCAGATCTGCACAAGCTGATCCACTTCTGCCCCTCTCCCGGTGGAGGTTTGAGCTGCCCATGCCGGACACTCCTTCCATCGGGCGCATGTGGGGTCATCGCTCCCTCAAAGCAGTTGAAGAGGGAAAGAGCAACACCACATCCTTTGTGCAAGGTGAAGCCCCAAGCCCCAGCATCTCTGCCACATGCACCAACAGGTATTTAACGCCCTTGAAGGAGGGCGACCAGCCAGGCCAGACGCAGGAAGCCATGGACAGACGGCCAAGGCAGCGGTGGGGACTGGAGGCTCCCTGTCCCTGTCCCGGCCATGAGGCACAGCACATGCCAGACCGGTCACATCCACAGGAGAGGGCGACCACAGAGTGTTTCCCAGGCCACACAGCACCTCGCCATGATCCAGGCAATCCAACAACAGCCCTTCAGGCAACCTGAACGCTTTGAGGAGTTTTTGCACCGACGGGTCCCTTCTGCCTACGGCACATCTGTTGCGGGAGCAGCCGGCTGTCACTCCACCAAGTGCCACCAGCACCAACGTCACTTTTCATAGCATCGGACCAGAATCAGTCTCGCTGCCTCTAGATCAATAGTGACAGTCAGTTTGTACCAGATCAGGAGCTAGTTAAACACCAGTAACGCTGGAGATTTCTTGAAAGGAGCAGGAGTTTCTCATTGTGCCCGAGGACTGAAGAGCAGGATCAGGTGGGTTTCACGCTCACCAGAACAGGACAAATAAGGCTTTGTTCAGCGCAATACGGATGTTTCTTTCAGCGAAAGAAAAAGAAAAACAGAGCTTGCTTTTGTTTATTTGATGTTTCCCCTTTCTACATTCCCCCCACATAAGAAAATAAGTTGATAAATTCTATATTAGCACTAACACATGTATCAACAATACTGACATGTTTTCAGTTGAATTTTCAGTTCATTCTATTTTCCATCTCACAATGAAATTCAGTTCAATTGAAAGATTCAATAGTAATTGGAAATAGGCTCTGGAAATTGCATGATCTAGTTCTCAAAGACCCAGAAATTAACAAACAAACAAACAACACATACACAAAACTAAAGTAACCACATTCTGTAAAGATGTAATAAGTCAATTAAATTCATGCACAATGTGATTCTTGGCTGACGGGAGAATACAAAGAGAGAGGTCAGATCCTGTTTTCAAAAAGGAGCCTCATGAAAAGGAAAGCAAATGGAAATGTCATTATTGAGCATTATGATGAGAGATGAAAGGAGTCTCATCCAAAAAAGCACCAAGGGGGTGAAATGTAAATTGTTCCAAAAGGAAGCAAATGAAAGGGGGTGTGATAAAGTCAGCTATGAGTAAACATGGGGGGAGCTGCTGCTCAGGTTCAGATGATAACAGTAAGAAATAGTAAAGGGCCTGATCCACAGCAAGGAAAAACCAGCCCAGTTTCATCACCGGCACTACGGCTGCAGTCTCACACCCACCGATTGCTGTCCCGTAATAGCACTCGGTATTTAGGTAGCTCTTTCATCTATTGATGTTGTGCACAGACTATTATCTTCACGCGCAGATGGAGGAAGGGGGGGGGTTGTACAAGACCTCGTGGCTTTTCATTTCTTTTCTCCTAACCACAGCTGTGTGTTTTGGTTGTTACAGGATTCAGGAGCCTCGTTGAAAGACAGAGCCAAGGCATCTCCAGAAAAAAAAGTGCACATCTGAGGCTACTGAAGATAAGATTAGATGAATCAGCCCAAAACAGACACTTCCAAAGAGCCTCTGGGAGTCAAAGAGCTTGTCCATACAACACCACACAGGACTATGCAACCCCCATTAAGATCCTCTGCTGGGATAGCTTGAATACAGAGGAAAAAAAATCAGCACTAGCTCAGTCTTCCATTGGGACTGCTTCACAGGCTTCAAGGACAGTCGACGAAAGGACATTCTTTCATAAGAAAACACCGTGTTCAGAAATGTTTATGCCTCAGAGAGAGTTGGATTAGATCCAAAGGGCCAATTTTGCATTATCATTACCTAAATCGAAGTCGACATCTCTTCCCACAATGCCTGCAGGAACTCTGTACGTGGGCAACGGTGAAGGGGGATCCCTACCTCCTATTTCATGCCTGCACTGTTACAGGGCTCCCGGTGGTAGCTACACGGGAAACGGAAGCCCCGCAGAGACCTCATTTTCTTAGACAAGTTAATCACTCCATAAAGGCACTCCTTCCGCCCCACCGCGAAATGTCACGCAGCTCCACGGTCCGCGGTTAAGCTGCCGACGGATTCGACTCCAAACCGGTTGCCATTCACTTATGAAGAGGTAATCCCTGGGCTTGGCATATGCAGGTTTGTTTAATACGTGAAGCTCCATGAGATCCACTGGGATGGAAGGTTCTCAATGGATGCTCATCACCATCAAATGCAGGATGATAGTTAATTAGCTCGCATGTCTCTCGGTACCCCGTGAGAATAGCCATTCAAGCTTGACAGAGATAACTTGCCTGAGAAGCGAGTAATCCTGATAAATGTAACTCCCGGAAAGGACAGGAGAAATTAGAGAGGCAGAGGCAGTATCTCTCCATGCAAGATGATGAATTTTGATCCCACTTCTACCAGGATGTAAGTTAACACTGACACCCTGGCTGGAGCAAAGCTGGACAAGGGATGTTTGGCGCTTACATTGTCACTACCTCCATGAACCAACTGAGTAAATACCCCCAGCTAACCCTGCTGTAGCAAAAGGATACCAAGAAGTACCTTTGTTCACTACGTTCCAACACAAATAGAAGAAATGTAAGTTAGAAAAGCCCGTTATTTATTAAAAGTTAGCTATAAACACTCAGCACCCACAACATCCCAATCTTTTCATCAGATGTCCCTGCCTTCCTGCAGGCACCCACAATTAAGTACACCTGGCTGCTATATGGCAACCCCAGAAGCAAGCATGCTTTATTTGTGTTTCTAGTGCAACATATAGGCTTCCGACATGCATTTGCTTGTCACTGATGAAGAGACACCACAAAAGCCTCCATAAAAAGGGGCACATCCATCCAAGGCCAGCCACGCAGAAAGCTGTTTTCCAAACGTGGGCCACAGTTTGTGAAGCCAGCTGAGCAGAAAGGTGTTCTGTAAGATATTATTATTAGTAATTTTATGAAACTTTGAAGGTTATTATTGCTCCAGATTAGATAGAAATGTTTAATTATGAACAGAGAGAAGATTCTTGGCCTTTTCAAAGGATAGGAGCTTTTATTGATTTTATTAGTCAAAGAAGGTGATAATTTTTATATTAATAACCAGAGAGCAATTTCTCTGTTAAACGGTGATTATAAAATACTAACTGAAATACCATTGGAGAAGTCCGGGGAAGGTCACTCTTTTTTCTTATTTCTTGTAATCAATCTTATTCTATCAAAGGCTGCAGAAATACAGCAATAATCTAACCCGAATTGTGGACACTTCTGAACTTGCAGGGAGATGTGGCAATGCCTTCCCTCCTAACGGAGGCTGGATCAAATGAAAGCCTTTGACTGAATGAACTATAATTGCTTGTTCGATATCTGCAAACATGGTCGGCTACCTGATGTGCTTGCTAAATGGCTGGGTGTCTTATGCAAACTTGGCTGCGGAAGGCTCCGGATAAAGAGACCGGTGGAGACTGGACAGGGGTGACTTCAAATCGACCGAGCAGTCAGGTGCAATCC